>NC_138894.1:63951547-65293213 GCF_965194825.1 Balaenoptera physalus | reverse complement strand
CCACTAGTGGTTTTTAAAAGGATCATCATTGCCCCTGTGTACAGTCCTGCCCAGGAAAAGAGAACAGCTATTAAAAGTATCCAAACACTGGCTGCAAGGGGAACTTGACCTCTGATACAGTGTATGTCCAACAGACGCAGACACATTTCCCGTCAGCCCTTCCACATCCCTGACACTCCCCCCCACCCCACCCCGGCCCCAACCACCACCAGGAATCTTGAAAACCCTAGAATTAGCCCTATTCTTTTGTCAGTACAGTGATGACCTATGCTTATACCCAGTTGGTCCTGCCTGATTAAATGTTCTTACTGGATGGATCTGATTTTCATTAGTTTTTTCTCTCATTCACTTATTCTCAAAAAAGCCTTGATTCTTTATCAAGTCACTAGTTTTACTTTATCAAGCTGACTATTCTACCAGATCTCAAGAGAATCTAGGAGCTACTGAGTTTGCAACATGATGTCAGAACAACTGGCCCACTCAGTGAAAACAAAACAAAATATAATCCAAACAATTTAAACTCTTTTTCCTTTCTTCCCCCTACAATGGGAGGAGCAGGATGTGAAAGTGAATATATAATGAAGTTAGTATCTCGACTGATTTCATGACTTCTCATCCAGTTACACTGGTGTCATAGTACCAGTGAGATGCTATTATTATCTTTGATTTTTTGATAAACCTGAAACACAAGTTAAACAAATGGTAAAACATGTGGATCTCTGGCAGGCAATGACTTGTAAAAGAGAATAGCAAACAGTTATTTGGAGAGTGTTAAGTTATCTGGAGAGTGTTATATGGTTCATCAGGGACCATTTTAAAGGTGTTTGTTCAGAACCTCCCTCTCAGAGACACCTACACAAGAGCCATCAGCTGCCAATGATTCCGAGGAAGATTACATCTTCCCAACACACACCTCTGTGACAGCCCTTTCCAAAATCAGAAAAGAAAACAAAGGCAAAGCGCAAAGAGCAAAATTGGATGTCGCTTCATTTTCTCTTGCCCCCAGTCCTTGAAAACATCAAAGCACAGCTCTTTATGTGGGCTTCACTTCAGCTGTCCTTTCTGCCATACACACAGAAGAATCTGGATGCCTCAGTATATCCTTAACAGTCTTCCCAACAACAGACACTGAAGATGCGATAGAGCTAGACTTTTCACTGACAAGGAAGGCTTTGAAAACAGAGATCTGTGATCAGGCAGAAAGAAAATAATAGGAAAAGTCAGTGGTTTGGCATATTTATCCCCCCCGCCCCCACTTTTTTTTCTGAAAAGCAAAGATGTATGGCTGTTCACCCAGGGATTTTGGTAGAGTTGAGGAAAATCAGGTTTGTAATTATGTACTTCTAGTGGTTTAAGAGAAGCAGTGATCTTGGCCATAATATAGAACATCTGCAAATATGAATCCCAGACCTTTGGGAGGTTAAGCTGGAAAACAAATTTCTCATCTGTATCAAGTCTTGCATGTGAATCTTGTTTCCATTTTTCCCTAAAGATTTCAATGAAAAAAATATATATGTATTTTTTTGGTTAAAAATATACTTTTCGGGGCTTCCCTGGTGGCGCAGTGGTTGAGAATCTGCCTGCCAATGCAGGGGACACGGGTTTGAGCCCTGGTCTGGGAAGATCCCACATGCCACGGAGCAACTGGGCCAGTGAGCCACAACTACTGAGCCTGCGCGTCTGGAGCCCGTGCTCCGCAACAAGAGAGGCCGCGATAGTGAGAGGCCCGCGCACCGCGATGAAGAGTGGCCCCCGCTTGCCGCAACTAGAGAAAGCCCTCGCACAGAAACGAAGACCCAACACAGCCATAAATTAATTAATTAATTAATTAAAAAAAAAACTTTTCTACATTTTCTTGGGTTGTTGCTTAGTCTTATACTGAATGGTTAATGAAGTTTGCTCCCTCAATCTCCTTTTCCATGAAGTTTTGCTAGTTCACGTCAGCCCTGCTGACAACTGCTCACCAACGATGTGCTGCTCGCAGCTGAGCAGGAGAGGATGCAACCAGCAATTCTTCAGGAGCTAAAAGGGGCAGATTCCTGTACCCCAGGAAAGGAGCAAGCTTCATGTTCATATGGGTGGTTACATGGGCAGGCTCTGGGCCTTCCTCAGTTCTCACTTTCATGCCTTTTGATAGTCTAGTTTTATAACCAGAGAATGTCAGAGGTAGAAACATGATTATAAGCCATAGAGTACAATGTTGCACAAAATCATCTTTGCAAGATGGTCAACCAGACCCTAGGAACAGAAAGATGGCAGAATCTTTTCCTTCAAGAGATATTTATTAAGGCTTTATCAACAACTCTGTGAATTGGGTCTTATTATCTTGATTTTACAAATGAGGAAATGGAAACTCAAGATGTTCACAACTGGTAAGAGATAAAATGAGATCTTGAACCCAGGTCTGATCCCAAAGCCTGCATTTTTTAAAACTAATTTTTATTGGAGTATAGTTGATTTACAATATTGTGTTAGTTTCAGTTGTACAACAAAGTGAATCAGTTATACGTATACATATATCCACTCTTTTTTAGATTCTTTTCCCATTTAAGTCATTATAGAGTATTGAGTAGAGTTCCCTGTGCTATACAGTAGGTTCTTATTAGTTATCTATTTTATATATAGTAATGTGTATTTGTCGATCTCAATCTCCCAACTTATCCCTCCCCGCAAAGCCTGTATTTTTGATCCACTATAATATACATCTCTGATGGCCATTCTCTTTAACTTTTTTACAACCATAGGAGGAAGGTTCTATATAATGACAGATTCGTGCTTTCAGTAATACTGTGTAAAAGAATAGCTTCATCAACTGTGAGCTTGGGTTCGGGAGTCAATTTCTAGTTTTTTAAAAAAGGTCACCTAATAATTCATACCCTCTGTCTCAAATAAAATATAATAACAATTGGTTTAAGAATTGAGCTTTGTTTTATGTCATCCCATCAGTGTTGAGTGTGATTCATCTAAACCTAGGGAACGACAACAGTAGAGAAGCCCAGTGTCACAAACAGAAAGAGGGCGATCACAGTGTTTGCACATGATGTAATTTGGCTTTTCTTCTGAGCCTGTATGCCAACTTAAATAATCACTCTCAGTTAAACAAAGTATAATTATTTTGCTCATACAAGGTAAGGGCACTGGCAGTGCTTTTGATTTTGCTCATTTCTCTTCACCAGATATTCACAATGTAGTTTTCACAACAAAATAACTTGTTAATCCAATCAATTGAGATAGAAAGGAAAATCAGTCCCATTGGCCCCCAGGCATCAAAAAAGGATGGAATTCTTTACTTTTCCTTTGGCTTTTCTTCATGGTTTTTAATAATGGAATATTTTGCCTGAAGTCTTTTACATAATCTTCTGACTGGAGATTAAATGCCAAAACAATGTTTGAGACACAGAAATATTGCAGAAAATCTCTAAGAGAAAAATGTGAGAACCAGAAATGCTGTCTAAGAAGCAGAGATTGGAAGTCTGAGCTAGTTCTCTTTGCTGTTTACTGATCAGTACCCAGTGCCTAGAATAGTGTTTAGGCACTCAGTAGACAATGGTAGCTAATAGATGTCTCTTCAATGAATGAACAGAATCTCTACTATGGTGCCTCCTGCAGCTTCTAGAGGAGGACTCTTTCATTCCATTTTTTAAACTCCATTTTATCTTCCAAGAGAAGAGACTTCATTATAGGAATAATCCTAGGTTCACAGGGGGCATCTTCTTTTTGTTTCTGATCCAAGCTTCTACGCGGTAATCTCAGCAGCAAACTCAGAGCAGGACACGAAAGATAGGTGACACCTCCTGTAGTTTTCCATTACCTCAAGTGTGTTTATTCTGAGAGGTAACCATGCGGGAAACATGCTTATGTTAAAACTAATATATGAGCTTTCTTTAAAATGCAGTCATTGATTATAGAAGAGGGTTTTGTGACCAATAAACTCCTTGGGGATACCTTTGATGGCCAAAAGAGTAAAGACTTGGCTACCCCTTAATTACCAGTCTATAAGATGGGAAGTTTACCTTCTAAGGCAGCTGGGCTAAGGTACCAGTCTAATGAGCTTTGTGCTAGGCAACTTATACTGGTGTCTCTGTTCCACTTATGACTGTCTTCAGAGTCCTGAGCTAAGATGGACAATTATGTTCAAACGGTGTCCATTCAGAACCATTCTTAAAATAGCTTTCAGTTGAAACTAAACAACCATGGACCTACCATGTGGAACTTGGAGCAACTGATGATTCCATGTGCAATGGATCATGTTATCTTCTAAGTCACATGTGTTTAATTGGTCTGACCAAAGTCATGATTGAACCAGCTCTGTACATGCATTCTTCCTTGCACTTTCAACTTAGACCCAGTGAAGTGGAAGGTGGATGTGATGGTGGGCAGGATGGAATCATACCATCAGGCCATTATGGAGTCAGACTTCAAAAAAGTAACCTCCTAGGGTCCTTAAGTAATGTCTACCCTCTTCCAGAGGAGTAACAGATCATCAACTCCCCACCCCCTCCAAAACACACACACACACACACACAATACACACACCACACACTTCCTAAAAAAAGCATTTTAAGCAATTTGGAGCTCAATAAGTGATGCTTTACTGAGCTTCCAAATAAGGTGGTCTGTCAGTAAATATTTATTAATACCACCCTGAGACAAATGTAAAGTATAACGTGCAGTATTGTGGTGTCTAGTTGACTAGAAAAGACAAACACAAATGTAATAATTAAGGGGCAATACAATTCTATAGGTGCAGAATTAAGTGGTTGCTTGAGATGTCAGTGATCAAGGGTCTATAAAACACCTGCATTCCCAAAACATGTTTGTAAGTTGGCAGCAGTCTATGTATGTTCTCAGAAAAATAATGGGAGCGAGCCACTCACAAAAGCTTATGTGATCGATAATGCCCCTGAACCAGAGACTTAGGGATATAAACTCAGGATGCTCTATTGTTCCAAGAGGAACAGTATGTGGGATGCTGGGAATATAATTGCCCAGAAGCTCCCTGCAAAGGGTAATCCTATTCCTGAGTATCTCAGCCAACCAAGCCGAGAAAGGTTGTAAATATATGTGTGTGTGGGCATATGGGCAAGGACAACGGGGGTCTTAGCTCCAACTCACTATAGCAAGATGACGGGGTCATGAAGGCTGGAGGAAGGGACAGGGGAGGATAACAGATGGAGACTTGAAGGATGGGAAACTGGAATGGCGGCTCTGCAGGGACTGATAATGAAGAACCACCCTGGCAAGTGGGAGGATGCAAGCTTGTCTCTTCTCCCCCCACCTGCTCTTCATGAACTCACCGTGGGAGTCTAAGTCAGGCACTTTCATCCTCTGTATCAAGACAGAATAGTGTATGGAGGTTCCTTAAAAAGCTAAAAGAATACAGCTACCATATGATCCAGCGATCCCACTCCTGGGCATACATCTGGACAAAACTATAATTCAAAAAGACACATGCACCCTTATGTTCATAGCAGCGCTATTTTCAATAGCCAAGACATGGAAACAACCTAAACACCATCGACAGATGAATGGATAAAGAAGATGTGGTATATACAATGGAATACTACTCAGCCATAAAAAAGAACGAAATAATGCCATTTACAGCAACATGGATGGACCTAGAGATTACCATATTAAGTGAAGTAAGCCAGACAGAGAAGGACAAATATGATATAATATCGCTTATGTGTGGAATCTAAAACAAAAAGAGATACAAATGAACTTATTTCCAAAACAGAAAGAGATTCACAGACGTAGAAAAAAAACTTCTGGTTGCCAACGGGGAAAGGGTGGTAGGGGAGGGACAAATTGGGAGGCTGGGATTAACATATACACACTACTATATATAAAATAGGTAACCAACAAGGACCTACTGTATAGTGCAGGGAACTATACTCAATATTTTGTAATAACCTATAAGGGAAAAGAACCTGAAAAAGAATAGATACATAACTGTATCGCTATGCTATACACCTGAAACTAACATGATATTGTAAATCAACTATACTTCAAAAAATTTTTTTTAAAAAGACAGGATGGTGTAGTGGTAAAGAGTAAACTGCTGTTTTCTTCTTTCACTCCTGGCTAGCTCTACAGGGCAGAGAGGAAGGATGGAAACAGAAGGCCCTTGCTCATCACGGATACCACTACGGCCTCGCCAAGCCCCAATCGATCATGGTTCCTGCAGGGATTCAGGAAAGGAGAAGAGCACACAAGAGGTTATGAAACTTTAATGGGCAGTGGTCTGAAGAAACAAGGAAAAGAAAAAGAAGTGGATTTTTATGTGAAAGCACTTCCTTTTGGCTTAGAAACCACTTCTGCTTTCCCCTTCCGCTGTCCTTATCCACACTGTTCCCTGCAGACGCTCTGGGAACCATATACAGTGCTTAAGGCAAGGTGGTCTGATCTGGAAATAAACCTACCCTGGGGCCTGGATTCATGACAGTGTTTTCATGAATTTTCATCTGAAAAACAAATACATGCACTCATGGAGAACTGTTCCTAGGGCTTCACACACGAAATGAACTTCTCATCTGCTTTGCTTTTGTTTAACAGAATCACATTTTCGGAAAGTTAATCATCTGTCATTAAAGAATCTGAAACAAAGATAAGGATTTTTAAAAAATGGGTTTCAAAGGGAATGCACATTCTGCTGAAGAAAAAGAGAAACTGCAGAAGTTCTACCAGGGAAGTTCTGGCTTCAGTGAGGCTCTGGAGAAGGAGATGAGCTGGTCTTTTTGATTTTGCTGGCCATGACTTGGCCAAAATTCCTCCCATCTCCTGCCCCCCGACTTCCACCTCTACCTCAGCTAAAACACTCAAGCTAAGGGTAACTTCAAAGTGAGCAGAGGCATATTCTCGTTTTATCGCACTTCACTTTATTGTGCTTTGCAGATACTGTGGTTTTTTTCTTTCTTTTTTTTTTTACAAATTAAAGGTTTGTAGTAACCCAGTGTTGAGCAAGTCCTTCAGCTCCATTTTTCCAACAGCACTTGCTCACTTCCTGTCTCTGTGTCACGTTTTGGTAATTCTCACGATATTTCAAACTTTTTCATTATTATATTTGTCATGGTGATCCATGATCAACGATCTTTGATGTTACTATTGTAACTATTTTGGGATGTCATCAATTGTGCCCATATAAGACGGCAAACTTAATTCATGAAATTGTGTGTTCTGACTGCTCCAATGACCAGCTGTGCCCCCATCTCTCTCCCACTCCTTAGGCCTCCCTGTCCCCTGAGCCACAATAACGTTGAAATTAGACCAATTAATAACCCTACAATGGCTTCTGGGTGCTCAAGTGAAAGGAAGAGTCAATCAATGAGGCCGACTTCATTGTCTTATTTTATGAAATTGCCACAGCCAACCCAGACTTCAGCAACCACCACTCTGTTCATCTGCAGCCATCCACATCAAGGTAAGACCCTCCACTAACAAAAAAAGATTACAAGATTACAACTTGCTGAATGGTTGGCTCTTTTTAGCAATAAAGTATTTTTTAATTAAAGTGTGTACATTGTGCTTTTTAGACATAATGCTATTGCACACATAACAGACTACAGTATAGTGTAGACATAACTTTTACATGCACTGGGAAACCAAAGAATTTGTGACTAGCTTTATTGTGACATTCGCTTTATTGCGGTGGCCTGGAACTAAACTGACAGTATCTCTGAGGTGTGCCTGCATAGCCCATGTGTTGTGTTGGAGCCAGTTTATCCTGGCTGTTGGGAATCAAGTGTGCATATCTCTTCCCAACTCTATGTTCAGTGAACTCATGTTAGTAGCTTGCAATCATCCATGGTGGAAATATTAGCATCATGGGAATATGCAAATGCTACAAATCAGGACTTTTCTTTGAGGAGGGCCAGTTTAGCAGCAAAGAGTTTTTTCAGAGAAGCTCAGAAAGTACTTGACTGTTAAGATGTTTCTATTAAATGACTGGAGAATATTAACATATGCACATTACTATATATAAAACAGACAATCAACAAGGACCTACTGCAGAGCACAGGGAACTCTACTCAATATTCTGTAACAAACTATATGGGAAAAGAATCTGAAAAAGAATGGATGTATGTATATGTAACTGAATCACTTTGCTGTACACCTGAAACGAACACGATATTGTAAATCAACTATACTGCAATATAAAATTAAAAAATTAAATTAAAAAAAGTAAAAAAAAATTAAACATTTTATGAAAACATATTATAGTTTAAGAGCTAAATTTAATGCTAAAATGCAATGATTCTGTTTTTTTCCACTCACATGTGCTATAAAATCAGAAATACCTCAGAAATAACTAAATTTCCTTGTCAATTGCATTATTATGAACTTTCATCAAATCTTTAACCGTGGTCATTTTTAAGTCTTTTGTCACTTACAGGCAGTTCTGGGTGTACTCTGATGCTTTTGCAAAAATGTTCCTATAAAAGGGTTTCATCTTCAAGGAATTCATGGAAAAAACTCTGACAAGTAAAGGTTTCTGGTAACTGACTGTACTGCTGAACTGAATGAATAAGCATTTTCAGAACTCTAATGGAAAACTGATGAACTCATAAAAGTGCTAACAAAAGATCAAGATAAAAAAAAATTAATTACATGGGACTGAGTGAACTGATGAGGATGAGTATAATTTTTGTGACTTTCTGTTTGAATTAAAAAAAAAATTCATAAATAATAGCATTTTTTCCTTTGGGGAAAATATGAGGATGTAAGCTATGAAAGAATAAAAAAGTATATAGATTAACCAAATCTTTATTTTCAAAGAATAATTTGCTTTGATAGAATCTGAAAGAAATGTTAAATTATTTGTAATAATGTTTCTACTTAGAACATATATTAGTATGGTTTATGTTACAGTACAAAGAGCAAAATTTCCCCTTTTCCAGTTACAAACATAATTTCACATTTGGGGGTGATGAGGGAGTCCCAAATGGCCTCTAATAACTTTCTCACCAGCTTGCTTCAGAGCCCTAAATGCCTGATTTGTAGTCTATCTTTGGCACTGAGCTACTATCTTCAGACAATCTTCTTAAGATACAAATTGATTCCCTGGAAAGGTAACATGGAAATGAAAGATTATCATATATAGATACAGATATAGATATAAATATAATCAGATTAGTAAACAGGATTTGAAGGAGTGGAGTGAAGGACAAACCTATTTTGGTAGGTAGTTGGACCTAGAAGAAGTCTTGAGCAAGGGTTCTATTGGAGGAATAAGAGGTCTGGAATAGTGAATTTGGGGAAATATAAGGACACTTGCGGGATACAGAATTTTTGCCCATGATTTGGTCTCAAGTTGGTGAGCAGGACAGTTGGCTCCACTAAATCAAGGCCTCCATCTTCCTCACTGCTGTGCCTTGATGGTACCTGTATCATTTTAAGTTCAAGAAATAGCTGTTGACATAATGAAGAATGTAGTATAAAAGGCAAAAATTTACTGTTTTTCAAAAGTTTTTCTGTGCTTTTCTCTTAGTTTAGAATGTAAGTGAGATAGCATAGTTTGGGCCAATTCTACATCTTCTATTTAATCCACATAGAGCATCAATTCTCACAAAGTGTGGAGATAACATCAGATATTAAACTTATGTTCCTTTCACAACAATTACTTCATCTCCTCCTATAGATGGGAAATCCAAGCTGATCAATTTTCAAAGAAAAAGACTGTGGCAGAATCAGGGCCAGATTTACAGTAATGAATTTCCTGCAATAACTTGCTGCTTTCTCATCCAGCTTAACTGTCCTATGAGTCTTTGTTAGATGCTCAAAAATAAAAGAATTACAGCAAAGGGAAATTGTGTCTCTAAAAAACAACAATGCATTTGTTGAAACCAGAAAACAAAGAATATTATAGCTGCTGTAGGTAGTTTTATGTTTCAGGCATCAGGATTCAAAGGACCATAAAGATTCCATTACATCTAATAATGAATAATTACTTTTCTCTTTTTTCACAGGTACTTTAAAGCACTCCAACAAAACCAAAAATGTTTCAAGCAACTTGGTTAAACTCTAAGCAACTCCTCTGGCAACTCTGACATTTTCCCCATGGTTTGTGCCCATGACAGAAATGTATAAGCAATGGGCATATTTTCTAGGCGCAAAAATTCAATGCAACACACAGCAGGCAAAGTTTATGCCAACTGAACATCTGCGTTCTTAATTATTAGAAGTGTTTTCTCAAACACACTTGCCAGCCTCCAATGTAAAGCCACAGCTGAAACAAAGGGAAGACATGGCCAAAGTATTAATCCGTGGCTTTAAGAATTTATGATTCCATGACTTTATGTCTGAGTTCCTTACTCCATTCAACAAAATCTAAAAAATGAAAACAAAGTCTGCATATTATCAGTGGGGTGGATAAGTTTTGCTGCTGAAATTCTAGAATTTACCTGGATCTCACACTGGGAGTCTCTTGATAAAACCCAGGGCTCCACTGTCACAACCTGGCCCACCCCCATTTGGAAATGAGCCACTGGGGTATTTTTTTCTCAAAGAAACAGGCAAGTGGGGGAGACGTCTATCAATGGCATAATGGGGCTTTGCATTTTGAAAAGGCCTCGTGGTTACTCTCTCCCCTGTCACTCCAGAGCCCCACTGCCTCTATAGTCTCTGAAAGGACCACATGACCTCAAATAAAGAATAACTTCCCATGTCCCTCAAAAAGCCCTTTGTTATTTTTATTAATGTATTTGCCCCACTGGATTTTTCAGTTAATGTAAAGTTTTTATCATATTTTCGTAAAACAAGCTAAAATGGATTCACTCTCAACTTCTACTGGGAGGTTGATGTCATACTCAGTCACAAGGGCACAGCGATTATTGGAAAGACACCTTTGTCTCTTTCACCACCCACCAGATCACTTTGAAATTCTTGTAAGTTACAAATCATTAAAAACACCTGTACAGGAATAAAGACGCAGATGTAGAGAATGGACTTGAGGACACAGCGAGGGGGAAGGGTAAGCTGGGACGAAGTGAGAGAGTGGAATGGACTAATATATACTACCAAATGTAAAATAGATAGCTAGTGGGAAGCAGCTGCATAGCACAGGGAGATCAGCTTGGTGCTTTGCGTCCACCTAGAGGGGTGGGATAGGGAGGGTGGGAGGGAGACGCAAGAGGGAGATGGTATGGGGATATATGTATATGTATAGCTGATTCACTTTGTTATACAGCAGAAACTAACACACAATTGTAAAGCAATTACACTCCAATAAAGATGACAAAACAAACAAAAAAACACTTGTACATCCAACACACGTCAGAGATCTAATATCACATTAACTTGTAGTACCACATACTTAGCCATGTAATTATTTTAATTTTAGTCTCCACATGTACATGGTGAGTTAAATATAAACTATATAAAGAGTTTTTACATGTGATACAGTGGAAGGAAGGCAAGAAAAGAAGGAGGAAAAATTAAGCGATGAGATCAACATACAGGGTTTTTTCTTTCTAGGACATTTGTGTCCTCATCGGGGCAATGACAAAAGAAAATAGTTTTTTTTTTTTCAAAACTTTTCTACCTATGATGTTAACACATACCAGAGGAGTCTCCAAGTGCTTACTGCTGACAAGTCAGACTATTGATCTGTCTTTTCTCTCATTTTTATTTCCCCTGCCTCATGATGTGATAGCCTTTTTTTGAGGATTTGGCAATAATACTGCCAAACAGCCAGGGAATCTCATGTGGGGCTTTGGGCTTTTTCTCCAGTGTCTGAGCTGGACTTGGGGCCATGCTGCTGTGGAACAGCTGCTTCCAGAGACCCCGCTACCCCGCCCTTTGGAGATATCCCTTGTCACTTGCCACGATTTACATGATTATCCATCATGAGGACAAATCTATCCCAGGAAAACTCATTTCAGAATATAATATGGTGTGGATTCAAGACCTAATAGAGAGAAATACACCCAGAGGAGTGATTGTGATCTTTTAAATCAATAGACTCTTGGAAGCCTTCTGTAAACTGACTTCAGAAAATAACAGTTCCCTTCTCAACATACCACTGTACTTTTCGACTTGTCTTTTGTTAAGTCATTCTGAGGAAAGGGCTGAACCTGGGGATTTTAGACCTTGAATAGTGCCAACAGGGGATAAAAGAATGTTCTGTTATCCTGTCTATTAGCTTTCCAAACTCAGTAAGAAGAGCACCTATTCCTTCATCCAGCTAGTGGACTTTCAGGAAGGGCAGAGAGAGTAGGCATTTAGAAATTCATCCTCAACTGACTTGGAAAGACCACAGATCATGTTAGAGGAGGGCCTGTGGACTTTTCCACCTTCATCCTGGGTTACTTCCCCCCTTGGTTTGTTCAGTGCCTTCTTTCCCTTCTTTGAGTAGGTCACATTTTTTTTTTCCCTGCCACAAAATCTTTGCACGTGCTGTTTCTTCTGTCTTGAATTCCTTTTTCTAAACCTTACTTGTACTTCAGGTTTCTATCCAAACACTACTTCCTCAGCAAAGGATTTACCGACCACCTAATCTAAATCAGGTACCCTCTTTCAGTCTTTTATTGAACCCTTTCATTTTTACATTATTTTTTTTCACAATCTGCACTTACACTTTGGTTTGTCTCCTTTCTTATTTCTGTGATTCCTACCAGCATGAGAGCCTCACAAAGGCAGGGAACATATATGTAACACGCAGTAGGAACTAAACAAGTATCTGCTGTATCAAGGAATTTTTTTAAATGGTGACTGAATGGAGTCTCTGAAAAAAAAAAAACAAAACCTGACAGCAGTATTGAATTTTAAATAAAGTTGTACTGATGTTATTGTGTTCAATTAAATAAACTTTAAACTTGGAGTTTTTGAGTTTTACACAAATCAGTGAGAGTTTCAATCATTCATATTTTAAAATCACATTTTGCTCAATAGGAGCATGTCCTCCAGGTGAAGTTTAAACACTTCATGCTTCCCATAATATCAGAATCTTTTTAATATCCAGCATTATTGGGCTTTGTAAGTTCAAGAAAAATCACTGTATTGATCCTAAGTGAAAGGCAGAGAAAGCAATTCTACTAAGCTTTTGACCTAGTTTCTCTCTGGTTTCTTCAAGGCAATTGAAAAGTTCTCAACTGGGTGGCTATTCCACTGCTATCCAGAGGCATACAGATGGCGTTATGTTCTACAGTCTTATCTATGGTATATTCATTTACATAATTTTTTGTCATAAAAAAGGTCAAAATCTTGATGTCATTTAATCAAGTTGTAAAATAAGGTATCCAGATGTTACTTTAGAAACAGTGTTGACTGGTACAGAGTTCAAGGCATTTCAATTATTATATGAAGGTTTATGTGGCAGGTTTAGTAAGTTTTGTGTATATAAAGTGTGGGGATCAATAGAATCCATGACAATCTATTTAATATTTTCAATAAAGTGCTGAATGGCAAGTGGGAAATCAACTAGAATCTGCTGCTTACACCTCAAACTGCAACGAGATATCTTTATGGTCAAAATTAACAAGGAGATTATTTATACAAGAAGATTATTTGTGCATTCCCTTTAATCCAGCAATTTTACTTCAAAGAGCTTATTTTACAGATTTTTTTGCAAGTGCATAAAAATTCTTAATGTAGCATTTTGGTTAAAAATAAAACAAACCTAGAAACAACTTAAATGTCCATCAGTATGGGATTTTTTTTTTTCCTGACATACATTGTTTGCTATCTGCTAGAAATTGTTCTACACATTTTCACACAATTACTCAGTTAATTTTCATAACAACAGCAATCTTCAGTCCTTAAAGATGAGGTAAAGTAGCTTACAGGAGGCCACACAGATATTAAGAGGCCAAGCTATGGTTTGAATCCAAGGAAGAATTTTTTAAAATGAGGTAGACCTAAATTTCCTGATACAATATCCAGGAAATATTTTTAGGTTAAGAGAAGAAGCAAGTTGCATAATTACAAATACAGTTCTAATTAAACAGCACTATTTATGTATATCTACATATGCATATAAATGCCTAGAAAAGGTCTAGAAGTTTCTGTCCAAACCAATCAGTAATTATGTCTTATTTGCAAGCAGAGGTTTAAAGTGGACTTTCATCTTTACTTTTTTAAAACTTCTGAATAATTTTATGTTTTAAATGGCAAAGAAAAGATATATTTCTTGGGTTATTAAAATAAAATTAAATGTAATTTAATTCCCATCCCCAGCCCTGCCCTAAAAGCAACAAGTGAAAAGGTATAACGCTTAATGGTCATATTTTTGTTTCCTAATAATGAAAAGATGTAATTAAAGAATCTAATTTTATATAGCCTAAATTCACATGTACATATACTCTGTATGTAGCAAATCTACCATTCTGAAGAGATGACTCCCATTGAGGAAAAAAAAGAACAGAAGGCATGCCAGACTATTAAGTCCAGACCTTCCCCAAATTTCTTTAGACACACAGTATTTCCTAGAAAAATGGTGACTACAGTGAATTCATAAAGATAACAAAATTACTTAACAAGGAATGAACTGAAAAGGAATATACTGAATATAAAAATCATAATGGAATTTGTGACGATTTGGTGTTTAATGCAGTCATTCTAAAAGGATTCACGTATTTTTCCAAAAATAGCTGTCTATAAATATGACTAAAGAAATGAGAAAATTCTTTGTCCTGATAATCATTTTATTTATTTAGTGTTAGGCTATGAAATTCTTCTATGTGATGAATGATGAACGGCAGGATGAGAGTTCATCAGATTTTGATCACAAGATGGAAATGTGGTGCAAGAAAGGCCTGTGAGTCATGACATTATTGACAACGAATTTTGGTAAATCCTCTATAGTGAGAATGTGATCAAAGATTATTAATCCTGTAAGTTAAATTCAATTTAATAAGCTCCTATGAACACAAGCACTTTACTCTTAATTCCTCCACGAACAATCGATTTTTGAAATATACTACATCTGGAGACACAGCTATCGTTAAGGCTTTAAGGCAACATTCCTTTTTCCTGCTCCTTCTCCAACAGCTCACTCCTGACAGCAGGAGAAGGAGGGGAGGGGGAAGAGTGAGGGTGTGCCTGAGGAAAGGAGGCTGTGGGTGGTGGAGACAGAAAGACAGTCCCAGCATCCAAGCGCCATATTGAAAGCTGAGAGTTGCCCTTACTGCTAAAAAACGTGTCACCGCTCTTGGGCTTTGGCGAGATAACCTAATTTACTCAGTTTTGCAAAGAAATGAGGAACAAGCCTCAATCCACTTTCCTTAATCCATTTAGTCAGATCTGATTTGCACCGTACATTAGTACTCCCTTGGTGGCAGCTGAAGAATATTAAAAGTGATTCTCATGCTAGAAAGTGCTTCAGGTATTTTTTTCTTAACTAGGAGAGCCCAAGAATGACTAGGTCCCCAAATTTCTAGGAATGACATCTCCTTGTTGAGAGTCACCTAAAGTATGCAGATGCTGCAGCCCAACTCCTAAGAACTTTTAGTTGTTTAACGAGACAGAGTGAAGATACCAGCCAGGCGATAGCAGTAAACTGATTTCTTTTTCAAGAGGATGTTATGCCTCATTTAGGAGATGTAATAAACTTCCAGTTAAAACGAGATTTTGCTATCTTCTATGACTTTTTGAAACATTTTCCTATTTTCTGCCATTAACTATATGGGTGGGATAAACTAGCTGGTGATCTCTTCAAACTCTGCATTAACTCAGGGACTTTTGGTAAGTGGACATTTAAAATTGCAACTGAATGCCAAATTACGTGTTTTCTATGCATGCTAATGAAGAGGCACACAAGGCTTGAGACAGGCTGGGACCTGGGACCTTTTGCTGCAGGGCTGCAATGCTTGTACCTGGACACACCTCTCCTCCAGCAACAAAATACAAAGAAACTACATGGGACTAAAAATAACTGACTGTGGGCACGCGCAGCTGGGGCAAATTCTGGACCAAAAGATACAAAGATACCAAAAACACCCGACTGCCACATCCGAAGAGCCGGCAGCAAGAACCGGGTGTCGGGAGCAAAAGCTGCGTACTGCGCATGCCCCCTGCACACAACACCACAAAGGGGTGGGCAGAACACCTAAGCCACCTAAGCTCTGTCCCGACCACTGGACACACCCCTACCCTCACCCTATATAAGCAACCAGCTCACCGCCCCCTTGGGGAGCAATCAAGGGAACCTGTTACTTGTTTTTGCTCCCTTCTGCAGCACAGGGGCCCCAATAAACAAACACTTGCTTGAATTTCTTGTCCGGTCTCTAGTCAATTTCTATTGATTGGGGAAGGCCAAGAACCCTAGTCAGTATCAGAAGTAGCTACTATGTACTTAAACATCCATCATTTCTCCTGCAAATGTATTGAAACAAAATACTGAATATAAAAGACTTGTTATCTAATGTACAAAATTCAAACTACCGCTTTAAGGCAAGCAGAAAAAAGTGAAGATTTGCCTCTCTATAAAATACTTTTAAGGAATAAGGTAAGTCACGGAGAACTGGACAAAACTGAAGTCATTTAAAGCCAAAATTTTCATTTTTTTCATTTGTAATAAATCCACCCCTTAATATGCCTTCATAGTACAGTTTCCTAAATTCTACTTTGGATTCCTTTTTATTTCTCTTTTTACCAAAGAAAACAAAATTAAAGAAAACTCTGTTAAAAGTATTCAATGGAAAAAGAAAAACAAAACAGCTAAGTCATTTTAATTAATCGTGTTTGTTGTCAAGCTGGTTAGCTCCAGGCAGTGTTTTATATTTATTCCTATTAATTGTCCTTATTTTATTTTTGACACATTTTACATCCTTTGAGAACTGTTTGTTGATACTGAAACTGTCACATAGTGCCTTTGCTCCTTCCTTTATGTCATCATCAGGTTCATTAATTATCCTGTATTTTCACCCAAATAGTTGACAAAGTGTCAGACTGATCCAAGGACAATTCTATACCACTCAACTAGAGACTCCCTTTGACCAAGCTGACATTGAGCACCACACTTTGGTGGTTATTACTTATTAGGTGCATAAATCCAGCAACCATTATGCACTCATATAAGCTTTTATGGTTTGCAGCATGCTTTCTTGTGCCCTCGCTCATATCATCCTTACAATAGTGCTGTATGTAAGTTACTACCTTTTTATGAGCTATTTATGCAACTATTATGCAACTCTGATCTCATATTTCTCTGTCTTGGTCACATGACTATCATGAAAGCTTTTCATCAAAGTCTTGTTGAGGTGAAGACACATGATACTTGCGGTATTTTTCTGGTCTTATCACTAGAAACTGTGTCAAAAGACAGAGAGACAGAAAGTGAGTTCCTTGAGGGGCAGGCATTGTATCCTATCCATCCCCGAGTTTCCAGGTTCAGACCCAGTAACTGCATGACATGTCAATATATGCTCAATAATTGTTTATTGGGAGAGTCTCAGATGTTTGAAGAAGTTGCTTAGTGGTCCTAGAGATGCCGCTTTCTTATCGTGTGACTCAGTCTCTAAGAATCTGGGTTCTAGATCTGAAACAAAAAAGTGCTAAAATGTTCTAATATCTCTTTCAGGTATAAAATTCTACCTCGAGTGACCACTGCTTACCTTGTAACAAAATGGGATGATGACCTATCTCCCCTAACTCTAATTTTCTGAAAGAAGTTAAAAATACGTATATTTTTGTATGTCAATACAACCTGATGGGCTTCCCTGGTGGCGCAGTGGTGAAGAATCCACCTGCCAATGCAGGGGATACAGGTTCGAGCCCTGGTCCAGGAAGATCCCCCATGCCACGGAGCAACTAAGCCCGTGCCCACAACTACTGAGCCTGCGCTCTAGAGCCCACAAGCCACAACTACTGAAGCCCACGCCTCTCGAGCCCATGCTCCACAACAAGAGAAGCCACCGCAATGAGAAGCCCGCGCACCGCAACAAAGAGTAGCCCCCGCTTGCCACAACTAGAGAAAGCCTGTGTGCAGCAACAAAGGCCCAATGCAGCCAAAAATAAATAAATAAAATACATCCTGAGACAAAATCGGTGTGTTGTCTCCACATTGTGTAAATCAAATATTTAATCATATTTAATTAAATATGATTACAATATTAAATTAATCATATTTAATTTAATGTTGACTCTGAAGACTCAATGTGATGCCCATCATTTGGAAGCTTGGAAAAAATAATACAGAGTGGATTTTTCATCCAGCTGTTTAACATCTGTAAATATGAACTCAGAAACCCTAAAGTGCTTTATTGGAAGAGTGGTGATCTTAGCATTAGGAGATGGACAATTCCAGGGAATGAGTGAACCTTTACTGACTCATCTGCAATGGGTCCTTCCAAGAGGAGGGGCTACTATTTTAATATGGTAAACCGTATAATTCTGTCCACAAACTAAGAGAAAAATGCATGGCTTAAGTGTGACCTTCATACAGACTAAGAGAATTAGGAAATACCTATTCTAAAAAACCCCAGTGTCTCTGTTTACTGTGGCTAATTAGTGTGTAGGTCATAGAAATGGGGCACACACATCAAACACAAATTGGCTACTTTGTCCTGCAAATTGCTTCCACCTGCCTCCTACTGTGAATCATACTGACTTCTTGGCCATTTTCTTCCCATAAATAGATTAGGTTATAGGATAGGAAAACAGGGTATACTGTGTTTTTAGCAGCTTTAGTTTCATGGGATTTATGAATGAAATCTGCTGTTTTTATTAAAAAGAACAATTTACTAAGGCATTTTGGGGGGGGGGATGAGAAATGGGGAATAGTGGAGGTGATAATTTTAGGGGAAAAACATACATAGACAATATTCACCAACTTTTGCTGCCCCACAAGGTGATGAATGAGTTTAATCTTTTTAGATGTGTTCCAGATAAGTCCTACCACATTTCCTCTATTTTGAAAGAATTTAAAAGGCTAAGGTTTCAACATTGTGGTCAATGTTTAGCTCGTAAAGTGGTAGTAAATTACATACTCTAGAGCATTATTGTAAGGATGACGTGGGAAAGGGCACAAGAAAGCATGCTGAAAACCTTAAAAGCTTATATGAATGCTAAATATAATTGCAGAGTACTATTATTGATGGTGAAATCAAATAGATGACTGTTTATTTAGAATTTAGAAATGTTTTTCAAGAACATTCAGAATGAACGATTTATATGTCTGCAGCAACTAGTCAGTGCATACTCTGCCCTGGACTTCATCCCTCCTGCACTCCCCACTCCTGGCCACACATAGGGAATAAGGAGGGTGGCAATGTTTCTGGATCCACTGGGGGCAGAGGTGTAAGCTACTCAAAGAGTAAGAAAAAACCAAAGTTCCAGACTCTTAATTCTCCAGCATGATAACTATTGGAGGCATCTCTCACCAAGTGACCAGGATTCAAGGCTGGCGGGCATTGCACGACCCACCTCTCTGGGCATCAAAACCAAGTGAGATTGTTGTGCTGCCCCTACCAGCTGAGGTTTCTGGGGATCTGTGTCACAATTTGTTTCTACATCTTCTGCCATCAGGATCCTGGGAAAGATATCCATACTCATTATCCAGGAAAGGAGTTGATTGCCTAAGTGATTTGCCTGCTCTCCACAGGGTGGGGAAAGCCTATTAAAGACACTTTAAGCCACAAGATTGCACCGTCAGCAGTCAGGCTCTCCTCCTTTCTTCCTCTCTCTTTCCCGCATTCTCTAATGGAAACTGCAGATAAACTCATTCCCTGCTTGGATTGTTCATCTCGAATTCAAGAGCCCTGGAACATCAGTCAAGCCTGTTTTGAAGATGGGAGAAGGGAAGGGAGATGTAGGAAAGTTACAAGTTGCTGGCTCACTTCTTAGGAAGGGGCACTGCAGAAATGGTTTGGAAACATTTGGACTCACAAGCGTGATGATCCAGGGGATTGGGGAACCGGCTTCTGACTGCATCCTCCCTCACCTTCAATTCCATCACTCTCTACTGCACCTGAAAGAGCTTCCCATCTGCCTCTGCCCAAACATCCTCCCAAAGGAAATGCAGTTGGGTGGAAATGTAAGCCCTGGGCCATATTCTATGCTCCTGAGAAAAATAAACTGAGTAACTTGCCAAGGAGTAGTCCTTTCTTCATACTAATCAGTCTAGGGCAGTGGTGACAAGAGTAGTGGCAAAATCCCCAGAAGAATCTCCCTGTGAGCATCCCTGAGCCTTCCTGAACCCCTGCACCCCATGCTCACGTAGATACCCCCATCGCAGTCCTGGCCCTCGGGAAAGGAAGTGAGTGCCCAGCACCAATACCTCCAAAGGGGAAAGGCGTAATACCTTCTACTTGCTTTGGTGACAAACGAGGAAAACAAGTGTGGTTTTTAATTTTCCATGCACCAATTAGCCTCTCAATAAGATCTAGGTCACTTAAGTTCCTCTAATACATACCAGGCATGCATTAGGTACTACCTCATTTTATCCTCCAAGCAATCCTATAAAGTCACTATTGGTATGACATCCATTTTACACATGAGAAAACAGGCTTGGAGAGGTCACATAGCTAACAGAAGGTCACACAACTAGGAAACCGTGGAGCCAGGATTTCCATCCAGCTCTGGATGATTCCAAAGCCTTTATGTCCACTTCTTTAGAAAGCTGAGTGCATGAAATCTAGAATGTTCTATCCCACAGAGAAGACATTGTAGATTTCCTATTTATTTCCTTGGCTGAGTCATGATAAAGCATTGCTTCAGCTTCTCAGAATAAAACTGGAACAAGATGTGTGTAATAGACCAGAATCCTCCTGAGTCCCACCGTGCCCCCGTGAGCCCAGGTATTCTCTGCGGTTCAAACCTCAGACACAAGCTCTGAGCTGTAGGCCCCTGAGCTTTGAGTTTTGTCGGAGCCCAACAAGTAGACCCAAGAACTAGGAAGGAGTAACCAACACGTGTCTTACACTGGTAGGTTAAGGCAACTCAGTTCCTATTCAGGAAGAATCAATATTTAATCATCCTTTCTGAGGACAGGAATTTTTCAAGGTGAAGAGAAATAGGAAAGTGTGATTGGGCCCTACAATCTTGTAGGAACAGAGTGGGGGAAGGAGGTTAAGGAATTTCATCTGGTGGGGAGTCAGATAGTCTGGCTTTCCATCCTGCCTCTTGTACCAACTAGCTCCACGACCTCAGACAATAACAACAACAAAAATAGCGATAACAATCTTTGTTCACTGTATGCTACGTTTGGAGAATTCGGCTAAGTGCTTTATATGTATTATTTCATTTAAGATTTAGAACAACCCTCTAAACTAGGTGTTATACGGCCCCTTCTTAGAGTTAAAGAAACTAAGGCTGGAGGAGTCGATGTAACTTGCCCAAGGCCATAAAGTTAGTTGGTGGCCAAGCTACTAGTAGAACATAAATATGAATCCAACACTCAAATTTAGGCTACTCTGCCCTTCAGAGTCTGTTTCCTTATCCATAAGATTCTGACCGTGGGCCACAGGACCTGAAAAGCACTTGCATGCCTAGCTCTGGGGTCCACAGAGATCTCAACATCTAAAAAAGGCAAAAACCAATACGGCATTTTCACATTCTCCCTCTCTTGTGGGCTGTAAACACTAGCAAAATGAATTGACTCTGTATACTGTGTCTACACCCTGCCAGAATCTGATTTATTTTGGACAGGTGACTGTTTGCAGAAGTATAATTCTCAGCTGACCCTATGATGCTATGTTCCTTCAGTTTAAAAACTTTATACTATTCCAGGTTTCCCCCATCCTCTCAAGAGCAGGAAAGAACCTTTCCCAAAGAGGAGGAAATTTTACTTCAAGTATCATTTCCTGCTTAACTGCAAACATATGCATCACATTCTAAGTCTAATCAGTGGCCCGAGTTCTCATGGGGCCAACACTGCGGGGTGGGGGGTGGAGAGTGGTAGGAGGAGATACTGTCTAGGTACCCACTGGTATCTTCACTACAAAATGGATACATGGGCAGAGTACAGGGAGTTCTGGCAAGTGTAACCCATGCCAAGGACAAGACGCTGTACTAATTCACTTTGCTTTTCTTGGACCATCTAGAGTTTGGGGGACCTCTAGAAGTCTAGTTGCCTACATTCCTCTGTGCTCCTGAAGTACCGGAGGAAAAGAAAAGCACAGATGGCAAGGACTTGATGTCAAGGCCTACTCATAATCTGAAATCAAATTAGGGACACAATTCAGAAGTACAATTTGCTATAAAAACATACTCAGAGGAATCATTTGTGGGTTCCCAGAAGATTAAGCAACTTGTCCTTCTGACAACAGGACGGCGATTCTGGGTTTTCCAGACCTCTTGTTGTTCAAGTCTGAGCTAAGTATGAGACACAGACAATTGCTGAAGCTAATCTGGGGAAGAGAGAGGAAGACTGGTTCCTCTACTAAGGGATGTGGCTCTTCACCCAGCCAAATCTGGGCAGTGGACATCTCTCGCTCATTCCCAGAGCAAGTGAAACGTTCCAGGTCATAGTTAGGCTGTCACAGGAACCTGGGACAAGAAGATGTCGTTTACCAAGACAGCTTGGTTAAGTCAACAGCTCCTTAAAAAGGGTTCTGGTAGCTTTTGAACAAACACATGAAACAAAGACCTTTAACAGCGCTCATAAACTTGAATAATGCCACATGTTCAAACACCGTGGTAGCATTTTGACCACAGGCGAATACAGAAGGGCCGCCGGGACACGGACCCCTCAGAGATTTCCTTCCTCTAGTTCCTATTTGCCCCTTTGCTCCGATTTTTAGTCCGCTTGATCCTTTGTGAAGGAAATAAGGAGGATGTTGGAATAGCAACTTTCAATATCCAGATTCCAGACATATCAGCCTGCTACAGACAGAACTCAAATCCAAGGCATTCCTGGAATCCCCATGTTAATTACCACATTATCAAGTCCTGGAAAGACTATGAGCTATTGTAGAAAGATTATGAGTAACTCGATTCCCCTAATGAACTCCAGCCACCCAGACAATGGAATGACAGCCTGTAGCCAGCCTGGGCTGCTGCCTCTCACCCCTGCAGTCTCAGAGCCTTGGCCTCTCCCGGGTTTGGCACGTCGCCTGTCCTTTCCCACTGTCAGCCCCCTTGGCGCTGCCGGGCAGCCTTCCTCTTCCATGCGGACTGCCCGGAGTCTTGTCCCACCCCTTTCCTTGACCCAGCCGCTGCCACTTATGCTACAGTGTCTGCTGGTTCATCACCACCACTGCCTTCTATTCTGTGTGTTCTGCGTTGTTTCGCCTGGGTTACCAGCTACGGTTCTGGGGTCCCCAACTCCAGCTGTTTTCTGGGCTACAGCCCTGCTCGCCTAGACTGTGTGCTCCAGAGATGAGCCCAGGCGGTGCTGCTGTGCTCTTGCTGCCAGGTAAACTTGGACCGTTGCTTTGGAGTGTCTTCAGCCTATCCGCTCCACCCATTTAATTCTAAAGACCTTGGGGTCAGTGCTTCTCAACTTTCATGCGTGTATGAATCACCAGAGGGTTTTGTTAGGGATAGGGAGGGTGGGAGGGAGACGCCAGAGGGAGAGGATATGGGGATATATGTATATGTATAGCTGATTCACTTTGTTATAAAGCAGAAACTAACACACCATTGTAAAGCAATTATACTCCAATAAAGATGTTAAAAAAAATAAAATAAATAAAATAAAAAGCCTTGGCAAATGCCAAAAAAAAAAAGAAATGCAGATTCTGCTTCAGGAGATCTGGAGTTGGGCTTGAGATTCTGCCTTTCTAACAACTTTCTAAGTGGCTGCAACTCTGCTGGTCTAGAATCACATAGGAGTAGCAAGGCTCGAAGAAAGGGGCTTTGTTCTATTCATCCTTGCATTCCTGAAATATCAACCTTATTATCACTGTCACCACTTGGTGAGGCCCTTCTACATATGCCACAGTGGACATACAAAGATGATCAAGACCTAGTCCCTGCCCTCAAGGCATACAGTCTGGGGAAGGGTTTCTTAACCCTTTCTTAGTCACATTTCGGGCTGATAATTTTTTGTTGTGGTAGGGCTGTCCTGTGAATTATAAGATGTCTATCCCTGGCATCTCTGGCCTCTACCCACTAAATATCAGTAGCACCTCCCCAGTTGTGGCAATAAAAATGTCTCCAGGCATTGCCAAATGTCCCCTGGGGGTCAAAACTGCCCCTCGTTGAGAATCACTGGTCTGGGATGGAGACAGACATGTAAATTAAGAATTGAAATAGGGATCAAATTACAGAGCTGGGTGTACACTGTTCAGGGAAAAAGTATCACTAACATCAGAGCGTGTGATGAGCGTTTGGCACATAGTAAGTGCTCAAGAAAACGTGTTAGATAAATGAATGTACTGCCAATGTCCTCACATTCCCTGGTGACTAAAACAAGTTACCCTTCTGACCTCACCTAGTGGAAATGATCCTTGTACATTCCAAAGATAAACATCTAACTACTTCACTGACATAATGAATTTCCATGGATATATTTACCAGGTGCATGACAGGGGAAGAAAGCAAGCTTATCTTTCAGAATAATTCAGATGGAGTACAGATTTCTAAGAAAATGAGACTCTTACAATAATAAATAACAGTTTTTTTAAATAGGAAGTTTGTACTGCTTTTTTGGCATTATATGAACCCTCATATTAGAAAATGACAGAAAAGAGTGTGTGGACATGTAACTCTGTAAATGAATTCAAGCAGAATGGTGCATTTTGTAGCTTGGCTCACCTTAATGTACACTCTTAAGCAGCTGCGTCTTTTCCCCTCCAAGTTTTGTGAGTACGAATCCATTTCCAAGGCCCTGTCTATTCTGAGATGCTTATGCTTCTACACAAATGCATCTGACATCTGACCACGCATAAACAGGATGGCAAGCCAGCAAGCAGATAAGCTTGGGGAACCCAAGTAAGAGGGAAGCCAGGGAGAGTCCACATTCCTGGGGTGGAGGAGATGAGGAGGAGAGCTGTAGCTCTTGTAGCTGTAGCTCCAGGAGAGCTGGTAGCATTCTTGGTGTCCGATGGTAGAGCGAAGATAAATACTGTCAGCATTTGGGCTCACGTAACAAGGTCACAGTTGAAGGAGTTTAGATTATATTCTGATATGGAGACAGGAATAGAGAAGAGTATGAGTGTGAAGTGGAATAATAAATCTGTGGCAGGAGAATCCAGAGGTGCAAGGGCATTTGAGGACATGTAAAAAGAAGAATGGAGGAGAAGGGAGTGTGTAGCATGGAACATTTCTGTGCAAACTTTTAGACATCAACTTGGTAGATGTTATTATCCCTTAACATTGTGCAAATGGAAGCCAAAAATAGGCCCACGGGGAAAGTTCTTGGAAATATATACCGATTGGACTGGAATACCCACAGTTGCCAAAGGAAAGTGTGACACTCAGTCCCATTGCCAAAGTCTATAAGCCTTTGCCCAAATAATGGCAAACCTTTCCTTTCAGAATACGGTTTCTTAATTTAAGCTTCAATGTCCTTTCCTGAACAGAAGTGGAAATCAGCAGATCTGAAGTCGAAGCCAGGCTCCATGGCTGGTTGGCTACGTGAAACAACATTTTGGATCCAATTTTCCTATCCAGAGAATGGGGAAGCTAATACTTTCCACCAAACTGTGCTGAAGGAATATTGTGATGAGTCAGAAGACAAATCTCTGATTTTTTTAAAATAAAGACTGTTCCCACATTTACTGTAGTAAAGGCTCATTTAGTCCATAAATTGAAACAATCATGAGACAAATAATTCAACCAGAGAAAACCAAAACCCCTTTAATAATACTCCCTTGCTGGTTTTAATATTAGAAATTGCCTAGAGGGGTACAGTCTCTGGTTAGATTTCTTTGCATGGGAAGCCAAGACCCCTGGTTACCAGAGGTGTCTGGTTAATAACACACTTTGTTCACATAAAGGAAACAAATCTACAAATGTCAATTTAGGAGTATCGGCCCATGTTCTATTGAGTTGGTGCCTTTCAGTGGCATGGGATAACAGCAAAGGCTCTGGAACCATCCAGAAGGGAAAATGGACAGTTTGTACTGCAGTCTGAGTTGTGATAATGTAACATCCTAAGCAACCAACTCTAAAGACAGTAGTCAGTCCTGGGTCATTAAACCAAAAAAGCAAAAACAAAAACAAAAACAAAAAAACAGTAAGAGATTCAGTAAAAGAAATAATACAAATTAAACAAGCACTATTCAACACTATTCAAGAGAGTTTCTTTTCTCAAGCCTAAGAAACCCATCTGGGTCCAATAATATGAACTACTAAAGCATGGAGTTGCTCTTTTGTGGGCACCTGCCTTTTGCTAGTTTCTGAGTAGAAGCTGCTTCATGATTTGCTGTAGTAACAATAATTTTTAATAATTATTCATCATTAATCATTCTCCCTGTGGTAAAAGGAGCAAGAATCTAAGTGGAATGAAAGGACTCCAACGATACGGCAGCACGGCCATTGTACAGCATCACCGAACTGGAGCCTCGATATCTGGATTCTCAATCAATCACTACCTTCCTGGATCATCCTGGACGAATCTAGACCTCACCTGGTTTCTTCTTCTGCAAAGTCACAAGACTAAGCTATACATCTTTCAGATCTGCCATGGAGACACAGAGAGGGTAGGGTGGAAGAGTCACAGGATACTTTTGATGCCACATGTGATGGAAAGGAACCAGTGACTCCTTGGTTGGAGGGAACCTGGATCATTCCCGCTGAGCAGCAAATAGGAAGAACCTGGGAAGTGACGCTGTAAGGCTCTGAGCCACCAGGACTTCTGGGAATCACGGCTAATATTTTAGTGCTGAACTTCACTCAGGAAGCGGAAGGAATTTCTCTGCTGGAAAAAAAAAAAAATCAAAACGGAATAAAAACAAACCCCCAAAGGGGTGCTGGGTTCACAATTATTTCTGATAATTTCTGATAGCGGTTCAGTCCTGCTGGGGAGGAGGGAGCCAGGTAGATGCCACGGAGATGAGACACCTGGCTGATTAGCTCCACTGGGAATGCTGCACAGGGCAAAGCTCTGTCATCCCATCTCTGTGAAGATGTATCTTCCCTGGAGGCCTTTAGAAATAGGACAGGCTCTCAGCAGGTAAGTTGATGGGGTATAAACCTGCCTGGGGACGTGGACAGGAAAATATATTTCTCCAAATATTTAGGGCACTGGGTCCTGTGGACAGTTGGGCTCCAAAGCTAACTGGAGATATTGAGATGATGTTTTTTCAACCTAAAACTCCTACTAAGCGTGGTGAAATATCAAGTTGAATCACTATTTTGGAGGAAAAAAAACCCCTCTGACTGTGAAATCCAACTTGCTTTTGTTATTGTTGATTTTTCATTTTTTTAAAAGCTCAGTTTAGGGCTTCCCTGGAGGCGCAGTGGTTGAGAGTCTGCCTGCTAACGCAGGGGACACGGGTTCGAGCCCTGGTCTGGGAGGATCCCACATGCCGCGGAGCAACTGGGCCCGTGAGCCACAACTACTGAGCCTGTGCGTCTGGAGCCTGTGCTCCGCAACAAGAGAGGCCGCGACAGTGAGAGGCCCGCGCACCGCGATGAAGAGTGGCCCCCGCTCGCCGCAACTAGAGAAGGCCCTAGCACAGAAACGAAGACCTAACATAGCAATCAATCAATAAATCTTTAAAAAAAAAAAAAAAAAAGCTCAGTTTAGCTTTTGAAGAAACAGATACCAAAGTGGCAGTGCTTCAGGCAAAAATCTCACTTCTCCCCTATTTACCTTCTTAGTCAAGGTGTGTTTTTAATGTGTTTTAATGACAAGACCTCCATTTTCAACACAGGAATAAAGTCTGCAGATATTTCCTCCTGCTGCTCTCTGCAGTGATCAAGGGAAACTCCTCCCTAGGGAGGACTTCCGGCTCTGGAAGCACACAGATAAAAGCACCTGTGTTTTTGGCTGTACCTACACGGTCCCGACCCTCTCCGTGAAATCGGTTATTGAAACATTCCCAAATGTCTAAGCAATTCATATTGTGTAAATAAATGATTACCTGAATGTGTTACTTAGTAAACAAATATTTTTTGAGATGCAATTTACATACCATAAAATCCACCCTACTGAAGTCTATAAATTCAGTGGCTTTCAGTATATTCACAAGGTTGTGCAACCATCGTCACTCTCTAATTCCAGAATATTTTAATCACCTAAAGAAGAAACCTTGTACCAATTACCAGTCACTCCTATTTTCTCCTTCCTCCAGCCCCTGACCATCACTAACCTACTTTCAGTCTCTACGTAATGGCCTATTCTGGATATTTCATACACGTGGAATCATACAATATGTGGTCTTTTGTGGCTGGCTTGTTTCACTTAGCATAATGTTTTCAAGTTCATATCATAGCATGTGTCAGCACTAATATTTTTTAAGCAATTACAAGGCAGCTAGATATTAAAGTTCTCCTTTTCTTTCAGCTGTAGGGAGTTGGAGCAGACTCAACTCACCCTCATTACCAACTCTAGATGTCATGGTCCCAGGCAGCATGGTTATAGGGCAGGCCAAGGGTAACCAGGACCAAATAAGAGTTGGGCTAACCCAATGGGACATGGCAGATTTCACAGAACATAAGCAAGAGGCAGGACATAACTGGGGAATGAGGAAAGAAAGTACAAGATAAAGGAGGCCAAGGGGCACGGTTAAGATCTGAGTACAGAGTGAGAGGCCAAATAAGAGAGAAAGAGCAGTGCGTGAGATGAGGTCAGTGGCCAAGGATGTAGGCCAAGCAGCCAGGGATCTGTAGTATCTGGGTCTGTAGCAGCAGCCCTGACTTAGGGCTTGGGCTCCAGAGTTCTCTGTCACAGAACCACAGAATATTTGCACTGGAGAAAACTTAGAGCTGTCTTCTCCAACTCCATCATTTTAAAATTGAACAACCTGAATCCCAGAGAGGCTAAGAGACCTCCCCAAGTTCACAAACCATAAAGACTATCTCCTTAGTTTCCTTCCTCTCAGTAGGATATATTTTCTATGATAGCTCGCTGCCACTGTCCCAGCAGTTGGATTTAGTCATATGCTGGTGTCAAAATACAGCCTAGCAGGCCCATATGCACACAATGTCATGCTATGTAAGAGCCGGCTGAAGGTCTTCAGATATTTTTACATTAGCTTCAAAAAAAGTTTGGTGTCTTTTGACTTCAACCTTACTGGTTGTCTAAACATAGGGCGTTCCTTTATATTTTAAATAAATTTCACAAATTAGGTCAATCTGTAGGTTTAGAAACTGAAAGAAATGAATGAGGTTCCCTAAGAAGTCAGCCAGTGGAAAAGGCCTAATTCTGTACGGTGATTAATACAGTGATACCCAGAATACACACATAAATATCATGTAAGGAACACTAAAGAATGCTCAGTGTTCAACAGTATTATAAAATTAACAGTTCAAAAGCTATGACTCCAAAAGCACTTTGCCATTTAAAATCCAGAACTACAGCTTTTTAATCAATTTCTGCTAGAATCATGCTACAGAGGAAATCTTTGTTCCTTCAGAAAAACAGAAAGGAAATTAAAAATAAATAGACCTTAACAGCTTTGAGATTGGTTAAAATTATTTTGGTGCATTCACAGAATGAAGCAACTGAAGGCAATAAGACGGTGGTATAGATGTATCCTTACTGACAAAAAGAGTTTGATAACTTGTTGTTAATAGAAAAATGGTTACATAAGAATATTTAAAGTTTGATCTCTGTATATCATACACACACACACACACACACACACACACACACACACACACACAGACAGACAAAGAAGACATCTGGAAGGACATCCATAAAGTATTGAGAATTACATCCCCAAATAGTGGAATTATGAGAGGATTTGAATTTTTGTTTTGTTTTGTTTTTGTTCTCTTATCTTTATCTTCTATTTTTTCTAAAACGAACACAGATTACTTATATAATTAAAATGCTAAAAATAGACCTTATTTTGAATATTGTGATTGCAAAACAGGTTCCTTATTATTTTTCCTACAAAAATATCTTTTAGAATCTGTAACAAAAATAAAACCGAAGTGCTTTTACCATCTTCAGAAACTCAGAAAGTGCTCAAATCTTCTGCATCAAATATGAATCAATACAAAAGGAAGCTTGTGAAAAGAAATAAATGCATGGGGTCATGACCTATCTCCTTTCTTCCCCTCTTGCTTCTAGGCCCTTCTCTCTCAAAGAGGTGCGGCTCCTTTTCACTCCTTTTGATTTCTTAAATCAGGATCTTCTGTCTAGGTTAAGCATAGAATTCATGGTTTAGAATTTACCTTCAGGCTTTAGGTAATCTACTTGATATCTAAAACATAAAAACTACCTCTGCCTTGTTGCAAAGTTTACAGAAGCATCACTTCAAGGGGCATATTTGCTGAGTTTGTTTCTACCCACCTTCATCTCATAGGAAAGTCCTATTAATAGGGCACTTTGAATCACTCCATTTGCTTATTCATGAGGTTGAAAGCTACAAGAATAGATCATGTTCACTTTACAAGGGATCAAACTACCAGGGTCATCATAATGAACATTGGTGACAGGCACCATTTTCACCACAGAGAGACAGATTCTCCTTATGTCTCCTGTAAATTTCACAAGTACTTTTAAGAATGGACTTCTAGTTCCAAAACCAGTGGACCACATTCATTGAAAAATACAAGATAGTATTGGATACCCAGCTGATACCATGAACAGAATCGAAGCTCTTACTTTTAGATTTGGAATAATGGTTTGTTAGATATAGTGTTAGACTTTATCACTTGTAGCAAATATAGGTTAGTTTTATATCTAATAACTATTCACAATTATTCCCATATTCTCAAGGTCTATTGTTCCAGTTTTTGAGGTACCATTAACATATAATAAACTGAACATTTTAAAGTGCATTTTATATTTTTGATGATATTTTTGATGGTATTGATTTTTGAATGTCAATTTGTATTTACTGCTAGTATATAGAAATACAATTAATTTTTGCATATTGATCTCGTACCCTGCAAACTTTTAAAATTCCTTTACTAGTTTTAGGAATTTTACTTTTGTAGGTTCCATTGGATTTTCAACATAGACAATCATGTTGTCTGTGAATACAGGGTTTTCCTTCTGCCTTTCTAATCTGGATGCCTTTCTTTTCCTTCCTTTATTGCCCTGGCTAGAATTTCCAGGATAACCATTAAATAAAATTAGTGAAATCAGATATTCTTGCCTTGTTCCTGATCTTAGGGAAAAAGCATTCAGTCTTTCACTGTTAAGTATGATGTTAGTTTTAAGTTTCTCATGAATTTCCTTTACTAGGTTGAAGACCTTTCCTTTAATTCCTAGTTTTTCTGAGAGTTTTTATTAGGAACGGATGTTGGATTTAGTCATTGTTTTTTCCACACCTATTGGGATGATCATACGATTTTTCCTTTTTGAGTTTGTTAATATGATGCTCATCAGTTTAATAATATGATTAACACTTCATTATTTTTGCTAATGTTAAATTCCAAAACAAACCAATTTCTGAAAAAGCAGAAGGTTGGTCAAGGTTGCTGCCTCCATGCCATTGGCTTGGCCTGAGTGAGATAAACAAATAACTGTCTCCTTTCCTAAGAACGCTCCTTTGAATTTCAATTGTCTAAATCTGTTTCAACTGCCTTTCCGTCTATATTTGTGAGATGCAATTGTGTTAGTTCTGAACTAGCTTTAGAAAAGGGAAAGAGTGAATTTTAACGTACATGTGTAGCTTTAAATGTGGCCCCAAATCATGATCTCTGACTGAAGAATTGGTCAAAATAGATAAAGACAAATAAAAATGGATTGTGTGTCTTTAATGATACCCTCTTATTCAAAATAAACCTTTTGGAACATTTATCTTTGCACGAAGCTACAGTACTAGTAATATTAGAAAACTATTTTCCAGTAACGGGGTCCCAGAGATATGAATTTATCTAAATTTCACCTTAGTTCTATGTAGCCTTTGGCACATGGTTATACTTCATTAGGAAACAAAAGTGGGGAAATACTCAAAAGCTTTTTGCAATTGAGATTGTTTGTATCAAGAAATGAACCTGGCATACAACCAAGACAAGTAATTGCACTGGTCTCAGGCCAATTTAAATTGTATATTAGAAACCTTCTATGTAGAAAAAGGTTTATAGGTTTCGTATTCAAAAGTTTCATGGAAAAAACATCATATGAAAGTCTTTTGTTCTCTAAGCAGGATCTGAGTCTCCATTGTCAAGACAACCTCTCTTGAGTATCTAGAATATTCCTTGACATGGAATGCATGATGAAAAGAAAAGTGTTGGTTTGTGCTCATCATGGTCAATAAAAACATATTTGGTCTGTGAGCCACGATTCATTCAGACTGGCGTGATTCTGCACTAGACTGCACTTTCTTTTGCAGTCTAAAGAGCCTTAGGAGACTGAGAAGTAAGTAGACTTGCCATTTGTGTGTTGGGAAAAAAAAAAGTAATTTACTAAAAGGAACACCACTTGAATAAGTTTAGATACTTCTGCAAAGCAATGCTTTCACTTCATTGGAAAAAACCTAGAGACATTCAAAGAGCTTAAGGGATAAGAATAATTTTTTCCTATTTGAGTGCTGTGTATGAACACAGAATTTGGTTAAACATTAATAAATAAGTCTTGTATAAAAAGTCTGCCTAGTTCATTATAGAAATTAAAAATAGGAGCATATTTTCTTTGTATAAGCATGATAAAAATTTAGCTGAAATCATGAACTTTCACACCACAACAATTTTTCCATTCTCAAAGTTTGCTTCTCTTTTAAAATAGCTGTAAGCATGAATTCAAGAACATCAGCTTGTAGAAAAAATTTCTCCACCATTTTTAATGACTAAATAGCATTTTTAAGTTGACCTATAACAAAAAGTCTGAACATAGGTCATATGGGAATTACAAAGAATAATACAATAGTAATACCCATAATAATATAAACTAAAAGTTCCAGGGCTACATATATCCATTTAAATGTTCATTGATATTCAACTGCTTAATAAAAATGAAATATCTATTGATCTCAGACTGTACTTTTATAGAATTATAGAGGCCAACAGTTTACCCAAGTGATTATTAATTCAGAAAAAACTGCTTTTGATAAAATTACCAATTGCACTGATATTTCCATAAACTGACTGGTTACTGGTGATGTAGAAGCCAAGGTTAACTAACTGATTACATAGATGTCAATGACATATACGGCAAACAAGAATGCTAATAATGAAATCATTACAAGGGCCAAATAAAATGATTGTGAGATCAACATACAATTACAGATTAACATGAAGAGGAGATGTAGTTCATTAAGTCAACTTATTTCACTCAGTTTTTTGTTTGAGGGGGAAGTATGTTTTCCTTTTAATTTGGCACAGAATCTTTAGAACCTGAATACTTCCATATACCATTCCTAAATCACTTGTGAACTTCAATGAGTTTAGTCAATCTGAACAAAAACTCAGAGTCAAGGAAAAAGTGGATACTCCATAGACACTTTTATGCACAAACATAAAATAAATTTAGAAAACAAAAAACTAGACTACCTTGTCAGGAACATCAGAAAGGATGAAGCTGGTGGATGTGGTCAGTATGGTCTTCTAGGGACTGGATTACAGTTTTCTCAGAATCTGCTGCCGGCATCCTCAAATATATTTATGAATGAAATGTGCTGGGTTGAGCAGGTGCATTTGTAATTCCAAGGCCAGTGTCTCTTGAGGGCCTTGGGGACTTCCATTACCAGCTGAGATTTCAAAAATTACCAAATTTGAGATTACTGACTTCTGATTCCATCCTGCCCCCTCACCAGTCGTGATTTGGGTACGTGAATGCAGTCTTCAGATGTTTGTAATAACATATGGGTTGGTTGGTTTTCATACCCTAATTCAACGAAAAACCCGTATAACTCTACTTAAAGATAGTTAAGTGAAATATGAAACATAAAGATAACCACTGTGCAGAAGGGTAACATAATTGGAGTGTGAAAAATGATGCTGTAATCCCAGTGACAACAACGAATTCTCAGAATACCATTTGTTGACATTTTGGAAAGTCTTTCACAAAGCGCCGATGAGATTTTCTGCTAAATGGTTCCATCTGTTGCACACACAAGGCCTGTGTGTCAAGTCATATTCTGATGGGTTGTTTGCACCTTAAAATATAACCCTCAGTGATATGCACCAACACGAAGACGTGGCGATAGGAAAGAAGGGAACATGTGCCAGAGCTAGAAATAGACACGTAAATAAAGCCATCCCTATGCTTCAGGATCTCTCATTTTATTGGTCAGAGAGAGGCACATAATTGGTGCAAGTATGTGATGTCGAACTCTCAAGGGAAAGTCAGGAGAAGGCTTCACAGAGAGGGTAGTGCTGAAGTGGTAACCGGAAAAATGAAAAGGGGGTTGCCAGGCAGATAATTCAGAAGTCATTGATATCTGACTTTAAGATGTGTTTCTACTACCTTTGAATAATGGTGGATCTAAAATTAGAATTTGAACACTATAACATTAATGTGTAATAGTAGTTAAGCCAGACTGCCTGGTTCTGTATACCAGTTCTTCCACTAAATTCGTAGTATGCTTTGGGGCATGTTATTCAATTTTCCTGGGCCTCAGTTCTCTCATCTGCAAAATGGGGATAATAATAGTACCTAACTTATAGTGATGTTGGGAGGATGAAATGGCACATACATTTAAAGTGCTTAGTATAGTGCCTGGTACCTGGTAAGCACTGAATGAACGTTAACTATTATTATTAACATTATCCTCATCTTACAGATGATAAAATAGAGCCATAGTGACCCCATTTCCTAACCTGTAAAATATAGTGGATAAAAGTATTAACTTTCAAGTGCTGCTGTCAAATTAGGATTTCAACCCAGGCAATTTGAGGCTGGAGCCGGAGGGCAGGACAGCCACACTCTAACATATTCTCAACACATCTGGCTGCTCGGCGTCATATGATGTGCCTGAGAGCCAAGGAGCCCTGTGAACTTCAACCCAGCTTCGCCCCCCTACACAGGTGTTTTCCATGTTAGATCACTGGATTGTGAGCCAGTTTTTAAATCTTTATTTATTAAATTCTAGGCTGCCCTTAATGGAATCACATAATTTTATTATCATTTGAGCAGGTTTTGTGATGCTGTGGGGTGGAGAACAAGAAATGGTGTACCCAGGCTCCGTGCAAGAGAGACTTTTCTGTGCAAATCAAAACTACAGTGAGGTCCCACCTCACACCAGTCAGAATGGCCATGATTCCAAAGTCTACAAATAACAAATGTGCCAGAGGGTGTGGAGAAAAGGGAACCCTCTTGCACTGTTGATGGGAATGTAAATTGGTACAGCCACTATGGAGAACAGTATGGAGGTTCCTTAAAAAACTAAAAATGGAGTTGCCATATGATCTAGCAATCCCACTCTGGGCATATATCCGGACAAAACTATAAAACAAAAAGATACATGCACCCCTGTGTTCATAGCAGCACTATTTACAATAGCCAAGACATGGAAACAACCTAAATGTCCATCGACAGAGGAATGGATAAAGAAGATGTGGTGTAGATATACAATGGAATACTACTCAGCCATAAAAAAGAATGAAATAATGCCATTTACAGCAACATGGATGGACCTAGAGATGATCATACTAAGTGAAGTAAGTCAGAGAGAGAAAGACAAATACAACATGAAATCACTTGTATGTGGAATCTAAAATATGACACAAATGAACTTATCTACAAAACAGAAACAGACTCACAGACATAGAAAACAAACTTATGTTTACCAAAGGGGGAAGGGAGTGGGGGAGGGATGGATTGGGAGTTTGGGATTAGCAAATGCAAACAACACTATATATATTTAAACTGAATCACTTTGCTGTACACCAGAAACTAACAGAACATTGTGAATCAACTATACTCCAATAAAATAAAGTTTTAAAAAAAGAGAGATGTTTCTGTCCCATCAGATCAGAGATCCTACAGATAACTTCAAGAGCTCCCCTACCTTAATAGGCGGTCCTTGGGAGCTGGTCAACAGCCCTGTTGAATGAAATTGTTCCTAGCGAAGAAGTGGGAAGACAGAATCAAGTTCCTTCACAGAGTGGGAGCCTCATCCAAAACAAGGCTCCAGAATGACCTGGTGGTCGTATTAGACACAAATTGCAGGGCCCCAGTTCCTGATTCAATAGGTCTGGGATGGGGTCTGGGATTCGCCTTTCTAATGAGTTCCCCTGATAAGAATATAAGTCACAAGAGGAAGCTACTACAAAATGAGCACAACGATACATTAGGCCAATGCCAATTCCCTCCTACAGATTTTGCCTGATAGAATTCTTACGCAACCCTCCTCACCTCTGCTTCTTCTCACATCTTTCCTGAGCATAGTTTCAAGTGGAAACCTTATTTGCATGCAGGGGGTCCTACACAGCTGCCATCCAAAACACCTTCCAGCCCTACTTTGTGGTTTCTCTTCATATATTACCTGGTAGTAGTCCAGCATCTCAGAGTGGCCAACATCTAATTTGTCTCATCAGGATAAGTAAAAACAACCAGGTTTCAGAGCATTTGCTATCCCTAAAGCTCTCTCTGTCTCTCTTATCCTGTCTTATGTTGTTACTCCCTAATTTATTTATTGATTTATGCTTTCTTCTACTCAAATATAAGCTCCATGAGGGCAGAGAATTTGCTTATTTTGTTTACTGGCTTGCAGTAAATGTTCACAATTTTTCTTAAACTGATAACACTTATTTTAGTAGTATCAGTAACATTGAACATAAATTCTTCCAGTATTAAGTTTTTCAGTTATTTAGAAGTTCAGCTTCTCTGAAGATATTTTTGGCAGAGGCTAGGTTAATTCTCCCTGACTCAAGTAGACACCATTTTCTAACTTCTCTTGTCCAATTTCTCTCTGATATTTACTCCAGGCTGGAAATAGACAGTATCCATCACTTCTCAGATTGAGAGAAGGCAGTGGTAGTAATAAAATAAGCTACCTATACCATATTATCGTATTGGTTTTATGATTCATACTTTTCTGAGTTAGGGAAAATAGCTGTTTGGGTTGAGGCAGGAGTAGAATTCTAACTCATATCAACAAATCACTGACAAACTAGACACTGATAAAAATAAAAGACTGAAAACAACTTTTATTAGTGAAAACCTACAACGACTCTACACAACTATTGGTTAATTATGGGTTGACTTAATGTCCTTTAAAACAAAAATACACACAGCTATATGCCAACAAAAAAAACCAGAATAATTAGAAAGATAGAATACTTATCAAAAATGTTATTCTGCATTGTGCTTTTTATAAAGATAGAAACTATTGAAAAAATGAATCACACGCCATTTGTAATTGAATATAGAATTCCTCAAACCTTGTAAGTCTATTACTTTAAGTGGTTTTTAATTAAGAGAACTATTTATTTTTTTGGCTGCGCTGTGCGGCATGCAGAATCTTAATTCCCAACAAGGGATGGAACCTGCACCCCCTGCAGTGGAAGCACAAAGTCTTAACCACTGGACCACCAGGGAAGTCCCCTAAGAGAACTATTTTCAATCTGAAAATCATGGCAACATGTAAATAAGACAGTCAATTGTGGTGTTTCCTCAGTATTTAAAAGTTGTGTTTTATCTTCATTACACTGGAAAACTGATGCTGGCATTTGTTTCACTTCTCACCATGGTTTCTGAAGTTTTTTGACGTCACTGCTCTGGATATTCAAAGCGTACTGACAACATGGATTACCCGCTGTGGTCAGGGCTGAGAAAAGCATGAGAGGAACAAGGGGCCAGAAGAGGGTTTGGTTGAAAAAGAGGGGCTAAATATGTATCCATAGTAACGAGTGCTTTCACATGGAAAACCTAATTTCCTTTTCCTTTCTTTATATCTTAAGCAGGCCAAGTAAACTTGCTGGAACAGGGCTAGGTTCGGAAGGAGGAAAAATTCAAAATCATCAACCGGTGATTTTCAAATTCTGGGATGCATCAGAATTTCCTGGAGAAATGATTGAAAATGTGATTATCTGAGCCTCATCTCCAAACTACCTAATTAAAGACTCTCATGGAGAGGTCTGTATTTTTAGAAACCCATTTCAGGTGATTCTGAAACTCAGCACCATCTGAGAGCTTCTGGCTTAGACTTCACACTAACTATGCACCAAGGACTGTCCTAAACCATTCCCATGTACCATCTTAGATAATTTAATCATCTTCACTACAATTCTACAAGGCAAGTATTATTATTATCACCATTTTGCAGAGAAGGAAACCCACACTTGGTAACTTTGCCAAGATCACATGACCCATAAGTGAAGACGCAAGAATTATCTGGCTCTGAATCTCACACCCTTAACTGATGTACAAATGGCCTCCAACTCTGTTAGGTAAATGTAGACCATTGCTGTCTAAGTAAAACCTAAAGATATTTATGAGTCTGTCCAAAAATAACACTAATATTTTTATAAACTGAGTATAACCAATGAGGAATATATATATACAACATATATAAATTTAGACATGAGCCTAACTGCTGTATTAAGTGAGTTCTGTGTTCAGCATTTGGGGAGGTTATTTTTTGGAAGTTGTTCTTTTTTATCCTCAACCTTTTATTGAGATGTTTGAATGAAAAATTGGTGCTCAGGGTAAAAATCTTCTATGGATATTACAGTTACCAGAATTTGAACAATGAATTGATAGATTTGTGACTGTTATAAAAACACCTACTGGAAAGCTCTCAGCTTCCAGGACACTGGATTTGAAAGGGTAAGACATGAATGCCCAGCTGAATACGTAATATAGGTAGACACAACGAGAAGGGCCTTAATTCCTGGCATACTCCTGTTTACAGGAGGGTATAAGAATGGCTTTATTTCACAACAGAGAGAAATCAAAGTGACAAATTATTTTACAAGATGCATGTAATTACAACAAGAATTTCCCATTTCCTAGGTGGAACAATTAGCAGGTGTTCATGAAGCCTCTGGCAGGTCATACCATTTGGAATAAGACACAAATTGCTCAACATTAACTCTATTTAATTTTGCTTTGCTTCACTCTGTTCCGAAGCAGCGGGAGTAAGGGACTCACTATGCCTCACTTCACATCATCAGGATTTTATTCTTTAGTTCTCTGCAGCACAGACCTTTCCAGTTGCTATTCAATTAATTCTTGGAGCTTCCTTTGTTACCTGGTTGAGCCAGCTTTGGCCATATCGATCACTCTCCAGGCCATATGTTCTTTATTGGAGAGGTTCAGTACGTGTTTCCTAAGGAAACAATTAAACGAATGAAAGAAGGCATGCCTCACTAAGCAGCCCATGCCATCGCCCCGTGTGTGAGCAGTTCTGCCTGCCATAAAGCTCCCCATGTTAGGCAGAAATCTCCTTCATTCAGCTTTCCTCCAGTAGCCCTCATTCTGCCTTTCTGGATCTAGAAGCAACTCCTCCCAAGGGCTACGCCTTTAATATCTGAAAGAAGTGATTGCGAACACCTGAATCCTAAATCTTCTACATTCTTGCCAATTGTTTCTTTTAGAACATGACTTCCAGATATTTCACCATTTTGATCATCCTTCTCGGGAGAGTTCGTCCATGTCCCGCTTAAAAAGTGGCACTAAGAACTGTACACAGTATTCCTGATGTGAGCTCAACACTGCAGTTTCCTGTGAACCTTTAACTTTCTTCTCCACACTCCTGCCCCCTCCAAAAATAGTGTGTTTTATCGGCATAGATTTCAAGAGTTTATGTGGTATTTTAGGTGAGCAATGGTTTTTGAATTTATTTAAAATGCCTTATTATTTCCCTATATGCTGCACTTACAAAACATGGGAATTAAATATTATTATTAGAACACCCAGCATGGACCATGTACTACGAGGTACATTTAACATCCATGAAGGGTTTCCCTGGTGGCGCAGTGGTTGAGAATCCGCCTGCCAATGCAGGGGACACGGGTTCGAGCCCTGGTCTGGGAAGATCCCACATGCCGCAGAGCAACTAAGCCCGTGTGCCACAACTACTGAAACCTGTGCTCTAGAGCCCGTGAGCCACAACTACTGAGTCCGCATGCCACAACTACTGAAGCCCACGTGCCTAGAGCCTGTGCTCCACAACAAGAGAAGCCACCGCAATGAGAAGCCCGTGCACCGCAACAAAGAGTAGCCCCCGCTCACCACAACTAGAGAAAGCCCGCATAGCAATGAAGACCAAACACAGCCAAAAATAAATAAATGGGAAAAAAAAATTAAAAAAAAAACTGCTATCATCATCATCATCATCATATTCTCTAAGCCACAGCCTGTATAGTTGCAGGTGTTTTTTATTTTTAACTTAAATCTCCCATCATACATTTACAGATATACACATATATATTCAGTTTTCACCAGAAAAAAATTTTTGAAAAATTATTCTGTAGTTCAATGCAAACTTAATAAACATCCAATGTCTTTGCCAAAATACTGATTCAAATATTGGCCAGATGAAGAGGGGTCAATCTTATCCTCCAACATTACATGATTCCCCAAACCATTATGTCCCACAGCACTTCTGTAGAGAGTTGGCTGGTCCGCTTTACCTGGGATTAGGGGATAGCTTTCTGAATACATAGCCTGCTTTCTTGCCATTTCATGTGTGTTTCAAGCTATGGATAAACCTAAACAAATCCACATGAAACTACAATTGGATGTTAAAAATGAAAAAGAGTGGGATCTGCCCAAACTCAGAAATTTATTAAATAATAAGAAAATCACTTTTGGCTGAGCAATGTTACATCTCTTTAAACTTTTTTTTTAAATTAATTAATTTATTTATTTATTTTTGGCTGTGTTGGGTCTTCGTTTCTGTGCGAGGGCTTTCTCTAGTTGCGGCAAGTGGGGGCCACTCTTCATCGCGGTGCGTGGGCCTCTCACTATCGTGGCCTCTCTTGTTGGGAGCACAGGCTCCAGATGCGCAGGCTCAGTAGTTGTGGCTCACGGGCCTAGTTGCTCCACAGCATGTGGGATCTTCCCAGACCAGGGCTCAAACCCGTGTCCCCTGCATTGGCAGGCAGATTCTCAACCACTACCCCACCAGGGAAGCCCACGTCTCTTTAAACTCTTAACATTTCCTCTTTGAATCACTTTGATGTGTATCTCATGGTTAAGAGTGAGGAATGGCTTCATCTTAAATGGATCATGTAACATAGGAGATCATACTTACAAGAGACATTTTCTTCCATTTTCAATATTTTAAAAACTTGATCTTTTAAGAGTCTCCTCAAAAGAGCATTTGATGAAATGAAAATGCATTAAAATCATGACCTCTTCTCTCCCTGTGCTCTCAGAACATTCTATCAGTCACTGCTCAGAACAAAATTAGCCTATTTGGCTGTGAGTCATCAACATCTTTTATTCCTTCATCCTAATAGCCCGTCCCCCTGCACTTTCCATTGTAATCATGCAGGTGGAGGGATTGGCAGTGAGAAACAGGCATGCAAACAAAAGGTGAATGGCTATAAAATCCCTGGTTTGACAGTTGGAAAGCCTGAGTTATATTTGTCTCAGTCTGTTTTTCAAGGTCATACACCTACTTATGGTTCCACTGCCTCAATTTCCTCATCTACAAATTAAAGGGAATATGAAACTTCTTTTTTCCAAAAAAACAGTATATACCTCTTTCTGTCATAGAAATCCAACAGCTGGATTTTTGCCTTTCAAATAATTACTTTAACATTGCATAGAAAACATCTGTTAAGGAATGTAATAGATTTTTCTGCTCTTCTGGTGTATGGTTTGCACAAGTCAATTATCTAAGACATTCATGACCACTTACATCAGTTCTGATTGGGATTCTGTCCATCAGAAAAGAAAGTGAGCCTCAAGTTTGACATACTCAGACAGGCAGTGATCTGAAAACAGACCAGAAGACTCTCATTAAGAAGTGGGGTCTATGGGTTGTTACCTTCCAAGGTATGAATCACCTGAGACACTGGTATATAAAGTATTTCCTACTCATCAATTCACAAGCATTTATTAAGCTTCTACTGTCTGCTGCAACTGAGTAATCTTGTCACTAATTTGTCACCTTAGGATCTGCTGCTGAATCGCTATGAAAATGGAAAGGCTCACGCATGACGTCTGCTGCTAGAGTTGATATAATATTTATTCATAAGATTCATATATTCTTTTTTTTTAACATCTTTATTGGAGTATAATTGTTTTACAACGGTGTGTTAGTTTCTGCTTTATAACAAAGTGAATCAGCTGTACATATACATATATCCCCATATCGCCTCCCTCTTGCATCTCCCTCCCTCCCACCTTCCCTATCCTACCCCTCTAGGTGGTCACAAAGCACCGAGCTGATCTCCCTGTGCTCTGCAGCTTCCCACTAGCTATCGGTTTTACATTTGGTAGTGTATATATGTCCATGCCACTCTCTCACTTTGTCCCAGCTTACCCTTCCCCCTCCCCGTGTGATTCATATATTCTTAAGCAGTAAATCAATTTCTTTGACTCTTCTTTCTCCTGTTACACTTCACTGAGTGAGTTTAGGAAAAGACTGCATTAGCAATGATTTCAGAAGGCTGCTCTGTGGCTTTGCAGAATATAAGAGCAGAGTTTTCAAGGTACTCCTTTGTTTACTAGCTAAGCTTCTTGAATGTAAGAACTATTTTATTCTTTTTTTTTTTAAACTTTTAAGGAACTATCCCATAGTAGGTATAAGCAATCCATAAATGTTTGTTGAAGGAAAAAGAAGCCATAATTTTCACCCATTTAAGGCCTTCACAGGTTGCCATTAAGCCAAGTTTGAACAATATTGAATTAATCAATTTAGTATGAAATAAGTAACAATGATGATTGTATAAATGCCACTTATGTATCATAAATGGCATTACATAATGCCTTCCATGTATCAGGCATTGTGTAATATATATATAATTGCATTACATTAATTAATATATACTGTATAAATATATATAATTTAGTCCTTAGAACAACACTTTATGCCTTTAGTTTCTATAATCCATATTTAAAGATTAAACATTAAGACATTTAGCAGTGTTCAGGAACGAAGAGTCACATTCCATTTCATTGCTACTGAGACTTTAGTCCAAGAGCTTTTATAATTTAAAATTCATTTGATTAAATAACAGTTAAAATGAACTAATGATCGATAGATTCAAAGGTTACTGACTTAAGAGAATATTTACAGAAATAATCTTAATTCTTTGTAAAGCAACATCACATAGACAACTATAATGCTTTCTTTTCCAATAGTTTCTAGTGTCTTTTTCATAGACAAATGACAAAGCTGATGATCATTTCTATTGAAAAGCTACAAAGATTGACATCCTTAGCATAGTATCTACTTGATAATTAATCATCCTGATTTTTATCAATATTTCTTTTTCAGGATTTGAAATACAAACAGGAGGAACTTAAGACTTTAGTAGACTCATATAAGAAATTGCTGCCCTCAAAAAGCCCAAAGGTCTTACAAATAGAATAATCATTTATTTCTTCAATTATTTGAGTTGCAAATTAATTCTTTACCTGTTTTTTTTTTTTTTTTTAAAGGTCAATTTCCTTGGCTAAAAACAATTCTGAATGATTAATCTATTTGATGTAAAACAAATCTGGGCTTCTGGTTTACTTGCCTGTCAAAATCCTCTTTTTAAAATCCTGAATTTAAAAATTCTGTTAACACTCATTCCACAATATTTGTAAGGCAAAATTTAAGTACCAAAAAGCAGCATAATGTAAAATTAACAGAGTGGCATTATAAGGGACCATATGACCAAAACATCTGCAACCTGACGATTATTTGCCTTCCTGCCCAGGTTTTGGGGAGGAAAATACAACAAAGATAAACTCTCCTACCCAAGCAACTTCCAGTAGTGTTTAACTAAACTTGAAGTGCATTGCAGGGATTTAGAAACATTCCAAAATGTTTAAGTGATCTGAAACAATATTAGAAAGTTAGGTCTCAACTTATTTTTGGTGCTTATTTTGTTTTTGAATGGGTATGAGAAAATTATGAGAGGTGAGTCTAATTTCACAAGGTTAATTTTTTGAAAGATTAGAATAGAAAGAAGTTTGTAAAAATATTTTGCTCATTTCCATGCATACTTAACTTATAAGTAGAGACACCATACAATTTATACTCCAAATTGGGACACTTGGTGAATAAAAGGGGCACTATTAATAATTATAGTACATGTAAACTAAGATTGCCTTATGAAAACTGGGACATATAGTCACCCTATTTATAAATTAGCATATAAAGAAGAGACGGAGATACCTAAACAGAAATCTATAGGACTGAAATAGGACGGGTTTAAAAGAATTAGTATTCTACGTCTGTGACTCTATTTCTGTTTTGTAAATATGTTCATTTGTACCATTTTTTTAGATTCCACATAAAAGCGATATCATATGATATCTGTCTTTCTCTGTCTGACTTACTTCATTCAATCTCTAGGTCCTATGACAATCTCTAAGTCCATCCATGTTGCTGCAATGGTTACCAGGGGGGAAAGGGGCAGGGGGAGGGATAAACTGGGAGATTGGGATTGACATATACACACTACTAATATAAAATGGATAACTAATAAGGACCTACTGTATAGCACAGGGAGCTCTACTCAATACTCTGTAATGACCTATATGGGAAAAGAATCTAAAAAACAGTAGATATATGTATATGTATAACTGCTTCACTTTGCTGTACACCCGAAACTAACACAACATTGTAAATCCAACTATATTTCAATAAAAATTTTTTAAAAATAAAGAATTAGTAGAGAGCGTTTAACTTTTAAACAGACTCTGGATTTAAAGGAAAGAGGTGGTCTGAATTGATACTACAAGTGAGAAGGAGGAAAGGGCTTACATTTTTAAAAAGGGGGAAATGTTCAGAAAAATCAAGGAATGGGAGTTACATCTGGTTTTGAACAGACAGTGATAAAATGGGATCAAAAGTTAAGACGAGGCTATTTCAGAGGCTCTTCCTAAATCTACATAGCAGGATTATTTAAATGTCCTGTTTAAATATTACACTTGAAAAGGATCAAACCGTCAAGTTTTTTTCCCCTTCTAACTCTGGAGAAGTGTTCTTTCTCTTTGTCGTCACTGTAAGGGGAAACATCATAAATTCTTGTTCTAAATATGATTCAAAGGGAAGCAGTTCATTCATTTATTAAGAATATAAGGTTTTAGTCTCCACAAATAGCCATTCTCTTCACCTCCATCCCTCCTTCCTTTCTTTCCTTCTTACTTTCCGCCCTTCTTTCCTTCCTCCCTCCCTTCCTTCCTTCCCCGACTCACACCCCCTGTCCCTCTCCTTCTTTTAAGTAGAAACATAAACATCTCAGGTCTAAAGGTTATCAAAAACACACTACTTTGGATAACCCACAAAGGCAGTGTCTTGCCAAGTTCTTGGTTTTACTGGAAATGTCACAGCACCATGTCTTGCTATAGAGCACAATCCACAGCACCTTCTGACAGTACAGTTGTTTTCAGGCGACAGTGTCGACGCCACCTCGCCTCCTGCTGTGTGAGGCCAGGATGGCTATATAGATGACATGGGAAACAGGCGGCCCACAGTTTGTGCCACGATCTTTAGGCCCTGCTTGTTTCCTTCCCAGGATTCTCTGCAGGTCCTGACAGTGTGCTCAGCACACTCTCCTGCAACACCCCTTCTTTATTCCCAGGAAAACCCCGCCACGTCCCTTCCCACTCTTTCCTTAATAAATAATGACCCAGGCTTCCCTGGTGGCGCAGTGGTTGAGAATCCGCCTGCCAATGCAGGGGACACGGGTTCGAGCCCTGGTCTGGGAAGATCCCACATGCCGCGGAGCAACTAGGCCCGTGAGCCACAACTACTGAGCCTGCGCGTCCGGAGCCTGTGCTCCGCAACAAGAGTGGCCGCGACAGTGAGAGGCCCGCGCACCGCGATGAAGAGAGGCCCGCACCCCGCTCGCCGCAACTGGAGAAACGAAGACACAACACAGCCAAAAATAAATAAATAAATAAATAAATTTATTAAAAAAAATAAAAAAATAAAAAATAAATAATGACCCAATTTATTTATTTAAAGGCCTGCTTTCTCCCTCCAGACTCTGCAGAGAATAACTACAATTAATTCTTTTATAGAGAAAATGATGTACGTGTTCTGTTTGATGACCAGATAAAAAGCAGACAGTTTTACTTGTGAGGCTTTAGGTGCGACGCTCAGAGATTTCAGGAGAACACAACTCTGCCCCCTTTTGCTAAGTGCAATGGAAAAACTTGACCTTGAGAGGCAGGCCAGAGAAAATGTTTTTCAAGAGGACTGGCAAGAGCCTGGAGCCAGGGAGGAGCCCTAGTCTATCCCAGGGATGCTGCTTTTCCCTTTCAAACCAGCTGTGCAGATCATTTGTCTAATGATATGCCTGAAAAACGCATTTTTCTCTAGAAACCCATTAATCAATTTACGAGCAACGCAAGCACATAAGAAGGTTGTACCTATTTACTATTTCATTGTTGTATGTTGTAATATATAATATATATTATACTCTAGGAATGCCATATTAAAAAATCTTGGCTCAGCCCAGGGAACTATACTTAATATTTTGTAATAACCTAAAAGGGAAAAGAATCTGAAAAAAAAGAGATATATATGTATGTATGACTGAATCACTGTGCTATACACCTGAAACGAACACAACATTGTAAATCAACTATACTTCAATTTCAGTTTAAAAAAATAAAAAATAAAATTATCCACGTTAGACCACTGACAACTTCATGTGATTCAACCTAATAGGTTCTTAATAAAGATGTATTGAACACATAAAAAAATAATAAAAAAGTAGAAAATCTTGGCTCAATGTCTTTCAGATTCAGTCTTAAAACCTGAATCAAGAGGTTTTTGATTTGCTGTCATAAAAAATAAGCACCTCTTCACATTGATATCTCTTTAAGTTTCATTGTCCTTTATAGAAGACTTAAAATGAGTGAAAAGGTATTGGGTTGGCCAAAAGGTTTGTTAGTTTTTTCCCATAAGATGGCTCTAGTAGCACTTAGTTGTCTTTAACTTCATTCAAAACAATTTTGTTAGACTGTGTGTGACAGCTGTCATATCAGCGTGCATTTAAGAAAAGACTTATCAAAATTGGTGAATTTTTGTGTAGCCATTTTAATATTCAAGATGGAAGAAAAAAAGCAACATTTTCAGCATATTATGCTTTATTATTTCAAGAAAGGTAAAACGCAACTGAAACGCAAAAAAAGATTTGTGCAGTGTATGGAGAAGGTGCTGTGACCGATCGAATGTGTCAAAAGTGGTTTGCGAAGTTTCATGCTGGAGATTTCTCATTGGACGATGCTCCACGGTCGTGTAGACCAGTTGAAGTTGATAGCGATCAAATCGAGACATTCATTGAGAACAATCAACGTTATACCATGAGGGAGATAGCCAACATACTCAAAATATCCAAATCAAGTGTTGAAAATCATTTGGACCAGCTTGGTTATGTTAATCGCTTTGATATTTGGGTTCCAGGTAAGTAAAGCGAAAAAACCTTCTTGACAGTCTTTCTGCATGCGATTCTCTACTTAAACGTAATGAAAATGTTCCGTTTTTAAAACAAATTGTGACAGGTGATGAAAAGTGGATACTGTACAATCTGGAACAGAAGAGATCGTGGGGCAAGTGAAATGAACAACCACCAACCACACCAAAGGTCGGTCTTCATCCAAAGAAGGTGATGCTGTATATATGGTGGGATTGGAAGGGAGTCCTCTATTATGAGCTCCTTCCAGAAAACCAAACGATTAATTCCAACAAGTACTGCTCCCAATTAGACCAACTGCAAGCAGCACTCGACAAAAAGCGTCCAAAATTGGTCAACAGAAAATGCAGAGTCTTCCATCAGGATAACGTAAGACCTCCTGTTTCTTTGATGACCAGACAAAAACTGTTACAGCTTGGCTGGGAAGTTCTGATTCATCCTCCATATTCACCAGACATTGCACCTTCGGATTTCTGTTTATTTAGGTCTTTACAAAATTTTCTTAGTGGAAAAAATTTCAATTCCCTGGAAGATTGTAAAAGGCACCTGGGACAGTTCTTTGCTCAAAAAGATAAAAAGTTTTGGGAAGATGGAATTATGAAGTTACCTGAAAAATGGCAGAAAGTAGTGGAACAAAAGGGTGAATATGTTGTTCTATAAAGTTCTTGGTGAAAATGAAAAATGTGTCTTTTATTTTTATTTAAAAACCGAAGGCACTTTTTGGCCAACCCAATAAAATGCACATTAATGTCTGTGCTAGGGCACCCTACTGGGCCTGCCTAATGTCAAGAAACATGGGTTGCCTTCTTCAATGGCCCAAAGGAGAAAGTCTGCAACTCTGAACCATCCAGGACCTATTCATAAGCACATGTTAACACACCCTCTGGAAGCAGTTGTCCGATGTTTGTGGTTTTGCAATCAAGAATCATTTGTTCTATACCTACTCCCCCAGTATTAGAAATTACCAAATCTTTGTCTATAACCAAACCCTTTAAATAACTTTCAAGCTCTGTACACACATGGTCTCATTTAATCAAACAACCAGCTGAAATAATTACTATTATTATCCCCACTTTAGAGATGAGAAAACAGCCTCAGAGGTCTTGAACTTCTAACTGGTTTCATCAGAGACTTAATGATTTTATTTTTTAAAAAATTTTCACACAGGGAACAATACTCAATATCTTATAATAATCTATAAGGGAAAAGAATCTGAAAAAGAATATGTATGTGTATATAATATATATATATACATAACTGAATCACTTTGCTCTACACTTGAAACTAACACAACATTGTAAACCAACTATATTTCAATTTAAAAAATAAATTTAAAAAAATTTGCAAAGCTTATTTATCCAGTTTTCCTTTTTATGCCTCAACTCAATGATCATGCAGATGGAAACTACTACCATGGGCAGATGTAAATACTTAATTTGACTTTACAAATACATATAAATATGATCTTGCTATCCAACCTAAACTTGGAATATCTGCTAGTACTGAGGATGATTGACGAATTGAAGAATTGCAACTCTGAATTTTTGTTTCAAATACTGTCTTTTCTACCCTTAGAAAATGAAAGCTGCTTAAATTTCTCATACCTTTGGGGAAAAAAAAAAAAAAAGAATCATTTGTTCTGGAATTTGTAGGCAGGTCTAGGTAGCAGAGATATAGTACCATCTCATCTTCACCAGCCTTTTCAAACTCAGAGCTAAAAGGTGCCCGGAGAAGGCATCCTGTAGTTTCTTGACGAGTCTACACTCTCACTTTCCCTTCTACTACCAGTATTCTATTTACCCCATTATTTTGTACTTGTCTTTGCCTGGGATGCTGAACCTCCCACTTGTGATTCCAGAGAGTAGGTCTCTTTCTTGCCAAGACCAGCTCAGAATATTGGCAAGATCAAAAATAGTCATGGCCTTTGAAAATACAGTGCTTCTGTTTGAAAGGCTCCACTGAGCACCAGGTAAGAGAAAAAAAGGGTGAAGGAAAAGAACATCAGAGAGAGGCAGGCACACAGCTAAAAATCTTTCTTCTCTGCCCTTGGTCTTTTCTTGTCTCTTCTTATTTCTTTCACAGCCCACTCATTTGCTCCCTCCCCTCTTCCTGGATTTTCACACTCTTAACTCTCCCTTCACTTTTCCTTTCTCTTTTAACCTTAGCACTGCCAACAGTGAAAGGATAAGATGGCCCCCTTATGAGCCGAAACAAATTCATCAATGGTGATGGTCACTACCAGGAGCTGTATGAATGGATCCTGACAGCCTGGTAGTGACTTGTATATTTAAAGAGGACACCTTCCAAGTTCTCTGCACAGTATTAGGTCCTTCATAGGAAACAAAACATTGCTTTTATGTAAGATGATTTCTAACAATAATACAATATTAAGGCAACTTTTAAAAGTAAAGAAACCACTTGCAGCTCTACCACTCAGTCTTAAAACTTACCATTTTAATCTATTCTCTTCTAATATTTTCCAGACGTACATTTTATACATTTGAAACCATAGTGCACAAATACTTTCGCACCCTGCTTTTTTTTAAAAATAATAATCCCATTTCTAAGTTGGTAAATAGTCTTCATAGTTTTTGAAAATTGTGTGATTCCATTGAATGAAGTATTTATACAGTTCACACAAACATTCTATTGTTACAACACTAAACCTCTGAACTGTTTTGAATAGAACACTGGCAAGCATGTTTGTGCATATGACATTTTCACATTTCAGATTATTTTTATAGAATATCATCCCAGAAGAGGTATTAATATGTCACAGGAGGTAACCATTTTATGACACCTAACACATATTACCAAATTTCACATCATAGTTTTTCCTTACAAAAAAAGTTTTGAGTACCTTCCTCGTGCAAAGCATTTTGCTAGATTTTGAGGCAGAAATGAATGCACTTAAAATACAGTCTTTGCCCTGAAAAATCATGCAATCCGTTTAGGGAAATAATACATACACACGTGAAAAGAGAACTATATCGACTATGGGGTTTCAGAGAAACAAGAACAAGATCCTATTCAGCAGCAGTGGCTGAAGAGTTAGACTCTTAACTGAGTCTTAGGACAGTCATAGGTTTGGACGAGTTGAGATGGAAGGATATCCAGCCAGTAAATAGTGTGATAAGGAAGGAAATTAAGCAATCCGAGGAATTCCCTGTGACTCAAAAGCACCATGTGAATAAGTTTAACTCAGCCTGATCCACGTAGATTGTAAACTCCCCAAGGGTAGTTCCATTGCTAGTAATAGTTATTCACCCTTGTCCTTGAAACTTTCTCTTCCCTTGTTACATCTGATGTGATGCTATAGAGGCTTACCTCCTCTGCCTCTAACCAGTCCTCTTCTTTCTTTCAAGTTCTTCTTCTAACAACCCCTTTAATTTATTTTATTATTTATTTTTGGCTGTGTTGGGTCTTCGTTTCTGTGCGAGGGCTTTCTCTAGTTGTGGCAAGCGGGGGCCACTCTTCATCGCGGTGTGCGGGCCTCTCACTATCGCGGCCTCTCTTGTTGCGGAGCACAGGCTCCAGACGCGCAGGCTCAGCAATTGTGGCTCACGGGCCTAGTCGCTCCGCGGCATGTGGGATCTTCCCAGATCAGGGCTCGAACCCGTGTCCCCTGCATTGGCAGGCAGACTCTCAACCACTGTGCCACCAGGGAAGCCCTAACAACCCCTTTAAATAAGGCATTTCTCCATATTCTCTTCCAGTCCTTCCACATTTTCTGCAGGTAATGTCACTTGATCTGTCATCTCTAGCCATTACTTCTTGCTACTAACTCCCCAATCTCTATTCCCAGCTCTCAATTCTCCTTTTTGGTCTGATACATTTCCACCTGCAGCTGACAGCATTTGAAATCCAACAAGCCCCAAATTGAACCCCTTCTGTGTTCTCCAGATCACCTGAAAGCCCCACAGCTCAGAAGCACCATCATCTCTGATGCCCCTTTCATCCTCATGGTTCAGTTCAATCAAGTTTCCAAATTTGGTCCCAGCTTCACAGTGAATCCCAATTTCCTCCTATTGTAGGCCGTCGAAATCTCTCACCTAGAATACTGTGAGGATTCCTATCTGATCTGCTTGCCTCTAACCTCATCCCCTTCAATCTACGCTCCACACCATTACCAGGTACCTTCCTAAAGCACAGAGTAGATTGTATGACTTGTCTACGCGAGGACTTCCAATAGATCTAGTCAGAGGCAGAGTCAAATCTAAATACGTTAATGCATCTCCACTAATCCTTTATGACTTGGACCCATTATACTTCTCTAATTTCACCTCCTTACACTACACCTGACTACAGACAGACAGAGAGACAGACAGACAGACAGACACACACACACACACACACACACACAACCTTGGACCATTTAAAATTTACTGAAAATAAACATGGACTTTAACCCAGCTGAACCTTTTCTTCTGCAGTTTCCTTTGAATTGAATACTCTCGAATGCTCTGGTCTACTGAAATCTAATACAACCTTTAGGTCCAACCAAATGTCATCACTTCCAAAAAGCCTTCCCAGACCTCTGTCTCCTTAACTTGAACTCCTATGTTCTAACTTCCTATATTCTGCAGCACAGAGTAGTTCATTTACATTTCTGTCTGCATGACTAGAATGTTCCTTGTCTGAAGGTCAAGTTAAGAAATTCCATAAATTGAAGTGTGACTAATTTTTTAATCTCTCTGGCCAAAGGCTGAGCTTCCCCCTGCTACTTGATAAATGGCTATTAGAGGATTGCCAGCTAAACCTAAAAGCCTTCAAGAAGGTGTTCAATAGAATTCTTATCCAATAGGTATGGAGAGAGGAGGGGAAGGAAGGAAAAAAGAGTCTGAGAAGTTACCAAGGATTTTCCTCTCCAATCAGCCCTACGGTATATCTTTAATGATACACAATATATCAGGAACTCTAATCACTTGTCATGATGGGTTCTTAAGCAAAAATGTGGCATCGCAAATTCAGGTTCTTGTGCTAGGCTCTTTTGTCCCCAATTCAAGGCCCTTGCTTAGGTTTAAAGTGAGAGTTTTAGGTTCAGAAGACTCCCAGGCTCTAAGTGTTCCCCAGTCCCTTGTTGTTCCACGTGATGTTGACTGGTGTCCTAGCACATTGTGGGATGCCCTGATCCCCAGATAAATCTGAGGTAGGACAGAGGCGAGAGAGAGGAAGGGAATTTGCAACCAACACTCCCGCTTTATTTATCACTTACCCTGGGAAAGTACTGAGCTAACAAAAAAGGAAAAAAGAAAGCCAAGTTATTTAAAGAGTGGGAGCTAAAACATCAGAAACATTAACGTTTCTAAATAAAAAAGGGTGCAGAGCCTGAGTCTTTTTTTAAAGTAGATTTCATATCTTAAGAAAACTGGATTTTAAATGATATTTTTGAATGGACCATACAGCCCTGTTTATTAGGACTCAGGGTTATTCCCAAGACCTATTTCTGACTTCCTGAGTTCATGACATTAGGTGGCACTGTATTTTTTTCCATTTGCGTAGCAGAGGCAAGTTAATGATAGTATCTGCTTTTGCCTGAAGTGAGGCTGGTAAAAGAAACACATTAAAATGATGAGGATAAATGGTCGTGTCTCATCAAGACCAGTTCTCCATTATTCTTCAGGCTAAATTCCCACAGTATTTTGTTTTACTTGTTCAAAAACTATACATGTTGTTGGATTACATGTATGAAAAGAATAAACGAACCAGTGAACAATAAAGGCAATCTCTAAGTCTGACTATATTTGATAAGCTAAAATGAAATAGAAATCTAGAAGACATAGAGTGGCACCTGATGCTTATTCCAACCTGGGATATGCACACCAATAGCTTACAATCTGAGAGAGAGAGGACTGTCTGTACACAGAATGCCTCATACTCTTAGTTTGTCGATTCTATTTGCAAAGGTGAATGCATCAATTACTCGCTCAGGAAAGAAAAAAGAATGAAAACATATTCCCTTTTTTTGCACTGACTGCTAAATAATTGACTGATTATGATTCAGTAAACTAAGGCACTTTGAACAAACAGCAGAATGTACTAATTTAGAATCTAATGCATACATGTGCTAAATAACTATAAACATACAACTATAGCTAAATATCTGATCCAGCATTATAAATTTATCTGCAAATTAAGAACCACATACAAAACAGAATGAATAGAACTGTCTCAAGATAATCATAAATTATTTCTTTTTCCAAGTGTTATAGAGTGCTTATTACGTAGTGTGGAGCAGTACATGTGCAGAGTAGGAGCCCTGGCTTCCTAGGTCCACAGACAAGGGTTCAAATCCTGACTCTGCCAAAGCACTTAGCAGCGCTGGGATTTCAGGATATTTACTTAACCATTTCACACCCATTTCCTCTCTCAGAAAATGAGGGTGATAATATCTATGTCATGGGATTGTTGTAAGAATTAACTGAGGGGATGCCATGTATCATGCTAAGCTTAATGTCTGACAGAACATACATTCTCAATAAATGTGCCTTCTATTATTATTAATGAGGCTAAAAAGTTGAACAGTCAAGACAGCGCTTCTAACTTCGTATCCTACAAGAAATTCATAGAATAATCTAGTTCAAACACACACACAAAATGAAAATATTTCCCCCAATGCCCAACTGTGCTTGGTATTTCTCCGATTTGCTTCCATGGCCCATTTTGACACATATAGTGAAGACCTCCCAGGAGAATCAGAAAACGTCCTATACATTAGTGGAATTTCCATTGAATGGAACAGACTTTGGATAGAACCTTATTGATTATTTTCCTTGATGACGGTTTTTCTAATAGAGATTTACCAAAAGATTTCTGTAGTGACTTGGCAATACTCTAAGCATTTTATTTCTAAATCTTCTTATGCTTTTCTGAAGGTCATGGGCTGGGTCTATGTAATTCTCTTTGCAGCAACACATGCAATCGGTTGCTTAGGAAATCCTTTCTGAGATGGTGAAGAGCTCTGTTTCTCATTAAGTGGCTTTGAACTTTGGCACTGCCAAGTCCTGACTCTGGATGTACCCTTCACATTACTACATAATTCAATTCAAACAGCAAAATGATTATCTTCTCTCCTCAAGACTTGAGGAATGTGTGTTTCCCCTTGTGCTTTCTATGTATCTTTATCAAGCCAGTCCATTCTAACGAAAGGATTCCACTATTCCCTAAATTCCTTATTCTGACCCTTCTCTTAACTTGATGTCTCAGTGCTGTGTTGTGACACTAGGGGGGAAAAAAAGCTAGGGAGTCAAAAATGGGGTAGGAACATAATTCTCTACCACGCTGCAGAAAAGAAGGACAGGGTTGGCTTAAATCCAAAGGTCAAATATATACAGGCTTTCTTCTGGGAAAAGAATGTCAAACGTGTTTAAAAGTCTTTTGAAGTGAGTTTACACTCCCAGACTTCCAAAATTAACCATCCAGCTGAATCATTCTGATATTTCTGTGAGCAAAGTTAGATTGATTAGCTTTCCAGGGTTATGTGTTATCAGATAAACAAAGCAATATATTTTACATAAATACTTTCGACCAAAATGGCATGGGGCAGCACAAGAAGCTGAAAAGATGCCCTCTGGGACTGCCCAAGGTTTTTCATAGACAGAGAGAGCAAATCCGCCATGTGAATGTAATTTTCAACACAATACTATGCAAGCCGGAACAAATGTACAGCCTCCTTTCCTAACTCTTCTTTTATTAATGCTTCTAAATTATGTGAGAATTTTAGGGCTTCAAATTGGATTAAAGGTTGGCTGAGTAGGATGCTAAATTGCGGGGAAAAAAACCTTCACAAAAATTCTTGTTGTGCCCCGTAAAAAGTCTCTTTCATTTCACAATTACTTTCTTCGGAATGTCAAGGAGAAGAATCTCAAGTCTGTTTATTTTATTCAAGACCCAGGCCTCCCACTGAGCTTTTTCTGCTTTGTGATGGGAAACATATATTTTTCTATCACCATTATTTTCTCAATAGCGCAAAGAAGAATGAATAAAACAGTTTTGATTTTTAGGGCCTCCTTAACTTAGTATTATTTTACCATATAATCAGTTGTCTCCTATTAGCTTGGAGTCAATAAACATCATATTATAAATACATCTATATGCAAAATCACGGATATCCCATTTTCTTGTGCCAACGTCAGCACATACAGGGAAACACAGAATGTTAGATAGAGTGAGTTAAAAGGAGCCTTAGAGATTATCCAGCTGCCTTATTTCAGAAGTTAATAAAATGAGCCTCAGAGAGGTTAGTCATTTCTCCCAAAAAAGCTTGTATCTGCTCCTCCCCACACAGCCCCCCCCAACAAGTCCCAGTCCAGTGTGACACTGTGGGTGGAGGAAAGTAAAACTACCATGTACTGAATATCGTATGAGGCTTTCATGTCTTTTTCCCCATTCAGACACACTCAACAATTTAATATCATGCGTATCGTCATTTCTGTTTTATCCATAGATGTCCTAAGTGTAGTTTAAGGTCACATATCTGGGCAATGACAATATTTTTTTATAGTCATTGTGCATATTTTTGAAAGAATACTAGAAAATAAAATTTATGAATACAATTTAGGTTATAGCAAACAACACATATGCATAAACATTCTTAAAAGCTCATTTGATAGGTACCAGTAACAAAAGCATTATATGTGGTTCTACTAGGAGAAGAAAGGGTAACTTCTGCAATGCACTCAAAGGGCAAGAATCACTCTAAAAAAGGATGCCCTTAAAATGTCCCCCAAAACATTTTTATTCAGCCATAAATATGAGTAACTGAAGTTGAGGGTTATAATGACAAAATTCTCAAACCATGGATCAGATGATGTCGTCTTTTCAGGCAGATAACACCATATCAGCAAAGAGGAAAGATATCTAATTTGTGTCTGGGATATTTAAAATAAATATAATGAGAACGAACTGCCTTCAGTCCTACAGCTCTCTCATTCTGATCCTAAAACCAACCCCTTAACCTGCCGGGGTTGGGGTAGGGAGTGGAAAGACACTTCATGCCATCCTGCACTATCCTTTTCTGCCCCTGACCTCTACCAGGGCCTGCAGTAAAAATTACTCATCTATCCTATAGCCAAAAAGCCAAAATCCCTATTCATATTAACTCATAGATCTCAACCTCCTGGGAGGGACCAGCGCTCCAGTTTTGTATACAGCCATATTCTAAATCTCAAACAAGTTTCCAGCTAAGATAGGTAGGTAGGTAGATAGGTAGATAGATAGACAGAGATGTGATATAGATATATACAATATCTATATATTCATCCTCCTGCGCAGGTGGCTTTCATTCCTATTATCTTAGAAATTTAAATGTTGTAAAGACAAAATAAACAGACATATGTCCAGAAAGTTTAGCAGCATGTTCGTATATTTTTCTAATTTCCTAAAATATCAAAGTATAAATAACCACTGAAAGAACAAATGACGACTGTGTATTTGATGTCTTTCAAATGGCTTCATCTGGAAAACTTACTCTCTCTGACTAAGCAAAAGTGGTTGGTCTATAACTGCATTTAAATACACATTATGTTGTCAAGTTAAATTTGCAAATAATACTGTCTATGGATAGGAAAATAAGATAGGAATGCCTGACAACAAACTAACTTCTTTTAAGAAATATGATAAGCATAGCTTCTTTCCCTAATTTGTATTTTTTTAAAAATCATGTGAATCATACCAAAGTATCTTTTCTCCAAACTTAGAACTGTGACAGCCCTAAAAGAACAGGAATGTCTATTTTCCATGGACCCCAGGGGCAACCCAGGAATAGCCCTTTAGTACAAACTGCACGGCTCACAGAACTTTAAGTAGTCTTAAATAAGGTGATCCTCTTCTCAATGGGAAATGAATGTGTTTTGAGGCTCTGTCTTTTTCATGATTAGCTGGCTCTGTGTGAATCTGGGTCTTTAGGAATCTGACCTTATCGGTATAAGTGGAATGGGCCTATGGGAAAAAGTCAAGAGAGATAAATGAATGAAGTTTGGAAAACACAACTAGTTGGTATATCAATCAAGGGCTTGAGAATGAGTGGGAAGAAAGGAAATGTTCCACAGAGAGGGTAATGTGAGAGCTATATCTCAAAAAAACTGGGATTTACAAGTCAGAGAACATAGGGCACTGCATTTCCTATGCTGTCATGTCATGGTTACAAACCAAATTTCTGCCTATGGTTAAGGGCCAATGGCTGGTCTCTGAGAGTCTACACTTCACTCCAATAATAAGGCTGACTTTGGTTTTCCTAGGACCAGTTTGGCTGGAACTTTAAAGACATAGGAGCATCTCAAGTACAGCAATGATCACACTGCATTGTAATTATCTGATTGCCATGTCTCCTCTACTTGAAGGCAGGGGACATATTTATATCCCACTGTACCAGTGTCTGACAAATTTATACACTCAAATGACTAAACAAATCAATGAATGAGCAAGGATTTAACCAAGACAGCAAAGGCCTTGCAGGGGCCACTCTTGCCCTTTGCAGTTTGTAATGATGTTCACTAAAAAAAGCTCAGAATGCCCCATGTTACCTTGAGTCAGTTCTGAGTACCCCTGAGAGGTCTAAACCAGTCCAGAGGACTCCTCGGAGTTCCAGATAAATCTTAGTTAAAACTTCTCTGCAAAATAACTTCACATCCCTCAGGGAGGTTATCTAAACTGACCCTTTCCACTGCGACTCCTCCAGCTACTGGTCTCGGCTCCACTTCTGGAGATGCTATCATAGCTACGGGCTGTTAGGTTCACTTTGGTTCACCACCAAAAGAGGCACAAACCTCTGCGTCCTGCCAGCATGTTTCATTTCAGGGTGCCTTAGTATTTTTGTTCCTCCTTCCTTTGTAAATGAAAAAAATTTTTTAAAAAAGAATATGAAATCCATGGAAAGATCATAGAATTTGGTGACAGAGATCTGAGTTTGAATCTTGGCTTTGCCACTTTCTGTTGGACCATGAGTGAATTAACTCCCTGAGTCTCAGTTTGCTTACCTGAAGAAACAGGGATAATAGTACTTACTTCCTAGGAGGCAGTGGGCATCAAATATGATGTACCTGAGACAGTGCACCAAACAGGTATTCAGTAAATAGTGGCTTTAAAGATGCCTAAGAAAATAAGAACATTTTTGTAATGCACAAAAGCTAACCACTTTTTCTCAAGATGGCTGGAAACAAGGCGAATGCTGCTTCTATTTAAATACAAACATGGTGATTGCGTTAGCTACTTAATTAATATACTGGGCACATTTTGCAGCTGCTGTGTAGCTTTAAAAATGCAAAATAAATTCCTTTTACTTGAAGAATAGGGGGAAAAGGAAATAAATTCACTGCGACAGAATGCTATGTTGAGATTGATACCTGAACTGCAATATTTTGCTAGGAATGGTTTTCCAGGAAAGGTTGCATCCTAATAAATAATGATATTGTTTTATAAATAGTATAATGCTGTCATGGTCAGCTGATTTATACAGAATAGTGGTTTTTTTTGACATATAGTTGATTTACAATGCTTCAGGTGTATAGCAAAGTGATTCAGTTGTGTGTGTATATATAAATATGTGCCTACATATACATATATACATGTGTGTACATACATACACATGTATGTACACACACATATACATGCATGCACACACATATATGTACCTACATATACACATGTGCGCCTACATATACACATACACACATATCTGTACATACATAATACATATATATGTATGTACGTATGCACATATGTATGTATGTACATATACACATATGTATATGTACGTACATATATGTATGCCTACATATTTGTACATACATGTGTGTGTATATACACACACATATATATATACACACATACATATATTCTTTTTCAGATTCTTTTCCATTACAGGTTATCACAAGATGTTGAATATAGTTCCCTGTGCTCTACAGTAGGTCCTTGTTGTATATCTATTTTATATATAGTAGTGTGTATATGTTAATCCCAAACTCCTAATTTATCCCTCCTCCTCACCTTTCCCCTTTGGTAATCATAAGCTTGTTTTCTATATCTGTGAGTCCATTTCTGTTTTCTAACTAAGTTCATTTGTATCATTTTTTTTTAGATCCCACATATAAGTGATATCATATGATATTTGTCTTTCTTTGACTTACTTCACTTAGTATGATAAGCTCTAGGTCCATCCTATTTTCTTGCCTTATGACTCTGAATTTTCTAAGCTTTAAGAAAGTACCTGACTCAAAAGAGCCTATCAAGGAAGTCAGGTAAAAAAGCAAGAAATACAGCAAATTATTCATCTCCATCAGCCCTTCCTCAATAATGCAACAGTAGTTATTTGATCCAAATAATGGGCACTCAGTGATAATATTCAGTATGGACTAATCTCTTACTTTTCTCTTTCCCTAGATACTTTCCCCATGGTCTCCTAGACTTCTTACCCTTGATTTCCTCAATTTATTTTTCTTGTTAGGTATATTCCTATATTCCTATTTATGCTTCTAGGAAAATATAAAATCAATCTTTCTGTGTGTGGAGAAATATACCATCCTGATGATTCCAGGAAATCTCCCTATTCAATTATTATAAGTTTTCCAAAGTACTGCATGACCATTAAATGCCTTGATTCTTTTACACCTGTCAGTACTATCATTTAATAATCCTACATCACCTAAATTAGATCTGTCTTACTGGTATTTGGGTCAAAAAGTAATGTTTTAGGATGAGTTACAGCTGTAACGGAAGAACCCTTAAGGCTCAGAGAGGTAAAGTGATGTAGACAGCCTCACCCAGCTCATATGAACTCAGGAAACATGCGGGTCCAGAAGCTGTGCTCTGTCTCAACTCTCTCTCTCTCTCTCTCTCTCCTTCTTCAATGAGGCTAAAACCCAGACAATGGATAATCTTAGTGGGCAGCATCTGGTAACTTTCCCGAAGACAGAGACTTGTGAGTATTTGCAATAGAGAGGCATGGCCATTCTGCCTGTAAGGCAAATACTGACACACATAAAAGTAAATGTGGCACATACTAACCTGTAAAAACAAACAAACAAACAAACAATAGCGTGTGTGTGTGTGCGTGTGTGTGTGTGTGAGTGTGTGTGTGTGTGTATGTGAAGGCCAGTGTTCTACAAACTGGATGATATGAAAGGAACACCAGCTATTCTGAGAACACTGAACCTGCTGATGGCAGTTTACTCTGGGACGGGATGCAACAGAAGTCAAGGTTCCTGGCCCACAAAACATGGTCCTTGATTCTATTCCTGCTGTGTAAATGTCCTCATCTGGCATCAGACCCTACTGAAAGTACCCAATAAATATATGTGAATGATTATAGAGAAGTGTATCTAACAAGACTTCAGGTGTGTTCCCAGCATAAGTCACAATAACACAAGTTTCTATCACAAAAACTAGTGATGACTCTTACTTTGAAATTAGATGGTGAATGTCTTCAGTAATTAGATTTTCTGCTTGTTAAAATCTCCTAATAGGTACTGAAAATTGTACCATACACACTAGAGGAATCCAATAAAATGCTAGATTAACTACACATAGCTGTGACTTGAAATATTTGAAAACAATATATTACACATTAGAAGTATAAGGAAACATAAATATAAACATAATTGAAATGATAAATGAATTAGAATTTAAGTTACCGATGAATACATGATCTTCTGATAGAACTACCTGTTAAGCCACAGATGATGAGCTTTCCTGGAAACCAGACTGTTGGCCTCAGTTAATGGGCTGCTCTTGTACACTCAAGGCAAAGAAAATTAAATACCCCCAACACAGATCACACAAGCACAGAATCTGTCTGAAGTTCAAGAACCAAGATGACTTATATTAGTAAACAAATGCCCACTATTTGCCTCCAGCATCTTCTTTCAGGTTTCTTTGTTTAGTTCTTAGCAAGCATGCAAATAATAGGTTCCTCATTCCCAAGATGCCATTATCTGCAGCAACTGCTGTCTTGTAGGCTGTGATGCTCATGGCAGATCAGAGTATCCTGTTTAAAGATGGTCAGTGATTAGATAAAGGTAACGTGCATTCTCTTGTTGCATTTCATCTATAGGCAGAGGCAGCTGTGCTTTGAGCTTCTCGCAAGAGCTGTGGGCATCCAGTTACAGAGAAGCTGAGGGTCCTCTAAAGTCAGGCGGAGAAAAAACTCACTCCGTCATTTTTATATATACTTGGTCTTGGAATTTGTTTTAGAACCATGTCCTTTACCTTTTTCACAATACCAGATCAAAGAGAAAATAACTGAAGTACAAGGTAAATAAGTTATGCACAGGTATGAAAAACTGTCCAGTATATACTCTTAAGTGAATAATGTAGGTTATGGAATAGAATGCAATCTATGATCCCCTTTAGCCATTTTGTATGTAACCAGTGAATGTTTGGCATGTGCATAGGGATATTTGGAAAGCACTCGATTATTAGCAATGAACTGGGTAAGGAAGTATGAGTTAGGTATTGTGGAATACCTTCAATTTCTAAGGTCTATCCAAACAGAGATGTGGTTGTATAGATAGATAGACAGATAGATACTACTGTGTAATTCGAAAAATCATGAACATACATCATGCAAAAAATAATCAAAATACAATATATCCTATTTATACCTATTCTGCATACCTTCACAAATTCAGTTAAAAATACTAGGCCAATAAAGCGGAATACGTTTCATCACTTCATGATTTTTTCGAGCTTTTAATGTGCACTGTGGATACCTATTGAGAATAAATAGTCATATGAAGCAGAATAAAAATGTTCATATACAGAGAACAGAAGCTCCCAGTACTCACTGTAGCCTGTACCCCTGTTAAATTTTGGCCAATTTGTTTTAAAGTCAAGATATTTTAGGTACTCTTTAGACATCAGAAGTGGTGGTCTATGATTTTGATCAACATATACCTTTGATATCCATAAGGACCGTGTCCGGTTCAAATGCCCTGTCCTCATTCTGCAAACTGATTGGGCAAATTGGTCAAAAGGGCAACTGGGAGACTGGGCTTGTCACACACAGCTCTCCATTTCCTCCTTGAGAAACCCAAGTTTAGGGTCAGGATTTTTGCTGTGTCATCCTCTACCCAGCAGAAGGACCCCACGGTGCTCAAGGTTTTCAGAGTTTAATACCTAAGTCTGACCCAGGCTAATCCATTTCTTGCTAAATTGCAAGCTCAGTGTGAGAGCAAGGAAAATACAATTTCATCATGCAAGTCAGCCCCACAGGTGTGGAGGGCAGGAGGTCTGGAGGGCAGGAGGGCAGGAGGCAGTCTGAGGGAGTTATTTCAGAGACAATGAGAGGGCAAAGCACCCTCTCCCTGCCCAAAACACACCAGAGAGCTAGGCTTGAGTTTTTGTTCCTTTTTGCTTAAGGCTTTGATTCCTGCACAAATACAAATTCTCCTGAAAAAGTTCACCGTTTGGGCTATCGTCAGCCATTTTATAATCTACTATGGGTCATTTTATGTTTTCCATTTGGGAGAAAGCTCTTGAAGGAGCTGATACCCAAGAGTAGAAAGGAGTGGAGTCTACAGAGGGGGGGAAGTAACCTGGGCTACTTCCTTGTTTGATATAGGACTAGCTTTGCTTTGTGTGCTCTCTGGTCTTTCATGCCTTTTTTTTTCACATGTGAAAAAGTGAGATCAGCAATCCATTGCCTTCCCCCAAACAGGTTAATTCATCTTCAGGAAGGAACTCAAAGAGCGCTAGCAAGCGCTTTTCCCTAGGGTTAGCTTGATTTTCAAATGCATGTCCCAAATTTGGATGGATGAAGAAAAGCAAACGGTAGGGGTAAACAGTTGCCCTCTCACCTGGCCTTAACTATCCTTCTAACTAGAACCACAGCACCACAAAAACACGTTTAGATTACTCTGGAGTCTAAATCAAGTAACTGAGATGGAAGCTCTGGGCATTTTTGTAGGTTACCTTATAAAACGAAAGAGAGTTCCTTCCATGGCTTTGCTGATCCTTAGCCTACCTCCTATGAATTAAGTCCTTCCTTGGCTTACCTCCTATGAATTAAGAAATTGTTTTTAATAACAAAAATGCTGTAGTGTTTTCAAAATACAGAACAAATCAAATTATTGCGTCTTGGAGGTCTGATGAGATTCCAGCAAATATCAACAACCAGTTAAAACATCATGGTTTTGGACCTGGATTCTAGTCCTAGGTTTCAGCACATACTAACATCATGTCTTTAGGAAAGTTTCCTAACTTCTCTGAGCTTCTCCTTCTTATGTGCAGAAAAAAAAAGCTTCTCTTTCTTATGTATACAATTAGTATCACCTAGTTCTCAAGATTGTTGGTAAGACTATATAAGTGTGTGTGAATGGACCCTTTTAAACCGTAAGGTTATTTTAAAAACATTATTATTAATATTGGTTTTATGCATGACTTCCATTTCTGCCACCCACAGGGCAACAGTGATAATGGGTCAAATCTCACTGCATGGACCACCGAGGAGAAGCATAATTCTCACACTTGAGGCAGATTTAGCAAATCCTTCTAAAATGATGCACCCTATCTGCCTAGTGTATGGACACTGTTTATGATATTAAGGAAAAACATTTTTAACCTTAGAAAAAGGCAAAAAGGTGGATAGCATGTCCTTTCAGTATCATATAAGGGCACAGACCTAACCAAGGGTTATTTAATTATTTAGGGAAAGTATGTTTTGCTGGTTCAGTTTGTTTGTTACTGATTCAAGGTCCAAGACTTAGTGAAGTTTCATGTTAACATGGAGAATTTTGTCTGGTAGAGATATAAATAATTTATGTCTGATAGAAAAGATAACACCAAAGGTTGCAATGTATTGCTCAGTAGATATGTACTAACCACTTCTGTATCTCAAACAGCAATCTTAGTCTAGAATTTATTAAATGGCCTACACATACTCGGCTCTTTAAACTGGCCTTGTGATCTTACTGAATCCCTAACTAATAAATAAGTTGAATAAATTTTTGACACGTTCTTTACATGGATGTAACTCATGTTTTTAAGTTTTTTTAAACTATGCTTTAACTGTGATAAAGAAATTTAGTTGTTGTGGAGGTCCCAACATTTTTCCAGTATCCTGATATTGGAAAAGAGAGTAATAGAACATCAATGGGAAGAGAAATGGATGAATGGCTAGATGGAAACAAAGAGTTTCTGGAAAATTTAAGTTAAAAATACTGTGTGATATCACTTACACATGGAATCTAAAAAATAATACAAATGAATGTCTACGCAAAACAGGAGCACATTCACACATATAGAAAACAAACTTGTGGTTACCAAAAGGGAGAGGAAGGGGGGGAGGGGAAAATTAGGGGAATGGAATTAACAGATACAAACTACTATGTATAAAATAGATAAGCAACAAGGATACACTGTATAGCACAGGGAATTATAGCTATTATCTTGTAACAAACTATAATGGAGTAGAATCCGCAAAAATACTGAATCACTATGCTGTATACCTGAAACTAACACAATATTGTAAATCAACTATATTTCAATTTAACAAATGTTAAAACTTGCTTTCTCTATGTATTTCTCCTGGGGGTCAACGTGCTGTTATACGGTTTATGGTGACAAGTAAGTTGGGGAACTTACTTAAAAAGTGGCTCCTTCTAATAACTGGAATGTACATTATTGAAGTTGCACTTGATGATTCTAAATTCTCATGGAATAAGCTTCAACGTGCATTACTATCTGCTTATACTTTATATCTGAGCTGATGGAAACCCATAGAGTTTAGGGGGTAACTAAAAAGATCAGTCACTTAAAATATGAACAGTATTCCGTATCCCTGACACTGTGCTAAATGTTCTCACCACGTTAAGATTTATAGCTGGATGAAACATATCCACACGGAGGTCCTCACCACATACATTAAAAGATAGCAAGCCCGATTCCAGCTGTATCCTGAAATTTCTGCATAAGCTTGGACTTTCAGGACTTAAGCCTTCAAGACCTCATCTAATTATGAAGATATTGGACTAAATCAAGACTCTCTTTCTCTGTGAAATATTCAACACAAAAAAGGGAAGGCAAAAGATATATGATTCAACATAAAACTTGGGAAACGCCTACTTAAAAAGAGTCAGAGTAATATATAATAGACTCTCTAAAGAGTTCAGCTGCAAATAAACCTTTTAAATTCTGTTCAGTTATGCATTTCCTCGATCTGTTTGGCCATAGGATAACTCCCTTCTGCCCTACCTTTTCTTATCCATCACCTATGAACATGCCTATAAACAGCACCGAAGAACTTTAAACTCAAGTTTTAAGTAACAGTTTAGGAAATTCTGGAATAATCATCTCTAAGGTCACTTGAGATTCAAACTAGTATAACAACTTCATTAAAATTTATATAGCATTTATTACTCTCCAGAAACTCTTCTATTCACTTAAGAAATAGCAACCCATTCAGATCAGGTGAAAACACTGGTGCCTGTGACCATCAACCTGGTATGTACTAGGGCCCATAGGATTGCATACCTACATATGCAAAATTGTTCAGGTAATTATGCAGAGCTGGCTAGAGTTTAAAACAAAGGCACCGAATTCTATAAATGAAACACAAACATACCATTAAGTTCTATAGTTGTGCTTATTACTGATTAAGGGTAAAGATGTTCACAACAGATTGAAGAAATATGTGAATGGAAAATATAGTTTGAAAACAGCTTCGGGAGTTTCCAGACCACTCTACTTGTCATTTGGAATCAAAAAAAAACTCTTAAGCTTCTGCTAATGATTGGGTGAAGCTCAGAAATATTCCTTTCCATTTTTATTATGGAAATGTTGGTGACTCAAACATACAAAGCCATTCAATAATCAATTGAGGGTCAACTACATGCCAGCACCTGGGTCAGGTACAGGGATGGAGGTCCCAGGAAGGTCACAATCTTATGAGGAAGACGGGGTATATGTACAATGTCAACCTAGTGGATCAGCCATAAGAGGGGAGAAAAGGTCCAGGGAAACTAACTGACCTAAGCCTTGGAGAAGTCATTTTGTAAGAAAGAAGGGGACAGCGAGGGCATGATGTGAAAAACATACTCTGCTAGAGTTATTTAAAATATCGAGTTGTTAGCAGCAGATGATCAAAATCAACTGCCTTTTCCTGGGACAAATTCAAAGAGACAGGCTCTGCTCCTTTCACAAGCTGTCTGTCTGGGACTTACTGCAATATCATTTTAAGGGGTCAAGGTGTGAGTCTATGCCAATGTAGGTGAGGGAAGATGCAATGGAGAGAGAGATTCAGTGCAAACTTGTAAAGAATTTCTAACCAACCCCTCCCCTGTCCCTTAATGACAGAAGACAAAAGGGACAAGAAAGAGGGTCACCACCCCAGGTATGCACTACGAACATGCAGTAGTGGTTTTGTCTCTGAGAAAGTTCATCTTTGAGTAGACACCCAGACCCACTGTTTATTTTAATGTAAACTATTACAGAGAAAAACAACTATGAGAAATGCACTCAGAAAGATCTGTGGAGAGTAAACCATCTTATGAAGCAATATTTAAATGCTGTGAGAAAAAAAAATCACAAACTTTAAGTCTCCTAGTGGCCTTGGTCTTGGCCAATCTAGCCCAACGTACATAAGTTTAAAATTCTGAGGTTGAGCCTGCCGGGAAGCTCTTGTTCAGGACTGGCCTCAGGTCATGTACCTAGCAGGACCTAGATTCCCGGACTGATGCCAAGACTTCTTGAACCTGATACTCAAAACTGAGCATTCAATGTGGTAAAAAGCACATGAGATCTGAGAGCACATATACACGCTTCCCCAACCAATCTCTCTTGCCCCGACCAATCACCTTATGAACCAATCAGCACTGGTTAGGACGAACAAACTGTGGAAAGGTTTGGGAGTTACCTGCAGTGCTTTGTTTGTTTGTCTGTTTTCGAAAAGGGGCAAGATGGTGTAATCCATGGATTTTCAAATTCGGTGACAGGTTCAGTTTGAGTAGTCCAAGATTGGAATACAAGGCTTTTCTAATCCTATTGGCTCCTCCAGGGTCAAGACACTCTCTTCATTGTGTGATGGATGCTCACGTTTCAGGGTGATAAGAGCGAAAAGTAGACATTTGAACACTCCATCTCCTTTGGTCACAATCAAAGCAGAGCAAAAAGCTTTCATTTTGAGTACTGTTACTCTTCACAGATCCCATACCTCTTACCACATACTTTAAAAAGAATGACTACATCCCTGCCTCATCAATACAACATACATATTTAAAAATAAACATGTTGGAAAACCATTAGAGGTGCTTCATGACTAAATTTCCATTTATCTGCAAAGGAAATTGCAGTGTGATGGGGAAGAAAACATATTTGTATCTGAGCTATGTAAGAAAGCATCCAGAAGATTCCTGGGAGCCCAAGGAGAATGTCAGAGAAAGAACTCCACAGCCAAGAACATGACAGATGATACCTTTCAGCTCTTAGATGGACAGGGCCACTGATTTATTCCCAGAGCCGTTAGTCAATGAATAGAAGAAAGAAATGAAGCAAAGTTGTGTCTGAGTATCCCTAACTCTGAGCCATTATGCTTTACAATGACCAGAAAATCCGCATTTTGAAAACCTCTAATTTTCCTGAAGGATCCTGATTGTACTCTTCAGAACTAACAAGCTGGCTTTAAGACTCAGGAAGCCTGGCTGTGCATCTCTACATTTGGAGTTGTTTTAGTTTTCCTGTGTTGCAAACACTAAGTAATTGATGGCATGAGTAACAAGATTCCCTTTCCCAAGTTGTTCTTTTGCTAGAGTTGTGACGGGCAGTTTCTTTCTTTATCACTGTACTCTGTGTTCAAGTGGATGGGCATCGCCAGGAATTTGTTAGAAATATAAGTTCAAGGGCTCTGCCCCAGATGAATTAGAATATCTGGGGGTGAGGCCCAGCACTCCGTGTTGTAACAGTCTCTGCCTTGAAATTACAGCACCATTCCTCCCAGGACCACCGCCTGCCATCAGAGTTATCGTGACCCTTTCTGGGAAAAAGAACAAGCCTGAGTCAATGTTTCATTCTCTTCCACCAGAGCTCTTGCTATAATGGAAGTGACAAGTCTGGCCTTTGGAGTACAGTCCCCCAAATGGAATGCAGGACACAGGAAGGCTGAGAGGGAAAAAAGTCTGAGTGCCAAACAGAGAAGAATGACCTGTGGGGCTAAGTTGTTTTGTCTGCATCCTGTCTAAAGGCACCAAAATTTACAGAGGATAAACTAAGGGAAGAAAAAAAAAAAATCTTGGAACTCCATGATCATTCAAGTTTGGAGTAATTGTAAATTGAGCAATAATCTGTGCATATTTTCAACCAGCATCTGTGTTCCGCTAAGTTTCAGTCTGGCTTTTATTTCCCTGAGTAATCAGCCCACATACAAGCAGGTTAAGAGATGGAAAAAACACTTATTCCATTTTCTATTTCCCATGTCTCCTTTTGTACACATATCAAGGTACAGCATATGACATGAACACTTCCACAGAATCAAGGCAGTAGACAGAATTTTGGATAGAATTTGGGTAGTTTTCTGCGCCTGAGCTCAAATTCTGGCTCTGCCACTTACAGGCTCTTTGAAATGTGGCAATTAGCTTACCCTCTGTAGGACTTCCTTGTTCATTGATTTATCCATTCAACAATTATGGGTTTTTTTAGTAAATTTATTTATTTTATTTAATTTATTTTTGGCTGCGTTGGGTCTTCGTTGCTGCATGCGGGCTTTTCTCTAGTTGAGGCGAGCAGGGGCTACTCTTCATTGTGGTGCGCAGGCTTCTCATTGCGGTAGCTTCTCTTGTTGCAGAGCACCGGCTCTAGGCGTGCAGGCTTTAGTAGCTGTGGCATGTGGGCTCAGTAGTTGTGGCTCATGGGCTCTAGAGCGCAGGCTCAGTAGTTGTGGTGCACAGGCTTAGTTGCTCCCCAGCATGTGGGATCTCCCCGGACCAGGCTTGAACCCATGTCCCCTGCATTGGCAGGCAGATTCTTAACCACTGCAACACCAGGGAAGTCCCAACAACTATGTTTTGAGTGCCTATTATGTACCAAAAATTGTTTAAAATATCGCTTACACAGTGAACAAGAATGATACTATGATCTCATAGAACAAACTTTCCAGAGGAAGATTTAAAAATCAAATAATAAATAAATATATATATAAAGTAATGTCAATCTTGTGAAGAAAAATAAAGCAGGGTAGTAGGAATATAAAATGGGTGATGGTGAAGGGGATATTTAAACACAATAGGTAGTAAAGGCCTTTTTGATATTTGAGCAGAGAGCTGAGAGGAATGAAGACGTGAGGCTACTTAGGGAAAAAGCTTTCCAGAGGGAATAGCAAGTACAAAAGTCCTGAGGCAGAAATGAGTGTGGAGCGGTTGGAATACCAACAAGGCCAATATGGCCAAGATGCATAAGAGAAAAAGAGGATAGAGCTGGATCATGTGGGGTCTGTAGCCAATAGTATGGATTTGTGTGTGATAAGAACCCTTAACATAAGGTCCACCATCTTAGCAAATCTTTAAGCACACAATACAGTATTGTTAACTATAGGTATATGTTGCACAGTAGATAACTAGGACTTAGTCACCTTGTAAAATTGAAACTTAGTAACCTTTTACTAAGGTTACTCCTCTTTCCCCCTCCCCCTCCCCATCCCCCCACTGCCAGCCTCTGGCAACCACCATTCTACTCTCTGCTTCTATTAGTTTTACTATACTGGATTCCTTGTATATGTGGTACCATGTAGGGCTTGTCCTGTGTCTGACATTTTTTTTTTTAAGCGTGATAGGAACATACTGGAGGTGGTTACGCAGGAGAATGCTAGGATCTGACTTAGACTTTAAAGGATCATTCCAGCTGCTATGTAAGAATTCACTGTGGAGCTGAGAGGATGGAGTGGATCACGGGTAAGAAAGGAATCAGGTGACCACCTAGAGGGGTGGGATAGGGAGGGTGGGAGGGAGGGAGATGCAAGAGGGAAGAGATATGGGAACATATGTATATGCATAACTGATTCACTTTGTTATAAAGCAGAAACTAACACACCATTGTAAAGCAATTATACTCCAATAAAGATGTTTAAAAAAAAAAAAAAAAGAAAGGAATCAGGTATCTGAAGAGAGATGGTGGTAGCTTGGACAAACTGCGGAGGTGACGCGAGATGGATAGCCAGGACATTTTTTAGAAGGAGGAGAGAATCAATTAGTAATGAAAGAATCAAGGATGACTGCTAGGTTTTTGCTCTGAGCAACTGGGTAAATGATAATGATATTTATTGAAATCAGGAACCCAGAGGGAGGTGAGGGCTTGGGTGAGGAAAGGAATGTAAACCAAGAGTTGCTTTGGATGGGCTAAATTTAAGATATCTATTTCCAATCTTCAGATTTGTAGTAGACACCTCATAGAGTGGATAGAGCATGAAATGGTTAAAATGGTGTGAAGCACTTAGCACAGTGTAAGGCATATAAGAAATACACAATAAATTAATGGTAAGGATAGACATAGATCTCAGTCCTTCAGGGGAAACTGAGTGTTATTTCCCCTCAGGCTGGAATAAGATGATTTAAGAATGATGCGGCCAGGAGTTGAGTTTGCAGTAAATAGAAAGCCAGTGCTACCTCAGCACTTCCTAGAGTAAAGAAAGCTACACCTAGCTTCTTCTCACCTATACTTTTAACCACATAAAAGGCAGAAGCTTTCTGAGGATCTCATACACCACACTTCCTTTCACCACAGGGCCTTTGCATGTACTATCGAAGAAGTCAGCAAGGAACAATGAGGAGAACCCAGGGTTCTGAGCCAGACAACTTCAGTTCAATGCCTAGCTTCACCTCTTGCTATAAACGTGACATTAAAGAAGTTACATAGTTAACCTCTCTGACCCTTAGTTTCCTTATCTGTAAATGGGAATAACACTCATATTGCAGAATTCTTGGGAAGATTCAGTGAGAAAATATATGATTTTTCTTTAATGATACCAAGATTTTTTTAACTATGTATAACATCTATTGGCTTTAATGAAACGCTCTATTAATGATTTTTAAATCAAGGACACTAAATACTTTCAAAATACTGTTCATTGCTTTAACTTATAACTCTTGAGAAAAAGGTGAAACATTATTGGCCAAAACGAGGGATCTTCATTTAGTCACCATTTATTTATCTCTTTGGCTATTTCCTTCTTTATATTAGAAGATATAATGGAATAAATGCAGTAATTCATTGCTTATGATGTCCTTTTGATTTCAGGCAAGCACAGTAGTCTAGTTTAAAACAAAAAGTCAGTAGTAAAATCTGAGATAAGAAAAAACGTCTCATGTTAGCGACAAAGGGAAAGATTTAAGAGTCAGTAGTATAGGATATTGAAAAGGAAAAATATACAATTAAGGAATTTTGTCTTTTTTAAATCACATTTAGGGATTTTTTTTTTTTATAAATTTATTTATTTATTTATGGCTGTGTTGGGTCTTCGTTTCTGTGCGAGGGCTTTCTCTAGTTGCGGCGAGCAGGGGCCACTCTTCATCGCGGTGCGCGGGCCTCTCACTATCGCGGCCTCTCTTGTTGCGGAGCACAGGCTCCAGACGCGCAGGCTCAGCAATTGTGGCTCATGGACCCAGCTGCTCCGCGGCATGTGGGATCTTCCCAGACCAGGGCTGGAAGCCGTGTCCCCTGCATTGGCAGGCAGATTCTCAACCACTGCGCCACCAGGGAAGCCCAGGGATTTGTTAGTAAAGAGATTTTGGCACGTCCCTCGTCCATTATTCTTAGGGAACTAAAAGTTGCTAAGTATCTTCTATAAGGCAGAGTGCTAGACTCTTTAATATATCACCTTCCTTTATTCCTCAGAGCGCAACTGTTTCTTACTATCATCTCCATTATACAGATTTGAAAACACGTTTAGAATTATCGAATGTGAATTCCAACACAGGTATAAGTGTTTAATCCTGAATTTAAAGGAAGATTTTCTAATTCTAAAGCCCATGTATTTTCTAGATTTTCACCTTCAAATCAACCACATCACTAGTAATAAAATACAGAAATGAAATAAAATGACAGCTCACAACTCATATGTTTTTGTTTTTGTTTTCTGTCTAGGAATCCACATTCAAATTTACAAGCAATTTAAATTAGAATTTTTTAAATGTTTAAAAAAAATTAGCTGTGTTTGCTCCAGTGCTTATTTCTTTACCAAAAGAAGAACATCAGTAATTTGGGAGTTACAGAGAAGTTGAGAAGATGTTTTCCTCTTAATTTTCTCACAAGACTGAAACATTTTCAAGAACTGGAAGACAGTATGAAGGGCAAAAATGATACTGAACATGCATGAGATTCTGGTTCAAATTGCGGTTTCCATCCGCTGGCATCTGAGGAAGAAGTCATTTAATGTCTCTGAAGGCAGGTATAACACCCCCTCTGTAAAAACAAGGGCTGGCTTAGCTAACTGTGCAGCTTCCTTCCAGTTTTGTATTTTGATCGTCCTGAGAACTGTTAGGGAAGAGCCAGCCCTCTGATCCTAAAAGGAAAATATCAGATCTCCCATCACATCAAAGAACCTATCTATTCTTTCAGACATTTTAAGTATCAAAGCAGTGCATCTAATAAAAACTTTTTTTTTTCCACTTGTAAAAACTTCTAACGTCAAGAGAAAAAAAATGAATCCGCCCAAGAAACACAGCACACAGATAGGAGGCATTTTATGAGCATCTGCTCCATCCCGAGTGGATACTTTTACTGGAGGCATTAGGCTGAGCCACAGTGGGGCTGTTCTCAGAGGTATGGAGATGACTCTTTTAGATGCTCTGCCCTTTGGGGGTCTCAGGATCAGCTACTCCTGAAATGTGACCAGAAAGAGAGGGCGTGGATGGTGCCATATTCTGTCCTGAGTGACTCTCAGTGGTTTCACCAGAAAGGCAAACGAAAGTGGTATCCAGTTTGTAGGAGGGCACTGGGTACAATCTCCCCAGCAGTCACCAATAAATGCATCGCACTAGTGTGTGCTTTTATCTGTCAAGAATAGGCCTTTACGTTGTTTTTACTCATTGATTTAATGGAGACTAAAATGACTCAGAATGAGTGACTTCCCCCCCCTTGATACGTGACTTCGCTATGGGCCATGGACTTTTTTGAGAAGCTGATGAAAGCTACAGATCGTCTTTCCGCACGGAAAGCACAAAAGTTAAAAAAAAAAAAAATTGCAAACAATTTCAAGGTCTTCCTAGACTCTTTCAAGCCTATTCTAGTTCTTCATGGACTATCAGGATAAAAATCCATCAACTAAATGAAGGAGAGTTAAATGTTTATGACAATGGACAGAACCCAGGCAAAATACAAGTGTGGGATACACCTATTTCACTATCAAATAGGTCCAGTCTAAAAGACTGAGGCCATGTCGTCATCATAATTACAGTCTCAGCATTGTGTCCTGTCCATTCCCTGCTCCCATCAACTTTCAATCATGACAGCTGATGGGGGCAGGGAAAGAGAGAGACAGAGAGACATGCGGGAGGTGGGGGTGAATATGAATGAATGATTTGGGAATTTCTGTTGAGAATGCTTTTTAGGAAAAAAAAGAGGAAGACGAAAGATTTTATGCTCACCATTGAAGTCAGAGAGACACAAAAATGAATCCCATTCCTTCCCCATACTAGCTAACTGACCTCACTTAAGTTCCTTTCTGAACCTCAAATGTCTCCTCCGTGAAAGGGGATAATGGGAGTGTCTAGCTCACAGACTTACTGTGAAGATTAAAGAGCTAACAGATGAAAAGCACATGGCACGGTGCCTGGCATGTAAGAAGTAATCATTAAGCGAGGTATCTATCAACAACAAAAAGGTATGGCCTATTTTAAGGTGGCACTTTCTGCAAATGTGACAGCCTTCAAAAGTAATTTTGAAAACAAACCAAACTAGAAAAGAAAAACGTATCATCTTTTTAACATTAGACTTATATATGATAACTCCAAAAAGGATGAGATTAATGTACGAGTCAAAAAAAGTTTGAAGCAAAGCAGAAAACGAAATATGACATTTTCCCAGTAACACACAATTGTTTCTATTTCCTCAAGAGGGGAATATTAATGGTAATATTAATATTAAAACAGAGCACCAAAGTAAGGAGAAATACTCGCATCCAGAGACCATTAAATATCAGAGACTAAAAGTCTGGGCTTTTGTCTTAGACCATGCATTCTTCTAAATTCATAGCTTAGCCATCTTTTTTTACTAGTTAATTTTACGGTTTTTTCCTCACTAGAATGTTTGTGTGCTTATATATTACTTATATCATATTTGTATGAGTGTTTTAAATCCATTTCACCCAAGCAAGCCAAAATTTGTTTAAAGCTATATTATCAATAATGCTATATATCTGTTCTCGATAAATATTTATGTGTTACAATTGCCCCCACCAAGCACTACTTCCACCCAAACAAACAAAAAGCATTTCTGGGTATGGCTGAACTATTACTCTATATTTAAATTTGGCATACCATTCATTTTACGTAGATAATATTATTTTAAGCATAATATATCTTATTGTACAAAACCAAAAGATGTTACAAAATATAAAGGCACAAAAACTACTCTTTGGATTAGCATAAATTACCACTTTTTGAGTACCTGTAAATGAGCCAGACACTCTGGTAGGAACTTGGTATAAATTATCTTTAATCCTAAAAATTTGCCTGTCAAGAAGATATTATTACTGTTGCCATTTTACAGATGATGAAATCAGGGCTTCAAGCATGGGACCTGTCACAGGGCCTGGGCTATTATGTGACAGAGCTGAAAGGCAAATGCAGGTCCACCTAAACTTCACAGCTCCGTCCTTATCCTACTGCCTGTAATGCAAAGGACGGAATATTCTTCTAAGGAATATTTAATACACTAAGAAAATTTGGACAATCTCAGATAAAGCATTATAATTGGATTTTGGCTAAGAATGGGACCTCCCACTATACTTTGTATCATATTTTACAACATTTGTATATTAGCAATTTATAATTGGGGCCACATCTTACCTACTTTATAAGGTAGAGACTGAGTCTGAATTTTATTTTCATACAGAAGAGACATCTAAACAGGCAATGAGTGAATGAGTACATATTACAGATTTGAAACATACCATGGAAATAATGTAGAGATGAGGCATTTCCCCTGACCCTCTTATCTCTGGCTTCTCACCCATGTTCCCATCACCCTGGTTAAGAGGCAGTGCAAGTGATGGAGAATAGGAAGACAGTGGTTGCAATGAGAAGTTCTAAAGGACAGAAAGATGCCATGAGTCAACAGAGGCTTCTTTACAGCACTTCCCTTCCACAGTGATTCCTGGGCTGCCCATGACTTATCTTCTGAGATGTCTTCAGTGCCCTTATCTCCAATTCTGGTGTCTGTTCTTAGTGATGTATTATATCTAAGTAGACTGGTCTACTGAATAGTGCATTCAGCAGAGAGCCAGAATACCTATATTTCAGCCCCACTTCCCATCCAGGACAGAGCAAGCACTCCCAAACAACTTTCTGCATACACTAAAATCTGCCCCTTTCTCATTAACTTGAAGAAAGATGGGCGGGGTGGGAGGAAGCTTTGATGGAGACAGTGAGGAACTCTGTGTACTACAGTTAACGGGTTAGCTTGCCTGTGTGTTGGAGGTTGTGGGGATTATCCTAATGAAAGATTCAAACTGACAAATCCAAGGGACTCCCCTGGGATCATAAGGTGATGTAGAGCAAACACAAATCAAAGGGTTTTCAGAGCAGATCTCTCCCACACCATGCAAAATAGGTATATGTGTCGTTATAAAGAGCTCAAAAGAAGCAAAAGCCAACCTAAGAAAAACAGAAAAGGTTTTTAAAATAAGCTTTGCTTATGTCCATCTAACTAAGGACTATACTCAACAATTGTGACAAGTTATTCTTTTAGAGATAAACAGATAAGTGGTTTGCATTCACCTAGTTGTTTGTTTTTGTTGTTTTTTAATTTAGTCACAAAAATTCAGGGAAGAAACTTGCACTTGCATTGGAGTTTGGAGCCAATGTATCCTGAAAACAATTCAATTTAAGAACACATTCAATTAGGGAATTAAAGTGGCAGAGGCTAAATTTAGCCCAGAAAATTAAGATTATTATTTCTGAAATAATATTCTCCAAAGCTAAGAATAAACCAGGATGTTCACTGTGGAGTGTAAGATTTCAGTGAATGTCTCAAATGCCGACCTTATGCTTTCCCATGCTGTTCCTTCCATCGGGGAATGGACATTTCTATTCGTTATACAAAGGCTGGTGAGTTATCTTTCTATAATGTTTGGGAACTCAAAGAAACTTATGAGTCATCAGAACTCAGTATCAAAAGCAGGCATAGAATTTAATTTCATTATGAAGACTATAACATACAACTTTGTTCTTTAAAAATCTGGGAGCAATTTTGGCTATAGGTAAAAAGTGGCTAAAGTGACCCTTTAAGGTGACTTCTATGTGTACATAGGATTTAAGTCTCTAAGATTTGACTTAGTTCCTTTTGAAAATATGACTGATGTGGTCACATTTTAGCTCAAAAAAAATTTTTTTCCATACAATTTGACTGCTTTAAGAAGGACAGTGTTGCTTTAAATTAACACCAGGATTCTAAGTTATTTAAAATAGGCATTGATGTTTGTCTGTTGGATCCAGTTGAGTTAATCCCCATTCTCCAGTCATGTCTATACCAAGTACCAAGTAAGGGCCTTCCAAGTCTTTGTGGCTTATCTGGTACATCTATGAGAAACTAGGGAGGGTATTAAAAGCTGGCAGGGTGTAAAGCGCATTTACGGAAGGTCCACACCCCACCTTATTTTTAAGTTCTTATCTCTGGATTCCTGAAAGGGTGGAGATCTCATAGTCATGCTTCTGTGTTCACCTTCTGACTTACTCCTGCTTCAGCCATAACTTTCTATCATCAATTACAAAGTTATTAAGGAGGAGAGGGGGACAAATCTTTTTCAGTAAAATGTTTTGGTGAGAATATTTTTAGAAAACATTCTCCTAAAAGCTCAAATCCTCCCTTCCTCAAATGTATGCTTGCTGTCATATAGCTTTGTCTCTGCGTCTCCTTGGGGGCCAACCCTTGACAGCTAAAAAAGAGATGAAGCAAAAAAAGGCAATGCTTTTCCTAGAGCTCTTCCTTGTGGCCCCATCCTTCTCTTGGTCACTCAGCCATGAACACTTGACATCCTCTGTGATTCTCCCCTGTTTCTCATAGCCTATCCAAGTCCTGTGGATTTCTCATTAAGGAAAATGGCCATTATTAAACAATTTCCACCCTAACCTCCCTCCTTTCGTGTCCCGTTTTAAATCACTAACACATGGAGTCCAACATTCTAATATCATGAGTAAAAAAACATTCTCCGGGGCTTCCCTGGTGGCGCAGTGGTTGAGGATCTGCCTGCCAATGCAGGGGACACGGGTTCCAGCCCTGGTCTGGGAAGATCCCACATGCCGCGGAGCAACTGGGCCCGTGAGCCACAACTACTGAGCCTGCACGTCTGGAGCCTGTGCTCCGCAACAAGAGAGGCCGCGACAGTGAGAGGCCCGCGCACCGCGATGAAGAGTGGCCCCTGCTCGCCACAACTAGAGAAAGCCCTCGCACAGAAACGAAGACCAACACAGCCATAAATAAATAAATAAATAAATAAATAAATAAAGTTATTTAAAAAAAGATTAAAAAAAAAAAAACATTCTCCAGAGCTGAGACCAGTGAGAAGAATCCCCAACTATAGTAAACTTTGGGCATGTTATCATTCTTGGCCTGAGAACTAAGAGAGACTAAAGGAGTATAGCCCACAGATGTACCCTTCTCCCTTAAAACTGCCCACATGCCCTCTACCTCCTCTCCCAAAGTCCCCTTCTACTTCTCCCTTTAGAAACTTCTGTCCCAATTTCATCTCCCCAGTTGGTCCCTGATGGTGGTAAATGATACTGTCACAGTTGCCATCTTGATGCCTGGACAGCCTTTAATACAGGGAAAGCCCTTTGAAGGGAGGGAGACATCAAAGTAGGAGCCGCTTCCTCCTGGACCCAGAGCCTCTTTCTGACTTGGAGATGGGAAAATGAGTTAGACATTTAATAAGCATATCATTTTACTAACGTGGCATGCAGATAGTAAGTGGTCGAACCATTAAAAATAAGGCCAAATTGAAAACCATATACATAGGTCATGTCATTCTTGTGCAGGTGTTTTCATAGGACAGAGTCCCAGAAATGGGGTTGTTAGGTCAAAGGACATATACGTCTCTAGTTCTGTTCATTATTTCCAGATCTCCCTCCATAAGGGTTATGCCACTTTGCACTCCCTCTAGGAATGTATGGGAGTGCTTGTTTTCTCCCAGCTTTGCAACCGAGTGCGATGTCAAACTGCTGAATTCTACTAGTCTAATGAATGAGAAATAGTTTTTTGGTTCAGTTTGAATTGACATTATTATGAGTGAGGTTATCTATGTTTAAGGGCCCTTTGTATTCTCCCTTAAATTTCTGTATTTGGCAGAAGGCATTTTGTAATCCAAAGCACTGTTTCTTTACCTTCAAGTCACACCCCGTGGGCAGCTCGCCCATCTTACACATGTTCTAGAATTGAGTGAGGATGGACGTGACTTGTCTGTCAAAGGAGCCAAGGGATCTAGAAGACTTCCTTCTTCTCAGAGTCAGTCTTTAGTTACTGGTTTGGCAGAAGCTGAATGAAGCGTGCGAAGGTGACTCTCCAGAGCATAGTAAGGAAGATTACTTATTCCATAAATTTACATTCCGTGCTATTTTGGAATCTTGCCTGCATGATTAGTCTTCTCCTTTTTCTGAAATGTAGTATTCACAGTTTGGTAAGTTGTGTGAATTTTAAGAAAGAGAGGAAGGAAGGAAGGATGAAAGGAAGGGAGGGAGGGAGGAAATATCATGTGACCCAGGTCTGATGTGGGGTACTGCACAAGGTCACCTTCAGTTCTTATCTCCTTTGACTTTATTAGGTAGGGCATGCCACAGAAGACATCTTGGTGGCAGGCAGAGACTCCCTTGGTCCATCTCACGGGCACTGTCAGAAGGCCGTGAGGGTCACCACTTCCATAATGCCATGAGAAATAGCCTAAGAAAGATGGGGGCTTTTCTTTCAAATGGTATCACAGACGCTGACAGTAATCATCATTCTTTCTCAGACGTAGAGCCACTCTGTTTTTATTGCTTGTCATGGACTTAACGCGTCTAGATAACAGTTTACCCTGAGGTCAGGTCACCAAGTCCATCAGAATCGAGCTTCACTTTAATTTGTGGTGCACACACGCATAACACACACCTGTCCTTGATCCAGATCAGTATTTAAATGTCAGTATAAACTCCCCGGTGGTCCCAATTATTCTGTTTCTTTGGCATTTGCTTTGCCTGGTATTTTATGCCGTTTTATTACAACAGAGATTCTGGTCTGCCAATGTCACTAAATTACTAAAATTTCATCAGGTTCCACAAACCCGTGAAGTGGGATTTGCTGGAAAAGCCTGATGTTCTGCTTGGCCCCTTCATTCCTTCAGTCATAAACATGTGCTGAGTCTGCAATACAGCAGGCGTTCCGCTGAGGGCTGAAGGTCAAAGTCATTCATGGTTGTTCACGAGCTGTTTTTTCTGAATGTTCTGCCACACTCCCCACAGATGCACTTCAGATGCCCCCTCCTCCAGGAAGCCTTACTGAGCTTCACCTCAGTCTGGATTATGTGTGCCACTGCCACCCCAAACCCCAGCTCCCAAATAGCTCCTTCTACTGTTATATACAACATTACACCTAGACCACTGCATGCCTGTCACCACCTTTGATCTCTATCCCCTCAGCATCTATGACTGCCACACAAGAAGTACTCAGATTTATGACTAACTGATCAAATCAAGGGATGAAGAAACAATTCTTGTTCTCAAAGATCACAAAAAATCTAGTTGAGCTTTCCTAAGTTATTGGTAAAACCCAGTAACACGTTTACGATGTCTTAAATACAAATTGTAATATTTTTGAATTATGAAATGTTGTCCAATGTACCTTTCAAAGATAATCTGGGTAGTATTAGAATAAGTTGATGTTGGTCTCAACCTCAGTCAAGGTCCCGCACAGAGACGGGTCAAGCCAGACTAAACCACGGCTGAGAGAGACACATCACACTTTGGTCTGTTTGAACCCACCTGCTCTTTCAGGCTGTCAACTCTCCCGGCTCTCTGCCTTCCACATACCTTGTAAATGTGGTGACAAATCAATGTGAGAGAACAGCAGTCGTATTTCTAGCTTAATTACAGAAATCTTCTGTCTCCTTAAGCCTCAATTATTTTAAAAAATGACAAAAGGTATATGCCATGTCTTCTCTGTTTCTCGTCATCAACTATCGTGTCCTACTGTAAACAAGGACACGCCACAAGTATTCAGAGTTCAATTACAACACACCAGTCAGGCAGGCAGCTCATATGAGAAAGAGTTCCTGCTTTATCCCAGCCAACAATCTGGAGAGTGTATTTTTATGATAATCACCTACCCTTGAAATGACATTCTAAAAGATATTTAAAGAAAGGATGTAAACAGCAATATTTCTGTGCTAAGTGTAGAAGCAACCTCTTCCTCACATTGATAACCAGCCTATAGAATACCAGCTACCTCACTGAACGCTAATCAAATAGATTCAAACCCACTGCCAAGCCTACCACATGGTGCCTATATTTAAATACATCCTAAAAAAATGTGGTTGCAGAAATACCTGTAGTCCCCGTAAAGCCTATTTCCATAGACATCCTGATAGCTAAAGAATAGAAGTATAGTTTCAGGTACTTGGGAATATCAAAGGCAACGCATATATCAGAAATTTCCCCAAATTTGTTTTTTTTTCTTCATTGCAGCATCAAGAAAAGAACAAGGAATTGGGAGTAAGAAAATCCTGAGTTTGAGAACTGGCCCATCTTATTCTACTTATTCTCTTTAATTTATGGGGCTGAACTGAGGATCAAATAAATTAACTCATGCAATAACCATGTGGTTCACACGTTTGTTCGTATATTCATTCATTCATTCAACGCCCAAGTGCTGTCCTAGGTGTAGCAGGAGTACACGGGTGAGAAAAACAGACAAGGCACCTACTATCATGGGGTTCTTGGTGTAGCAGGCAGCCAGATGCTGATAAAATAATCACACTAATGAATTTATAATGACAAATTGAAGTGTGTATTCCAATGGAGGGGTATGCTTCTCCAAGTGGGCAAAGAAGCCACCATTGAGAGGGACACTGGGGCAAAATTCACTGAGGGAGACACTTTGAAGTTAAGAGATAAATGAGAGAGTACTGGGTAATGGGGTAGAGATGGATGGAATGGAACAGCATGTGTAAAAGCCTCAGAACAGAAGAGAGCACAGTGGTGGAAAAGAACCCTGAGAAGGTCAATGTGATTGTAAGCTGGGAATGGGCAGGAAAGAAGTGAGAGTGTAGCTCAAGATGGGGACGGAGTGTCCAGCACACACATAACTCCTTCAAAATGAAACATGCTGTCAATGCAAAGTTCACACTGAATTTCGAAGACTTAGCATGAAAGTAAATGCAAAATATCTCAATAATTATGTATATTGGTTGCATGTTGAAATGATAATATTTGGATATATTGAGTTAAATAAAATATATCATTACAATTAATTTCAGCTGCTTTTTTTTTTTAATTTTTTAAGATGATTACTAGAAGTTACGTACGTGGCTCACGTTATATGGTTATTGGAAGGTGTTGGTTGTACATGCAGAGCCTTTTAATTCCACACAAGGGTTTTTATCCTGAGCACAGTGGGAAGCCTTGGACAGCTTGAAGCAGAGGAATGAGAGGCTCATTCCAGCCTCTGCGTGGAGAACAGATCAAAAGCCAGCTAGAGGGGATGTGGAAAATCGCCTATGGACTGCAACAGACTAGGCAAGATGCTTCACAGCAGCTTGGTTTAGGGTCAAGAAGTACAGAGATGAGAAGGGGAGAGGATGGAGGGATATTTAGGAGGAAAACATCAACAGGCCCCAGCACTGAACTGCATATGGTGTTGAGACCCTCCACGGGGCAGAAATCCAGCTGGGAATACAAGATATATATGGAAATATGTGCTGTAACATCCTAAGTCCCACCTTAGAGGTATGAATTCAGCGTCGTGGGAGCACAAAGTGAAAAACAAGACGTGCTTGCTGTACCATACAATGATGCTGCTGTTTTTGTTTTACGATGGGTTTCATTAAAAATCGGGTTCCAGGGCTTCCCTGGTGGCGCAGTGGTTGAGAATCCGCCTGCCAATGCAGGGCACACGGGTTCGAGCCCTGGTCCCGGAAGATTCCACATGCCGCGGAGCAGCTGGGCCCGTGAGCCACAATTGCTGAGCCTGCGCGTCTGGAGCCTGTGCTCCGCGACAAGAGAGGCCGTGATAGTGAGAGGCCCGTGCACCGCGATGAAGAGTGGCCCCCACTTGCCACAACTGGAGAAAGCCCTCGCACAGAAACAAAGACCCAACACAGCCATAAATAAATAAATAAATTAATTAATTTAAAAAAAAATCGGGTTCCAATATCACGCCAAGAAATTGCATTCTGGTTAAAGCATTAAATATCGTTTACCCAGAGTTGAACTTAAATCAACAGATACATAAAGAGTATCGACCATGTGCAAGAGACTGAAAGACTGTCTCTTGAGGAGAAAAGGAAAGAGAACTCATATTTATTTAGTGCTCACTACCATGTACCTGGAGCTTTGTATGTGTAACTCATTCAATCCTTTTGAGAATCTTATGAGGTCATATTATTACCCCATTTTAGAGATAAGTAAAATGAGGTACAAAGAGGTTAAAAAATTGATTCAAGCTCCATGAAGACGGGGGCCATTTTGATTTTTCTCCCCACTCTATCCCTCCAGCCCAACTTTCTGCCTAGCATATACTGAAATGCTCAGTAAACATGGGCAGAATGAAAGAATAAACGTTATACAGTTCATAAAAAGTAGAACCAAGTTTCAACCCTGTTGCATCTTGACTCAACCACATGGTATCAAAGTTGGGGCTTTTTTAAAAGACACAGAATTAGAGATAGCTTGCTTATTTATATGTGGTTAACAGGTATTTACGTAAGAGCTCTTTGTCTATGATAGATGGTCATCCCACACTTCACTGAATAAGAACATTTAACATTTCCTGAAAACATGGTATGCCAGATACTGTTCTAAGCATTTTACTTGCATTATCTTACTTATGCCTCATTCTTAGCATAAATACCTGTGGGGTAGGTATGATTATTTTTCTCATTTTATAGATTGGGAAACTGAGGCACAGTGAGGTTGTCACTTGCCCTGAGTCACACAGCTGTAAAGGCATTAACCCCAAGGAACCTAACTCAAGAGTCCATAACTCACTTTGAACCACTCTGAGTCTGAACCCCACTATTCCATGGGACCCTGGTTCTTACAAAGATCTCCCTAGGATTAGTGTGCCATTGGTCCAGCACCCTCCCCCAGGGCCACACAGTGTGATGGTTTATCAGGGCACCCGCCCTGTGACTCTAGGAAACCAGTCAAGGCTAAATGGTGATCAGACAACTGGAGAGTCAGAGCAAAATGAGTACAGAAAGAACCTGTGGAACTCTTTCAATGCAAAGAGCACATTTATCCTGGCTCTAGAAATGCCCACTGGCAGGAAGCCATCATCTGTCTCAGATGACATTGCATAGAGCAGGGAAAAGAGGTAAAACAAGGGGCTTAGTAAGCTGAAAATTTCCCAACAGCAGAGACCATCTAAGTAGGGTGTTAACAGTGAATTCAAGAGACCCTTGTTTACTAGTGGAGCTTAAGAGTTAAGATACTCTCTAAGCACACAGGGCATGAAGGGCTTGCTAGCAGTTCAGATAATGAATTGGATGTTTGTGACCAGCCATCCAGGCATTTTATATGTGCCGTTTACTTCAAGTGTCAAATGACAAATTGATTCTGTGATGTCTAAGAGGGCTTAGTATTCTGATCTGAAAAATCTGTTGGGCAAATATGGGCCTTACGTGATCACTTCATTTCTTTCAATGCTTTAAAATTGTTACAGACATCAGTAGAATCCCTAAAGGTATCACATTTTAAAAATAGTCTTATTATTACTTATTAACAATTTTAGAACAATATTCAGTACCCGGCAGTTTGATATAAAAGGTTCCCATCTGGTGTCCATCAAGATGGTCTGAAGTACAAACAAGACCTCATTACAAGGTGGTCTAACCTATAAGGTGCCTCATTGCCTGTAGACTGGGAGAAGCATGGTGCTTTTCTACTCAATGGTGTCCTCTGCAGTCACTGGGAATTAGGAAAGTCAACTGAATGCCCTGTGTGCTAAGTGGCCATACGTAATACGTAGGGAGGACTGCCCCTGCCCACCTGGCAACCATGAGAAGAAACCTTGCCAAGATTCCCAGCACTTGCTCTGTCAGAGAACTTATCAGACCTGACTACAATTGCTTATCTCTAACTCCAGGAAGGCAAACCCTGCCCCCCTTTTGCATTAATTTTAGTTAATTTTCATTCTTTATTACGGCATCCCTAGCATCTAGTACAATGCCTGGCATTACACATAGTGAATGAATGAGTAAAACTACTTTTATATGTCTCATTAAATGTTGTCAGTAAATTAACAGTTTTAGAAGACATTATGAAAATAGTGTTCTAGAAGAGTATGCTTCACAAGGTCTTCTGGTGGCCTTTATAAATGTCCTAACATTCAGACAAAAATTCTTAAGACCAGAAAATGAAGGCTGGTAATAAGGACTGAAGTGAAAGACGGAGTTAGTTAAAAAAAAAAAAAAAAAAAAAAAAGGTAACAGTATTTATTTGCAAATGTAATAAATTAAGAAATAAAAAAGGCATTCAACAATATGTGGTCAGACATATTTCTTTTGGAGGGAAAAGATTAGGAATTGATACCCTAGGGGGTGGGGAGAGTTATTCATTCATCTGTGTTTTGATTTTTGGGTGTTTTTTACACAAAGCAAAGAGGAAGAGTACATTACTTTTTACCTTGAAATTCACCTAAGATTCTTTGAAACATAGCTTTTTCTTTGAAAATTGCTTCCTTCTTTTAAACACTATATAGTTTTTTATGTTAGCAAATATATTCAGCTTGATTTCATTCAAATTTAATGCAACAGTAACTTAACGCTACTATAAGGTATCTTCACTATCTATCTTTCTACCTTTCATCTAATAGGGAAGGGGTTGAACACCTTTGTATGGGTGTCCCACGGGTATCTGAAACGAAACACCAAGCTAACCTAAGAGGTCCCCACAGACCTCCTCACCACCCTGTACTTTTTATCTGGATGAATGGACATTTACTTAAGGTGAACACTTTGGAATCATGTTTGCTTCCAGGTCTTTCTCCCACTCCCTTCTTTCATCTGCCCATATTTTGTCAGACACCAGGTTTAATCAATTTTCTTTCCCAAATATCCTTTAAATCTATGTCTACCTTTCCATTCCCATTACCACTCTCTGTAAAATTTACATAATTTTCTAAACTGGTTTCTTTTCTCCCAGCTAGCCCCTAACCCCAAAAAACCTCCACATTATGTCATAAATAAATGCCTGACCATGTCACTTCCCTCTCTGTTGCTGAAGTAACAACTGCATAGAACAGCACTGTCCCAAGTTCTCCCCAGCCTGGACCCACCCACCTTTCCAGGCGCATCTCCTCTCCATCTTGTGATTTACCTTGAACAGGTTTCTCTCCAGACCACACCAGTCTATAAGTAAAAACAGGTCCACACCAGCAGGAACCAATCATATTTCAGTGGCTCTATTTCTATCTAATCTGAAGGAATGGCAACATCTTTCAAATTCCTCATAGCCAGGTCTTAGAGATCCCAAAGGGAAATTATTTTCTCCCCAAATGAACTATAATCCAATTTGATAATCTTTTCATCACATTCAACACCAGTTACCCCATGAAAATCATTACCTAGAAAAAAAATAATGATGAATGAATGTTTAAAGGATTGGTTCTAAATTAGAAGCAGTTCCGTAGTTTTGGTTACAATGGCAGCTATCAATCCTATCAGATCCAATTCCTCTTTATAACAATATTTTATAACACTTTTCTTCATTACCCATTATCTTAGATAATTAAACTTACTTACATCCCTAAAGGCAAATATACACACATAATGCACAGATTATAATATAAATTTAAAATGTAAGATATTAATTTACAATAAAATGTTATCGATTTAAATATGTAATTGTTCAATAATAATTACACTAGGCTACATCCTCCAATAATGAATAAGCTTGGATGTAAAAGAAAAATGAGAAGCGATTCCTGTCTAAAGGATACTGGAAAATGAAAAACAGATATACAGTATAAAGATGGGTCCCAGAAAAAGAAAAGGAAAAACAAAAACCAGTATTAGGATAAGATGTAAATAATCTTAATTTAAAGTAGGAATAATGTATCCAAGACAAATTACCAACCATCAAAGTGAAGAAAGAAAGGATTTATCATTGTGCTGCCAATTATTTTTAATATATAGGGTAGCAAAAAACAAAATAGTTTTTAATGCTTTGCTTAATATTTAATTATTAATAATATACTATGTTAATAAAATTACATATTTGCATGTGACAGTTATAACTGCAGATCAATATGGATATGGTGTCTTGATGACTCAAACAAGACAACTACTGTTGCCTTGGGATGCAATTTTCCAAAACTGTGAGCAATTCTTGGTAAAGTTCTAAACCAGGTGAAGTACAATCTTCCCTTTATTTGCAGGCCAGCTGCATCCCTCAAACATGATCAGATAATTATGAACTGAATTTTCACTCATGTGGATTTCTGGGAGACACTCAGAGTGACACAGAACACAAGGAGATTTTTTGTCATTTGAGATTCTGCCATGCAGTGCAGTTTATCCAGCACCCTAGTCCCCCACGCTCACTAAGTTCTAGTTCTGTTGCCTCCTCGTCACCAGGACAGCAATAACAAAGCCCCACCAATTATCCCAAAGCATCCCCAGAACCTCAACCCCCAGGAGGTACTGCTTTCATTCAGGATTACTGGTTTAGGACTTTTCTGTGTTAATCTGTACACCTGATCTAGGGGAATGAAAGAGTTTTTACTGGTAAAGGTTGGTACTAGATGAATGTTACAATCATTCTCCACTTAAATAAAACTCAGAGACACAAAACCATACTTTCAGTCAATGAGATAAGCCATACATTCAACATGCTTTCTTTTTTGAATTTCAAGTTAAAGCTTATTGCCAAAAGAATAATAAACAACTGATAATATAAGCTGTCTCCTTGCCCTTTTGCTGCCCAACTTTAGACCCACTGAAATAATAACAATGAAGATGATGATGATGAAGATAGCACCTAACATTCACTTAAGCGTTTATTTTGTGCCACCACTAAACTGAGTGCTTTCAAAGCACATAACCTACATAACAGCCCTCCAAGCTCCTCTTTGCGGTCCTTGTGAAGATTAGCGATGATCCACGAGAAATAACCTGACAATCATCTGACATGTGGTAAATGATTGCAAAACAAAAGTTATTACCATTAAATCCCAAACCACCCTGAGGCAATTACTCAAAAAAGCTTGTTTTACCATCGTGTCAGTTGTTCAGTAGTTATTTAGTTATACCATGAACAACACATTTCTTAAATAAACATGGAAACAAGCCTGTCAGATCAAGAGACCTCCTTTAGATCTGCACCTCTTTGGCAGGTAATAATACATGTGCTTGGCTTCATTATTGATAACCGGTTGGGTTGAGGATTATGCCTAGTTAGGCAAATGACGCTTTGGGCTTGGGCCCTGAGTTGTAACGTTCATTTCTTTAAGGCTGATTGATTCTGGACAGCCACATTATTTGCCTGTTCAGTAGGACAAGAATTTTCCTAGGGAGATTTGCTCTGGTAGCATTTATATGTGTGCCTGTGAGTCTGGGGGGAAAATGTGAGCACAATATAAGTGGTTTAAAAAATAACTAATTAAAACTACCCTGGAGTTTCTCACCTTGTTACCTCTATAGCACTAAAGATAGTTTTTATAAAAGCAACGGATGAGGATAAGGAGGTACAACAGGTGGAATTTTTTATCCTTTAAAATTTTTTTTTATTGAGAGAAGGGAACAGGTTCAGGGTGTGTATAGATAACAGATGGGAGAAGAAAAGGGAGATTTTAAGTTTATGGCTGGAGTACATGTCTCTTTAATCAAGAGATCAAGTAAGGGTCTTGAGTTATTTATTGCATTGCATGCATGTATTCTTTTAGCCCTAAAACCACTCTGCGATTGATCCATACTAAGCCATGTTCTCAGTGAGCTATTTATGGTACTTTACCATTTTTTGAGTGGATTTAACTGCTTTACCTTATTTGAACCTCAGAAAACCACAGCATAGGCAGGGAAGGTATTAAACTCAAATTTACATGTGACTAAACCAAAACCATGAAAATGGGACAAGAATTCAGACTTTCTACTACCCAAGTTGGTGGCCCTTTTATCTGCTATATATTGTTGTATCATATTTTGATACTCAGCTTAATATCAGTTTGCTTCAGGGTTATGTTGTTATAAATTCAAACATCTAAACAACCTGCAGAAAATAAAATCGATAATGTATGTGTTCACAGTTATCTAAATACTTGGCATCCACACATAATGAGAAATGATTAACTGCCCATTTCACTTTTCACCTAGATATAGATGGCCAAATAATATTTTTCTACTCTTGGACTAATCACACCATTCAAGAACCCCTACGGTAGGGAGACTCGGAGTCCCCTTTGGAAGATATCTTCGGGAATACTCCTTCTTACGCAGAGAGCGTAAGTCAGGTTTCCAGTTTATCCAATGACCTGTCCATACCTACATTTATACACATAAACATGTCACTCATTTGCCTTGCATTTGAGAGTCTAAAAATTGCTCTACAATATTTTAAAAAAATAGATTTGGGAGCCAGAAAACCAGGGCCTCATTCTTTCGCAGTACATTACAAGCTCCCTGAAAACTGGTAATGGATATGCCTCTTTTATCTCTGTATTCTCAATTTGTCAAATGAAGGTAATAAGAGTACCTGCCCCATAAGGACACTGTTAAACGGACTAATACACGTACATACTTAGAGCAACTTATAGTAAGCGCTCAATAAATGTTAGCTTTTAGTTTTATTATTATTACAGTTGCCAGTGCTTCTTAAAATAGGTCTGGAGGGCTTCCCTGGTGGCGCAGTGGTTGGGAATCTGCCTGCCAATGCAGGGGACACGGGTTCGAGCCCTGGTCTGGGAAGATCCCACATGCTGCGGAGCAAATGGGCCCATGAGCCACAATTACTGAGCCTGCGCGTCTGGAGCCTGTGCTCCGCAACAAGAGAGGCCGCGATAATGAGAGGCCCGCACACCGCGATGAAGAGTGGCCCCCGCTTGCCACAACTAGAGAAAGCCCTCGCACAGAAACGAAGACCCAACACAGCCATAAATAAATAAATAAATAATAAATAAATAAATAAAATAAAAATTTTTTTTTAAAAAAGTTTAAAATAGGTCTGGCACACAGTAGTCATAAAATAAATGTTTATGTGGTGCATGTAAAATGAGTCGCAGTTTTGCCAATATGTGATCTGGGGGGAAGTTACTTCATCAGAAAAATAAGAATATAAAACCCACAATAATGAAAACGGCCTCACAAGGCTGTTATGAAGATCAAATGGAATAATACACATCAGAAAGGCTTTATAAAGTGCGGAATAAATGTTAATTGTCGTGTTTATTCTCTAATTTCATCCTCACAATGACACTGTTCTGCAGATGTGATTATCTTCATTTTATAGATGAGGCGGCAGGCTTAAAGAGGATTATGTAACTTGCTCAAGGTCATTTAGATGGCATGTAGGAACACTCAAACCAAAAAATTAGGTCTTTTTTGGTCCCTCCAATTCCAGTACCCTTTTCACTATTCATAACTGCTCCATACAGAACTATGATCTCTCTAGAACATTATTTCTGTGTATTGCTATGCTTGTTTTTTTATAAGTGGCATTTGACAACGTTGATGAAAATGTAGTTTATATTTTAGAGAGATTTTGTCATTACAAAGGAATTAAAAAAAAAATAGTGCATGGCAGCAATCCAATGACAATAATTAACAAGTTTAATCAATCTAAAGTCCTCTTAAAAGGACTTCGTCTGTCAGTTTTAGGTTACATACATTAAAATTAAACATCTTAAAATTACACCAGAGATTTGGCATCTGATTTTCAAGGGTTTGAAGGTGGTCAAAAAAGAGAGATGAATTACTGTAGTTCTAGGTGATTTCATAGGAATTTTTCACAAAACCAAACTGGTAGAATTCTTAAGTCCTTGCCAGAGAGCCCAGCCCCTGCCAGTGTGCTGGTCCCCAAAGACAAGCTTTCACATATAAAAGCTCATACCAACTCTTGCTGAATCAAGCAGATGATGCCACACAGAATGAATAGTCCCAGCTCTGTCACCTGTGCTGGCCTCTGAGGTGCCACTTCTGGCTTCCTTGTTCCTCCTCCTAGTCTCTACCTCCAGTTATTTCCTGGACATCAAACGTTGAGTCTAATGTTCAGAATCTCCTTCTGCCTGTGTCTCCCAGCCAACCTGGAGTTTCCTGACATTGACCTTGGCTTACCTTCTCTGACACTACACTATAACTACTCTAACATCCAACTCTGATCTTTGCTTTGCCCTCTGCATTCATGGTACCTATGTGTCCCCTTTTCCCTTACTGACTTACCTCCAAACTATGGCTTCTGGCCATAGCAGTCCGGCCCCATTTCTGCCCCTGCTCTGCTGATTTCTGATAAATGTTGGTAAATTGATTCTTCCAATGGAAACACAATTTACCAAACTGTGCAGTAAGTCTTCTCCTTATCCTGTTGAAAACCACCCACCCAGTCTCAAGTAACGCAAATGGACATGTGTGATCCGTCTGTGCCATTCTGCCATAATTGTTCACCATCTCATCTAGATGCCTCTAGACTTTCCATGAGACCCAAACATGCAGGTCCGAACTGGAATTGAATACTTGAGCTGTGATCTACCCAATACTGAGTGTAGGAAGACGATGAAATCTAAAAGATCTGGACGCATTGCTTCTGCTAAGATGCAGTCTAGGGTTACACCAGCTTTGTTCACAGACACATTACACCACTGACTCACATGAAGCTTGAAGGCAACAAAAGCCTCCATATCTTGTTCACGGGAACTACTGCCAGGCCAGGTCTCCCACTTCCTTATTATGCACTTGGTACTTTTTCAAAACCAAAATTCAGATCGTTGTATTTATCCCAATTTCTTCCTATAATCTAATATTAAATATTACTTAATTATTAATATACTAGACATTATATGAATATAACCTAATTCATATTAATGTTCTGACATTGAATTTTATTGGGAAGAAGTGGCATTTGCTAGTTCCAGGATAATCCTCTTCCGTTTTTATTAAAATTAGAACCATTTTCTGTTATTACTGTTCTTACCACCCTCACGTTGTCGTCGTCTAAGACGGGTTGTTATGGCTGTGTCTGCAACTCCACGATGCTCAGGGAACAAGCACCTACGTGATAACCATTAGCTGAGGACATAAAGCATTAAGTGGGGAGCAAAAGCACCTGCACAGAATCTCTTGATTATTAATGTGCATGAGCTTCAACAGCTCCACTTTAAGAAAAACTGGATAGTTCGAACAATGCTAATTTTAGAGCTTTGTCTTGTTTTCAGCCATCAGTTGTCTTGGGATGTTTCGTTCTATTACAGTCAAATCTCAGTTGTTAAAGTAATGCTTATTGGGTCATAGATTAGCCAGCCCCATAGCCCCTGTCCTTCTATCTATGGCTTATCAGCCATTTCAGTACATGTCAACACCAATACCACAGAATATGCTGGAAACAAAATTCTGGCAAGTCTATCTGGATTCTCTTTAGCAGCTTTTATAAATGTCTTTCCAGTTAAACTGTTGAGCCATTGGCTGAGCCAATTTGGGGAATCAGCTGTGGGTTAAACCTGGCAGCTGAACATCATGAGAAGGGATTTTACTTTACCACTACTGGGGTAGAAAAGAAATGAGGCAAAACACTGATTAGAAACATCGAAGAAATAATTCAAAATTTCCCCTTTGGTTTGTATCTTTGCAATATTTACGTCTTTAAGGATAAAGATCTATGAAATAAAGACCACAGAGAGGTAAGGAAGTTGAGCTAACCATTAAACTTTGTGGGATGACTGGTGGTCTTAGAAAACATGTCATGGAGAGATATGACATTCTAATAACTACACATTTATAAATTCTGGGCAACAGATTCAACAGAAATATAATACACATTAAAATTAAGAAGGATTTCTTTCCTCTGTGCTTGTCACTGAGTCACTGCATGAACAGGAGTGATAAGTCAGAGTTTCTTCTAGAATCGTAGCAGGTTGGTGAGTTCTTAGGGCTTAGACATTTTTCTATAAGTTAAACAGAGGACGGGACATCAGGTCCCTAGGAAATCAATTTGCATTTCCAACCTTCCCTCCAGGACACCCTCTCCCCTAGCTTCTTCTATGGAAAAGCCTCTCAAAGGTCTCTTTTCTCTCCTCCCCCTCATTTCACCTCAAACTTGTGTGTAGGCTTCACTGGCCTCCTGTTGTTTTTAAAGTGACTTTGCTTTTTCCTGTGTACTTAACAGTCTAAATTATTCCTGAGTCGACCACGATCTCCTGGAGAAAATTTTAATTCTTAGATAGCTTATTCTTATCAGACTGACTTGAGCTTCTTGCTAAAAGTGTGTTTAACTCTAATAATGAATTACAAAATATGCTAAATTTACAAAGTACACTAAACCTATAAATATATTACAATGGGAGCAAAGAAAGTCTTTACTATATTCTTGGGTCAGTATCTCAAGAAATTAATACCAACTTTAGTGTTTTACAATTTACAAAGCACTTTCACACCTGTCTTTTTATTTTAATTATGACAACCTCATTATTAACAGTATTATTAAGACTGTACTACTATTATCATCTCCGCTTTGCAAATAAAGAAACTGAAGGTCCAAGAAGTTAAGAAACTTGGGAGATTGAGGAATGTAACCCCAATGCTCATGATTCTAAATTCAGTGCATTAGTGTTTTTCTTTACTTAGTCATCTGGAACCACCCCCTTAGATTTCCACAGCAATAAGGACCACCTAAATATCATTTTCTGACTTGGGAGAGCTAAGACTCTCTGTCTTGCCTTTGCTCCCTCCAAGTTTCAGCAAAGTTTGTTTTAAGGGGGTAATAACTAGAAAGGATCTCTTTTTTGCAAAATTGTGCCTAAGGTTCAAGGATTTCTAAGTATGATACTAGTAGCCTCCAGCCCCACTTCTGGAATGGTTCCAGCTTACATCATTTCAGGTTCTTGACCCAAGAACTTGGATTTCAAGCACAGACTGTGTGTTCTTTTCAAGGGATCAACTTTTGATAAAGTGGATGAAAACTTCTCAAACTAAATTTCTACACTGTTGTCTTTCATACTAGCATCATCACGACAGAAATAAGAAGGGATTTGGGGAGGAAAAATAAGAGAAGAAAGGGCAAAGTCCCAGGGCAGCCCTGTCAACTATCATAGACCTGACTGGGAAAGTCATGGATAGTATTCGATGATTCTAAACATGAGTCTGATGTCTGGCAAACACTGACTTCAATTTTAACAAGCCTCAGTTTCTCAATTCTTAAAGAAAAAAAAAAAAGAGACTAATATATTTTACCTCTTAGGATTTTCTTGAGAACTGACTGAGATCGTGAAACTAAAGCATAATGCGAACTTGCACATAGTAAATGCTCAATAAATCCTAGTTCTTTTTAATATTATGAGATTTTATCTGTTTCTGAAGATAGAACAAACGGAGACAAATATATTTCAAGAGGAAACATAAAAGAATTAAAGGTTAAATTGTATTTCTTTGGGATGGGGTGTGTAAAATTGTCTCCATGCAGAGTTGACCCTGTTCTGTGGAAATGCTGTCTCTGGCATGCAGTTTCTGAGCATGTGATATCCTTGGTTCCTCTGTTGCCATAGCAGCAGCCCTGCAGCCAGACAACATAGTTTTACAACAGAATAAGGTCCAGAGTCGGTCTCCCAGGCAAGCACTGAGAACCAAAAGCAGGGTTATATTCGTACATGAAATCGGGATGCAATGTCTTAGCCATTTCTTAATTTACAAGCATTGTTTATTCTCTTCGGAGCAAATTCAATGCTTTTCCAAGCCATGGATGGCTGCAAAAGCCAAGTAATTTTTTAAAAAGAAGAAAATTACAATAAGCCCCTCCTAATGCAGGAAGGATTAGAGAGCTTGCTACCAGCAATCAAGAAATATTTACTTTAATCACATTCACTCCAGACTGTCATCTATGAATCTAAACAGAAAACTTTAATCCTACAGACTGTAAGCTGATGCCATGGCTATATATGGTCACAGAACTCCTAAGGGAAGAAAAAGGAAAAGAAGGAGGAAAAAAACCGCAGATGCCATGTCTTTTATAATTTGTGTATATGTTCTACCACCACGATCTGTTAACCTTTGCAAAATTTACAAGTAAGATTCATTAATCAGCTTTATTCAAGTACATGTAACACATTCCATTTTAAGAAGCCACAAACTCCCCTCCCTTTGGGAAATCTCACTGTTTACCACGCTGCATTTTCTTCACAGATAAAACTGCTAGGACAAACATCAAAGACAGCTGGATTCTGTATTCTGTGGGCTTGACCGCCCCAGAGAGGGGAAGACATATTAATTTTTCTTGGGGCCAACTTTTAAGACATTTCTTTCTTTTTTTTTCCCCCTCCTTTCTCTCCACCTCTTTTTGCCTTTAGGTTAGAAAAAATACTTCGTGAAAGCATTCAAATATTCTTAGAAATGGCAAATTTTCCCACATTCTTTCTGGGTTGAAGACACTTCCACAAAGAGTTTGGGTTCTAGGGACTCTTGCTGAAGATACTTCCTCTCTCTTGCAGTTAACAAGCCATTGTGTATAGGGTATTTCGTTGTTTCATCATCTCCCCAGTTTAACAATGGAAAGTCATTATCTCTGGCTTTGATCTTAATATAGGAAGGGAAAGCAAATTGCCTCACCTACTAGTGAATGGAAGGGAAATCCCAGGTGGTTTATAGGGCGAGGTGTCCAGGGAATACAAAGGAGAAAGGATGCTACAGGGAAAAAAGGAATTCTTACACAATACCAGCATCAGCCTTATGGTTTCCACTGAAACTTACCCAACCAACTTGGAAAAAAATTAAACTTTGTCATCAACTTTAAACTGAAGAAGGAATCCCAGAAATGTCGAAATGTTCATCATCATCGTCATTATTACATTTTCTGGTTTGAAGGATGTCTCTTTAAAAAGCTGTTACTATTAGATTTGTGTTGTTACAATATTAAGAGTGGGTTTAAAAAAGGGTGCCTGTCAATTGAGAAATTACAGTGCATGTGACTCTGTACCCTTACTAATATACAAAGCCCATAGATCTTCTTTTTGGGTCAATCTCAGCAAAAGCGTGACTCTCCAAAAATAGATAATCACAATTGTGATTAAATCTCCCAGGCTCAAAATTCACTGTCAATTTGAATAACACCCTAAATAACCAATAATAAAGTTACAGTCAACCTGCTTTTCCTCCCACTAAAATGACCCCAAGACTGATTTACAGTTTCAGGAGAAAACTAAGATCTCTTGAGTGCCTATTTTAAGCTAATCATTTTGCAGGTTGTTTTACACCTGCTACACTATTCAGCTCGCCCAACAACTCACTGGAATAGGCATTAATATATCTAATTTACAGATAAGTAAACAAATGCTCAGAGAACTTGAGTCACAACCAAAATTGCACAGTAAGAGCTGGAACCCAGCATTCTTACTTTTTCTGCCTACAAACAAACAAACAAACCAGTAGGTAAACAAAACAGGGTGAGGATCAATGGGAAGTGGCTTGGGTATTGGATTTTACTGTATGTATCCCCACCCTCAATTCCCCCATTCTTTGCTCTCTGTGCACTACATCTTTTAAGAGCGCCCCTCAAGCAGTAGGTTTAGGTATTCTTCAAACATCTTCAAATGAGTATGGATGAGACGAATAGGAAGGCAGTTTGACAGAGTAACTAAATTTATGTCATCTTCCCAAGAAATCTCAGAGGGAGGTATTGGTCTGTTTACAGATATGCTCCTTGCCTGATCCAGTGTGAAATACAAGGTGCAATGAAGTAAAAGTCTGGACTTCTCTACTGTTGGGGCACCCACAAATTCATGGAGGATTCCAAAGAAACATCCAGAAATAATATTAAGCTACAGAAAGAGCTCTATTAAATGCCCCAAATCATATAGACAATGAGGAGAGGGAAGTTACTTTGGATTCAGTTGGATAAGAAAACTCTAAAGAACAGAATGAATGAATGAATGAAGAGAATTTAGATACGGAAAAGGTTTAAGGCTATTTTGCAGTGTGTCTGTGTGTATGTGAATAATTTAGAATTATAAACTGTAAATTTTGCACAAGGGAGACTAGATCACAGCCAGGGAGATTATTTGGACCATGAATAGGCTTGTAGAAGGCGTGGAGAGGGGAGAACTGGGCAAAGAAATCATGTAGAAAGTTATTACCCAAATCCAGCCTTGCTGGTGATAAGGTGTACCAATACATTAGTAGAAAGAACAAGGACAATCAGCTTCCCAGCCTGACGCACACACAGGATCCTTGCAGATACCCACTACTTCACATAGTGATAATAAAGCAGTACCAAGTGGTTTGTGAATGACCGAAGATGACATACATTTAAAGAGGTACTTTGTTTTTTGGAGTTGAGGCACTGAAAATATAGACTATCCATTACCTTTTAAAAAGGAGCCCCCTGCATTCTCATCTTTCTTATTTACCAGATCAAGCTTCATCAGTACAAGGGAGAAAGGTAATTCCAGAGCAATAAATCTTCCATGGAAAGCACTCTACCTCTGGCTGTTTGATAATGAATTTAATCATTCCGGAGAACAGCCCTGTCATTATGGATTAATCACCACTCTGTTTTGGTAAGTTAATTGATGCTATGTTTGCAGCTGATGGTGGTCACAAGACACACTTGATATTTTAAAGAAATGCGGAGATCGAAGGAATGCTCAATCAGTTGATTAGCAACCACAAAACACAGCACACAAACAAACAGAAAAGAAATGCTAAGGGAGTTACAGAACAGCAGATACTACTCAGGTATCAGTACTTTTGGTTTTGATGACTTCAAGACAGCACTGACCCAAAATATTGGTAATATTTCTCTTCTTGTTGGTCTGTTTGGTTTCTTTTTCAACTCAAGAAGGGAATTTTAAGACAATGGAGTCTAGAGCAGGGGGTATTTTTCTAACTAATAGACTTCCAATATATCCATTTTGCAAAGTGCAGCTTAGTTTTAAAAGATATCTTAATTGGATAGCTTTATAACCAATTAAGAAGAATTTTTATATGTTCCACTTTCAACATGGCATCAAATACTATAGCATCTTCATTAAACTTTCATGTATAACATATGACTCCAGGATCATTACCACAGATAGAATTAAACAAAATTGGTTAAGAGATTTCTAGTCAATTATTCTCTTAAAAGGTGTTAGAGATTTTATTTAGATAAGGAGAGATTCGTCCCTCAAGAAACTAAAGCAACTGAAAGATTCAGCAACTCTATGAAGCCAAACATTAAGGTTTGTAGGTTGACTCCTTCAGCAAGATATTTAGAACTCGGAATAAAGCGGCAGACTTTCCAACTTAAAAGTGTCTCCAGAGTACATTTTTCCCGACATCATTATCATGCTATTTTCTTTTATAAATTTATTTATTTATTTGTTTTTATTTTTAGCTGTGTTGGGTCTTCATTGCTGTGCACGGGCTTTCTCTAGTTGCGGCGAGCGGGGGCTACTCTTCGTTGCGGTGCGCAGGCTCTAGGCGCACGGGCTTCAGTAGTTGTGGCTCGTGGGCTCTAGAGCACAGGCTCAGCAGTTGTGGCGCACGGGCTTAGCTGCTCCATGGCACATGGGATCCTCCCGGGCCAGGGCTCGAACCCATGTCCCCGGCATTGGCAGGTGGATTCTTAACCACTGCGCAACCAGGGAAGACCCCTACCATGCTATTTTTAAGTTTCACTAATTGCTACACAAATTTGTGATTTAACTGTTAACCTAGCCTTCGAGTATTCCCTGGCAACCTCAACTGTGTAGCAATGTACGGTGTAGGCACCCTAATGATTTCTTTCTTATGTGATCTGACCTAAGCCAATTTGCTTCTCAGTATTTTGGTAAATGTTCATGGTCACCTGGGATTAGAGGTAGATGGTAGCTATGGTCTCTTCTCTTACAATTTCACTATTAAGTGGCCTTTTCTATGAAAGCAAACCTAGGCTAAACTCTGCTAAAACTTTCACATTTATTTATAAGCAAGCACAAAAATAGGCATCATAAACCCAGGGAAGTCCCATTCTGTTGACACTCTCACACGTGCCGTATAAGAAACGTTCATGCTGAGGCAGATGAAAGCATCTGAGAACAGGACCAGGCAACCATTCAGTTGAATTGGCAGCAGAGCCCCCATGAAACAGTTGCCATCAGACCAATGGTGCTCTGACCCTGAGTACTAACTGCTTCAAAGGTGTTGGACATCTGGGCTAACAGTTTCTATACATCCTTAATGCAGGCACAGTGGGACCCACAGAATCTCTCTAGGCAGCCAAAAAGTCTGAACACTTCTCATTCCCAAAATGGAAACTTATCTCTTATATCTCATAATTACCAAACTCTCTATTATGGTATGATCGGCAGATTTCTAAAATGACCCCCAGTGACCCATGACCATGTATAATCCCCTTCTCTTGAGCATGGGAAGTACCTGTAACTTCCTTCTAACCAACAGAATATGGCAACGGTGATGGGATAGCACTCCCAAGATTAGATTGTATTATATACCAAAAGTGCAGAGTGTGTGCAAATGTATTTAAAGTCCCTAATCATTTGATTTTGAGTTAATGAAAAGAGTTTTTCCTGGGTGATCCTCATCTAATTAGGTCAGCCTTTTAGAAGAGGGTCCAGGTCATCACTGAAAAAAGATACTCAAAGGGATTCTCCTGTGGGCTTCAACAAGCAAGCCACCATGAAGTCTATGGACGAAAGGAAATGAATTCTGCCAACAACCACGTGAACTTTGACAAGGCCCCCATGCGTCAGAAAAGACCCCTGCCTTAACCAACACCTTGACTGCAGGCTTGTGAGACCCACAGCCGAAGGCCCAGTTAAACTCTGCATGGGCTTCTAACCCGTGGAAAGTGCAAGGTGTAAAATGCATATTGTTTGAAGCCACTATGTTTCCAGTAATTTGTTATGCGGTAATAGAAAACTAATACATATGGATCATGATAAAGGTATTTGTAGTGCTTTAAGCACCACCTCTGGAATAAGTGTTTCAGATGGTAACAGCCCTGGAGGACAGCTCAGAATGAATCAATGCACACATGCATCACATTGTTTATTCATAGGCATATCTGAATAAATTTCCATGTAGACAATAAAATACTCTGTTCCATATATTTGGTAGACTCTGGGCTACAGGTACCGCATTATAGTGTAAGAGCTGGAGGCATCCCAGATAGGTTTGGTCCTCTCCCAGACTTTCTAAACAGCTCTACTACTGTTCTCTCCTTATTACAGAAAACAGAGGAGAGCCCCAGGAATTTGCAGCCACTTTCTCAAGGCCGCTTGCTTGAAGACCAAGACTGAAGCTTCAAGACTTGAAAAATCTCACAGCCAAGTGAAACCTTTTTTATCCCACCCAGCTGTAACCCTTCTCATTGCCTTATAATTCCCAGCTTAAGCTCGCCTTCAATTCACAGGCTTTATAGAAAATTATCCTGTATTCCTTGGCATCACTTATTCGTTCATCAAACATTTATTAAGCACTTCCTCTGTGTCAGGCATTGTTCAAGGAGCTGGTGATAAAGGAGTGAACAGAACAAACAAATGTCCCTGTCTTCCCAGGGCTTAAATTCTGGTGAAAGGGCAATAGCAAATAAACACAACAATCAAATATATAATATAGTATATTTGATGTTGATAAGTGCAAAGGGGAAAAGTAGCACAGAGACAGATGAGGGAGATGGAATTTTCTATAGAGTCTCAGGGAAGACCTCTTGGAGAAAGTGACATTTGAGTAATGGCGGAGAGGATATTTAGAAGAATAGCACTCCAGGCACAAGGAAGCATGCAAAGGCTCTGTTTGAGTGGAGACCTTGAAGTAGAAGACCTAGAAAAACTGCAGGAGGCCTGGGTGGCCGAAGCAGGGTAAGCCACGGGGAGAATGAGCCTGAGAGGCGACGGGAGAGCAGGTTTGGAGGAGCTTTTACTCTGAACGAGATAGGAAGCTAGGAGAGGGTTTTGAGCAGACGATTGTCAGGGAGATGCCTTTCTTGGGACTTTTCAATTGGAACCAAGTCAAAGTGTTCGTATATCTGGAAGTGGCTTCTGCCCATCCTGTGGAAGAAGAGGCAGAGTCTTGTTGGCAGAGAAAGAGGAATGAATCAAATACGTGGAGAAAAGCAGAAGTCAGAGGGTAGGAAAGAACTCAGCCTGGCGTCTCTTTCATGCTCCTGTACTTGTTAAACTCTTCTGCTGGCCCAGCTCCCTCACTGCCCTCTTTAAAGTGGCCTTGCCTCTCACTTCACTGAGAGGAGCTCAAATGTCACCTCCTTGGAGAGGCCTTCCCTGACCACGTTTTCTAAAACAGCAGTCTCCCACGCTCGACCCCCTCACCCATAACATCTATCACCACTTTACATTACATCATTTATTTGCTTGTTTAGTCTGTCCCCTGGGTCAGCATGTACCCTCCATGAGGGCAGGCTCTCTGCCCATCTTTTTCACTGTTCTACCTCTACTAGTTTCTAGAATGGCATCTGCTTCAGAAAAGAAGCTGTTTTAATACTTCTTGGAGTGAGTAAATGAAGAAATGCAAAAACTTAAATTCCCCATTGTTATTTACTCCCATATCAGTGGTTCCTCTGCCAGGGGGGCTTGTTACAACATGGGTGGCTGGACCCTCTCTCCAGAATTTCTGATTCAGGTTTGAGTGCCAGGACAGAGAGAACTGTTCTAGATCTAGTTAGCTTCCTTGAGTAGCAACAAGTTTCAGCTTGTAGAGATGACTTGAATTCTATCTTTAAAACTCGATCGGAGTTCTCAGGCTACATTTAAGGTAAAACCCATAACCACTGTAAAAGTGGGACAGCTCACTCAAATATTTTGCCAATACGGAGCTATTAAGATAGAGCGCTAGTAGATCTAATACTGTTGAAGATGGGCATGTGACTAAAGCATCTACAAAATAAATAAGTAAATAAAGCACTTCCAGTCTAGTTTGCGTGACTTGATACCACACACCAGCACTTCACGAAAGTATAATTGCATCATAATATCCACAGTGAGTGTCATGCAAAATTGCATCTTAATACTTTTAACTTGTTGTTGCATCTCAACAGCAATACTAAGAGGAAAGCCAGACAGATATTCTTGTACTCATTTTCCACATAACAGAGCTGAGGCTTGGAGAGGTTAACAGCCCCCAGACCATGCTGAGAGGCAGTAGGATTAGACTCAATTATATGTCAAGGATGCCAGGTCCTTGCCTCCACAGTCTAGTGACAAAACAACTTAAAAAAGAATAAATCAATCACAGGCATTGCCATGAAATGCCCTGAACGTGGGCATTATTCAATTTCTTCATGATATTTTGCCATCTTCACAAAGAAAACTCACAAGGGGAAAAAAAAAAAAAAAAGTATCTGTGTCATCCCACTTTTTTTTTTTTAACCAAGCACTATACGACAGATGTTTAGATAATTCTTTGATTTTTTCGTCGAAGTTTGACTGAAATCATCACTAATTCCTCTGCACAAGTGGCTTCTGCCAGCTGCTCGCGAAGCATGCTTCATTGTCCTAATAAAGCAAAAGAAAGTAACTCTTGGCAAGTGATGAGTGCCTTAATTATTTTATTGCTACAGTTTTTAGGATTTCAGTGATTGTGCTTAAAGGAATTTCCTGAGTAATGAGGGTCCACACTGGATCTGAGTAGGTTTTTCACAACTTTAGGAAAGCAGGAATTACTGACTACTCTGGCAATGGCCAGATTTGGCCTTTCTACTAAAATAAGGGTTACCAGGTGTCCTACTTCTTTAGGGAATGTGCTACTTTTTAACAAATCACCCTGCGTATCTGACCCAAAGTAGGGCAGTAAAAATGTCTCTTTTTCTGTGACATGTCAGATTCTTTTCCTCCCTCAGCGCCGACTCACCGAGTTGCCACACCTTTCAGTGGCTGAGTTTGAAGCTTTTCCCAGGTTGAAGAAACCCAGACTCTGTGGGTCCCATATTCTCTATGCTTCCTATAAGAGAACATGACCACAGAGAGAAAATTTTCCACCAAGCAGGCTAGCCAAGTTCTCTAGGTTGTAGATCCCCATCAATCTCTGTGGTTGCCCCAGACATCAGAATCAGGGCTTGGCTGTGCTCGGCAATAACACCAGATCTGCCTGAAATGGTTCACTGTATGATGAATGCTCAAATGTCACCTCCTCCAGGGAGCCCTTCCCAATCCATCACATCCTCCACCCACCACACACACACCTGGCTGGAACTCTCCTTTCCATTTCTCCGTCCTTCCATAACACTCCTCTTATACTTCTCTTCAAATGATTATAACAGGCTGCCTAGTATTTTAGAGGCTCCAGTGGGACAAATTTCATGGCTGCTTCCCGTATCTCCACGAACTTGTGAACCCTCAACTGATATTTCTAGAATAGATTTCTCCCTCTTCAGTTTAGCAAAATCCAATGCACTTTATAATATTCAGGTCAAATGTGCTCTACTGCACCCCATTCTTCCCGTCTCCATACAGTGAGTCTAACCTTCCTTCCCAATCTCAGATACTCACACATTCGTCTATGTAACACTGTATTGTAATTATTTATTTACATATCTGTCTTCTTCACTAGAGTGAATCCATTAAGATAAGCTAACTCCAATGGCCTTCCACAGAGCCTAGCGCATCGCAGGGACTCAGCAAGACTTGACAGGAGAACCTCTCCTGACCAATCTCTACCTAATGATGAACTTAGAATGAACCTGATGGTGAACTTTCTGCTCTCCATGGCACGTGAAGTACGTGCCCCTAGTAGATTATTCTCAGGTATACTTGGACGGTGGAAGTGCAGTTACCAAGGGTCAGTTTGTTTATTCCCATACCTGTTTATGCCACTTTTGCTACTGTAATTACATAATCTTACATAATGATTAAATATTATATGAACTAATGAAATATGGCTGTTAAAGAGACAGTTATTCCTATGAAAATCAAGTAGAATGCTCTGCAAATACTCAACTAAGACTAGTGGTTGTTGCTGCTGCTGTTTTTAATTGTTTAATTTGATGTGGGCAAGACAGCTGTAAAAGATTGGGCAAAAATCTGGATGAACTCTGCAATTAGACTGCCTTGTAACTATTAACTGAAACTGAAAATTGTACATTATGGGTGCGGTTTAAGCAAATAAGAAAACACAGAATTATAAGCAGCGGATTTTTACTTAAAGAAAAACTACTAATTCTGTTAAAATATTAGTGAGTGAAAGTACATTTATATGTTTTAGTTGAAATATCATGTCTATTCATTTTAAGTTTATTTATAATTCCTGCTTTAATTTACATTGTGATTAACTACCAGGCAGAGACTTAGAGGGATTCTATTGTAATTATTTTATGTCCTTCTTGATTGACTCATTCATTTGTTCATTTGAATATTTGATGAATACTACACTATATTTGCTTTTATATTATCTAATGCACCATCTATCTGTATTATGGCTATAAGCTTGTTGACATATGAGTGTGGGATACAGTGTTTGGCAAATTAGAAGTACCTAATAGTTGCATAATTAATTAATGGAGACCTGTTATTCCTCACTTGGACTCTATTTTTTAAAATGTGCCTCTTTTGACACATCTTCTTACTCAAAAAAAAAAAATGGAGTTGATAAATTGCATAGGCGTAAAAGTAGGAAGAAACAAGTTTTTCATGTACTGGCTGGTATTTAAAATTAAATCTGTTTTTTTCCACATTTTTGCAAAGCTAATTGAAACCAGATACACAACTTTGTAGCCAATCTACCTAAGAGGAGTTGATTGTTCCTCTTTGGTTGTACCTGACTTTCACTGCTATTTATCTGCATAAAGGGGCACCATAGAATGTAGAGCTATATTTTCATAGTACAATTGGTTGGGCTGATTATGCTGAACTCAACTGTACCAGCAGGAGATTAGCTTAGGGTACTTAAGAATTAGTTGAAACTGATGGGCCACTAACTAGCGGAGTCTCTCCCACTTATTAATCAATTCAGCCACATTGTTGTATGCGTACAAATGAAAGCACAAACCTGGGAAGCATCTCAGATTGACATCTTTAAATTGTGACTGAAAGCTACATGACCCCTTTTCAAAAAAATTACTGTGAAATATGTTCCCTTTTAGGCCAGATAAATAAACATTTATGTTATTGATGAGTAGAGCCACTTGGAAATAGGGGTTACTATTATGGACATTGATTAGAATGCTACATTTGAGAGTGTAATTAAATTCATAAAAGTGCTTCAACTTGAATTGCTATAAAATAGTCATTTGGAGATGTTTCATGGATCATTTTAATATATGTATGTGTCCGTAGTAGACATAACATACGTTTGTTACATAATGTTCTTCGTTTGTACACTTCATAGACGATGATTTTTGTCTCAGCGGTATCTTAACTCTCATTCCACAGTACTCATACATAATTGGTGATAGAGAAAATGCTGAAAAACATCTCTTTCAATACTGACTTCAAGTTTCTAGACAACAAGAAGGGTCTATTTAAAACTTTTAGGCTCACTTACTGATGAGAGTGGGCAAAACAAAACAACCTGTACATCTAAGCAACATTCTATAATATCAGTAGTTCATGTTGCCTTGGCAAATGTTTTTGTTAAACCCACGGCTTTCTGACAATCTTTGTTGAACATTTTCCATTTTAAAATTTCTTGTTTTATTCAGAAGCTAGGGCCAAATCAAATGAAAACTCAAAGTGAGTTTTCCTATATATATACTAGGTACTTTGCTAAATAGATGTGTGTGTGTGTGTGTGTGTGTGTGTGTGTGTGTGTAAATAATGCTTCCAATGATGGCCTGAAGCTTTACCTAAAATATTCCTATTTCATATTTGATCCTGTTGACTGGCTTATTCAACAGAGACCATATTGACAATTTGTGGAGATCAATAATTGGCTAGTGTAGTGAGCATTTTTTTCCCCTTTATGTCTTAGCTGCCCAAGAGAGTGATCTGACTGCCCTATCCCCAATCCCCTGGTGAATGCCCTGTGTACTAAGAGGGTGAGCTGAACACCCAGTTCTTAAACCCTTTGGTGGCAATCTTAAGCCACGAATTCACAATACTTCCTGCTTACAATCTAACCTATGCTTCCAGGGTTTTCTCATAATATAATGATAATATAAAAATCTTTATCATTAAGTGTAAGTTTTAGCAAATGAAATTGCTATAGTATGGTTTGGACTAAATGTGGTTACAATAATCTCTGTGTTAGTTACCAAAAATCCTAAGCCTACCACTTAGACTATTTTTATGTCTTACCAAAAAAAACTTACTGCCCCATGCCATCCAACTGAAGCAGCAGCCCAAACTCTCCCAGTGTTATTCCTTTCCTAACCCCAATGTTATTTGGTGGGTCTCATAACTAGCTGTAGGGCAGCAAAGAAGAGGAGTTTAAATTACGAGAAATATTTTCACATAAGTTTGTATTATAGAAACTTAAAGAGCTTATACATATAGAAAAGTATAATGAAGAAAATTACTATTATAATAATCCAGCACAGCTGATAATGCTTATTTTCTTCCAGTTTATAGACACATACACACAATTTGGTATTCTACCATTTAACGTGTCATGAACATTTTCCCCTCATCATTCAAAATTCCTCAAAATTACCCTTTTCAATGGCAACATAACTATGCAGATATACAATAATTTATTGTTGGACATTAGAATGAAAGAAACATCTCCCTGGAAGATCTGGATTACATGGCCTAGTTATTATAGTAAAGTTAAAGTACTAATAGAAAGTAGGATATTTTTAGATGCTTTTTAAGTGACAGATTCAGCTTTCTTTTCCTGTCCTCTTCACTGGCATTCCTTAAAGGGAAGGTTCTGTTCAGCGTGCAACTATCTCTTGGTGTAGAATCATATAATTATTCACCACTTTTTTTTAAAGTTTTCAGTTGTGAACAAGGTGTTATCTTAAGTGGGGTTGATTCACCTCAGCTCTAAAACTGATGGCAATTTCTCACATACTTCCTGCTAATTATTCTAAATAGTTATAGGAGCATAATTATGATCCCAGTAGTTCTCTGAGTGTGGTCTCTGAACCAGCTATCTCAGAGTTACCTAAGAATTTGCTAGAATGCCAACTCTTGGGTGCCATTCCAGATTTACTAAATCATAAACCCTGGGGATTAGACTCAGCAATTTGTGTTTGAATAAACCTCCAGGTGACCTTGATGCTTACTCAAGCATGATCCTATAGCTAGACCATGCTGTTGAGGTAAGCCATTGCACATAAGCATAAACCCACCTAGGCAAACACCAGTTCTTTCAAAAATCTGATGCATAATACCCATCCCAGCAACATTTTAATGTCACTGGCCTGCATCTATCTTAATCTGAACACTTTGGTGTGATCACTCCAAATGAGCTTCATAAGAGAATGAGAAGTAAAGTTCATCAAAGATCTCTAACCAGTTTGGTGGAAGTTTTATCTTACCCTAGCATGTCTATTTTCTGACAGGAAGCAGCCTGAAGGGGCAAACAGTAAATACGGAAGCCACCAAATGGCTCTTTGTGGATTTATCCTGAGGCAGCTCTAGCATGCTGTGGAGTTACTTCTGGACATTATCACTGACAAGACAGACCATTTTTTTGGAGGCTGTTTATACTTGCTTTTGATTTTTTCTAACTTGAAAAATGTGACTCTCAAAAAGTGCTCCTCTGCGAATCCTTCCTGCCGTACGTTCTATTCTCCTCTAAAATATACGTACATGTATTATATATTTAAAATATAATCCATATATAATTTTACATTTAAATGACTCCATTTTAGGGGAAAGGCTAAGGCTGCTTTGAGAAAAAGTAATTTATTATTCAGAATAGGAAGGACATGCTAGTGTGATATCAAGGATTTGAATAAATAGGGAGATGAATCCTTTCGAAAAAGCAGAGTATAAAACTAGAAATATCTTCTGTAAGCTCTGACGTCCTATTTTAAGAAAATCCAATTGTTCTGGCTAATGGGAAACCAGAAGCTTACAGCCTAATTTCTCTCTCCCTGTTCAGTGTGGGGTAGTCATAGAGCCAGAAGGAATTTGACACTAACCATAAAAACTTCTTCTGTAAATCTCCCAAGATTCATGAGAGCATTAGGTCTTTCATGCTCTTTCGTTCTCAGAGCCTTTACTTCAAAGTCTTCTGGTACTAGAAGAGCCCTTAGCAATCATCCAGTCTCCATAGTGTACATACAACTCTCAGTCCCAGACCCTAGAATTACCGAACCTTACAGGAAAGTTAGGGGGGCACTGAAACCAAATGTTCTCACTTGTCAGCCGATACAATGAAGTCCGGTAGACAAAAAGGTTTATCCATATCACACAGTGACAAAGAGCAAAGGATCCAGTTTTTCAGGCAGAGCCCTCAGCCTCCATCACTACCAATATCACCCTAGTGACGGAATGACCTTTACCACTGGGATGTTTTTACACAGAACTAAACTTGATCCAAGATCAAGTTCAACATCCTTTCTTCTCATTCAGTCCTCAAGTGGAGACGCTGATGATCAAAAAGTATTAGAGGGGAAGATAAGAGAATGAACGAAGAGGACGGGGGAAATATCATGGTTATGATTAACGGATCAAAGAACGGCTTCTGGCATTAATGTTTACAAATATTGGGACAGATTATACTATTCGTCTCTGGGTTCACTTACTTTTACCCTACATGGAGTTAAATACTTACTGCTTGTGCCTTTTGAGAACCCTAAGATTACCGTGTACTAGTAAATGCGTACACTTTTGGTGGCATGAGTCAGTAGATAAAACAAGGGTAGGAAAAATGCATTGTCAGATCAGTGCCAGTACTGACTGAATTTTATTGGTCTTTCATCTTTATCCCAGATATATAAACTCACTCAGATTTTTAAAAAAATGTAAACTCTTTCATAGAATAAAATGTCAAGAACAAAGTCACGACATCCAAAACATAAATGTTAGCATTACCTCTAGTCTTTCTGAAAATTCAAGAAGTGTGATAATGAGGACACACGTCTCACCTCACAGCTCTGTATTATTTCGTTAAGGAAAAAAACCCAACAACCATCCAAATATATTCTACTGCGCTTTGGGGCCATTTTTATCAAACGATGTACACCAAGAAACCTACCAATCTTTGCTTGTGGTCACTTAATCTGGCATTATAACACAAAAAAATCTCACAAACAAAGTTTATGAGATGACATTTACAGGATCAAAGGAAGGATTTCTATGCTCCAAATGTTTATCTGTCCTCTTACAGCTCAGTAGTTTTTCAGTACCTAAAAATAATTTGTACTCCCAATTGCTGTAAAATATTATTACATTCTTTTCCTATTTCCATTGTGAAGACTTAATTCTGAAAAAAATATATATATACATACATACTCTAATTTATATAAGCTCTTTCCAATTCCACATAAACCCATATGAAGATGCTCACAGCAAACACAATGAGGGGATAACTGTTTAATGCAAAGGGATAAAAAGTTGGAATATTATCCTTGCGTTCTTTGATTTGTCAAAATTCACCTTGTAACATAATTGGATACCACAGCTGGAAGAATCCGTGATTTTAGTTATATAAGACTCTCTGTCACCAGACAAAGAACTAATGTAACCCAAGTGGGCTAAATTACCCAATCAACCAAAAAACTGAAAAGGACAGCATTCGTACCTATGCGTATTACCTTTAGCGTGGCAGTGGGTTACTCAGATATCACAAGCCCTGAGAACACAACTACGTTACTTTAAACTAGTGGTTCTAAACCAGTGGTCATTTGCCCTCTGCGTGACATGTGGCAATGTCTAGAGACATTTTTAGTTGTTAAAATTTGGGGGATGCCACTGGCATCTAGTGAGAAGGGCCCAGAGCTGTTGCTGAATATTCCAGAATGCACAGGACAGCTCCCACAACAAAGAATTATCTGGACCAAAACGTCAACAGTACTCAGCTGAGAAACCCTGCCATGCCCTAAACATTAAGAACTAGACACCCAATACAGTTGCAATGTCATGCAAATCCCTACTTTCTAAGGGGGTGGAGACAGGGTGGGTGAGGACTGCTAATTCTAGGGAGAGTAATTTGTTCCAGTTTAGGTGTTTATGCCCACTAAACTAGTAAGGTGTTTGCCTTCTCTAATGTGGATTTATCAGGGAAGTGAAATTTAACTCTTACATTTAAAATCTGGTGTTTGCTCTTGGTGCTTTTTGCGATTTTCTGCAAGAGATAATTTTAACAAAGCAAATGACAGATTTAATTTTATCATCAAGTTTCTGCTACACTCTTTGATAAGATTATACAGAGCATATTATGAAGGTCTGATACATATTTATCAGTTGTGAAAAAAATAAAAGTCCGTGAACCAATTTCTGCTCTCTTCCTTTCTAGAGAACTGTGATTGCATTTTTCCTCTTTCTCTAACATGTATAGGGTACCTGTTGCCATAGCAATCACTGATTTAGCACAACATGTTTTTTCCTCCTTCTTTTAAAATATTAGTTTCCATTCCTGCCAAGAAGGAACATATTAATCTACCCATTATGCTAGCTTAGGGAAGTTGAAAGCCATACAAGTTGCCATTTACACAAAGATTCCCAGAAAGTCAATTGTTGGTATCTTTTGTGCCAAGAACTCTATCCCAGTCCCAGAGAGGAAATGGGACCCTGAAATAAAAGATTCTGGAGCTAAGGAGGTAGGGTCTCTCTTCTTTTCCACAAAGTTTCCCAGCAGGGTGTGAAACCTCAAACTCCCAAATATCATGTCTACCTAAACTAAGTAACTCTGTTACTGGATATAGCTTTAAAAGACCACTGATATCCAGAAAACAGGCACTAACTAGTCAAAACTTTTTAAAACAAAAATTTACCTTAATCTACTTACCTCTAAGGATAGGACCAAAACAATTACAATAAAAACAAAAAAGAAAATTCTTTGAGGGGACTAATACAAAAAGTAGGAAAGTCTTGCTGAAGAAACCAAAATCAATTCTTCAATTCTTGATAAAATACAAAGTCCTGCTTGAGACTCCTGACTGAGTAAATTCTTTCTAGGATTAGGTAACTCAGATCTTGAATCTGATCTAGCCTTGCTATTCAGACCTCGAAATGCCTATAAACATACCTCTCCAGAACTGTGTCCAGGCCTGTCTTAGGACAAGGGTCTGTGTTAACCTGGATTTTTGTAACTGACATTCCAAGCTGGGAAGACCAGATTCTTCCCAATTTCTCAAATCAAATCCACTGGCTTTCCTGCCTGTGGTATTCCATAAATCTGTCCAACCACTAATGGGAAGTGCCACATACTTGGGTGACTTTAGGCTCCCTAAAATTTCTGACCTACTTACTGCTTTAAGAGAAGAAAGGCAGTGGTGGGAAGAAAAACAAAAGGAGAGCTGAAGGATTTTCAATTTTTAGAAATATCTGCTTATTATCAGAGTGATGGAAACTCCAAATTAAGACATGGGAAAGAAAAGATTAGAGATGTGAAGTTAAAGCTGTTCCTTATCCAAAGCTTTACAGAATTGTCTCACAGCTACATAGGAGCCTCAAAGCACGAAAGGCCTGCTGTAAAGGAGAAGAGAGGACCATTTGTTCTCACCAACAGCATCATGGAGAATGAACACACATCGTCTTTTAAACAGACCCTTAAATCTATCCTTGAAACTAACTCTTAAAAACTTAAAATTCAGCATATTTACTATTATTTTCCACTAGAAAAAAAAAAAAAAAAAAAAAGACCTGGCCATGCATTTCTTTTAAACATCATGGAAGTGGGCAAGGGTTTAAACAGAAGAAAGATATTACTTCCTGAAACCTTGGATGTTTTGCTAAAAACACTCAAAGGAATGCATCTCTGTTAGAAAAACAAAAACATTTGATAAAATGTTTTTAAAGCTATTGGTCTCTAAAGGAAAATGTGAGAAATATGTAATTGGGAGCAATGCATTCGATTGCACTAAGTAAGACCATTCTTCTGCTTTAGATCCTCAGTTCACTGACAGAAAAGTGTTTGTTAATTAGGCAGCAATTTAAAAGGTATCACCTTTCCTCTAGATGTCAATTGTTCACTCAGTCATGAATTGCGAAGGTTACATGAATCTATGGATGGTTTGTAAACCACTTAGAGCCCAGATTTCAATTCTGTTGCCAGTAATAATAATAATACCACCATTTTATTCTAGTATCTAATGCAAACTTAAGATCATTAGAAAACCATGATAGAAATTTGAAAGCAATAGATTTCACAACAAGACTGCATCAAAGGATAACACACAATGCAATACCTTTTCAATTACCTACACAACCTGGAAAAAATAGTTGACAACGAAAAAGTGTGATGAGAAATATCTGATTAACTCATTAATATTTTCTGGAACCTGATGTTTCACTAAGAAGAGAAAAAAGTTACTGGTGTAAAAAGATTTGATCTCTGTTAAGCGTATGCTTTTAGCCACCATCGTCTCTAGAAACTAGGTAGAACACAAGAAGAGAAATAAAAGAAACAAGCCAGAGAAACAGTAGGTGGTTGTGTTGATGACAATGAATCCAGTGACGATGACTTGACTTTCTAGGTCAGTCCTCCAGCTACTGTACAGAGACTTAACTCTCAGGATGGTGCTGAGAAGGTGTACTTTCTCAGCCTGAATAAGATTTGACAGGTTCTAAGCAGGGAGATCAGCATTTGCATCTGCGATTTCTATGGCCCTGGGAAAGTAACGTCTTAGTGCTGCTTCCGTAACTGAAACATGGTGATGAGCATCTCTTAGGACTCCCTTGTAGGGACTAGACCAGTGAATTTTATTAAACAGAAAAGAACAGAACTGTTGTTTTACGGATTAAATAAAAATAAGTATGTCATGCTTAAAGCAATTCCTGGTACAGAGTAGGTATCCAATAATGTGTCTGATCTTTTTTCCCTTTGTCTCTTTCAGAGCTATACTTCCATGTTCAGTATTCGTGGTGTAAACAGCTTATAAGCTAATGTGCCCATTTGATGGTCTAGTTTATGACTGCCAGGCCAGTTCTCTCAGTTGATACAAATGAGTATTACGGACAATAAAGTTCAGGATCGGTTCCAACAAGAATTAATTGCCTTGTCTTATTCCATAGTCAAAGGTCACCTCAATCGAGTTTTCCATTGCTTTCAGTGAAGACAAGGAAACGAACTGTTACAAATCTGCTCTCACTGGTGGAAAATCAATGCAAAATCACCCACAGATTGTAGGCATGAGCATCCCCTGTGCACACGAAAGTTTCCTTGTTGTCATTATTATATATCTGGATACATTTGCAGAGCCTGGCTATTCGAGATGGGCCTTCTCCACACTGGCTGCCCATTAGAATCATTTCTATAGCTTCATAAAAATGTCAGTGTTCAGGCCTCACCCTGAGAAAAGTGGAACAAATCTTTCTGAAATGGAAAGGGTTCTCACCGGAAAGACCACCCTGTGAATCCAAAGAAATAGAGATCAAGGGTCAAAGGAAACTATTCTCTTTCTCCCCTGAGAATCACCAGCATTTGCATGGATCTCTAAGGCTGGCTACATGACCCAGAGCACTTTCTTAAAGTGGGACACAGTGTGCTCTGAATCCAGACCTGACACTGAATTTATCATGGTCGGGTAGCTGCTGCCTTATGGAGAATGGCCCATGGGACACTAAACTTACACGTTCAACAGCTGAGCCAATGGATGCTTCAACTGCCAGGGACGTAACAGAATGGGGAGACCCTCCGTTCATCTTCCATGGGTGCCAGCTTGGCAAAACGGCATTTCTTCCCTGCAGTCATTCAAAGAAAATAATCTAGCAACTCCCATAGCCTGTTAGCTCTTAAAATACGGAGGCATTTTTTCTTTACCAGCTTATTTTCAATGCAAACCAGATTCCAGGCTCCAGAAAAGCACAAAGCATGCCTCCTTCTAGCCTTATCTGCTTTTTCAATTCTTCTGACTGACCTGGCCTCCAACTCGCTGGCTTTCCAGAGAAGTCTATCAGCACTACTACGCTCTCATGATTGACTGTTGATGACTCACCGTCCTAGGCCTAGCAAGAAGCAATGGATTTCAATGTTTTCAAAGACTGTCACTGCAGCTTATCGAGAAACAGGCCAATATATATTACTGTCATATCCAAATGCCTTGAAAGAAAGAATCATTGCCGTTCACTGAAATTATATATATATACTATATGATATACACATAATCCTATTTATATAATATCCTATAGTATATATATATATATCCTATATATATATTTCCTATTTTTTCACTATTTTAGGGGAAGAGAAAATGAGCTAGAAGAAGCCCAGTCTTAGCTTCTTGACCTGTTACCATTTAAAACTGACATTTAATTTTTCAAATTACTGTTCCTAATCACTTAAGCTACTAATCTATTCTGTTTTCTTTTTTGAAAAATGTTGTAACACACATTTATCCACGGTGCAGGTCTGGGGTGAGGTGGGAATGTGTTCAAATGGGTCCTGCTTTAGTTGTGGTGACACAGGGTGCAGGGCTGGAAGCTTGCAGGTCCTTTTTTTTACTGTGGTGTTGAAACAGGACAATAAAGTCCCCTAGAAGTGCAAATATATATATATATATATATATTTATATAAATACATAAAACAAACATATAGACATATACATACACACATACATATGGCAAAATACACTATACACAAAAATACTGTTTATATTTGGCAAAAGATTTTAAAAACTGACTTTTGAAAATGAAACGAGGCATGTGGAGGTATGAACAGCTGGAAAGCCCCAACGGACAGAGCACCTCTCAGAGATTCGTCCATTGGGATCAGCTCCTATTTAGAAAGTCCACTTATATCTGCTAATATGTCCAATGCATACAAAAGAGGAAAGAACAGGCAAGGCAGCTGCAGTGTTACTTCACTCCCTTTCACTGGGTTAGGCCAGAACTGCAGAAGGGCTGAAGGTCCCCTACCAGCTTGAGCTCCCAACGCTGGAAGGCAAGCTGTAGCCAGCAAGACGCCTTGGGGAAACCAAAGGTGAGATTGGCTGACATGACTTTTGTGAGGCCCTGTCTGCCTCCGTTTCCTCACACACACACACTCACACACCCGCCCCCGGGGTCAAGGCCACCGGGGAACAATGTGAGCAGCACATGCCAGGCAGGCTGTGGTCACTGGGACCCTGCCCAGGTCAAGGCCACACTAGCATGATTTCTGCAGAACCTCTGGAGGGGAAGTCGGCTGAAGGAATTTTACTCAGGTCTGAAACGGCCCAGTCTCTAGAGGTCTGGATCCAAAAAGACTCCAATTTTTTGTCTGATTCTCACCAGAATGAAAAACCATTTAAATGCTCCCTAAGGGCCTTAAATTGTTGTTTCCAAAAATGCTATGCTGTGGGAAACACTAATATTAAATAAATAGCCCCTCTCTCTTTTACCAAGGACATTTGAAAAGAAAAAAAAAAAAAAAATCACCGATGAAGAATTGGGATGCTGCTTTAAGTTGCTGAAAGTGACAAAATGAAAACCACCATTTTTCTAAATTCCGTAGCCAATTAACAACCTTTCTCACTAGTCACTACATTCAATTCCCTTTAACACACAGGTACCTTCAGTTGAAGGAGAACACAGTCCGAGGCTGAAGGCAGATCCTAGAACTGAAAGATGAGGGTGGATAATTGAGGGGCAGGCCCATCTGGCGGAGACAAAGAAAAGCCATCAGACTGGGCTACCTGAGAACTCACCAAGGGAGCTAGAAGCCAGGCAAAACGTCCTTGGCAAGATAGCAAATTTGTCCTTGAAAATCGAACCATACATTTACTGGGTTCTTCTTTTCCAATCTTTTGTTTTCTCTTCGCCTCTGAGTAACAGTTGTTTGTGAAACTTTCATGGGTCAGATGGGGCGGAAAGGGGAGAAGGAGAGGCAGGCAGCGGGGAGGGAAGGGGAGGGCGTTCCTGCCGGCAAACAGCGGGGGCTGAATCACCTCCTCCAGGGTGAGGGTGAAGCGGGAGGGCCAGGGCAGCCTGGGAGAGAGACGTGCCAGTTCTCTTGCAACAAGGGGGCAGGGGAGGGCTCTTCTCAGAAAACCGGGAGAGATTCCGATGGTGATGTCGGAAACAGAGCACCTGCCTTCTAAGGACTTTGCCAACTGGCAGAGGGGGCACGGTCCGCAGTGCCAATTCTCTCTGTAAGAAGGAAAGGCAGGAAATGGGCAGGGAGCATTCAACTCAGTGGGAAAAGCCACCTTTGAATGACATGAGAGAGCAGAGAGCAGGGGCAGACCATGGCCTCGCGGTCCCCTTGGTGAGGGAGACATCCATATCTTATATCTACGTGGCGTTTTACAGTTTACAAAACACAGCTTCCATCACACTGAAGCCTCACAGTGATTTGCGAGGCGGGCACAATTATCGCTATTTTCCAGATAAAGAAATTATCACCCAGAAATAAGTGATATACTTGATCGCCAGCTTTCTAATGTTCTTTGTACGACATCTAAGCAGCTTCTCTGGGGCACGTCTGCACGGAATGAGTAGAGTTAGAAGGGTTTTGTAAACAGTCATGTATTCATAAGATGCTATTATTATTATTAGCATTGTTACTAGGCCGGTTCATACCTAGAGACAGTTGTTCTTTCCGTGGGTAGAAGGAAAGAAGACAAACTCTGAGCTTAGAAGGAAAAATAAGGTATCTTCCCAAATACTATGACATCAAAGGCCTAACTCATCCACTGGCCACTGGGAGAGCCTCCTTTAACCTCTAAACCAATGACCTCACCGCCCCCCCCCCAAAAAAAAGCTACATCTTGACCTGTCCTAACTTCTAAATCATCTTGATTTGCTGTCTCCTCAAATTTGACTTCAATGTATTGTCAGCCCTCTTTATGAACGCCACAGATAAATGAAAACTCTGCAGCAACAGGAAATATATGGGGATGGGGATACAGTACCAAATCTGAGTTTCTTCGGTGAATCCAAATACAGTATTGATTTTGGTATGTGTTGGAATATCTGTTTCAATAAAGAACTATTTCATTGGTTTTTGGGTCCTCATTTAACTTCATACTGCCCCAGAGCACTCTGAGTTTACTGTTGAATCAGGCCCTCGTTGGGCTTCTGGGTTCAGGCAGATTTTGCCACTTTGCGGTGACTGCAGGCAATATGGCATCACCCACAGGCTGCTAGACAAGAAGGACAGAGACGAAAATCTCAAGTCTGTTTCAGTCTCCATCTCCTAGTGACACGTTAGAAAACCTTAATAGGGGCTATTTTTGAGTGCCTTTCATGTGCTTTGATCTTTATACAGGGTATCTTTAACCCTCACAGTAACAGGCAAGGTAGATCCATTGTTTTGTACAGATGAGAAACTAAAGCCCAACAAAGTTAGATAACTTGACCAAGGTCACTAAATCAGCACACAAGGAAGCCATCCTTCCCTGTATCTAGAATTGCAAAACTTTCAACTTTCTCCACTCTACCAAAAAGGCATTTTTCCCTCATTTACTTTACAAACTTCAAAGATGATGAATGGTATCTTTGGAAGGTTGCCTTTAATATAAGTTTGTGTTATTAGAGTTCTACACACATACCCACCTGCTAATTTGCTTTCTTTCCCTATGAGCCCATGGCTTGGTCCTAAAGGCTCAATTCCACATATAGCCCTCCAGCCGGGAAGGGAAGTCCACATTCCACCCACCGAAGAACCACACTTTTGTAACAACAAATTCCTCATCACTCCAAAAACCAAAACGACAGCTTAAAACTATCCTACTTTAAACTGCATATAGCTGATGACTAATAATTATATTTATCCCTAGTCTATATTTCTTAATGAAATTTAGCAATAAAAATCCTGTTCGTAATTGTATTCAATGCATGTAGGTGTACTTAATGCAGAATTTCAGGTTAGGATTCTTACAAATTTGAATGTAATCACAAAATAAGATGTCTAATTTTGGTATTTTTCTGGTTTTAAATGTGTATTTCCAATTGTGGAATCAATCACCTTCCGGTCGCCTGGCTTTGAATTGGCTTGCCCTCCATTCCAGTGGTCCTCCCTCTAGTCTATTCTATTGCAGGCACGAACATCCTTCAGGAACTGCTTGGAATCCAAGGTCTTAATCCTAAAATCCCCCTTTCAAACTTCAGTCTCCTTTCTGGCCATTCTTTATCTATCTTTCTTACTGACTTCCAGTTGCCAATCTATAGATTCTTAGCTCACAAAGTCTCTCAGGCATATTCCTTCTTTCCACTCCGCCTTCCTTTGATGTCCAAGTCCGTTTCGTTTTGTTTTGTTTTTAATTTTACTCAAGTACAGTTGATTTCCACTGTTGTGTTCATTTCTTCTGTACAGCAAGTGACTCAGTTATACATACATATATATAATATATACACATATTATATGTATTCTTTTTCATATTCTTTTCCATTATGATTGGTCATAGAATATTGAATTTAGTTCCCTGTGCTATACAGTATGACCTTGTCGTTTATCCATCCTGTATATCATAGTTTGCCTCTGCTAATCTCAAACTCCCATGTTCAAGTTCTTATCTAGTTTTCACCCAACTCAACTAACAAACCTATGCTCAAGTTCCATCAGACTAACTTTCATAGAACATGAATACAATTTTAAACTACTCAAAGAGCTCAGCCACTTGCCCTCTGAATATTAAAATGTCTACTTAACTTGGCATTCAAGGCCTTTGAAAAGTTTAACCCAACTAACCTTTTCAAGTGTTATCTTCTAAACACCACTTATTTTCAGGATCCTATACCTTAAAGTACAGTGGTGTTATTCTTTAGTTTTCCTGTCTCTATGTCTTTGCTCGTGCTATTTCTGGCTCCTGAACAGCTTTGCCCAACCTAGATTGTTAGAATGTTACCCATGTCTGTCAAGGTCTAAGTCTCCATATTACCTGCTTTTCTTCTATGGCATCTTCATCATGATTCTTTGTATTACAGATATTTATATACATTTCTTCTCCCATACTAAATTTAACATTGTATTCATTTTAATGTCTACTAAAACTTCTTGCACAGTATAAAAATTTAGTTTTGAATGAATGGGCTAGTAAAAAAAAAAATTGAGTTCTTAATACCTATATCCTTGTATGTTAAATGAAAAAATATTCCCTAAAGCCAAAGCAGATTCTACTTAGAATTAGTGTTACATTTTTACTAACTGAATTCTATATCCCACTTTTATGGAAAACTAACCTTTATCTATTTCTATATATCAGTATAACATTTTGTGTGTGTGATTGTGGGGCTGTTTAATTCATTAAAATGAGAGAAATTTTTCAATTTTTCTTTGTTGAGTTTATGAGTCATCTTTAAAAACTAGTCAGTGCTTATTGAAAAATGGTATGCAGTCAGGTTTAATTAACTCTGAATTTAAACTACCTAAACTAACTTAACCTATAGACTTTTATTGATTAAAACATAGGTGCTAAACAGAACCTCAAATTTCACTCTGACTTTCATCACAACCCAGATTAGTATTCATTTTTCCCTTAGTTATGGCTGCCATCTATCCAGTGCTCAAGATAAACTGTCTTGACCACATCACACAGCAGAACTTCCATCCCGTCTTTTCCACCACAGGAAAGTGGGGAGAAAAAGCTTGCAAGTATTGTTCTGGAGTCACTGTTCAGCTAGTCACCTTGACTCTACCATCATTATTTGTTCCTTTAACTTTGTGCTCAAGTATATTGCCTCTCTCAGATGAAAGCCTTTTCTATTAGCTGCTGACACAACTGCACCATTTGATTTTTATTTGTGACTTGTTGCTCCGGATCTGGGTCACAGTTCACAGAATTAAAGCCATGAATTTCTCCTCTAATTGGGCATTTGTGCCTTTCATAAATGGCCCTCCAATGTATAAGGTATAGGTTCTATCCACAAGACACATCAATAGCACCATATGAAATCATTTTGGAACTTAAAGTTAGATTTAAATTAGTGTTTCAAGTTAATCTTCACTGAATAGGAAATATTAAAAATGAGGCAGGCGTGAAAAATACCGAGCAACTGGCATTATTCAGTACAGCATGCTAATTCCCTTTATTCAAAAGTAAACATTTTGCAAAGCAAAAAATTCTCCTATTAAACTCAAGCATTAAGAAGAAAGTAGACTCTTAATTACTCAAGGAGGAAATGCATTTGCTCCAGGATTAGCAGGTTAGCAGCGTAAACAGCCGAGGGAGCTTTCTCAATGGCTCCCCTTCCAAACAGCCCCAGCGGCCACCACTGCCTCATTCCCCTCAAGCCGCAGAAGCCAACACCTGTGTCCATTAGCTGCAGTTTTCCATACTGAGAAAGACATTATTGTTCACCAAGGGAGTGCTTGGTGTTTTGTCCTCACTTTCCCTGCAGGAGGAAATTCAGTAGAACCCTCTAAATGGTCTGAAACAGTCAGGACATTGACCATCTGACTCCTAGGTTTTCTAGGCAATCTTCTCAGGAATCTGGAAAACCTTCCTCTCTCTGTTATTCCTCTGTTCATACAGTTAGCTCGCAGTTCGACATTAGCTTCAGACTAGTAAGAGAACATTGTGCAAGATTCAAAAAGCACAGATCCTATTCCTAGAAAGCACTCTGACATCCAAAACAAATGTGTAACTAATAATGAATAATAACAGCATTGTCTTTAAAGGCAAGAGCACGAAAATACATCGATGAAGTAAAAATAAACCCCTAAAAAAATAAACTCTTGACAGAGCCATATGTGCCCTGAAGAAAATAAGTAGAAAGCATTTGTTGCTTTTGATTATTAAGTGGCACTATTTCATTTGATTATTTTAAAAATGTAACTTTTCATAAATTTAAGATGATCATGGATTTACAGATCCATTGGTATCTAATAGAGCATATTAACCTGAGACAAACAAGATAAAGGAAATCCATGAATTTTCACATATTTCTCTACAGCCCCCTCAGCTGTCAATCATTAGTGGAAGAAATGCTTCTCTCTATACATATCTGACAAAAATCCTTTTTCTCTGTTATTTGTCCTTATGGGTATACACCTAGGATCACCAAACTTGCACCATTTTTAGTCCTTTGCAAACACCAAGATCACTTCTACACTCCATCTGTAATGTATTGCTTTTGCTGATGTCTTCGGGAATACATTTTTTTTTTTTTGCAACAGATACAGTGATATGATGAAAAGACCATATTAAAATATGTAATTTTATGCAACAGCTATCAAATTTGTAAATTTCAACATCCCAGGAGTTTGTGCATGTTGAGGAAACAAATCCAAGAAAGACATAACTAAATTAATTAATCATCATTCCTTCACTGGTCATCAATGCCCCAGATTCATTAAAAGATAGAATATAGACTCTAAGGACCATTGGTCTGACTTAGGGTGATGTTTGCATTTTCATGATCAGAAAGCAGAACTAAAGCATTTCAGCAGTTCAAGCTGGCATGGGTACACTGCTTCCTAGTTTGAAATGCATAATTAACCAGAAAGCTAGTTGTTGAACAGCTAAACAGATTGTCCCAAAATGACCTCACTGCTGTTCAAATGGACGCTGAAAGGTAAGGTGCCATGGTGGCTTTTTGTTTTATAGACAAGCTACAACCAAGCAATTGACAAAGACTGATTTTTTCTTTTTTTCAAAGCCTATGAAAGCTTATGGGTAACAGCAATTATTTCTGTCAAATACTTGTATCCAGAAGTGGATTTATAATCCCTTGAAAATTCTGTAATTTACTGAACCACTAAGCAAGCCCATGCAACTCCCCCTCCCCAGACGCACAAACTGTAACTAATTTCAATGGAGAATTGGAGTCAATGATGTAAAGGAGGGAGTCCTGACAGGCAGAAGAGGGAAAATGCTAGGAAAGCATGCTTCCCAATTTCCATAAGAAATACCCTTGTTTCTTAAATAAGCAAATACCAATTATTGGACAGAACAGCCACATTTCAGAGCATAAATGCATCCCATTTTTGTTGCTGAGTGAAGATGTCACGGCAGAATTAGTGGCTTAGCGTTAGGATGGGCTGTATACCTACATTTGCTGAAGCAATTACTGCAAGAAAAAAATAAATATGGGAAACATTTGTGGATCAAAGCCAAGGAATGTCTTAAATATAGATTGCCTAAGAAAAGTACATAGATGTTTCCATATCTTGTAAATGATAGTTTTCAAGAGGTTGTCTTTAAAATAAAATGGATGGGGACACTTGGCCCCTTTTCCAGCATATCCTACAAACCAGAATTCTTGGGAGACATGCCCCAATTCACCTTCCAATTTCCAACAAAGAGAAGGGATTTCACTGTTTTACATTTGCACTACAGTGCTCGCCTGATGGTTTCTGGTTAGTCTGGTCATGTTTCATTTTCAGAAATGTTACAGTGGGAAGGATGAAATAATTCTTCAACCCTTCATCTTTGACAATTTTAACAAAATACCGTGTTTGTACTTGTGCTAACAGGTGTTTTATTTTTTCCTTGTCCATTTTTTTTTCTACTCTGGTCAATCCATGTAACACACTAACTGTGAATTGTTGTTTTGACCTGAAATCTAATTTAAATTGCCGTAAGTTCGCCTTGTTCCTTGAAAATGATTAGCATGAGTTTGACAAATATGTTAGCTGAGTCCTCAATGACTATGAGAATCTGGACAAAATCATCTCATGCAATACATCATACATCGCTGTATGCTACATATTTATCGTCGTCTTTCTACAGTGCAGAGCTTCTCAATGTTTTCCTCTCATGGGAAAAAGCAAATAACATTAGATTCATTTGTTGCCAGTCATCTCTACAAAATATGCACGAACACAAGTACACATACACACAGAAGCTCATTTCTTCAAAAAATTTATACAAATAAGCCAAAGCGTGTGCTAAATATGATCTCAGGAAACATTTAAAGCATGCTCCCTTTGATACGCAAGATGAAAAACACAGAAGATATATCTGCTCTTGGAGTTTTGTGCATTCCCGGACTTTCTAATTCTTTGTGAATGCACAGTGATTTTGGCAAGATGTCAGGATGTTCCCCAGCAATTTTCAATATAACATTCAATATATAAATGCCAAATCGGGAATTTCAGAAATTCTAACTGGGTCGTAGCGCTATCGATGTCTGCAGCTTTTCACTACCAGACAGGCGGGGTGGGAAAGGATGTCGACACCTGAGCTGGGATGAGGGCTGAGTGTGGAGGGAATGGTAGGAAGCCAGAGGTGAAATCAGCGTGGTGGAGCCGAGGGAAAGCCAAGGGCCTTTCCTGCCCAGCACGGCTGCGTGTGCGGTGCTAAGGGCCTGGCCACGAAGACAGGGCCGGTGTGGTTATACGTTTCCAGCAAGCCTACAATCTAACCACTGCAGCCGATCCCGTTAGTTCCAAGCCAAAGCATTTTGTGGGTCACTTCTCTGATGCTCAAAGACATCCACAGAAGGACCTCATGTCCCACATTCACACCGCTTGGGGCTTAAACTTAGGTAAGTTACCGTATGCTATGTATTCCCCATCTCTGTGCCACATGCTGACTGTATAGACACGAACAGGAAGAAAACAATCTGTCTCTGGGCTGTGTTCTCCCATTTCTCCCCACAGTTTTCTTCCTTCATGATTGCAGTGCCAACAGCGGACCGAGGATTAAGCTAAGCGGGTTCTGGGCCCAGTTCTGCCCCTTCCGAACCGCACGAGCTTAGTAAGTCACTTACTAGCTTGCTCCTGGACTGTTTCCTTATCTATGAAAGGAGACGTTTAACTAGATCCTATCTAGGGTTCCTTTCACTTCTATATGTCATGGTTTCTTCTTTCTTGGTTGTTTGCTCCCTCCCTGCCTTTGGCCTGTGTCCATTTCTCCATTTCCATTTCCCGAGTTTTGAATCCTTCACCTCAGTGAAGCTCTCCTCCCACCCCCATGGGTCCCCTGCCTGGGAAAACATCATCTGTCTGGAAATGGAGCTCCCACAGCTCTCAGCATATAGGGTTCCATTGCTCTACCTGCATAAACCGTCAGCCTCTGTCAACAAAGACCTTTTCTCTCTTATTTATCCTATCTTCCCAACTTTGTGACACTTAACACTGCATTTGGCAAGTATCTTTTGAATAACTGACTTTTCTAACCTTCTTGGAAGGTCTCCTTAGACAAAGAGAATGGCCAGGGGGAGTCGCTCTTTGCTTTTCTGGCCAACTCGCTTCACAGAGAGCCAGCCTGGTGTTCTGTCTCTTCTGAGGTGACTTTTCTGAGCTGTGGGTCTTCACTGGTGCTTATAATTACTGGCCCATTTGCATTTATTTACTCACAAGTACAGGCAAATAACTGTATTGGGGCACCAAGGACTATATTCCATAAGTAACAAATTCAGAGATATATTCTCTCCATAAGAGTTTAATCATCTTCTATCATACTAGTCTGTGAGTTTGGCCATGGAAAGGGACATGTTTTCTTTGTCCCTCTCAACTTCCTTCTTTATCTCTTTCCTCCCCACCATCCAACAACTCCTGACATAGCTGGAGGCATCAAACATCCTTTAGTACATTTTGACTGAAAGTTTGGGGTTGAAGCAGATCATGTCCAATCTACACTCATTCCCTCAAGTCTTCATTTTACGTTGTTCTCTGTAAGATAGGCAAGCATTCAGATGTCCCTCCCGGCCTTACTTTATCCGTATTTTCTTTTAGACAGTGGATATCTTCATTGCTGTGGCACACCTCTGCTGAGTCACACAAACAGAGGCCCATTTGGAAATACAAAGTGGAGAGACTGTCTCTTGTTTCATTTTCTATATGTCCCTCCTGAAAGCACATGGAGTTTGGGCACTTTGGACTTTCCCTTCATGCAAAGGACACAATAAAACATAATTCAACTGCCTGAATCTGGGCTAAAAGAGACAGCACTTAGCATTGGGAAACAAGGTAGTGACAAGTAGGTGGCCCAACTGGGAACAGAAAGGGCAGTGACAGAGCTGCTAATTAACAAACCGCTGCACACTGAAGCATGCCTTCGTGCTCACAAGAGTGGTAAGACAGCACTAAAGGCCCATACTTTGGAGAGGCTCTAAACTTCATGAGCTTGATCAGGGTTTAGCAATATAAATTATTTGTATCTTGGGCTTGACCAATTCTGCTATGCTGAAAGATACAGCATTGGAGAAAATCGAAACTATGGTATTCAGTTAAAAGACATTAATATAGGAAAATAATTTATAGCCTTAGGAAGCCTTAAAAAAACCCAAATTTTCCTTGGTCACTTAACTGCAACTCACAGGAATGAAATACGTTATAATTATATAACATGCTCTAAATCAGAGTAAGTGATTATACTTAAACATAACTTTTGATACGATTGCAAAATACCAATTCAAGAAAGGCCTGCAAAATTCTTCCTATTTTTGAGACCACGAGCCAAGAATGCAAGGTACTTTCCTCAGAGAGAACAAATCTTCCTGAAATAGTCACACTGGTTCAGCTTCTGGATCTCATTTGAAATGGCCTATTAGTTGAATGAAATACCACCTATAAGCGCTCAATCATATTTTTTTAACAGGGGTATATTCTGTTTTTTTTTTTCTTTTGGGAAAATAATTCTGCAGATTCAGGCTTCAGAAATACACTTGTAGACAACAGAGAAATCAGGGTTTTTGACCTGCTTCGTAGCCAAAAGATAATGGAGTCTTAGGCTCTTTGTCAAGAACTCCTGCTTCAAAATTGTCCAAAGCAAGCTGCTGGCCAGAAATGAATGCGAACCCCTGCAGAGAGTTTTAAATTCACAAACCTTCAGAAACATACACATACACAATACCACATCAGAGCTTCAGTTTCTCAAGAGTGGGTATGTGGTCATCAATTTAGAATACGCTAATTCTTACAGTACAAACTCCAACCATCATCTAGCTTGCTGAATAGAAAAGAGTTTGGGGTGTGGCAAATAATGAGGCTGGAGAGTGGAAAGAGGAGAAAGAAAATACTCAGGTTTTTGGAAGTAATTACAATTGAATCATCTTGCACAGAACACAGTGGAAATTATGCATCCCGGTGCCCTATTGTCCAAAGGTTGGCATTCTCATTCTAAAGGGCAGGAGTGGTAGTGAGAATGTAGTCATATGCATATGGACCCCTTGTTCCTACTTTGCCTATCAACCAACCAATGAAGCTGCTAATTTTTTTCATTAGCTGTTAGGCCCTATTCCCATCCCTTCACCACCAAAAATGGGGTGCTGTGAGCAATGTAAAAATAGCCCCGTGAGTAGAAGCAACCATGGACTAAGAGTGAGAAGAATAAAAAGGAGGACAAAGAAAGAAAAGAAAAAGAAGAGAGGGGGCAACCTCCAGGAGCAAATACTAGAGGAAACCTATAAAATACAAACTTTCTGGTTTAACTTTTCAGTACATCATGGGGCTTTCCCATGCATGCCTCTTTTCACTAAAGCTTCAGGCAATAAATCTTAGATATGGTTTGTTAGATTATTACAGTACCCCTCTAAGGGCACTGAAATGATGTAATGAGAAATCAGAACATCAGAACACTAAATTATCCCATTTTTCAGGAATTCCAACAAAACCTTTCAATTTGACTTGTCACTGGCCAAATAAGGATGAAACCAACATAGCATACTAGGGATAACACTGAAAGTAATTTTACTTGGTTTGATTTAAAAGCTATCTACATGGCGACTAATAAAAGAGGCTTATATAGTCTATCAATAGTTGAAGATTTATGAGCATTACAGGAAGGATTAAAACTTAGCAGATATCTATTTGCAGAAATAGTGGTGAAAAAATAGAATTGTGAGATTTTCCTACCCTATAATATAGTCATCATCATAATTCTAACATGCCATTTTTACATGTCCTCTCACTCTTTGAAATCACCTATAAATTATCTTTAATATTTGACAACAACAATATTATCAATACCATTTTATTAACAAAGCATTTTTACATATCTCATGATACTGATCACAGCACTTTAAGAAATATTTTCTTGTAGAAAAAGAAACTGAGTCTTAAGAACATATAACTAAACTAGTTATGCCCACAAAGGCAGCAAATGAGATTCAAACTGAGGTGTCTGACCCCAAGAACGGTGGCCATTCTGTAATACTGCAATACAGCTGCAAGCTTAATAAATTATTTTGAAAAATAATTATTTTTTTAGATTGTATTGTATTTTGGAACCAGACTAAAGTTATTTGGCACTAAGACTTTTAAATAATGTGAATGATCAGAAAGATAATGCCATATGAAACTTTTTTATTTTTTTAATTTTTTTTTTAACATCTTTATTGGAGTATAATTGCTTTACAATGGTGTGTTAGTTTCTGCTTTATAATAAAGTGAATCAGTTATACATATACATATGTTCCCATATCTCTTCCCTCTTGCGTCTCCCTCCCACCCTCCCTATTCCGCCCCTCTAGGTGGTCACAAAGCACTGAGCTGATCTCCCTGTGCTATGCGGCTGCTTCCCACTAGCTATCTATTTTACGTTTGGTAGTGTATATATGTACTTTTTAAAACAGATGTTATCTATGGCTCTGAAGATAACTTCAAAAGAGGAATACAGGAAGGATTTTGAAGAATAATGGTATTTTGGAATCCAGGAACACTTCAAAGGTAACAAATTTAATGTATGAGAATGGCTGGCACAGTATTTTGCACATAGTAGACAATAAATATTAGCAAAAAATTTTTAAGGGAAGCACTTCTATATATAAGTACAGATAAGATTTTCTAATAAATAATCAATCTCATCAGAAAATTATGCACAGATATTAGATATGTAAATTGGTACAGATCCTCCTAAAATAACTTGGTAAAAGTTACTAAGAGCCTTCACATGACTATATATTTTGGTCTATTTCTTCTAATTTAAGGATTTAACTTAAAGAACTAAGTGTCCACCAAGATTTTCTTTCCAAAATGTTCACTATGGCATTCATTGTTTATATGTAAACACTTGTAAAAAAAAAAAACAAAACAATATCAAAACAAAATCCAATAATAGGGGCCTCACTAAGTAAACTGTATTTATATAATAGAATATTATTCCGCTATTAAGATTTTATTTTAAAGAATTTTATTTATATAAGGAATATTTTAAACACATATCTACAAAGCAAAAGAGAGAGCAACACAAAGATTATATATACTAAAAGGTAAAGGGTAATTATCTCTGGTTTGCGAGGTTACTTACAATTTTCTCCTTATCTTTTGAAAATATTTTATATTGGGTACATGATTTTTTTACAGAAACCTAAGCTATTTTAAAGTCAGTATCTTAGTAATGGTCAACATGGATTGAGATTTTACCATGTGGCAGACATGGTTCTCACCTTTTTACATATATTATCTCATTTACTTCTCATAAAAATCTTTGATGTGGAGCTATTTATCCTGTTTAATAGGTGAGAAAACTGGGGCAGGGAGACATTAAACAACCAGCCCAACATTACCTTCCAAATAAACATCTGAGCTAGGATATGAAACAAATCATCTGACTCCAGACACATGCTCTTCAGGACCATGATCTACTATTCATACTATATAGGTGGCTTAGGGATGTGTCAGAACATATTAATGTCATGGAGAAAGCAATCTCCTACAACTGTGACTCTCATCTATGAGGCTGAATAACCCTGTGGGTGAGATGGCTTGTGATTCTGGTGGTATACGAAGTGTATTCAATTTACCCTATATATAACTAGTTTTCACGAATGTGTTACTTCTGAAAATGCAAAGGCTGTTTAACATAGAGGGGCAGTACATTATTTACATCCATTTACAGTACATAAGGCACTGGACTAAAGTCTGAGAAAAATTATCTAGTTATATCGCTCATTGCTATAAATTTAACACTGCCTTGGAGGGGGTGGGCACCCTTAATTGAAGCTGTTTCTTGACCATAGGAAGGGGGCACTCCTTTAACAGCAAGGATATTCAGACTGTTCCCTTGCTAAAAATATGCTTCTTAGGCACTATTGCCTGCATAGATCAAAGACAGCACAGGTAATCTTATTGATTTCAAAAACTCCTGTTAAATTCACTGACAAATATAATGTCCACAAAACCAAAGCTGCTAAAACTGCAAAGATGTAAGGCAGTCACAATAATAAAAATATAGAGTATTATCAGGATAATATCAACTAGAAAGACATAAACACAATTTTACTATAGATGAAAACTATTGAAAACTTCTGCTGTTATTGATTCCATTTAAGTACCCCCTGAAAAGTTAGAGTCTAATTTAGAGGGTTTTTTTTTTTTTTCTGGCTATCATTTTTGATCTTTAAAATTATATATTTTAAGAATCTTTACAAACAGATCCCTTTTTTTTTTTCTTAATAAAGAAAAAGTCTGGAAGAATTCAGATGTTACTAGCATTGATTTACTTTACACCTTCTCTCTAAATACCATGTGAGTTTCATATCACATGAAAACACTCATGTCATAGCTTTTTTGAGGCTTTATTACATATAATATTACTGCACAGCATGATAAACCTAAATCAACATCCTTTAAGTAGGAACTCAAAGGTATACAAAGGTGTAATGTGTGTCAAGAAGTTTTATTCCAGTTTTCTTTGCTTATAAGGCAGGTATTTACTAATCCCTGGGTACGTAGGTAAAAGTGTAATAGATGTAAATAAAAGAAGACGCCTATGTTCTCATGAACGATAAGCTGACCCGTTGCAGGCACCTGGTGAAGCGTTTCACTAGGTAGTACCTGAATTATACAGATTGATTTACTGCCTAACAGCTGCTCAGAAAATTCCTTTCTTGAGTCTCATATTTTATACCAATTGAAAAAGGAAATGTATAAGAAGTATGCAAGAGAAATAACCTAATGTTTAAATTGCACCTTAATTGTAAGAACAATTTAGAAACAGAAAACTAAAACCTTGATTTCCCTAATGTAAAAACATTGCTCATGCCCGTCGAGTAGTTTATAAAATGAAACACAAATCAAAGTGATTACAGAGCTACTAATGACTGAAACTGCATTCTTTGCTGCCTTTTATTTTAGGTGTTGATTTTGTTAAAAAACAATATCCAATATTGAGACCAAAACTCTGGGAACTGTTGAGGTTCTAGCCACTGAGACAGGTAGACTGTGGGGAAGTAAACATCTGTACATGTCTGCATCTATATATGGAGTTCTACATGAGATGTAGCAACCAGGTGTGTTTTAATGTGATGGTGTGACTGATGTGTGCCTAGCACACTGGGACCACTGAATAATGTTACCTGTATATTCTGCTGAGTAACATGAGTGTGGTGAATTAAAACTCTCAGATTTATTTTTTACTAAAGGATATTTCCAGGTCTAATAATTCTGATTCTGTATTTGCCTGATTGATTTTTCCTTGGGCTAAATTCTCTATTGTTCTTGCCTTGACTGAGCTAAAATTACCCATCACTTCATTAATTTAAATACTGAATTCTTCAAATATTTTTCTCTTCCATCCACTCTTACACTTAAATAAGGACTTGTTTTAGTCTCTTGGAAGTTTATTCACTGTTCAGGTAATTTTACAATACCTTTTCCCTTTTTTGTAAATCAATAAATAAGCCTCATTTGTCACAACTTTATGATGAGTCAACATACGTACTATAGAAAACAGAGAGTTAACTTGATTGGAATGAACTGGCTTATGCCTAGAGATCAATATATTTTTCTTTCTACGCCTACATGGCCATCCTGAAAGGAACACTACAGGTTAAAAAAAGAAGAAAATGATTTATAATAAGACAGCAGGAATCAATGCAAGAAAGCCCTTTGCAGATGGGAACATTGGGGAAGAAAGACACAGATGGATCTGTGTCATCTAGATACCAAAGAGCTTGGACCATCTGGCTCAGATACTTGTTGTAGGAGGGAATGGAAGAGTATGTAAGGACAGGGCCCAGAGGAGTATCCACGGAATGCATGAAGAATGATGGGGATAGCCTAAAGAAGCTCACCAAGCATTTCTCTAGGCTTGGCCAATCAGGTCGAAGGACATATAAGGTAAGACATGGTCACAGAGTCTCAGGAGAGTGTAATGCTGCTGAATAATTACATTTTAAAGCTGGAAGGGACTTCAGAGATTCTCTTTTTTTTTTTTTTTCTTAAATAAAGACGTAATTGGTAACTTCTTGAGTGCTCCAGACAACACTATACTTACAATCCCACAGATCTGCTTCTACAATTTCCCTGAAGATGGAGAAGAAAAATTCAATTGTTTAATCCATACAAAAAATAAAAAGGAAACCTGTCAATGTGGTTTGACTAGCAAACCACCGGAGTTGTGGTTTGGGCATAATGGATTCCCTCTTCCATTGCCTCTAATCTAATTAATCCCTCATATCTGTCTGCATTCCAACAGATGTGTTTACCAGCCAAGTTGCATTAGATGATTTTTGAATAGCTTCCTTGGAAAAAAAATGGATAGGATGTGGGTAAGTGAAGCAGACAGAAACATCAAATACAAAGTCTTTCCGTTCTGATGACTATTGCTCTCATTACAATCGTCTTTAGTAGAAACGCAATCTCTATTTTTCTGAAACGGCACGCACATAGAGAGTGGTTAAAATTAGGGTAACTATGCCATACTTCCTAATTATTACAACTGCATAATTATTAATAATGCCCCCCTTAACTAGAAAAAGTGCTCCGATAGGGACAATAAATTACACGGTTACCCTAATACGCAGTGACAGGAATGTCGATTTAAATAAGACATTGTACCATTTTAACAGATCAATCCAGTGGATGTATATGATTTTGCAAATTCAGAACTTATCAAGACTCCCTAAGAAAGGATTTAAGCTTCTTATTTGGTTTTTACGTTACTTGTTGTCTTTCAATGTGTTTCTTTTTTGTAAATGACTACACCAAGAAAACTAAGGCACAGAGTGATTAAAAATCAAAAAGAACTACAAATCAAGTCTCCTCATACTTGACTGTAAATCTTATTCAGTGTTACGTGATTTTTTAAAATGTCTTCTCTCAAAGGACAGCAACCGTTTCTTCTGAAATGGAAGAAAATGTGTATATCATTTACTGCAACTCTGATTTTACAGAAAACTGAGTTTACAAAAAACTGAAGCTCAGAGAAATGAAATGACTTGCCCAAAGCTGCTGGTCTGGTTAGTGGTAGAGCTGGGTCTGAGGACTCAGATTTACACATGTGAACATGGGTTTCCTTCTGCATTCCATTTTGTCTCCTGAATTTTACTCTTTATTTATTTTATTACTTAGATCCTCCTAGCAGGGAGAAAAGTCATCAAAATCTAGCTTTCCCCTAAGCATTACATTTTCCAGTAGAGAAAGGTATCAACGGATCAAAAAGATGAAGGACCCAGAATACACATTTTAGTTGACCAACTTTTCTCTCAGTGGGCAAAGTGAGGTTGTTTCCATAAATCAGCATTTTAAACTGTCTTAGACTATTGATATTTGACAACTTCTTAAAATAATGCAAAGAAGATTCTCCCAGTTCTGCATCTTGTCACTGACTTCAATGCGACAGACTTTAACAGGAAAGAAGAATAGGAACTTTGGGGGGACTATCCAAAGAGACATCACTGGGGATTGGGAGCTAAACTAAAAAAAACATAATCGAGTTTTATTTCTTAATATTCAGTCTAATACAAAGTCTAACTGGCTTTAAAGCAAGTGTTAGGATTAGTTCTGCCAAAAATTTAGAGATAAAAGTTTTAAAAAACGTATTTAGAGCAATGTATTTAAAACAAAAAGAGTGAAAAAGCCATCCATAAAGTGCTTTTATTTCCTTCCTGACACAGATTTAAATACTGTGTTAGATACTGAGTTGAATTAGAATGTGCATTTGAATTCAGAGTAATATGTTTGCTCACTGAATTTATCATACCAATAAATTCTTCTTGTATGAAGATTTAGTATATATATTACAATAAATTCTTCTTGCATATATTTGATGCCCCCATCTGTCTAACACGTATACAAATTTAGACAAATCATGCTTATTTAGGGATTATTTTCCATCCTGGAATCAGTCAATATGCTGTGAATATCCTGTATGGTCGTAATTGTGAAAAAACTGATTATCATTTTCAGAGAGTTCAGATGAGATTTCACCATATTTTTCTCAATTACCAAGAGGATTCAACTCTTTGTAACAAATACGTTTGGGGATTATTATTTTAAAAAGAAGAAGAAAAAGACAGGAAAGAAGAAAAATTAATCTAGTACAACTGCAGACCAAGCGTTACTGAACTCCCAAGGCACTTTGTCTCTATCACCATGATTATATCACTATGTTGGAATTATTGTTATAATTATTGTGTTATCATTGTTGTTCTTTTTTCTACTAAAATTTAAGCTTGGAAAAAAGGGACTCTCAATCATCTTCAAGTCTCTAGATTAAGCACAAAAGCCACAGTTAAGAAGTTAATACATTTCTGCTGAATTAACTGGTTGATTAATACACGGATGGATGCAAGAAACAGAATTGGTAAGGAATAAAGATAAGTTTAGACAACGTGGACAAAAGCAGCATGCCAGGCGTGATGAGGCTCCATGGGTAAGTTGCTAATGTAACCAGTTTCTTTTAAGGCAGCATTATTACCATTGACGTAAAAGGAATGACCCGAGTCCAAGGACCTGTGTATTCTGGGGTAAGACTAAGAATACTCTCCTGGCATTGTCACGTGAGGAATTTCATTTCACAGCAATCATAATAGAAGTGGACATTCCACTACTTCAATACAGCATATTATTATTCTTATTATTTCGATCATAATCCGCCACCCAACTCTAACTCTTAGTAACTCGACTGATCTCACAAAAACTTCTCGGGCATATTTACATCATCATCCTAGACACTCCTGAGGCAAGGAGATGCAGAGCACAAAGAATCAAAATGCAACATTTTTCCCCTCCTTGGCCAAACAATTTAAGCGAAGTGGAATCTTGCTAAAATACTCTTCAGAGGGATAATAAAAGAAATAATTGCCATGAAAACTTAGTGGGAATGACAGTGGGTACCCAGCTAGGCAGCTTCTCCAGAGTTTGACTTGATGATAGCATATGAAAGAGATGTAGGGTAAGTACTAGACCCAACAACCAACCACTTGGTGTAAGGTCAAGAACACCAAGTGAGGTGTCAATATACTACTTGGTTTCCAGTTTGGGCTCTGCTATTTATTACAATTCATCTCATTCTCTGAACTTACATTTTCTCATGTGTAAAAGTTTTGTTGCTTCCCCCTTTCTTTCTACTATCTTTTCAAAATGATTTGTTGAGCTCCTACCATGTATCCCTCACTGTGGAACTCTCTCTGCCCTAAAATAAATGCACTAATGCCTCAAAGGATTGGTGTGAAGATGAAATAGACACATAGGAACCTTGTAAATAGCATAGTGTTATGTAAAAGGAAAAAGTCTGATCTCTGACCCCTCCTGTGTTCTCTACTAGCCCTAGTTCTCTGGTCTCCATATTTTATCTTGCTTCCCTCCCGCCCTCCACCAAAATTATGATTTTGCTGACAGGGTATACTCTGGGCTGCATCTTATACTTTTGATCATTTTCTGTAGCTATCGTTTTTACTAGGCTAGTAGAGACAACTAACTGCCTTGAGTTCCCCTCCCCTAAACACAAGCACATGTGCACACACACAAGGTACACACACATGCACCACACACACAGTCACAAAACTCTGTAGTGTGTGTGTCTTAAGAAAAGGAAGAGAAGAAATCCCTCTGCCTAATTCCCAGCAAGCCTATCTTAGAATTCCATAAATTACCAGCTGGAAAGTAACTAAAGGCTACAAGGATAGCACCTAACATTTACTGAGTCCTTACTATACTGCAGGTATGGGCTAACTGGATTTAATCCTTTGAAATAGGTTCTATTATCCTCATTCTATAGATGATGAAACTGAAACACAGAGAGGTTGAAAATGCATGAATCTATGCAGTTGATGAGTGACAGAGCAAGGATGTAAGCCCCGGCTAGTGTGGCCCACAATCACTGTTCTCAATCATTATACTACCGCAGACGATGGCTCTGGGTAGCTGCGACAACTGTCACAAAGACCATCCACTAAGGAAAGTGCTAAGACCTTCACTTCTGAAGACTGTCATTTTGTGTCCATAATGAATACCTACCATTCACTCTCATTCTGTGTGCAAGTTAGGGAAGCAACAAATTTTAAATGAACATAGCAGAGTTAGGCACAGTGACAGCCTAACTGTAAAAAAGGGAATATATATACGTGTGTGTGTGTGTGTGTGTGTGTGTGTGTGTGTGTGTATATATATATATATATATATATATATATATATATATATATATATATATTACAAGGACTCAAAACTCAGTAGACTTAAAGACTGGAAAACTTTACTGTAAGACCAAAGACCCAGATCCACCTCAAAATATTCCAAGGATTTCCTATGTGAGAACTGATTATTAACAACCAAATAAAAACACATCCATTTAAGAGAATATAGTTCACAATGGCTATGGAAGTCATGGGCTATTAAGAAAGATGTTCCTTTCCTAAAAGAATTCAAACTATACAATATGCTTCAGTTATTCAAACAACTAATTTGGGCAGGATATTTTAACCCTAGATATTGTCAGGTAAATGAAGACTTAATATTATAATTTTATTATATCTACTTTTATATTTATAGCTATACTTATGTTTATATTTATTGTATTAGTATTATATTATATTAATACTCTTAATATTCTACCATCCTATTAGACTTTGTGTAGGTCAGATGAATCACTTCCTATAACACATCGACTTAAACCATGCCAGAACTCACCCACATAGAGTTCTTCTTCCATATTAACAACTCAAAAAGGACCCCTGCAGTTTACTTTCTTGCCTTGGTAATCTGTCCATCCTCCTTCAACGCCGTGTCCAGATATTCTGCGATGCTGAGCTACCTCTGAGTCTGGGACCCTGAAGGCATTAAGCCCCAGCTGATTGAATTCCTGGCTAGGTGGCTCCAATGTCTGTATTCGCCTTGTTGTTTATGCTCAATAAATTCATACCATTCAGAGGAAAGACTCAAGACATGAGTAACATCCGCTTCCCCTCGCAATGCACAGGATTAGGAAACAAAGTTGACAACAGGCAGCTGCTCAGGTTCAAAGCCAATGCTGCCACCTTTCCCTACTTCACATCCCTCTGAGTTCACGATGGCTATGAACAATGAACCAGATCTGAATTGTTCCCAGTCTCTACTCTTCTGGTCTCCATCTGAGAGGGCAGCCAAATGGTGACGGGAGCCACCTGGGGGAGCGGGACGGGGAGGGAGAGGTAGCATCTTGGCTCTCTTCTGGGGAAGCGCAGGCGCACCGTGGGGTTGCTTCCGCCAGCAGCCTTGCTGACAGCTCAGCGACATTCCTTCTCAGCCTAAACAGCAGCGGCAAAAGCCCCATCAAAAGGCACTGTGAGGATGGAGCCAAGAAAGGCAGGATGGCACGGAGAGGCGTCGGGCTGTGCTACAGCCAAGTCGCTGTAGGACTGGATATCTGTACAGCTACCGCCTCAAGCAGAGCGTGAGGTTCTCCACGGCAGGGGCCATGTCCTAGTCACCACTCTTGTCCCAGCATCTTACAAGGGACTTGACACAGGAGGGTATTCATAAAACATCTGCTGAAGGCACGCATCAGTGGAGTGGGTACCAGCCCTACTGGATCCCACCAGCTTCCTCTGGCTCCTCAAGCATACACTCAGGCAACTAACTGTATGTACATTTGACTCCAAGGACAAAGTCGCTGTCTATTTTTAATAAAGCAGCAGTTTGACCGAATCCCACATCTCTTTTCTTACTCTTAGACTGCCTTTCGTTTGTTTGCTTGAGCAAGGATCTGAACTAATTCCAGGCTTCGCTTCATTTTAGTAACAGCCGAAATCTAATCAGGGCTGTATACTCTCTGCCTCTGTCTCTGTCCCTCTGCCTGCCTTCCTCCTTCCCTCTTCCCTCCTTCTCTGTCTACTCCCACCCTTTTCCTACTCTCCCTGCCTCCACCTCTCTCTCTCTCTCTCCTCCTTCTCCCTCGCCTTCCTATCCTCTCCCCTTCTCTTTCTACAAATTAAACAGAATAGCTCGTTTTAAACATGGTGTCAAGTTAAGATTGCAACGTTTAACGTGCTAGAATGAAAGTTGTCCTTTGGGAATTGTTTTTGTTTTATTGTGCCCTAAAAATTAAACTCTATGTTAACAGGACTTAATCTTGCTTTCCCACCCTTATCTTGGTAAATAATAAATGTGTGTGTGTGAGAGAGGAAAGTTCTCTGTTGAAAGGGAAGAGTTGGGGGCTTCTGTTAAATGTTATAATTAGTTACATTTATAAACATATCGGCAGTGAATTTACTCCAAACAGACCAATAATTCACCTGCAAAAGTTTAAAAAATAAAATAAAACTTTACTTGAAAGCAAATGAGTTACAGACACACCTGAATACTTAGTTTGTATAAAGTGTATACAGGCTGTCTTTGGACAGTCATCTGACTTTAGTTCGAAGTGGTTTTGTTGTTGTTGTTATTCTTGTGCCCTAGAAAGAATGCAGGTCAAAAGCAAGAGTGACTTGGAATTGGACTTTTGAAAAACTGCTGAAAATTCCATTTGCTGTGGGTAGGTTTGTATCCGTTGAACTGCCATGTGGGTCCCTTCCTCTAGGAAAACCTAACCAAGAATTCTTACTGTTGATGACCTCCAGGGTCACAGATTATAACTTCTTAAACTTAGTGGCAGTGCTGACACAAGGCAACAAGCATCCTCTGGTACGCTGGGTCATCACTACGTTACACTGTCTTGTAATATACAAAAAGGAAAGACCAAGAAACTACTATTTTAAGAATGGAGAAAAGCTGCATTCACTGTGCAGCCATATAAAGAAGTTAAACATTACAGAGCCAGTGCAGGCAGTGACAGAAAGCTATTAATAGAGTTTCTTTACTCTTTAGGAAAAGAGGAAATAAACACTGTGAGAGAGAAGAGAATAGACAATAATTTGGGCAGGTCAGGTACATGGAGGGATTTAGAGTTTTTCTTGCTTCTCAAACTCAGTTCATCATGGCTCTTCTAGGTTGATGGAGTGTCGGGGGCAATGCTGTTCAAGAACTCCAGAAAAGATACATGACTGTTCTAGTTTCTCATCTTTGGAGCTGCACGACCACATGTAGTCAGGGTCACAGCACCATGACCTGCTTGCTTGTCCCCATCTCACCTATGAAAGCCACTTGAGGGGAGGGGAGAACAGCCCAGAGGAGGCAATGTAGCCTTTACAGTCAGGCGGTCCTACTGCTAAATTCTAGATCTTCCCCTATTAGCTGTGTGACCCAAAGAAAGTTAGTTACTCTCTAAGCCTCAATTTCTTCATCTGCAAAATAGCACCTAACTAACACAGTTGTGAGGATTAAATCAAATGAATATTGTAAGGAAAACAGCATGAAACCTGGCTGTCAATACATCTTAGTACCATCTCCGCCACCGTCACTTCGCACATTACCATCACATCCAAAACCACCACCTCCAACACCACCATTATCACCACCACCACCATCATCACCACCTGCACCACTACCACCACCATCACCACCACCATATCCAAAACCACAGCATCTAATACCACTACCACCACAACCATCAGTATCATTATCATCACCACCATCACCTTCACCACCTCCACCACCATCCGCACCACTACCGCCACCATCACCACCATCCAAAACCACAACCTCCAATACCACCACGACCACAACCACCAGTATCATTATCATCACCACCACCACCACCATCACCACCAGCTCCAGTATCACTGCCATTATCACCACTACCACCATCACCACAATTACCAATACCATCACCACCTTTACCACCATCATCCTCATTTTACAGGTGAGGAGACTGGCTCAGAGCTTAACTAATTTGCTGAAAGTTACAAAGCTAGTAGGGGACAAAGGTAGAGCTCCAATCCTGGGTATGGAAGCCAAGTTGAGAGCTCCTCCTAAGTCCACCTTTTATCTCAGAAAGTCTAACGTGGAAAAGGCGGGTGGTCTTGGTTTCAAGGGTCACCCCAGGGCTTCAAGGGTACCCAGCACTCAGGATGTCTCTTACCTAAGCTTAAAAAATGGTATCTAGAAATAAAATATTCCAGGTTTGTCATTAGTATCTGAATTACCAGGCAGAGTGAAATTTCCCTGATTTCTGCTTCTGGCTGTTTTTGTCCCTTGCCTGCATATCTTCAACTGTCACAGAGAACACAATGCCTATTCCCCTATCTGACCCTGTAGAGACACTGTAAGAGGGAAAGAAAATGTCATGTAGAGCACGAGTCCTGGGGAGAAAGGCAGGAAATGAAAAGGCATTGTTTATTTCGCCTGGCTTTACAACAAGACGGCTGTATAGGCCTGTAAAAAGAATGAGCTCTGGATGGCTCAACCTTTGGCAAACAGATCTGGTATTACGTAGGCAGCCTGTCAAGCCAGGAGAGGAAGCAAAGGAGGAGATTTCCTTTAATTCTGCCCATATTGTTTACCACTTGTTTTCCCTTCCAGGACTTTCTGGACTTCCCCACTCCCAGGACAGAAGGTGCAAGGCACTGTGGGAAGCTGGCAGCAAAACCCCACTAGCTGCTGGTTGGTTCCATTGACACCTTCCACAGAAGTCCCCTCAGCTTGCTCACCCAAGCCAGTGATGAAGATCTCTAGTGCCACGGACCCACCTTGCATTTGGCTGTCCTTTCCTTCTTTCCTGCCTCCTGGCCCAGAGCCACTTCTATTCTACTGTTGCAAGGATAACCCTTAAGAGTTGCATGGCATTTACAACGTAACAGGGGCCTAACAGCTTTCCTATCCCAAAGAATGAATCTCCAGTGAGCAGATTTCAGTAACCATGACAGAACATGACCAAGATACTTTATAGGAAAACCTCTATGGTTCTCAAGATATTGTAACCCATTGGCAATTTTCTACACCTCAGCTAACAAGGACAGAGCAGCGTAACAACAAATAAAACCCCATTATAGGTGTTATACCCTCAAGGTGGCTCCATTGATAAGAATTAAGCACGCTTAAATCTCCTTCCGTGGGTTACCAGCGTCCTCAGGAAGGAAAACCAAAGAAAATCTCTTCCCACTTCACAGTTTGATGTGACATCTGCTTGGGTTCTACCAAGATGATGGTTGTACACTGGTAACGCGGAGAAGATGGAGGGAGTGGGGAGGCAAAGTGGGTTAAGGGCTGCTCCAGTGGCTATAGGATTAAAGGAAGTCAAAAGCATTTCTAGAGACCAAGGACTAATTCACTAAGTGCAAAAGAAAATACTGGCAACATTTTACTAGAAATCTTGTAAAGTTTGCTTAGAAACTCTAAGACGCAATGAGATATAGAGGGGCGAGCACATAAGCTATTTTTTTAAAGTAGAACAGGTATTTTTTCATTTAACAATTTTTAATTTTTACGTTACTGTAGTAAAAAACATTTGACGAGATCTACCTTCTTAACAGATTTTTAAGAGTACAGCACAATATTGTTAACTACAGGTACAATGCTGTACGGCAGACTTCTAGAACTTACTCGTTTTGCATTTCTGAAACTTTATACCAGTTGGTTAACAACTCCCCGTTTTCCCTTCCCTTTCCGCCGGCAACCACAATTCTGCTCTTTGCTTCTCTGAGTGATATCTCCTATCTATTTTAGATATCTCATATAAGTAGAATCATGCAGTATTGGTCTTCTGTGATTGGCTTAAAGGGATAATATACTCAGATTAAGTTAAATGCCCTCATAATGACTTAAAATCCCATTAAATGAAATAATGCCATTTGCAGCAACATGGATGGACCTAGAGATTATCATACTAAATGAAGTAAGTCAGAGAAAGACAAATACCATATAATATCACTTACATGTGCAATCTAAAATATGACACAAATGAACTTATCTACGAAACAGAAACAGATTCACAGACATAGCTAACAGACTGATGATTGCCAAGGGGGAGGGAGTTGCTGGGGAGGGATGGAGGGGGAGTTTGGGGTTAGCAGAAGCAAACCAGTATATACAGAATGGATAAGCAACAAGGTCCTACTGTGTAGCACAGGGAATTATATTCAATATCCTGGGATAAACCATAATGGAAAAGAATATAAACAAGAATGTATATATATATATGTATAACTGAATCACTTTTCTATACAGCAGAAATCAACACAACATTGTAAATCAACTATACTTCAATTAAAAAAATAAAATCCCACTAAAGAAAATGAATGGTCACTGAGTCTTTCATTAATATTGAGAACCATCTTATTTATTGAAAATGTCCACACACTCAGGTTTACCAAGTTATGATTCCATCTTAAAATGCACACCACATTTTTCTATCCAATTATGCTTCCAGCAAATGCAAATATTTTGCCCTAAATTAAGGCTTCTCCTACAACTTATACCTTATCTTTGTAATGATGTTTGTACTTAACAAAATATGTTATCTCATTATCTCCCATTTTAGGGTATTTGGAGGATATTTCTTCTGTTTCCTTCATAATGATTAGCCCAGCGCTGAATGCAAATCAGGAGCTTAATAAGTATGTGCAGACTGATTGTTATATAAATTCTTCTCTAACCCGGAACCAGAGAAACAAACAGCCCCCTACGTGATAGCCTTGAATGATTACTCAGAAAAGAATCCATACTTTAAACACTTCAGTGTGTCTAAACTATGACATCTCCTCATTTGCTAAGATAAAACTTCTTTACATAACTATATCATAACCCCAAACTCTAATCAGCAGTGGGAAAATGAGATTACAACAGCAAACATAGCAATCTGATTGACACGGTAAACAACCCTTCGGCACATAATTAATTTAGGCTCCCGGCAGCAGTGAATTAGAACTTGTACTTTTTTTTGGCTCTTACCCTGTCTTATTTTTTATAATAGTTATGCATTCATGAAAACATATACATTTATAAAAACATTTCTTGTAGTTATAATTTAGATTTTCAGACGATACTACATGTGGTTTGCTTCTAAGAAGAGAGAAATATTCCACACTGAAAAGATAATCCACCAAAGCAGAAGTCCATTAAAACCCTAAAATTATTCCACCTAAATTTCTTACATTACACAGGAAAACTTTATGTCAATGTAAAATATCATGCTTCCATCATTTTAATAGGCTAAACGATACAGATAAAATTCTTCTGCCACAAAGTAAATCTTGAATATGTTGGATTCTAGGTAATATGTGCTAACAGTCTGTCTTGTCTAATACTACATTCTCTAGTTTTTTTCATCATTTCGGATTCCCCCAAACACACATTATTATTCTTGTTCCGATCATTTCAAATTTTCGTACTTTTTTTTTCATTTTTTTATAGCTGATTGCCTTCTCGTATTACATATCTGTTCTACTCTCAGAATTGAATTGCTATCTCATATAGCTAGGTCTTTATTCCTTGGGATTCTATAGAGCAAGAAAAGAATACTAGCAATATAAATAGCAAAAACAAAGTACTTATTTTCCATAGAATATAATAATAATGATGCCATAAAACCTATATAATACTAAAAATTTCTTTTCCATGTATTTTTCCAAAAAAGTGATGTAAATATTTTGCATCCAAAAGCTGTATTTGTTGAGATGTCTTGCATATTGTATGTGCTAGAGTTAATGAAGTTACAGTCAAACTTGAAAATGTAATAGTCTTTAAAGCTAAATTAATTCTGGACAGATCCATTGCTTAACAAATTATGGCTAGAAACTCCCAGTAAAATGATTTGCTAAGCAAGATGTTATGTAAATTTTCCAACCTACATTCTTTGTTTTCCAACTTTGAATTTTAAATGTATAACAGTAAATGCTCATGATCTTTTGAGTAATCTTCCCAAAATGACATTATTGCTGGGCTATAACTAAGTAATTAAATTTGATTTGTATCTACACTAGTTAATTAACCTTAACATTTTCCAGAACAGTCAAGCTAACGTTAGACCTTGAAAAACCAAACAACATTTTGTAATAATTATTACCACTAAACTAGCATCATTAAAGAACAAACATTAGTAGCACTTCAAATCTGTGGATGTCACCTACCAAACCACAAATCAAATTAGCATATTCTTCATTTATTTTGTATTAGCTGTTAACATTAGACAGAATTCCCCGTTGAATGAAAGTCAAGATCAGCTGGCATGGGTTTAGTATTTGTCACTGATTGAGTTTATACAAAAGCATGTGCTAACTGTTAATTATATCTATTTAATGAGTTTTTGCATTGTAATTTTCAAATGTTTTGCCGAGAATACATTTTATTAGAGACTACAAACACCACTTTCCACTTACAGGTATTTTCCTCAAATATGGATTTTGATCTTAAAAAAGGTCATGTTGAAATAATTCAACTCATTTACATAAAAATATGAATGAATAGGTACAGACATGTTTATTTTATATACTTAAGAGACTTCTTCTACACTAAATATGAGGTCAAAGATTAGGAATCTATCTTGTTCTTAAAACCTATGAATCAGTAAACCTGACTGCCTCTTGATCTCCATCCCTGATCAGATTGGACCCTATTTCTACCTTGGTTAATGGCTTCTTAAAATTAGATATACTTTAAATCCAGGCTTTTCCAGGAATCTCTTTATGATGCTCCGGAAAGAATCATAAATTCTGGGTTCATGCACATCATTAAACAAACAAAAAAAATTTTTTTTAAGTATCTAATAAAGTTCAGTGGCGTCAATAGTCCCATCTATGTATTTTAGATTTTTGAGAAAGTCATCTCTCAAGAGTAACAAATCGGATGAAATATAAATTCATTTTTAAAGATGAATTGAGTTGTGTCTACATAGTTCAACTAGACTGCATGATGACAAACTCTCTTTCACTTGGATCTGACTGTGTGGACCTGGCACTGGAAACTACCAAAGGAAAAATGATCCACAACAAGAAAGAGTAAGGGATCTTGATAATATTATGTTTTTCTAAAAGCATTCTGTCTGAATCCTTGGTGCCTAGCCTAAGGCTAAGTCCCAGGCACTGCAATAAATTTATTCAACCAACAGACTGATTAACCATCTACAAACCTCGTCAGTAGTAAAACTCTATAACATTAAGATGAAAACTCCTTAAAATTAAAATTCTAGAAAGAAGAGAAAAATGTAGGGCTGTAATTTCATTTCACTTATAAATAAAATGTTTTGCCATTGCTAAAATTTCATATTTCAACTTAGCAAATAAAATATAGGAAGAATTTTATAAAACTAGGAACTGGCCGTTGATCTAGAATATGCCTAAGAACACATATACAGAGATGCTGATAATTCCACCAGCTTTCACAAGGTATCTAAAATTCTAAAGCTGAAATTTGGCAATATTCCTTCCTTAGCAAGAATTAAATCAATTAAATGGCACAGGCTGAATGTCTGAAATGGAGCTTGACAGAATAAATTATACCATCAAATCACTGTCTCTTTTTTTCCTTCTTCATCTTCTACTACACTGTGCCCAAAAGAAAGTTATTTATTTATGCTTTGGTAGAAGTCCTGGATGGGAAAGTCTGCCTCTCGAACAAGTAGAGAGCCAGTATTCTCAGGAGAAAGCAAGATCACATTTTCTTGAAAAAACACCCTAAGTAAAATGAGTAAATAAAACAAAACACTAATTTGGTCATATTTAAGAGCTACCCTTGTGAGTTCATTTAATAACATGCAATATTCCTTTAACAACATGCAATATCACTTGTAATCCATGTAAAAGTATATCAAATACAAGAGGGTTCAATAATTGAAATGATTATAAAATGGAATGAGCAAGAATTCCTAGCAAAGAAATAAAGTTTATGTGCTAATGTGGGCAGGATCACATTCAACACAGGCCTTTGGGAAAATCCTTCCTTGGGTGTGCAGTATATTCATTTGCTATTATATTACTATATTTCAGTAAAATATTTGTCCCAACAAAACACATCTCGCTAAGTGGAACATTAACAACATAAGAACCAATGTAAAATAGATATTCAACAAAAGCTCTCCCCACATACACATCCGAAGATGGCTATTATCTCTCTTTGCTTGATTTCATTGTGATATCACACTAACTGTCCCTCTCTATACAACAACGTCAAAGAGGTGAAAGATACTGGAAGGCTCTTTCAGAAAAATCTGTTTCCTCTGCCCATCCACTCCCTTTGTTTTTGTTTTCCCTTCACTTCTTGTAGAAGAAATTTCGTCTTGGAGAGAATGCACCGGTCATTTGATATATCACATACCATTTACACAAGAGTTAACTATTTTGAGAGCAAACTATATTTTATATTGTTTCTCCTGAAATTCCTAAGTTGCCAATGATTCCACCAACATAATTATTCATTGGAATGTCCTTTTTTTGCACTGCAGATATTATAAATAGTTTCCTTTCGTCCTTCCCGTTTGGATACTGCTCATCGAGTCACATTTTCTGGTTTGCTTTTGGTGAATGCAATGCCCCGGCCCTCGGCAAGGAAGGAGGAAAAGCTCTGTAAACAGCAGCTGTCTTTGGAATAATTATCGCACAACCAGCCACTCTGTGTTACAGTGTTGGCAAATGTCACTGTAAAGTGGCAACAGGAAAAGTAAATTGCTCCCCACTTTTTTTCTCTGACCTGCTCCCTGTCAACTCGGACGCTTGGACAGAATCTTACTTCTCTCCCCATCCCTATACCAGTAGGGTAAAAGGGTTTGTTTAATCATGTAAAGTAAAATCAGACTGGAACTAAATAAGAGCTAAATGACTTTCCCCATTGGCATAAAACTGAAAAGGCAGGATTGGTCATTAAGTCATAATTAAGCATTAGCATTTAAGCAGAAACATTATATAATCACAAAAACAGTGTCAGATAAAAGCAGCAGAAATCATTTCAGCCAGCCCTGGTAGCCAGGCAATTCTTTTCAGGGATGTTTCTTTTTTGGGCTTTCCCAATTTGTACTCAGTAATGAAGTTAGGACATAATGTGATGTTTTCAATGTTCCCTTTCTGTGTGTATATTACGTGATCAAGATAGAATACAAATTTTTCAACCCATCATAAGTGCTTGGATACATTCTGTCAGAAGACTCATTCTATAAATCTACTTAAAAACTATAAATGTACTTAAAAACTGCAAAAGTACAAAAGTAAAAATTAAATCAAATTAGGATCTCTGAGTATACAGTATATTGATCAGTGGAACAGGAGCTAGAAGCTAGGATATTTCGATATTTTGAAAGTCGTCTTGTTAGTAACTATTCCATTCTTCGCCACTTAGTTTTTAAAAATCACGCACACATTCGCGCATCCACAAACGCACTCAGCCACACACACAGGTATAAAAAAAGGACTTACACAATTTCGTCGTTCTGGAACTCGAGCTCTCCGCACGTGTCCTCAAAGTCCTCCCCTCCGCCTCTGGCGGTCCCTTCAATGGTTTTATAGGGAACGATAACATTTCCGCGTGCTCCAGATGTTCTCAATACTTTCACCTCCATGATGCCAATGCTCTCACTCACGTGAGTCACAGGTTCCTCAAAAGTAAAGATGCCTGCGTGGTCATCATCAAAAATAGTCACGGTGGCAGTGGAGGGAGATCCCAGGCAAGCAAGTGTAGAGACATGATTGACTTCCAGGATGCCATCTTCCGAGGCTTCAGAAGATACTTTGACGTTGCTGAGATGCACAAGGAAATTCTCATCTTCCTCAAAGATGTCATCATCGATGATGCCAACTCTGATTTCCTTCTGGGTCTCACCAGGCTTAAAGACCACAGTGCCTTCAGTAAATTCGTAATCAGACCCGGCATTGGCTGTGCCATCCTCTGTTCTGAAGTCAACAAACACAGTGTTGGTCAAATCACCACCTCTGCGGATAATGGTCAGGGCTACCGTACCACAGTTCTCCAGACACTGATATGTTCCTTGTTCAAAGAAGATCTTACTGACAGGGTCATTTTCAGCCACTTCCGTGTTGACCTCGTGCATGCTGACGGCCTTCCTGGCTTGGTCAGCTGCATGCCTCTTTAAAATGTTGCCCGCCCCGGTCATCAGGCGGGTAGCTTGAATTCGGTAGAATGCTCGACTTTTTTGCTGCTGACTTAAGACTTGGTAGTTGGCCAATTCTATTAATTGCTCTATTTCCTTCTCCGGATGCTTCTGCTTGAGTTCCTTCAGAATCCTAGCCATTTCTCGCCTGGCTTCTTCATCATCTTGGTCCCTCTCATCGACTTCCAGAACTAGAGCACCATCTAAGAAACTGTCAACGTGGGAATTGACCACTTTCCCATCCATCTCAATTTCTGTCTTGGAAGACGGCCTGTCTCCTTCATGTTCAATAATCATTCCCCTCTGCTTGCCAGCCCGGTACCTCTTGTAGACATACTTGTAAAACAGAAGCCTCCTATCTGCCACCCAAGCGAACACAACACAGATGGGAAAGAAGAAGAAAGTAAGCAAACCTTCCCAGACCTCCACGACCCCAGGAGAGATGACAGACAAAATGATGTAAAGCCAGGTATAGGCAAAGATGCTCCAGGCTGCTGTCACAAAGAACACACGCAAATGCTTAATCTTCCTTGTCTCCCCATCTGGGACGACGTAAACACAAAGTGCAATAATGATGAACATATTGAATGCGGCACTCCCCACAATGGTGCTAGGACCGAGGTCTCCTGCATTGAAGTTATGGCCACACACCTCAATTACTGAAAGGAGAATCTCTGGCGCTGAAGATCCCAGGGCCATCAAGGTCAGGTTGGACACCGTCTCATTCCAGATCCTCACAGTGGCCTTGGTGGTCTCTCCATTGGGTTTCTTTATGGTGATTTCTTTTTCTTGAGACGTGATGACTTCTATAGAGGACATGAATCGGTCGGCAATGATAGAGACTCCGAGAAACATGTAGACCATGGCCACGAAATACACAGTTGCTCTAGCAATTTTGTCCCCAAAGGAAGGGTCTTGGGGCTCCCAAATGGGTAAAATCACCCCTTTCTTACAGTAATAGGAGCCAGTACACTCGCTGGTTTCATTGCCTTCTCCTTTCATTTCTGTCTCAGCGCTTATATGGTCCACGTGGGAAAACAAGAGAGCCACCATGGCTAACACATGAAATCCCATCGAAAAGGTGGGTGAGAGACCGAATCGCAGCATGTTGGACAATGGCAGAGTTCCAACTGTCCCAACCTACTGGGAAAAATAAGATAGGGGGAGGGTGGGGGGAAAAAAAAATCACATCATTAGATCCAGATCCAAAGCATGACTAATTACTTATTTTTATTACTTTTACTAATGATTTGTTTATATTTGACTATCACAACATCTATGGAGAATCATGATTCTAAGAACCCATCTGTGATTAAGCAATCCTTGGTAACGTTTACAGCCCAATCTCTCCACTTGAGAATTTTCTACATGTAGTCCCCATTCACTGAGCAATGTACACAGCTGACTTACTGGAATGAAATGTTCAATTATATCCTTGCCTTGTTGAATACACATGCATGCATGCTAACAGCCAATGGGAAAAAACAAAAAATTTTGACACATTGCATAATTTTCTCCTTGTTGCTAAGGGAGATTTCCTTTTAAACTGCGGTTAGTACAATCACCTTCCAGAAACTGTTTCATCACCAAAATCACCTCGTTAAGAGTGATGCTATGAAATTTAGACTCTAAAAATCCTACCAACGCAAGGCTTGGTGATGATCTTAAATTCTAGAGCACAACTTTGCACTGCATTTCATGAAATCATGTCCTATGGCTCTTGGAAGCACAGAGAAATCTTCAAGCTTGCCTGCAATCAAAGCTCAATGGTATTTGTACTTGAGGGGAAAAAAAATCTGCTATAAGGCAATATTTCCACACATTAAGTACAGTTTTTAAAAGCGTGTTTTGACGAGAGCACATTTCCTCCTAATTCTCAGCAAGCCCGGGTCTCCTGATGCATTAGCAGCCAGGCATCTGGTTCTTCAAGCACTGCTCTTCATATCTGTGTACAGATCTCGCTCTAGAATCTGCAGGCTGCCCACAACAGGAAAGGGAGATAAGCAGGTCCAGGTCTAGGAGTGTGTAAGTAAGACTCTTGCCTGGCAGGCTGTGAAATCAGCGTTACCAGCCATAAAACGTTCCTTCTCTGTGTCAATGTCAGACTTGCCATGGTCATTCTAAAATACACATTAGTTCTATAGAGGATTCAAGCGACCCAAAAATGCAAGGGCAATAATTCCATCTAAATTAGCTCATGTGACAAAATGACAGCGACCACAACATATACATGTGATGAAGGGCGGTAGGCAACGAGGGATATGGCAACGGCATCCCTGGTGGGGGAATTCAGGTTCACGGCGGCTCCATCCACCACTCTGCCTTGCTTACCAAGCTGTGTGCCTCTCAGTGACCTTGCATCACCTCTGATTCCAGGGCGCTGGTGAAGGTGGTAGGGGCAGGCGCTGAAGCAAAGAAGGGTCTGCTCCAAGTCAGGGTAGGTCTGGTCTGGAAAGCCAGTTATGACATCGGATAACACGGGGATAAGAAGGGTCCTGAGTCAGAGCTTAGCCCTGTGGCCTGACACAGAGTTAAAAGTGGGGCTGAGTTAGACGCCCTCATAGCCTCAGGCTGTCTGAGAGTCACGCCCACATTCACCTAGGCTCTCTGGCTTATGTTTGAGGCTGATGGCTTATACTGAAAAGTGCACCAGGGCCCCGGAGAACCTCCACCCTGGTCCAGCCCATTCTGGCACACCCTCCGCAAGCCCACCATCACCTAAAGTCCTTGTTTTTAGCTCATTAATGCTGGGAGATAAGCTTTGACCTTTTTCCCATGCTAAAGAAGACACAGCAGAGGGCTGCGATGGTGGAATTCCATTCTAAGTAAAAGGTCGAAAAATAGAAGCATATTTTCAAAATATGCAAAAGTTCATGGTCCGTGTGTCTAACTGTTCAGTCATTACTGGGCTTGGGTGGCTTATAGGATTTCTCCTTAAAACAAGGTAACACTGAACCATCCTGTAAGAGCAGCGGCAGATCCAGTTCTAACTCCCTTATGCCGCAATTTATTCCCCATATTTATAAGAGCCATCCAGACAAATTTTAGAAGGATATGCTAGGCTCTCTTCTAGGTCCTGAGAATTCATCAACGAATTTTTTTTTTAAGCCTCCATCTTTGTGGACCTTATATTCTAATGGGGAGGAAACAAACAAATAAATGTAAATGTCAGACGGTAAAAAGTGCTATAGTGGTGGGGGGTAGGGAGCAATTTCAATAGGACAGGAAGTCTATGAGTGTCAGTGTGTGAGTGTGTCAGTGTGTGTGTGTGTCAGTGTGTGCACACACGTGGCATGCATGATTTTATAATGGATGGTTTAAAGAAGGCCTCTCTGATAAGGTGACATTTGAGCAAAGTCCTGAAGGAAGAAAGGGGCCAAGCCTTGTGGATAGTTGCAGGAAGAGAATTCCAAGATAAGCTCAAAGACCCAGAAGAGAACTGTACTTTGCACAGTCTGGGAACCACGAAGAAACCAACGTGCTGAGAAGGCAGTGAGTGAAGGGAGCAGGGCTCAGGAGCTGGGAACACAGTGGGGATGGATAACGAAGGGCACTGAGGACATTATAAGATGCTGGCTTTGACTGTGAGGGAGATGGGAATCATAGGGAGGTTCCGCTCAGAAGTGTGATGTGAGCTGATTTTCCTTTTAAAATGATCTCCCTGCTCGTTCAGTGAAGAACAGACTATAGGGGTAAGAGTAGAAACAAGGAAGCCAGTATTTGCCTATTATAAAAAAAAAAAAATCTGATTTATAAATGACCCCCCGATGCCTGGTAGGTATATAAAACGATACAGTAAAGATCTAAAGTTTAAAAAGGAGAAAGAAACATTTGCGGTGACCCTTTTGGAAGATTTGCAACTTAAAACGTCTTGGTAACCTGTCAGGATCAGAAAGGTTAAGTATTTGCTCAGAGGGAGTAGGACAGAACACAGAGAGCCAACACTGGACACAGACTCGAAGCTAAGCCTGTCTCCAGAACTGATAGAATTAACCACTCCCTTCAAATCACTGCCAAGTCTCATCATTCCATTCCTCAAGTTTCAGCCAAAACAAACTTCCTAAAGTGCAGATCAGACTCTCTCACTCCCCTTAAAACTCTTCATGGGCTGCCTATTGCCCTGAAGACAAACCCAAACCCCCTCAATAGGCTGTTTACACCTTTTAGGATCTGGCCTCTGAGCTCCAGAATATGGGAATTCTCTCCACTCCCTGAACAGGACAACACTTTCTTACCTCCAGGTCTTTGCACACTGTGTTTTCTGTACCCTGAACTATTTTCCTTCTTAGCAGCAAGTTTCAAAATGGCACAACAGCAAATCACAGTTGATTGCCTGAGACCGAAATACCAGGCTCCATTCTTAAACACTGTCCCAGACACCATGCTAAACTCTTTACAGGGGTCATTATATCTAATACTTCTAAGAACCAGCATTGCCCTGTTACACAACTCCTAATGCTACCAATTCCACTAGAGTCTGTGTGAATAGCAGCCCTGGACTTGTGCAGTGCACAGTGCCCTGTTACACAACTCCTAATGTTACCAATTCCACTAGAGTCTGTGTGAATAGCAGCCCTGGACTTGTGCAGTGCACAGTGCCCTAACAATAGCCCTATAGGATAGATATTATAAGCCCATTTTGTAGGTGGGAAGACTGAGGCTCAGACAGGTTAAGTTCTTGCTGAAAGTCAGACAGACAGTAACTAAAATTCAAAGCCTGGTCTGTCTCTGAGATGATATAATTCACTGCTCCATTCTACCATCCCTGAGAGTATGTAAAATAATCTTTGAGAATGACTGGATTCAGGCTTGGACTAACCCGCTGGAAAACCTCCTGGCTCCCAAGAGGAGGACCTAGGTAGCAAAAGTCCCATGGAAGGATTACAACAAGCCTGGTTTTATGTTATGGATTAGAGGCTTAGACGAGCATCCAGAGCTCTGAGGTAACCTGTGGCTGGGATGTTCCTAGAGACAGCTGACCCCCACTTTCCCGCCTTTTAGCAATTACCTGGCGACCTCTCCTACAAGTACTCTCAGGGCAATCTCTTAGGTCTGCCGAGAAGAAGACCTGCCCCACCCACATCTCCCAATATGTTCTCAACCGAAAGGGTAACAATGTCTAAGGGTGGATTGACCAGTAAAAATCCATCATCACTATCAGAGAAAAAGGAAGGGGGCCTCTGAGGTTAATTCAAAAATATCATAATTATATTCAAAAGATGGCAGTGGTCTAATTTGTGAAGTCAGTGGACAAAAAACACTGCTATAACTTATTAGCCATGAAGCAACTGGAAAGAACTCTCTGGACTTCGGTTTCTTTCTTTATTAAATTAACGCCAAATCTAAATGCTTGTGAGGATATGGGGTAGGTGTCATCTAAATGAGACTTCTTTCATTTTTTTGTCTCCTTTCTTTTAGGGTCTTGCCTCTGTCATCAGATTCAAAGAGATCTCTACCTGACTCTCCCCACTGACTCCTCAAATATATATTTTCATGAAAATTAAGCAGGAAATAGAGGCCACTGATATGTTGGTCTGCTGCCTGGCCTTCTTATCTTCTGCCCTGATCTACTGAAGTCTGTAACAAGGGGTAGGCTGATCTTCATGGTGGTTTCAGATCAACTCTTAACATCCACAGCTAGTTCTTACTTAGGAATATCCATTACATCACCCAAATGAGCCTTCAGCACAGTAGCAAGAATATTCACATTATCTTCTGCTCACTATTTATTTTATTTATTTATTTGTAAATTTATTTATTTACTTGTCTTTATTTTTGGCTGTATTGGGTCTTCATTGCTGTGCACAGGCTTCCTCTATCTGCGGTGAGTGGGGGCTACTCTTTGTTGCAGTGCGCGGGCTTCTCATTGTCGTGGCTTCTCTTGTTGCGGAGCACGGGCTCTAGAGCGCAGGCTCAGTAGTTGTGGCACACGGGCTTAGGTGCTCCGCAGCATGTGGGATCTTCCCGGACCAGGGATCGAACCCATATCCCCTGCATTGGCAGGCGGATTCTTAACCACTGCACCACCAGGGAAGCCCTCACTATTTATTTTAAAACAAACCAAACAGCCCCAGAACCTACAGATGGCAGACCTGAATGGAACTGACAATGGATGGTGAACAGGTATCAAACTGAGTGAGCCCAGCCACCTATGTTGAAGGGAGAGGTCACAAAAATGGATGTATGTACTTGCAAGACAGATCTTTATCAAACTGCCACAGTGGAGGTCCAACGAGTAGTTAGGCCGCACAGCAGTGAGGAGCTATGGCGGCTCTGACTACAAGGAGAACTGACTCAGACAGAAGCAATACCTCTGGCATTCTCACCAGTCCTGTGCTTGAGGCAGCCTAATCTCATTCTGCTGACTGGCAGCTGGGGTTATTCCAAGGAACTCCCTGACTCTCCATCGGGACCTGGAATCCCCTTCTATGTGATTCTTGCTGACTGAAAGCCTCTAAAGCTAAGCAATGAATCTGTTTCTAAGGCAACAGTAAAGCAACGATAAATTCTGATCCACTATGGATGCAAGCACATCCTAATGCTTCTAGACAAAGAGATGATGCCAGAGGATGACTTTTCTTATCTGATCATCCATTTGAGGGTGCCAATTACTGTGCTGGCCCCCAACCTCAGGCCATCAGGCCGTGACCACACTTCAGAAAGGAGCTCGTTCAGTTTCCACAGCGACTCTCTGCTATTACTTTTTTTTTTTTTTTTTCCAAAGAGAGTTTCTTCTTTGCTGCCTGATAAATGAGGCCAGGTCCTCTAGGAGACAAGTCGTGAGACATCACATAAGGGGCTCAAGCCCTCTTGCCTAAGCTTACAAGACTGGAGTCAGAACCCTGTCCCATCTCAGAAAGCACCCGCCTCATTCATCAAAGGTAGCAACTGGGGTGACAGGCAACATAGCCAAAAAAAGAAAGATGGATTTAGGATTTAGGATAATGAAGATGTTATTGAAAAGTCATGAGACCCTTTTTCTGTACTTTGATTTTCGATATAGAACTTATTATTTTTTTATGGAAGTATAGTTGATTTACAATGTTGTGTTAATTTCTGCTGTACAGCGAAGTGACTCAGTTATACACAGATATGCACTCTTTTTTATATTCTTTTCCATTGTGGTTTACCCCCAGGATATCGAATACAGTTTCCTGTGCTATACCTTAGGATCCTGTTGTTTATGCATTCTATATGTAATAGTTTGCATCTACTAACCCCAAACTCCCAGTCTATCCCTCCCCCACCCTCCAACCCCTTGGCAACCACAAGCCTGTTCTCTATGCCTGTGAGTCTTAGAACTTATTACTTTTTATACACTATATAATTTATTTAATGGTTCTGCTTATTGTCTCTCTCTCTCTGTGTTTCTCTCTTTCTCTCTAACAGATGTCAACTCTGTAAGGGTAGGGCTTTCTGTCTCTTTTGTTCACCCAGTTCCTAGAGCAGAGCCTGCTATACGGAAGATGCACAGCACCTGCTTTTATTAAATGAATAAAATATTTCTCAGCGGGTCATGTGCTGCTTCACCAAATCTCTGATGTGGAATCAGAATCCGAGGGCTGAACCCAGGCATATGCATTTAGAAATGTTCCCTGTGTAAAATGGATGCCCCTAAAATAAGCAGAGGCCGGTATCAGACTGAAAAGCCAATGTCAGTGTTGGGTAGAGGAGAGGAATTGTGATTCAGTCATGCACAGAGAACCTCAGGCTAGAAAACCTGATCTCCAGCATCAAGAGAGGGGCTGGGACCCTGACATTTTCCCCAGCACCTGGTAGTTGGTCCTCCTATACCAGCCCTGGCTTGCTGATTTCTTCTAGAATGCCAAGATCATCTGCTCTGTTGAGAGGGTCCTAATATTTTGGACATCCTCAAGGGAGCATATCTTCGTATCCTTTTAGGACACTAAAAAGACATCTAGTCAAACACCAACCCCAAATCACCTCTATTACAGAGGCCCCATAAAAGAGAAAGAGCACTAAGAATTCAAATATATTACCTCTGCGTTCTGACATGGAAATATGGGTAGAAGGAAGAAAGCTGGAGAATAGAGTCTTCCAATGGTAAATAAGTAAGGAAGAATTTGAAGGGAAGATACTCTGCTAATCTTGGTCTCCATGAAGAGTCAGCCAGGACTATCCTCAGATTTGTTCTGCCAGGACCAAGGGCAGTGGAAGGGTCCCACACTCAGGGGCCTTTATGACAACCATGACTGCCACCATTGACCGAGCACATGCCTGCCCACCCCCCAGGAAAGGCTTTTGTAAGCACTCCTATTCATCACATAGCAGGCAAAGACGATCTGTTTGGGGGATCATCAGCTAAAATCTGAGGTCTGAAATCCCTCCAAAGTCATGTAATAATCTCAAGGTTTTTCCATTCAGTCAGGAGAAAAGAAAATAGAGAATGAAATCCTAGCCCTGAACAAGCAAAACTAAAATAAAAGAGGGCAATGCAGAAAGCTGGGGAGAATGATTCTGAATTTTAGCCTAACAAGTAACTTAATACTTGGCCCTAAAAACAATAAATCAATATTTTTTCGAGAATCTCAACGCAGCCCACAAATTTACTGTCTTGGGGTCAAGACATTAATTTTTAACTGGTAAGTAATCCAAATAAAAGGGAAAACAACACATTCATTCATGGGTTTGTCTGCCAAGTTTTTCTTAGCCACTCGTATGTGCCAGATACCGTGATACAAAGATGAATAAGATAATATCCCCAAAGAAGCTCACATTCTAGTGGGGCCTTACAAGAGTCAAGGAGTGAGTCCCCTTTCTGGAAGACATAACTCTTTCATTACTAGGGAATCACAGAAGAGGGGAGACTTTCCAGGGATTCAGACAGTGAGACCATGACTACACCTGGATGCTCTCAAAGTGGACCACCTAGTTCCCAGGTTAACATATCTGGGGTCTTGGGGTCATACAACCGGGCTTCTAGAAATCTCCAACTGCTCAGCATACAGTCCTGCAATCAAAAGATTTCAAATGTAGTGAATTCCCGGAGGAGGGCCTTGGATCATCTTTTCTGTACGCTGAATCTTTCAGGGGCCTTGTGTTGGACAATAGTTACTATTTCAGGTAATAATTTGGTCACCATCCACCCTGTAGAGAAAGAGCAGCCTTTCTTTGATGTTCAACCTTACACACTGAAAAAAAAAAAAAAAAAAAAATGAGGTCATATGCACGCATTTATTTCTGGGTCACCAAAAAAGATTTCCTACCTAAAAATATCTTCCACACTAGCCTGTTGACATTTCGCCTTCAGACCTTTGTTTCAGTGAAGTATAGCCCTCCTGGTATTTCTAGTTCTAAGAGAGTGGGTCATTCATTCGTTCCTCAAGCACTTATTGAGGGCTTCTATGTGCAAAGCACCAGACCAAACACCGTGGGAAGTACAAAGATGATTGACTCATGGTCCCTGTTCCTGATGAATTTACAGTTCTTCCAGTAATACTTACTCGAATGACCATGAATCGGAGAAAGAATATGGAAAATTCCATAAAAGGAGGGGACTAGAATGATGACAGAAGTCAGACAGAGTGAGGACATTCCAGAAGGCAGCAATGATATGACAAAAGGCATAGAACAATGCTCTTTCAGCTTCAGGTCACCTAAGGATCATCTGGAAAATTCTCTGAAGTGCAGATAGCTGGGCCCTATCATCAGATACACAGTAGCTCTAAGGAGGAACCCCCAAATTTGAATTTTCCCAAGCACCCTAGGTGATTCTGATATGGATGGTCTTGGCATTGGCATGAAGGGTAGAAAGGCAGAACTGGGTAGGAGGAAAAAACTGGCATAAAGGGCATCGGGCATGTTTAGCAAACAAAGACTGGAGAGCAGAGGACTTAAATAAGGTCCTTGATGGAAGGCAGTACCTAAAAATTAGAAGATAGCGTTTGTTGTAACATCAGTAAGTTGTTGATATGAAATAGTGTATCAGATGGGCTCTCACTGTCACAGATTGGGACTCCAGACAGCATCAAAATATGAAGCCCCTTGGTGACTATGTGTGTGAGGTAAGAGAGAAGAGGGTAGAGAAAAATGGACCCTAACAGGAGATCAACAGGGCCCCCCAAAGAGGAGATTAAATCATTGGGAGTAACTTACACGTACTTTGTAATTTTGCCAAGGGTTTGTTCTGCTTTCCTTAAGGAGAAGCAGCTAAGGATGGCTAGGAATCTACACAGACACAGGACAAAGAACCAGATCCACGGAAGTCTTCAGAGACCTTCTAATCAGGTTCCATCCACAAGCCCTGAACAACAGAGGTCAACAATACACAGCAACAAAAACCCCAAACTGGAAGGCTCAGGGGGTGAGGAAAGCTGTGCTCTTTAAATGAGAGGCTCTGTGTGGAGCCTCACCAACTCCCCTGTTCCTTCAAGTCAAGGGTAAATCTTTGCAGTCCCTCTTCTGGCTTTCTAGTCTGCCTCTTGGGACTGGGGATGTTTAATACAGACTCCAATTTCAAGCTATGCGATAGGAACATGCAGATGCCTTTTTAAAAAAAAAATCTTTTTTAATAAGGAAAATACTGGTTATGTGAGCAGAGGCTGGTGAATTTCATCAGCTTTCTCCCTGAGTCATTAAGCTTCATCTCCGAGTAGACTGCTGTTCGGGGGATAGGACCCTATCAACTCGAAGTTTGTAGGTCTTTTAAATTTTCCTGCATAGTCACAAAGCATAATCCTTTAAAGAATAAGATGCTCTTGAGGAGAACAGAAGTAGGAAGTAAAAAGAAATTAAAAAAAAAAAAAAACTCAAGTTGATAGATGCTCACGTAATGGTGACCCTTCATCAATATTCTAAAGTTCCTGACAATATACACAGTGACATGGGTCTAAAACTAGGTGTGTATGTATATACAAAAAATCCATTTTTTAAATGGAAGCAGCTTAAAAAGGAACTAACCAAATTTTTGTTTAGAGAAATAAATTGAGTAGCTTTTTGGGAGGGAAAATATGAACTTTTTACACAAAACCCTGAACACAGTTTATGAAACATATAGTTTCTCTACTAGGTAAGGCATCTAGTGAACATGTCCTTTAAACCAATCCCATACACCTGTATTTGAAGAATTGTTTAAATATTGGCTTATGGCTTATGGTTTTAATGTTGGTAACTATGCCACAACTATTATGTTATTGTCTTTTTGTGATAGGTAAGGATTAGATAGGAGCTTTTGAAAAAGAGAAAAAATTTAGTGGAGAAAGAAATACTCATCATTTAATCATTTCATTAACAAGTGAAGATAGTAACCTGCCTATTAAGTCCTTGCTTAAGCAAGGACTGTTTTCACCAGTATCAATGACTAATGAGAGAACATGCATTCCTTCCTTCATTCAGCAAACACTGAATGTCTATTATGCATCTGGCAAGGTATGGGAGGCTAGAACCATGAACTAATAAACAAGACACAATCTCTCTCTTCCCTGAATTTATTATCTAGCTGGGAAGACAGATGATAGATGTTAATTTAAATTGTTCCAGAAAGAAGCATTTATTTAAATTGTTCCAGAAAGAAGCATTTATTAATTGATAAATGCTATGAAGGAAATACACAGTCCTACAAGAGTCAGTAATGGAGGACCTGACCTACCAGGGTATTAGGGAAGACTTTGCTGATGAAATAACATCTGAGTCAAAACTTTTTAAAAGACACTCAGCAGGAAGCCAGGCTAAAGGTTGCTGGAGTGCAAGGCCTTAGGTTAACACTTATGCAACTACCCTTCTCTGTAATGGGATTACTCACAGACCTACCTTCTTAGATATGCTGGGTGTTGAGATCATGTTTAGAAAATACTAAAAACACCTTCTGTAATTTACATGAGAATTTTCCCCTCTGAGGTCATAGTCATACAGTTGAAATTAATTGCATTCTACCATGCTGCTGGGGGAAATATAGTAGATGGAAGGGTCGTTGGTCTAGGGGCCAAAAGAAATGAGTGCTGGTCTTGGCTCTCACTGGCCAGTCATGTGGCCTTGGACAAGTCATTTTCCCTTTCTCAGCCTGATCTGTAAAATTGAGGAATTTGGCTAGCAACCCAAAGCTATGATATTCTAATCCCTCACTTTGGCATTCAAGGTCATCATCCATAATATGTTGCCTGTCTACCTCCCCAGGTTTACTGTTCCTGGTAGACAACTGAGCTACTAAATAAAAATTACCCAAATATGCACGCTGTTTTTCTTTCTCATGTTTTTCTACCCGTCCTCCATGACCCATCTCGAATGTCCAATTCCCCTTCATTAAAATGCTTTTAGTGCTAGGAAGGCCCCTAAAAGTCATCTAACGTTGCCCCTTCCCCTTTTTCCCCACATGAAAACTCAGGCCATCATAACTTAAAAGACTTTTTCAAAGCCATGCATCTCAGAAGTGACAGAACCAGGCTCTAAAACAAGGTGTCTGAGTTTCTAGGCCAGATCTCTTTCCATGACACCAACCCCTATTGCTGGGTTTCCTGCAGCTCCCTAAGATGGCCTGTGTATCTCTTACAATCTGTGTCTCAAGGGAGGCTCGAGAGGGAGGGGATATGGGAACATGTGTATGCATATGGCTGACTCGCTTTGTTGTGCAACAGAAACTAACATGGTATTGTGAAGCACTTATACTCCAGTAAAGATCTATTAAAAAAAAAAAAGGGGGGGGGCTTCCCTGGTGGCGCAGTGGTTGAGAATCTGCCTGCCAATGCAGGGGACACGGGTTCGAGCCCTGGTCTGGGAAGATCCCACATGCCACGGAGCAACTAGGCCCGTGAGCCACAACTACTGAGCCTGCGCATCTGGAGCCTGTGCTCCGCAACAAGAGAGGCTGCGACAGTGAAAGGCCCGCGTACCGCAATGAAGAGTAGCCCCCGCTTGCTGCAACTAGAGAAAGCCCTCGCACAGAAACGAAGACCCAACACAGCCAAAAATAAATAAATTAATTAATTAATTTAAAAAAAAAAAGAGTTGGCAAACTATGGCCAACAGGTCATATTTAGCCCACCACCTGTTTTTATAATGTCTATTTAATTTGTTTTTACATTTTGAAATGATTGACAAAAATTTTAAAAAGCAATATTTCATGACGTGAAAATTATATGATGTTCAAATTTCAGTGTAAATAAACAATCTCTTACAGAACACAGCATGTTCACACATTTAAGTATCGTCAAGGGCTTTCATGCTACAACAGCAGTGTTGAGGAGCTGTGACAGGCTCTGTGGGCCACAAAGCCAAAAATATTTACTATGTAGCCTTCAAAAAACAGCTTTGTGACCTTTGGTGTAGTCATTATGTATGCCCTTATCTTCGAGCTCTCCATGGCGACCGTCGCAATTAGCACGTGCACATAAAGGCGCACAGGTGCTCTCTCACTGGTCATCTCTCAAGTAGTAAGGACCAATCCTCACTGAGCACTGATATGCCAGAAGCAGTTCCAAATGCTTTACAAGTATTAATGCATTATTCCTCACAAAAACCCCATAAGGCTCTTTACTACTATTACTCCCATTTCATAGATGAAGCAAATGAGGCACAGAAAAGTTAAGGATCCTGCACAATGTTAAATATGCCATTTGTTGAATTCAAACAAATATTAAAACCAACATGATACGCCTGCTGACCTCAGAGAACTTTGGTCTGAGTACCATAGGGCACTTCACTGCATTTGTCAATATCCTCGATATAGAAGCAAAGTCATAGTTTTCTTTCCACCTGAGGAAATCGTTGCTAGACATCCACGCACTCCTGAGGCCAGAAAACACAGGCACATTTCTAGAGGGCTTCTATATTATCAAAGAAAAAAGGGAGATGTAACTTTGGTGAAATGACTTCAGAGTCATAGATCTAGATTCAATTATGTCCCATTTCACTCTTATTGAGTCATTTAATTTCACATGGCCTCCATTTGCTTATTTGTTGATAAAAAAACTAGATGATCTCTGATGTGTCTTCCAGTGCTAGCTATGGGTCTAAGGAGCACGAGCACTGATAGGGAGAAGTTCTGAAAAAGGGCCAGGGGCAGCTGCATGGCCAGGAGAAGAGAGTGAGGAGTTAAGGGGGGGGCGGGGAAGAGTCACCAACTGTGCCCAACATCAACTCACAAATTTCAGCTCCAGGGGGCTCACATCCCCCACCATTTGAAAGGCAGATGGTTTTGGAAGAGTGACGACCTGCACCTTCTGAGGGACATGTGACAGATGACTGAGTCCCTCCCCAAGCTCTATCCTTTTGCCCCTGGCTGATGCCACTCACTTTGGGGGCACTACCATGGTGCAGAGATGAAGTGGAGGTTGGCGTGTAGAGTAAGCAGACCGATTCTCTAAACATGCTGAAACTGGGTGCTATACATTGAACAGAGCAGAGCCAAAGGGCGCTCTGGGTCCTGTGCGTTAAGGGGAAGCAGAAGTGAGGAACTGGAGAAGCTTAAGGGAGAAAGCATCAGAGCCATCCGGTGCTCAAGAAAGAAAGAGAAACCACCTGTGATGGCCCAGAAAATACAACCATCAAATATAAGGTCTGTTCCTTGCTTCACCCCTCAGACTGATACAGCTTCTCTCCTCCAAGGCATGCTGGAAATTCATCATCAATTTTGGGTTCCCGTGTAAAATACACGTGAGCAATGATTTATGCTAGCATCTGTTCCAGATCCACAGTTCCCATGGCATGGTCCTAACTGGGACATGCAGCTAGCTTGAAGTCTGGAAATGGCCCTAACCTTGCTCCGGGGTGGTCCTTGTCATAAATTAGCTGGGGCTGGTTTACATGTTTTAAAAATAGCGAGGCTTTATTTATTTGCAAAGTCCTTTCACTCTTTGAGAACCAACTAAAATGCCTCCTCCTCCTCCATGAAGCCTCTTCCAGTGTTCTCTTCTTCCTCTCAACTCTAAAGCACTGGGCTCATTAGACAGCTGCAGCCATCTACCTCACTCAGCCCAGTGTTTAGGTGCTCTAGACCGTACATCCCTAAGAACAGGGAACACAGCGCAGAGAGCATGTTTTGCGCATGGCTTTGAAACAGCCTCAAAAACGGGTACCATCACCTATTCACTCCTGGACAAGTTATTTAACTGAGCCATAGTCTTCATCTTTAAGTCAAGATCAGGATGCTTTCCTGCAACGGTGTTAAGTGAGAAAACATGTACAAAGTGCTTAGACTGATGTCTGGAACATAATAGGTGTTCAGCAAACATCACATAACTCTTCAGCATCTGCCTTCTCTGAAAAGCCCAGCGCAGTGCCTTGCATACACTGAGTGCTCAATAAATATCACAGTTGGGTTGAAGAAAATTGCTGAATCACTCTCTTGTCTCTTTGACTTCATTTCACATTAGATTCAACCAGGAAATTATTAAATTATTCTGACTTCACATGCAATGACATCTACAGAGTGATGACTTTTTCTGTCTTTTCTAAAAAATTAAGATGGACTCTAATATTTACATTCATGTTTCTATGTCTATTACATATGCCAAAAAACATTTGTCTGAACGAGTATCACACTAGTGTTCTAGGTTACTGGTATGAATATTCCAAAATGATACAGTAGAAGCCATTCAAGACTTTAAGCATATGATTTCACACTACAGGACATATTTCACCCATTTCTCAGAAGAGTAAATTTTCAAGAAAAATCAAATTTTTGTTACCTTTGCTGACCCAGAAGTAAAATTTCAGGGTGACAGTTTATCTTTGCCTCTGTCTGGCTACTCTCTACACCCCCCACCCCACCCCACTTCAGCAGCCCGGTTCCCGGGTACTTCCCCATCAGAATGGCCCTCTGGGGGCACTAACTGCACAGCAACCCATTTCAAACTTCTTTCACTTCCTCTGCATCATCCCGTGTTCCAGCCCTCAGGACTTTTCTGCCAGCTGATCTGATAAACCAATCCAAGTTAGTAAATGAACAGATGCGAATAGTTTGTGAGAATGAACGGTAGCTCTTTCCTAGGTAATCTCATCGCATTCTATTAGGGATCTACTAGATAGAATTACTTCATTCAAATGAATGTCTCTAATAGTGAGAATTTCTGATCCTACATTGGTGGAAGGATAAATGCTTTGAATCCAGGGATGTTTTGTGCTTCTCACATCACTTTCTAGACAGCTGCCTATAACATACTTGCCCCTGATCAAAAACACACTTCCATCACTTCAGCTGCTTTCCATCACTTCAGGACTTTTCTCCTTCCCTACATTCTCCTCCTCCTCCTGAAATTGGCTAGAAAGTTTCAGGTAGAGAGAAAATGGGATTCTCGTGAACCTTGGTCTATCCTGTTACTTACTATGTACTCTTGGCTGCGCCGATCAAAGGACAATCACAAATGTAGACATAAAACACTTAGGGTTCAAAACATAGTTGACAACAAAGAGAGCCTACAACAAACACTTGAGGCCTCAAGGTCTGCGAGCAACTGTCTTCCAAGTTGAGTCAACACACTAGAAAAAGATGCCTAGTCTCATTTGTATTCTCAACTGCTTGTGAGGAAATCATGCCAGTAAGAGTAGTTCACCCTAGGAGTCTCCAGTTCATTAAATGAGCTGCTTGATTTACAAACCCTATTGAGAACCTAATCATTGATTAGTTGTTTTCAAAATATGTGTTGTATATCTTTTGCGAAGTGTCTGTGGCGTGTGTGCGTGTGTGCGCGCACGTGTACGCATGTGCCCTTTGGCCTGCATGGGCCTGTGTGTGTGTGTGTGTGTGTGTGTGTGCGTGCGTGTGAGAGGCTGAGGAGGGAGAGAGGGAGGCAGGAAGAGAGAGAAAGAGAGAGAGGACAGATGCAGACACATTCACGCACAGGTATCTTTTGGGAGAGAAAAAAAGAAAACTGAAAATAATCCCACTGCACTTAATGAGGCCCCACCGGACTAGCCCTGAGTCTAAATCAGAATCTCAGAGGCAAGACTCTGAAAGCTCACTTTCCCAGAACCCAGTCAGTCCATCTCAGTGGGTCAGAGAACACCTGACATTTACTTCCACTAAATCTCGAGGACATCTCCAGGGGATAGACCTCCCTTTGTTCAGAGAGAAAATTGGAAGCAGCAAGTTCAGCAACCTACTGCCTTCGTTAGCACCAATAACCACTGAAAATTAGAACCTAAGTGCTATATAGGCAGCTGAGGGAATGGATTCTGAAATCTAGGGAAAGTCAGGGAGAACATCTGCCACAAGAGGGAGCAGGAGAATTTGATCAGATGGGAGACTGTTTGGTAGAGGTTATGATGAGAGGTCTGACCATGAGGTATGGATGATATTGGAAGACGTTTTGACAAGACATTTATCCCTTAGAGGAAAAAAAAAAAAAAAAGAGGATGGAAGGATCTGGAAGAAGTGAGATCTCAGCACCCTGATTCCTAAGTTGTTAGCAAATGTAAAGCAACAATTTAATTTTTAGAGAAAAGCAACATACAGCAAAAATATCAAGCATGCAAGATATGTGCTCTACCATCCTCTTTTAATTGTGTATTTCTTTTTCCAGATTTAATTTCTATTTCAATTTAGATCTTGTTTATTTCCATGCTGATGGGGCAGACTGCTTGCTTCTTACCTACATGCTTTTCTTCCTCTACCTGAAGTCATCACGGAGAAAGGGCCTCTGTTACTGAATTGCAACACGAAAATCAGATGGTACAGTCCTAAAATGCACTTACTTTGAGAAAAACCCATCCATGAGCTAAATGCGTGCTTTGTACTTGCTTTAAAGGGGGAATGCAACTTCGTTGGATCTACAGAGCTTTTCTCACCATTTATTTTGTCAAAGAAACAGACTAAGTACGTACAGGGAAGGAACTATGCGTTTACTTTGCAAGATAAATAAAAGTCTATTTTTGTCTGATAAAAAACATGTTAAATATAGCTTCCTAACAAAATGCTGAAGCTCTCTTGGAATATTTTACTTTCAAAACATAGTAAGTTTGAAAGAGCAATTAATGTAATTCCTGCAAATAGTCCTGTAGGTGTTACTGGCTATACACTTCACCTTCTTTTTGCAATTTCACCTTCTTTTTGTAATTTCATTTGGAGTTAAAGCACTGCTAGGGCTACGCATTTTTCTTTCCTTTCATGGTCAACAAAAGGGTTATCTAGTACTTAATCCAAAAGGATACAGTAGAAGCCATTAAATAGTAATGATAAAGTAAATAGAAAGATAGACAGTAGGTAGGTAGGTAGACAGATACACAGATAGATAGATATAAAGCACAGCCTTCATATTCTTTTAATTTGTTACTCCTCTTCCAGCCCTGCTAAGCTTTTAAGACAGAGTAAAGGAAGTCTGATTGTCATGGACACTTACATTCTTTGCTGTCCCTGCACAGCTCAATAGTGAATAACAGTTTACCTCTGTCCAGTTTTTTTTTTTTTCTTTTTCCCTAGGAATTAATCATATTTAACAAAACAGCCAGTTTAGGGGGAAAAAATTAAGGCTCCTTTTTTAGTAGGTGGGAGAAATCATAGCTAAAGAGCCCTCAGATCCAAATGGAATCCTTCAAGGCAGAGTCCCTAAAATGAAAACCATTTAAGACAACACATACTGCTTCTGATGAAATAAGTGGATCTTTCCCCACCTTCTCACTCTCAAGGCCCCAAAGATGGAGCGAGCTAGCTCTCTCTTCCTTCCTCCTTTTTTTCACGCGAGACTAACCTCACAATCAAGCAAGTTTAGCAAACCCATAGAGGTAAATTCAAGTAACACAGGATTTGAAAGAGGAGCCTCAAAGCAGTCATTCCTATTCCGGCTTTTGTTTTCTTTTCTGAAATGAATGAAACATCTAAATACATTTTCCTCCCTCTTTTCCTGACTTGCTGCACAAGTAGCTCTGAGAAAGAGAAAACGTGTGCGTGAGTGAGTGTGTGTGTGTGTGTGTGTGTGTATGTTGGGGAGTGTGGGTGGGAGCTATGCTTTCAGAATCCCCTCCTGGTTGCTCCCCATTTCCCTTAGGAAATCTTCATACAGATGCTAGACTCTGGATGTTCAGTTGCTCCTATTTGGAGAGACCCAAGCTATGCCTTTAACCAGATCTGATCAGACTCTCCACCTACTCTACTAGCTCCTCCATGATGGGGATGCCTGTACTGTCTTTACATCCGTCATTTTTAAAAAGCTTCTTCCACTTCACCTCCTACTGATTTTTTTTTTTTCTTTTTTTAGTCTTTACACCTCCAGCAGGACAAAGTTTGTATTGTTATAGTCACAACCACTAGCGGCTGACTACCAGTAGACAGCGCCAGCAAGGGAGCCAGGCAAAGAGGGGTTAAACAAATACCTAGTGCAAAGCAGGACTTTCTTTCCAGCGGCTGCGGACACCACGCACATTGCTTTCTTCACAGAATTCTTTGTTAAATTTGATCACTCTGCTCCCAACCCAACCACTGCCACTTTGTCTGGAGAGGGAAATACGAATTGCCAGCCCAAGCCATTCATCAGTCAACAGAATCCATAAGGGAAGGGGGATTTGAAAAACCAAGGAGGCACACATACTATATTTTTAAAAGCATCGCCTGGGTGGATTTGGTTTCTGTAGCCTACTGTCCACCCATAAGACCTCCCTCTTCTTCATTAAGGAGGAGCCAAGAAGGATATCCTCACGTCTCAGAACACAGACCATTTCCCCAAGAGCCAGCGAAGCTCCAGAGGCAGATAATGCAGCGACAAAGTTCCCTTCGAATCTCCTGGGGAAAGACGCCTCTGCGCGCAGGATCCCCAACGCACTCGGGCTGGGTGCCCAGAGACTGGGACCCTGCAGCCCACTCCCCCGCCGCCTCTCTCCCTTGTCTGTCCCCCCGCCCCGGCCACACCTCCCTCCTCTCCGCAGTCGATGCTGAAGGAGCACCCAGGGCTGGCCGGAAAAGAGGAGACTCGCGAGTGTGGCCTTGGGGAAGACCCCAGGGATTACCGGGAGGACGGGTGACCGCGGAGCAGAGCCCAGTGGGTGGGGACGCCTGGATCCCCAGCAGCGCTGCATTCCGGGTGGACTTCGCTCTTCGCGCCCTGAATCCTTAAGCCCAGCGCGGTGCAGGGCGCAGCATCTCTCCTCAGCAGCCCTTTCTTGCTCCGGCAGCCGGCACTGGCAGGCGGGCACCCTCAACGACCAGACGCACCAGCCAGAGCAATTTCACTCCCCGAGAAGCGCGGACACCCCCAGAAAATGGGTGGGGACACACACACATACACACACAATTTAGGAGCTGGTCCTTTGCCAAAGCGGAGGGAAGTGTAGCCTTCTGAACAAATGGAAAACAGTTGGCGGTATCTGACCAAATCCTTTCTGCTGCCCTTCCGAAGATCCTACCTGGTTTGGGGGAGTGCGGCTGGATCCTTCCCCCGTTCCTCCACGCTAGTAGGAAAGACGGCGCACTCCCTCCTTTTAAATAGCTCCCGAGCTGGGAAAGGTCGCTCCCATCTTCGGGGGGAAGCACAAAGCGGGCGGCGGCGGGCAAGCTCCCGTGCAGCGCCGGCGCGAGCAGGAGCGTCGGCGGCGGCAGGCAGCCGGTGCGCGCGGGCGGGAGGCAGCGCGGAGGCCGGGAGGCTGGGAGGGCCGGGGCCCGGGCGGCGCGCGCGCTCCGCTCCCCTCCCTCCCTTCCTCCCGCGCACACTCGCCCGCCCGCCCGCCGCCCGCAGCCTCGCACTCGCTCTCACGCGCGCTCCGCCCCGCCGCCGCCGCCGCCGGCGCCCCGGCCCCCCGCGCGCCCCCACCCCGGCGGCCTCGGCCACCGCGGGCGAGCGGAGCCGGCGCGTTTCTGGAGCTCCGGGCGGGCGGGGAGCAATTCCAGCGTCCCAGCCTCGGCCGCGGAGAAGGTTTCTCGACGTCCTCCCGGCTCTCGGCCCCGCAGTGCGTCCCGGCCGCACGCTAGCGCTTTCCCCGGCGCCCAGCCCATGGAGTACACGCGCAGACCGACGCTGCAACTTTTCTTTGCCACCTTCCTCCCCTCACCCACAGACAGAACCGCCACCCCGGCTCGCCCACCCGTTTCTCACCTCTGAAATTGTTCAGCCAGATATATCTTTCTTCCTCCACTTTCTATCCCCCCGCTAAAGGAAGCTTTCTTTTAGCAGAGGGATCCGGGGATGTATCAATGATTTTCTCTGAAATCCTAACTCCGTGTTTTTCCTACTTATCAGACCTGCACAGCAATACGCTGGCTAGGAGCTGCTGACACAAGCAGATAAGGATTGCAGTGGGGGGGTTGGGGGGGCGGGGGGAGGGGGGGCGGGGGGGTTGTTAATTCCCCAGCCAAGAACTCCAAAAGATTCTCCCTTTCGGTATTTCCCTCAAAGATTGCAGCTCACTTGGGAATAAAGACCAAGAGGCTGCTTAATGTGAAAGCCCTGCAGCTTTTAAAACTACAGAGAGGAGTAAAAGCTGAGCATTAAGGTTAAGTTGGGAGAGATCTAATGCAGCAATCGACGAACCATTCATTGCCCTTTCCAAGAGAAGCATTATCATTGCCAATACATCACTTCGCCATAATTAATAAAGGAGCATTGCACCAGGCCCTTGCTCTCTTGACAGCTCATTCATCCTTACAAATCCTTAATGACTTGGCAGGATGAAAGGCTAGACCCGCTGTGGAGTTCACAGACCTGACTGCACATCAGACACACCTGGGAAGCGAGTTAAAAATGCAGATTGTAGCTTCCTATCTTGAGACTCTGATGTAGCTCTCAAGGTGGGCTCCAAGTTTGTATTTTTAAAGCACGAGTTGATGTTCGCCCCTGGTGTGGTTTGCTAAAGTGTGGGGCATCAGGGGCAGCTATGTGGAGGGTGAGCGTGGGAGGGAGACCAAAGTACTAGACAGAAAGTTAAGTTTCCTAATAGAGTTTTCCCCCGTACTTACAGCGCAGCTCTGGGCAGCCAGGCCACAGAAAAAGAGAGATTCGGACTCCAGGAATCCCGCTGTTTGACTATGAGGCAAAGAGCAGGGGAATGGGAAAAGTAGCCCTCCTCTGCCTCTTTGCCGGTGGCTCTCAACCTCTGACTGCACCTCAGAATCTCCTGGGGAGCTTTTAAAAATCCCAGCGCTTAGGCCACACCCCAGACAGAGTAGCTTGGAATCTCTGGGGGTGGGACCTGGGCATCAGGAATTAATTTGAAGTTTCCCTGGTTGGTGCCTGTGTGTAACCAAGGCTGAGAATCATGTTCGTGGCCAATGCTCCTCAAACATGAATGCATAGATGAATCACCTGGAGATTGCAGTTTCTTATGCAGTAGATCTGAAACAGGCCTGTTATCTGCATTTCTAGCAAACTCACAAGTGATGGTGGTGCTTTCTGAATGAGATGGCTTTTTAATGAGCAGGGGTTTGGTACATCATCCTAGTGGTTGTGGACACTCAGCTTGACGGAGGAAACTCCGAGCTTCTTCTTGTCTTGTATATTCCCAGGAATCATTCTTCCCTAAGAACATTTTCCTTTTCTCTGCAATGAATTAAACTTTCTTGCAAGCCACTCTCCACGCAAACGTTTTGTTACACTGCACTGACTAATGGGTGTGAACAGAATGACATGTGGGGAGACGCAGGTCACCACCTCTCCGTTAGCGTTATGTCCTCAGCCAAAAATTACGTAGGGTCCTGACTTCAAGAGAGTGTGAGAGGCAGACATTTGGCTCACACTCAAGGAAAGGGGCTTGGAGAGACAGGTGGCTGCTTTGTAAATGACATTGAGAAAAGCATATAACTAAAGACTCCACCCATAGGAAATAGGACAAAGCTAACTGAAGGGATTGAATGGAAGAGCTAAATGAAATTGTGAGTGGACTACATCTCATTGGAACGGATTTAGTAGAAAGGGTGAGGCCTGTTATTGCTATTATGGACCACTTAGTGAAAGCACAGATTTTCTTGAAAGTGTAAGCATGCTTGTGACACGGAGTGATAAAAGCCCTGTTCTTAAATGTCTATATTCCAGTGGTGCCCAAAATCCATCTTGTCGGCAGCTGAGAAGGCATTAAGATGACATCTTGGTTCTCTTTATTCCTCTTTTTTTTTTTTTTCCAATTTAGACTGATATTTAGGTTAATTTGGATATTTGAGGAAAACAAACTACATGAAGTAGTTTTCTCTATTACCTAGAACCGTTAAAAGGTAGCCTAGTACCTAGTGATTTGGCACCATTTTTGATTTGGCTCAATTTCTGACCCCCTAATTTTTTTTTCCTTTCATTTCTCATTAAAGGCATTTTTATAAGGGTTCCAGGGCCCTGAGGGAAATCAAACCCTTTGCTCCCTCCTAAATGTCATACATGACTGGATTCTTATTACAAGAATTATCAAAGGCTACATCACTGGCACAAAGCTCTAGGTAAGGAAACAGGCTGCTACAGGCTCTGACTTTGGAAAGAAAAAATATTGTATGTAGGAAGGTGGTGATTTACATTCCAATGGCAACACTGTTTCCTAATTTATTCTTGCATATTGATTGCCATTCTTTCCTTTGGACTTAAGAATCAGTTATGGGCCTCCACTGTTATCTAGCCAAAGCAGTTGGCATGACCATTTTGCAGACTACACAGGGATATCACTAAGAGTTGATATATTCTAAAGGTGCTTCACATTTTCATGAACTATTTCCCTGGAAACCTTCAGGGGATCTTTTAGCAAACTCATTTTCAAACCAAATGAAAATATTGTGAATTAGGCCAGTCTAAAGAAAAATTAGACATGTGATCAGGGGTACCCCAAATTTTACTTTTAATATTTAATATTGTATTAAAACAGTCAACACTTTTTCATCATGGGGAAAACAAGTACTCCGTTGTAATTCCTTTCACTTTTACAGTACTTTGAATTACTTAGGTCAGAGGTACCATCGTTGTTTTGTTTTGATTTTTCACTTCTTGGAGCTCCTTCAGTGTGTTAATATAGCTCTAGTTTATTCCCACCTCATTTCCTACTCTGCCCATCTTCACCACTCACCTATCTGCTCCTTCATGGGTTCAGTCTGATACTGATTTCTACATAAGAAAAAAAGCATTATAGCATCTGCAGCCTGGCCAGCAAGAGAGTGGAGCTTAGCATTAGCTATTTTTCCATACCCAGGAACCTCAGTGGAACCGCTGGACCAGGTTTTGTTTGCTGTTGATTGGATCCTGGGTTTGCTTCAAGGGTGACTGTGGGGATTCTTGGTGACTTCTAAGTGCTACTGTTCCTCCTCCCTGGGGTCTTGTTCCTGAAATTAAATTTTTGCTTCTCTGTTTTGTTTTGACCAGTTGAACCCCATGTATACAGTGGCCCTACTGGTGGGTGGAATCAGCCTTCCCGGTAGACTCAAAGTTATAACCCATCCTTCCTCAGTGCTCCGTCACTGTAAAGTCACCCACTTCCTCTGAATTTGTCACAGTCTTTGGACACCAGAGGTCTTCACTTCTGCATTTCAGGAACTTATAGTCAACAGTTGGGTTTGTGCAAAATCCTGACACTTTCATTTTCCATTTCTGCCCCTTAGAACATTGAGGACATTAGTTTGTACCCCAAGACCTTATCAGTGATGAGGTTACCAGTCAGTAACTCAATGGCAGAATCATTATCTAGATCAACTAGTGGGTCAGAAAAGAACAGAGACTGGCTAAGAATTAAGGCTTTGGAGTCATACTATCTGGGTTTGGATCTCACCTCTGGCTATATGACCTTGGGAAGTTTTTTAACCTTTGTGTGTCACAATACCTTTGTCTGGAAATCCTAGATCACAAATCGCTTTCAAGAAATTATGAAAAGTATAAAATGTATATAATGTGCTTGACATAGTTCCTGATCATAGTAATTACTCAATGTTGTTGTTATTGGTAAATTTCCATAAAAATGATACCCATAGAGTAAAAAATATTCTATATAATTGGGTTCAACATAATCAGGCCATCTCATTACTAATAACGATTATGCTAAGGTTTTTGTTATGCAGAATTCTATACAATGAGTAATCCAGGAAAGTAGATGCCCCTACAGTACGAGAGTACTTTCCCTCTCTGTAATGAAAGAAGCTGCTTGTGCACTTTCTGATTTTGTAAGTACAGAGTGTGGTTACGTGATCAATAAAGGGGGTACCGCATTCTTGCCGGATCACAGTATTTCTTTTCCTATATGTTCCTCTTTTCCTATGATCCCCTCTCTATTATAACCTGAGGGTTTAATTTCCAATAGAGCCATTTTAAACAAATACCACTCCGAGGAAGATTTTGTTTGTCACATTAGTTTTCTTAACAGGGGACCTTATCTAGAGGACAGAAACTTTTTTACTAAGTTTGCACAAACTCAACATTGATTCAAGGACCCCATCAATAGGGATTCAAGACGAAATCCCTGGGGTCCTCTGTACCAGGAAGTTGTTCCCTGCAATCCAGTTCTGAAGCAATGTCCCTGAGAGATTGTACTTTAGGTTTTTCAGTAAATCTCCTTTCTTTGGCATTGTCTGTGATATATAGCTCTCTCACTGCATCTTCAGTTGCTGGTCACTGATTAGAATCTTCTGAAAACTGCCAGTGTTTTAGTGGTGACCACAGTGCCCGGACAGTTGCCCTTGAAAATGGTCATAACCAAGATACCTAAGGGGAAAATGGACTGAATTTATGGATGTCTTAATCCACGGTTTTAATGCTGTTGACTCTGCTACCACTGGAAGTGTCTGGAAGTAATGAAACTATATGCTCTTGTTTCTTTAAAAATTCAGAATCTTACATAGCGTGACCTAAAGAGTCCGTAGCAGTTACAAGTAAGAAAAGTTCAGAAACTACATACTATTTTCCCTTTCTTTTAAAATGTTATCCTGTCACACAAAAGTCTTAGCCATCTTTGGATTTGTTTAAGAATTTCTGAGTGCAGACCAAAATAAATGTTAGTTGTGTAGATATTAAAATTATTTATTAAAATTGTTTGACATCTACAACCTAAATTTTAGATAAGAAATCCTTATGAGCTAAGGAGGGAATATGATTACCCTCATTTTACAAGTTGAGAAAGTACAAAGAGATTTGCCCAATACTGGCTGCACATAAGTATCAGTTGTGTTGTTTCAAAATAATACTGAAGCCCAGGTCCACCCTTGGAGATTTTGTTCCCACTGGTCTGAAGTGGAGTACGGGTACTGGCATGTTTTTAAGTTCCCTGGTTGGTTCTAGGTTCAGCCAGAGCCGAGAACCATGGGCCTAGGATCAAATAGCTAATTAGCGGTAAAGACAAGTGAAAGAAGTCCCCTTACATCTGCCATAATGCTATTTCTATTCTGCTGCTGCATCGAACATTGGTATTTAACAGAGTATAAAAATGGGAACGCTTCTTGGAAATTTAAGGGAACTTAGAAATGTTTAAGGGCCTTTTATGAGTCTCTAAGAGACACAGGTGGGTATTGTAATTGACCTGACAAAGATAGATGAGCAGATTGGAACAGATGATCAAGAAAGCCAAGTCCAAGACTGCGGGGCCTCTGTCTCTCTTTTTGAGCTGTCAGACCCCAGCATCTAGAGCAGTTTTTGGTTCATAGTAGATGAATTAATAAAACACATACTGTCCCCTATAGGGGGACTGGCCTATGTGGACAAAAGATGCGCTTGGGTTATAGGGTAAACACTTTGGCCCCTGTCCAGTGCAAATTGCAACTTAATAGCTATCATCTCCTCCTAGCTGCAGTGCAGGCTGTAGTCAGCAACTGACATGGTCACCATATCCACACCCACAGTCCTGCCTGGCCACCTGCTCTGTGATGACAGACAGATTGTCTGTGACATTGCAGGAGACCAGACTACAAGAGATGGCAATCTGACCGAGCCTCAGGCTTGCGCCGGTAAGCTGACCCCTTGTCAGTTATCTCAGCAATTAATTACTTATAAGCTCTTGTTTGACCCAGTTTGTAAGCATGTCAGAGAATCTCTTATTTCCTGTTATCTTTAGGCATGTATTGTGTAGATATTGACTTACATTTTCTTTTTTTCTTTTCCAAAAATCAGGGAATCAATGAAGTTGCTGAGAGGTTCAAAATCAGTCATTAAGCAACTCTAATTAAAAGCAAAAAGCTGGGGAGAGCAGAGACAAAACACAGTTGAAAAGAGTCATATTAATTCATTTTTTTGGTACATTCCTTCATGGATTCATTCAAAAAATATTTATGAGGATCTACTCTGGGCCAGGCACTGTCCCAGATACTTAAGATACAACAGTGAAAACATCAGTAAAAGTTCCCACCCTCCTAGGACTTACATTCCATTAGAAAAGCAGGCAGTAAGCAAAATAAACAAATTAACCCATAGGGTTATCAGATGGAGACACTGCCATGAAAGAAATGAAGCAGGGAAAGCAAGATAGAGACCGCGTGGGGGAAAGCACTAGTTTAGGTGGTCAGTTTTGCAGAGATCTGAGTTAAGATTGCTCATTAACAATACAATTCCTTTTTTGAGAGTCCCAGACTGATGAAATGATAGAGCACAGTGCTTTGTTTGATCATTTGTTCCTGCCCTGAGTTGAGGTTCCTTTAGGAATTCCCACCTCAGAGCCCCCAGACTTTGTCAGGGCTAGCTGCAAAGACCTAGTCACACAGCTTGCACCTCTGCAGTCACGAGCATGTATATGTGATATAGACCCAAGAGTTGTTCCAAAAGGCACGACTGCTCCCAGAAGCTGCACATACAACGGTTGCATTCCTTCCAAGGCAGAGTTGCTGCAAGAATTCTGAGTTCCCCTTTGGTTTAATTTAAAGAATAGCATATAATGACTGCATCTGGATGGCAAACATTACACAAGTGAGATCTCATGGGTAAACCTCTTGCCACAAAATTAACAGATCTGGTGAGGAGGGAGGGACGTCACTTATGTGTAACTTAATGATGGTTCCGGTGCTTCTTTCCATGAGTTTGTCACATCTCCTTTTTCCTTCTTCCTACATTCTTATCTGACATTACACAATACACATAGCATGCACACACACACCACTCATACACACACTCTTACACAAACACACACTCACATCCATGAATCTTAACTGTGGCCAAATATCTAATCATTGGAAAAATCACCATTTGCAAATTTGCAAATAACACACGGAAATAATAGCCAACCTCTCGTTTTTTCTACTTTTATTTAGCATGAATGGTCTTACTTGGTTTCAAGTCTACTTAAAAACTCACAGGCTAAAGCAGATTATGACCCATGCATTGCTCTCTTTTGATGAACAATGATAGATGTGAAGCCTAAAACTGATACTTGAAATAGGCAGTTTTTGTCTTCCTGTTTCTTTTGTCAAAAAAAAAATTTCTAAATGTACATATTGCTCAAGGAAAGGCAGATTTTAGACGGAAAATGATTCAACACAGCAAATGCCTACCTAACTCATACTAAATGATCAATAAGTATGTGTTGAATAAATGATGCAAATTTGTGGAACATACCTTATTATAGGGCAGTCATTTAAAGAAAATTTCATAGCAGATTTACTGGCTGAATTTTTAAATAATTCAGGCAAAATTTAGCAAGTGACTACTCCATTCACCGCCATGAACCAAGTCCTGCGGTGACTAAAAATGGCTTAGACACCACCCATGACCTCTAGGAATCTAGTAGCTAGAATTCAACTCTGGAGATTTTTGAGCACGTGCGCCCTATAGCCAGACACGCGCTTTATGAAGAGGCATCTTGAGTGTATGACTGTAAGAGTGGGCGTGGTCAGGAATAAAGAGACCAGCAAGGAGTTGGTCACGGTCACCCCACAGAAGGCCAGTGACAGGACACTAAACAACGACTGGAGAAGAAAGGCAAGAAAATAGTAATTTTTGTTTTGGCTCAATTCTTGGCAGAGTCTTTTTTTTTTTTTTGTATGATCTCAATTTTGTTTCACTGATGTCTTAAATATTAATACACTGCACACAGGAAAAAAAAGCTCAGAAAGGCATATATCAAAATGTTAACAATAATTATCACTAGGTACTGTGCTTCCAGGAGAATTTTATTTCCTTCGTGTGACTGTGTGCTTTTGTGTGCTTCCCAATTTTTCAACAATTGCTTTTGTAATTGAAAGCAAAAGTATGCCAACTGGACAAATGAAAAAGGAGAGAAAAGGACACTCATGTCGGTGGCTGATCCTAACGTGAGAATGCCCACAAGTCTCTTTCCAAATGACATAGTAAATATAATCCTCCTTGAGAATCAAATTATAAAAGGCAGGCTAGCATTTGGGAAAATGAAGACCAACTCAGAAGACAGAGCAGCGGGGTGTTCCCTGCAGAATTAGAATAGAGGCAGACCCTCATTTCAGACCATTCCCGAGTCCAGAGTGGGTTCACCACATCAGTGTGTGCCCAGGAGAAAGGAAAAGACCGGGGGAGCCTCACACACCACTCAAGAGGCCCGTAAGACAGGACAGGCTCAGAAAGGAAAGACTCTTGAATCAAGCAGCACTCTCCCTGGCACTCAGGGCTCCCCACCCCCATATCTCTCTTAAGCTGAATTCTCACCCACCCAGCCCAGTATTTAAAAAAAAAAAAAAAATACACTGGGTTTTCATTTTCAGAGGACTCATCATGGATGGTTTCCATTGGAACACATCTGACTTCTACAAGGCTGTGAGTCTTCTGGGAAGAAACACTCCTTAAAAAGTCGCCTGCTCAAGCGGGTGGGGGGCAGGGTAGCCTTCTCCAGCAGGCAGGTGGAACATTTCATCTCTGAGAAGCTGCATGGGTATGTGAAAGAGCAGAGGACACTTAGTTGGTTTTAGTATTGTGTTTAAGTTCTCTACACACTATGCACCCCCTTATTCTTTGCACCTTAAATTGACTCTTCCCACTGCCTAGTCCCCTGGATGTGTGGCTGCTTTTTAAAATAGGTGGTAGAGGGCTTCCCTGGTGGTGCAGTGGTTGGGAGTCCGCCTGCCAGTGCAGGGGACACGGGTTCGAGCCCTGGTCCGGGGGGATCCTACATGCCGTGGAGCAACTGAGCCCGTGCGCCACGGCTGCTGAGCCTGCGCTCTGGAGCCCACGAGCCGCAACTACTGAAGCCCACGTGCCACAACTACGGAAGCCCGCGCGCCTAGAACCCGTGCTCCGCAGCAAGAGAGGCCACCGCAATGAGAGGCCCGCGCACCGCAACCAAGAGTAGCCCCCGCTCAACGCAACTAGAGGGGGCCCGCGTGCAGCAACGAAGACCCAAGGAAGCCAGAAATAAATAAATAAAATAAATCAATTTATGAAAAAAATAAAATAGGTTGTAGAAAGCCGAGAATATCTGGTCGTCTTTCTAAGACACATAGAGCTGAACTGTAACCGGGGAGCAGGTGAAAAGATTCTCTCTCCTACATGTACCCCACCCTCCTCTCCACGAGAAAATCTCCAGACATTTAAATCCACGGTGTGGGAAAGCCAAAGGGAGCCAATTCTGATGAAGTAGGGACTTTATAAAGAGCCTCTTGCTTCCCCTAACTACAGCTGCTTTTAATATTATTTTAGAAATATGCAGAATCAGTGAAGAGAATCAGAATGGAATCGTTACATTTAATCAATTTTTTGTCTTTTTGATTTTATATATATATTCTAAAGAACATTGTTTTGCTCAAAGCAGTCTTATTTGTTGGCTAACAAATATCAATAGAAGGATAAAATAATTGGTTTGATTTTTCGTATGTATTTCTGATATCCCTTGTGACACACCCTTGATCTGACACAAACTAGAAAATTGTACATTTGTCATTATGAGAAATCTAGTGTTAATTTAACACTAACACTACTACTTATTGTAAGATTTATTTTTTAAATGGAAAGCATACGCTAGGCTTTTTGATCTTTATCTCCTTGTTTTAAGGTGAAATGTTTTTATTTTGTTTAAAAAAATTTAAAACATTTAATTATTAATTAAAATTAAATAAATTTATTTAAATAAATCAAATAAAATGTTATTTATATATAAATAGTAATGTTAGAAAAATACCTAATGAATTTCCTGACCAGTTTGGAACCTTCTTTCCTTCTTCTGTGAGAAACAGTGTCTTATGATCAGAGCAGATATGAGCTTGAATTTTATGGAAGTGGGCTTGAGTTTTCGTACTTACCTGCTAGCTATACAATCATAGATAAAAGTTCTTTATTCATTCACTCACTTATTTGAGTATTTTAAAGTTCCTATTAAGCGGGGTACTGAATTAGACATAAAGGGGTCATCAGTGCACACATGAACAAATGGGGCTTTCATCTTGGGGGAAAAAAAGAGATATTTACAAAATCACACGATTTTCTAACAGAGGGGGCTGCCTTTTTTTTTTAGGAGAGTCTGTTCAGCTCTAAAATATGGCTAGGAGCTGGCTAGGAGCAGAGGAGGGTAAATTCAGTTTAGTCCTGGACAGAAGAAGCTTCAGGTGCAAAGGCCCTGTGGTGAGAAGGAGCAGTCTAGGTACTCTAAGTAGGTCAGAGGGTGTAAAGCCCAGAAAGTGAGGAAGAGAGGGGTGTTAGCAGGGGCTAGAGGGTAGGCAGGGCCATGCAGTGCTGTAGGGTTTGGTATTTGGTCTCACTCTTAAGATCAAGATAACTCATCTGTGCATTCTGAGGACTTGCCTTAGTTTCTTACGGAACAATTAGCCTTGCAATTACTAACTTCTCCTCACTTTCCTACTCTCCTTGCTCACACATGGTTTACCAGAATTCCTTCCAAGTTTGGTATTAAGGGAGAGACTTAATTTGTTAAGTCATGTATTCCTGACATGATTTTACATATCACCATTGTGCCTTATCAGGGTTCTCCTACATGATTATCAATAATCACTACAATGTCCAAAATTCTCTACCAGTTGGCTGTTCAGATTATTCAGTGGAATCCTGATCTTTTTACACCCACATATCTTCCAGATATGTTCTTCTAAATTACTCTCATGTAGTTATGGATAAGAAGAAATATCGATAGCCAAAGTGAATAAAAATGCACTGGCTCAATTCTGGAAGGAGACAATGCATTTCATAACTTTGAAACACTCCTACATTTTCACCTGTTTGTTTGCAGTGAACATTTCTGCATTGTGGTAAACAGACAAATTAGTGATTATGCCCAGTAAGCTAGCCATTCTGTAATGAGTTGTAAGACGCTATTCAGCTAGTTCCTCCTTTTTGAGGTCAAGAGAGGAGGCTCCCAAAAGAATTGCTTTAAAAATTGTAAAAAAGCAAGACCGGCATCTGATTTCCCAGTCTTAGCCTTCAGTTTACTTCTGAAGCATGTACTCCTTGAGCGGGGCAAAGAACACTGGGGAGAAATGGGATGGAGTGGTCTCAGAAGTAGGACTTTAGTGGGGAAAGGAGATAGGGACAGCAGACCTCCCAAGGACTCAGGACAGGAGATGGATTTTGTGTGAAGCCGTCATTGCGGGGATAGTGGGGGGGGGGGGGATCAACCTAAAATAATAGTCCTCCAGTCACACAGAAGTTCCTCAAAGTTTGGAGTAAAGGGTTCCACCCCAGGAGGACAGTGGCAGACTCTACCTAAAGATTCTGAGCATGTAACCAACAAGATGGGTCAGCAGCATGAAGGAGCTGCAACCCTGCCACAAGAGGTGTTACCTCCACTCCTGCCTGCCAGATCACAACAAGAGTATAAAGGAAGGAGGGTGAGGAGAAAGTAGACCATATCCCCTTCCTCTCCAAGTCTCTCAAACAGTGATTCTCAACTAAGGTGTTACTGCTACTTAGGGGAAATTTGGAAATTCATTGGGATGCCTTGTTGTCACAATAATATGGGCATTGCAATGGACATTTATGGGGCTGGACCAAGGATGCAACATTATCTTGCAATGTGTGAGATGGCCCCATATGATGAATATTTGTCCTTCATTCCACATACATTCAAATGTTCTACAGGACACTATTATCCAAGACTAGCGCCTTACTCAGGTTTTTACATACGAACCAAGTATTTTTTGCATGTTTTAACATACGTTGATTGTTCCAGGAATGTAACTACTGTGTATATTGAGGAAAGATTATACTTTGTTTCATTTGGAATTTAACAAGAGCTAGTCACCATTTTGGAAAATCACTTCACTGATGCCAGTTACTTGATAATCAGCCTTTGCAGCTGTTGCCCTTCGGAGAGGGGGCGCTACTTAATGGGACAGGCATCTGCTGTTCCATTGTATCTTCTAGGGTGAGAACGGAGTTTCATAAATTGAACAACTTATTGATTTATTAGAAAAGATTGGCAGATATTAGAGTTATAGTATGCAGAACTTGAAAAAAAATTATTCAGGAAATAGGTTATACTATCAATTTTATTTCAGTATGTTAGAAAAGTTGCTACAATGTATTTTTATAAAAGGGGAAAGATGGGTCTGAAGGAATTGATAACCTCTCCAAGTTTGTTACCCTCTAAGACTTACAAATGCAGCCCGCTGTGTCAAGGGCAAGAGTTGGGAGAGAAATTTAAATCAATTATGATTATCAGATTGAAATTTAAAAATGAAAGGGAATGAGTCAATTACAAGAGGCTCTTTCAATAACTAAAATTGAAAATTTGCTGGACTGATAGGCATTTCAGGAAGCCACTGTAGGGAAGAGCTTCCCCAGAGCCCCACTGGAGGCTCTCCTTGGAAAATGACTCAAGGGTCTTTTCTGCAGCTATTATATCCAATTGGATGGTCGTCTACCTGCCACATAATTGAAGAGTGGAAAGAATATGTAGTTCCAGTTCTGCTACTAACTAGTTGCTGGTAAAACTCACTACCACTGTAACCGAGCAGGACCCTATGAGGGCTTCCCAGAATAGACACCTGCCGCCATGTCCTTCACCTGCCTTTTGTCTGTAAGAAAACCTTAGTCAAAGAATAAGTTTAATCAGAGAAGTGAGAAAATACAGAAAGAAAGGAAAACAGTCAAGTAAGACAAAATAAAAATACTTTAACCATTAAAGTCAAGGACCTCTAGTTCTTCCTCAAGGGCTCTAGATACTACTCTGAGCCACGTCCTTTAAGCTGTTTTGCAGATACTGAAACCCTCACCAGGTGCAAGAAGTTAACTGGATGCTGCCCACAAGCATGGACACCCCGGACCGGTTGGAACCAGAAGGTTAATGAGGTTGACTCCCACTTACCTCACCACCAACCAGTCAGAAGAATGTCCACAAGCTGATCACGCTCTGCTCCTTGAACACTATAAGACTCCTCGCTACCACCTGCAGAGTGGGAGACACAGCTTTGAGGGCATTTGCCTGCTGCAGCCCCCTTTGCCTGGCAATGCAATACAGTATTCTTTTCTATTTCACCTAAAACTCTGTCTCTGCGTTTCTATTTGGCACTGACGAACAGAGGCCGAGTTTCATCAATACCACTCTGAGGGCTGGGCTTCCCTGGTGGCGCAGTGGTTGAGAATCTGCCTGCCAATGCAGGGGACACGGGTTCCAGCCCTGGTCTGGGAGGATCCCACATGCCGCGGAGCAGCTGGGCCCGTGAGCCACAATTACTGAGCCTGCGCGTCTGGAGCCTGTGCTCCGCAACAAGAGAGGCCGCGATAGTGAGAGGCCCGCGCACCGCGATGAAGAGTGGCCCCCGCTCACCGCAACTAGAGAAAGCCCTAACACAGAAACGAAGACCCAACACAGCCAAAAATAAATAAATAAACAAATACTTTAAAAAATAATGACTCCCTTCTTTAAAAAAAAAAAAAAAAATACCACTCTGAACCTTCCTTCCCTTGCAAATGGAGGGTGCTAAGAACTTTTCCGTTCTTTCAATATTACTGTGAGAATAATTTGGTACAATAAGTATAAAGTGTTCTGTAATAGAAAGAAATACGATTCTGTACCTTCTTGCATTCCATGGGGCTGAGACCCATGCGGTGCATGTAGGACTATCTAGTAGTTCATGCTAGTGGGTTGCATGCAAACTCCTCGTCACCCTTCCCACCCCACCCCAAGGAGCACAGATGCTGAAAATTTTGACTTGGTCTCCATATCTCCAACGGTTTATGCTTAATTTCTCCATTCACATGTATTATGTACCTGAAAAAAAAACCTATTTATGATTACTTAACATCATTAACTTATTTCTAAGTGGCCCAAGACAGCATTAAATATAATAGTGTCTAGGTATTGAGATTAATCATAGATTTTATAGGAATTGGTGGCCGAAAAACAAAATATGCAGAGAAAGAAAGAAGCAGGATAAGTGTTTTAAAAGGTGAATTCATTTGAGAGTGAAATCCCACCTGGTGCACACCAGGAGGGAAGCTAATTAAATCCTCTGAAACGAGCAGAGTGGATCCCCAAGGCTGGCTGGAGACTGAGCTGATTAGAACACAATGTTTATCCTGTCCCTTAAGGTATCTATCTGACCCTCAGGAGGGTCAATTTCAATTTTTCAGCTTTTTCAGTTGTTCATCTTCAATTTTCACCTGTCCAAAGACTCCCCTCTTAACCCCAAGCTGCCCATCTTGAAAAAGTCTCCTTCTGTATAAGCTGAGATTGTGGTGGGGATTGATGCAAACTCAGTCTCACTGCTAAAGGAACAACTCAGTACGAAAGGGTTTGCCCTATAGAGCGTCACCCTATAGATCACACGGTAGCACTGCCCTCCTAAACAAGGGGGTGATAGTGCTATTAAGTACTATTACGTATGGCCAGAGGGAGGACAAATGTCTAAATTGTTTCATTCACTTTTCTAAAATACCTTTCTCCTCTTAATTAAAAACATTGCTGGCTGCTGTCTTTGTCTCTATTTTCTCCTACAGAATGATGATTCGCTACCCTTTTGCTCTTTTAAGGCAATTTCTGCCTTAACTAAAAAAAAAAAAATATAGTATCTCTTTGCATTTGACATTCACATAAATAACTTCTGTCCTTGTTATTCCCTTCAGAATGCTGTCCACTTTAATTAAATCCTGATTAATTTTCATGTTTTTTCTCCAGAGAAAACAACAGTGGTTTTCTGTGGATTCACTAGTATCTATGTTCACTATCTTTATCTGTTACACTAAATGATATTGAATTTTTATGGCTCTTACCTTTGTAATCTTCACAAAGTAATTTTGGTAACAAAATTTGAATACTTTTTCATATGTGACCTTATGATTGTGCAAAAATTAATTACTCTTAAGTATGGGTATAACTATAAGCAAATTGCTTCAGCTTCCTCGATCTCAGGGTGATTATCTGTAAAATGGGGGTGTGGAACAGATTTCTGTCTCTTCCCCCAATTAAAACATTGAGATTCCATGATATAAAGTCTCAGTACTTAGTCATGGTTTCAAAGTTCACTTCCCATTATTTGATCTACATTGTATCTAAGAGAGGTGATATGTAATTATTAACTTTCCCCTCCATGATTGGGAATTCTCTTAATTGTGTTCAAAATATAGTCATTCATTTTCCTTGGAAAGATAACTTTGAGATAACACTAACTTTAGTGGCACTTACTTTTTAAAAAATAAGTGGTATTTATGTATTTTTTTTTACTATTTACTATTATTGCTTTTTATAGAAATAGGCTCTTTCCTATTCATCTAAACAGTTATTTTTAAAATCAACAAGCACCCAATTATTTTGATTATGAAGACTTTTCATGTCTTTCCACACGGTTCTTAGCACCTTCTGAAACAGAAAGGGCTTTTAGATGATCATAATTTTCTATTTTTAATTTCTTCTTAATTAAGAGTAGCTCTACTGTATTTTGTGTATTCCCAGTGTGCATAAATCTTTTGTATGCAATAATCTATGTTTAAATACTTTCTTCACTTTTCATTGTAGTAAATCTCTAATATACATAAAAGTACACGGAGAAATAGAACCAGTTCCCATGTATCCATCTTTAGCTTCACTGGTTAATGACAAATAGTCAATTTTGTGGTATACAGATATCTCCTCCACCTTACAGCTTTGATTATTTTAAAGCCACTCCTGGATATCATAACATTTTTCTTTTGTCTTCAGCTGGAGACGGTATTTAAGGTGGTGGCTTGGGCCATTTCAGAGGGTTGCTTCCTTTTCCTAGGACTCTCCCATGTACACAGATGGTATACATGTTATTAAACTTCTGTTTGTTTTTCACCTTTTAATCTATCTTTTATCACAGGCATCTCAGCCAAGAGCCTAGAAAGGTGGAGGAAAGTTTATTTTTCCTCCCCTACATTCTCATCAATTCTTTGGTTACCCTGAATTTAGATTTGAACAGTGTTTTAATACTTTCACTAAATTCTCCCTGTGTACATTCCCTATTTTCTCTTATTTGAAATAATCCATAAATCTATATATTTCCTTTGGAAAACAGGATGTAAGTAAAAATTTGAAATTGTATTAATTTAATTAAAGCTCCATACTTTATAGAAACTTAAAAAATTTCCATTTATGTTTAAATCTAAACAGTTTTTCTAGAAGGCAATCTGGCAAACTTTTTATTTTTATTGTGCATCCCCTTAAATCTACTTCGAGTAACTTATCCTAAGAAAATAATTGAAAAGTATGTAAAAATATAAACGCACAGAAATTCAACACAGCATTGTTTATAGTAGGAAAAACTTATTGCAAACAATCTAAATGTCTAACAATAGGCTGTCTAACACATGATGATCACCATGACAGCCATTAAAAATGGAATGACAGCTCTATGTTGACATACACGGAATGATCTGTATATCAATATAGAATATAGATCTTTATTGACATGAACACATATTGTGTAAAAAGCATGTTACAAATCATTATGTATAGTTGGATGTTTTATTTGTAAAAAGAATAATTTTATATGAATAGATACAGGTATGTTGACATATACATAGAGAAATTCTGAAAGACTATCCTTTCAAATGTTACTTATATTTATTGATTTCTGGTAGCATTTGAGTAATTGAGCAATTTTCTCTCTCTGCTTTACTTACTTTCATTAATACATGAATTAGTTTCACAATTAACTATGAATAAAAATATTTATTCATATCAACAATAAACACTTCTTTAATTGAAAAAACCCAATAAATCAATTATCAATTTGTAAATAAAGAAGATTCCTGGTCATTGTCATTTAAGTCTAACAGGTACCATCGTTTCTTCTACCCTTAAATCTCATAGTGCAGATTATAAACAGATAAGTGGTTTTTATATACTATGATTTCTACTAAGCCAACTTTTGAAATTTTATGTCTAGATTTGATGCTTCTTATCACCTGTGAAATTGCTGATTTTCTACTGAACCAGGTTAAAGGCAGCTTTACACTGAAGGTTCAGTTGCTCAAACAGAAACCTTTTCCACTGCTAATGTTCTGTGGTACATGGAGCCTCTATATGTACATGCTCTTTCATCTTTAGAACCACTCTCTGGTACAAGCATTGATAACCTTATTTTACAGACGAGAGAGAAAATCCCATGTTCACACAGCTACTAAAATCCTAAACTGGGACTTGGACCCAGGAATTTTTACTCAAGTCCATTTTTTTGCCTGCTTAACCACTGCATTCCCATGTCAGTCTCATTCATTTCTTTCCTACCTTGAAGGTCTTATCCAACAAGTCTTAACCACACAGAGAATATCTTACTTAATTCTCTGCCACCACATTTCTGGAACAGATTACCTTATCCATCGATGTCTAAACTCTCATGGCACCAGCACAATTTCAGCTCCCGTGAAATAGGGACAGACTACTTCCCCCATCACCCTATGTACCGAGATGGTAATAAATTGTGAGTTAAGCACACTGAATTGCTATTTCTGCCTAAAAATAATGTTTCTCCATCAGTCATATAGAGGAAGCACACCCTTCATTAAAATAAAAAGTTACTGACCTCAGGCATCTCTCTGGAAATACCCTATTCATATACCCCAAGGCAATAAAGTTGACAGGAAATCCGGAATGATTGCAGCAATTGCAATGAGTTAAAACAGGTTTTTTAAAAAAATTTTAAATAGAGACAATATCAGATAACTGTGGCAAGATAGGGCAAGATTCATTTTTAAACGAAACTTAAGACAAAACTTTAATATACACGTTTCTATATCATGTTGGCAAATCTTAAGAAATGAAGAAATTTTAGAAGATGTTTATCCAGCTACGATGCATCATCTAATAGATGAAAAGTGTAGAGCATCAAGTCCATAGGACAGAGCACTCTTCTGTCTTGGGAAAGGAATGGCCTGAGACTGGCTGTGAACAAACTTGACCTATATCTAAACCAGAGGGATTATAAACACAGGCATAAAAGCAAAGGAATCAAGGTGGTATGAAAAGCCAAGTGCTGTCAATGGTGACATTCTGACTTGCATATGTTAAAGACATGCCCATTTCACATGACAACCCTGCAGTAAACTTAACTTACATGTTGTGTAATGAAAAACATAAGACATAGGGCTTCCCTGGTGGCGCAGTGGATAAGAATCTGCCTGCCAATGCAGGACACAGGTTCGATCCCTGGTCTAGGAAGATCCCACATTCCGCGGAACAACTAAGCCCGTGCGCCACAACTACTGAGCCCACGTGCCACAACTACTGAAGCCCGCCGCCTAGAGCCCGTGCTCCGCAGCAAGAGAAGCTACTGCAATGAGAAGCCCGCGCACGGCATCAAAGAATAGCCCTCGCTCGCCGCAGCTAGAGAGAGCCTGCGTGCAGCAATGAAGACCCAACACAGCCAAAACTAAATAAATAAAATAAGAATAAAAATAAAATTTAAAAAACCATAAAATATTAAAGTGGAAGATCTGGATTCAAGCCTGACAACATGCATCACCCCAAATAATCTTTAATCTCTGTGAGCTTCATAAAATCGCTCCTTTTAGAAAATAGAAATGGAGCATTCCACCCCACCTACCCCATGGAGTTGGTGAGATTATATGAAAACACACGTGAGAAAGTATTTGGTGAAACATAAAGCACTATATTAATATAAGGCTGAGTTTTTAGAATTATTTGTCAATTACACCCAACACTTTTCTAGGCTGTTTCAAAGATGTATAGTCCTCCAAAGCATATTTTTTTAAGTGCCTACTACGTACCAGTCCTATTCTAAGTGCTGCAGGTATAGCAGTAAACACCATAAAAGTTCCTGCCCTTCTGGAACATAATCAGTGGAGATTACAATTGTCGACTATTAGAATTGTGAGACATATTGACTCATTCAACTCCACAGATGTTTCTGAGCACCTGCCATTGTGTCACGCATGACGATGGAATAGAAATATACATACCTGTTGTTGTGGAGCTGGCGATTTAGAAGGCAGCCTGGAGCCTGCCAAGTTCAAGGTGAGCTTAACACAGCATAATACAGCTAAGGTAATGCATACAGGAGACCATAGCTGAGATCTGAGAGTCGGGAAGGCATTCTGAAAGAAGTACCACTCACACCAGAAGACAGAACACAGAATGGAGGTAGTGGGTAAATTTCCCATTCTATTCTGCATTTTAGAGTATAGTGGTCTGGGTTGAGTATACCCAAGGGAGAGATACGGACTATCTAGAAATCATAGCACATGGCAAATGATGGAAGAACTGAAGATATTTAGCCTGGAATATTGAAGACTAAAACATAATAAATACCTAAGTGTAAATAAGTTACATTTATTTGGTATCATTCTAGTTAGCAAATTTCAATCAATGGCCAATTGTAAACCTTCCCCAAATCCTCACTTCCACCTCTTCTATTTCTTCTGTGAATATCATTCCCTCACTATTTAACTGACATCCCCTCAACTCTATTCCAACATCCCTTATCCCTCTTCCTTGCTTTATTTTTCTCCACAGCACATAACACCTTCTGACACATATATTTTTTACTTATTTTATTATGTATTAGTCTGCCTTGTCTGAAAATAATATGTCATGTGAAGGCAGGGGTTTTATATGTTTTGCTCATTGCTATATTTCAAGTTCATAGAAGAATGTCTGGTCCACCAATTCTTGTTGGATACATGAAGGAGTAATGTTCAGAATATGAAATGGGTTGCCTCACAGAGCAGTTTATTTCCATTATAGACAATCAAAGCATGATGGATGTGTTTACTAGAATATGAATGCAATGGATAAAGAGTTGAATTAGATGGTCCTATGATTTTTTTCTGATAGAAAGATATAGACTTTTCCTTTTATACATCCATTGGTGGGGAACTTATTACCTCAAACAAGATGGGTGGACATCTTTCATCTTTTATATTTTCTTCTTACATTGGACCAAATTCTGCCATTCTGAAAGCGCTATTCAGTGATCCTAATTCTAATTTGAATTGATATTCAGTATAGATATACACGTAAACTGATTTAGGATTGAAAACATGCCAACATAGAACTTTCACAAATTATAATCCTAGAGCTAATATAAAAATAATTCACATTATCTAGGACTTTCCATTTAAGATTATTTCCACTGCTGTCCTTTCTTCAGTGCAAATGATGAGGCTGGCTCTCTCAATAGACTGTCTTCCTACAAGGCTGGTTTTCACGGAGTCCCATCATGCTATGTCAGGACAATTGTCCTCTAGCCGTACGATTTTAAATATAGCTTCCTGGCTTGGGAAGCTGAGTTGTCAGGAGATGATATATTAAGACTAACAGTATGTCTTTTCTATAATTACTGATCTTCATAAGGTGCAGTCTCATTTCTCCTTTGGGACACGTATTTAACATGCACAATGCGGCCTTATCACACGGTTACTAGGTAGAGCACCAGAAGGGGCCATTTATCAATACTTTTAGATGAAAATGTGTATGATTGCTCAGAAAATGATACTATCTCCATGGTAAGAGTAATTTTATCTTTCAATTTCTAATTACTTTGAAATCCCAGTACTTCCTAAGTTTTTAATGTCAGCTTCCTTTTTTCCTCCACAGTTCGTGATAATATTGTATTAATCTCAGAAATGACTATAATGGTAGGTAACATTTCTATATTAACTATAATAGTAGCTAACATTTATTAAATGTGCCTAGCCCTGTTCTGGATACTCTACCAATATGAACTTATTTAATCTGCTTACCAGCCCTTTGGTTTAGGAACTAATATTATCCGTATTTTGGAGTTAAAGAAACTGAAGCATGGAAGGGTTGACTAAATCTCGGTTGTTTGGTTTGGGAATCTGAGCTCATGGCCACAATGCTAGACCTTAAAACTCTCCACAGGTTACCATTTGGATTCATGTTTGTAAAGCTTTAGTTATCTGTAAGTGCAAATAAGCTGAAACAATTGTCCGAGTATACACTAAACACACTTGTGGAAAGAGAAAGACATAATGGATGCCAAAGTGTGTGCGTGTGTGTGTGTGTGTGTGTGTGTGTGTGTATACACATATAAATCATGCATATATGATTTCTTGGAGACCTGAGAAATATATTTAACTAAAGTGATTGGGGCTATTTATTTTACTATATACTCATTGTCATAAATTTAATTTATAAAATACTTAGGAACCTATCTGTTGATAGTTTAGTGTCTTAGAGTGGCAGTAACTATGTAGTTCCCCATTATACTCTTAAAAATCAGTGTGGGTTCTACTTATACATATTTATTGTATTAGAAACTAAAACTAAGACTTTATTAATATTTAGTTATTCATTCAATAAAAATAACAATAACATACCCATTACATATGAACATAAATAACATTTATACCAAAATAACTACATTTTCCAAAATAAAAATATTTAACAAGAAGAATGATCTTGTTTTCCATATGTGCAAATATTTCTAAAGTTTGGGTTCAGAGAGACAGCTGGATTTTCATATTTGCTTTGCATTCAATCTGTTGCAATATCACATACCCTGTAGTCTCTAGAAAACTACAGCGTACACTTATGAGAAAATGAGAATGAAAAGGCAAATACCATCTTCATATTATTATGAAAATAGCATTGACCTAATGGACCCCCTGAAATAGTCTCTGAGATGATCAGGGGTCCCTAGATCACTCTTTGAGAACTGCTGTCTTAGAATGACTGACTAGGAGAAAACCAAAAGAAACCTTAGGGCTTCCTTGAGATGATTCCATAAACCGTAGGTTCTCCTAAAAGTTCTGTTTCCCCCCAAAATGTAACATTCTATGATGCATCAGAATTTTTAAAGGGTTTGGGGGGAAATTATCTTGTCTAAGTAATTTTCTATTCAAAATATAGTTAACAACTTTAACATATTCCCAGATTTGTCTTATCTCTAAGAGCTCTTGTTTTGTTTCAAAGCATGGAAACAAATAAGTAATGAGAAATTAACAACATTATGTACAAGTCAATTAAAGCATTTTGAGGTTCATTGGGGAAAATTTTGATTTTTTTATGAAAGCGAAAAATTCTCCATCAGGAATCATGACTTTTTCCTATTCACGTATTCCTCATATCACCCCATTTATAACAATCTATATTCACGGGTCTTCCTCAAAGGGGACCCTATAGAGGCTCTGGAACTGAGGCCTAAAGCTGAATGCTGTCTCAGTGTCCCAGGACTACCTGGCACTTTTGTCCAAACTCCTTTGCCTGACTGCATTTGCCAAGAGGCTGAATTTTTGATAGCTACTGGAGCCAGTTCATTCATTTAGGGACAGAGAAATAAAGTCTTACCCTTATGAAGCTTGCCTTCAGCTGGGGAAGACTGAAAATAAACAAAGATGTAGTCTAATGTTGGGTAGTAATAAGGCCTATTAAACAGTTATGCAAGTTATGGGCTGGAGAATGGCAAAGAAGGGGTTTAGATAAGGTGGTCAGGGAAGGGCCTCCTCAGCAGGCAATCTGAATAAAGTGACAGAGAAGGCTATTTCTAGGACAAAAGCAGTCCTGGCAGAGGTCACATAAAATGTGAATTCCCTGAGGTCAGAAGAAACTTGGCTTATTTGCATTTGAGAAAACAGCAGGAGCCACTGTGGCTGGAACCAGAAGAACAAGCCCTAGAGACAGAAAAAGTGACATGAAGGCCATGAGAAGCTGTTATAATTTATTCTAGCAGTGCCAGAAGTTACAGGAAGGTTTTGGGTAGAAGAGTCCCTCTGAGTACATCAGCGGGAATCAGCCTGGGGGCATGATGGAAGCAGGGAGACAGTGGCGAGAGGCTTGCTGGTGGCTTTCACTAGGATGTTAGCAGTGGGAGGGGACTGGTCCAGTTTGGGAACTATTTGGATGGTAGAGACAAGGCGATTAGCTGATGGATCAAAAGTGGGATGGATATATGAAAAAGAAAGGAGACAAGGGCGAGTGGAGTTTTCTACTGAGCAAGTGGGTGAACGTAGTTGCTGTTTGGGGCTAGAAATAAAAAGTTTTGTTTTGAAAGTATTAAATTTGAGATGCCTAGTAGATATCCAAGTAGGGATATTGACTTCTCAGTTGAGTATATGAGTCTCGATCAGTATTGTGGCCTGAGATTGAAAAATTGAGTATTATTGGAATATTAGCATATATGGTCATTAAATCCATGGGGCTGGGTGGAATCAAATGAGCGAGAGCAGAAAGAAGAGGAGAAGGGGGTCTGAGGACTGAGCCCAGAGCACTCCTACATTAAAAGACTGAGAAAAAGAGGAGGACCTAAGAAGGACACTACTGATAGAACAAATGGCCATTGACTTAGGATGACAACAAGGAGAATGTGATGTCCTGAGAGCCAAGAGATGCAAAAGTTTAGAAAAGCAGGCAGCGGGCACACTAGACGGTAGGTCCTCTGCCTGCTCTGGATTCTACTCCTAAGGCTTCACTTTGAGTTATTCTGCCTTTGTTTAGGTCTTACCCACTTCCTAGACTGTCCCTACCCTGTGCCACAGCAGGCCTGAGATGTCATAGACCAGGATCCTTGCCCTGTAACCGCTCAAAGCTCATCCCTCCTGACAGTTCACAAAGAAATTTGCTAATGAACAAGCACCATATTTATCAACTCGAAACAAATTGGTTTGCTGTATTCAACCCCCAAACCCACAAAAAACAACAAGATAGTTGCCCAGTAGTTGTCTTCTGGGAACATTATATTCACTGAATATTTTTCATATTTATGGGAGAATAATTGGTGTTCATAATGATGTCCCTAAATTAATATGTGGTCCCCAAAGCCTTCTGAATCATTAACAAAAAACTAATTACACTGAGCATCTTTTAGGATTAAGCATAATACCTCGTGTTCTAGTTCTTCTAGAATTAGAAATTAACGTGCGGTCACAGAGCTAAACTCTACTAGCCTTAATAATTGATTGAATAAAAAATGATATTTTCTAAGCACAGCTAATAAAAGACTTTGCTGGAAATTGAATCAGCAGAAAGGAGAGGTAGGAAATATTGGTGATGAGGGCTGTCTGTTACTGTGGATTGTCAGTGCCAGTAAAAGAGCATGGATGAGGCTTCGGACCATAGTATATGCAGGGAAATGAAGTGAGGGTTGGTCTGGGTAATGCATGTTTTAAGGCAGGAGTTGTCAGGTGAAGAAAAGCAGACGTTAGGAGGAGGTGAGGCATAAATGATGTGGGGAGTACATTGTGGTTCAGGCCCAATTCACATGGGTCAGCCCTGAGGCCTCAGTTCTTGGTGGGAAACTAATGACATAAAGAAAAAAATCACAGCATAAGGAATGGTTCTGAGGTTCTGATATCAGACTCAGAAAAAGTCGCTGTCACACCCTGGGAATGCTTTACCACCCCTGCTGTTGTATACTCTGGGTGTACAGAACAACCTTCGGGCAAACTGGGAAAATGGTGAGGTCCCTAAGAACTGGAACTTGCCTGAAACACTGCAGATCTAGTGGAGACCCAGGCATCCGGCTGTAAACAAGAAAGGGGAGAAGATAAGGGCCAGTGAGTTCTCAACTTTCATGGGAATGTTGCTTTCATTCACTTTTTGAATCCAATCATTTAACCAATGAACATTTACTGCAGTCCTACTAGCTGGGCCTGTGGAGAGAAGCAGAGGTGAATAAGTAAAAATCTTTGTCTTCCAGAAGTTTCCAGCTTGACATGTGGGGAAGACAGAGGGACAAGCAAGCAAGCACAGAATAGAGGTATGATTGGGGTGTTATGCCATGTAGAGAGAAGAGGGGGCTGGCTTTGCACAGAGAGGAAGGAAATGAAGAGGAGAAGATCAAATAGGGCTTTCAAGAGAACCTGATGGCTACCTTGAGTCTTAAAGGACCACTAGAGGTTTTCTAGGAAGACCTGCTGGAGGAGTGACATGCAAAACCACAGTGGCATGAGACACCAACTTGCTTCCTGTGATGTACAAAGACATTTGGTCTGTTTAGAATACTTAATGCATATGGAAAAGTGATGAGAAATAAAGCCTGAGAAATACAGGGTTGCATAGGCCATCCCAGTCCAAATGTGAGATTTTAACTGAGGAATAAAAAAAAAAAAAGTCAAAAGGATTTAGACTGTCACTAATTGATTGTGGCAATTTAGGTAGCTGGGACTTTGGTTCTTAGATCCCTACTATGAATTCTGATGCTTGAACATAATACCTTAACTCTTGGAGAGATTTTCATCTACACACAAGTTAGCTGGTAAAAGTGTCATCCCATGACTACCATAGAAACTTTCAGAGTTCAGATGTGGAGTGAAGGAAACCTCCTTACCATCCTTATACTACATAATTCAATCATTCTTTTAATAAAGTTTATTGATTAACTCCTATAGACAAAGGACTTTAATGTCTTTTTCAAACTTATGAATGAACCTCCAAAAAGTGAGACACACACTTGGATGCTGGCACGTCCACTGTGAACTTCTGTCCTGATGGTATGACCATATCAAGAAGAGTAGAGTATCTCATGGGAAATGTACGCTTCTCTACTCTCCAGGGAAGGTAACTGGGATAGAGGATATGCAATGTTCTCCTGATTTCTGAGCATCCAGGTATAGTGATCAGCCATTTCAGGTTTTCTAATATAATCATCTTTCCACAGTCTATCTTGTTCACTTGTTCACTCCTTTCCTTCGAGCACCAAGCCTAATGCCTACTGCATAATAAGTACACGTTAAATTTTGAAGGGGTGAGTGAACCAGTATATCAATGAATAAAGGTTATCAGACTAATTTCTCTGATATTTTGGTCTGGATAATATGGTTACAGTTAATCTATGGGTACATTTTACCTATAGCCAACATAATATTGGCAATAACTGTGTCATGCATTATTTGGAACATTCAATGTTAAAAACACACATAATGTAATTCTCTGAAAATGAGAATAGAGAGCTCATTAAATAAATACGTGAATTTCTTGGGCAACATGATCTGTTTTCATTTATTTATTTATTTTTAGTTTTTTAGTTTATTTTTCTAGGCCGAACTACAATGGAGTCTGAAGAAAATGTAAGGTTTCTATTATCGTAAAAGACAGAAGACCTTATGATATAGTCCTAGGCTGAGAGCTGAGGTTATGTAGTTTCCTAGTCTTAGAACCCTCTGAAAACCAGCAAGTAAATCAATCCAATCCACTTTGCTTCAGGTTATTTATCTGTAAAATGATTCACCTGCTCCTCTCCCCCAGCCCCCTCCCTATTTCTTTGTCCCACAGTATTAAAAAGAGGATAACTTCTTGCCCCTTAAACAGTACTTTAGAAATGATCCCTCAGCTTTTTAGGCACCACCCAAATGCAAAAGATTCTTGACCCGCTGAAGGAAGAAAAGGGGTCAGGTGGCTTGGAAAGTTTTCCTTCCTCTGGCTGAAGATGAACTTTACTGCATTTTTCTCTGCTCTGTACACTTAAGCCACATGAGTAATTTGCCCTTGAGTTGAACTGCTGAATTTCAGTACAGATGTGTGTGTGTGCGCCTATGTGCATGTGTGTGCGTGTGTGTGTGTGTGTGTGTGTGTGTGTGTGTGTGTGTAGAGGGGGAGATTTGGTCAATGTGGGAACCGTTTGCAAAGACATTGGTTAATAAAATTTCAAGGGGCCCCAGAAAATGCTTAGTACTGGGTTGTCCATCCCTGAGTTAGAGTAGCTTGACATGGCATAATGATTTTCCAGAGTAGTTGTGACTCAGAACTTTTCAGGAGCTATTTGGACGGCAGCTCAGGGAAAGACCAAATGATCACAATATATTAAGAGCTTCTCAGAAAAAGATGCTATATTAATACATGGCAGTGTTATTATTCCAGTCTTCCTTCTCAGCCACATATTTTGGCATCAAATTGTGAAAAGCCAGTGATACAGTTTCTGGAGAGTTGTTTCACACTTTTTTTCCTGTTTATTAATTTTGTTTGAGTGGTACTTTCTTCATTCTGCCTTTTCCTATTCAGCTATGTCTTGGTTGGAGATGATAGAAACACTTTCCCCCCTCCCAGTTTTTTAATCTCTACACACACACACACACACACACACACACACACTATTACCATTTTGCTGAAAAACAAAACAGGCCACCTGTTTAAGGCAGTTCTACCTGTCACGGTGAGGACAATTGTTATTTGAACCACAATCAGCAGGGTGCTGGGCTGAACCAAGTGTCTTTCATGCCCTGTTTACATATTGCTGAGGCCAACTAAACTCAATATGACCTTTACAGAGGCTAAACCATCCCGACAAATTGTAATAGCCAGTCATCTTTGTATCTGCAAATACACACATTAAAAAAAAAAAAAAAACTATTTAAAGCAACGTGAGTTAGTCAAATATACTATTTATTTAAAAGTCTATGGTTTTTTTTGGGGTGGTGAAAAGCTCAGGTAGTTTGTTCTTTTCCTTGACAAATTCTCCTGTACATTTAGTGTGCATTTCTCTTTCTCACCTGAAAAAAATGAGTCTCTGATGGGTTTCAAAGTATCTCAGAGAGAGTAGAATTTCAATATGATTTTTATACTTTGATGGACTTTTTAAATGCATTTTTACTGAAGTATAGTTGATTTACAATGTTGTGTTAATTTTTGCTGTACAGCAAAGTGATTCAGCTATAATATAAAATACATTCTTTTTTAATATTTGTTTCCATCATGGTCTATCATAGGATATTGGAATATAGTCCCCTGTGCTATACAGTAGGACCTTGTTGTTTATCCATCCTATATGTAATAGCTTACATCTGCTAATCCCAAACCTCTAATCCATTTCTCCCCTACCCGCCCTCCCCCTTGGCAACCACAAGTCTGTTCTTTGATGGATTTTCTGAAAGGAAATTTATACCAGTTTCCCTGGATATTGCATTTCATTATTGACCAAATAATTTTAAACCTCAGGAAAACTTTCAGTCTTCATTAATTCAGACCTCTAATTCAGAACGTGCAAGCATTCAAACGTGTTATTGCTGAATAAAGATTTCAAGTATCTTTGACTGAATTCTTAGGCTCCTTTTTGGTAGAAATTCAATTCTAAATTGGCATCTTTTAAAAATAAGTGCTCAAGAGATGCCATAATTTGTATTTTTGTATGTAATTTTAACTCATAAATTTAAAATTACTTTTCTTGTCTAATTATTTTATGTTTACAGCCCATGGTCACAATGAATTCATTGTCCCACTAGAACCTGAACACCAAATTCTTGATATGCTATTTATCTTCCGATCACGAACTTTCTCAGGCTTAGGGAATTCATAAATGTTATCACAAACTCATAAAGATGTTCCTCTTGGTCACTTGGCTGGATACCACTTTTTTCCTCAATGTAGTCTGATCTAGAGATAACAGTGGTGAGTATTTCATACGTTCTACAGATGAGGACACACAGACATTTCTCGTCTTGGTTAGAAAGAGAAAATATTCCAGGGGTAATAAGTAGGGTTTTCATGTTATCTTTTATAACACTAGTTTTATTTGTATTTGGGGAATATCACTGCTAAAATATTAACAATAAATGATTGCTTCCATCTCGGTTTTGATCACAGGGTGCTTTGACATCCTAACACTTCTGCTTTTGGGGAAAACATTTTAAAAATCATTGCTATTGGGAGAGAAATACAGGCCTATTACACTTCCCTTCATTGTTTATCTCCTCAGAGTGGTCCATTTCGTAGCCGTGCAACTGCTAAGCCCCGGTCCCCACCCATGTGCTGGTAATTAAAGCCCTGGTCGATTTCTTCCTGACGCCACGATCTGTTGATGTAGCTATGAAAATGGACTGAGAGCCTGTGATAAGGTTTCCACAGAGACTTGATTTGACTGAGGAATGGGGGGAAAACGGGACAAGGCCAGAATACAAGAACAGAATCCTTTTCTTGTTGTTTATTCAAATTGCGATTCTGATTCTCTCTGGTGCCAGGAGAGAGACCACAAACATCTCCTCTCCAGAACCGAAGCGAAAACCTCATGAAACCTTGAAAGAGGAAGCCAAAAGTTGCTCTCTTCCCCAAATGAACGGCTTTTTGCCACCAAAGGTTAGGCTGCCCTAACCTTGCTTAGACGAAAGAGGTTGAGTGTATTAGTTGAATCCTAACCAACAACCCTTGTTAGGGAGAAGGGGTTTCAGGCACATAAATATTCAAGTTGTGTTGGTGCGCTGATCGCTCTTAAAATACCTCTTTTCCCAGATCGTATCTCATCAGGAATGAATGAACTCAGAGATGTGCTCAGAGATGAAGACCTCGATGCTGTGTGGCACCCGTGACCAGCACCCACTGTCTAATCTTACATTTTAAAGAAATCTGTCTGTGTCTATAACTGCGCCAATGTTTAAACACAAGGGTGTAAAAATGCAAAAGATCACAACCATAACCTTTTAACTATGCTGACATCCTTTAATGTGGGAGGAGGAGAGAGGAGTGCATTTTTTGCCCATAGATACAACTATGTCAAAAAAAAAAAAAAAAAGCAGGACATAATTCATAGAGTTGTTTTCTAAAAGGAAGCAAACGTTCTCCTGTGTGTGTGTATGTGTGTTGTGTGTTTGTGTCTGTGTGTTTGCATACGTGCACAGGCACTTAGTATTTTAAAGAACATGAGTTAACATGGGGAGGAATAAGGGATATAAAAAAGAGAGCAATTAATTGGTTCTGTGGCATATCATATCATATCTTTTCAAGGTTTAAGCTCTGAATGTCACCTCACATGCAAATGAGTGCCATGTGTATGTGTAAGCACCACAGTTTTCGGGGAGGTTGTCAAAACAGGCAATGAATTCAGCCATACCTGGATTTAAATCCCTGCCACATGTTGGCTGTGTGATTTTACCCAAGATTACTTAATCTGCTTGCGCTTTAGTTTTCTCATTCATAAAATAGGAATGCCACCTCTCTTGCTGGATTGTGGTAAAAATTCAAGAAGATAACATTTGTAGAGCATCTAGCACTGTGTCTTTAAAAGAGTAGCAGTCAATAATTCTTAGATTCCTCTTGTCTGTCCGTAAAAAAACAACATAGCTTAATTTGAGCTAATAAAATCTCATACTGCAGAGAATTATCATAATCTTTACCACTGGGCTCATGGGTAGGGGAGGGAATGGAATATTTATTCTTGAAAATACACAGAAGGAAAACAAATGGTTCAGAAGTCTTAACCTTTTCAGACAAGTTGCTTTTGCATACTGAAATGCAGGCTCCCAATTCTTCCTGATTCTACTCCTGTCTGACTCTCAAAATTCAGAGAATTCCTTGACTGGGGCAAATCCTGACCAAGGGGGTCAGGTTTCTGATTCTTCCACAGCCTTTGGTTTGGCAATTTCAGAATCAGGGTTGTGTAGTTTAAAATAAGGATTTCAGAGTTGGAAAAGCTATTGCAATAGAGTGTTTCAAATTGTAAGGCACATTAGAATCACTTGAAAAATAGAGATTTGTAGGACTCATCCCCAAAGATTCTCTTTTTGAAGGTGTATGTTCCAAGTTCCTGCATTTTTTAAACAAGGTCTCAGGTGTCTCTGATTCAGTTGGCTCGCACGCACACGGAGGGTGGGCTGAGGGCTGTGTAATCCAAGGTTTCAATCAGTGCAGGGTCATTTATGGCTCCCAATTCAATGCAAAACTGCCAGGGGATCCTTCAAGTTTTGTAGGGACAGAAACTTACACAGTTTGGCTGCCTGCTTTTAAAAAAACAAACAGAAAAGATCTTACTTTCGTAAATTTTGCCAAAGCATATAATCATGTGAACATATTGCCAGGACTTCTCCCAGGGCCTGGGAGGGGACCCCTGGATATGAGGGCCTCTGGACATAAGCTTCCTTAGTTTCACCGTCCACTTCCGTGTACCACTGTGACAATCCTTCCTCGTTATTGTCTCGGTTTTACACAATCAAAAAACTGAGGAACAGCGACATTAAGTAACTTGCTGTGGTCTCACAGTAAGTGGCAGAGCTGGGATTTGAATCCAGGCAGCTTGTCTCCAGAGCCTTTGTTCTTTTTGCCATGACAACATAATGCCTCTTATAGATACTTCCTGTTTTCTGAAAGCCATAGAGGCAATGCTTCTTATTTCTGTTACAGGAGCCACAGTTACACTCCGGATGAAATAAAGTGCTGATGACAATAAATGAAAATATACAATGATTAGTCAAATATTTATGCATAATTAGTGACTATTAAGTTACTCTATTGACATATGTCTTTATATTTTAAAATCTAAATTTAAAATACACCATCACTCAAAATATATATTGAGAAATTTATATATGATAAATAATTGATGAAGACTTTGAGTGATTAAAAGTACAAGAATTTACATCTCTGACTCCCAGAAGCTTATAATTTCATAAACCAAGGGTGTGTATAAAGGGGGAGGGTGTGTAAGATAGTCTTAAGTTTATAAGGAGCATGAGAAATTATGTGGGAAGCTTCAGCATTCAGAGAGGAGAGAAAGCAGAATCCTAATCTCCACAAAAGAATAGCCACATTGAACAAAAACCAAACAGAACAAAAGAAAAAAAAAAACTGACAGAGATTGCTGATCTTCTAGCCCAATATTCTGTTAGTAACAGACCATTCAACTTTAACTGCTTTATAAAGTCTACTTTGCTGTAAAGTGTGGCCACAAGACTAAGTTCTGCCTGATGAGATGGAAACAGAAGTGTCATGTGACAACTTCCGGAAAACCTCTTAAAAGACAGCTGACGTGCTCCCTTTGTTTCTTTCTCTTCCCCTTTCTCCCTCCTGCTGGTTTGAATGCAGACTGATGGCTGGAATTTGAGCAGCTATGATGATTCATGAGACAGCACCCTAGGGTTGGCAAAGCATCAAGCTAGAAGGAGTCCTAGTGATCATTATAGCAGCCCTGAACTGCTTATTTTCAGATTATGTTCATCAGAGAGAGACAGGCCACTCTCTTATGTAAGAAATGTTTACGGTTTCTGTCATTTGCAGCTGAACTTAATGGTAACTGATAGAAACTTTTGTTACGAATGCTGACCCCAACCACTGTTCTACTAAAAAGATTTCATTGTATAAAGCAGATATAACTGTAGCTAACATTATATGACTACACTTTAAAAATGTATTATTTTTATGCATCCAAATAAAATTAGCACTCACAAACTGTCACTTTGGGAGGAAATATTATTATTCCAATTGGACTGCTACCAGTCAAATTAGTGTTAGAGATTTTCTTTTGGAACTGCATTTAAATGATTTCCATAGTCACCTTATTCTAAATTAGATCACTGTGGTAGACATTTCTTGGGTTATTTTTGCTTCTAAGTATTTGATATTCTTACTTTCTTTTTTGAAAATTCTCTATCTTATGAATTTGGGTAACTCCCTCTGCCCTCTCCGGTCTTCTATCAGGATTTGTTTTCCCCTGCATCACTTTTTTTCTCACTAGATTACCTATTTATTATAAAGGGATATTAAAGGATACGAATCAACAACTAGATGAAGAGGCACATGGAGTGAAGGAATTCTGTCTTCCTGTAGTGTGGGGTCTGGCACAGAGGAATGTGCAAGTGTTCTGGTTCCCCAACAGGGAAGCTCTCCTGAATAAAGTGCTCCTTGCATCACTTATTAACATTACCCTATATCTTCCTCTAGAAGGGAAGCTCCATGAAGGGAGGGACGATATCTTATTGTCTTGCTCGACCCCAGGGCCTAGTGCATAATTGAGCCTGTCAGATCATAGGTGTTCAGCAATTATTACTCAGTCACCGTAGATGTTGAAGAGTCTAGGTACTTGCTTCACTGGCCCCTGGGCACCTAGAATATGAGCCTATAACCTGCCATCAGCCAAAGGCACCTGGCTCTGCCTCTCAGTGGAGAGGAACAATGGAGCATCCATTCTGGAGTAGTGGGAGTAGCAACGACATCCAATTTCTAGGTACAGCAGTGATTACAGTGGCCTTTGGAAGGACTAGCATTATCCAATATGGGAGAAGGAGTGGTGATACAAGCTTGGCATCCAGGAAGATTTGTGATAAAGTAGCATGGGTTGGAGTAGATAAAGTAGCATGGGTTGGAGTATGGCTGCCCACACTCCAAGCCTCCTTCTCCACTCTTCCCAGGGATGCCATGAGCTTCCCCGTATCCTTACAGTAAATTATTTTTGGGTAACCTTATCATAGAGGCCCTCCCTGATGATTCTACATAAACAGCACGCTCTAGCATTCCCTGTCCTCATCACCCAAACCTAGTGAGAAAGGCTTGAGAGTTTGAAATGTGCCTTCCGGAGTTTGGAGAACATAATGTGTGACATACATTCAAAAAGTCAAAGGTGAGAGTCCAGTTGCCATCACGTAAGTTAACAGGGCAGAGGGAGAGAGGGCTGAGGTCTGCCTTTGGGACTTAAGTGAACAACCTCAGGCAACATTCAAAGGATGTGTTAAGTGTTTCTCATGGACTAAATGTGGGCCACTAACACAAGAGAGCTGGAGTGGGGTCATGTTAGCTTCTATATATCAGGGCCACCCCACCTGGTGTGTGATGGAACCTGAGGGGAAGGACACAGGGGAAGATGGAAGGGCAAGCCCAAGAAAAACACCATGAACTGCTTGCATGTTGGGAATTATAATTCACTGTATCCCCTGCTGGGATCTCTTAAGAATCCAAGACAATTCCCGAGAGAGTCAGACCAGACTCTCAGTTCCCTGCCAGATTATGAGAAGTCATCCTATTAAAGAACTCTAACTTAACTCTGATTGGGTTAGCAAGAATAGAGGAGGAGTGGAGAAGCCAGCAGGCAAGGAGAGCACAGCCGTCTTCCTCCCCTCTCTCCCAGCCTTCACTCTGCAAGTCATCAGCCTGCAGCCATTCTCAACAGGGCCCAGGGAAAAGGGCTCAACCTTATATCAGATGAAACTGATCATTGTATGGAACCAGGCATCCTGCTTTCCCAACTGGGACTATGTTAATGTCCTGAAGTGATTGCAGAACTTCTACTAACAGTTGCTTTTTACCACTTACTGCCCAGGTTTGTACCTAGGTTTAAAAGAACAGGGAGGAAAAACAAGGCTGCTTTTATGATCATTCCCTGTTAGTCTTGTTTGTTCAAATGGTCAGTTACTTTTAAATATCAGGGGATGGTAAGCAAACAATGAAGCAGGTGATAGTTCTTCCTCACCTTGGTCATCTTCCCCTCTTTATCTCAGGGATCATTGTTGCCATTCTGCTCTGATTTCTCCCATCAAATGAAAACACAAATGGGAAGAGAATTTGAAAACGAATAGATACATGTATATGTATAACCGAATGACTTTGCTGTACACCTGAAACTAACACAACATTGTAAATCAACCATACTCCAATATAAAATAAAAATTTAAAAAAACCACACAGTAAACAAACATTTTTAAAACTGAATACTTTTGACTGTGTTATTAGTGGCTAAAATTGTTGCTCTTTCTGGAATAATTACCACTTCAAAGAGATTCCCTGGAAAACAATATTAGTAAAAAGTAATCCATCAATGCTGAAATTTTTAGCAAAGGAGAGAAGGCATTCTATATATGGTACCTTTCCACCATACCTGGTAGAAAATTTAATATATGATCTGAGCATATCAGGCATTTAGTTATTTGTTGAATGAATAAATGATAAATAAATTGCTCATCTACAAATGGCCCAGTTGGTAGATGCAATGCATATGCAAACTTCTGAGATGCGAAGGAAATTGGTGGAGAGTATGAAGCAAATCACTTTTACAGGGTAAGTGGTGTGGAAGGAAGGAGCAGATGTTTGATTCTAGGAGCAAAATCAACAAATTCATGCTTGGAGAACCAATACTAATCATGAAAAATCAGCCAGCCAACATTGTAAAACAGTTGCTTTGGGGGGATAAATAATTAAACTAACAAAGCACTATCTTTCAGAAAAGAGAAAATCTGTTTCTTCTAAATAAATTAATTCAAGTATTAGAGAAAGATCAATTGCTCAATAATTATTTATTGAAAGCCCATGAAGTGATTAATACCATGGAGAATGACATGGAATCTAAAAATCCCTCGGTTCTGTATTGATTACTTGTAATTTTAATGTTAATGATTCACAAACATTTTCCATATTTCTCCTAATCAATTGCATTTTTGGTTGTCTCATAGGTATCATAGCATTAGAGGTGGAAGGGATCTTTAAGAATGTATCACTAATACTCAGCCCAAATTTTCCAAAATGTAATTCTTTATATGCTGGACATGTATCCTTACCATAAGCCACATGCTTGATAATTTCTTTATTGGAAAATAGGTTATATGTGGTGATGACCTAGTATAAATAGCAAATGACTGTTGCAAATATTATTTACATAGTTCATGTGTCTTCACATGGTATTATATACTTTTTTATTGTCTATATTTTTGCATTTTCACTTTGTTGGTACAGAACTGTTATATTCATTCTATAAGTGCCTTAAAGTTTGGTGGCTATTTTCTCTTCACTTAGCTCAATGTCATTTCCTGAAGAAAATTTTCCCTGATCATCCAGAGGTAGGGACCCCTGCTACATACCCTATACTTCTAGAAATATACTTACTATAACTGTAATGAGTGAAAATTATAAAATTTGTGTTTAATATCTAGCTCTGCACTGCAGTGTAAGCTCATCAAGGGCAAAGAATGTTCACTCTGGTGTTCCCAGCATCAAGCATAGCAGGTACACAAAGCAGGTATACCTAGGATGTTGCCTGGCGCATATGAGATGCCCAATAAATGACCGCATGAATGATTGCAACAAATAATAATTGAGAACATATTTTGTTCTTCCCTTAACTGTGCAAATTATAAAATAGCCATAGTTCGATTTGGGGCCATTTTTCTTGTCAACCTACTCTTCTATCTCATCTGAGAGTGCCAATTTCATACTTCAAGCCCCTTAAGAATAAGTTTCCTTTATTCATTCAATAAGTATTTGTTTTCACCTATGTGTGAAGCTGAACTTATCTTCTGAATTTTATATTCCTTTGTTAACTTGCTACCTGCCATCTAATCAAATAATACTAAATTGACTTGGAAGTGCCCTTAAAGACTATATTGTACAAAATATTTTATAATAAAGCATTTTCTTTAGTAACACATCTCAGAATTAGTTGTCTGACACTCTTTGAACACTTTTAATCACCCTAAAGAAACTCACTTCTTTGCAAGGAAGCCCAACGGTTTGCTGTACCTATTAAATTACTGGAAACTTCCTTGTGCTGTCCTGGACCCTTCCATACTATAAAGTCTCCTCTGGCTGCTGGTGTTGTACTCTAAACAAAACCCTCAACTTTTGTATGATGGACCTTTCTGTAACAGCAGAAAGCTCTTATGCCTTCTCAAATAAATTTAAACATTCATGGCTCCTTCACCAGTTCATCATTGAAGTTCTGATCAGATGTTTTGCCTTACTTATCATTTATATTTTATTAACTCTTTAAAAATGTGGTGGCCAAAGCAAGTACAGTGTTCCCCAGATGGCAAATTTATTGCTTTGACAAGTGGGAATTTTGCCATATATGAACTTCATAAGGATCCCAAGATTCAATATTAACTGACTGGCAGTTTGTCCTAAGATAACAGGGCATGATAAATGCACTATTTCCATTAGACTGTGCCCAGTGCCTCAGAAAACATGAAGAGCCCAATAATTGGCAGAGGCAGTTATATTTTATCATTTCATTTCCCTTCACAAATGTCAATGATAATGAACCAATCAAACGTTGCTTTGGTTTCATCTAATTGTCTGCTTAACTTTCTCCACTTTGACAGGCTGGCAATACAAAACAATACAGTTGTTTATGCTATGGATTCTTAAACAAATGGTCAACAAATTTATTCAAACAATGCCTTCCAGAAAAATACAATCATGATACAAGAGAAATAATATAGATGGCAAAAAAGAGTATTGATGTCTTATACTTCAGTGTGAGTATCAAATATGGTAGAAGTTATCTCAGCATGTCCCTGGATCTGAATTCTTAATCAGATCATCTCCCATGAAACCTAATTCTACCATGAGACAATAAGATATATCTGTCTCTAAAAAATAATCCTATGTTTGATTTTTTAAAATTATCACAGTTTTGGAAAACACAGACGATAACATATCAATAAGTAAAAAGTATAAAGAATATGTAGAAAATGGGAATTATGTCCAAGAACACCATATGAATGAGGTTTGCTGTTGGTATCATTCTAGTCTATTGTATGTAAAACCTTCAATGGAAGTTGCATAAATCGTTTTTGAGAAGAAGGTGGTATAAATTTTAAAAAGTATTGTTGGAATATTCACTTTCTTTTTTCAACTATTCACTCAACAGCATGTATTGTGTGTAGGAAATATACAAAGCTATTGAGTTGTCAATGGTGAAAAATCCCGTGCCGTCATGCTTCCTTGAGGAGGTGGCATTAGAGACAAAATATGTAAGATGTGGGATCCATACTACTAAATACTGATTTACACTACTCAGGCTCTCTCCTTAATATCTGACAATTTTCAACACTTTAGATCCATGATGTACATTTTCCCTAAATATCCCAGAAATTACTTTAGTTATAGAAGATGGCTGATTGAGAGAAATTTTTCACATTTCTGTCTCCCTTTTTTTAATCCTCCCATTAAGATAGAGTCTAGTTTGGATTTCCTTTCTAAAACTAATGTCTCAGAGCTCTTAATAACCTTTTATTTTGCTTGAATAAAGCAGCATATAAACCTTTACTATTCCTGCAGTTTGGGAGAAGATAACTGGATATATTGATACAGTAGACAGAGGAAAAAACAGGTAATTCCTGTTCACTACTCAAAACAGAGAACCAGAGTTTCAATTGAGATACTACCTTAAAAAGAAGGAAAACTGTCAACTCTCATTACTCGGGTGGGGTGTTTACTCTGAATCCGAGGGAGTGAAAGAAGCCCTTTGCAGTGCCTGCTGACTCAGACCAGTTTTCCCATTGCTGCTAAAAAGGCAGGGCTGGGTTGCGTAATTGAGAAAGCTTAATGGTCAGCCATGGTATTGAAGCAGACACTGGTGCTTAATCACTTTTTCATGCTCCAGTAAGTAAACTTTTAATGGACAGATAACACCATCTTAATCTCTGATACTACTTCATGGAAAAACAATACAACCAGTCCCAAGGAAGGAGACATTTAAAATAACATTGATAATAAGTGAGGTTAAAAAGTTTAAAGCCAGCTGACTGCATATCTGGCTTTGAGTTTAGCATTAATTTACAGGTAGGAATGAGTCTTTGAATAAACTTTTATCCTTTCAGAAGCGAGAGCTTTGAAAGAGGTGGATAGACAGACATGAAAGGTCTTTACATGTGTGAAATACACAAGATTAGACGAAATGCCAGACTAGCCTTTGCTGTTACCACAAGGGGGACACCTTCTGTGGACAGAGACAGACTGAAAGAAAGTGAAGGCTTTTTAAACCCATATTCCTCCTCTCTCATCTCCCCCAAGCACACCGAGAAAGCTGGTGAAAGACTGTAAATGACAGGGAATTGCCATGAGACAGAACTGAGGAGATTCGGGTCATCAAAATGCTTTTAGGATTGACGCTTGCCATCTCATTTCATAAATATGCAGGCAAATTCTCTTGAAACAGAATTCACAAACTGCTTACTCTCAAGTTGTTTCTTTTTTTTTTCTTGAGAGCCCGCTCAGCACGTGGAAAGAATGAGCACGTCCCCTTTTAATGGTCAAAAGGGAAGTCTCATCTGACAGTGTACTTTTGAACAAAACCAACTTTTTTTTTCTTTTTTTTAAGTAAAGTGACCAAAGGCTGGCTGGGGGTGGGGGAGTGTGAAGGGGGAAGAGGAAAAGCAAAGCAAAGATTTTTGCACTAAGCCGTTCATTTCCTCATTCATATTTTGTCTTCCTCTCCTACCCCAAATCATCTTTACTTGTAAAGGTTACTTAAGCTCACAGGGGGTCTTTCCTGGAGTCATTTTAGTATTAGATAGCATTTGATTTCTTTACTCAAATGAGATTTTTCAGGACTGTGCTCATGTCTTAGAATTCTTAATATCTTCACAGCGTATCTCCTCATTGTAACATTTCAGTGAAAGCGGAGAGAGGATACACGGCGCTCTGTGACTGAGCCTTCCATCTGCACGGGGGTAGATTGCAGTGCTGTGGGAGACTGTGGCTCTGCGATAGAGGAAAGAATCTTGGGTTTGAAAGGAGAAGATCCATGTTAGAATCCCACAAGATAATCATAATTATAGTAACAATAATACTCTAACGAGGATAATTGTCATTGATTGGGTGCTTACTCTGCATCAGGCACAGCATTAAGTGCTTTGCAAACATCTGTAGCTGCTGCATCAACCTAGGGGGTTATCAGGATCCCTGTTTCACAGATAGGACACTGAGGCTTAGAAAACTAAAGAGACCAGCCTATGGGGACACATTGCTGGTAATTTACAACAGACACTGAGTTAGAAATCAGGTCTAGCTGCTCAGTTTCACCATCTGTAAAACAAAAGTATAATGTACCTCAAATTTTGCTGTGCGTAAAGAGGGTTACATGAGCCTTGTAAACCAAAAATAAATATATATGCAAAAGTATTTGTGTTGGGACTTCCCTGGCGGTCCAGTGGTTATGACCCCGTACTTCAAATCCAGGGGGCGTGGGATCGATCCCTGGTCGGGGACTAAGATCCCACATGCTACGGTGGCGTGGCCAAAAAAACAAAGAAAACAAAAGTATTTGTGTTAAGGTCAGCATGACATATAGACCAGGTGCCAAATGGGAAACGGAGACCTCATAAGGTGGGTTACAGGGCCGAGGAAAGTAGGGACAACTTGCCTTCCCAAGGTCATGCTTCTATGCCTTTTCATGAACCTAAAAGTCTCTTCTCACTTTTCTGACATTGTGTTACTCCTTTAAGATGCCAGAGCAGCCTTTTCTACTCTGGTGGGAAGAGGACTGTGGCATATTGTTGGAAGGGGGATTGGGGAAGAGATTCGGTTTCACTGTGGGATTAGAACACTTTGGTTGAAGAAGGAGAGGGGCTAGAAGAAAGCTTGAGGGCAGAAGAATAGACAGACTCAGTTCTCTTTCTTGAGACCGATGCAGTACTTAATTCTTAGGCTTCTGCTTTAACAAGGGTCATTAAATGGCTTCCTGACAACTTTCCATGTGGTTGGTCTCCGGGAAAGGATCAGAACGTTGGTCGGCAAGATTCTTTCATAGGAACAATCCCCAAACTTTAGCCAACAAAACATTTTTCTAAATTACCAAGAAGCCAATACGGTATCACCTTATTAAAAAGGCGGCCCTCAGATTTTACAGCCCAATGTGAAGCTAGGAAACTCACTTTCACATGATGGCCATTTCTTTAAACATTTTAAAAAATTAATTTATAGTGGCAAAATACACATAACATAAAACTTACTATCTTAACCATTTTTGATGCATCGTTAGTTCATTAGGTATTAAGGATATTCATATTATTGTGCAAACATCACCATCATCCATCTCCAGAACTCATTTGCAACAGCCTGGATGAAACTGGAGGACATTATGCTAGGTGAAATAAGCCAGAAACAGACAGACAAATACTGTATGATCTCAGTTACGTGTAGAATCTAAAAAAAACCAAAACCAAAACCAAGCAAAACAAAAACATCAAACTCGTAGAAAAAGAGATCAGACTGATGATTACCAGAAGCAGAGGGAGCCAGGAGGGGGAATTGGAGGAAGGCGGTCGAAAGGTACTACAAACTTCCAGCTTTAAGGTAAATAAGCACCAGGGATGTAATGTGTAACATGATGACTGTAGATAACACTGATATATGATATATAGGAAAGTTACTAAGACAATAAATCCTAAGAGTTCTCATCACACAGAGAAAAATTTTTTCTTTTTTCTTGTCTTCTTTCTTTTCTTTTTGTTGTATCTATATGAGATTATGGAATTTAGCTGAACCTATTGTGATAATCATTTCACCATATGTGTACATCAAACCATCATGCTTTATGCCTTGAACTTATGTAGTCATGTATGCCAACTATTTCTCAATAAAACTGAAACAAAACAAAAAAAAGCTGAATTCATAGTAACAGGTCTGAGAGTTACCAGAGGTCTGAGAGAGGGGGAAAAATGGAGATTAAAAAAATTAATAAAGAAAAAAGAAAGTAGAATGTTGGCTACCGGGGGCTGGGGAAAGGGGGACGTGATGATATGCTTGTAACATTTTACATTGTGCCATTAAACCTGTGTTAAAAACAAACACAAAAATCTGTTTTTTCCTCTCCTTTCAAGACACATTCATGAGAGCTTTGATGACATTAAATATGTATAAGTTTTTCTTTCACCAAGAAACTAGTGAAAGTGTGTGGATATTTTACTCATATCCAAGGAAAATATGCAACGTTTTAACATCATAAATCACTTGGAATGTTTATTATGTACGAGGGCAGATGCAATGTACTTGACTTTGAAATATGTGGCTCATTGGAAAGCATGGAGAGATGGGTTTCTTGTTATTGTTTTAACCTTCAATTATTGATTTGGATTCTAAATAGAAACTTTAGTATTTCAGAAGGTAATAAACACAGAATAATTTTTGTTGTGTAGTTTTCAGATCTTCATTTACTCTTTTCATATCCTCTGTTTGTTTTTCTGAATCTTCCACTCATACATGGGTTACATAAACTGTGCTTCTTTTTATAAACACAAATATATTAATTTATTCAAGACTGATTAGAACTTCCTAGATACCTAGCATTCCAATAATTGTTGAGGAAACAAAGATGAGTATCTTTTAAGTACTTAATGAAACTTCAATAAATGAAAAATGCTGTGTATATGCTGAAAGTGTGAAATTGCATATAACATGATAATATTTTGAGATGATTTGTGGGGAATGGGAAGAATCATGGATTCACAACTATCTATTCATATAACCAGGGATGTCCAAGAATAAAACTTGAAATGAAAGACTTGTAAGTTTAGCAAAGATATTGAACACAAGGTATTAGTAATATCAGTGAAAAGAAGCAAAAATTACTGTATAAAGCACAGTAGAGCTTTACGATGACTGACATCTAGTTGGAACATATGAACACATATGCTAATCGTATTATAGAGAAACATCTGTTATACTAGATTCAAAATAAGAATATTTACAAGTCAGGAACAATGGGGAATCGATAAGCAATCTTTTCTCATATCTGAACTTGAAAACACTGCCATTCACTATACTTCCTACCAAATTCATATTTCTTTAATATAAGAATGTGAAAATAAAAAGCTGCATGATAAAATATAGAATTTATATTCTGCATTTGTAAGGCCCAAAGACAAACTAACACAAAAGAGGTTCTCTGCATATAAAAAAGTATAATACATAACATCTGTGTTTCTCCTGTACATAAAATTCAACCGTGGTGAGGGACCTTTGGTGATCATCCAATTCAAGCTCTTATTTTATGGTAGAAGAAGCTTAGATCCAGAAAATGAAAATGAATTTACCAAGATCACAGAACTGGTGAGTTGGAGAACCTAGCCTAGACCCCAGTTCTTCCGCCATCATCATCCAGTGACTTTTCCCATATTATTCATGCCAGTGGACAGGCGTTGGGAGCTATATACTGCATCTGTAATGGGGTTTCCTTCTTTATTTTCTTTCTCCCAACTTTTTTTTTTTAATTGATACTTTTTCCCTTTTTGCAGCTTTGAGAAACGTGAGGTCAGACTCCATCTACCCAAACGTGTCTTCTCCCTTCTGCAGGCCTCTGCAATCACTACAATCAAATATTTGAATCATTCGGCCCAAATTCTAATAACACAGAAACCTGACAGGTCTGGCCGCCCCACTGCCTTTTGATGATACACCCATTTTCCTTGTTATTTCTTTTAGGTACCTGGGTATTTTTTTCCTCAATCCAATAGCTCTTTTGAAAAATGTTTTTAGTGCATACAATAAAAATAAACCCCAGGTTCCAAAGAGGAAACACAAGCGTGAGAAATTGTTTTGAGATTAAATAAATTATACATATGTAAAGCCAAATGGGACCTAGAGGTTATTTAGTTTCATCTTTCCTTTGGCTGATGTTCAAGAAAGTTCATGTCACGCATTCATGAATGTAATTTGTGTCAGCCATTGGCAGAGCTGGGATCAGCGGCAAGAATTTTTGTCTTTCTGTCTGATGATTTTTGTTGTATTGTCTACGGAAAATGCAGAGGGTAATACATGGGGAAACAATGAAAGGGAACTATTTGTCATATATCATGGTTTTATGTTTTCTCACCCGTCATCTCATTTGGCCATCCCTCCGCCACCAAAACCAGTGAAGCCTATATTACTATTTTTCATTTACAAATGAAGAACTGAAGCTAACACTTGAGTGAGAAGTCATACTGCTGGGAGATGAAATTTGATACTAGATTTGTCTGTTTACCTTTAACATAAGCACCGTGATAAATAAAGTGAAGATAAAGTTGAAAAGCTATATATCGGTTGATACACAATTTTATGATTGTTCATAGGCACAGTTTCTTTAATGGTCATGAAATAAATAATACCATTTTGCATGGTAATTATCTGAGTCAAAAGACATGGCGGAAAAAGCATAAATTTTAGTGTCAGGCAGACATATGTTCAAATTCTGGCTTGTCGGCCTAGAATGTAGTAGCTCAACAAACGAGAGTCATAATAATAATTTTTGTAATTATTCTCTTTGTGTCTGAAAGTAAAGTGTCTTCTGAGGAACAACGCATCCTATGTTAAAAATGTAGGAGAAAAGAGAAGGGTCCAAGTCCAGGACAAATCCTTAAAGCATGTTTTTATTTCTTTTCCAATTACGCTTCCTTATTTTTCACCAGATGACAATGACCAGGACAATTGATGTAAAAATGATAAGCAATATCAAGAACAAAGAGTGGGCCTAGGAACAAATCACAGATGTATCAGCGGATAAAAAACCAACATGTACAACGAGAGCCTTGTTACAAGTCTATGACTCCATTGTTTCATGTAAATTTTGACCATGAACTTTACAGCAAGAAGGGATTCCAGTGGTTACCAAGTCCAGCTACCTCATCCCATAGAGGAAACAGAGGTCTGGAGAAGATTAGTGACTTGCTAATTATTTGCTTTGTGACAGAATTGGAACTTGGAGCCAGGACATAGAATTTGGAGTGTAATAGTTTTCCTTTTCATCTCCAAGCCTTGAAATTGGTGCCTGTTTAAAGACCTACCTCCTTTGTTGATAGGGTCAACCTTTGTCATAATGGACTGTCAGAGATTCTTCAGTTGTTAGGTGTCAGAAATTACTTGGTCCTCAAAGAGTTTCATTTTATCTTTTTTTTTTTTTTAAATAAAGCAATCCCACTCAGGGGTACATTTGAAGAATTCTGGGGAAAACTCTTCTAACAATTATGAGGCACTCACTGCTTACTCATTATCATTTTTTCCCTCATTAGCAGGAAACACTTTAACTCTAATAAATGGAAAAAATACAAAGCCTAAGTCAAAATTTAGGTTCTATCTAAATTTTTAGGTGTTATCTAAATGGGATACCACATTGCTCTAAATAAACAGATGATGTGACTAGAAATGCTTGGTATTTCCCATGTGCACATTGGTAAACTGAGGCAAGTTTCCATATCCAAATGGAGGTACTACCCAAGCTGTGCTTGGTTTTGACTGATTAAAACACATTTTTCAACATATTACCCAAAAGGATTTCAGAACTGTCTGAACACAGAAGATACTGCTCATGACAAGTACTTCAAAATGTGGATGAAGATCTGGATAACACTGCTAAAAATGCTAATGGAAGCTTTTCGTTACCACCATGCGTTGTTTTTGCCCTTTATAACCAGATAAACCAGTGCTTGATTTTTGAAAAGTTACTCTCAGAATATTTTTGAATATTGGAAGATAAAATAATTAAAAGGAAAATATTCATCTAAAAGAGAGATATTTCAATCACACTCTCTTCCGTGTAAGTCCTCTCATGTTGAGGCTGGTAAGGCTGATAGCTTTTGAGATTGGTGAGTTTGGGCAGCCTTACAATAAACAGACTGTATATTATGGACTTAACCACCCAAGTCCACACATCATATGAATGCGTAATGCTACAAAAATATGTTTATAAGTTAGTCAGGTGGACCTTAGAATGTAAATAACAAATAAGATTTTTAAAATTAGCTCAACAGGTTGGAGCTAAATGAGGAATAGACCTCCTGCTGGGGGCGTGTGGAAGACAAGAGACAAACATAACTCTTTAGCATACATTTTCTTCTAGTTCTTCATCCAATGAGAATGATTTTGACTTATTCGTTTCATTATTCAATAAACATTTATGGACTACACCCATCGTATGTCAGATACTGTGCCTTCATATGTAAAGTCCTTCATATATAAAGATGAGTAAGATAAGTATGTGTCCTCAAGTTGCTTAGAGTCAAATGAGGAGGCAGAAAAATACACCTTGACAATACTAAGTATTATCACGGAGACACATGCAGGGTGCAGTAGGAACACAAAGGGAGGATACAAATCAGAATCGGATAATGAGGACAGAAGCATCACAGAGAGAATGGTTCTTGTATTGAGTCTTAAAGCAAGTGCAGGGTTTGTTAAGTGAAAAGAGGGGAAAAAAAAACACTGAAGAAAGACGGCAATGAACATGTGAGAAAATGGAGATCTGAGCCACTCTTGACTATTTCAGTGAAATGTAAGTAGTCTGCTGAAGCCGAGACAAAGAACATTTATTGGGAGATAGAGAGGGCCAAGCTTAGGAATGTAGGCAGGGCTACAATTTCAAAGGTCTTTGGTCCCAAGCTAATGAATTTGGATTTTATCCTGGAAGTTACAGGGATTCATTAAAAGATTTTACATATGTGTATGCCAGATCAAGATTGTGTTTAACAAGATCACTTTGGCAACCAGGTGGAGGATAGTTGGGAGTGGCCAGGATGGGGGAAGGGCATCTCTTAGCGTGCTGTTGCAATAACTCATGTAATAAGCTATAAAAGGCAGTAATGGATATGAGAGACTTCAGGGAGTATGAACTAAAAGATTCGGGGACTGATTTGTTGTGGTGGGGAGACAGCAAGTCAAAGAAAGGAGTCTAAGCTGACTTCTTGGTTTAAGATTAATCAAAGTGTTATATAAACCAGAAACACCGGTGAAGTGGGTAGTAGCAAGATGAGTTTAATTGGAAACATATTAGGTTTAAGTAAGGGAATCTGTGGAAATAGGTTGAATAGACAGTTGAATGTATGGATGGGAGGATGGACAGTAAATTTTAGTAATGGGAAACTAGAGTCAAAGATAAAAGTGATGGTAAAATAGTAGCTGGTTCCTCTAAATTTGTTCAGATACTTTGCATAAGTAAATCACATTCCAATGTATGAAACCTTTTTATAAGAAAACGTTGAATCAGTCAGTACTCTTTGAGGAACTCTGGAGATTGGAAGAGGAGCCATGAAAGTACAAATGAGCAAACGGAGTTTCAATGTTCAAAGTCAAGTCAGACTAACCTCATGACACTGAGCGATCTTTCACTGAAGAGAAAAATGCTGTTGGTACGTGATTTCTGACCTTCATCAGGATGTTTTGCATGACTACACAAAAGCACTTTGGACCAGATGGAAGACTATGGACTGCCTGATAATGCGATTAGGTGGAGTCCTTACTAAATAACGGTGCTCAAAGATTGCTGACTCAGGCTGGATGGAAAGTGACTGATGTGTTGCATGGCACTGGCCTTGCCTTTGGCTAAAGACTTTGTCAGAGTATAGGATAAAGATATAAAAGCCATTCTCACTACATTTGCAATAGATGTCAAAGTTGAAAAATGAAAACAGACTGGATGGCATTCAGGATCCGCAGACATCTTAATAGATGCAATTTAAAAAGGGTGGGTCTCAACGTCCTGCACCTGGAGCCCTCAAAATCACCTGCAAGTGCTTTTTGACTGAGTTGTGCCTCTCAACCCCATCAACACATCAATTAAATAGATAAACAAATGGAAAAACACATTCGAAGATGAGTTTTCAGGCATTAAATTAAGTAGGAATTCACACACATGTCATAAGGGGACCCACTAAGAAATTGGAGCCATAAAGTTTGAGACAAATGTAATAACTGCTGGTCTTCAGAGACTTCAAGTGATGTCAGTCGGAATAGGAATCACGTTCTATGTGATCATAAAGACTAGAACTAGATAAAAAAGTTATCTTTCTCCATTAATTTCTGTGAAGAACTTGCCCATAGTAGAGTGAATAGTAGCGTTGGCTCTGGAACCAGATTTGTCCAGCTCTACTATTTATTATTTGTGTGACCTTAGCCAGGTTTACTTAGTCCTTCCCTATATCATTTTCCTCACCTGAAAATGAGGATAATAAGAGGATCCGGCTTATAAGGTTATTGTCAGGACTTAATGAGTTAATGTATGTAAAAGCACTGAGGAAATTCTGCCTGATGTGTAGAAATTGCTTTATGTGTTAGCTACTATTGTTGGTAGTAGTTACAGGAGCATAGAGGGTAAACACCCCCTCACCCCACCCCGCCAAAGGAAATATTAAGTAGAAGAAGAGATTTAGAGAGGCACTCTTTGAGCACCTTTTAAGAATTTATGGATCATTTGTAAGCCAGTGTCTAGAAGTTGGTGACAGTTTCCAAGCATTCTGATTGCTGACTCACCCACATAACTCCCGTCAGAGTGCATGGGAAGCAGCTGCAAGCAATAGCCGCCATCCTAGGACCCAGGACAACTTTCTGCTTGGGTACCTGGCAAGGTTAGGTACTTCTTTCATTTCTGAACTCATCTTCTTGCCTTCATACTTTACATATTTAGTTTTCCACACGTGTTTCTGGCCTCTGTGTCAATGGCAATTCAGAATCTCTTTTTCTGGTCCACTGTCCTTGCCTCTGATCCCAAGTCCTTACTGGAGAAGGAAAGGGCACCAAGAACCTTTTTACTTTTAAAAATTCCCAGGCATAAACTTAAGTCCACAGAACCACAAGCACACAGCAAATATTAGATTTTCATGGAAAATGAAAAACAGGCTTCTTTGCATCTACTGGGGTTAAGAACAACCTTGATATTTTGGTAGCTGCTAAATCAGCGTGACACTGCTTTTGAATTGCAATTTGGAGCTCCTCACACCACTGAGTTATCTACCCAGTAATTTAACTAAAATGCCTGGGTCGGATCTTAGAATCATAACCATCCATCGTTTACTCCACGCTATCCCTGAACCATACCTTTCTCCTGGATTGCTATTCCCCATACTGAGTTCCACGGAAGGCTGGTGTCACAAGATATTATCTTCTTGAAAAAATAAAATCTATAGACATATAACTGAGAAACACTGCATATGATCAACAGTGCTTAGGTATCCCCAAAGCAAATTAGCTTCTTAAAAGAACTCCTTTAGTAAGAACCAGTTTACCTGGGTTTAACCTAGTAGTCCCTAGTTTATTCTCTCATAGAATTAGTTTATAGCCCATTAATACTCAGTTCACTAGTATTTGGTGAAAGAGTTTGGTAGCTACTAATTTTGGCTGATTTTCTTTGAACGCCTACGCAGTACTAATTTATTGTTGAAAACAGCCCTTTAATTAGGGCGAGCATATGTCCCGGTTTGCCTGGGACATTCCCAGTTCACTGCTGTTGATCCAGTGTGATGATAATTCTTCCCCCTTTTACTCTCAAAAATGTTCTGATTCTGATGACCAATTATGTAGACCCTCGACCTGTAAGGTGTCTATCATTATCATCTGCTTGCTTTATTTATTTATTTATTGCCTTTCTACAATTTATCCTCCCTACTGCAGCTGGAATTAAGTGTTAAAAATGTAAGTTAGTTCATTTCATGTCTCAGTTCATAATCTTCCAGTAGATTCCTAGCAGTCTTGGAATTAAAGTCCCCTAACCGAGTCTTCCAAGTCTATGGGCTTCAAAGACCTAATGAATTAGCTGTTAGCTATATCTCTGATGTCATTTTTTATCACTCTCCTACTTTTTATAGAGCCTCACTGGGCTCCTTATTGCTCCTAGAACAGATCACGTATGCTCCTACCTCAATGCCTTTATACTTACTAGTTTTTCCCTCTGTCTGGAAATCTTCTCCCCAATTATTCACCTGACTTGTTTCCTCACTGCATTTAGTTTTCTGCTCAAATTTCATTTCCTTTGACCACCCTACCTAAAAGCACTTTCCCTCCTCTTTCTCTGTCTCCTTATCCTGCTGTGCTTTTTGTTTGTGTTTATATTGTCTGAGTTATAACTCTAATACTGCAGTTACATTAGCACTCCAGTACCTCCATTGGAGTGTGTATATCCTCTTTGTATACCATTTCTATAATGTTCAGTTCTTCAACATAAATTAGCAAAACAGTTAAAAATAAATGCTCACCCTTGCTCACTTTAGAACACTGACATTTTAAAATAATTTGCCAATTACATTAATCTCCCTCAGTTCTAGGTATTTTGACTGGCAAGTGCTCTCTTTCGACTGGCATGCAGTGTTTTGAAACATATGGATTAAATCTACCTTTCTCGTTTCCTTGTTTTTCAAAATTGATCTGTAATCGAACCAGAAACGCTTAAAAGCAGAGACTTTCTAGACACCACCCAGTACAGACTCCTAGGAAGACAGGGAAACACACTAAGGAAGGGAAATGTTCCTTCAAGTCCTTCAACAGTTATAGGGACATCTGTCACCTTTTGGTTTGTTCCTCATCAAGCCCTTTGGGAGTTGCCTGTTGCCCACCGGGCAGGGATTTCAATACTGTTGCCCCATCTCATCTCCTACACAGGTGGGACCTGAGCAAAGTTTAATAAGAAGAATATATCATCCCCCTGTGGATGCAGTGAGTGGCCCAAGTTTCAGATAGTGTTATAACCTTGGGATCATAGTATCAAAGGAACTCCTTCTTTGTATCTTCTCACTCTGCTTTACTCTCCATCCTAAATCAAGCTCTTACCATGAAACAGCAAAGATTGGGTTCATGATCTCTAGACATCATCTTAATACTGGCCATTTCAGAAGAATTAAAATCCTTCCCTTTCCCAGCATACATATCAATTCCCCAACAGGATTCTGGTCTGTTCCATTTAGTTCATCCTAAGCCAATGCATATAAATATGAAGGCAAACAGACAAGGTAGATATAACCCTAGAAATGAATGTTATACTATAGTCATTTAAAAACTTTCTTTAGAGCAATTCCTACTCATCACCCCGTGGTTTATCTTCCCAATGTATCCTCCCTTTCATCACAGCACACATTTGATCCACTGAAGAAGGCATAAACATTTTAGCTTGGTTTCTACCTTCCCTCCCAGCCTTATGTTGCTTTTTGACTTGTCCTGGATTAATGTTTTGTTATCAATCTCTGGAATGGTTCTCTTCTTTAACTTTACATCCTGCACCTTTATTAATGAATTCTTTGAGAGAAAGGACTGTGTCTCAGTCATCATTTTATACACAAAAGCACAGCGTTTGGAAATAGTAGATGCTCAGTAAATGCTTACTGAATGAATAACAATAATAGCTACCATTTATTGAGTAATTATTATGTGCTAGGAACTAAACATATTACACGCTTTATCTCATTGGTTCTTACAAGAAGAACGAAGTAATCATTTAAAAATAGTTCTTTGGTATCTCCTTAGCGCAGGTGTGATTTGTTAAGAGTATTTGAATACTTTTACATGATTTTCAATAATAAATACATTACTTAGAGTAAGTAAAGGATATTCATTTAGCCACTCAGTTATCCATCAGACATTAATTGTCTACTTTGTGTCAGGAAATGGTAGTGGAGATACAAAATTAAGAGGTATCACAAATCTGGTCACAGTTCTGGCTCGACCTTTCTGTACTCCCACCCCCTCACCTCCCATTCCCCTGCCACTGCCTTCAGAAGAAAGTTCCACCTTCTTAACAAGATAAGGGAGATTTTATTTTTTTTCTGCCATCACATTTCCAGGCTCGCTGCTGGCTAATGCACACCTCAAATCTCAGCAACAGCAGAACACTGATAGAGATCAGTCTATTGATTATCTTTGAGGGGAAAAATGTCTGGAAAGGGTTATCAGGGGACCTTCTGAGGTGCTGATAATGGTTCTGTGTCTTGATCTAGGTGCTGAATACATGGACACGTGAGTGAATTCTATTTATGAAAATACATTGAACCGCACAGCCACGTGTTTCTGTGGCTATACTATACTTCAATAAAGAGTCAAAAACAAGTCAACCCAACCAAAAAGCCACCTCTTGCAATGCTGAATTATTTGTTGTTTCCCATCCCTAATGTGGCATATTTTCCTCTTTCCTCCAGACTTTTGCATATGCTGCCACCTCCCTGGGTCACCACTGGCCTGTGCTATTAACTTTTTCCCATAGTTCTCTATGAAACTGCTTTGCGACAGCCTGTTCCTGTGATTCTCTGCCCCACCAGACTAAGTTCTTCAGTGCTGTGTCTCCTGGTATTTAATGTAGCTCCAGGAACTCAATGAGTTTAGTATAGCGACAGAACCACATAATTTCACTGGTGCGAAACGCTGGGAGAGCTCAATTCTAAGTGCTCTGGGAACACAATAAAAAAAAGCACACAGGCATACAAATACACAAGTACACAAACATATCTTCTACAGTAGGCTGAATCAAAAGAGAACGTATGATTTGTGCCTTCATCACCTCCCCAAAACAACAAAAACAATACTCAGAAGACTTTTCTATACTTTTAGAATAGCTATGCATGTATATGGATGAAACTATTCAAGTTGGAACTTAAATTGGCATTCTGTAAGCTAGGCACCCTTCTACTCTTTTTGCATAGGGACCCATTAAATAGCTTGTCCTTTGTGTTAAAACCATAGGCCTGGGTTTAATCAATTCTTTCAGAGTTAACTATTGATATTTCCAGGGGATTTTTCCATGATCGGATGACAGCTATATTTCATCCTATGTATTAACTCTGGTCAGTTAGTGCTGAGTGCCTGCAACAATCCACTGAGAATGACTCTGAGACGAATCTAGGCTGAGTCAGTGACGATGACATGATTGATGTTCGCCACGGATGCTGTGAGGTCAGGGAGGGCAGTGAATGCGCTACCCCTCATCTGGATTCTAAATCATCATTTAGCATAACAACAAGGTCATGCCCAGATTATCTTTCTGCAGGATTTGACAGAGCTAGTGACATGTTAGCGTGTCCTCTGAATATCTGAGATGGAGATTCATTTTATACAATAGATCACAGATGCTGTTTTTGGATAATGGAACCTTTGATTTCACCAAAGATATTGAAGAACAATTCCTTCTCACATCCCATTTTGGAAGATGTGGTTTGGAAGGTCACAACCTTGCTGAACTTTTGGAGATCTGGTTCTCAAACTAGTCAATGAATATTTATTAGATGTTTCCTTGAAAAATAGATAAAATTATCCAGTAAATCGGGCACATTTTGTTTTAGCTAGACCCGAGTGGATTATTGAGGAAAAAAAAATGAGCTTTGGGACATATATTCTCTAAATTAGTTATTTATTTAGTCTGTGTTCCCCAAAAGATCACGGGCCTAAACTGTGGCTTTGGGACACACATACTGAACAAAAGCTAAGTATATAAGTGTTACTTCAATTTTGTTTCTTTGTAACGAAACTTTGGGTGGCTGGTACTTAGCATAGTGTGTTTTTGTTTTAGTTTTTCAGTGCTTTGAACTGCTTAGGAAATTATGTGCTTTAAGTTAATTATTATGGCTGTTTGTTCATAGTGTTGTTGATCGTTGATAGTTTAAAAAGTGTAACCTGTTAGGGACTATAGATTTATGGGAACTGCAGGAACCCCATTTTTTGCTTAAGTCGCTAATCTTTTGATTTCCTTTCCCTATCCCTTACATGAATCACAGTAGATATTTATCTTTTTAAGGCAAAACAATATTTAAATTAATAGCAGCAGAATCATCTCCGGGGAAACAATATAACAAATGATCTTGAATGTGTAACAGAGTAAAAATAGAGTGGTAGAAGGTGGATTTGACCTCTATTCCTCTGCACGCGCCTGATAAAAAGTAAAAATAGGGGCTTCCCTGGTGGCGCAGTGGTTGAGAATCTGCCTGCCAATGCAGGGAACACGGGTTCGAGCCCTGGTCTGGGAAGATCCCACATGTCGCGGAGCAACTAGGCCCGTGAGCCGCAACTACTGAGCCTGCGCGTCTGGAGCCTGTGCTCCGCAACAGGAGAGGCCGCGATAGTGAGAGGCCCCCGCTTGCCGCAACTAGAGAAAGCCCTCGCACAGAAACGAAGACCCAACACAGCCAAAAAAAATAATAAATAAATGATAAATTAAAAAAAAAAGTAAAAAGGTAATCTTTCATTACATTCTCTTTGCAAAAAAATAAGTGAATAACTTCTTTATAATTTGTATTGCCATAGTTAAAATACATTTCATTATAATTTTCATAAAACTAATACACAACTCTACAATACTGGTGAAAATTTTATGTTGAATTCCTGACGGTCCGATGCTCATAAGCATAATCTAAAATGTAAGTTGAATGCCAAGTAGAGCTCTTGTTCTTCATTTAAAATTTTGAATTGGAATTTAAATGCAGTTTAATATGTCTGTGAGATGGGTCCCTGAATACAATACTAACTTTCATTTAAACGATTTTTATCTCATTTTATCATCTTTATACAAATCATCTTTGCTACGTAACAGTGAAGACTGGGGGAAGGATGTAAAAATTTTGACACACGTTTATCGAAAAGTAGGTAATATGATAGGGAGGGAAAGAAAATGGAGTACAGTCCCTTCTCTTTAAAATAACAGTTTAACCTCTATTTCTGAAAAGTATCCAGTCAACAATTTATAAATGTTAGTTTATAAAGAGCAATCAATACTATTTCTTATATAGCTGGTGCTCAGAAACATTGTTTCAGATGATTAGTTTACTCATTAAACAGATTAAGTGGACAATAATCTGAGAATAACATGGTTTGCTCTCCCTTCTTGTCAGACACTATGCTGAATACTTTTCGTACATTAATTTTTTCATACATTAATCTATTTGTTTCTATTTTTAAAAGGCCAAGAAAGAGTTGCGGGACAGGAAAACACAGAGGCTAAGAAGAGGCTTCAAATCCTGCCTCTTCTGTTTACTTGTCGTGTGACCTTGGGCATATTGCCAACATTTCTGTGCATAACTATTCACAGAATGGTTGCCAATCTTGTAGGGTAATTGTTAGAATTTATGAATTAATATATGTGACTTGCTTAGAAGTGTGCTTGGAAAAGAGTGGAGTTCAACGCATGTCAAGATAGTTATTAGGTAACTTGCCCAACATGACAATAAGAAGTGTAGTTGGGATTTTATGGATTTGTCTGAATCGAGAACTCAGGGTTTTAACCGAAAAAAACAATTTTTATTTCTTAATATTTTATCCATATGGGTAAGGCAGTGGCAAAATTAGTTAAGATTTTGAAATAGTTTTTAAAATTCTATATCTTTGAATGAAATTCAACAACAGCTTGCGATGGATAATAGCATAATAACAGCATAATAGATAACAGTATATATGTCATTTTACATATGATTGCACCTTATCTCTCAGAGGGCAAGCTGCTGGAGAAACTAAAGAACTAGAGTTATTATTACTATTATATATTATTATTAATTGGAATATAATACATTACTATGAATAGGGTAAATATTCAATGGATTCTTCTATCTCTACCTAAAACAGACCTTGTTCAGAAAAATGATTTAAGAAATGCCTTTTTAACCGGTGCCCTTCTCTTCTATTAAGATATGACTTAATTTTTGAAAGTTTTTTTAATATTCATGAGGGAATATATATCTGTATCTATTTATTTTTTATATCTTAAATGATAGTTTCCAGACTCACCATGGTATGATTTGGAGTAAGAGGGGAATTCAATTTCATAATCAATCAGTTCAAGAGTATTTAATCAATATCTGCCAAATATTCAAAGTTAATGGTGGGTTAATTCTAGAAACTGACTTGAAAGGAATTTAAGAATTCATCTATACTCTCTTTGAGATGTGATCACTCTTCTGTTTACTATTTCTAGTGACAGGGAAGTTAGTCTCAAGAAAAATCCATTTGATTTTAACATTGCTTACAAAGATGGTACCACCATTTACAGGCCATTAAGCTAAACTCTTTATTTGAACTTTGCCAATTTATCCCTTCAGTATGGTCATTGCTGTCCATAATTTGCAGAGAAGAGAAATAGAGGCTTAAAAAGATGATGTTACTTGTCCAAAGTCACACGGCCATTAATACATTGAAGAGCCAGACCTGAAACTCAGGCTGTCAGACTCCAATCACCCTCAGCAGTCATAACTCTAACCACTGCTCCACCCACTTTCTCGAAGAGTCCTCTTTACCCTGAGCTGAAATCTAGAGGAGTTATTTATTTTATCTCTACTTGCATTCAACCCAGAATCATTTCTGCAGGCCTCAGAGAGCCCAGCCTTCAGTTCCTACTTAAATGAAAGGAGTCTTTTGTAACCCTTCATTGCCTCTTGGTATTGTGGCCAGTGTTAGTTTCTTATTCATATGTATTGATATGTGATAAATTAATATATCTTCTGAGTAAAATCACACACCCTCTCTCCAAAGTTCTTGACATTTAGAAAGGCAAAAGGCAAAAAAGAGAATGATTTGCCTAATCCTTAGAAAACTGTTGCTATCCAAACTTAATATGCCCTTTCAAGATGACTATTTGATAATTTGCTAAAACAATATGAAATTTCATTTAGCAGCTATAGTTAAGAACCATAATGTCACATATACATATATATTTTTTTTACCTCTCAATAATTGTGGTCAGCATTCACATAGGTTTCAGCCTAGGGAGTATGAGAGATATCAAATAGATCTATATCAATACTTTATTGTAGAGAAAACTTCTTTTTAAATACGTTGAAACTTTTAAATAGGAACGCCCTGTCAGTGAAGATTACATCAATCAAACTTCCAGAAAAGTCATCTTTCTTGGAAAGATTACATTTTTTTATCTTCAGCTGTGGTTCTGTTACCCCCCCCCCCCCACACACACACACCAATGAAATAAACTGGACTGGTTACCACTTTTTTACTGCAAAAAGAAAGGGCTTCTCAATGTTGGTTGCACATTAGGATTTCATGGGATAGATTAAAAAAATAAACTACCTTTGCCTGGACCCCATGAGCATATTTAGTTGATCAGGGGCGCAGCGGACATCACCCCCACCAAGTGATTTTAAAGTGTTGAGAACCATGGATCATCTCATGGGAAGAAGTTGATGAAATAGGAAAGGCCATTTTCTCCTCAGCTAAGTGCCATGGGAATTTGTTCCCCTTTCATTACTTTATATACCTGAAAACTACTTTAACAATTCTCTGCCATGGAATTTTCTTCTAATATCTCACCAGGACATTTGAAATGGAAGTGTAATTTTAAGTAATTGAAAGAGGAGCAGTCTGGGCAGATGGGTTCTGATCAGGTGACCTGGATCCCTTCACCTTCCATTGACTGACCTTGGAGAAACTATACAGCCTCTCGGGCCTTCTAACTCCTCACCAGGACCATCTACTAGTCTCATGCCTAATGTCATTAAAAAAATCTTGAAATCTTCAGTGGTTTGTCTGGGACCACTCAATTTTTAATCACTGGAGAAAATTATATTTTATTTGAAGTTTGCAAGGGAATTTTTGTTTTAGAGTAACCATTGTTATCATTTCCTTGAAACTTAATGACCTTTCCTCTGGATCACAATTTTCCATGCCTTTGGAAAAGCATACAGATTCTCCCCCAACAGTTTCAGGGATATTGTTCATACAAATTCTTACTTTCATACAAATTCTCCCCCCAACATTTTCAGGGATATTGTTTGCCATCAAAGTCCCTAAAAAGTCTGTTCCCCTTGCTCATTGCAGCGCCATCAACCAGGCCCGGGAACTATCCAATCTGGCCCTTCACAGACAGAATCCTCATAGCTGTGCCCTGTGCTCTTAGGACAAATGTCAACTTTCCTGTTATCCTTGGCCACTGTAATTTTGCTTCTACATCAGCTAACTATAGCATAGAGCATTCATGTCATTTTTTTTCCCACACAAGACTGTCAACATTTCCAATTCTCTCCTCAAAATACGATCTCAAGATTTTCTAACACGTACAGTCATCACTGAATGCTTAAGAAGTCATAAGTCATCAGTAGTTGATGCTCAATTTTTTTTCCATAGGTGACATACTATATATATAAAATAGCAGTAAGTCATTCTTTATTACTTATATTGCACTTCTTAAATTTGTTTGCTAAAGAAAAACAGGAACAGGAACAGACATTTCTCACGCGAAGTGCACCCTTGAAATGTACTTGGCAATTAGCAAATGAGAAAACAGTAGATGATGTCATATACGTATTGCATCTTATCACAAATACTAGAAATACTAGTGACTTAATTTAGAATAACATTTTACATATTGAAAATTGACAAAACTCTTGCTGTGCTGGTGCTGTTCCTTTTCGAAAGCCGGCTGGTATGTAGTGTTTAAGTATTTTAAAACCATCCTTTTGTAGGCCTGTTCCACTTTAGCTAAAGTTATGACAGCTTAGTTAGCTCTGTTAGTTTAAAAAAAGAAGGCATAGTTTATTCGCTCTCCCTCTCTGTCTCTCTCCTGCAGATACAGAATATTAGTATTGGCTTGGCCAAAAAGTTTGCTTGTAACAGCCTATGGAAGAACCCGAACGAACTTTTTGGCCAAGCTAATATTTTTAAATGAAGTAAAATAGCCTATTTTAGAGATGTGGAAAGGGTTAGTTTGAATGTGTTGTTAATTTAACATGCTGTCAGTTTAAATAGACTAGACATGAACAGGAGTAATTTGATGAAAATTTATAATAATAATATTTTAGTCATGATAATGTATTCTAACTGAAATAGAACCATGTTTTCTCTTTCCCTGACACTTTTTTTTGGTAATAGAGAACGTCCACAACTTGAAAGAAACCACTACATAACTAAAGTCACTTCACCTGTATCCTTTTCCCAGCTATCTAATTTATCCAAAGAACATCTCCTTGGTCAGTATTACAAGCTGTTTTATTACTTTTTTACACTTGTTTATTAATCATTTTCCATGTCATGTTTTGTCATCAGAGAAGGAAAAAATCGTATTCAATTTTTGTTTCTTTTTTTTTTATCTCACATTCTATCTTAAGATTAAAAAACTTAAGAGTTGGTTCAAATCTTCCTTGAAATATAGACACAATATTCTCAGCAAGAGAAATTTTGAATTTAAATTCCATTATCTTGTGTAAAAATTCTTTTAGTTCAGTCTTGAAAACACACACACATTTTATAGATATGACCTGCAATTTTCCCCCCTGACTTTTGTGTTTTGCAGAGGTTCACAGATTTTGCTACCAATTTTAAAAGAACTGCTTAATGATCTAATGATTACAATTTGGTAATTAGCTGGAATAGCATTTCAACATGTAACTGATATGCTGTGGCTGGGTTAACACGTATCCTGGAAACTAGAGTCATAGCGATTCTGATATTGTTCTTGTCTTCATATTCATGCTTTACTTTGGACCCCGAGACATCTAGCTTTTGTGATTCTGCCACTATCTACCGTTCCCCGAACATTACCGGTGGCAAAACTATAGTCATATAGCTTTCCCCTCAAGCTCCATAGTTTTCAGTCATTAGCCAAAAAGAAAGAAAATGTCGAAGGTACTGAGAAAAGTCTAGTGCTTAAAGCTGGTTTCAGCAATTTCAACTTGCGCAAGACCCCATGTTTGTGAAAACAACCCAAGAATCTTTGAACAGGATGTAATCAACCTCCGATCTGCTGAGAAACACTGCAAAAATGACTTCAGCTGCCAAAAATAATAACGTCGTTTACAAGCAGCTCTTCCTAGGTCTAAGGAAGAACTAGCCACACATGTTAAGTTTATGCTGGATTTGGACGCATAAGCAAGGTAAAGGGCGAATCCTCCCTCCCTCCCCTAAAATACACTGCATCAGAACCCACGAGAAGCTGGGGCCCATTTCAAAGGTGCTGGCAATATCGAGGGAGATTCCTATCCCCAGAAATCCGAACAGTAAGTGACCCCGGACAAGGGGATTCTATTTGGGAGCAATTCCATGCTGCCACTTTCCCTCTGTAACCAAGCTGCCCTGTCTTGTGAAGGCAGAGCTGTTAAATACCTCTTAGTCACCAGCCCCAACCCAAACCTTTCTTTTTCTTCCAAAATATTATCTGGCAGCTTCCCTTAAGGGACATCAAGAGCTTGGGAGGAAATATTCACGAATGATCTTTTAGATAACGTTTCATCACAAAAGCCCTGCACCTACCTCTGTGGAGCTGGGCTGATCAGTCCGCATGGGCTGGATGTGAAAAAAGACCCCGGGTGATGGTTTGTCCAAATTTACCAGAAAGAAAGAACCTGGGATGCTTGTCCTTTAAGTGCCTCTAAACATGGTTTGCATAGCTGGATCTCTGCTTATCTGTGCCTTTCGGCTTTCGCTTCCATACATGGATCTGTTCCCAACAGTAACTCCAAGCTGTCGAAAAGAAGCTATCTGGCAGCACTCCGCTTCATCCAACACATGGCTGATAAAAATACACATATAGAGATCCTTCCAGCCAGGCGCATTTCCCACCCCACCATCCTGCCACTGTGCCTCTTCGCAAATACACGGTCAGATTGGCATTTTTGCTCTCCAGACATTTAGAGAACAACCAATTTTTACCTGATTCCCACATAGAGCTTTTAGGAGATGGGTTTCCTGAACTCTGTGAAAACAGAGATATGATTACAGTTCCTTACTAGGGTTTTCATCCTTAAAGATTTTAGTGATAAGATATATATGTGAGACCTGAAAAATATTAGGGAATGAATGAATGAATGGCTGAACAATGGATAACACCGTATAGGGATGAATAAATACACAAGGTATTTCTTTAACTGGGAATAGTTAATACTCTGGATTGTTTGTCTTAAAGGATAAGGCAGTAGCACCTGGTCAAAGTAATCAAGATCTCTAAGAGAGGAGGAAGGGCCAGGTTCTTATTTGAACAGCTTCTCACTTAGGATAATTGGGGCAGTTCCTACTAAGCAACCATCTAGCATATGGTTTGAGATTCAGGAAACTTTTTTTTCTTTAATGTTAAAGAATGTAAACTTGAATGGAATACTAATTACTACATTTGTTAACTGTCAGTGGTACTTTAACTGACACATAACTGTGACCTACATTTAAGTGGTGGGATGGGTGTGGAGGGGGATAAATCCTGCTCTGTCCAATAGAGAGGTGAGACGTACTCCCCTAGGAAGTCCCAGTTCTTTTGAAATCTAGCTTTTCCGGTTTTAAATTTCTCTCTCTCTCTGTTTTTTCAATTTGTTGTTACTTGTGTAATAAGAGGTCAGAATATGGAGAGAGAGAGAGAGAGAGACCTTTCAAATAACATTTTCCCATTGGTTAACTTTTTCAAAATCATGTTAAAGCTCTTGTAGAATCTCTTGTTAGAAAAAAAGAAGAAAAAAGAAATTTGAGGCATACAGGCAAAATTCATTTTGTTATATTGAAATGGAGCAAATTTGCTTAAAATATTCCAGAGGAAGAAGGGAGGGATGGACAAAACAAGATTAACAAAATGATCATTTTTGCAGGTAGTCTATAGGTACACCTATCAACCTGTGAATAGAGAGGTCATTATATTACCTTCTCTACTTTGTGTAGGTTTTAACATTTCTATAGAAGAAAAAAGAGAGAAGGATGCAAAACATATATTTATGACAAGTTAGAAAACTCCTAGGTTTTAGTAATCTCTGTGCAACAGCACTAAGGCCAGAACAATAGGAGGCAACATTGTTTCTTATTAAAAATATTCTGGGGGCTTCCCTGGTGGCACAGTGGTTGAGAATCTGCCTGCCAATGCAGGGGACACGGGTTCGAGCCCTGGTCTGGGAAGATCGCACATGCCACGGAGCAGCTGGGCCCGTGAACCGCAATTACTGAGCCTGCACGTTTGGAGCCTGTGCTCTGCAACAAGAGAGGCCGCGATAGTGAGAGGCCTGCGCACCGCGATGAAGAGTGGCCCCCGCTCGCCACAACTAGAGAAAGCCCTTGCACAGAAACGAAGACCCAACACAGCCATAAATAAATAAATAAATAAATTAAAAAAAAAAATTCTGTTATTCCAACCTCTCCCTCCCTCCCTACCAGCAATTTATATATATGTAAATATTGTATTTATGTATTTATATAAATATTTATATATTTATGTATTTATATAAATATTTATATATTTATATATACATTTTATGTATAATATATTAGACATTATCTGCATAATAATCTATTCCCTTATTATTATTATATATTCTATATAATAATAATAATTATTATATTTAGTGAAAATTGAGATATGATATTTAAAAAGCTGACTAAACGTAGCTCAGTGATGGGCTTGGTAGAAGGTGACCTTACCCAGGAGTCATTCAATACCCTCCCTTCCTTGCCTTTTTCTACTATAGACGTGCAAAAGCAAAACTCTTTTTTCTCCTTGTCCCTTGCAGCTGGGGCTGACCATATAACACCATTCTGGCCAAGCATGTGTAAACAGGAGGCCCCTGGGTGTGACTTCAGGAAAGCTTTTCTTTATCTGTTAAAAAGGGACAGGTTCAGCTTTTACCTGTCTTGTCCTTTTACCCCTTCCACCTAGTTCCTTCTGAGAGAGCAAACTCAAGCCTGAAATTGCAGCTGCTGTTTGATGACCAGGAGGGGATAAGCAGGAGGACAAAGGCCTGCAAAGCAAGGAAGGTAGACCAGACAGACGAAAGAATTTCAGTTCTTGCCAGCAATCTTGAGTTGCTGTAGTGATCTTGATCTGCCCACCTCGGACTTCTTGTCAGGAGAGAAAAATAAAACCATAATGAATACGAAAGAGTGGATTCTGGATGATGAACTCAGGACGTGAATGAAAAGACCATGCTCTGGTCCTCTCTCTGTTACTTACGAGCTGCGTGACATTGGTCACATCACAGTTCTGTTTCTTTATCTGCCAGTTCCTCAAGCGAACCCTTGACCTTCTTATCCTAGAATTATCCTATGAATTAATGTGTGTGGGATAGCTTCCCACACTGGAAGGGATGATATGAATGTAAGGCATTGTTTAGTTAATTTGCAAGGCGGTTGATACATTACGACCCACAGTGACTACGTGTAACCGGGTGCGGGACTTTCCTTTCTGTTCAAAGAATTTGCAGACACTTTGTCTGGCTTAACTTAAAACCTCTGGAATTCTTAGGAACATTCAAGGTATGAGAAGCTTGTATATTCCAAAATATGTTTGCCCATTTTGGGTTGGCCAAACTGAGTTGGCATGTTCTCGGTGAGGTTGGCTGCGGAAGTGGGCCAGCTTCCTGCCTTAGCTTGGATAATCAGTACTCTAGGCCGGGGAGATCTTTCTCAACTCTGGAGGATGCCTTGGGGTGTGTGTATAAGGAAAAGATCTCTTGTTAAGGAGGTTCAAGGCCTATCATGCTTCCAATGAAAGAGGCTAAATTAGCCTCCGTGAAATTTGTAAATGAGAAAGTCAGGATTTAATGTATTGACATCAATTTGTCTAACTCCATGGAGAAGGATATAGCATAGTGCATCTGGGCACACTCTTTCACTATGGGGTACTTTACACAAGATGTCCCTTTCATTGGAAAGTTCTGCACCTTCCCCCAAAAGTATGTATACATACATACACTCCACCTTTGTCTGCCAGAAGAACATACCCTCAGGCTTTTAAGATTCAGCTCAGTGTCTCTTCCTTTCTGAAGTCTTTCCAGACCTCACCACCAGGTATTCTAAAGCACATATGGCATATTGTAGGTTTTTCCAACCTCTCCACCCTCGGCTATTAGACTGTGAACTCCTGGAGGACAGGGAAATCATGTTGCTGTCATTAGGGAATGCAAATCGAAACCACAAAGAGACACCACTCCACAAACACTAGGACAGCTAGAATAAAAAAGTCAGATAGCAAAAAAGATAATATGCATGTGGAGAAATTGAACCCTCATACACTGCTGGGGAGAATATAAAATGGCGCAACTGCTTCAGAACACAATCTGGCAGTTCCTCAAATGATGAAACTTAGAATTACCATGTAACCCAGCAATTCGATTCCCGAGTATATACCCAAGAGGAATGAAAACAAATGTCAACACAAAACCTTGTACACAAATATTTACAGCAGCATCATTCATTATAGCCAAAAGGTGTAAACCATTGAGATATTCACTAACAGATGAATGAACAAACAGCATAGGGTATATCTATACAATGGAATATCATTCAGCCAGAAAGAGGAATGAAGTATTGATTCATGCTACAAATGGATGAACTCTGGAAACACGCTAGATGAAAGAAGCCAGTCAAAAGCAAAATGTTGCTTTTGTATTCCCAACACACAGCACAGTGTCTGTTGTATAGTAACCTTCACAAGCTTGTTGAAGAACTAAATGCATTGATAAATGAGTGAAAAATGGATAAATGCCAGTTAACTCTCAACGAGTGACCATTAGCCTGGCAGCCCTCCCTGCTGTCTAAGGTATAAAAATCTCAAATAGCCCACTGCCCATCTGGATAGAGACCGTCAACTCAAAGGAGACAGAAAAACAGAGCGTCCAAAAACATCAACATTGTTTTGATTTACCTGGGCAGATTACCTGACGCTTCCAGTTACCTAAAGCAGCAGGCCATGGTGTTAGCACAGATCATTTAGAGTGGATGTCCGACACAAATTATTAGTATTAAAGAGGGAGGTGAGGATTGTAAGTTTTAAAAGATCACAGATATTGAATTTTTGGTGATTAAAATATTTTTTTTTGTCTAAGCATATGGAGGGAATCTTTTACTAAAGATTTTTAAGGCACACAGCAAGTTTTCAAAGGGTTTCAAGGCAAATTAATAGCAAAAAAACCCATTCTATCTTTCAAGACTAGCAATGAGAAAAAGAGATTAAATACAGTTCGTACTTACCCTTGAAGAACCAGCTCAAATGTCATTTCTTCTAAATAGATTTTCTTGACTTGTTCCCGGCATCACCACTGACATAGTAATTAAATTCTGTCTGTTAGCACAGTGTCCAAACTTCTTCTTTAAAACACCTTTATTGAGATATAACTCACATGCCAGACCATTCACTGAGCTAAAGTGTACATACAATTCAATGGTTTTTAGTATATTCACAGATATGTGCAACCATCACCACAATCAATATTAGAACATTTTCATCTCATTCCTATCCTTCCATCCTCTCCAGCTCTAAGGAACCAGTAATCAACTTTCTGTCTCTATGGATCTCCCTATTCTGGACTTTTATATGAATGGAATCATATAATATGTGGTCTTTTGTGATTGGCTTCTTTCATCTTCTTTCTTGAAGATATGCCTATTTAGATTTTTTGCCCATTTTTAAATTGGGTTATTTGTCCTTTTATTACTCAGTTGTAAATGTCCTTTATACATTCTAGATACAATTCACTTAGCAGATATATGATTTGCAAATACTTTCTTGCATTCTGTGTATTGTTTTTTCATTTTCTTGATGGCACTCTTTGAAGCACAGGTTTTAAATATTGATGAAATCCAATTTACTTATTTTTTCTTTTGTTGCTCATACTTTTGTTATCATAGCTAAGAATCCTTTGCCAAGTCAGAAGTCATGAAGACTTGTCCGTATGCTTTCTTCTAAGAGTTTTAAAGCTTTAGTTCTTACATTTAGGTATTCCATCTATTTTGAACTAACTTTTCTTTATGAAATGCACTTCATTCTTTTGTGTCTTGATATCCATTTGTCCCAGCACTATTTGTTGAAAAGACTGTTCCTTCTCATTGAATAGTCTTGGTAACCTTGTTGATTATCACTTGACCTTAGATGTATAGGTTTATTTCTGGAGTCTCAACTTTTTCCTGTTAAGCTATATGTCTATCCTTTGCCAGTAACACTGTCTTCATTACATTATTTTGTAGTAAGTTTTGAAATTAGGATGTATGAATTCTCCTATTTGTTCTTCTTTTTTCAAGAATTATTTGGCTATTCTGGGTTCCTTTCAATTCAGTATGAATTTCAGAATCATGTTGTCAATTTTTATAATGAAGTCAGCTGAAATTCTGATAGGAATTATGTTGAATCTGTAGATCAGCTTAGGGAGTTATGCCATCCTCACAGTATTCAATCTTCTGATACATAAACATGGGATGCTTTCCATTTATTTGGATCATCTTTAATTTCTTTCAAAAATGTTTTGTAGTTTTCAGAGTATGTTTTGCACTTTTTGATAAATTTATTTCTAAGTATGGTATTCTTTTGATGCTATTGTGGATGGAATTGTCTTCTTACTTTCATTTTCAGACTGAAAATGAAGCCACCTGGGTCTTTGTTTTCTTTATGGGTAGTTTTTTGAAAACTAATTCAATCTCTACACTTGTTATAATTTTACTCAGATTGTCTATTTCTTCCTAAATTAGTTTAGGTAGTTTGTGTCTTTCGAGGAATTTGTCATTTCACCTAAGTTATCAATTTGTTGGCATACAATTGTTCACAATATTTCTTTTAATCATTTTTTATTTCTGTAAGATTGGTAATAATGTCCCCTCTTAATGTCTTGAGGCTCTTTTTTTCTTGGTCAAGCTAGCTACACGTTTGCCAATTTATGTTTACAATTGTTGTATCTTTCTGATGAATTGGCTTCTTTCCATTATAAAATGTCCCTTTTTATCTCTAGTAACATTTTCTATTTTAATATCTATTTTGTCTAACTTAGTATTTCCTATGGTTGCTATTTGCATGATCTATCATTTTTCTATCCTTTAACTTTCAATACACTTGTGTCTTTGAATCTAAAGTGTATCTTCTGTAGACATGTCACTGGATCATGTTTTTCATTTGCTTGTTTTTAATCCAGTCTGACAATCTCTGCCTTTTGATTGGATTGTTTAACCTTCTCACATTTAATATTATTGATATAGTTGAATTTACATGTTTCATTGTACTTTTTATTTTCTATATGTCTCATGTCTTTTCTTTGTTCCTCTATTCCTACTTTACTGATTTCTTTTTCACTAAGTGAATATTTTCTAATGTAACATGTTAATTCCTTTAATGATTTTTTACTATGTTTTTGAATTATTATTTAGTGCTTGCTCTAGAGTTACTATATACATATTAACTTATCAGAATCAGTTTCAGATTTAAACTAGCTTAATTACAGCAATACAGAGAAATACTACTCCTATATAGCTCATTCCTTTTCCTCCTTTTTGTAGTATTTTTGTTATATGTATTATAACTATTAATGTTATAAAACCAACAGTACATTGTTACAACTATTACTTTACCACCTATAGTCACTTTATTAGCCCAATACATCTTTGCTCCCACTACCTCTTTTGTGCTATTTTTGGCAAATGTATTACAGATTTATTACATTTTTATATGTTATAGGTCTAAGAAGACTATACTAAGGCCAATTTACTAAGGCCAGTTGGGAGCCAGAGGATCTTTTTAACCTGGAGAGTGAGCAATCTGAGGTCAGGAGTGAGCTTGTTGTTGTTATTTATACAGATTTGTAGCTTAGTAAGTGTTTTGGCTACTTTACTATTGACCATCACTATTTCTCTTTCACCTAATGGAGAAATTGACCACTAACCTTGTAAGGCTGTAGTTTTCATTATGTATTATAAGTGTGTGATTAATGGAAAGAGATAGCTCTATTGGCAAAGCTGTATGAGTTCATTATAGTCCCATGGCTAGTAATTTTCTGACCTGGCTCAGTCTCTTAAAACTCCAAGCATAGGATAGAGAACTGGCTTTCCCTGTCCTTTCTATGTAAGGTGAACATCAGCACTTATGGAGATAAACTTCCAAACTCCCTGTTTGATTCTCCTTCCGACTTTCCTTCTTGTCAGCCAGTGTGTTTTCTGTCATTTCCTTCTCCTCCAGACTGACTGGATGACTTTCAATCCTATCTTTCTCTCTGCTGTGGTGTCTCCACAGATCCCTAGCTGTTTAAACAACCCCTTTGTTTTGCAGGGCCGCACAAATTACCTCATCTAATTATTGCATTTATAGACAGCCCAAGGGCAGGAATACTTGCAAACAGTCATTAAAGACATGAGGTTTGGAGCTAGGAACAGGGCAAAAATTGGCAAATGAAGTATTACATCATGAGGCGTACATTAGTATAAGATGTCTAAAATGTAGCCTCTTACATAATAGGTGAGGTTGTGAGCTGGTCTTCCATGACTATCTGCCTTGGTTCTAACAAAATATCACATCATCAATATTTGTACTCATTTTTACTAAAACAGGTTATATTTTATTATCTCAGAAGCATACTAGCTAATGGAACTCTGAAGTAACTTTCTTCTGCTCTACAATCAAGCACTGAAATGTCTGGAAGGAAGTGAAACTATTAAATTCTGGTGGCATTCCCAGATGAAAGCGTCACAAATCCAAACACTGAGTGACTCAGTCCACCCACTGGTGTGGCTTTTATCTCTGGTCCTCAGCAGGAATCAGGGCTGTTCCCCAGCGAGCAGGCTGCAGACTGCCCGGCCTACAGGCATTCTGCCTAGGCTTTCTTAAAACTGCAGACCCACTTTGATTTTTGTATCTTTTTATTGAACTGAAATCACCAACAGATGACAAAATGTCTATCTAACACTGGGCATTATTTCTGCCTGTAGCTCATCCTTTTATTTAGATTCAGCATCTTGGTTACTGATACATAGATGAACACAAACTGGGATCTTGCTATATTCCTTAAGACTTGTTTTAGTTCAGGCTGCATCAACAGAATACCATGGACCGGGTGTCTTACACAGCAAACATTAGTGGAAGTGCAGGAGTTCTGGAGTCTGGAAGGCTGAGATCAGGGTGCCAGCATGATTGGGTTCTTGGTGAAACTCCTCTTCCTAGTTTACAGATGGGCACCTTCTTGCTGTGTCCTCACATGATGGAGAGTGAGAGCTTTGGTCTCTTCAGCCTCTTATAAGGGTACCGATCCCATCATGGGGACTTCATCCTCATGACCTCCTCTAAACTTAATTACCTCCCAAAGCCTTCATCACATTCAAATATGATTGGGGATTAGGGCTTCAACATATGGATTTTAGGCAGACACAGACATTCACTCAATAGCAGGACCTGATTATTGTTACTTGTTATTCTTCACTTCTCTGTTGTGGAGGAGCTGCCACTATGCCTTGTTATTTTAATTATGCACATAAGCCCTGTACTATAAATATCTCCCATTCTATGGGTTGCCTTTTCACTCTATTAATGACGTCATTCTGATTTTCCTTTGGTTCTTTGAATAGCTGGCTTCTGTAAATCTTGTGGGTCTCACCTCAGATATAAAGTCCTCAGCAAGATCTTCTTTAATCACATTCTTTAGAATTACATCAGTGAAACATTTTAAGCAGAGGCACATCGTGATCGGATTTACATTTTTAGAAGATCAATCATGCTGTTGTGTAGATGATAGACATGAGAGACCAGTTAACATGCTCTTGAGAAATTCCTGAATACTTCTTGGCTGCCCTCGGTTTAAGACTGTGGCAGCAGAGGGGAAAGTAGTAGATGAAGCCTGAGATATATTTAACAACGAAATCTGGGATTTGGTGAATTGAATGTGAGAGACTGAGAGAGACAGTGGTAGCATGTTTGCCTCTCAGATTTCTGGCTTAAGTATTTGGGTGGATGAGGGCACCATTTAAAGCCAAATTCTTATCTTGCCCCTCCCTTTCAACATTTTTCAATACTTCCCCAAACCCTTCAGGATAAACTGTAAATATCTTAAATTAGTTTTCAAAATGTTTCAATAGTTACTTGTTCACATCTTATTCTCATCTCTGGTCACTCACCCACCAAGGTTCTTTCATTTATTCACTACAAATGACTTGGTGTGCATATGCATTCTGGCCAGTTAGAAAACCTTGGTTTTCCTCACACTTCTTATGCTATTTCCCCCCATGCCTTTTCTTTCTGCCTAGACTATCCTCCATTCTTTTTGTTTATTTAGCTAACTCTCTTTGAATTTAAAGGCTCAGATCAACTGTTCCCTCCTCTGGGAAGAAGATGTTTCCTGTATAGTTTAGGTAGTGGCATACTTTGACATTCCACTCTATAATTGTAGGGTAATTACTGTTTTATTGGTTTGCTTTTCAATTAGGCTTCAAGTTTCATAAAGTCAGACAATAGATTTCATTTGTACTTGTACCATTAGGACTTAGCATACAATAGGTGTTCAGTACAATATATAACTGAATAAATGACTAAATGGACAGATGAATAAATTATTCTTGATTTGAAGGATAGAGAAAGATTTCATGGAATAATTGCCTGGAATTTTGCCTTTGAATTAGACTCTTCACTCTTAAGCAGGGATAGGATTGAGATAGGCATAAATCCTGGCACAGATCAAGTACCAAGTATATGTGTCCTGAGTCCCTGAGTGAATAAATGATAAGTGAGAAGGCAGGGATTCCAGGCGGACAGAAGAGTTGGAGTAGTAGTAACATGGTACAGGATGTGTTTGGCTAATTGTGAGGGGTCCACTTTGGCTGATTCTCAGGGTGATTGAAGGGGATAGTGGAAACTCAAAGGGCCTCAAGTGGCAGGCACAGCATTTTGGTTTGGGGTCTGTTAAGTGGAGGAGTTATGGCACTGTCAAAATTGCTGAAGTTGGGATTAACATATACACACTACCATGTATAAAATAGATAACCCACAAAGACCTATTGTATAGTATAGGGAACTCTACTCAATATATTTTTTGTTTGTTTGTTTGTTTTTTTATTTTATTAGAGTCTAGTTGATTTACAATGTTGTGTTAGTTTCAGGTATACAGCAAAGTGATTCAGTTATATGTCTACATACATTCATTCTTTTTCAGATTCTTTTCTCATATAGGTTATCACAAAATACTGAATAGAGTTCCCTGTGCTATACAGTAGGTCCCTGTTGGTTGTCTATCTTATATATAGTAGTATGTTATACTCAATATTTTGTAATAACCTATAAGGGAAGAGAATCTGAAGAATAAAGACATATATATGTGTATATATATATATATAAAACTGAATTGCAGTGCTAAATACCTGAATCTAACACAATATTGTAAATCAATTATACTTCATTAAAAATTTTTATTGAAAAATAAAAAATTTAAAAAATAAAAAAAGGGGGCTTCCCTGGTGGTGCAGTGGTTGTGAATCTGCCTGCCAATGCAGGGGACACGGGTTCGAGCCCTGGTCTGGAAAGATCCCACATGCCACGGAGCGACTAGGCCCGTGAGCCACAATTGCTGAGCCTGCGCGTCTGGAGCCTGTGCTCCGCAACAAGAGAGGCCGCGATAGTGAGAGGCCCGCACACCGCGATGAAGAATGGCCCCCACTTGCCGCAACTAGAGAAAGCCCTTGCACAGAAACGAAGACCCAACACAGCCATAAATAAATAAATAAATAAATAAATAAATAAATAAATAAATAAATAAATTTTTTTTAAAAAGCAAATAATTTTAAAAAATTAAAAAAAAAATGATATTACCAACACCAAAAAATAAATGTTGTTTTTTATAAGACCATTTTCCTACTTGATAAGATTTGATGATAACAGAATACTAGAGCAGTCATAGAAGCAAATGTTTACAGAGACAGGTTGGTGTATTCTCATTTGGCACCCTATGGAAGAAAATACTTAATGCCTTCTTTGTTCCTAAAGGGACACCTTACATTCTAAATCAACTATTGAATTTAATATGTTAGAGGAGAAGAAGGAAAAGACAGAGAGGTGTAGTATGTGTAATCATTGGTCAGAATGAAGCGCTGGGGCTTCAGCTAGTTTGAAAATTGATCTGCCATGCTAATATGATTGCTGGTATTTTAAGTTCTGCCCAGAGCATTGGAAAGCAGAATCGTTGTACTTAACATAATAGATTGCCTCTAAGAGGTCTCTTAAATAATTCTAATAATCTTATATAACAGGTGTATTGAATTCATTTGCTGTCTTTATTGTTAAAATATTTGATTATTTGTGTTATATATCCTTGTATTTCAGATTATGTGATCTGGTGCTTTGAAGTCATTATTGGAAATTTGGCTCTAACTGAGCTGGCCGTATCCAGGAAGATGATCTTGGGTAAATCCATCTCATTGTTGCTCTCTTCAAAGGGCTTAATTCTCCTGTTCTGTGCCATTTTGTAAATGACAGGCTCTCTTGCCTCCACTTCTTTCCAAACTCATGTCCCATGACCTGCAAGAAACGTTTTGTTATTATTATTATTTGCAAGGAGATTGTTCAAGCTTCTACTTAGGAGACCTCGAACAAAAGAATAGTAAGCCTGAAGTGGCCTCAAATTCCTTCTGGGCACCAAGGCCTCCAGCCCATCATAGGTGCCCAATGATACTCTTTGCCTTTATGTGACATACGAGGACCTCACTCCAGGGTGGGGGCAGACCATTATACTTATTACAGAATTTAGTTCTATATCTCACTTAAAAAATAAGCAAGACAAAACAGTATTCAATTATTTTTGCTTTCTATTGGGACTATAGATTCTCCTTTTTAAGTGGATTCGAATATTCCTGACTTCAGAATCTGAGCCTATTATGCACTTTGTAATCTATTTATAATACCTAACATAGTGTTCTATTCTGAAATAAATGAATTCCTAAAGGAATAAATAACTTCCTAAAGAAATATTACTTCCCTTAATTCATTCAGATTTTGCTCTTATCCAGATTATTTGTCACCAGACCCTGACTATAAAAAAAATCAGTGCTTAAAAAGCTTTACTAATTATAATAGTGCATCATTTAAAGTCTATTTCAACTTCCTATACAGACAGCCTCATTAAGCACGATTATGTTCATGGGCTTATCTCTATAGAACAGGCAGAGACATTAATGCTAAAATAAAGCACAATGAAGAAGTGGGTTTGTTTTGTGTTTTTTTTGACATAAGTTTTGTTGAGTTATATTAGGCAGAGCTTGAAGAGATGAACTGAAATAAGAGTAAGCAATTTCAAGGCATTTTGACTACAATTGTTGGACAACTGAGTGGAGAGAAAACACTGGAATGCCTTATTACCATTCTCTCTCAACAGCCTAGTTGGACCCCAGGGAATATTTTTTCGGGGGGAGGGTGATTTAAAGGCAGTCATGAATGAGCAGGCATCCTGTCAAGCTAGTTGGGACCAGATTGAGTAGGGCCAGTAAGGTTGGTACTAACTTGGGGCAATTGAGTGGTGACGATGAGGCTGAAAATGTAGGAAGCATTTCTCCAAACACAGCTGGCCATTGGTCCCAAAGAAAAATCCAGAGACTTTACAAAAATTGCAGGTTACTAAACATTTCTTAGGAACTAACCATGTCTGGAGGCTCATTACACCCGTCTAAGCCCATCAATTATTATATATGTCATCTAAGCTATTCATTAACACAGGAAAAATGCAATGGCAAGTGTTTAGAAACATGCACAGATGTTACATGAAGATGTATGTTTTTCCCAACCAGAGCTTACATTATTTAAGATACATTAGAACTATCTACAAGCTACTTTAATGAGACGGCTTTCTGAATGAAACAAGTTCAGTAAATCACTCAGCTTTTCTTCAGTCTTTTCCTCCTGCATGTAAAATTTTTTTTTTTTTAAGTATTTATTTTTGGCTGTGTTGAGTCTTCGTTTCTGTGCGAGGGCTTTCTCTAGTTGCAGCAAGCGGGGGCCACTCTTCATTGCGGTGCGCGGGCCTCTTCACTATCGCAGCCTCTCTTGTTGCGGAGCACAGGCTCCAGACACGCAGGCTCAGTAGTTGTGGCTCACGGGCCTAGTTGCTCTGCGGCATGTGGGATCTTCCCAGACCAGGGCTTGAACCCGTGTCCCCTGCATTAGCAGGCAGATTCTCAACCACTGTGCCACCAGGGAAGCCCCATGCACGTAAAATTTTAACCACGGTGGAGGGAGAAAACCTCTGGTCCAAAAAAACAACAAAATTCTTATCCACAGGTACAGGTAAATGGAAACGACACCTCTTCAATGACAGCATTAGTCATTGTGATTTTAAAAAAATTGTTACAGAGTCAAATAACATGGTAAGTGTCATAAAATGCTTCAGCGTATTCCTGTGCTTGTGCATTTGCTCTAAGGACATAAAGAGGCAAATCTTAAAGCAATGTGTTCTGGTCAAGAAACAGGTGGCAATGGCAACAACCTCATATGGAGCCATCAAGGACTGAAGGTTTATTTTGAATGAGAGATGTTGTCCACCTGTGAGACTGAGTGATGGCAGCTGAGAAGAAGTGCAAACAGAATCAATAGTGAGTCCAGGTATGAAGGTATTGGGAATCTGTATTGTGTTCCATCTTTTTCTGCTGCCGTGTTCACACTGCATCCATAGATTGCAATTCTGTGGAGGAGGAAGAAAGTTCTTCAGTTTATTTTAATTCTTAATGACAACTTCTGAGCTGTCATGATTTGGAATTATAATGATAAAAATGGCTCTTTCAGATAAAAGAAGCAATATATTCCAAAGTCGAATTATGTATTGGACAAGTAAGAATGCTTCATCATTAGTCTTTAATATGCTTTGCCTCTACAGTTTGCCATCAGTTTTTATATTAGTTGTTCTCCCTTTTCTGTAGTTGCATAGCTTTGAGCCAAGTCATTTCATTCTTCCTGGTCCCTACCAAGTTTACAATTTTATTGCTATAGACCATAGGAACTGCTCAATTAATTATGTGTCGTTGAACAACCTAAAATTGCAACATTTTATATTTGGATGCCACTTTAAGAATTTGAAAATACTTTAGCATACCTTATTAAACTTCACCGTGACACAAAGATAATATTGTCCAAAATATGTGTTTTTTAAGCCTCATTATTTTATAGTTATACTCCGTGTATCATACACACATATCACAGACACAGAGAAAGACACATACCTATGTAAGCAATATTCCCCAAACTTATGCTCTGTGCTTTGTTTTAGGATTTCCTTAACAATAAAGTTAAAAAGAAATAGAAACCCTCCTCCTATTTATATTACAAAAAAGACCATTTGCGGGCTTCCTTGGTGGCGCAGTGGTTGAGGGTCTGCCTGCCAATGTGGGGGACATGGGTTCGAGCCCTGGTATGGGAGGATCCCACATGCCGCGGAGCAACTGGGCCCGTGAGCCACAACTACTGAGCCTGCGCGTCTGGAGCCTGTGCTCCGCAACAAGAGAGGCCGCGACAGTGAGAGGCCCGCGCACCACGATGAAGAGAGGTCCCCGCTTGCCGCAGCTGGAGAAAGCCCTCGCACAGAAACGAAGACCCAACACAGCCAAAAATAAATTAATTAATTAAAAAAAAAAAAGGAGAAGAATTAAAAAAAAAAAAAGACCATTTGATGATTCAGAAATCTTTCCCCTTTCCCTTTTTTGGGGGGTTCCTATAATTATGTAAGGCACTGATTGGGCCAGTTACCACATGGAATATGAAAATGAATATGAATAAGATGAAATTCTTCACTTCAATGAGATTAAAAGTCATTTGCTTTCTTCACCCAATCCTTCCCAACCAGCACTCTCACTAGACAATTTCAGTTGAAACAAAGGCACTTATTTTAGAACCTGGGGAGGCAAGCTGGAGCCTGGGCAGACTTTTACACTTGTTGGAACTGTTCTGACAATGCTTAGATGTACAACACTCATTTTCATCTGGTTGCCTTTATAATGCAAAGGGTAGAGGCAAATGATTCAGAGCACAGTCAGTGGGTCCAGAGTATTGAAATACTCCTCTTAATGACAATACCAAGTTACTTTATTTGTTCATGGATCACTTGAAAAATGAGAAAGAACAGCGGGCCTTCAAGAGAGAACCTAGAGAGCTGGCTCGCAATGCTTTCATTACCAAGAGAGGGTGTTAAAATGCATAGAGATGTTAAATCTCTACTAAAACAAATCAATAAATGACACATCTAGTTGCAGTTCATTCGACCTTGATTTAAAAATCACTTGCAATCTTAAAAAAGAATGGTTCTGAAGTATAAAAGTATTTGAGTCTCACCTGCTGAGTGTTAATGCATTTGAAATATCGGAGGGGAAGCTGTCAAAAGGAAGAAGAATATCTGTATCACCACCCACACTCTCTCAAACAAAAATTATAATGTAGTTGTATGGGAGTACATTCTGTGTAGCACAGATTTTGTTAAAATGTGTGTGTGTGTGATCCTATAGGCTTAAAAAGCGTCAGGTCTGACCATGAGACAAAATAATAATATCACTAGTTGGTATTCATACAGCATTTTTCTATTGAGGGCCCTAAAGTGTTTTATGGGCATAACTCAATCTTCTTGTGTTGTTATTTGGAATCTTAGCCAGAATGCTTTAACGTATCTAGCAAGCTGGAAAATGGTCAAGCCTCACTGTAGATGAAGTTTTTAGGGATTTAATTTCTTGTTGCAAACCTGGGAGACAAGAGGGTAATGATCCCTAAACCTGGGCAACTCATGCACCTGCGTGATGTCTCCGTGGAGTGTTGCTACATATGGTATGTAGGACACCATTTAAGCCTCAGCCCCAGCAATGCTACATTCCATTTAATACTCTGCCAAGTAACAAATTAAAAGGCACGACTTTAACTCAGTCACTTTTTTGAAAGGTCTTTACTTCAAACTGTCTTTACTCGGAAATGAGGATTTATTCCCAAAATGAAAATCTGACGAAGAGGCTATATAAGACTTTCTAGTGTTACAGAAGCAGTCCATAAAATTATTTTTCTATTTAAAGCATTTATATTTCACGTCAAGATTGTTATTTTAAGGTTAAGATACCATATTAAAGAACCACTGGGTCCTTATGATATGAGGATTTTTATCCAAGAGAAAGCATATCGTTGCCATGGCGATCAGTAAATAGTCTTGATCTGGAATACTAGTTCCCACTGCCAAGACATGGGTAGAAGAAGGTGGTTCCCACAGACTCTGTTTTCTCTAGACTAAAAATACAGTATGATTTCTATTAAAGGTCAATTAAAAAAATTTCTTGGTGGTTTAGCCTAAAGGAAACATACCCTATCATTTTCAGAACAATTAAGCAGTGAGCTCACGATCCACTATTTTGAGATTATATTTGTATGCAGTATTAATTATGCTCACACTATGTCATGTCAAAGGTGGTGTAGCAACTGCAGCTTTTTTTAGTGCTGTTTCGTATGGTCTTAAAAAAATAAATAGTCTATAGAGATACATACATTACAGACATAAATTACTTCCTTTTAAGGTTGCCAATATAAGCTTAGCACATTGAAGTTAACTCTTTAAAAAAGTTGGGTTGGTTTGCAAAATATTGCTCCAGATGGTTGTGATGAACATGAATTCTATTAATATTGTTTTTATGCCCTCTAGTCAAGAAAGCTAAAGCCTTGCAATTTTTCCTGAAGTTTATTATTAAATGTCAACATAAATTTAATTAACATATATATATATGAGGCTATAAAATTTGCAAAGTGATTTTACCACCAATCATTTTGCCTGATGTACTTCACAACCCTGTGAGATAGGCAGGGCTGGTAATTAGTTACTAGTTTCTTTTCATATGGTGAGATTTAGGATTAAAAAGATTAAAATGCTTGCCTAAAGCTACATAGAAAGATTGAGCACCAGATCCGAAAATGAAAACTGCTCTACTGTAGTATTATGAAAACAACATACATCATCTTATGCAATCACTCCTATAAGCTCTATCATTACATCATCAAGATTTATGAATTTAATTCTGTGACAATTAACACTAAATTATCATCAGAATACCGAAAATTTGGTTGAACTAAATAACAGTGAAGTATAATTGTCCATTGATTGGGGCTGGGTATTGTACATGGTCCTGTAAATTAGGGTATTTATTTTAAGAAAATTTGACTCACATTGAAAAGAACTAATTTTCAGTTTCATTTTAAACTCTTCCCAAATCAAGTTTTATTTTTCTACTCAGAAGGTGAATCTCCTTTTTCTTCCTTTTTTTTTTTTTTTTTTTTAACCCCAATGACCTCTTGTAGCCTGTCAGCCCTAGTAAGTTTCTCATTGTACAACTTGTCTTGGGGTGTTACTTTGATGGATGGCAAGATAGCACAGCCAGGTTTAAAATATTATTGTTATTATTCCTCATGCTGTCTTCCTTTAAGGTATGTTCTTTATATAGAGTATTTGTTCAGCAGTTTCCAGTTTTAAATGAATGTAATTCATCAAGGGATCAATGCTAACTAAAGAATTAAAGTATATGCATATTGATGGACTCTGCTTCAGGAGTTCTAAAGTCCGTGCTTTCCTCTGCTGAAACATCACATTTTTCATGAAGGCTCATCCCTCCCTGAACATCATGTATAAAAGCTGTAACTCGACTTGATAAGGAACTCATTTTTCTCACCTGCCCCCCAGGAGAGACATCTGCTGGTCCCTGTTACCCAGGTCCCCAGAGTTAAATGTTTCATGTCTCTATCGGCTTCCTTATCATCTTACCCTTCATTCCTACGAGCCACCCCCATGACTTTCCACAATTTTAATTCTCTCCTTAAATTATAGAGTTCGCTTCTTATGTTTGCAACCAGAGAATCCTGCTTGCTACAGAAGAGTAAAAAGAAAGTGTTTTAATTAGTGCTTTCTCCCCATTTGAGCAGTACTGTAAAATAACCCAATATTTTTGTCATCAAGCATTATTTATTACAGCAATATTATACTTTTCTTAAATTCCTAACATTCATTTACTGAGATATTGTAACTTTTGCTTGACTCTCACAATGTTTTTCATCCCCTGTTTTAGGGGGAGGGGGCCCAAATGAAACGTACCTGTTTACCAAAGCTCCCTAAAATCTTTATTGTTTGGAGCTGTGGGTCCCAAACTGTATCAGACTCAGCTGGGTTTCCGACTCACTCATTTGGATAGTGCACCGCTTAACAGGCTCATTTAGGAGACAGAGAAACTGAAGTTCTGGTTGCCTAGGTAATTCTCTAGGTCAAGGACAAAATTGTGTCTCCTTTTCACCAGTCTAGGAATCTGTTTGCTCTGCTAGTTGAACTACTCCAATCACATCAATACTGTCCCTGACCTGCAGTGAGGCAGGTAAGAAATCCGTTCCGCGGTGGCGAATGAGCCTCCTGCGTGCCGCCCGCAAGTCTTAGCATAACAGATACTACTTGGCAAAGGTAAGTGTATCGAAGTGAAAGCCATGTTCTTGGTGAGTTCATTTATTCCTCACAGAGCATTAGTATTTCCCCCTCAAAGATCATCATTACGTGACTGTGAAGAGACGCCTTCCAAACTCTTGAAATCACGAGGAGTAAAGACTAGTGGGGAAAGTGTGACAATGGGTGGCTCTCACCCCCACTTGCCCCTAGTGGTTAAAGCTCAGTTGATCTCTTGTCTTTCCCAATTTTGTATATTTACAAAAAACCCAGTTCCCGGGAAGCCTATGTTCAGTTCAGGGACAGAAAATAAACACATGCCTCATCATATGCACTTTTTATCCCTTCTCCTTCTTAACATGTTCAAGGAGGAATGATGAGAACTTAGAGAAAACAGTTAAGTTGAAAACTCATTTTCTCGAATCCAGTCTGCTTCTCCTCCTGTGTCCCTGTGTCAGCCATGATCACAACCATTTGCACAATGACCCAGGTTGGGAACCAAGCTTTCCAGCTGGTTTCTATGCCTCCTATCTCCTCTCTACGTTGCATCCAATATGATATATATTTTTTTCAATGGACATTTAGGTTGCTTCCATGTCTTGGCTATTGTAAATTGTGCTGCTATGAACATTAGGGTGCATGTATCTTTTTGAATTAGAGTTTTCATATTTTCCAGATATATGCCCAGGAGTGGGATTCCTGGTTCATATGGCAACTCTATGTTTAGCTTTTTGAAGAACCTCCATACTGTTCTCCATAGTGGCTGCACCAACCTACATTCCCACCAACAGTGTAGGACGGTTCCCTTTTCTCCACACCCTCTCCAGCATTTATTATTTGTAGACTTTTTAATGATGGCCATTCTGACTGGTGTGAGGTGGTACCTCACGATAGTTTTGATTGGCATTTCTCCAATAATTAGTGATGTTGAGCATCTTTTCATGTGCCTGTTGGCCATCTGTATGTCTTCTTTGGAGAAATGTCTATTTAGGTCTTCTGCCCATTTTCTGATTTTTTTTTTTTGACACTGGGCTGTATAAATTGTTTGTATATTTTGGAAATTAAGCCCTTGTCAGTCGCATCATTTGCAAATATTTTCTCCCATTCCATAGGTTGTCTTTTCATTTTGTTTATGGTTTCCTTTGCTGTGCAAAAGCTTTTAGGTTTAATTAGGTCCCATTTATTTATTTTTGTTTTTATTTCCATTACTCTAGGAGTCAGATCCAAAAAAATATTGCTGCAATTTATGTCAAAGAGTGTCCTGCCTATGTTTTCATCTAGGAGTTTTATAGTGTCTGGCCTTACATTTAGGTCTTTAATCCATTTTGAGTTTATTTTTGTGTATGGTGTTAGGGAGTGTTCTAATTTCATTCTTTTACATGTAGCTGTCCAGTTTTCCCAGCACCACTTATTGAAGAGACTGTCTTTTCTCCTTTGTACAATATGATCTTTACTAAGCATGGATCTGAGTTTATCACTCTGCTGATTTAAATCTTTCTGTGGCTTCTCAGCGCTTTGTGGTTACTCTCAAATTCCCCAGCTTGCTATACAAGTTCCTTCCTGATTTGACACCTGCCTGCTTCTTTCAGCTCATCTTCCAACCCTGTCTCCCAAGCACCTTTCGCTCCGGTCATATTAAACTATTTGCCTCTGTCCTCAAGGATTTCACAGATAGATGTCATTGTCTCTACTTAAAAACCTTCTTGATATTTTTTTCTCTACCCATTAGATTTTCATTCTTCAAGACCAAGTTTTTGAAAAGGAACCCTTCTGATCTCTTAATGATAAAAACATGTTTTCCTCTGTGTCTCCAAATCATCCTCAGCAGCCATTTTAGCACCTGTCACATAAGATTACATTGCTGATTTATGGCTCTGTGTCTTCCACTAGATGTAAAACTCTAGAAGGGGAAAGAGTATTTCCCTTTGTCTTTATAAGCCCCAGCACCTAGTCGTGTGCATGGAATGTAGAAAGCGATCAAATTTGCTTTTGGAATTAAAGAAGACATTTGAATGAGTCAATAAAACAAGTAGGTAGATGATGTAGACAAACATCTGAAGTCAGCCAGGAAAGCACACTTTCCCACAAACAGTTCCTCATGGCTAACTATCTCCTTGTGCAATCTCACCTCCAATCTTTCCATCTTGCTGAAACCACGTTTTTCAGGCCCAGGCTGCTCACTTTCCCTAGGACTCTAGGTGAGACTCATTTCCCTCTGTGATAAGCATCTATTGGGTATCATGTAGTCTTGCTTAACCAAGCTATTTCATTTCCCGGAACCAATTAGCTCCAAATTTCCACCTCTTCTGATATGTTTTTCTCAATTAATTAGAAAAAGAAGTAAATTCCCATGAGTATTCCTGTATCTAAACATGGAACTTCAGCTGCTTGAACTCTGGGCAGCTGCATTGCTTTGTTAGGCTGCAATATATAGAGGAAAGGATGAGAGCTGCATATCACATCCAGAGACCAGAGTGTGGACCTCAGTCTGCTCATTTTTGTCTGCGTCATGTACGTAGGGTGTGTTACCTTTCTCTTTAAGCCTCAGGCTCTTTCAGCAAAGTTGGGGATTACTATATCTTCCATAAGCAGTTTTGATAGTATTAAAGGATGAGATCTGCAAGGCCTTTCATCCCGGCCTAACACATAGTAGTTTCTCTGTAGATCAATAGTAATTATGTATGTTAATATGAAGAATCTTTCCATTGGTATCTGATATACTGAATTTCATTTGGTTTCACACTCCTAGGTCATTAAATATTTTAAATCAAATTAAATAGAGTACATGAGACAAGAGGATCTGAGTCCTAAATAGTGAAAAGATTTTATTTCAGTTATAGTAACATGACATACATTGATGTGTGAATATTGAGGTCATTTGATTTCTTGATTGGAAAGTTTTTTATCATTACCCTTCAAATGTAGATGTGGACATAAATGTGAAAGATAGCAAAAGATCCAGGCCTGAGTGTTTCCTATACTGTCCTTCCCTTTGCCCATTTACTTCATCCTTTCTTGCCATTATTTCCATGGTTCTGTAATCTCCTGTTTGAGTACTCAGTGTTCTTATTTTTGCTCATATCTGGCCCAGATCATTATTTAGAGGGCTTTATTTAACTCACTTCTCTGGCTTACTATATTCAATCTCCCACGGTTTTCTTAAAGACTTGTGCAAACCTTTTCTTCCTGTGCCGATGATTCTCCATTTGCCTCCTTAGATCCATTCTTTCCTTTTGTATATCCTGCTCAGTAGCCTGGGAGATCAACCTCAAGAAGAGAATCACCTGGATTTTCTTGCCCTCTGGCTTTCAAATGGGCTCAGTCAATGAGAGGCACGGGAAAGCTCCTGAAGCCTGGGAGAAGAGGTAGCTTGATCTATTAGATTCCTCCTGCCACATCAGCTCACTCCTTGACTGGCCAGGGTCCTGGCAGGGCCTGCCCTTGTTCTGGCCACAACTTCTGTTGGACAGACCCACATCCATAGCTCCATCTCTATGAGGCTTCATTAACACTTTTTGTTTCCCTTATTATTTTATGTGTAGGTGTGAAAGAGCCTTCCTGATATCAGAGTTCCTGGGCAACTCATATATTCTTTTTGGTTCCTGAACCCTGCTCCAACATCTATAAAAATCCCTTCATGAAATCTTTTTCAGTTAAATCTTTCCTGCTGGGATCTGATTCAATTTCAGTATATCATCAGTGCCAGGAAAAAGATATCTGCTTGCTGGGATTTGGCTCCAAGGGCTCACAGTGGGTGAGATTACTTGTTAAGTGATGAGATTGAGGTCTATGGTAGTTAAATTACTTGTCCAAGATCACACGGCTGGTCAATGCATAGTCAGTTCTTTCAAATATTTATTGTAACCTAGAATTAGTCAGGCAGTGGAGATAAAGAAAAAACATAGCCCCTGCCCTTAATGACTTGCATTTTAGTATAGCAGAGAGATATATAACCCAGTATTTAAAATATAGCAGGAATAAATGCCCAGTGCTAAGATAACTGGAGTAGGAAAACCCAACTTAATCTAGGCTTTGCAGTTGAAACCAAAAGATGAGATGGGGGAAAAAAGATGTTATTTGAGTAGCGTGTAAAGCATGCCTTCAATCTGTCTTCTCTCACCATTTTTCTTGCTGCAGCTCTGGTGATTAGGGCCTAGTCCAAGGCCCAATTTTTTTCTCCGGGAGCACCGTAACAGCCTTCTGTAAAGTAGTATATAATCCCTACTGCCCGTCCTTACGTTGTGGTCCATTCCTTACACTGTGGTCAGCATAATTTTCCAAAATGCAAATCTGAGACAATTCTCTGCTTAAAAGTGTGCAATAACACTCAGTTTTCCTTAGGATAAAGAAAAGGTATGACTAATAAGGGCTTACATTGACTGGTTTCTGGCCCTGTCGCTGACTTTGTTTCTGACTACGCATCTCTTCTCTCTCTCTTTTTTTTTTTTTAATTATTTACTTATTTTTGGCTGTGTCGGGTATTCGTTGCTTTGCGCTGGGTTTCTCTATTTGTGGTGAGCAGAGGCTACTCTTTGTTGTGGTGTGCAGGCTTCTCATGGCGGTGGCTTCTCTTGTTGCAGAGCACCGGCTCTAGGCTGCAGGCTTCAGTAGTTGCTGCACACGGTCTCAGTAGTTGTGGCTCGCGGGCTCTAGAGCGCAGGCTCAGTAGTTGTAGTGCACGGGGCTTAGTTGCTCCGTGGCTTGTGGGATCTTCTCAGACCAGGGATCGAACCCGTGTCCCCTGCATTGGCAGGCGGATTCTCAACCACTGCACCACCAGGGAAGCCCCTCTTTTTGTTTTAACCTATCCAGCCTTCTTTTAGTTCCTTGAAAATATTATTCTCCTCCCATCACGTGACTTTTGCACATTCTGTTCCCTGTCTTTAAAGGCTCCTCTGAACTTCCTGCTATTTACCTGGTAATTTCGATCCAAACTTCAAACATTAGCTGGAAAATCACTTCCTTGAGGAAGATACCTCGGAAAATTCCCAGGCCACACGAGGCCCCCATTATATGCTTTCCTAACATCGTACAAGTTACTTTTCACAGCATTTATCCCAATTCGAATGAAATTAAATGCAGTCAATTTTATATTTTTCACTCCTTGAGAACAGGTATGATTTCCATTTCTTCACCTTATCCTCCGCATTAGATCAAATGCTATAATGATGGTAAAACCTCAATAATTTTTGAATGACTGTGTGAGTGATTATGAAGAAAACCTGGGCTCTGAGAAAGTGTTGTACATTAGGGAAATGTGCATGTAATTTGGAGTGATGAAACATGAGGCTGGAGAAGACTACAAAAGCCAAATCTTGAAGGGCCTTAAATGCATAATAAGTTTGGACTTACTGTTAAGTGTGAAAAGTGGCCACTTTTTTTTTTTTCTTTTTTTTTAAGCTTGGAATCTTTCAGGTTCGTTGACTGGCTGAAGAAGGGATTGTCATAGAGAGAAGCCGGAGTCAAGCAGACTAATTAAGGGGCAAATGCATTCATCTGGCAGAGGAAAATTAAGCGCAGTTATTTTTCAAGTTTGCTGCATATCTTAATCACCTGGATAGCTAATAAATCCCACAGAAGCCCAGGCTCCTTGAAACGGGATAGGGCATAGGCCTTTGTATTACAAATTTCCCCAGGGGATTCTGACACACACACACACACACACACACACACACACACACACACACACACACACACACACACACACACACACACACCCATATATATATATATATATATTTTTTTTTTCCAGTTGATTAGTTTACTATTGCTTTTCCTTATAAGGATGGAAAAAGTCACACAAATGTCAATAAGCATTTTGGACTGTCCAGGGCTGTCTTCCTTCCTTTTGTTTCTGGTACTGTATTGTTGGTCATCATTGGTCATATGCTTTCAGCAGCTGGGGATCAAGTGCTGATTTTCTCTCCCAAAATAATTTAGCCTTTTCAAAGAAGTTTTCTGTTGTAGCCTTTCTGATTAGCCTTGTCCCTATATCTTCTTAGAAACCCTTGATTTCTCCATAAGGAAAACTTAAACGTGTCATCAAACATGTATCCTTACAAAAAGTAGACTCAATATTTTGCAAAAGAAATTCTAGCAAGCTTAGTGGAGGTATGTGTTACCTTTCTCTGATTCTTTTACCCTACTGTATGACTGTCTTCTCTAATTCCTTTATCCCAGGCTAATCTCTGGCCTCAGCCTGCCTGCACTGAGTGTCTCACTCAGCCACCTTGGGTTTTCTACTCCCACAGAGCTGTGTCTGCGGTGCTGGTGCTTTGAGAGTCCAGGTACTTCATGGAGAGGGGTAGAGAGGGAAGGGGTGTAAACATATCCATTTGCATTGTCAAAAAAAAAAAAAAAAGCCCTTCTAAATAGGGCCTCCTATGTGCTCACTATACCACTTTGTGGTCTGGCTGGGGCAGGAACTACCATCTCCACGGTAAAGACACTGGGACTCATAAAGGTTAAATGACTGCTTAAGGTCATGCAGTTTGGGAGCATTCCAAGTTAGTTTTTGTCTGTATCTTCTGAATGCAGCTTCAGGAATCTTTCCACTACTTCATGCCTGCATCTCTATTTTGGGAATACTATCAGTAGTGCTTGAACATGTCTTTGGGAAATCCCGTCATTCACTTAAGCACTTTGTGAGGCGCTTTGATTATGAAAAAAAAAAAAAAAAAAGAATCTTAAAGCTTTGCTATGATGACAACTAAGAATGTTAACAGCCTATTAAAATAAGACATAAGGATTTAGGAAGATATGTATAATCACACTGTTATGTCCTCAAAAGCAGAGTGATTAATACCGCTGAAAGTTTCCCCCATAGAAGACATGAGGAGAATAGTAGCAGGAGACAGCTCATTCTGTTTCTGGGGTAGGTAAGTTTTCTTCCACAAATGCAGGATAAAAGGATGATATTGTCACTGATTTTCATTCTATACAAACAGCATAGTACCAATTGTGGAGTACAATATACTAAAATGCCTTTGAGAAGAGCAATAAAAGAGGTGTGATATTGGACTTTGGATCAATGACTGAATGACTTTGGATTCAGGGTGACTTGAGCTCCTTGTAGGGTTGTGGCTAAAATTGAATGAAATAAGAAAAAAAAGTTGTTACACAGTGCCTTGAACGTGTTTTAAAAACAATTTAGTAAATTGCTTTATGCTGTCAGATGAATGAGATTGTTGACCTGAAACATACTGCCATGTATTTCTCCAGCAGAGATGGGTTTATTTGGGATCAGCAGAGAATTGCAGTTTGGGGTCTGCAACTATGGCAGTCCCCTCAGGGCAAGAGAAGGAGAACACTTTTATAGAGAGGAAAAGGAAGTTGGGTGGGCTCTGGTAAACAAGGGGTCCAGGAAAGAAGAGAAGTCTTCTTCCTCTTGGGATCTGCTATCATCACAGGGTGTGAGAGCTCTCCCTCTGGTCTCACAACTCTACTCAGTTGAGGTTTATTAATGTTTTATATTTCCCCCTTTTGATCAAGATTTTTTCTCTGAAACTGTCTCTAATCAAGCGTCAGGTTTATCTAGTTTCAGTATCTTTTTGTCTCTCAATGTCAAGAAGGGCATTTCCTGGGTGTAGTGCCTCAGAAAGTGCACAAATTGGAAACCTGTTAAAGTCACAATCTAGTAACAAAAAGGGAGAACTTTAAGGCACTTTTTATCTCATGTCCATATGTTATCAAGATCATAAGACATTGGAGATCATCTGAAGCATTATGTCATCTTCAAAAGTTTGGTGACAAACTTCCAACAGGCCTGTGTCTGAATATTTTTCCAAATCTGTTTCAGTTTCAGGAAAATTGTGCGTTCAAGTCACCAGATGATGTGCAGGCCCAGCCAGGGTTTGGCGCTTTCTTTAAGTGTGTCACGTGAATCCAAGAGTTTATTCCTTGGAATCTGGCAACAAAAGGTTTGGTTAGCAATACTTGATAGGAGCCTTTTCAGTGAGGTTATAGAGAGTTCTTCTGGAGGTATCTTTTCCAATGGATGACATTCCTATTTAGTGATTTTCATCCAATGCTGGGTCTTGCCTTTGCTAACAAGCACATGAACTAGCTGATATAAATTAGAGAAACCACGTTGATAAGTTTGAAGGACTATATTAAATTCCTCAGAAAATCTGTGAGGATCTTCAGTTACTTTGGGAAAATCTTTGACTATGGATCACAGTTCAACTTTAGTTTAGGGAGACTATGAAATTAGTGTTTAGCCTCTATATCCTCAGATGCCTTAATTTTAAAGAGACAGGTTCCAAAAAATTCAGAGGAAAAGAGAGAGGGGAAGAGTTTCAGAGAAAAGGGAAAGTTTGGTAGGAGAATTAGTATGGGGGGATTGAGGGTATAGTGGAAGCTTAGGCTGCTTAGAAGGGAAGGAAGAAGATGGCACAGGAAGTGGAGACTGAAACAAAGAAGCCAAGAAAGGAGAGCCTGAGGCTTTGAGAGCCATTTTATCTTTATTTAAGTGTTTGTTTGCTTCAGTTAATCTTAACATCTTGTTTTGTAGAGAGGCAATTTTAGACTCCTGAAAACATTGGGAAGCCTCAAAGTACAAATGGAAATAAGCATTCTACTCAGTTCTGGAAATTTTTGTGATATTGTAGTCCAATTTGGTTTTAAGGAAATTAAGTTTGAGGATTTCAAAAGTTCCCCATAATGGCCATTGATATGTTAAATTGCTTTAGGTCAGGCCTGTCCATTTAGTTAAAAATGTGCCTGAGGAAGGACCTTAGTTTTTAAACATAAGATCAGCTGGAGTCCTTGTAGGGGGGATGCCCTCAAAACACTTAGGTATCCCATTTCCTAGAGGATTTTCCTCTAGAAGAAAGAAAAATTTTCAAACAGCTTAGACAGCTTACAGCACAAATGGCTCAATTCAAATAGCTTGCAAGACAATTCCAACCAATTCAAAGGAAACAGTTTGCTCCCAGAGGAGCCAGGCCAAGGGCTTTTCAGCCAGTTTCCAGAAAATAGCTCTTCCAAAGGAATAGGCCTAAGGCTGTAAACCTGGTAGAGTTTCATTTGAAGCAGCCCCTTCCAAAGGAATTGGACCAAAGGCAATTTCAGCCAGCATCAGTTGAAAATTTGATCTCAAGATAAGATTAAATAAAAAAATGAGTATTTGCATACAGAACATGGCCTTAACGAGAAAGATGAAAATTTTAAATAGATCCTGAATAAAGCCTGGAGAACTTCAGATGCAAAGAGGACAAAGACATACTTCAAACCCAGTGTTGGCAAGAAAAGCAGTGAATGACAATGGGCTCAACTGTGGGTACCACACCTGTTTGCTCACCAGCCCCAGAACCATTGGGAGTCTTCTCTGGTCCCTCTATTGGCCACCGAAATGTTGACCTGAAACAAATAGACTGCAAGATATTTCCCCAGCAAAGACGGGTTTATCTGGGATCAGCAGAGAATTGCAATTTGGGGTCTGCAACCATGGCAATCCCCCCATGGCAAGGGAAGGAGGACAGTTTTACAGAGAAGAAAAGGAAGTGGAGAGGGCTCTAGTAAACAGAGAGTCCATGGTCTTTCATTGGCTGAGTCCTTGCTGGGAAAGAAGAAGAGACTTTCTTCTTCCTGTTGGGCTTTGCTTTCATCACAGGGAGTGTGAGCTCCCCCTCATGGTCTCTCAATTCTATTTAATTGAGGTTTCTGTTTATTAATTTTTTACAAGATCAAAGCATTCAGAAAATGCTCCTGGATTTGGGGGGAAATAAAAAAATAGTTCACGACAGTCAAAATTAGTTATTTTAACCAATAAATAAGCTGGCAACATATTTGAAAACTTTTCTTTATAAATTTTCTTTTGTAAAAGTGATCCTAAGCCACAGACTGCATTTATAATCATCTAGGAGGTAAAACAAACAAACAAACAAAATATACCCCAAATATCAAGGCTTACTTCAGACCAATTAAATCTGAATTTCTGGGGAGAGTCTATATATATATATATATATATATATATATATATATATATATATATATATATATATATATATATATAGACACACACACACACACACACACACACACACACACATATATATATTTAAGCTCCCCAGGTGATTCTAACATGTGAGCACAGGTGAGAAACATGGGTTTGTAACATCAATGGTCTTGGGTAACTTAATCACAGAGACTTTCTTTCAATGACCATGATTTATGTGTGTCTATTTCAGGGTCAATGATAAAGCCCATTGGTTTGTGCCCTCCTTTCTTCTCATGATGGTTCTATTCATAATCCCTCAGTTTCCTGAAGAGGATCTGGCAGACACATCAGCCTGCAGTGTCCCTTGAAATGTTAAGTGACGTGTAAAACTAATTTGAGAGCTGGTCCAGAGCTGAAGCCTTGCAGCTGGAGGAAAGAAACAAATGCAGAGGCTTCTTAGTGCTTGATTACAAGTTGCTGTGACTGTTTCTTACTTTTCCTATCTCCCTGGATACTTTCCTTTCCCCTTTTTCCATTACTTATCTATTAATTTGTGTTTCTCAGTTTCTTGTCAATTTTTCTTTATTTTTTCTTTCACTTTCTCTTCTCAGAGAAAGTATACTTGCTTGAGGATAAGAAAACTAAACTGACATATATCCACTGTAATGCCAGCAAGTTCTACCAGCTCCACTTTGATTTTTGATTCCATAACAGTTTTGGAGTGGCTTAGATTTTTTTTTTTTTTTTTTTTTTGATTCCTAGATTAACACAGTACAACTTAGCTTTTGTGTTAATGGTGTGTCCCAAGAATAATTAACAAATGTTAATTGGTTAAATTTTAATGGTTATCCAATGGTTATGTGTTGGTGTACAATTGTTCAAAGTAATCTCTTAATATCATTTTTACTTCTGTAGAATCACTAGTAATGTCCTCATCTTCATTTCTCATTTTAGTAGTTTTTCTCCTTTTTCTTCTTCTTAGTTCATCTAGCTAAATATTTGTCAATTTTGTTGGTCTTTTCAAAAAATCAACTTTTGATTTCAATAATTTCCTCTATTATTTTCTGTTCTCGACTTCATTTATCTCCACTCTAACTTTCATTATTTCCTTCCTTCTGCTAGCTTGGGGTTTAGTTTATTCTTTTTTATGTGGTTCCTTAAGTTGTAAAATTAAGTTGTTGATTTGAGATTTTTCTTGTTTTTATTTTTTTAATGTAAACATTTATAGCTATAAATATCCCCCTTAAGCACTGCTTTTGCTACGTTCTATAAGTTTTGGCAAATTGTGTTTTAATTTTCATCTATCTCTAAGTATTTCCTAATTCCACTTGTAAGTTTTTCTTTGATCCATTGGTTGTTTAATAATGTGTTGTTGAATTTCCAAAAAATTGTGAAATTTCCAGTTTTACCTCTCTTACTGATTTCTATCTTCCACTGTGGTCAGAAAAGATACTTTGTATGAAAGCTATCTTTCATATCTATTGAGACCCTAATTTTTAATGTATTAGTCTCATAAATCATGTTGAAAACAAAAATGTAGTTACAAACTCTACAGTCGTTACAATAATGCAAGCTGTTATACTTGCCCTTATGTTGTCCTTTATTGCGATCTTTATTTTGCCTTATAGCTTTCAGTTACTATCTAGTATCCTGTCTTATCACCCTGCAAGTGCTCCCTTGAGCATTTCTTGCTAGGTGGGTCTAGTAGTAACAGACTCCCTCAACTTTTCTTTGTCTGGGAATAGCTTAATATCTCCCTCACTTTTGAAGGATAATTTTGCCAGATATAGGATTCTTGGTTGACAGTTGTTTTCTTTTAGCATTTTAAATATATTGGCCCACTATCTTGTGGCCTCCAAAGTTTCTGATCAGAAATATGTTGATAATCTTATTGAAGATACATTGTATATGATGAATTGCCTCTCTCTTGTGTTTTTAAAATTTCCTTTGTCTTTGTCTTTCTGAAGTTTGATCATAATGTGTCTCAGTGTGGACCTCTTTGAATTCATCTTCCTTGAAATTTGTTAAGGTTCTTGGATGTTTATATTCATGTGTTTCATCAAATGTTAGAAGTTTTTTTAGCCATTGTTTCTTCATATATTTTCTCTGCCCTATGTCTTTCTCTTCTCCATCTGGGACTCCCACAATATGTATGTTGGTCCATTTGATGGTGTGCCATAGGTCCGTTAGGCTTTGTTCATGTTTCTTCAATCTTTTTTCTTTCTCTTCCTCAGACTTGGTAATTTCCAGTGTCTTATCCTTAAGTACTCTGTTTCTTTCTTCTGTTTACTGAAATCTGCCTTTGAATTCTTCTAGTGAAATTTTCATTTTGGTTAGTGTGCTTTTCAGTTCCAGAATTTATTTTTGGTTTCTTTTAAGGTTTTCTATCTCTTTATTGATACTTCCATTTTATTCACAAATCATTTTCTTGACTTTCTCCACATCTTCTTTAGTTCTTTGAGCATTTTATGATAGCTGTTTTAAAGTCTTTGTCTAGTATATCTGCCATCAGGTCTTTTTCATTGACCATTGCTGTTGATTTATTTATTTTTTTCCTTGAAAGGGCCACAGTTTCCTGTTTCTTTGTATGCATTGTGGTATTGTTGTTGTTGTTGCAAATTGAACAGTGAACCTAACAGTGTGGTAACTCTGGAAATCAGGATGTCCTTCTTCCCCAAGATTTGCTGGATTTTGATTATTGTAGGCTGTGTATGTACTGAGGATCAGCCTGAGGTGTAAACTTAAGGTTGTCTCAGGTCTCTTCTGAGCCTTTACCTGTGCATGTGCTGTCACTTTCTAATTTTCCCCATGCATATAATTGTTTTAGATGTCCTAGTCTTTAATGTCTGGCTCCCAAAAAGGGAAAAAGAGAAGAATGAAATGGGGGGAGGGCAGTGGGCCTTTAAATCCCCTGGAAAATCACTTCAGCTAGAGGGAGAGAGCTTGGCAAAAATGGGAGGAAGTGCAACAAGAATAGCTGCCATCTCTCTGTCTGCATCTGTATGATCAGGAGCAGCAAACAGCAGTCAGAACACAGATCCCCCAGTATTTGGAGGAGAGGGTCCATTTTGCCCACCCTGGTTCCCACAAGCTGTGTGCAAGCTGCTCTAGGAACATGTGCATGGCTGCCTGCTATGTAGCTGGGAGTGGGAGATGGGTAGCTGCTACTGTACCAAGAGCTGAAATAGACTGAAATTAACCACAATTTACTGTCCATGCCTTCTCCTGGGTATTGCAAACTTTCAATAGACTTGAATTTCAAAGACCAGAATTTCAAAACCGTCACACCAGATTCTGCTAGGGCAATTGCTGTCTAGGTGGGGAGACAGATTCCTGGTACTTCCTATTCTGCCATTCTTCCTAGAATCCCATGAATGGCTAATTTTTAATCATCTCAATGAGAACCATTTCCTATTAATTAATTTAGCTTTCTAAAACATTATTAATCTGGAATCCCAAGGAAGAAAACTTTTCAAGAGAGATTTCTGATCATCATAAAAGTCTTTGTTCAACCTCCATTTTCCAAAAGTAAGGTACATATTGGAGTACAAATTTCAAAATAGACTTTTAGCCTTTTCCCCGTAATCCAATATGTTCAAATTTCAATACTCATATGCAAGCATTATGAACTAGAGATGATCACAAATAGAGTTAAACCACATTTACTTCCTTAATGTTTATATTTATGTCAATACCAGTGTCTATGCAGTACAGTTTTTCTTCCTTTTACCTCAACAATAAGACTCAAGATAAATTCCAGACACCTCTTGGCTCTTCCAGCTCATATTGGGGCTGTAGGGGAGAGGGGAAAAAATTTCTATTTCAATAGAGATTTTCAGTAACTATGCAACATCATTTTCTAAACCACATTGAATGAAGCATCTATGCACTTAAAAGTTCATTTATTCATCTATAGTCTGAGTTCTTGTTACCACTAGAACTTTTCAAGTTCTTCAGCACAGTCTAGTGAGTCTAATCTCTGTTGAGATAAACTTTAATCAAACTACTGATTTACCTGTCACGTAAAAGTTAACCTGTTAGTTGCTGGGGATACAACAGTAAGTTAGTCATAGATTTGTTTTTCAAGAATCTCTCAGACTATTGGGTGGAAGATGTTGGATCACAGGAAGAAGATATACGTGATCAATTATATTAAAGCACAGTAAGTGCAATAGTAGAGAGCACAGAAGGGGATAAAAAGAACACATGCTGCTTGGAGGAGTCATAAAAGGACATTACAGGGATGATACCCGATCCTCAGCCTTGAAAGATAATTAGGAGTTAACTACACAAAGAATATGGGGACAGTAAAATAAGTGGACAGCATATGCAATGAATGACACATTGGTATATTCAAAGATGTGAAATTCAGAATGGCTAGATCAGGGTGTTTATAGAGAAAAGGAGTGGGAGAGAGATTTTGAAAAGTTTGCTAAAAGCCAGATTTGAAGGGTTTTATACTCTGAACCAAAGACATTAGACTTGATACTGTAGGCAATAGAGCAGAAAAAGGAATTTTAAATCAGAGTGATTCGTGGATATTTGTTTATCAGAAAGTTATTTCTAACAGTACACAGAGGATTAAATAGGAGCTGGTAGCAGGCCCAAGAAAGAAATGTCCCCAGCCTTGGAGAGAAGATGGAGAAGAGGATTAATGCTTGGGAGACTTCCATGAAATATAATTGACAGAACTTGCCATTAGTTGGTCTTAAACTGTGAAAGAGTTTGCTCAGGAGAAAGTTAACTTTGAAGCACCTGAGGTCACTAGTGGTAACTAGCTGGTCACTATAAATTCAGGCATGGTATTTGAGAGAGAGTTGAAATAATGTGGATGTATGAGCTAAAGCAGAGTGCGGTTCAAATGCAAAGATAAGTTAGCCAAGGGCAAAGCTCCAGACATTAGCCAGGTGTTATCGTTAGTGGACTCTCCACATTCAGAGTTTACTAGGATTTCTGCAGGTTTAACTGAATGACTGATCTTCTGACTCATTCTCTACTAATCATATTTTACATCCCTTTTGAATCTCTGAGAAAAAATGAACCTAAATGAGAGTACATTATGCTTTTTTATTTTTAAAAAGATTAACAGAGCAGCAGTAATATGTTTGTTAATAATAATAAAAATTGCTTAATCATTTAAAAATATTCACCAGAAGAGAGGTACAATGATAGAGATTATGTTCACAGTCCTATAAAGTAAGAACAATTCATAACCTCATATTGCAGGTGAAGTACATGAAGCTTAGAGAATTTAACAACTGGGATTCAAATTCAGGTTCCAAAGCTCTAGATCTCACACTCTAAACCAGTGGTTTTAAAGCATTACTGATACCTAGATCCACCTTCAGAGATTTTGACCTAATTGCCTCAAATAGAGCTCAGGCATTGGTCCTAAAAGCTCCCCTGGCAATTCTAACTGCAGCCAGAGATGCAACCCAGGGCTTTGAACCTTATCACTTCACTGCCTCCTTTTTGGAAGATGCCACCGCATTGCACTATCTCAGTGGCTCCCCCAGAGCTCAACATAGTGGCCGGTGGAGTTGTGTAGCGCGGCTCAACGCAAACCCACTCTCTGAAAAAACCTTCAAATCCAAGAGTTGTAATAAGTATAATTCATTGGAACTACTTTTACTTAAAGACAATTGGAGGTGGGATAGTTTTTCTACCTCTTTTATGATTATGTGATAGTTTTTAAGAACTTAAGAGACCCTACATACTTAGCAAGAATTACTATTATCAAAAGGTAAAGAATTACTACTATCGATTTGCTTATTTGATTGATTATAATCAGTAGAATCACAGATCCAGAAATAGGCACAAAAATTTTTGAAATGGAGAGCAATGCCATGGTGTTACTATGCAAAGTGATGTTGTTGGGGCAAGGTAGGAATGACGTAGCCTTCAAAGGAGGAGAGTTAGAACAAACTGTCATTCTCAATTCTTACAGATTTCTTACTCCTTTTGAAAATCTTTAGCTTCATTTACTCCTGTGAGGACTTCACAGAGCTCCTGACCAACTAGAAGTGGTCTAGGGATCTACTGGAAAACAGCAAAGACAAAATCAAGGGAAAGGCAGAATGGAGGTAGGCTGAGAGTCTAGACGGAATAATCCTGTTGTGATCCTGGGAAGGTGTGATGTCATCCTCCGACACCATCCCGGACATTCCTGAATGGAGACAGTTGGGAACAGAACCAGAGCAATACAAACGTTAGCTCTTATGGAAAGAGAATGGGCACTGGAGACAGACAGTCCAGTCTAGCCTGATACTTTACTAGCTGTGTGACCTTGGGTAAAATAATTAACCTCTCTGAATTTCAATGTGCTCTTCTATAAAATGAGGTGGTGATACTTCCCTCCCAGGCTTTATGTGAACTCCTAAATGTGAAAAGTACCCAGCTCAAGCCTCTTTACTGATTTCTCCTTCACATTGGCCTCAGGTGAAGCACAGTGGTAGTCAAAGCAGAAAGTGCAAGGGAATGGCAGCCATGGTGGTGCTGATTCAAAGAGAAGGTGAAAATGAGGTGGGCCGGACATGGAGCACAGTTGCGGGATTTGAAACCTCCGTTATGGCCACAGTCAATCAATTCCATTTATTTGCAAAAAAAAAGGAACCACCATTGTAATGCTGCAGCCTCTTACCCGTCTGGGAATAATTCAGCTTGCCTTGCTTTTGGCAGGGTCAGCTGGATACTCTGTAGGGTCTCCTCAGAAAGAGCACAGGCTATAGTCATTCCATTTTCTAATGCTGCTGTCTGTTTTCATTTAATTAAGAAGGCTGACCTTTAGAGAGTTTATTTTTTTCTCTTCCCTTAGCTTAGCTTACTTATGATCCTAATGGAAGCTGAAAATCTGATGGTAAAGAGGGCCGAATTTTCACTGATAAGGCTAACACATTGTTCCTATCCTCACAAAGAAATGACACAGGCATAATTATAGATGCATAAGCCAAAATCTCTTTCAGATAAACCTAACCTCAAGTAGATGAGTAGGTGGGAACTGCAGGAAATGAAAGATAAGCCCAAGAGGAATGTATATCAAAAATAATATCCCATATTCCAAAGAACAAAGGCCCTGAGAACCCATATCCTTGTAATTAGCCTTTATCCAAAGCAAATTACAGTCAGATTCTTACTCAGTCCTTTAAAGCTCTGGATATAGAGAAGTAGCTACTTAAAACATCTGTTGTGTACAGCATTTGCTGTGCTTCTTGGGTAGAATGGCCACATGCACCAGTGAGAAAGGGCGTAGGGGCCTGTTAGGGCCAGTGCCATAGGACGGTGGCACTGCATGTGCCGCCTTTGCCGGTGGTGGGTGATGGGCTCTGTGAGATTAGCAAGCAGGTGGGGACCCTCAAGCATTGGGTGGAGCTGTAAGAATAATCTGGCGTTGGCTCCGCCCTGGGTTCATCCAGAAACTCTCCTGAGTCAGTCTCTGCTTAGGAAAGTCCACGAGCATCCACCCAGACCCTAAGTGTACGATCCGCGGCTGCTGTGTTTGTGCTGTTTGTTCTTGGTGCCCTTTTCACTTTCTATCAGGGAATACATTTCCTCAGGTCTTCACAGAGACCGTTCACCAGCTGGAATGAGATTTTGTGGCTGAAATAGAGCTGACTCTCAATCACGTCCTGTTTGATGAATAAATATGGGCACCATGGTCATTACCAGTGTAACACCACCGTGATGACAGCTCTTTCGGGGGACGATGAACTTAAGTCCCTGGAGTTTAGCAATGACCCTCTTCCTAGTTTCATCCAATTGGTAAGCCAGTCTTCTTTAATCAGCTATCATTGGTTTATGGGCAGATAAAACAATACGATAACTGTTGGAACTAAACCTTTGGTCCCGAGAAATTCTGAAGTTTGTGTCTCCCCAGCCGTGAGCACTTTTACTCCTGTACCCCAACAATAACAAGTGAGTACTAGGGGCAGAGATGGAGTATTTGATTCCCTTCTTTTGTAAAATATCATTACATATGAAACGGAGCAAGGAGAAAAATAAACAAAATGTAATGGGACCTTTGAATAAATCTGTGTAAATCCTAAATCACAGTATTATACCCCCTAGTTTTCTCCAACGGTGTTAGAAATAGTGAATTAATATGATTCTTTCCAAGTATATTTCCACTGAGTGAAGAGACTGTTTCTCATGTTGCTAATCTAATAACCTTGCCTCAGGTGTTGGCATCATTTTAAATGAAGAAAAGGTCAGAGAACTATGAGGCCATAAGCAGTGCTACACTTACCAGCACCTCTTTCTACTTTCCCAGCAGTCTTCCTGCCCTTGGATATTTTCAATCTATTATAAATGATTTCATTGAACGTCACATAATTTGCCACATATATGAATGAACTCAAGGAAAGAAGTTTTTGCCATAAACAAAATTGTTTTTGTGCACCTAGACACACACACACACACACACACACACACACTCATTTTAATAATGAGAAATCAAAGTCATTTTCAACTTTGAGCTCTAGTATATAATAGATTCCTTCTCAGCTCAGCTCATTATAACCTTTAAGTGAAATGTGAGGCCAAGCAGCAATCCTTACAGCATATTGGTCCTTTAACAGCAGCGATATTGAAGTGTCTGACTATTTTTATTGGAGCTGGTGTGGCATTTAAATGTATTCTTGTGCATGATTTTAACAGTAATCACATAGATCATAGTAGAAATAAAGTCCATGCACAAAGAAGGTACTAGGTGGAGGGAACTGCAGATCCTTTATAAACGGCTGTTGGGAGAATCCTATAAAGGCTCTATCTTCTAGTTTTAGGATGACAGATATTTGCTGATGGAAAGATTTCTCTTCTTTCTTTTTTACCTATCATTTTTTTCCCCAGATATTAACAACATCTGCAGTGTTTTCTCCAGCTGATGTTATGATCCATATGGCAGACTTAACACAATGCCTGTCAGCTGCCTACATCCTCCCCGAGGAAAGCAGTTTGCACACACCTCCTTATGTATCATCTTTGCTTTTATTTTTTTTTCCAGATAACAGATCTGTGAAGCTCAGTGATGCTGGAAGTTATCACCGCTGTCCTGAACTAGTGTTACTGGACTCCTCCCCAGGGAACCAGCTGCATCTATTTAAAATACACTTTTAGGTGAGTCTGTGGGACAACTTGGCTGAATAGAAGTGTTCTTACTAGAAAGCATCAGTGTCTTAACAAAAGAATATTGGCCTTGAATGTACAGAACAAAAATCAAGGTTTGTGCAGCATGGTAAATGAGGGTCAGGATGATCCAATATGGAGATGCAGTAACGTTCTTTTCTTCAGCAGCTTACTGTTGCCAGACTTAATAATAGCCAGGGGAGAGGGCAAATGCTGAAGAGGCTCTATGTTCCTTCCTTGGTAATGGCTGCATGTGACCTTGAGTGCGTGTAGATGGGCAAATGGCTGTAAATCTGAGTCCAAAATAAACTTTCCTTGATTAATATTTTAATTAGAAATCTAAATTATTCATTTATAAAGATACTTATTCCATTTCCAATCTCCCTTCTTTTCTCTGTTCCTTCTTGCTTTAAAAAAAGGAGAGAAACTGTGGCTTTATCTCTTAATCTAATTCATAGCTGCTCCTCTTGGCAGACAGAGAGAGAGAAAGGGAGTCCAGTGACAGAATGTCCAAATGTGACAATATGGTACCAACATACAGTGCAACGACAAGGAGAGTGAAAGGGAGCGCGGTGCTCAAAGGGAGATATAACCAAGGAGGATAATAGGATGGAACAGAACAGAAAAGATGGCACAGGTTTTATTTTTTCCAGCAAGAATGTATCACATGGTTGGCTGCTGCTGTCTTTAATGTTGTCATACAAACGGCTGTAAAACCCACTCATGGTTCTTACAAAGGCAAGAAGTCTTTGTTGCCAGAGGACCCTGCTGGTATTTCTGTTGCACCTCTTAGGTGTTACTGTACGGTGTGTGTGGTTGCCCATATTCCCCAGGAAACCACTGGAGCAAATGGTTTTTGGCTTAGGCATCTCTGTTTACCCAGAGCCAGCAGAGAGCCTGACACATAATAATCACCTAACAAATGTTTATTAAATTGTTCGTTTGAAAATTGGGTCAAAATGAGTTGTTCTTCTAGGACTCTATCGGTAAGAGAGCATTGATCAAGACCCCAAGATTCCAAAGCCTGGGGCTATCCCCAAAGGGGGTCTTGCATTGGATGAGAATATTTTCTGTAAGATTGGGCAAGGGGTGTAAAAGAAAATGTATTTGCTATTCAATGTCAGGAAATAGAAACAAAGCATCCAAGAGGAAGCACAGAATTCATACAGAAAGAGAAGAGGACATGGAGGAGAGTAGAAAAGTCCACTTGTACAGATGTTTGGGGAAAGGCAGGTGTAGGAAGACAATAATAGGAAGGGAGATCCTGGAAGACTCATACAAGACTCCTAAGTGAGAGGATAACTTGGGGTGTACAGATGTGTAGCCATCAATTTCAGAGGCCATACACAGCCATCTACATGGCCATGGCACATTTGTTGTAGAAATTGCTCAAAAGCTCATATATAAAACTGACAGGTTGAAGTAGATGCCTACCGTTTGTATAGTCTATGTTTGGTTGTAAATAGGAGGAAAGTAGTTACAGGTGGCCATAAAGAGGGTGTTGGGAGAGGGAAATTGAACTTGGATCCATTCACTTCATAATGCAGGGACATATCTTTAACCACTTCAAATTTTTCTCCCAATCTTTCCAGTGTCTATATATTTGCTTCTATGTATATTCAGTTATAGTCTTTAATTTAAGACATTTTTCTATTTTATCTCCTTTGCCAAATTAAAAATAAAAAACTTCTTCCTCTCATTTTCTGAAATACAGTTTTGAACCAATATAAAACTATAAAAAATCTTTGCCTGGTTTTTCTAATACAGATATTTTAATTTTGCTAATTTTTAAAGTTTTATATCCTTGCTTTTCAGAAGTTCCATTGTCTTGATTATATAACACTAAAATCCTTTCCTTACCTTCCTTTTTATAATAAAATTATAAAGCTTTCGCTATGGTTCAGAAAATCACATCTCCACTAAGAGCACTCTGAACCGTATTATCTCTTTAACACTAATTTACCTTTTCAACCGTGTAGACCAGTGAGATACCAAATGTCAAAATAAATTCTTCCTTTTCTCAAGAGAAGTTAGTAACCTGTGCTCCTAGAATGCAGTCAACATGGTAAAAGAATGCTAATACAGCATACCCTCATTTTATTGCACTTCACGAGTACTGCTTTTTATAATAAATACTGTTTTTTACAATTTGTATGTTTGTGGCAATCCTGCAATGAGTGAGTCTGTCGGCGCCATTCTCCAAATAGCATTTGCTCACTTTGCGTCTCTGTGTCACATTTTGGTAATTCTAGCAATATTGCACGCTTTTTCATTATTAATATATTTGTTATAGTTATCAGTGATCTCATGTTACACTACCACTCACTGATGTCTCAGATGATGGATGGCATTTTTAGAAATAGAGTATTTTTTAATTAAGGTATGTCCTTTGAAAAATAGACATAATGCTAATGCAAAGTTAATAGACTATGGTATAGTCTAAACATAAATTTTATATATACTGGGAAATCAAAAAGTTAGTGTGAGTTGCTTGATTACGATATTTGCTTTATTGCGGTAGTCTGGAACCAAATCCATGATATGTCTGAGGTATGCCCACGTAGTATTATGGACTGATTTTAGATCAAATACAGTTAAGTTCTGAGGAGGAACAAGTAATCTATAAGCACACAGTAATTACAACACTAATTATTTTAGTTACTTTGATTTTTATCCTTCTTTGGCTCAGCTAGTTGTGTACATAGAGAGTCTTATAGACTTATAGACAGACCTTATCTTAAGGTCTTATTTATGCTTATCTTACAGAACATAGATAGTACCATGAAGACAAAAACATAGTTAAAGGAATTTTGGCATCCTCTATGAATTTGCCTGGCATTGCAGTAACCTAAGTAATCACTTTCTGTATCAAAATTCAATGTGATTTCTTCTAGTTTTAAAGCCTCAGATTTGTTCTTTATCTTAACTCCATTCCTTTCATTGGGTTGTTCATTATCAATTGGCTTCTGATCGAAAAGAAAGACTTGGAAAATATTAAGAAAGAATTGATTTTCTCCAATTAATTTGTGCTCTGTCTTGTTTTAGTTTTTAGGATAAAAAGTTTGAAAATTATTTCATATTTCATTAGTATTATTTTTCAAAATGAATCAGAAAACGATTCTATTTTGGCTTAGGGCAGATTTTAAACTTTTCAACAATGGAATTTAGCCTCAGAAGTAATATTTTGAATGAATGATTCTTGACCCTAATTTTTCTAATACATAATATTACATATTTTAAACATTGTAAAAAACACAACCCACTTCAGCATTTTGTTTTCACTTTTTAAAAAATAACAATACAATTTCCTTAAATAACTGTTCTTCTTTTGATACGGTCTTTATTTTTTATTTTTTATACAGCAGGTTCTTATTAGTTACTGATTTTATACATATTAGTGTATATATGGCAATCCCAATCTCCCAATTCATCCGAACACGACCGTTCCCCCGCCCACTTTCCCCCCTTGGTGTCCATACGTTTGTTCTCTACATCTGTGTCTCTATTTCTGCCTTGAAAACTGGTTCATCTGTACCGTTTTTCTAGACTCCACATATATGCATTAATATACAATATTTGTTTTTCTCTCTCTGACTGACTTCACTCTGTATGACAGTCTCTAGGTCCATCCACGTCTCTACAAGTGACCCAATTTCATTTCTTTTTATGGCTGAGTAATATTCCATTGTATATATTGGTACAGTCTATTTGACACAAATCTTTCCTTTCTTCCCTTATCCTCATTTGTGAAATAAATGATGCCATTAGTAAAGTTATAATAATAACTTTATTATTAAAGTTATTATTATATATGCCATTAGTATAATGGCATTAGTATTTTTAATTATAATTAAAAATACTAATAATGCCATTATTAGTAATGGCATTAGTATTTTTATAATAATGCCATTAGTATTTTTAATTCATTTTATGTGAAAGCTCCCAGAGGTTCTCATAGGATCCACAACTATTACATTCTGTGAACAGAAATGAATGAATGCATCAAAATGCATGTATTCAATATTTTAAAAATTGTTGAGAGCATCTCTCTGAGTGTCACCATCTCTAATGAGTGTCTAAATGGCAATGAGATTAGAGTGTCATTGTAGCCAGCTCTTTGGGTATGCCTTTTCTACATCTTTAGTTATTTAGAACAAAGTTCTATGCTAGTTTCTCATGCTTATTTGAACAATATCCAGTTACGTAGAAATAATATTTAATTTCTTTTTACTTCCAGATTTAAGTGTGTCGAGAAGCCTACACCTAATCTAATTGTAGCATCAAAAACAACTCAAGCACTTTTTGTGTTAAATTTGAATATGGAAAAGTAAAGTGATGGAAAAAAGAACCACTGTAAATAGTTTAAACCCCAGGAAAAAATATCAGAAGTAATTCTCTTTTGATTTCTCAATAAGTTTTTTTCTAGTTTAGTATTTTAGTTTTCACAAAGATCTCTCATATATTTGCTGTTGCTGGGCACTCATTTTGTTACTGTGCTGATATTCACTCTAGTGTAAAGACCAAATGTCACAATCTTGCAATAGATGGATACACTCTACAACTATAATTTGAGAAATAACCAATCAATAATGGGTTTTATTAATACAATACAGGTGTACTAAGCTCTGACTATACTTATGGATCTATATTAGGTATCGTAAGAAATGTAAAGGGTATGGCCAATGGCTTTTGTCTGAAGAAGCTGTTCACTTTGAGAAGAGAAAGTGTATTAATATGGAATGTGACATAGGCAATGTCAATAATAATAAGGCAGCCCAGTGTTTAGATGCAGAGTAGGCAAGACCTATGTTGCGTCTGACTTGGCAAGGCAAGCAGTGGGAATTGAATTGCATGTGTAAGAAGAAATAAGCTTTCTACAGATGGGGAGTGGGGTGGAGGGCATTTTAGCCTGGAAGCATAGTATGAATCAGGGCAGAGTGACGGGAATGTAGGTGACAGGTTTGCAAGGCTGTTTGCATTAGTACCCTTGGAGCAGAGGATGTAAGTCCATGTATAGACCTATGTGTAGAGGAAGACGGGAAAGAGCCGGTGGATGTTTATGGAAGCTAGGAGGGTCAGTTGGATCTTGAACTTTATTCTGAACCTTATTCTATAGATAGTTCTAAGCCTCTAAAGATTTCTGAGCTAAACAGTTGCCTTATATGAAACAATTTTTTGTAATATTAATCTGACAATATTTCACAGATTGCTTTGGAAAAGGAAGAAAAGAGAGCTCAGTGAGGAAAGTATTCAATAATCCAGGCACAAAAGATACAGACCAAAAATAGCATGGTGGAGTGGAAAAGATAAAAATTCTAAATGGTGGTTTTAGATTTTTCAGTTCAAGGCAAAGCAGAGAGAGCTATCTTATAAAATTTGTCTGCTGTCTTTCTGCCAGTCTGCCTGTTTATATTCTGACCTGATATTCTGATAGAGAATGTATTTTGAGATTGTCCTCCATGTCTTTCATCCTTGTTACAAAGGACTGGTCCAGTGACTATTGTGATCCCTGTAAAAGTCTTAGCCTATCTGAGGACAAAGAATCTCGTTCGGATGAAAAAAAAATAGACCTATCTGGATGTTGCAAAATATTCCATTTTTAGTAATTTTTAAACCTATTGAACCACGCATATTATAATCTACCTCTGAAAGTTTGTGAAATTCAAGAGCTCTGAAGTGTTCAATCCCAGATTTACCCTATTTTATGGGTGACTTTGGACAAGTCATTTAACCTCTGGGTTTTCTCATTTCCAAAACTGGCATGATAACAGTATCCTAGGAAAACTGAATGCGATAGCATATAGAATACTTCACACTGAGCCACACATATATTAAGTACTCAATAACTGTTAGCAATTATTAACTTTTAGAAAAGTATTATTTTTACTTTTATGTCAAATAATTTTGCTTTTCTTGTGACACCAAATATCATAGTTTCCCTTATTTGTGGTTTTGCTTTCTGGGGTTTCAGTTACCTGTGATCAACTGCGGTGTGAAAATACCAAATGGAAAATTCCAGAAATAAACTATTCACAAGTTTTAAACACAGTTTAAAGTAGTTCTAAGTAGGGTGAGGCACTCTCTCACTGTATGGCTCCATCCTGCCTGGCACATGAATCATCCGTTTGTCCAACGTATCCCTGCCCATTAGCCACTTAGTAACCACCCTGGTTATCTGGTTATCAGAACGACTGTCATGGTATCACAGTACTTGAGTTCAAGCCACCCTTATTGTACTTAACAGTGTCCCCAGAGCACAAGAGTTGTGAGGCTGGCAACTCATATATCCCAAAGAGAAGCCATAAGTGCTTCCTTTATGTGAAAATGTGCAAGTTCAACTTTAAAGTTCAACTTTAATAAGGAAAGAAGAAAAATCGTGTGATGAGGTTGCTAAGACCTATGAGAAGAACGAATCTTCTATCTGTGTTAAATTGTGAAGAAGGAAAAATAAATTTGTGGTAGTTTTGCTGTCACCCACCTCTTAAACTGCAAAAGTTATGGCCACAGTGCATGAAAAGTGCTTAGTTGAGAGGGAAAAGGCATTACATTTGTACAATAAAATATTTTGTGTGTGTGTGAGAGAGATCCACATAACTTTTATTGCTATTGTTATAGTATATTGTTATAATTGTTCTATTTTATTATTCATTATTGTTGTTAATCTCTCACTGTGCCTAATTTCTTAAGTTAAACTTTATCACAGGTATGTATGTATAGGAAAAAATATAGTATATATAGGGTTCGGTACTATCCACTGTTTCAGACATCCACTGAGGGTCTTGGGATGTACCCCGAGCAGATAAGGGAACAAATGTATAGTTCATGATGAGTATGTAATTGTTGATACCCATATTGAGTTTCAGTCTCCAAATTATTTTTTAGTTCATTATTTCAGTTACTTCAGTAGCAATAACTTCTCAATATCACTTTATTTTGATGTAATCTTGATACAATATGTACTAATGTTAATTGATTCAAATTAACAACAATATATGGAGGTACTATTTGGTTCTGTTCATGAAACATTCATTGAAACCTATGTACTGTGTTAAATATATATGTCATGGTCCTTGACCTCAAGGAGATTGTAGGCAATAGACACATATGTAAATAATAATTACAGTATAGTGTCATACTAAATATAGGCATAAGGAACAGGATTAGCCCAGTTCATTATCTCGGAACAAAAATGACTTAGCAAAAGAGTGACATGCAAATTATGCTTTTTAGCTATTAATCTATTGAATGCTAGGATTATATTTGTTTTATAGGGTATTGTGGGGTAGGAGTTGGAGAGGAAGTGCATTTGTAAAGCATGGTTATCCAGGAAATGTGATGCATTCATAATGCTCTATTTCCAAAGTGCTAAAACAAAACTCTATAGCTAGGACAATATGAAGAATAAGGCTTCAGGTCAAAAGACAAGATCTAGACCAGTGCTGTCCAATAGAAATAAGATGTTAACCGCATATGTAACTAAATTTTCTAATAGCTAGATTAAAAAATATAAAGAAATAAGCAAAATTAATTTTATAACACATTTTATTTAAGCCAATATATCTAAAATATTACCATTATATACATGAATTACAAGTAATTCATGTAAGTAATGAGATCTTTCGTCTTTGTAAAAATATGAAGTCTCCAAAATCCGAATGTATGTCACATTTACAGCACATCTCAAATTGAACCAGTCACATTTCAAGTACTTAATAGCCACATGAGGTTAATGGCCACTATGTTGAAGAGTACAGGACGGATTCAGACCATGAAGTGCTTGAGCACCCTATTGAAGAATTTAGACTATTGACCTTTGATAATATGTAAAGTCTACTCATCTGATGAATGTCAGATTATATTTTCTCTAAGATATTGAGGATGTTGATGGCTAGCAAAAATATGTGGACAGGAAACATGGAGATATTTGTATTCTGCTGTTGATCAATCAACTGTAGTCAGGAAGGAAAAGAAGACAAAGTCATACTTAAGGACAAGATATTTTTTACCCCAGTTCCCCATAGAGGACACAACGAGCTTGGCTGGACCCCATGGAGATGGAGAATACCATTACCAAAATCAAGGCATCCTGAATAGAAGTAAAGCAACCTCAAGGTCAGTTTAGGTACTTCCACATCAGTGCTCGAACGTAGATCTCACTATTCCACAATGAGAAGAGGGATAAGCATGTATACTGAAAAGGAGTGCTGAAGCAAAGGATCATGTGAGAGAGAGTCAGTATTTGTGGGGAGGAGTGAGCTGTTTTCAGATTATTGTCAGGTTCCTAGTCTTGGGAGAAAACATCTTTAGTGAGAAAGATTAATGTCTTAAGTGAGAAAGATACTAGAGTCCCCCTGATATCTTACCATTTAACCCATATGCCCCAGACCACTCAACTCTTCACTCTTAATGTGTGGAGAGAAGAGTAGTTCAGAGAACCACATCATGTATCTGTCAACTTTTTATCTGACATGATGGCTTCAAGCTTAGCACAATGGCCAATAAACTGTCATAAGTTAGGCAGTGTGAAGAATAGTGCCTTTGCTCACAGAGATGGGATGATTTGACCCGTTCTTGAGAAAGAAGCCATGAGACCTCCATGAAGGGTATTTCAACTCTACCAAGAGGCCAATATAAGTTTCTAGACACATTTCTGGATTTTCAAAATATTTGGGGTTAAGTATTTCTTGGTTTTGAAGGGTGAGAGAAGCATTATTATTATTTATTTTGCTTCACCAAAAGTTGTAGCATACTGGTTATAAGCTGGGAAGGTCATACATCCTGCTTGGCATAAAATATTTTGTTCTAGTTCATTCCAAGTGTCCCTCCCCACGCACCACCCTTGCTCCAGTATTCTATTTAGCTTTTCGTGTATCACATTTTAAAAAGTAGTAAGGATAGACTGCTACATAAAAGAGACTACACAGGCATGGCGCCGCCATTTCTGACCGTGGCGTGCGAGGCGTCCGTAGCACCTGGGCACGCGCGGAGGGCGACGATTCTCTCACTTCCCCGGCACTTGCTTGAGGTCGGCCGGATCCCTCCCTCTGCCAGATTCCTACCACCCATCTGATGCGGAGCCCCTAAAGAAAGAAATGTAGGATTAACCAAGATGGCGGAGTAGAAGGACGTGCTCTCACTCCCTCTTGCGAGAGCGCCAGAATCACAACTGGCTGCTGGATAATCATCGACAGGAAGACACTGGACTTCACCAAGGAGGATACCCCATGTCCAAGGACAGGCGAGAAGCCACAGTGAGACGGTAGGAGGGGCGCAATAAGATTAAAATCAAATCCCATAACTGCTGGGTGGATGACTCACAGACTGGCGAACACTTATACCAAAGAAGTTCACCCACAGGAGTGAAGGTTCTGAGCCCCATGTCAGGCTTCCCAACCTGGGGGTCCGGCAACGGGAGGAGGAATTCCTAGAGAATCAGACTTTGAAGCCTAGTGGGAATTGATTGCAGGACTTTGACAGGACTGGGGGAAACAGAGACCCCACTCTTGGAGGGCGCACATGAAATAGTGTGCGCTTCGGGACCTGGGGGAAGGAGCAGTGACCCTGGGGGAGACTGAACCAGACCTACCTGCTAGTGTTGGAGGGTCTCCTGCAGAGGCGGGGGCTGGCTCTGTTTCACCGTGGGGACAAGGACACTGGCAGCAGAGGTTCTGGGAAGTAATCCTTGGCATGAGCCCTCCCAGAGTCTGCCATTAGCCCCACCAAAGAGCCCAGGTAGGCTCCAGTGTTGGGTTGCCTAAGGCAAAACAACCAACAGGGAGGGAACCCAGCCCCACCCATCAACAGTCAAGTGAATTAAAGTTTTACGGAGCTCTGACCGGCACAGCAACAGTCAGCTCTACCCACCACCAGAGCCTCCCATCAAGCCTCTTAGATAGCCTCAACCACCAGAGGGCAGACAGCAGAAGCAAGAAAAACTACAGTCCTGCAGCCTGTGGAACAAAAACCACATTTACAGAAAGATAAACAAGATGAAAAGGCAGAGGGCTATATACCAGATGAAGGAACAAGAAAAACCCCCAGAAAAACAACTAAATGAAGTGGAGATAGGCAACCTTCCAGAAAAAGAATTCAGAATAATGATAGTGAAGATGATCCAGGACCTCGGAATAAGAATGGAGGCAAAGATTGAGAAGATGCAAGAAATGATTAACAAAGACCTAGAAGAATTAAAGAACAAACAAACAGAGATGACCAATACAATAACTGAATTGAAAACTACACTAGAAGGAATCAATAGCAGAATAACTGAGGCAGAAGAATGGAAAAGTGACTTGGAAGACAGAATGGTGGAATTCACTGCTGCGGAACAGACTAAAGAAAAAAGAATGAAAAGAAATGAAGACAGCCGAAGAGACCTCTGGGACAACATTAAACGCAACAACATTCGCATTATAGGGGTCCCAGAAGGAGAAGAGAGAGAGAAAGGACCCGAGAAAATATTTGAAGAAATTATAGTCGAAAACTTCCCTAACATGGGAAAGGAAATAGCCACCGAAGTCCAGGAAGTGCAGAGAGTCCCATACAGGATAAACCCAAGGAGAAACACGCCGAGACACATAGTAATCAAAGTGGCAAAAATTAAAGACAAAGAAAAATTATTGAAAGCAGCAAGGGAAAAACGACAAATAACATACAAGGGAACTCCCATAAGGTTAACAGCTGATTTCTCAGCAGAAACTCTACAAGCCAGAAGGGAGTGGCATGATATACTTAAAGTGATGAAAGGGAAGAACCTACAACCAAGATTACTCTACCCAGCAAGGATCTCATTTAGATTTGATGGAGAAATCAAAAGCTTTACAGACAAGCAAAAGCTAAGAGAATTCAGCACCACCAAACCAGCTCTACAACAAATGCTAAAGGAACTTCTCTAAGTGGGAAACACAAGAGAAGAAAAGGACCTACAAACACAAACCCAAAACAATTAAGAAAATGGTCATAGGATCATACATATCGATAATTACCTTAAACGTGAATGGATTAAATGCTCCAACCAAAAGACACAGGCTTGCTGAATGGATACAAAAACAAAACCCATATATATGCTGTCTACAAGAGACCCACTTTAGACCTAGGGACACATACAGACTGAAAGTTAGGGGATGGAAAAAGATATTCCATGCAAATGGAAATCAAAAGAAAGCTGGGGTAGCTATACTCATGTCAGATAAAATAGATTTTAAAATAAAGAATGTTACAAGAGACAAGGAAGGACACTACATAATGATCAAGGGATCAATCCAAGAAGAAGATATAACAATTATAAATATATATGCACCCAACATAGGAGCACCTCAATACATAAGGCAACTGCTAACAGCTATAAAAGAGGAAATTGACAGTAACACAATAATAGTGGGGGACTTTAACACCTCACTTACACCAATGGACAGATCATCCAAAATGAAAATAAATAAGGAAACAGAAGCTTTAAATGACACAATAGACCAGATAGATTTAATCGATATTTATAGGACATTCCATCCAAAAACAGCAGATTACACGTTCTTCTCAAGTGCACACGGAACATTCTCCAGGATAGATCACATCTTGGGTCACAAATCAAGCCTCAGTAAATTTAAGAAAATTGAAATCATATCAAGCATCTTTTCTGACCACAACGCTATGAGATTAGAAATGAATTTCAGGGAAAAAACCGTAAAAAACACAAACACGTGGAGGCTAAACAATACGTTACTAAATAACCAAGAGATCACTGAAGAAATCAAAGAGGAAATCAAAAATACCTAGAGACAAATGACAATGAAAACACGACGACCCAAAACCTATGGGATGCAGCAAAAGCAGTTCTAAGAGGGAAGTTTATAGCTATACAAGCCTACCTAAAGAAACAAAAAAAATCTCAAGTAAACAATCTAACCTTACACCTAAAGAAACTAGAGAAAGAAGAACAAACAAAACCCAAAGTTAGCAGAAGGAAAGAAATCATAAAGATCAGAGCAGAAATAAATGAAATAGAAACAAAGAAAACAATAGCAAAGATCAATAAAACTAAAAGCTGGTTCTTTGAGAAGATAAACAAAATTGATAAGCCATTAGCCAGACTCATCAAGAAAAAGAGGGAGAGGACTCAAATCAATAAAATCAGAAATGAAAAAGGAGAAGTTACAACAGACACCGCAGAAATACAGAGCATCCTAAGAGACTACTACAAGCAACTCTATGCCAATACAATGGACAACCTGGAAGAAATGGACAAATTCTTAGAAAGGTATAACCTTCCAAGACTGAATCAGGAAGAAACAGAAAATATGAACAGACCACTCACAAGTAATGAAATTGAAACTGTGATTAAAAATCTTCCAACAAACAAAAGTCCAGGACCAGATGGCTTCACAGGTGAATTCTATCAAACATTTAGAGAAGAGCTAACACCTATCCTTCTCAAACTCTTCCAAAAAATTGCAGAGGAAGGAACACTCCCAAACTCATTCTATGAGGCCACCATCACCCTGATACCAAAACCAGACAAAGGCACTACAAAAAAAAAAAAATTACAGACCAACATCACTGATGAATATAGATGCAAAAATCCTCAACAAAATACTAGCAAACAGAATCCAACAACACATTAAAAGGATCATACACCACGATCAAGTGGGATTTATCCCAGGGATGCAAGGGTTCTTCAATATACGCAAATCAGTCAATGTGATACACCATAATAACAAATTGAAGAAGAAAAACCATATGATCATCTCAATAGATGCAGAAAAATGTTTTGACAAAATTCAACACCCATTTATGATAAAAACTCTCCAGAAAGTGGGCATAGAGGGAACCTACCTCAACATAACAAAGGCAATATACGACAAATGCACAGCAAACATCATTCTCAGTTGTGAAAAACTGAAAGCATTTTCTCTAAGATCAGGAAAAAGACAAGGATGTCCACTCTCACCACTATTATTCAACGTAGTTCTGGAAGTCCTAGCCATGGCAATCAGAGAAGGAAAAGAAATAAAAGGAATACAAATTGGAAAGAAGAAGTAAAACTGTCACTGTTTGCAGATGACATGATACTATACATAGAGAATCCTAAAACTGCCACCAGAAAACTGCTAGAGCTAATTAATGAATATGGTAAAGTTGCAGGATACAAAGTTAATGCACAGAAATCTCTTGCATTCCTTTACACTAATGATGAAAAATCTGAAAGAGAAATTATGGAAACACTCCCATTTACCATTGCAACAAAAAGAATAAAATCCCTAGAATAAACCTACCTAGGGAGACAAAAGACCTGTAATGCAGAAAACTATAAGACACTGATGAAAGAAATTAAAGATGATACCAACAGATGGAGAGATATACCATATTCTTGGATTGGAAGAATCAACATTGTGAAAATGACTATACTACCCAAAGCAATCTACAGATTCAATGCAATCCCTATCAAATTACCAATGGCATTTTTTACGGAGCTAGAACAAATCATCTTAAAATTTGTATGGAGACACAAAAGACCCCGAATAGCCAAAGCAGTCTTGAGGGAATAAAACGGAGCTGGAGGAATCAGACTCCCTGTCTTCAGGCTATACTACAAAGCTACAGTAATCAAGGCAATATGATACTGGCACAAAAACAGAAACATAGATCAATGGAATAAGATAGAAAGCCCAGAGATAAACCCACGCACCTATGGTTAACTAATCTATGACAAAGGAGGCAAAGATATACAATGGAGAAAAGACAGTCTCTTCAATAAGTGGTGCTGGGAAAACTGGACAGCTACATGTAAAAGAATGAAATTAGAATACTCCCTAACACCATACACAAAAATAAACTCAAAATGGATTAAAGACCTAAATGTAAGACTGGACCCTTTAAAACTCTTAGAGGAAAACATAGGAAGAACACCCTTTGACAGAAATCACAGCAAGATCTTTTTTGATCCACCTCCTAGAGTAATGGAAATAAAAACAAAAATAAACAAATGGGACCTAATGAAACTTCAAAGCTTTTGCACAGCAAAGGAAACCATAAACAAGATGAAAAGACAACCCTCAGAATGGGAGAAAATATTTGCAAACGAATCAACAGACAAAGGATTAATCTCCAAAATATATAAACAGCTCATGCAGCTCAAAATTAAAGAAACAAACTCCCCAATCCAAAAATGGGCAGAAGGCCTAAATAGACATTTCTCCAAAGAAGACATACAGACGGCCACAAAGCACATGAAAAGCTGCTCAACATCACTACTTATTAGAGAAATGCAAATCAAAACTACAATGAGGTATCACCTCACACCAGTTAGAATGGGCAGCATCAGAAAATCTACAAACAACAAATGCTGGAGAGGGTGTGGAGAAAAGGGTACCCTCTTGCACTGTTGGTGGGAATGTAAATTGATACAACCACTATGGAGAACAATATGGAGGTTCCTTAAGAAACTAAAAATAGAATTACTATATGACCCAGCAATCCCACTACTGGGCATACACCCAGAGAAAACCGTAATTCAAAAAGACACATGTACCCGAATGTTCATTGCAGCACTATTTACAATAGCCAGGTCATGGAAGCAACCTAAATGCCCATCAACAGACAAATGGGTAAAGAAGTTGTGGTACATATATACAATGGAATATTACTCAGCCATAAAAAGGAACGAAATTGAGTCATTTGTTGAGACGTGGATGGATGTAGAGACTGTCATACAGAGTGAAGTAAGTCAGAAAGAGAAAAACAAATATTGTATATTAACGCATGTATGTGGAACCTAGAAAAATGGTACAGATGAACCAGTTTGCAGGGCAGAAGTTGAGACACAGATGTAGAGAACAGACATATGGACACCAAGGGGGGAAAACTGCGGTGGGGTGGGGATGGTGGTGTGCTGAATTGGGCGATTGGGATTGACATGTATACACTGATGTGTATAAAATTGATGACTAATAAGTACCTGCAGTATAAACAAACAAACAAACAAAACAACTAATACTAAACTTTCATTGGGTTATTTGTATGGAAATATGTTAATATAAATGTTTCAGACATTACATGAAATTTCTAAAAATCTTATATGTTCTGGTATAATGTTATAAGTCATAATCATAGTTATTACTTTAAAATGTATATCTCAGAAATAACTAATTTTCTTGTCAACTGCATTATTATGAACTTTCATCAAATCTTTACCCGTGGTCATTTTTAAGTCTTTTGTCATTTACAGACAGTTCTGGGTGTACTCTGATGCTTTTGCAAATATGTTCCTATTAAAGGGTTTCATCTTCAAGAAATTCATGGAAAAGACTCTGACAAGTACAGGTTTCTGGTAACTGACTGTACTGCTGAACTGAATGAATAAGCATTTTCAGAACTCTAATGAAAAACTGATGAACTTGTAAAAGTGCTAACAAAAGATCAAGATGAAAAAAAAATTAATTACATGGGACTGAGTGAACTGATGAGGATGAATATAATTTTTGTGACTTTCTGTTTGAATTAAAAAAAAAATCCCACAAGGACTCAGAGGCAAAGAATATACAAATCAATTTTCACTGCAAAGTAAAGGAGCTGTTACAGTGGAGGATTACTGGACTGAATGTCAATATTATGACATAGTATGAGTGTGTTTCATGTTTGGTAATTGCAATCATTTTTGCTTTTGTTGTGGTCATCCATGTACAATGCTTGGTGTCAGTCTATTTATCTCTTGTAAAAATAAAATACAGTGTGTGTGTGTGAAAAAAAAAAAAAAAAGAATTGTCCTATACCAGACATTAAAAACTTAAAGAGATTATGATTAAAAAAAAAAAAAAAAAGAGACCACACAGAGAACCCTAACTCCTTCTGCCATACAAGGAGAACTGTGCCAAGAGGAAAAGGGCCCTCCCTATAACATGCTGGCACCCTGACTTCCAGCCTCTAGAACTGTGAGAAATAAATTTCTGTTTAAAAAAAAAAAAAAAAAGTAGTAAGTTATTATTAGTAGTTGCATTAAAATAAGTCAGAATGAATGTATTATTCTTTGACTTTGTACTTCTAGCTTTGATCGTGGTCCCATCAAATAGTGATTGATATGTATGTATAGTAAATAGAATTTTTAGCTTTAAAGGTCATGAAATCTTAAAGAAGACCAATAATAACCCTCTGTCCTGCCCCAAACCTTTACAGAATTAATCAAACATATCTCTTTGATGTATTAGCCAGCAGGTACTTGCTGATAAACCAAAGTGTGTGTTGATAGGAAAAGCTAGGGAGTGGTATATCTTTCTGGTTTCATTTGATAATGGAAAAAAGTACTCAACTCTGTCACTTCTGCCAACCACTTTGTGCTAAAGCCAGTTGTGCTGTGGCCTGTGTCATTGGCCTCAAGATGCACGAGGTCTCCAAGTAACTAGTTAGTAGGGTCAGTAGAAAATAGAGGAAATTATAGGCTACTTGTATGTGAAATAGGTACAGGAAATAGAGGCTAAGTAGTTCATCATAGAGTTTATAGAGAGCAGTCTGAACTATCTTATAGTAATTTTGTAATGTAAATCTACATTATTTGTTTCTTGTCTTTTTGAAAGATACTATTAAAGCAGCAGTGAGCTCAAAAAATGAAAATGCTGGAAAAATAAAAAAATAAGTTATACATTTGCATTTCTTAAAAAGGTTGATTAAAGCTAAATTGCACAAATAATTTGTCAACATTTACCATTCTTCATGAGGGTTGTCGTGATGTCACTGGACACATGACAAACAAGAAACAAATCTGCTGAATAAGCAGTTACATCTACTTCAAAAGTTAATAATTGTTTTAAGAAAACTTACCAAGACAATAATTTTACACATGGAGCTGCAGAAAGTGCATTTCGTATCACAGTATCATTTTTTATTTAGGTCAAAGAATTATTTTTATAAATGTCACTGATTGTTGATTTCAAGTTTTCTTGTGCATGTTTGAAAAGTGCTAGCTTATTAGTTCCATCAGCAGAAAAATTCAGCAGTGTTAAACAATGTCAGTATTATATCAGTGTCATCTGATTTCAAAGAGAAAATAAATTAATTCCAAAAATAATTCAATTTTTAATCCAATTCGTAGAATCCAAGTGGTGCTTTAAAACTTCATTTAATAAAAGGTGAAATATTTGACCATTATGTAGGTACTATTGTTAATTTTTGAAAATGAAAGTTCTAAACTTTGGTTGTATTTGTTTTGAAATTTTGGAAATCTTTAACTAAAGGATGCAATGACTGGAGTGCCAAAAATATTCAACTCCTGAAGCTTTAGTGAGTTGAAGTTATTGAGAATAAGGCAAACAAAAACATATTGAAATATATGCCTACAAAAACCAGGAGAAGTGGAATCAATTAAACACAGAGAGCAGAGTATAAGATTTAATACTAAAATTACATAATTGTGCTCTGTGATATATCTTGACTTTGGGAAAAACATATGAATAGAGCTCATAGTTTTAATTGGATTCATGTCTATTCTGAGAAGGCCTTTGATTTTATGGCAACTAAATTTTGCTAAATATTCAAATGAATTGTAAATAAAAATCATTTAATGAGTTTTGATTTGTAAACATTTTTCAAAAATATTCTGAATGAAGGTAAAATGATAGTACGTGTGACACAATATTTGAGATAAAATTTTTATGCATTTTAATTAAAAATTGAGTTGAGGATATTCTTTCTGCATAATTTGCTCTGAGCTTACCAGTTATCTCAGCACCTGTAGTGAGTGGATTTACAATAAAAACTCTTATGCTCTATGGAGTTCAGTCAATTGAAGATGTCAACAGACAATTTCAAACTCATTAACCATAAAATGAGTCATTGAGAAAGATTTTACCAATTTTATGAAAAATTAAAAATAGTAAAACTATATTAAAAATACATTCTTTAGAAAAAAATTCCAATGTTACAGTGTAAGAGAGGTAGAGCCAAGAAATTGACTCAGCAGCACTGTGACTCAGAGCCAAGATTAATTATTCTGCTTATATATTTTAAAAGATATTTTGTTTAATATAAATAGCATTTTGTTATATGCTACTATTTATATTAATATTTATAACATTTTATGTTATGTTATTTTCATTTATAGAGTTTTATCTATGAAAATTGTCAAATACATCATTTTATGTCTATCAACATAACAAAACTATTTTTCTATCAAAAATATATGAACTACTGAACAATTTTTATTACTTTTAGTGCATCCTTTCACTTTCAAAATTGTGCAGATTCTGGTTTGAAAGACAAGAGAAATCTCTAGAGCCCAGCTTCCTGACCCTAATATCCTGCTCTGCCTCTTCCTACCTTTGAGAATTTCAATAGTTAAACTATTTAAAGTGACTCAGTTTCCTTATTTATAAAGATGGAGATATAACAATGCAAATCTCTTAGGGTCGTGAGGATTAAATGAGCAACTAATTGAATGCTTGTTATCATCGTCACTATCATCATCATTGTCTTCTAAAATTTTTATGAAGGTGGCATAATTTTATAACCTACTTAAAATTAATAAAAACCAATAAAGTATACAGTGTGTACTGCAAAAAGAGAGAGAGAAAGAAAAAGAATGTTAAGTAAAGAGAAACAAGTTATAAAACAAATTTGGAAAAAAATCATTTGGCACTTTTTATAACAGGTTAATGTTTTTCAGAAATATTAGTGCTTTTTATTTAAAACGTGTAAATAGGGTTATTTTTTTCTCCATATGTGCAAGATGAATGTTTTTATCTCAAAATAATAACTATGATAGATACATCCAATGCTGTAAGATAATTCAAATACTCAAATAACTACTTTAAAGTATTATTTATTAAAAAAGAAAAAAAATAGCAAATCACATATGGTATTTCATAGTTTTTGCCTAAAAAAAGGATTGCTTGAGTAATAGAGGCTTTGGGAATAGTTACTATTCCTGGTAAGAGGCATAAGATTATGGAAGTTATATTTCTTCTTTGTACATGTAACAGTTAGATAAAAGAATGTTTGCAGTAGAAAGGAATACTTTGCAAAATTGTTCCTTGTGTAGATGTCTCAATTCAAAGTAAATTTCTTTTCACTTGGAGTTTCTATTTCTCTTTCTCTGTTACTAAATAAAATGGTATTTGCATTTTACAACTGTAATTAAAATTTACTAGTTTTATATTTTATTTTACAAATCTAACATTTACATGAGCTAAATTTTAAATTGAGGTCTTAATAAAATCTTTAAATAATTAGTGTTCAAAGCAAAAGTTAAACAGAATTACTATTAATTAGAATGCTTATTTATCTATTCCTTTATGGACAGATACAAATTTGGATCTTAGCCATTAATTTTTATACAGAAGAGGTAGTTTTAGAGAAACATAGTACAAATTATTTCTAAATCTATAGTAAAATACAGCTTTCCCTGCTAGAACTGCCAGAGTGTTGTTGTTGTTGTGTGTGTGTGTGTGTGTGTGTGTGTGTGTGCATGCATGCGTGTGTGTGCGTAGGACACCCTGCTAAATTTGAATGTTAGAAAAACAACTTGTAATTCTTTGTATAATTATGTTCCAAGTATTGCATGGGATATACTCATTATAAAAAATTATTTATCTGGAATTTAAATTTAACTGGCTTTCTTGTACTTTGTCTGGCAACCCTACTTTCTTCATCCTACGTATGTATATATAAATGTATTTATTCAGATACTTTGGATTTCTTACTTGGAAATCTTTTTTTTCAATTGAAGTATAATTGATTTACAGTGTTGTGTTAGTTTCAGGTATACAGCAAAGTGATTCAGTTATATGTACATATACTTTCAGCCTAAAGAATTTGGTGGTATCCTTGATGTCTTTATTCTTCCTCATTCTATATCTAATCTTTTTTTAATATACTAAAATATTTTGTATTTTAGATATTTGGGGGCATTTTTAAATTGAAGTATAGTTAATTTACAATGTTGTGTTAGTTTCAATTGTACAGGAAAATGATTCAGTTATACATATATATATGTACATATATATATACTTTTTCAGATTCTTTTCCATTAAAGGTTATTACAAGATATTGAATATAGTTCCCTGTGCTATACAGTAGGTCCTTGTTGTTTATTTTATATATAGTAATGTATATCTGTTAATCCCAAACTCCTAATTTATCCCCTGCCCCACTTTCTTCTTTGGTAACTGTAAGTTTGTTGTCTATGTCTGTGAATCTATTATATTTCTGTTTTGTAAATAAGTTAATTTGTATCACCTCTTAAGTTTCCGCATATAAGTGATATCATATGATATTTGTCTTTCTCTTTCTGACTACTTCACTTCGTATGATCATCTCTAGGTCCATCCATGTTGCTACAAATGGCATTATTTCATTCTTTTTTATGGCTGAATAGTATTCCATTGTATTTATATACAGGGCATCTCCTTTATCCATACATCTGTCGATGAACATTTAGATAGTTTCCATGTCTTGGCTACTGTGAATAGTGCTGCTGTGAACATAAGGGGGCATGTATCTTTTTGAATTATACTTTTGTCCAGATATATGCCCAGGAGTGGGATTTCTGGATCATATGGCAACTCTATTTTTAGTTTTTTGAGGAACCTCCATACTGTTCTTCATAGTGGCTGCACCAATTTACATTCCCACCAAAAGTGTAGGAGGTTCTCTTTTCTCCACACCCTCTCCAGCATTTATTATTTGTAGACATTTTGATGATAGCCATTCTGACCAGTGTGAGGTGATACCTCATTGTAGTTTTGATTGGCATTTCTCTAATAATGAGTGATGCTGAGCGTCTTCTCACGTGCCTGTTGTTCATCTGTATGTCTTCTTTGGAGAAATATCTATTTAGGTTTTCTGCCCATTTTTTGATTGGGTTGTTTGTTTGTTTGTTTGATATTGAGCTGTAAAAGCTGTTCGTATATTTTGGAAATTAATCCCTTGCTGGTTGCATTGTTTGCAATTATTTTCTCCCTGTCAATAGACTGTTTTTTCATTTGTTTATGGTTTCCTTTACTGTGCAGAAACTTTTAAGTTTAGTTAGGACCCATTTGTTTATTTTTGTTTTTATTTCTATTACCCTAGGAGACAGATCCAAAAATGTATTGCTGTGATTTATGACAAAGAGTGTTCTGTCTAAGTTTTCCTCTAGGAGTTTTAGAGTATTCAGTCTTACATTTAGGCCTTTAATCCATACTGAGTTTATTTTTGTGTACAGTGTTAGGAAATGTTCTAATTTCATATTTTTACATGTCACTGTCCAGCACCACTTATTGAAAAGACTGTCTTTTCTCCATTGTATAATCTTGCCTCCTTTGTCATATATTAATTGATCATAAGTGTGTGGATTAATTTCTGGGCTTTCTATCCTGTTCCATTGATCTATGTATCTGTTTTTTGTGCCAGTACCATACTGTTTTGATTACTGTAGCTTTGTGGTATAGTCTGAAGTCAGGGAGCATGATTCCTCCAGCTCTGTTTTGCTTTCTTCAGATTTGTTTTGGTTATTTGGGGTCTTTTGTGTTTCCATACAAATTTTAAAATTATTTGTTCTAGTTCTGTGAAAAATGCCATTGGTAATTTGATAGGGATTGCATTGCATCTATAGATTGCCTTGGGTATTTTGAGTCTTCCCATCCAAGAACACTGTACATCTTTCCATCTGTCTGTGTCATCTTCAGTTTCTTTCATCAGTGTCTTACAGTCTTCACAGTATAGGTCTTTTGCCTCCTTAGATAGGTTTATTCCAAGAAATTTTATTCTTTTTGATATGATTGTAAATAGGATTGTTTCCTTAATTTCTCTTTCTGATATTTAGTCGTTAGTGTATAGAAAAAATCTTTTGATATAATGTAATATCCTCTACATACATACCACCAAGGTTACTTTAACCCAGTATTTAATACTTGTAAAAAAAAAAAAAAAAAAGGAGTGGATGGGTGAGAGAGATTAAGAAAGACAGAGCTATTGATGGGCTACAAAATCTGTTCAGCTGTAATTTTAAAACACTTTGGATAGTTTAGATTAATAAGCTTACAAATTTCCTCTATGGAAGAAAATAGACACATTATTATATTGAGAACATAAAAGCAAAGAAAGCCTCTATAAGCTAATGCTGAATTGTAATTCTTTGGAACTTGATAGAATATTCTTTTAACAAAATGAAAGTGTGAAAATGTATACATTTCTATTTATAAGAAATAATGCTAGAATACATTAAAGTGAAGAAAATCATAGAGGGATGTTTTTACCATACTTTCCCAATTCCCTCACAATTAAGCTCTTTTATACTTTCAATTGATGAGTATACAGTATGTTTATATAATAGTAAATTTAATTGCTAACTGAAATTTAGATGCCATCTATAAAAACAAATTAGAACAGTTTTCAAATGAGCAGCTGATTGAGTATTCATTTCAAATAAAGGTTAATTCAAGATTCACACATTTCACCAACATAGTAATATTTGTAAGCATAAAAATATAGCCTCCAAAATTATGAAATGAAATTTTTTTTTTTACCTCTTATCCACCTAACAAAAGAGAATCAATTTTAAATAAAATTGAAAAAGACTTGTGTTGCTTTATTTTGATTTCTTTTATGTGAATCTTATAACTTTCTTTCATCAGTATTATAATTTTAGAAAATTAAAACATTAAAATATACTACATTTCTAATAACAGTAATCATCAAATATAATTCAGAAGGTCTTGAAAAGATATGTGTTCGATATATATGATGAGAACTGTCAAAGCATTTTCAGAATTACAAAAGAAGACAAGAATAATAAATATACTTTATTATAATACAAAAAGCACAATAACTGAATACTGGAGATATCAGTAGGTTATGATAAGTTATTGCAATAAGTCATAAGTTCTTATAGCTTAAAAAATTCAGAAGATATTTGGATGGTTGCTTGTTTTGTTTGGTCAAACTTCATAGAGTATTCTACAATTCTACAATTCATCTGAGAGAACTAACGGGTGAAAACAAAAAGAATACCTTTTTGAAAAAAAATGTTTAACAAGGTAAAGCTGACCTTATTACATATTACAACAAAATGAATGTTCAGTTAATCAAAACAATATTGCAAGAGTTGACTCTATGTTAACATTTCATCCAAAATAATGTGAAAAAGAATGTGGAATTGGAATAAATAATTGATTATTTTAGGGAAAAACTTTGGATAACTACTGTTCATTCACTGTACATAACAAAATAAAAGTCAGAGTTATTAAAGTCCTAATTTTTAAGAAAAATAACAATCTAGAAGAAAATGGAAGTAATGATCTTACATTAAGGAAAGTTTCTCAGTTAATGAATATCAAAGGAAAAATGCATAAAGTTTATTATCTAACAAAATTACACTACATAAAATATACACAAAATATGATATACATAAAATATAATAAAAAATAAATAGCATACCCAAAAATAATATACATAAACTAAATAAAATAAATATATACATGAATATGAAAATAAGAATACATATCAATGGTTAATAAAATAATAAAATAAAAAATCTAAAATAAAGATCATAATGCAATAAATCATAATACACAAAATATAATCTATGGTACACATAAAACATTTGCATAGCTAAAACAACTGAACACAATGTTTACAATAACTTTGGTGGCGATTCAACTCCCTTAAAAACAGTCTTCAGAACTGAGATGAAAATCACCAAGAATCTTAGATAAAGCTTGGCAAAAGATGCAAATAGACACTTCATATGGAAAAACAAACATGTAATATTTTCAATATAACATGTAACCAAAAATTAGAATTAAAACAACAAAGCACCCTCCTCCCACTATTTTTTGCTCATAAAATTAATAAATATAAGCCTAGGATTGTTGACAGTGGAGTAAAAGTGATAATCTTACATATTACTTGTGGGGTTTTAAGTTGGTTTAAACTTTGTGGAAAGAAAGTTGATTATTTTATTGAGTCTTTTAAGTATTCATACATTTTGAGTAAGTTCATTTCTTCTAGGAATTTATTCTAAAGAAATCATCAATCAGATATGCCGATATGTATTTACATGATATAGATTTTCATGACAGTTTTTAAAATAATGTCCAAAATTGGAAATGACTCCATTCCCCAATAAAAGGGAAATGATGAAATAAATATCAAAATATTTATGTAACATATTTTGAAGCAACTAAAAGAGTGCTTTCAAAATTATTTAATAATATGGAGAAAAGCTCATGTTTTAATTAGCAGTCAAAACAACAATTCAGCCAGTCTCTTAAATTTTTAACATCAGGTCCAGCCCTCCAATAAGAATTAGAATTCCATGCTTTGTTATATTTTTCCTACTGCTTCATACCTGCAACAAAAGGTATCCATTACAGCTTCGGAAAGACAAGCAGTTACCAAATGAAAAACCTGGAATTCATGTTTTGAGGACTATGAAACAAGAGAAACTTGTGGAATACTATCAGTGACCTCAAAATTAAAATGAAAATAAACAACCTTTATGTGTTGTCAAACAAAATTTGCAGGTAATTTTGCAATTAATAAAGGCAAGAGGGAGATTGCTAAGGATTACATTTTGAAGTCTTCACATATCTCTGATTCATTTAAATATATTCTATGGAAGAAAAAAAGAGACTTTTTCTCAAACACTTTCTCTAGAAAGCCTAAGTGTTTATAGATAGCTGCTGGTCTGGATTGTGTTGTTATTCTTGTGGGTCTCCCTCCTGCTGATTGATGATGCATGTGCACTTAGCAAGTTGGCAGATTTCCCTTTAATTTTAAGGGGACGACCCAGCATCCCCAAATAGACTGGTTTTATACTTAAATACTGAAATAATTGTTCTGGGAATGAGGTAGGCACTTCAGGGTCTCTTAAGTTTCCTTATATTCCACTGTTCTATTTGCTAAGAAGATTATGAAAACTCTGCCAATACAATTTGGTAAGAAGCTAATTAACGAATGAGGATTGTCGATTGAGATATTGTTATGTAAGCAAATAGAACAATGCCAGGCAACATTGTTTATTATACAATGTATGCCTCAATTAAAATTTCATGTGATATAGTGCATGCAGATTTTCTAGAATACCCAGGAATGTTTTAGAAATTAAAGCCTTTATATAGTGTGCTAGTAAACTCTGAGAGCAGCAAATCAATAGGATATTCAAGCCAAGCAAGAGAGTTTCAGGGAAGGACAAAGTATTAACCTTAAATGTGAATGCATTTCCATTTATAAATTTAGCTTAAATCAATTTGTGTCTAATTTCCCTGTAATTATATCCTGGTATTTAAAAATCATAAATACATTTTTAAACCCTTTTATTGACATTGTAATGATTCAAATTTAATTCAGAGTGGCCTTGGTTATGTTCTTAGTTAGATGATATCAAATAAGAACATGATGACTACTACTTGTCCAGACTGCAGGTGTATCAGCAATGAAAACTGCTTGTAAAATTTTCAGCTCCTTGGATCCACATTTTCATGTTTGGTTTTCCAAAGGCATCCCTTCAGTTCTGTTTTCCTTGAGATATGATTCATGTACCATAACATTTACATCTTTTTAGTGTTTTTCGTGTATCCACAATGTTGGGTAACATCACCACTGTTTAATTTCAGAACATTATCACCAACCCCCAAAGAAAGCCCACACCCATTAACGGTCACTCCCCATTACCCCTCTCCCCAACCCCTGGCAACTACTAATTGACATTCTGTCTCTATAGATTTTCCAATTCCGGACATCTTATACAAATGTCATATAATATGTGGCCTTTTCTGTTTGGCTTTTTCAACTTAGCATAATGTGTTCAAGGTCATCCTTGTTGTAGCATAAATCAGTACTTTATTTCTTTTTGTGGCTGAATAATATTTTATTATAGAGATTTATTACATTTTGTTTAGCCATTCATCAGTTGATGAACATTTGGGTGGTTTGCACTTTCTGGCCATTATGAATAGTGCTACAATGAACATTTGTATACCAGTTTTTATGTGGACATATGCTTTAAATTCTCTTGGATATTTATCTAGGAGTGGCATTCCTGGGTCATGGGGTAATTCTACCTTTCACCTTTGTGGGATTCCCAAAGAATTTCCTAAAGCACTGCATTCTTTTACATCTCACCAGGCGAGGTATGAGGGTTCCAACTTCTCCACATACTAACACTAGTTATTGCTTTTCTTTCTAATTATATCAATCCTATTCTTCATTCTTAAGTAAAAAATCCAATTAATCTATTAGAGTATCCTTTTCCATAATGAGGCTGACTATCCTAGAAAACTCATAATGATTATAGCTTTTTCCTCAACTATTGTTTTCATCATTTTGAGCAATGGAAATTCTACAACCATATTATATTCATATTTGAATTGTTAGTTTTGTACATTTATTTAACTAATACATTTATTAAAAGATGAAATGATACCTACTTGTGTATCACACATGAAAAACCTATCATTCTTAAAAGACTGTTGAATTCCAGAGCCTAGGTGTTAATTCCAGTTTTGCAGCTGGTTACTTATGTGACCTTTGACAAGTGAAATAAATTATTCTTTGCTTCATTTTTGATATCTGTGAAATGGAGAAAATGCTACACACTTGAAGTGAAATAGTGGAAATTTCATGAGTACATTGGTTTCCTAATGATGCTGTTACAAATTAACACAAATTTGATAGCTTAAACAATGCACATGTATTATCTTACAGTTCTAAAGGGGGTATTTTGACATAAATCTCACTGGGCTAAAATCAAGATGTTGGCAGAGCTGCATTCCTTTCTGTAGGTCTGTTTGCTTGACATTTCCAGTTTCTAAAAGCTGCCCCATTCCTTGACTCATGGTCTCCTCTCTCTGCCTTCAAAGCCAACAAGGGCAGGTAGATGCCTTATACTTTTATCTCTCTGACCAACAAGAGAAGGCTCTCCACTTGTAAGTAGGCAGGATTAGAATGGACCCATCCAGATAACCCAGGATAATCTCTCCATCTCAAGGTCCTTAATTTAACCACATCTGCAAAATCATTTTTTCCATATAAGGTAACATGTTCACAAGTTCTAGGGATTATGAAATGGACATCTTTGTAGGGTCATTATTTTGCCTATCACAATGAGATAAGCTATGTCTCATGACATATCTGGCACACAATTAATGCTGGATAAATATTATTTTCCCTTTTTATTGTTTAAAATAGGTACTGAATGATAAAATGACAATGGACAACAAATCAACTGTGACAAGGAGATAGATGACCAAATCTGAGAAAACTATACATAAAAACTTAAAATACAAACACTATTGTTCTTCCAGAATAATTCCTGCTGTGGCATATTAGTACAGCTATGTAACCTTCTATTTGCCAGATAAGCATCTTGGCATTAAGCAGTTGAAGTATACTCACTGCCAGCCGTAAGCATCTCATCTTTCCTTTGGCCTAGCAGCCAAGACATCTCAGTGCCATTTGGATAAATTTTGTTTTTGCAATCTGATCATCATTATCCTTTACCTAAAAACAAAGAGGCACCAGAGGCAGTGATAGAGGAAGAGAATATTGTCACTATTCTGAGAAGTAGACTCTTAGCTCTGTTCTCTGTGCTGAATGAGATTTTTGATTCATTTATTAACATCAGTATCTATAACTTCTGAGTCTCTGGTGCTTGATGTGTACCCATAGCTTTCTGGATAGTGGACACAATAGTGTTTAGGGAGCAAAGACATTATCCACATAGTTGCTAACTTCCTTATTATGAAGTATGAAGTCATTTCTAATTTCTCTCTTGCATCTCTGCTGCACACACACACACACATCAATACTTTCTTCCAAATAGCTGGTGCAATGGCAAGAAATTTATTACTTGACAACTTTTGTGATTAAAAGATGATTGAATGGCAGTAAGGTATTAAATGCCAATTATCTTAAAAACAGCAATCGTTATCATCACCACCATTGTAAATAAGTCTCTGTTAATAAATTAAAATAAATGTTTTGCTTAACAGGAAAATAAAATGTGGTCTCATTGGTGGAGACCAGAGCCGAAGAAAATCACTTTATTAATAACATTGGAAATGTCAATTTCTCCCTTAGGATTATCTTTTCTCTTCTGTAACCACAGTGACTATTTGCCTAGGGGAATTAAATCTGAAATTAGGACTAGTCATTTTGTTTCTCTGATCAAAATAGGCAATTACAGACTTTTTGAATTAAAAATAATTCTTGATATTTTAAAAGCAATTCTTGCCCTAGGTGAGCTAGGATTTCAGTCTAATGCTACCCAAATTTCAGTAAAATAATTGCATTGTCAAAAATGACTACAAAAGAAATGATGTATCCCCTATTTTGTGGACATTTTTCTAACTGTCTCTAAAAACTTGGTCAATATTTGCCAATTTAAAAATATGGTCCTCCCTCTGTATGCTGCAGGAAATTGATTCCAACAGCCCATACCACTTCCTCCCCCTCAAACGCAGGTAGCAAAATCTGTGGATGCTCAAGTTCCTCATATAAAATGTGTCATACAGTCAGCCCTCCATATCTGCGGGTTAGATATGTTCCTGAGAAGATCAAAACAGGCGAGCATGGAGTTTCTGTATCTCTGAGACTTAGAGTTGGGCACATAGACTCTTTCTAGGTGGCACTTAGGAAGAGAATTGTGTATTTACCTTGCACACCTGACAGTACAAGGACCAGGCTTGTTTTATTTAGCGGGAAAAGAGTGTGTAGCAAGGGGTGAATTGACCTGGAGGAATTGATAGCATCAGTTCAAGCACTGCTTGCCTCTGAAATCCTTGCTGCTGTTGACATCTCTCCTTTGTTGTCAGTCTCTAAAATAAAGATTTTGTTCCCTCGAGAAAAGAAAGCTGTAATTCATGCTTCATGTAAGTCAGCAAAAAAGTTTCTGCCAAAGGCTGACTATCTGAAATATCGCAGTAAAAAGACCTAAATCAATAAAGAAAAAAAAGTTAAAAACAAATATATAACAATAATAAATAATAAAAGAAAAATTTAAATATATCTGGCAATGCCATATTTTACTGTAAGAGTCAAGTTAAAGGTTGAAACAAAGCTTATAAGAGAGGTATGTTCTATGGTACCCATTAATTTTTTCAGTTGATTATTTACAAGATACTTTTAATAAAAGATGTGGGTAAAATCAGAGAAAAGGAAGCAAGTAAAAATTACCTACGCTTCTAGTATTAGTACAAATTATCATTTGTATTTTGGCATATTTACCTTCTTTATTTCTTTGCAAATTATTATATTTTTGTTTGTAAATTTTCCTTTCGCTATGATTTCAAATGTGAAGAATATTTCCTGATATTTTAAACCAGATTTAGCAAGTGTTAAATTTTGCCTCATTTGCTGTATCATCTTCTCTCTTCACACATGTGTGCACATGTACACACACACACACATCTATCTATTTATGCATAATTATCTGCAGCCACATTCCTATGTAAGCATATTTTTTTCTCAATCATTTGAGAGCCAGTGGGAGGTATCATATCTCTACCCCTAAATACCTATAAAATAAAAAACTGAGCATTGTTACAATACATTATCTTATCCACAGTACATATTTAAATGTTGCCAATTGTCCCAGTAATGTATTTTACAGTTTTCCTTCCCTCAGCAAGGCATTTAAACTAGATCACATCTTGCATGTATTGTACTTATCATGTCTAGTTCATCTCCATTAATCTGCAAAACATCCTCAGCGTTTCTGTCTTTCTTGACTTTGACATTTTTAAGAGAACAGGTAATAATATAATAATAATAATAATAATAATAATATAAATATAGAATGTTCTGCACTTTGAGTGTTTCTGGTGTTTCCTCGTGATTTGATTTGGGTTTTGCATTATTGTTTTGCAAGAATACCACAAAAATGATGCTGTGCCCTTCTCACTTCTCATACCAGGAGGCACATGATGTCAGTTTGTTCCAATATTGATAACATGAACTTCGGTCATGTGATTAGGTGGTGTTTGCAAGGATTCTCCACTATAAATTATTTTCCCATTTGCAATGAATCTATAACTTGTGGGTAGACACCTGAAGACTATGTAAATATCCTAATCCTCATCAACCTCACACTTTAAATTTAGCAAACATTGATGATGATTTCTAACCCTATCATTTCTTCTATATTTATTAGTTGGCATTCTATTGATAGAGATTTATCTCCCCTGTCTATTATTGATTAGTTCATTCATGTATATTCATATAGATTCATGGGTTTCTATTTTATTCAAAGTTACTTATTATTACTGTATTATTGTTGTTATGCTCAAGTTGCCTTAGATTTGGCCAGTGGGAACTTTTACAATCTTTTTGCTCACCTCCATGATTTACTGAGCATTCCTTTAATTTGTGGTGAAAATGTTCCAGACCCATGTTGGATTTTCTCTGCCCCAGATCTTTAGTATTAGTATTGGTATTAGTATTTGGTATTAGTATTTACTTCAATGAGTCCTGGTTCCTTTTACTAGAGAATGACATTTGCAATTAAGTTCTGGGGAATAAATGTATTCATTGTTACTGGTGTGTCATTTCTTCTAGGCCCACTCAGCAGACAGAGCTAGAAAATATATGCATACACACACACACACACACACACACACACACACACACACCCCTATACATTTACAGGTGTACATATCTATTCCTCTATTTATCTGTATAATAACTGAGCTCATATTAATTCCAGTGCAACACCACAGGAGACATTCTAGTTTTCCCCCTTTCCATATTTGTAACTCCTATTGCCAATAGTGAGAAAACTGGCTCTTGTTTTCATGTATATGTATTTCTTCAATCCCAGAATCCAGAGAAAGTTGTTTCAAGGTTGTTGCAGGTTATTTTTATTCACAGAAAACCAATCAATCAATAAAATAAATCAGTTGAGTGTGAGTATGTATACACATACCATCACATTCACCCTTTTAAAGTATACAATTCAGTGGGTTTTAGTATATTCAGTATATATATAGTATATAACGTTGTGTAACCACCGTCACTGTCTAATCCCAGAACATTTTCATCAACCTCCCTCCAAAAATATCCCATACTCCTTAACAAGTGTTCCCCATTATCCTTCTCCTAGTCTCTGGACAACATTAGTCCGCAGGTAAATAATAGTTCCATAATACACTAGGGGCAGCTCCAATTACTGCAGAAAGAATGAAACAGAAGAAAGAATGCTATTTATGCGCTTGAAAATGCAGAGGCTTCTTGAAGAGCCCCTGAGAGAGGAATGGGATCTAGCTAGGTCACATGTTTCAACTGCATCCCAAACAGCTCCTGTGAAGGAATCTAATAAGAGTGCGTTTTCTAGTTAAAAAAAAAAAAAAAAAAAGTAAAGACAAAGACGCTAAGCTTCCTTAGGGGCAGGTTTCACAAGCTGAAGTAATTCCATAGTAAAGATAGTCACTGTGAAGCAGAAACAAACAATCTACTCTTTAGGTTTGCATAAGTGCAGCTCTGAGGTAGTGAATTTCTGAATATTTTAGGAAGACAACAATGTCTCAAATACTATTTCCTAAAATAGGAGACAGGATGTCTCTAGGGATTCAGGTATAATGAATGCATAGTGCCAGGACTGCCCTGATGGATTTGGATTTCACTGGGTGGCCATTTTAATGGTTAAATCTAAAGAAAAATTGGAACAAAGAGGTTGGGGATATTCAGTGGGAAGCACACTTCTTCCCGACACCTGATATTTCCTTCCAGATGGAGTAAGTTTCACTAGGTTGAAATCCCTGTGCACCCTTCATCCCCGCATTTAATCATCCCAGGGACAAAGGAATACATTAATTAGTGAATTTTGGACTAGGGAACTGGCATGCATGTTTCTTTGCTCCCCGGGAGCAGTCTTGTCCATAAAACAAGAATTCTGCTTTTCTCTTTCATGCTGTGAGTGTTTCAGAAACAATTTCTGCCTTATGTAGCACTCTGTACTAGTTCTGTGCTGGTTGTGACTTGTCTAATTCTGAGAGTCAATATTCAGGGTACGTTTCCTTAAAGATATAAGCCACATTCTTCACATTTAATTATTCTTAGCTGGTTCTTTTTTTCGCACTTCTCAATTGGGTCAGTTCTTTTGTAGAGATGAGATTTTGTTATTGGACCACCTAAATCCTGTTTTCACTTGCTAACATCCCAATGCTGCATTTTCTGAAGCTTAGGTTACTGTGCTATCTCTAACCTAATCATATTTACTTCTTATTTTTTAGAATTATGCTCGGGATCCTTATCCCATTATTTATTAAGGCGACTGTATGTCTCTATGTTAATGATATAAAATACTTTATCATTGTAATGTTTTTGGTGCAGTGCTGAAAATCTTCAGTGTGACATTGTTGAAACTGAAACTCCCACCTGGTTTATGTTGTTGTTTGGCTGTGTGTGAAAATAGAAATATTATAATATTAAAAAAAAAAATTATTTCTTCTTTATACAACTACCATTAAATTTCTTTGGTTTTCGTTTCACTTATATTTCATCCTAAGTTATGAAACATGCTTATGTGGGGCTTTCATTCAATACACTAAAATCTTTTCTTATACTATATAATTTAAGTCTAATTATATCCATGCATTTAAAACATTAATCACAGAAATTTATCAGTGTAATATATTTTGCTCAAACTTCTGACTTATTTCTTTATTCTCTATGTCTCTGCTTTCATTTACTAATTATTTTCTAAAAATGGGGAAATGGTAGTGGTAGGCAGAGACATACAAAGATAGGGCTTCCTTTGCTTTTTATCAGTTTTATGGATTCTATTCTAAAAACTGAATACTGAATATATTCTCAGGATAGTCCATCAGTGTATGATTTTGATAAAATACCATTGTGTATAAAGCAAGATACACAAAATATTCAGCAATAAAAATAATGAGACTATTTCTTGTTTTGAGAGAAAGTTTAAAAGTTCTTGAGACCCTTGTTAAGTCAATATACAGGAAGAGGCAAGCTCATCCATGTAGATAAAATAGGCAAAATCATTTTGGAAAGCAATTTGGAGGCCTATATTAGGATCCTTAAAAATATGCACATACTTTGTTCATTTCTGGAACATTATGCTAAATAAAGTGCTTTTAATTTTTTAAAGAAGACTTTATGCACAAAGATTTTTATAATAAAAAAATGTAGAACACCTGAGCTTTTTAACAAAAATAATGGTAAAATAAAGCATGATGTATAAACATAAGAGAATATATTAGCTATTAAATTATGTTAATGAGTCCAGTTTAATATGCAGGATACATAAGTCATAATGATAAAAGGAAATTATACATTCACTATGATGACAACAATATAAAACTGAAAAAATCCAAATCTATGAAATATAGAAATATTTAGAAGGAAATAAGACAAAATATTTATAGTGGCTGTCTTAGAAATGTTGAATAAATATAATATTTTTCTTGAATTTTTAATTTTTCAATCACAATTTCAATGACTGTGGACTGTCATGTGAATAACATTCATAATAAAATCCTTTTTATTTTAAAATTAATGTACAAATAATAGTAAATGTACAGATATCAAAATGAATATGTATGTAATTTCTTGGATTGAGTTAATCCATGAAGCCTCACAATGGAGTTAAATTTAACTTAAATTTTGGAAGTGGAGAGAGATACAGAGGGCTAAAAAAAAAAAAATTAAGTTCTTATTTGATGCTTGTTTAGTAGGTGTTGCTCATAGGAGCATGGGGGAAATAGTATGGATTCACTAGCTTTATTCTTCCATGTGGATTTTTTAAAAATCACCCTGCAACTCAGGAATCTTTCTAGTTGTAACTATAAGTTTTTATTTGCCTCTGTAAAATCTTGTTTATACCCTTTACATGTATTTTTTTCTCTTGCTTTGTATACCATCTTTTCTGTTAAATGCATTTTTCCCTTGAGGATTTGATTAGTCAGCCCCTTAGAGAAAGAATTGAAATAGTAAATAAAGGCATCTTGAGATCCGAAAGGGGGTGGTTTACATTAATAAGAATTCTCTTTCCTACCATATGTGGAGGTGAGAATAATATTCTTAAGTGCTACAACTTCTAAAGCGCTGTCTAACACAAATAATAAATACAAATATTACAACAGTGTATGAAATATCGAAGAAAGTACTCTATATTCTCAAATTCTAGAGGTAATCTTTTTATTTATTTATTTATTTATTTATGGCTGTGTTGGGTCTTCGTTTCTGTGCGAGGGCTTTCTCTAGTTGCGGCGAGCGGGGGCCACTCTTCACTGCGGTGCGTGGGCCTCTCACTGTCGCGGCCTCTCTTGGTGCAGAGCACAGGCTCCAGACGCGCAGGCTCAGTAGTTATGGCTCACGGGCCTAGTTGCTCCGCGGCATGTGGGATCTTCCCAGACCAGGGCTCGAACCCGTGTCCCCTGCATTGGCAGGCAGACTCTCAACCACTGCGCCACCAGGGAAGCCCTAGAGGTAACCTTTACATGATATTGTAATCCTATATGATAAAGTGTGTATGTATGCACATGCTATATATGATACATATCATTATATTTAATGTATAATATCAATATTATTACAGCATACATACTCTTCTCTAAAACATATTTTATTAAATATTTCATGTTTTTTTTCTCAAGTCAAAGTACATAGGGCATCTTCATCCTCCTTAAAAATTATATTGTGTACTATTATGAGAACGAGCCATAATTAGTTTTATTTAATTTTTATTGATGATCATTTAGATCATTTGTCAATTACTGCTTTTTATCTATTATAATCTTGCAATCACTGTCCTTGTATATATGTCTTTGCTCTGATGATATTTTCAAAGCAGGAGCATTAAATATAATTGGGACGTGGTTATTATTGAGTTAAGCTTGTGTTATACAAGTAAAGGATAGGCAATATATGCAGTGACAGTAGAGATAGGGCAATACAAGTTGATCTATCTTTAGAAATGCCCTTACAGCAATTAGATTGTAAGAGAATGGTCCAATCAGAGAACTAAGAAATATCACTGTGATCATCAATCAAGAGAATAATGGTCATGATTATGATGATAAATTTTATTAAAAGCTTATGATGTGCCAGTGAATAAGTTAAACCATCTTACATAATTCCTACAAAAACCCTATTAAGAAAATAATACTATTATGCCCATTTTGCAAATGAAGAAATTAAGGTAAATTAATTCGACCCAGGTCACATAGTGGAATCTATTTTCATAGCAAGAATTCAGTTTCATCATATATAATCCCATGAACAAGTGTACCAGTAAAAGTAGAGAAAACAATGAATAGAAATATCTGCACCCCAAGTCCTTGTTGAGGTTGGCCTCTAGCTATTGAAATGACTCTGGTTGCAATCATAATGAGTGACAGTGTGAGAAATGAAACAACTCCAGGCATTGGGTCAGGGCCGCTCAGTCTTTTCACCTCCACAAATTCCTAATTCAGGGTGATATTTTGCTGTTTAAATGAGCTTAAGGATATTCAAATGCTTTGTAGTCTATAAAATGGGGAAGTGAGAAAATGATGAGAGATTGTGATGATTATGTGTGTTAATTATTATGAGTTTCATTTATTTCAGTTAGAAAATCATAAATGTCCAAGAAGATAAAGGACAGTTGAGCCAATTAATTATATTAAAGTGTTCCATGATAAAGTCTCTTACTTATATCTGAGTACATAAGGCTGAAACAGAAAGGAAGTGGGAGAAAACCTATAGAGGAACTGAATCACTACTCTTTCTTTAATTTCTTTAATTTTGCTACTATCCAATGATGGCTTCTTTAGATTAGATCACATATTATTTCAGCCACTTGAACAATTTTGCAGTGGACCAATAGTGACTGAAGTCATTTTTAAAAAGCAAAATTCATGTATTATAAACTTCCAGGACAACCACTTCGATATTAAATCAAAACATTTGCTTCACTGTTGACTTCATTCTTCTCTCTTACCTTCCACAGTGGTAGGGTCAAGTTTAGCTGATTTTTTACCTCGAAAGTCTCACTTAAATCTGTCCCTTCTTTTCTACCATGATTAAGAATTCCAGGGGCTTCCCTGGTGGCGCAGTGGTTAAGAGTCTGCCTGCCAATGCAGGGGACACGGGTTCGAGCCCTGGTCCGGGAAGGTCGCACATGCTGCGGAGCAACTAAGCCCGCGAGCTACAACTACTGAGCCCGTGTGCTGCAACTACTGAAGCCCGCATACCCAGAGTCTGCGCTCCGCAACAAGAGAAGCCACTGCAACGAGAAGCCCACGCACTGCAACGAAGAGTAGCTCCCACTCGCCGCAACAAGAGAAAGCCTGCATGCACCAGAATTCCACATTGCTGACAGAAGATGAAAAGTATTCTCCCACTCTGGGGTGGGACCCAGGGAAACCAGATAATTTACATTGAGGTAGAAATGAGGCAAAGGACATGTTTCCTAATTAAGGAACATGAGGGTTGAAGTTGGTAGAGAGGGATTTGAGGGAAGATCAGAAAGAAGCTTCCCTGATCAACATCCCAGACCCCCCCTCGCATGGTTCCCAGGTAAGGAAGTGGCAAAGAGCCAAAAAGTGGTAGGCATGAACTTCTATGAAGTTAACATGTTTCAGATTCTCAATACTTGTTGCTCATTACAATTAATATTATCTTTATATGACTCTTTATAAGAATACTTCTGGTTTAGAGGCCCTCAGAAGAGAATTTGTCTTGGGGTGTGGGCAGAAGGGATATGGGTGTGGCTATAAAACAGCAACATGAAAAAAAAAGTGACTTCCCTGGCTGTCCAGTGGTTGGAACTCAGTACTCCTGCTGTGGGGGTCACAGGCTTGATCCCTGGTTGGGGAACTGGGATCCCATGTACCATGAGGCATGGCCAAAAAATAAAAGCAGAGCACCATGAGTGATCCTTGTGGTGATGGAAATTGTCTGCATGTTGACAGTATCGTGTCAGTGTCTTGGTTGTGATATTTAACTGTTGTTTTGCAAGATATTGTCAATGGGGAAACAAGGTATCTATCTGTTTTCTTACAACTGCATGTGAATCTATAACTGTCTCAAAATATTCAAAAAAAAAAAAGAAGAGAGTTTGTCTTGGAATGTGAAGCTCTCTCTCTCTGTCTCCACATATATCTATATATTCATCTCTATATCTATCTATCTATCTGTCTATGTATGTATGTATGTATGTATGTATCTGGTTATTTTTTGTTGGTTTTCTTATTTATTCTTTGATGCTGCTTTTATAGTGATAAATATGTTGCTACTTTGAGCTGCAATATTTTTAAAGCTAAGGAATAAGGGGTAACATCAAAAGAACTGATGAGAGCAAAGTAAGTAATCACCCTTATTCTTTGGCTCATTTCCCTAGTCTCAGCACAGAAAGCAAGCCCTTTAAAGGATAAGTAAAAACATTATGAGTAGAGGAAACTTTCCATAGACTCTCTCCTAATCGGCCACATTTTATCTGTTGGCTATTTATATTTCTACCCACTGTAGCATCAGGAAACTGCAGCTTGGGGAAAACCAATGCTTTAGAAATGCATTTGGGGCTCACTCAAACTTGATTTTATACATGGAAACGTTGGCCGATTTATCAGATAAGGGCAAGTTAATACCACTACCAAAATGATAAAAACAGCAACCTCCAACAACTGATACTGTATATTTTCCATTTTTATAAAAATATAGTTTCACCTATAAATATTTAGTTGTGTCTGGAAGAGATCATTGGGAATGACTCCTTAACTGGATTTTTCTCTGGTTGGAGAAGTAAGCTTTTCCAAAGTTTGTGGACCTTCTTTGAGCTGCCATGGCTACGTCTGACATTCCTTTTTGTGTGCCTGTCAAGTTTTCTTCAAGGAGTTTAGGAGTGCTTGCTGGGAGAGTATACATGGGAGTGGCGGCAAAGAAAAGAGATAAAGAGAGGGAAAGAGGGGAAGGTGGAGAAGGAAGAAAAATCTGTGTCTTAAACATTCTCACAACTATTTCATTGGAATTACTTTTCAGATGAAAATTTGTTATTGAAAAACAGAACCATCTCAATTATCTTTGGTTTTAGTGTTTTTGGTTAATTTAAATTATCCTGGAAAGAATTTTAAACTTTATGAATACCACTGATTATTTAAAATATCTTTTTCTTTAGATATACAAAAGTAGCAGTTAAATATCCTAATTGTTCAGGTTGAGTCTATGAATCCCATTGACTCTATTTTCCTGTTTAGTATACTCCTAAAGGTATTTGGTACAAACAACTGCTCACTCTTTCTACCCCTTTCATTGCCCAAGAAGGATACTCGTTTCCACCCTCTTTGTTCTCTTTGCACTGTCATTAGACCTTGACTGGAGTTCTAGCAGGGCATGACCAAGGTTAGGAGATGCTTAGGCAACCCCACAGCAGCAGCTCTATGCATACCAGGCAATCCAACGAGAGATAATACCTCTTTCATCTAGGAACATAGGGACCTGATATGACTGTCAACTAGAGAGTGTGATACAAGGTATAGGGCATTCCAATTCCACAAGAAAAGTAATGTGATTTACCATGAGGCAATAAAATAGGTACATGGTAATCTTTTGACTGTATCTCTTTCCTATAATATCTATTAGGTATCTGTTACTAGCCCAAATGAGAATAGAAAAGATGTAATTCTATGCCATCACTGTAAGCTGTCTTGTATATTAAAAATGAAGATAGAGCTCAAAAAAGAAGAGCCACAGCTCTGTTCATAGACCTTACTTGTAGACACTCCTCTATTTGTGCTCCCTAGAAAACAGAAGGTCATGTGATTGAAAGAATTAAAAAAGAAGAGCACGAGAGACATTAAAGAAGAGAATAAACTCAGGGACAAAGGACAGAGAAACACGGAAGGGTAGTTTCGGATAATTACTTAATTTTATACTGAGTAGGAATAAAGGGATTTTACTGAAAGATATTTTTAACTCATGTCTTACTCTTAGAGTTCTGAGAATTTCATTTTCTTTGACTTGGAAAAAGACCCATTAGTTAATTTGGGGCATAGTAAGGAGAAGAATTCTCTAAAAACTAGGTCTGCGTATATACCTATTGAATAGCCAAAATTTGGAATACTGACAACACCAAATACTAGCAAGGAAGTGGAGCAACAGGAATTCCTGTTCATTGATGGGGGAAATGCAAAATGGTGCAGCCACTTTGGAAGACAGTTTGGTGGTTTCTCCCAAATTTGAATATACTCTTACCATAAAATTTAAGAATGATATTCCTTGGTATTTACCTGAAGGAGGTAAAAACTTATGTCCACACAAACACATGTATATGGATGTTAATAGCAGCTTTATTCATAATTACTAAAACTTAAAATCAACCATCAGTCCTGCAGTAGGTGAATGGATACATAAACTGTAGTACATCCAGATAATGGACTACTATTCCATACTAAAAAGAAGTGAACTATCAAGCCATGAGAAGATGTGGAGGCATTTTAACCTCATATTACTAAGCAAAAAGACAACATACTCTGTGATACCAACTATATGACACTCTGGAAAAGACAAAACTATGGAGACATTAAACTGATCTGTTGGTCTCCAGGGGTGAGGGTGGGGAGAAGGGATGAATAAGGAAAAGCCCAGAAAATTTTTAGGGCAATGTAAATGCTTTGTATAATATTAAAATTATGGCTATATATCATTATACATTTGTCCAAATCTATAGAATGTACCACAGCAACAGTGAATCAGAATGTAAACTATGGACCTTGGGTGATTGTGATGTGTCAATACAGCTTCATATTTGGTAGCCTGGAGCTAATAATCAGGAGACTATGCAGGTATGGAGTCAAGGGGTATACGGAAAACTTCTGTATCTATCATTTAATTTTGTTGTGAATTTAAACTGCTCGGTGCTTTGTGAACACCTGGAGGGGTGGGATGGGGAGGGTGGGAGGGAGGGAGATGCAAGAGGGAAGAGATATGGGAACATATGTATATGTATAACTGATTCACTTTGTTATAAAGCAGAAACTAACACACCATTGTAAAGCAATTATACACCAATAAAGATGTTAAAAAAATAAATTAAAAAAAATGATAAACTGTTCTAAAAAATAAAGTATTAAGAAAATAGGCCTATGTATATATACCTTTGATACAAAAGTGGTCTTTCTTTAGCTGAGAATTCCATCCTCTTCAACACTCACCATTTTGGGGATGGAATCCTAAGGAGGAAAAAGAGATAATGAGAACAATTGCTTAGGTATATTTTCTGAGTACTTGGAATGATTTATGTTGTAAATAGCTTATTCTTACACCCTCTCCTTACTACCTACTTAGTTATTTCTGCATTCCTTTCTAGTTTTCTAAAATGTGAACATCAAATTTTGAAAGTCTAAAGGAAAGAAAATGGTTCAGAAAAAAATTTTGCTTTCCCATACAAATATCTTTCATTATATCATAGAAATAATTAAATCTTTGAACATAAAGGAGAAGCAATTAAAAAATACACTTGTATTCACTGATTGAAAGCAAGATATCATCACTTATATACTACTTCCCTCATCTGTGAGAGGTATCTTTTTAAAAAAAATGAATGATGCCAAAACTCCATTGGTGTGTGAACATAAAAATAGAAGCATGTAATAACCTCAAATAACCCTCAATGATTCACTGAACAACTTGTTTAGATGTATTAGATATGAATTTGTACCTTATATTTTTCCATTACTCAGAACCCAGGTTCTCAACTGATTATTTTTGTCAGTTTTATATCCTTTTACTTTTAAAAAATTTAGTAAGTTTTTTAAGGCAGCAGAACAACCACCCTGGAATGGAACCATTCACAAATAATTACAATACAACAGACACTGCAGTGTATGTTTTGAAATGTGATTGTGGCAGATGAAATGAAGTTCTGCAAAATAAACAGAAGACAATATGTGAAATGACTGGAAAATCAGAGGTCTCAGACAACAGTAAACTATTACTCTGTGTGGTTGACACAGATGGACTTGCTGTCGATTGACAGGTATGATGTTTGTTGTATACTCCACATACTGTTGAAGTCTTCAGATCCTGTGACTTTCTAAGAGAAAGTTGAGAAACTCAAGAGGGTACTTTTTTTTTTTTTAACATCTTTATTGGAGTATAATTGCTTTACAATGGTGTGTTAGTTTCTGCTTTATAACAAAGTGAATCAGCTATACATATACATATATCCCCATATCTCCTCCCTCTTGCGTCTCCCTGCCACCCTCCCTATCCCGCCCCTCTAGGTGGTCACAAAACACCGAGCTGATCTCCCTGTGCTATGCGGCTCCTTTCCACTAGCTATCTATTTTACGTTTGGTACTTTTTTGATGTGAGGGAGGCAGGCAGGGAAGAGAAAGAAAAAAGGGAGAAGAATGGTCAGGGTGTATTTCTGTTGAAATATACATAAAATTTGCTCTGACAGACACCAGTCCTTAAACATGTGGATTTTTGATAATGATGCAAATTCTGGTTAAGGCCCTTGACCAGTCAGTCAAGTATATGTTCTCTACATATTCAAGTAGTATATATTCTACTTGAAAGAAGCCAGTTTTGAACTTCCTCTCATTTTCTCCATTGGGCCTTTCATGTCACCATGAAAATAACAGAAACCATCCATGGCACCTACCTGTCAGGGATGAACGCTCATGTCTGAGTTCAGGGCATGACTGCACTATGAAAGGTCTGTTATTTTATAAAAGTGCCTAATGAAACTTGTTTCCAAGGGTAGTGTCCTTAATTGTAGAATCAATTAAGTTTAGAGTGAGTCAAAGACATTCGCTTGACATCTGATCATATACAGTTTGTAATAGGAAACATGTTAACTATGAATTTTAATATATTTCAAAGTGGCCTAATTTGAAATTGTACTTTGTTCCTCAAACACTAAAAAATTTGGAGGTGAATGAATGGTCTTGACAGACGGGTGGCATCTTTAGGGAGTATGCAGTGGACGTTTGTCAGCAATACCCATTGAGGGGTTGGCGTTTTAAGTTTAGCTGTCTGGCATAATGCGTACTATGACAAAAGGGATGCATTGATTCAGTGAACACATGCTGGATCTCATCAACTTCCCCCTAAATCCTGTGATTAATGCAGAGAGCACAACCCTATTGCCGTTAGTAGAAGATTCTCTGACTGATTATTTGGGATTTTTCCACTTTTAGTAGGTCTTTTTATCACCATTAATGCCACAACAATTATGGGGTCTGCTTGAGGGTAGAAATGCCTATTTGTTACTAAATATGTTGAAGGCTGATATGGAGATGAGTAAGAAAAGAAAAAACCTCCACAGTTTGAGAGTAGTTGATGTCTCACCCAGTTGCCTACGAAGAATGGCAGATTTTCCCTTTGGAGAGAATTTCACTTTTATTTAGGAAATCACCTTTTTTGAGTATGAAAAGTTGTGCCTTAGGGCACTGTGCAGAGAGGGGGAAAAAAAGAGGAAGGATACAAAAACGAAACATCTTACTCTGCAAGAACAAAAAATAATAGCTCATAATAGCTTGCAGGTTTTGGCTGGTAGGCCAAAGGCGAGAGGAGTCAGGAATTGGAAAGAGGAGGATTGGATGGAGGCCTAAATCAGTAATTTGTAAATTAACTGCACATAAGAATCAACAAGGGGAACTTTTAAAAACTACTTATTTCTTGGGATTGACATGTATACACTGATGTGTATAAAATGGATGACTAATAAGAACCTGCTGTATAAAAAAATAAATAAAATAAAATTTCAAAATTCAAAAAAATAAAAAATAAAAATAAAAACTACTTATTTCTTAGTTTCACTCTGCAAAGATTCTAATTTGCTTGGTCTGGGTGGGGCCCAGATAACAACATTTTAATAAAATCTCTCCGGCACTTCTAATTCTCATCCAGGGAAGAGATTCGCTGGGGAGAAATTGACCATAGCTGAATGGAGTGTATGGGGGAAGATGAACAGTAAGGAATTCCCAAAACTGGCAAGAGCAAAGGAGCTTTAAAATAAGAGCTGGATAATATTTAATCTTAAAATTATTTGTTGTTCTATCTGTTCTATCCTTCCCCTGTGCTGATGTTCTGTCTTTGGTGAACTGTGTTACATGCAGCAATCTTATATTGATGGGGCTTTGGGGAATGGGAGTGAGGGTCCAGTCCTGGTTAGAATTGGTGTCAGAAAAAGAATGGCAACTGTAAGATTTGAAACAAGAGGTCCAGAGCGATCAACCATGGAACAAGAGATAATCAGAAGAATATAAGGTGCTTGGTATGCCTCAGAAATGCTTTTAGGGCTCTGGGGTTTCCACGATATATGGCATGAGTTCTTGGGATTCATTATTTGGAAATAATTATCTCAAAGGCGGGAGGACTTGGAGTTAACCTCTTGATAATATCAAGAGTCAATATGAGTTTAATACATTTTTTATGCGCTTATTAGATGAGATTAGCAGCCACCTTGAGGAATCCTTATTTGAATCCAGATTTTTAAAAGCTATGGGATCTTGAGTACGTCAATTCTACTCATTTCTTGCATATGTAACATGGGGATAAACTGCATTTTTGAGGGTTAGGCATGATGTCTGCAGGACAATTTGGGCCAGCAATTTTCCTGTTAGAAATTTATCTTGAGGAAATAAGCATACAGGTATGCAAAGGTATATGTACAATAATAACCTTCTTGATGCATTTTTGGACAGCAACAAATTGGAAGTATTTTACATGTTCGGCAATAGGAGATAAGTTAAATAAATTGTAGTGTAATCACATGAAGAAATGCTCTATATTTATTATGAATGACTATACATGTCAATATTTAGTGACAAGATTTCCATATTGTTTTTCATATTATTGTTACATGACAAAGAAGTTTATGAAATTGTCCAATCTCTTTTGTGTATTTGTGTATGTATGTGTACATGTGTGCATGTATATATGCATGTATGTAGAAAAATGTCTGGCAGGATATATACAGCAATGGAAAATAATTATTTTGTTAGTTTTATATCATCTTTCTTTTTAAAATTTAATAAGTTATTTAAGGCAGCAGAACAATAACCCTGCCACAAAACCATTCACAAACAATTGTAACACAGTAGATATGGCAGTGTGTTTTTTGAAATGTGATTGTGGAAGATTTGGGTATCTCTAAGGTGATGAAATTCTGATGGGCTTATTTTCTTACTTCTTTTTTCTATATGGTCTATTTCTTAATTGAACATGACTATGTATTACTTTTATAATAAGAAAAAACAAAATTCTCTTTATTTTGAAAAAACAAAGATATACATTCAGTACCTGGCAAGATACTAGAACTCTCAATGTATGTTTGTTACAATTATCATGGGTAACTAGTAAAGGTGAGGTAATTTGCTATCCTATCAGTTGACAGAAGTCATAAGTTTGACTTAGCTCATGGATTTTAAAGGTGTGCTAGCAAACTTGTATTAGCCCTAGAAAATTTAAATAGATCCTACTTGAGTAGTAGAAATATGTATTTGCATTTCATTTGGTCTAGAAAAATCATATGGGAATGTTATTTCCACTGGACTGAAAGCTGTATTGTTAAAATGCTTTCCAAAATATTCTAAAATTTTCCTATGAATAATATATTTTTATGATGAATCATAATGATCTAATTTCCTGAATGCATTGTTAACTGTTGGTGTCGTGGTCACAATGCTCTCGGTCATTCAACAATTCACCATTGCAGGTACTACATACCCTGTCTGTAGGGCTTGTATGCTCTTTTTAGGTTTGAGTTTCTAATGTCCTCACTGAAGAACCAGCCTAAAAATAGCAAACGGAGCCTCTCTGTGCTTATCAGATGGCTGCAAATCCTTTGGAAAATGCACGGGAGCGAGAGCTGCCAGGTATATTGTCTCTCTTAACTAGGGGTAAGGCTAAGACCGAGAGGCATGAATCTTGGAGAAAGGAGCTGGCTGCTTCCTTATCCAGAAAGCGTTCCCTTCTGACAACCGGATTCGAAGTGGGGGCTCTGCAATCCTACTCCACTTTTTCCCGAACAGCCTCTCTGGGCAGAAGGCCCGCTGCCTGATTAATCTTGCCTTCCTCAAAACAGTAGGGAATCAGCAAAACACTCAGTGTGGAATCCGTGTCTGAACTCACATGCTATTTGGGGCTCAGAGGGCAGGTACACTGGGACCTCTGTGTGGGAGCATTTGTTCTGAAGAGGATGATGTATTGATTTTGCCTTTTAGAGGTTCTCTTGCTTTGAAAGCTGACTGAGGTAATTTAAAGGATATCAATTAAGGATCTTCACATCTGACTGCAAATAATCATCATCTGGGAATCCTTTAAAAAATACAGATTTAAGCTGCTGATTTTCCTACCTCAGTGAAGCCTTCCTGAGTCAGAATCTCTTGGGGTAGGGCCCAGAAGTAATTATTTTTAATAAAATATTCCACTGATTCTGATGTACAGTCAGGTTTGAAAATCATTTCTTAAGCTATCTGAGATAAATAAATAAAAAATCTGTAGAAGAATAACATAACAAGCTGAAGGGGAGAGAGGGAACTGAGAAAGAAAGGATGTGAGGAGGAGAATGAGAAAAATCATTGCTAAAAAATAATAATGGGGAAAAGAGGGAGAGATATAAACTTCAAACGGAAGGAAATATTAAGCACTGCAGCAGGCAGCTGCCAACTGCGATTTGTACTGGTCTAGAAGAAAGGAGCCAGGAAGGAACCAGCAGAACAATGTTTCCTAACCCGCAGGGGCTGCAATTACTCTTGCATTCGTCATTTGTACACTAAGAGTAAATTAATTGTAATAAGACATTTTCACTGAACAAATGTTTCCTGCTTGGAAAATCAGTGCTTCGGCTTTGCCCCTCCTTTTATGCTCCAGCAGGAGAGCTGAACGTTATCTCGGGGCAATATTCTATTCTACCGATGTTATCATTTAATTATACCTCCATCACACCCAACCTTCTAGGCGTTAAATGAAATATCTCCTAAAAAATGTATGCCTTCAATAGGAACATGTAAAATAGGAAAGTAGAGATGTTTCAAATCCATATGACTCAAAGTACCATTCTATTCTACTGATGTTATCATTTAATTATACCTCCATCACACCCAACCTTCTAGGCGTTAAATGAAATATCTCCTAAAAAATGTATGCCTTCAATAGGAACATGTAAAATAGGAAAGTAGAAATGTTTCAAATCCATATGACTCAAAGTACCATCTTATGTCATGGGACCCCCATGGGTGGTAGCAAAAGTCATCATTTTGACTCCTATTGAACAAAATCTAATTCAGTCTGAAAATACTGGCGAATGGAAAAAAAATGTCTATTATTAGGTTTAATATGGAGAATGTTTAAGAAATGGAAGTGCTCTTAGGTTAAATGTCAAATTGAGAAAAAATATAAGCTAAGCTAAAATTGCTTTTATAAATATGACTAGATAATTCACATGTAAGAAATATATTGACTTTCAAGACTTCCAAGACTTTACTTGGACTTTCAATCATTCATTTCTGCAGCTCCTACCTCGAAACTCTACCGTGAGCTCTAGTGGTCTCTTTGCAAAGAAATCTGTGCTCCTCTCATCCTAAAAAACAAGACCCTCCACCCTCTGAGTCTCATGGTCTCTAGGGCAAGAAAATACTATAGACTTCTTTTCGTTTGCAAAATGGGCAAAATAGTAGTATCTACTATGTGAGAAATGAGTGAATTAATATGCAGAGTTTGGGAAAATGACACATTGTAAACATTGTACAAGTGTTTGCTGTGACTCTTATAAAGGCTAAGATTCTCCTATGGCTTTTTAAGCTCCATGAACAATTTCCCCTCCATTTTCCCATATTTGTTCCTATAACATTCACTGTCTTGTAGCAACACATTTTAAGTGACATAATACTTTGTTTAGTAATAGTTAAAGAGTTGTGTGTCAGGGTTAGTCCCAGAGATGGGTAGTCTCTTATTCTTAATGTCCCTTGGTGCATGTATGTCAAAAAAATTCAAAGAAATCCTGTCACAGCCTTTGGTTTTAAAGGAGATTGAAGATAACAATGGAAAGCCAATGGAAGGGAAAAATGATTTGAGAGGGACGCAAAGAAAACGTGTCCCTGCTGCAGAATGGCTACCCTCTGATGAGACTGAGACATCGTAGATGGGACAGAGAGGGAGGGACTTCTCATTTGCATCAGAGAGAGACAGGTGCAGCCACCAAACTGCTCTCCTCTCATAAGTTGTAGAACTTTTTTTTGATCTTCCTCCATCCCTCACCTATGTCTTTGCCCTTTTTACTGTTCTCTACAAAATTCCCCCAGTAATACCCCCTTTCGCAATATTACTTTACTACCTAAAGTTCCCACAGACTTCTCCCTTAAACTGTTGCTGTGTCCTCTAGCCATCCCACCCCGCATCTCCCTGCCACAATTAGCTGAACTTGCTGTGTTGTGACACCAGAAACAGAGAATGCAATATATTCATCTTAAACTATGGTCAGAATATCGAAGATTATGCATCCCAAACATAATGAACACCATGTTTCCTGACACCAATTGTTTACAAATAATGTATGCCTAGCACCTCTGTTTTTTTTAAGTTAATATGCTACAATTGATATTCTGCCTCTATTGCTATGCTTTCCCTCTCCCACTGCCTTGTAAAATTTGTTAGTTTTATTTTTATCATTTTAAATGTCAGTTGTCTTCACAAAACAACCTCCTTTTTATTTAATGGCATCAATTAGAAAAAGAAATGTAAGTCGTACATATACATCACAAAGACAGAGTGAAAGGAGATAACATAAAATTTAAAAAGAGTGAGTACAACTGAAATGAAAGCTTACTACATTTTCTAAAAGAGAATGAGTGCTTTTTTCCATCAAGAAAAATGATAGTACTGATATATAAGACTTTTATTTCAATATCAATAATTTTTCCCAAGAGAACAAAGTCACTACCTGAATTCTAAGACAGGGAAACACCTTCCAGATATTTCCTGAAAAAAAATTAGAAAACCCAGATGACCTTGAGTATGGTGATGCCTTTTTAGGTGAAACCCCAAAGGGATGATCTATGAAAGAAGTAACTGATCTGCTGGACTTCATTAAAATATAAAACTTCTGCTCTGTGAAAGACAGAATTCAAGAGAATTAGAAGACAAGCTACAGACCTGTAGAAAATCTTTACAAAAGATAAAAAAAATCTGAGATAGTACTGTTATCCAAACATACAAAGAACTCTTAAAATTCAAAATTCAGAAAACAACCTGATTTAAAAATGGGCCAAAGACCTTAGTAGACACCTCACCAAATAAAATATGCAAATGACAAACATACAAAGAATGCTCCAAGTCATATGCCATCAGGGAAATGCAAATTAAAACCACTGCATATGTACTACAATGGCCCAGATTTGGAACACTGACAACACCAAATGCTGACAAGGATGTGAAATATCAGGAACTCTCATTCATTGCTGGTGAGAATGTAAAATGGTACAGCCACTTTGAAAAACAGTGTGGCAGTTTCTTAAAAAACTAAACATACTCTTACCACATGATCCAGCAATCATTCTTCTTGGTATTTACCCAAAGGAGTTGAAAACTATGTCCACACAAAAATCTGCACACAGAAGATTACAGAGCTTTATTAGTAATTGCCAAAAACTTGGAAGAAACAAAGATGGCTTTCAGGGTGTGAATGGATAAAATGTGGTACATTCAGACAATGGAGTATCATTCAGTGCTAAAAAGAAGGGAGCTATCAAGCCATGAAAAGACATAAAGGAAACTTAAATTTATATTATTAAATGAAAGAAGTCAATCTGAAGAGGCTGCATACTGTATGTTTCCAACTATATGACATTTTGGAAAAGGCAAAACTATTAAGACATGAAAAGATTAGGAGTTTCCAGGGGTTGGGGCAAGGGGAAGAGATAAATAGGTGGAGCACAGAAGTTTTTGAGGGCAGTGAAAATACTCTGGATGATACCATAATGATGGATACATGTCATTACATGTTATGCCAAATCCACAGAATGTACAACACAACACCAAGAGTGAACTGTAGTGTAAACTATGGATTTGGGGTGATTATGATGTGTCAGTGGAGGTTGATCAATTGAAAATTCCCACTTTGGAGGGGAATGTTGATAGTGGGGAGGCTGTACATGTGTGGGGATAGGAGATATATCAGACATCTCTATACCTTCTCAATTTTGCTATGAACCCAAAACTGCTCTAGAAAAATTGTCTTGATAAAAAATAAAATAAATGAAATTAAAGAATTTCTCTACAGAGCACAAATGAAAGGAGACTAGATGTCATGTGAGGAAGAATCAACCAGAGCCCTCTGTTCATTTACCTTGGCATCAATGCCAGGTCCCATTTACGATGTATGTTTTGGTAGCACCCTCCTGATTCTCCAGTTTGGCCACTGAGTCCTATCATTTTGGAGCTATTTGCATATCATTTTCTTCCCATCTGTGTATCACTGAATACTTCCAACTGATCAAAAAAATTGTTTTCCTTGAATTCAATAAGGAGTGAGAGTCCTTCTCCTTTTCTGTTAGTGAAAATAGCAGGAAATAATATGGGGTAGAGGAAAGAAGAGACCATTCCCAATGGAAATTATAATGGACCAAGAATCTGGAGCTGAAATTTAATTTTGATGATGCAAAAATCCATTTTTGTGCACTGTCCAAACAGCCTATTAAAAGGGGGATTATGCAGTCAATCACTGATTATTTGGTCTACACACATTTAACCTTGATATCTAGGCTGTCCTGTTTGTGGCATTTAATAAATCTGTGTGTTTTTCTGATTATATATTTAAGGTAGATTTATGTAGAAAGCTGTTGTTGAATCCTTTGTCTTGTATATTGTCTAAGATCTATTGTATAGATAACCACATAATTAATTGTGGTTAAACCGTTTATTCATTCAAACAACTATTATTTCAGAGCCTTATTGGTAGAAATTAGCTGGCAAAAGATGCAGAATCCTTCTCCTAATCAATCTTACAATCAAGTAAGAAAGAGAGACAACAAACCAGTGAACAAACAAATAATAGTAGTAAAAATGTTTATCTCACTTGATACCCTGTCAAACTTCTCTTTTATCAGGCAATAAGAGTTACATGGCTTAATATATTTCCATGTTTGCTTTGGCAGATTAGAAGGCCAGAATGAACTTTCAAGAAGAGGAATGATATAAGGAGAAAGGATAGGAAATAAACGACCTGAGTTTGACTCTCATTCCTTCAGCTTTTACTTGTAAAAACTTTCTTGTGTGAAACCGCATTTCCGAGCCTCTGCTTTCTCATTTCAACATGGAATTCACTAACACCGGGACTTCTTATCTCATTGTTTTCAGAAACCAATGGCACCATGTACATAAGGGTAACACAAGTAATTTATAAATATAAGACATTAAGGAATCATTCTTTTTTTTTTAAAGTGAACCATCTTTTCCCCTATATTTATTTATTTATTTATTATTTCTGGCTGTGTTGGGTCTTCGTTTCTGTGCAAGGGCTTTCTTTAGTTGCGGCAAGTGGGGGCCACTCTTCATCGTGGTGCGCGGGCCTCTCACTATCACGGCCTCTCTTGTTGCGGAGCACAGGCTCCAGACGCGCAGGCTCAGTAGTTGTGACTCACGGGCCTAGTCGTTCCGCGGCATGTGAGATCTTCCCAGTCCAGGGCTCGAACCCGTGTCGCCTGCATTAGCAGGCAGATTCTCAACCACTGTGCCACCAGGGAAGACCCCCATTCTTAAATTAACAAAATAAATTGCATTAGATTTCTTTTCTCCTTTAAAGCTATGACTGACACTTTCCTATATATATAAGAGCAAATATATTTTATACATTTTGTTAAAGTTTCACTAAATCTTTTTGAAATGGAATATTAAATTCTAGGATTAGGAAAAAAACCTTAAAGTTTATCAAGTCCAACTACCACTTGATGTTTAAAATCTCATCTATAACTTCCACATAATATGTGAGTTTAATTATGCCAAAGTTTCAATTCCTCTAGTAATGGGGGATTTAGAACTTACTGAAACAGTTCATTCTGACTGTTAAAAGCTATGTCAGAAATGTCTTCCTAATTTGGAACTGAAATGTCTCCTGGTAGCCTCTGCCAAATGTTCCTAAATTACAAAGACACTGGGTATGTAAGTGCAGGTTGTGCACCGTACAGGGGCACTGATTGATGAGGCATTGTTCTGATTGTAAACGTTGCACAGTTGTCTGTTTATTAAGATATTTTTTTCTGGCCAATGGAAGTAAAATAAATTAAGGAGGAAATGCTATTTAAAAATTCTTGCAAAGGTACCTTTGGGTTAACAGTAGCCCTGTTTTATCATTTGTAGTCAGATAGATAAAAGCCCATCCCTCCTCCCATAGTGACCTTTTGGATATTTATTTTGGTCAGTATATTTCCAAGAGCCTGTAGACTTCCTCTCTGAGAGGGACTCAGGTTTTCGGCTTCTAAATCACAAGTTGCCCACCTTGATCAATATAAAAATAAATGTAACAATTGTGAAAAGCATCTAACTACTTATAATAACATGTAAAACATCATGCAATATTTTCTCTAATGTGGAGTCGCAGTGGGATTGTAACGTGCCGCAGTATTTTGAAGAATCGATTATCAATAATACACATTAAAATGTAAAGATTTCTTATGAAATTTCTGATATTACCCAAATAACACATAAAGGCACTTTTTATAACACTCTCATGTTATCCCCTATAGTATCATAGGAGCTTCCATTGTCTGTTAGGAATAGATTCAAAATATCACCTGCTCAAAGATATTCTTATCCAGTGTGTGCATATCAATAACATTCAGTGTTATTTAGCTAAATTTACATTGTTAAACAAGCGATTCTGATATTAAAATAGAATCTATATCTTGGTTTTGAATCTCACACATCTGGTTTTAAAGAGACAATGAATATTGTTGAGCAATTAAATTTTATCTAAAACTTATAGCTTGAAGGGAAGGGGGTGGGATTAGAATAAAGGTATGATCATTAACAAACATTTTATTACACACTGCCTTTCCATTTTTAGCTAAATGGGTCTCAATTCTTGTATCTCCTATCTAGTAATTTCTGTCTGGATTTTTTTTTTTTTTTCCTAGAACAGGACTTACCACCTGTAACACCATTATATGTTTCTTAAATAAGAAAAAATGATGCAATTTTCATTGCAGAAGTTAAGCTAGTTCCAAAGCTTTTGAATTAAAAAAGTGCGAGTTTACCTCCTTGCCAGGCCAGCCATCCAATTTCCCAGGGCCAATCACAAACCTTAATTTTTTTGTTTATCTCTTAAGCCATTTTTTGGTGCCTGTACAAGAACTGTTTAGACACATTAATATTTTAAAAATACAAATGGAGTTCCTTCATTTATTCAACAAATAGAGTCTACTCTTTTTGGCAGTGTTCATTCTTGTACTTGGGGGTAGACAGATAATAAAGCAAAAGAAGAAAATAACAGATAGATATATAAGACCAATAAGGAAAATAAAACAGGGCAGCCTGACTGATGGATGGGATGGTGTTTCATTAGATTGGTGGACAGGGAAATCCTGCCTGAGGGGTGGCGTGGGGACAGAGTATTCCAGGACAATGAAATGAACTGAGGCAAAAACAAGATTAGCATCATCAAGGAACAAAATCAAGTTCCCAAGGAATGAATCAGAATAAGGGAAGAGAAAGGGGTAGAAATAATGTGAGAGAAGTAGTAAGTATCTGTAGGGTCTTCTAGGCTGCGATGGGGAGCCTGGATTTTATTTTTAAGTGTGATGTGAAGTTGCTGGAGGGTTTTAAGGAGGTAAATGACATGATTTTATTTTTATTTAAAAATTATCATTCTGGCCACAATGTGGAGGGGAGATTATACAGACATATCTTAGAGATACTGGGGTTTCAGGTCCAGAGCCCTGTAGTAAGGTGAATAACACAGTAAAGTGAATCACATGACTTTTTTGGTTTCTTGGTGCATATAAAAGTTATATTTAACTATACTGTAGTCTATTAAGTGTATAATAGCATTCTATCTAAAAAAGTACATATTTTTTATTAAATTAAAAAATACTTTATGGCTAAAAAATGCTAACCGTCATCTGAATCTTCAGTGAGTCATAATCCTTTTGCTGATGGAGAGTCTTGCCTTGATGTTGGTGCTGCTGACTTATCAGAGTGGTGGTTGCTGAAAGCTGGGGTGACCATGGCAATTTCTTAAAATAAGACAACGGTGAAGTTTGCTACATCGATTGACTCTTCCTTTCACGAACAAGTTCTCTGTAGTGTGCAATGCGTGTGATAGCATTTTACTCACAGTAGGACTTCTTACAAAATTGGAGTCAGTCCTCTCAAACCCTGCTGCTGCTTTATGAACTGAATTTATGTCATATTCTAAATCTTGTCCTGTCATCTCAGCAATCTTCACATCATCTTCACCAGGAGTAGCTTCCATCTCAAGAAACCACTTTCTTTGCTCATCCATAAGAAGCAACTCCTCATCCATTAAAGCTTTATCATGAGATTGCAGCAATTCAATCACATCTTCAGGCTCCACTTTTAATGCTAGTTCTCTTGCTATTTCCACCACATCTGCAGTTACTTCCTCCACTGAAGTCTTGAGCCCCTCAAAGTCATCCAGGAGGGTTGGAATCCACTTCTTCCCAACGCCTGCTAATGTTGATCTTTTGATCTCTTCCTATGAATCACAAATGTTCTTAATAGCATCTGAACTTTTTACAGAAGATTTTCAACTTACTTTGCCCAGATCCAAAAGAGGAATCACTATCTATAGGCTTATTAAATTTGTCCCTTAAATAATAAGACTTGAAAATTGAAATTACTCCTTGATCCATGGACTGCAGAATGGAGGTTGTGTTAGCAGGCATGAAAACAGCATGAATCTTGTTGTACATCTCCATCAGAACTCTCGGGTGACCAGGTGCATTGTCAATGAGCAGTCATATTTTTAAAGGAATCTTTTTTTCTGAGCAGTTGGTCTCAACAGTGGGCTTAAAATATTTAGTAAACCATTTTGTAAATAGATGTGCTGTCATCTAGACTTTGTTGTTCTATTTATAGAGCACAGACAGAGTACATTTAGTATAATTCTTAAGGGCCCTAGGATTTTCAGAATGGTAAATTCACATTGGCTTCAACTTAAAGTCACCAGCCTCATTAGCCCCTAACAAGAGAGTTGGCCTGTCCTTTGATACTTTGAAGCCAGGCATTGACTTCTCTCTAGCTGGGAAAGTCCTAGGTGGCATCTTCTTCCAATAGAAGGCTGTTTCGTCTACATTGAATATCTGTTTAGTGTAGCCACCTTCATTAATTGTCTTAGCCAGATCTTCTGAATAACTTGCTGCAGCTTCTGTATCAGCATTTGCTGTTTCACCTTGCACTTTGGTGTTATAGAGATGGCTTCTTTCCCTAAACCTCATGACCCAGCTTCTGATAGTTTCAGACTTTTCTTCTGAAGCTTCCTCACCTCTCTCATCCTTTATAGAATTGAAGAGCATTAGAGCCTTGCTGTGGATTAGGCGTTAATTTAAGGGAATGCTGTGGCTGGTTTGATCTTCTATCCGGGCCACTAAAACTTCTGCCATATAAGCAACATGGCTGCTTCTTGTTCTTATCACTTGTCTATTCCAATGGAGTAGCACTATAATTTCCTTCAAAAACTTTTCTGTTGCATTCAAAACTTGGCTAACTGTTTGGGCAAAAGGCCTAGATTTCAGTCTATCTCAGCTTTCCACATGCCGTCCTCACTAAATTCAATCATTTCTAGCTTTAGATATAAAGTGAGAGACATGCAATTCTTCCTTTCACTTGAACATTTAGAGGCCATAGTAGGATTAGTAATCAGCCTAATTTCAATACTGTTGTATCTCAGGGACTAGGGAAGCCCAAGGAGAGAGAGAAATGGGGGAGCAGTCAGAACACACATAAAATTTATCAAATTCACCCATCTAATATGGGTGCCATTCACAGTGTCTCAAAAAAATTATAATGGTAACATCAAAGATCACCATGACACATACAATAATAGTGAAAAAGTTTGAAATATTGTGAGAATTACAAAATTGTGACATAGTGATATAAAGTCAGCAAGTACTGTTGGTTAAAAGGCACTGAAAGACTTGCTCAATGCAGGGTTGCCATAAACCTTTGATTTGTGAAAACGTAACATCTGCAAAGTGCAATATATCGGAGTGCAATAAAATGAGATATGCAAGCAAGTGGAGGTAGAAGTTGATGGGAGTTTATTGTGTTCACAGGATGGTGGTAGTGCTGGGACTGAGTAATAGAGGGTGGAGGTAAGGACATCAATTAGGAGGGAATGTAGGGCATCTGGAACAGAGTGGCAGCTGTCTAGATAGAACTGAACAGAATTGGTATATGTTTTAGGGAAACAGTCAGCATAGGGGTGTGGTGAGATGAGGGGATGAGTAGAATACTTTAAGATAAATCCTAGGATATTGGCTTGGGCAAGTGAGTAAATGGTGATGCACTTTATAGGAAGGGAAAAGATTAGGATGAAGGCACATTTTGGCATGTTCAATTGAAGCTTCCTCTTAGAAATGCAAGTGAATATGTCAAGTGGGTAGTTGACCATTTAAAAAAAAAACTGGCGTTCAGGGAAATTCAGAGTATGGGTTAGAGGCATAACTTGGAGAGTCATCACCATGGATGGTACTTAAAATCAAGTGAGTGGCTAAGGGATCCTAGTATATATTTTAATTTTAATGCAGTTTTTGCTTTTTATTTTTTGCTCTATGTTTCCTAATTTTATTATTTATTTATTCCCTCTTCACCCTCTCATTTGCTGTTTTTTGGGAAAGTTGAATCAAGAATTTGTTCTTTACATTTTAAAATTTTGAATTATTTTCATTTATAAAAAAGACATATGTATATGTATATATATATATATGGTAATGCAGGTGCTTTTCTAGGAGTACAGATGCACATAGAGTAAAAAGTAAGCCCCTCTGCTTACCCTGTCCCCTAGATACTCGCTTTCTCTCAGGAGAAGCAATGTGGGCTCCAGTTGTTTTGCGCAAATGGGAGTTTATTAAGTAGGTTCTTCTATACCTTATTTATGTCACTGGGCATTAGATGTTGAACAAATTTCTGTGTTCCACTCTATGGTGTACCATAACTTATTTGACTAGTCTGTTGAAGCACATTTGGCGTCTTTTTATTCTTTTGTTATTCTTTCCTATTTCCTGCATTATCTGCTTGTTTACTTTCTGTTTATCTCTAGCTACTACTCCATTTTTTGGTTCTATTTTACAGCAAATTCCTTGGAAGTGCTGCTCATAATCACTAAAATCCTTTCTTTCCTGTTCTGTCTCGTTACATATAAAAGGTGTTTATTGTCCATTTCTGTAATGATCGTCTTACTACCTTTAATTCTTTCCTGATCTCTACCACTTCAGTTGTCTTTTATTTGTTATGTTCCTTTCCTCCTGTTTGCTTTACATCAACTCTGTATACATCCCTTTCGTAATCTTTCAGGAACGTTCTTTGTGTGTGAATGGAGACCATCGTTTTCTGGTCTGCCCTTTGTACAAGTAATGGGCAGAGGCGATCAATAGCTTCCAAATGGGAATGGTTTCTCAAAATATTTTCTAGATAAATATGCTGTGTCTCCTGTTCTAGAGGCAACACATCCCTGAGTCTTTTCTCTAGAGGGAGCAGGTACCATGGAGCCAGTTCAGCGTGTTTCTAGCATACCTCTCCTGGATTTATATCTGCCCAGACCAATTTTGCTAGCGGATGCAAGGTAATTTTCCCTTCCTGTCCTGCCTCATTTGCAGTTTATTTCTCATGTTGGGAGTCATGTTTGGAGACATAAATGGGGTGCTCTTGGCATCACTTCTTTCTCAGCTTCTGCTCTGATGCTCTGTGCTCTAGAACCAAATTCCCCAATTATTCTTCCTCTGGCCAACCCACACGCCCAGCTCTCATCGTTCTAAGAGATGTATCATTGGTCTCTCAGGATGGCGTCATTATTTTGAGAGAAATAAAGAACACTGTTTGAGATGTGGAGACATGTTTTAGACTTTTGGTGTCCTTCCTGGATTTGGATGAATTTCGGCAGATAATATTCTTGTCTTAGCTGTTTCCTGTTTTGTTTTTTAAAGGGATTTTTAAAGTTATTTTTGTTTCTTAGGTTAATATTGGTTATTTTCATGAAAGAAAAGGAGGAAAAAAACCCCCTTATTTTTTCTCTTCAGACTTTTGTGGGTCTTCAGCAATCCAATAATTCTTCAGTAATCTAGGTATTCTTTCTCAGCAAATGAGCTTATTTCTTACTAAGCAGAGGAAACTGATTTCAATTTCCTGATCTCCTACTTATAAAGTTATCCACACTTTTCTCTTCCTGTACAGAGGCTGTGCTAGCATGTATATGCATAACTTCATTTAATTGCTACCTCCTGTGGAGTAGTGATTATTATTACTATTTTAGAGATGAAGAAACTGAGGCTCAGATAAGTTAAGAATTCTGAAGTTGCACAGATATGGAGCAGTAATTGAGCCTGGTTCATGATGGAGCAGTAAATGGAGCCCAGATTTGATTCTTAAATACTATGATCTATGCATCGTAAAGATCATATAAATAAAATATTAGATTTTATTGATATTTTATTATTCAGTTGATTATTATACAAATAACTTTTTACTTACTAGGACCTATCTTTGGAAGGTATTACTATAACGTGGTTATTAAGAAGAATGTAGGCTCTAATACCTATTATATCTACTAACTTATTTGCTTGCGTGTAGAGTGATTTGAGGGCTGAATAACATAAAGTTGTGAAGGTACCTAGTTATAAGTTGTGTGGATGAAATTATGGTAGGTGTTCAGTAAGTGCTCATTAGCCCCTCTTGTCAAAATCATGCCCCAAACAACTGATCAAGCAAAAATTAGCTATTGACCAATTCAGGGTACCAATTAACACTCCTTGATTGCAATAACAGTGTGGCCATCCAACCAGTTTCCCAAGAGGGGACATTTAAGATTATCATGATACTTTCAAATCTTCTCTTTACTTTCTTATACCTCTGCAATACAATCCAAAGTTTACCATGTCTAGAGATGGTTTTGTGGGTGTATAATTATCCCCAAACTCATTAAATTGTGTACATTGTATATGTACAGCTTTTTACATGTGAATCATGCCTCAATAAAGCAGTTTAAAATTTTTGTCATGAGAAAAAAAAAAAACCCACGAAAAACAAAGATCACCATGTCATGCATGGAGGACAGGGATTATACCTGAGCTTTGAAAATCAGCATGGTGTCCTGGACATATTAGGAACCTTGGGGTTAGGTACATGTAGGTTTGAATTTCACCTTTGGCATTTATTAGTTGGTTGGGAAAAAATTTCACTTCTCTGAGCTCATTGTAAATTCTCATTGTAAAGAAAAAAAAAAACTCACCAGATTGATATGAGAATTAAACTGTGTAAGATGAGGAAAAGTATGTGCACAAAGTGGGCATTCAAACCAATTTCCATTTCTTTTCTCACTACTCATATTGTATCTTTTGCCATCCAGGCTAACAGCTTTAAAAAAAATTTGAACACCCAATAAGCTTTTATAATATTTGAGATTTTATTACAATGAAATAATATAACAGGGCATCCTAAAAGACTCGTAATATGATACAAGAAACAGTTTATAAAAAATTACACTGAAGCCTATGCATTGTGCAAAGAGATTCTGAAAACATTTTGATAAAATTGCAACAGCAAGGAGACCTTGGTAGGAACACATTCAGATACTAAAATATTTCACACATATGTATAATAATTGAGCAAATAATTCAGCTGAATTGTCCAATGAGAGATTTCTCAATGCAGAAGAGGAAAAGCAGAGAGCATTAGGAATTTTTTTTCAGGAAAATAGGAAATTTAGTTAAAGCCTTTCAAAGGACAAATCTGAGAGTCCTCATCAAGGAAAGCTACTTCACTGCTTGAGGATTTGTTATAAGACCAGTCAAGGAGAAATGAAAGAAAATGTTAATATATTTGGTCTTGAAGGAAAATCTGTGAGATAAAGAAAATTTCAATTTTTAATTTAATATTTAAGTGAAAGTTCTGTCATATTCGTAACCCTAACATGATAGAAATAAGTGTGTCTCAGCTAGCAAAAAATGCTTCCATTTATGCTTTTGCATTTTTATGTAGCTCAGAACAGAAATGCTTGGGGCATGGAGTGACAGCATTTAGTTAGCAGGGGTGTCTAAGTTCTCTCAATTGGACATTGGAGGAAATGTTCCATTGGACTGTTCAGTCAGCTCATCCCAATTCTGTACTTGCAAGCCCTTGCTCCACAATATAGCAGATGGAAACTATTAATGCAAAGAAAGTCAGCACACTGAAGATATTCTTTATTAAGCAAAAATTCATTTCAATATCACAATGATTCATGTTAAATGCCCCTCAAAATCTTGACCACATCTCTTGCTGTCGTCATTTGTCCCTGGGTCCCATGTCATTTCCTACTAGACTCTTTCTTGCATGACATGTCTTCAGGTCCTCTCAAGCTCAGTTGTTCTCCTGGTGTGCTCAGCTCCATTGGCCTCTGATAATTCATCTGCACAGCTTCTGTTCCAAAGTTCCCTCCTAACCAAAGTCTCTCTCAGCCATCATGGACCCCCAGAACTTTCTCTGAGTACCTTATATATTAGCGGGGGGAAAACTTTAATATCTCCCTGTGATCTGGAAAGGGGTTTAGAATTAGTGAAAAGAGCCCTGGGCTTGGAAACAACATCTGTCTTTAAATCCCCACTCGGCCTCTTGTTGCTATGTGGCCTTGGGCAAAATAACCTCTTTAAACTTTTTCCCTCATCTGTGGATGCTTACGAGAACTAAATAAAATAAAGTATATGAAAGCATTGTGTTGTGATACATGGTGTGATATAGAAGTCAGTTTTCAGGGTAATCATCAACACAGTTCTTACAGCAGCAGAAGCGATGGGCACCATCCAATCACTGAATATCTCCTTCGGAAACTAATTCCTTCTATTTACAATTCAGCCACCTCTACACAGGAGGTGTGCTTCCTGCTTGCAGGGTAGCAAATTTTCTCTTCTTCAGGGATTTTAAGTGCACTCAGAGGTACTGACTATCTGCAGATAATGGGGCTGAAATTTCACTTGAGCTCTGGGGTCTTGGTTTCTTAATGAAAATAAGACCAAAGGACTCTTTTAAATAAATAACTCCTTCTAGGTCAAGGGCTGGCAAAGCGTTCAAATACACCTTGATTCATGTCTCTTTAAGCACTGAATGTTAACAGATCAAATATGGTTGCAAATGCTAGGTACTACTTCCAATCCTCCCTCAACTCCCAAACACACACACCTGATAGCAAACAAGACTACACATCCTGCATTAAATTCTCCAAACTCTGAAAAGAAAAGCCATCTGGCAAAGCCTAGATGCTGTGCTGTAGCGATGCCATGGACCCACTGGTATCTGAATATGAAAATGATATTTTTTAGAAAATAAAAGAAAAACTCCTTTTTACCTTTCTCTCTTCACTTTCTCCTTCCCTCACGTCCCCCCAAATTCTGAAGTGCAAGCAACCAAGCAGGGTCTTGTTTCTATTATTTTAGCGGTTACTCCAGAAACAACTTAGAAACAGAAGTGATGTGACTCTTCTAATCCCAGCATCTGGTGTCATTCGCTTCTCAAGTCCTGTGGTCCCTGGTGCCATGGAATGACAGCAGTCTCCTAGGTTTGTTTATTTACTCACCGACATGTCTGAGCTTTTGCTCTTCCTTTGTATTAAATACTCTTCTGTTCTTGGTCAACTGAGCAAATCCGTAATTGTGGATCAAGTCCAAGGCAAACAATACTTCTGGGATGCTTTCCCCACTTGACGGCTTGTCATGTGGTCTTGTTTTTACATGCCATCATGATTTCTACTCCAGATCTCTTTGGACAGTCCTTAGTAGATTGTACTCTAATTTATTAGCAGCTTACCATCTCATTACTTTTCTTTATTGAGACAGAGTGTGACTTTATTTATCTTGATATCCCTAGTCTGTGCTACAGTGCCTAGAAAGAGTGAATGCTTAATAAAGCTAATTTAGGTACTAAATAAAGAATGGCTTCTGGTTTTATAAAAATTAATTAATTAGCTTCATTTTATGCACACATTTTATTCTCAGTGAGTAACAAAAATTAAGGAGATAGGGAACCGAGACTTCAAATTAATTCCTTTTTAAGTCTTCTAAGAAAAAAATTAAAGCCTCAGAACAGACTTTACCTATTTCACTTACATTCAGTTCTATGTACCAAATATAAAAATACGTGGCTCTGAGGTCAGGCATTTGAGTACTAAAATTTAGTATACTGAATAAAGCAAGAGGAATAAAAGAGAAATAATTTGATTGTTGAAAAATAATTGTATTAAAATCTGCAGCAAATGCTCTTTTAGTAGTAGATTCCTAAATCCCCCCAATTCTAGTATTACTCAAGATAAAATCTGTCCAATCAAACAAGTTGTTTTTTAAGGAAAATAATTTCATGCTCTTAAAAAACACCTGGTTAGTTGCTTTCTTTCTGGAATTATTTATTTTTTTGGCAAAAAGTACTTCTGTAAATGACTTTGTAGCAATCCCTATCAGTATTTGATGGGTATATTGTTTAATTTACTTTTATTTTATGATTTTTCTATGAAAAGATTAGACACAGGTATACAATTTGATATATACATATATTGTTCTCTATTTTAAAAAGCACTCATTCACACAAAACAATTTTGCTAATTTTTAAAATTGTACTAACACAAGGGGGCTTTGTAGAGCAGTGGTTATGAATGTTGAGGATGGAAGCTGATAAAATTTGGGTTGAATTCCAGCTCCATTCCTTGCTAGCTGGTGACCCTGGATGGCTCAACAAAACTGTCTGGATCTCCATTTCTTATCTGTGAAATGGGGATGTTTATACCTACTTAGCAGAGTAGTTTTAAGACTCAGCATAAGTTAATGCATTCACAGCTGTTAGCATGGTTCAGGCCCTTAGTGATTCCTTAATAAATGGCGCCTGTTCTTATCGCTGGTATCTTCACCATCATCAATACTCTGGAATATAAGCTCCGAAAGTGTAGAAACTGTACCTGGTTTGTTCACTGCTTGCATGCCCAGTGACTTTTCATTTTGTCTCACACATAGCAGTCTATCAATGTTTCTGTTGAATGAAGCGAAGAGAAACTGAATATGAATACTGTCATAATTATGTCACTGACAAAAATCATATTAGTTAAATTATTGGTGCCTATCCTTACAATCGGAATAGTTAGGAATGATAAGTATTTCATTTGGTCATCTCTGTGTAAATGTTGTAATCAGCATCTTCTCTGAAAGAAATGATTGAGCCCACGTTAAATTCCTGTGAAAAGTTAATTCTCAAATTTACACTCAGTAGAAAGTTTTATTTAATTACATTCTTTTTATTCTTTCATAGAATATCATTTCGTAAGTTTTGCCAATGAAAATATGAATGTACTACTCTAGCACCTGATGAACATCTGATCAACTGGTACACTACACAAGAGATGGATATGCTAGTGGAGACTATGCTTATCCAAAACAAATCTAAGCCAAATAAAACAATACACAAAAAAGTAGAAAACATTCATGGCTTCTTTCATTTACCGATACATACGTTTACCCATCCATCCATCCATCCATCCATCCATTTAACCATCCATCAGGAGACATGTTTACTGAGCATTGGCTATATTTCAGGTATTATGTTGGGCTTCTAGGGATACAATAATGAATTTAGGCACAGCTTCTACGGGCAATTAGGTCACATTGTTGCAGGAAAGAAAGGTACATAGACCAGTGTTTAGAATACTATGACGTAAGTAGCAAGAAAGAGTGGTACACAGAGCACTGTGAGAATACATAGATATACATAAAAAGGCCATAGTGTTCTTAGCCTTGTAGCGCAGGTGGCTGTGGTCCTGAGGTAAGGTGATTGAATTGGTAGTCAGAGAGGACTTTATCAGGAAGGTAAGGCTGCTGGGAGCCTTAAAAATGAAAAGGATTTGCCGAATGAAGACACAGTTTAGTAAATATGTCAATCACCTAGGAAGTTGTGAGGAATTCAATTTGTTGGTATAAGCAATAAATCATACACAGAAACTATTTATAACATGTATGTATATTTTCGATAGTAGTACCAACACAAACATCCATGTACACATGTACACAACTTAAGAACCAAAATATTACTAACTTAAACTCTGTGATTCCCTCCCTAGTTTCGTCCCCTTTTTTTCCATCCCCTTCAGAGCATATATTGTATTGTTAGCCCCTTGTTTTTCTTGTTTTCACCAAATATGTATCCATCTAAAATAAGTTTTTTAGCATGACACTTTTTAAACTTGGTATATATACAGAACCATATAGCATGGAATGTCTAGAAGTTGCTGTTTTGCTCCACATTTAATTTATTAGATTCAGCCATGTTGACTAGGGTAGACACAGTTCATTCAGTTTTACTGTTATATATTTTCTGTGCATAAATATGTCATCATTTTTACATGTATTCTTCTGTTAATGGGACTTTGAGTTGTTTGCCTTTTTTTACTACCATGAACAACGCTACCTATGCACATTTTGTTTTGAGGGGTGTGGTGGGAGGTTTCTCCTGAAGAAAGTATGTGAGAGTTTCTCTGGGTTGTAAATATACTGATTACTACTAATGATTATGGTTTTATTCAGGTTTTCTTCCTTTGTCATTTTGTGTACTATACAGTTTTCTTGAAATATGTGTTTCTCCTGCTATTAACATATGATCATAAAGGTTATCAGTTTTCATTATCTTTTAATCTCTGTTTCTGTGGTTATATCCCTTTTGATACCTAACATTCTTAGCTTATTAATTTTCAGCTTTTTCTCTTTTCTAATATAATCTGTATTATGAAGTCTTTAAGCTTTTCTCTCTGGGCAGCTCTAGATGCATATCATAAGTTTTGAGATATAATATTTTATTATTAATTATTATAAAATTTGGCCTATCAAAGTATTTTTAAAGAATTTTCAAATACATAGTTTGTTTCTTTACATTTTCCATATTTATATCTAACCCAACTTCATTCTTTTTTTTTTTTTTTTAATTTATTTATTTATTTTTGGCTGTGTTGGGTCTTCGTTTCTGTGCGAGGGCTTTCTCTAGTTGTGGCAAGCGGGGGCCACTCTTCATCGCAGTGCGCGGGCCTCTCACTATCGCGGCCTCTCTTGTTGCGGAGCACAGGCTCCAGACGCGCAGGCTCAGTGGTTGTGACTCACAGGCCCAGCTGCTCTGCGGCATGTGAGATCTTCCCAGACCAGGGCTCGAACCCGTGTGCCCTGCATTGGCAGGCGGATTGTTAACCACTGCGCCACCAGGGAAGTCCCCCAACTTCATTCTTAAGACTGTGGTTCATATGATACTAGTGTTTGGAAAATGTTGAGACTCGTGTTAAGGTCTAAAATGTGACCAATATTCATTCATTTGCCTGAATGCCTGGAAAAAAATATTTTTCAATTGTTTGGTGCAAGATTTTATGTGTCTATTAGATCATATTTGTTAACCATATAGTTCAAATATTATGTACTTTCCTGGTTTTTCTGTGTGCTTTGTCTGTAATTACTAGAAGTGTAATAAAATCTCTGATCATACTGTTGTATTTGAAAATTTATCATTGCAATTTAATACTTTGTAGCTTTATAGTTTTGAAATTATTTTTAATATGATTCTTATAAACCTCATATATCTCAGGAAAAAATTCAGTCTGACAATTTTGGGTTGTTTTCACTGAAGACTGTGCTGTATTAATTTGTTAATATAATGATACTGGATTTTTTTCTATCTTCTTATTTCTTTCCTTTTATTTTTTCTACTATTTGACTTCTTTCTTTTTCTCATCTGTATTTTTTTGATATGGTGTGCTTTTCTTTTTATTTAATTCAGATGTTCCCCTCTACTACTTTGGAAATTTAACACTTAATTTTAATTTTTTCAATGTTTATGATAAAAATTTTACATGCATACAAAACAATATTTAATATCTGAAGTAGCAATAGTGCTCTACCAGAATTTTGATAAATAAACTTACTTGTCTATTAATCATTACATGTCTTCAGCATGGCTCTAACATGTCATTTTTTCCAGGTTTGTTGTTTCATTCTTTTAACAAAGATTTCAAATAGATGAAATCCACTGTGTTCTGTGAGTTGGTCCTAAACATTAAAAAAACAAATGCGAGGCAGTGTTGAACCCAGAGCAGAATAATAATGGGCTGCTTCTGAAACCATTTTTCCAAATAAACACTTATTTATGAGTTCAAATATAAAACAAATAAAAGTGTAGCTGCTCTGTTTGAAGCAGCTCCCCTGCAGTGCTGGAGCTCCAGAGAAAATTATTTGAAAAATCACTCTGCATAACTCCTACCATGAAAGTGTCTAATGTAGCAAAACTTTTATTTTCTCCTGATTTACCTACCCTTTGACTAATTTCTAATTAATTGGGGATTAGAAGGAATGTTTCAAAATTTTCACCTGAAGGGTAGCTGTTTAAAGCTTAGATTTTCTTTCTAGAAAATGGAAATTACATATTTTTAATAAACAGAACTATCCTCAGAAATAACAGTTCACCGAGAAGGAAAGAAAAAAATGGGAAGGAATAGTAAGCTAAAGATGGAACACTTGAAAGGAGAAAAAAGACTCTACTGGTTATCTATTGTAAAACTGTGAAACAGGAGAGCAAATCTGATTGCCATTTATACCTACTGGAAAAATGAACAATCTGGGTTTTTTATTATTATTTTCTGAGGTGCATTACTAGGCTTTCAAAATCCTCTGTCTTACTGAGAGACACATCTAATGCATCTCTTCAGTCTTATTTCTCTAATAAAGGGATTATGCTCCAGTAAAGTAAATTGATGATTTTCCAATCCACCTTTGATTAGTTGACCTTGAACACCTGAGATGTCTTTTTCTCTCTCCATTCAAATTATTTCTACCCTTCAGGAGCTTGCCCAAGTCCCACTTTCTCCATACAAATTTTGCCTTCTTTGAATTCTCATAACATTTCCAGTTTTAATGGCAAAGGAGAATATTTAATAATAGACTGTTTGTAGGGATTGCTACTGCTTTCTTCACAGCAGATAGTGCTTTTCACAGAGATGATGACTGCCAAAATTTAACTCTATGGCTTTGGTGAAATTTTCTGAAAAATTTGACCTCAGTTTATGCATCTGTCAAATGGGTTGGAAAACAGCCTTTATTTTTTCATCCTTCTCTGAGACTATAAGACTCTTTTTGCTTGTTTGTGTGTGTGTGTGTATAATATATATATGTATATATATTATATACATATATATATATATAGAGAGAGAGGTATATAGTTGATGTACAATATTATATAAGTTTCAGGTGTTCAACATAGTGATGCACAATTTTTAAAGGTTATATTCCATTTATGGTTATTATAAAATATTGGCTATATTCCTTGTGCTGTATAATATATCCTTGTAGCTTATTTATTTTATACATAGTAGTTTGTACCTCTTAACCTCCTACCCCTATCTTCCCCCTTCCCCCTCCCCTCTCCCCACTGGTAACCTCTAGTTTGAGTCAGTTTCTGTTTTGTTATATGTGTTTATTTGCTTTATTTTTTAGACTTCACATATAAATGATACCATACAACATTTGGCTTTCTCTGTCTGACTTATTTTTTACTGGGTTGAAAATCTTTGAGATATGTTATTATAACCTACTTTTTAAGATTCCCTTCCATTCCATTCCCCTCTCCCACTTTTAGAACAAAGCAGAGCACATACAAATATCAAATAAAACTAAATGACATTGGCATTACATTGGTTGGAATAAAATGGTTTCATCTGTGTAATGTACTTATTTCACATGAACACATACATGTAAACACTTTTACTCAGTAAGAGAGGATCAAGCCCTACTGTACGGAGGGTAAAGATTTTAGATTCCAGATATTTAGTTAAAGAATTGTCTTTGCTAAATTAACAAATACTGATATATATATATATATATATATATATATATTTTTTTTTCTTTTCTGAATACTCCTGTAACAGTCTAATTAGAAACTTTAGGTAACTCTTTAAGTAGCTGGAATAAGTGGAATAATAATGGAATGAATGGATGGATGAATACAGGCAAGTAAATCCTCATCTAGAGCACTTGACATCCCAGAGGTTTAGAACGATCCCTTCAGTGATTTCAGACTGAAATCATAGTTTCTGAAGGACCTTGAGAAAGCTTCTAATATGATAAGGTGTAGGTTATATCAATGAGATAAAAATTAGAAGACCATACAGTGTGTTTCTTCTCTAAATTTTCCTAGCAGGGAATGTGAATGCTACATAGAGTATTTTTCTTCCCTGGAAAATAGAATAATGTATAGACTAAAATAACGTTTATAACTTCTAGAATAACACCCCTCAGTTATGATGAATTAATTAATTTAGGCTTTCCACATTTTAGTTTATTTTAATTAGAATGAGATTTATTTTGACATGTCACTCTAAAGTAATGAGAAATTTATCTAATATGAGGAATTTATCTAATACAGCTTTAATCTCCTGATGACAATGGGAAATATATAGCCACTGAAATGTCAAAGTTATTTATAGCTGCCTCTTAGAACACTGGGTTCTTGCTTACAGAGTGACTAATAGTGGGGATCGAGATTTTATATAGTGTAGTGACTCGGCACTAATTGTGTGACTTGGGGAAAGTTGTTTAATCTTTCTGTGCCTCAGTAATCTCTTTTTCATAGTATTTTAATGGGGATAAAAGTGAGATAACAGATGTAAATTGCTTTTCACGGAGCTGGGCACATAATAAGAACCAATAAATTATACACATACACATTTTACTTTATATATACATATCATATATAGAGCGTTTATAAAAAGTTGAACATTTTCAAAAAATATGTTACTCAGTAACAAAGTTATTTAAGAACACATAATCATGTGGCTAAAACCAATTTTAAATACACTACCACTGTTATTTCCATAATCTTACAAATATGTGTCCCTTAAATTGTTACCAAGTCTGCATCAATCCTGTGGCTTCTAACCATGAGAGAGAGAGAGGTGACAAGAAATCACATAATGTCATGTCTGGGATCTGGGTGCCCACTGTTCCCAAGGCAGGGTAATGTGTTTAATGTTTAGAATAGATGGCTGCACAGTACAGCAGTGTGGAAGACATTCATTTGGGAAGGAACTGTGTCATAGGAATAGAGTGGTCTCTTTCTACTAAAATATGAAACTATCAGAGATCTAACAGTAGAGTGGAATGGTATCACTCCACCATTAGGTCTAAATATATTATCATTGTCTCTATGTCCTTCAAAATTAAAAAAAAAACAATGGAGTAATGAATTAAGTGCAAAAAAAGATATTCAATGTTGCAAATCCCTTATGTGTTTTGTAGTTACAGAACCCAATTTAATAAATTCTATCACAAGGACAGAGATGATTAGAATTCTAAGGGCATCCCTTGAGTTTGGTGCCTACTACATGTGCATGTATAATATGAATTCTGAATAATACATTTTGAAAGTAATTTATACATATATAATGATAACCATTTAGTTCAGACTAAATAATTACCTATTGTTCAAGGAGCATATTTTTGAGATTTTCCCTTCTGTCTTTGAAACACTAATGAGAAGAAATAGAATCCATATAATCTGGTGAAGGTGTCTGGGTCAAATTCTAAATTCTGGACCTAACCCTTGATAGTTGGGCAGGAATTGGGAAAGAAAGCCTACGCTGGTTAATAGGTGAATAGATCTCTTTAGGAGTCACAGATGAATTTGATATAGTGATGCTATGTCATTCATCACCTTAAGGAAGGTGGCAAACAAAGGAGGGGTCATGTTTGAGGTGAGGCATTCTGGATAAAGAAAGAGTAAACTGAACTGGAAAGTCTGAAGATTCAAGGAGAAGTTGACCACTTAGAAGTAGGGCCAGGGGACTGGGGGGAAGTACACAAATGAGAACCACAGCTGGGAAATAGCATATTTTCCTTCCAGTCTCATACAATCTGTTTAGAATCTAGTGAATTTGTAGCAAAGAACAGCTACAGTTATTATTCCTGGTTCAAAAAAGATGATCTCTCTCTTCCCTCTTCAGCATTGGTTGAAGAGCAAAAAATTATATTGAAACCCTAGTTCTATTTTGATACCCAACAATTAAACCTACCTCACTTTTTTTTTTTCTCCCCAAATTGATTAGCTTGTATTTTTTACTACCCTCCACAGGTCCCAGTTTCCTAGTCACAATTCAGATTTCATATTGTTATTTTCACAGATTATTAGTAAAAATGAACAAAGTGGGGCTTTGATCTTGCCTGAAGGGCTCTGTGAACAATACCATTTACTCTCTTCCTTTGTTTAGAATCCCTCAGCCCAGCTGCTTCAACTCTAGTCATTTCTTATTGTAAACCTGAGGCCAATTTGCTGTCACTCTCTGAGTTGTACAATAATCCTTCATGCTTACGAAAATGTAGATATTGCTTGTTCTTCTCACCAATTACAACATTCATTATCATATCTAAATAGTAATCAGAATTTCAGTCTTAGTTTGTTTTCAATCCATGTGTTAACAATTTCTGTAACTGCCTCTCACTCTGTATTTGAGAGGTTTTGTACTTAATTTTGTTAGAATTTTCACATTTTTCCTTCCAGAATTTCTGAGAGTTCTTGGTAGGCTGCTGCTTTGTTTTCCTCTGAATTCACATAATAGGTTGTCATTAGCTACAGAGGGTGTATAATTCTATTAAGTGTTTAGTATTCATTACACTCTTAGTCTCAGCAGTTGTGGACTCTTCTCTAGTTTCTGTTCCACATTGTAGGACTATCAGATAAGTTCAGACTAAGGGATTTCCTCCAGACTCCATTCCTCCAAAAGTATTTGTCTCAATACATTTTCATTACTCATTCATCCTTTGTTACAGGTGGCTGAATAATTGTCTTTTCAGCCATGGTTTAAGTAGACTTAAATAGTTGTCTACCCTATCACATTTAAGCTCTATCTTTTCCAGACAATGATATCATCAGACACCCACTAAGGCTTAAAACATCGATAACATCTGCTGCTCTTCCGCAAAGGCCACTTTCTGACTAGAAAGGCAGCCCCAAAATTAAGAAGAAAAGGTAAGGAAAAGACATTCTCTTCCAAGCTTTCTCCCACCCTCCCCTCCAGGTACGGTGAGTATATAAGTCTTAGGGTTGCCATATTTATACCCATCAGTGCCTGTCTTATGAAGACCATAGAGGTTTGAACACTTCAAAAAAGGTTAATTTTGGTATCAGTTACCCCAGGAATATAAGGAAACCAGTGGAGAACTGTAAGCATAGAGGCCTGTCAATGTGATGCCTGGGACTTGAGCTGATACAAGCTAACTGGAGCTTGCCCAGTGGAAGTGGCTGCTTAGAAGGAGGAAACCAAGAGGTAAACAATAGACTGGAAGTGAGTGAAAGACACAATGCAAAGCAGATCTTCTAGATTTATGCCACCCTCTGTGTATCTTTAGCCTTGGCTATCCTTCAGCTTTCAGCAAATTCTCTGAATGACCCCCTTACACCAATAAAGTTTCAGTTTGAATATATATATATATATTCCTAAACTTGGTCTAACATGTTTAAATTAAAGAAGAGGAATTGAAGGTCCGTGAGACAGAGCCAGTAGGAATGAGTGAGCATTCACCAGGAGATGGTGAATTTCCAGAAAGAAACTGGTGTTGGGACGTGTAATTTTCCATCTCTACATAGCAATTCGCTTCTAATGTGCACTTTGGAAGTTCTGGGGCTCGTTTTTACCACGGAAAGAACTTTAATTTGTAGAAAGACAAACTTTTTTTTTTAAATGAAGAAGACACTAGGGTAGGGAGACTGAGATGAAGCAGGGTGAAATTGTAGCAGACAGATGAATCCTTTCAGGGAGGAATGCCATCTCAAGGTAAAACTTTCAGAGAGCGCTCTGTTTGCCAGCATACTTAGACAAATCTGAAAAAAAAAAAGATCAATAAATAAAAGACCAAAAACTGTTTGCAGCACACACACATTATTTTCACATCTTTTATGTAGCTTCATCTCTTCTTAATAGCCCTGGAGTTCTATTAATCAATTATTTTAGCACCAGACTAGATATAATTGGTAATTTTTTATTAAACTGATCAGAAACCATACTCTAAAACACTCTTAAACAAATATATGAAATCATCATAGCCTGCTGGTTAAAAATGCTGGCCCTGATGTCAATCCTCCATCAGCCCCTCTCCCCGACCCATTTCCACTGTTTAATCACTGTTCTTTGGTGCAAGTTATTTAAACCTCTCTGTTATGCTTTCCTCTAGAGCTTATTTCACACATTAATGTAAGTAAATGGGTTAGAAAAATGCCAGGTATATGGTAAGTGCTCAATAAATATTGGCTGATGTCATTTTAATAGCAGTTTAATTTCATATCATTATTTTCCCTCATATATGTCACTTCATTGTGGCTCATCAGTAAAACTGTATGCATCAATAATTGTCAGATGAAACACTTAAAACAATCTATTCTCAAATCCTTCTTTAATATAAGGACCTGCATTTTAATTTCAATGTATTGTGTGTTATTCCATGTGAAAGAGGGTATATGGGGTTATTTGAAAAAAATATAGCCCACTGAGACTATAGGAAGTTAGATGTCCCTTAGACATCTCAGTTATGTGATGTCTACTTTTGGAGTAGTTGAAACTGAGGTACAGCAAGATGCTGCTTATTCAGAGAGATATATACTAGAATGTAAGTTCCATGAAATAGGGATTCTTGTCTGTTTTTTTCACTGTCCTACACCAATGCCTAGAAAAGTGCCTGGTACATAAAGGGTGATCACTAAATATGTGTTATTTAAAGAAAATGCAGTACCTTTAGGACCATGTACTGAAAAGACCATCAGTGATTTCAAATAAGAGCAATAAATCAAAGTCTTACAGGCAGATGCTTTGGCTCTTTTTGAAATCTGTTTCTCAAAGGGGCAACTCTCAATATAGCACATTCTAGGTGGAGCTGCAGTGGGTGGCCATTAATAAGACAATAGTGAAGTAGTGATTTTCCCAAAAGACAGTATTTATAGATCGTATAGCCCTAAGGAATCTTTAGAAGTGCTTGCATTTTTTAGCACGGTCATCAGGAAAGGCAGAAAGAAATCCTTAAATTCTAAGACATAGTATAATAAAAGCAGGGTAATATAGATATTTTAAGGTAGGAAAATGTGAATACCAAATAGAAAAGTCTTTATGCCAAAAAAAGAAAGAACAATAAAAGTGGGGATGGATATCTTAGTTATGATTTTTTTATGTTGAATTTTTTTATGTTGAATGACTGTCTTCTTTAAACTTTTCTCCTCATGAAAATGGCTGAATACTATAGAAAAATAAAACTTCAGGAAAATAAGAACTTAGAAAACTTCCTTTGTGTTATTTTTAGGTATTCAAAGAGAAGCATAAACAACTTGGACAGCAAATTTTCATTAATTTTTATGCATTTATAATTACTAATATTTTCTCAGTGTCATCTTTTATTTTGTTCTTTCTTTCATGACCTCATTTGCAAAGCAACAAATATACTTTAATAGAAAAAAAAGGAAAGGGTTAAAAACAAAAGTTTCTGAGAAGAGCCCCCCAGATCGATTAAATATCACAAAAACTCAGAGAAATATATAGTAATAATATATTTGCTATTTATCAAATTAACAAATTTGAGGAAATACCATTTAATGTTGATGAGGGATTGTAATACAGAGGCATTTATAAATCTTCTGTAGGAGTGCAAACTGATATATGTTTTCTGGAAATCAAGATGAGGATATGTATGAAATGTCTGAAAAACAATGCTTCTTTTCATCTAGAAAATTCATTTTTATTTATCCATATACTAAGGAAATAATCAGAGTGATGTCAAAGTTTTTGCACAAAGATGATCATGATAACTTTATATGGGTGAATATTTCAATATAATCTAAAAGGTAATGATTAAATAGTATATTCATTAATATTTATTGTCATATTTTCTTCTAGGAAGGATTTAAAGCAAATAATGATTAAATTAAATGTAGCTCATGCACATGGTAGATACAGTGTATCTTGAAATGATACTAAAATGTATGTGCATTGATGTTGGAAAATGCTTTTATTGTTAACCGAAAACTTTAGGAATCATAGTTCATTGTATTATTAATGACAAAAAAATGGATAGAAGGAAATAATAGATGAAAAACAGATTTCAGAATGTTAAAAACTGTTGCTTTGGGTAAAGAAATGAGGAAAATACCTCTAGAGAACACTCCATGCAGCAGTAGCATGGAGGGACAACAAATGGGCACAAGAAAACTATTTGTGGGATGGAAATATTCATTGTCTTGAATTGTGATTATCTTTTAGGGGTGTATACACACTAAAAACATTAAATTAACGTTTTAAATATGAGACTTTTTTGAAACTCAATTATATTTCAATAAATGTGTTAACATTTTTTAAAAGTAGCCATAATATTCTTGGAGAAGAACAGTGAGTGGGTTTGTTCTATGCAGACTTTTTATAATGCTACTCTAAATAAGATAATGTGATATAGATATATATATCTATATATATAGATAGATATCTATATATAGATATAGATAGTGTAAAGATAGACAAATAAAGCAGTAGAATAAAATAGAGATTACAGAAAAAGACCCAAGTATACATGGAGTGTTAATTTATAAAAAAGAGTGCTACTCCAGAGCTGGGAAAGGAAAATATTTTTCCATAAATCATGCTGGGGCATTTTATATCCATAAAAATAAAAATGAAATATAGCTCCTACTTCATGTCATATACAAAACTATCTTTTATGTAAAACATAAATCAAAATACAAAAAGCAAAACAATAAAAACTCTGGAGCACAGTGAAAGAAAATATCTGAATGATCTCAGATGAGTAAAATATATCTCAAATAAAGCAAGAACTCTAATCAGGAGATTAAGGTGAATAAATTTGAGTACATTAAGATTGTTCATCAAAAGACTCCATTAAGATAGTGGAAAGGCAAGCTGTAGTCTTGGTGAAGAAATTTTCAACTCATAAAACATGGCTATATCCAAAATCAGTAAGAAAAAAACAGACAAGCAGAAAATGAGACAATGACTTGAAGAGGCCTAGGAATATTGAAAATAGCCATAAATCCATGAAAAAGTGGTCAAGCTCATTGGTAATCAGGAAAATGGAAAATAAGACCAAAATAACATTCTACAGCATACCCTCTTGGATGACTAAAATTTCAGTCTGACACCTAATGGGAACTCTCATGGACTGCTGGGGGGGTGTAAATTGGTACTATTACTTTGGAAAACTATTTGGCATTTTTCGCTAAAGTTGATCACGTACAAACGCTATAACCTAGCAATTACATATATATGTATTAGAAATTATATATATATAATATAGAAAAACATATCTTAGTATAACTATCTATGTGCTCTAGCAGTTATGTGCTCAAATCAGCTAGTACTGGCCCAGAGAGCCAGCTGTTAAATTTTCAGAAACTTTGTGATTTGACTTTTAGACCAGTGGTAGCTTGAAACTGGTCATTGCCATAGTATTTATTTTAGAATTTTGTTCCATGCTATATAGTGTGGCTCTTCCCCTGCCACCCCAAGAACCAGTATATAATATGTGCACAAAGATACATGTAAAGCAATGCTTGTAGTAGTGTTATTTGCAATAACCTCAAACTGGTAACAACCCTAATGTCTTTCTAAGGTAGAAATGATACATAAGTTGTGGTATGTCTATACACTAGAATATTTATGGCAATAAAAATAAATGAACTACAGCTATGTACAGCCATAATAATGATTATAATTTTAAAAAGTGCTAATAATATGAGGTACTTAATGTATACCAGACCATCTCTCTCTTTTTAAAATATATATGTGTGTTTGTATCCTTAGAAAAAATAATGTGAATACATATAAAATGCTATATTTGTGTGATGGCATTATAGGTTATTAATTCCTTTATACTTTCTTTCTTTTATACTGATAAAATATTGCTTTATAATCAAGAAAACACAATAGAATTAATTTTATTTTCAAAATAAAATATAGGATGGTAGTCATGATAGTGGGGATATAATGTTTTTAATTGTTCTGGTGATATTGATATAGAGGTGTCTTACAAGATATGTGACTGTGTAGATATTATTTAACTGTACTGATCTTTGTTTCTTTCAACCTTAAAATTGGAATAAGGATATTGCATACTTCATAAGGTATTTGTGAAGATAAAAATAAGATATATGTGCTTTGCATAGTTACCAGCACAGAGTAGGAGTACAATATGTTTTATCTAGTGTATTAATGTCTGCTTACTTCCAGCTCTTTTAAGCAGTCCTTAGTCTATTAGAAGATCCTCTAAAATCATTTATTTGGATTGTGATAAAGATGGAACACCTTTATAATTAATAATATACCATTGTTATTTAGCTTATGGACACAAGTGAGGAAGCTTCAGTAGTAGGATTTGGGAGTTACCAAAGGAGGAAGGTTTAATTGATCAGTACCTGAGGGTTTAGTTAACCGGTACCTGAGTTTATTCAGAGAATTTTTACCGTTTTATGTGTCTGCTCGATTTATTTACCTGCTTTTAAGTCCTTGAAATGTGAAGGCATCATATTCACTGACACTTATATACAACTCCTGGAGGATTGACACATTTCTTTATCAGCTCTGCCACAGTTGCTAACTCTCTCCTTTTTCTCTACTCTCTATAGCTTTCTATTCTCAGACACACCCTGTTCAGTCGGTTTAGTCAAAGAGATAGTTACCCATCGTTGTGTGTGCAATTTAAGTTTTGTAAATGTAGGCTCTGACTCATTAAATGTCACAGACTTGCTTTAACTGAGAGAGTGCATTTCACTTTGATTCAATCAATGAGTTGCTAATTAAACCTCTTTGATCTTTGTCATAGAAACAACCCACCAGGGTGCATAAATGTTTTAATTATTTTGAAGGCATTAATTTTTTTTAATATTATATATAGCATTCTGCTAAACACATTAGCGTTTCTTGTAAGGCTGGTTTAGAGGTGCTGAACTCTTTTAGCTTTTGCTTGTCTGTATAACTCTATCTCTCCTTCCAATCTGAATGATAGCCTTGCCAGGTAGAGTATTCTCAGTTGGAGGGTTTTTTACCTTTCATCAGTTTAAATATATCATGCCATTCTTTTCTTGCATGCAGAGTTTCTGCTGAAAAGTCAGCTGATAGTCTTAGGGAAGTTCCCTTTTTATCTATAGTTCCTTTTCTCTTGCTGCTTTTAAGATTCTCTCTTTATTTTCTGTCATTTTAATTATTTTGATGTGGACCTCTTTAGGTTCATCTTATTTGGGACTCTCTGTGCTTCTGGGAGCTGGATGTCTGTTTACTTTCCCAGATTAGGGAGGTTTTCAGCTATTATTTCTTCAAATAAATTCTCTGTCCCTTTCTCTCTTCTCTTCCTTCTGGGACACCTATAATGCAGGTGTTAGTATGCTTGATGTTGTCCCACAAGTCTCAAGGTATCCTAATTTTTTTTTTTTTTGTATTCTTTTTTTTTTTTTCTGTTCAGCTTGGGTGATTTCCTCTACTCCGTTTTCCAGTTCACTGATCCACTCCTCTGTGACATATAATCTACTGTTGATTCTTTCTAGTCTATTTTTTATTTCAATTATTGTATTCTTCAGCTCTGTTTGATTCTTCTTTATATTTTCTAACTCTGTTATTTTCATTGTGGTTATCCATTTGTCTTCTGACTTTTGTAGAGCATCTTAATGATCATTACCTTGAACTCTTCATCAGGTAGATTGCTTGTCTCCACTTCTTTAGTTCTGGGGTTTTGTCCTGTTCCTTTATTTGGAAAATATTCCTCTGTCTCCTCATTTTGACTGATTCTTTTTTTTTTTTAATTTATTTATTTTTAATTAATTAATTTATTTTTTAAAATTTAATTAATTAATTTATTTATGGCTGTGTTGGGTCTTCGTTTCTGTGTGAGGGCTTTCTCTAGTTGTGGCAAGCGGGGGCCACTCTTCATCGCGGTGCGCGGGCCTCTCACTATCGCGGCCTCTCTTGCTGCGGAGCACAGGCGCCAGACGCACAGGCTCAGTAATTGTGGCTCACGGGCCTAGTTGCTCCGCGGCATGTGGGATCTTCCCGGACCAGGGCTCGAACCCGTGTCCCCTGCATTGGCAGGCAGATTCTCAACCACTGCACCACCAGGGAAGCCCTTGACTGATTCTTTATGTTTACTTCTGTATAGTAAACAGGTAGGTAGGTTATATTTCCCAATCTCGTAGAAATGACCTCATATAGGAGATGTCCTATGGGGCCCAGCAGCGCACGCCCCTCTGTTCACCAGAGCTATATCCTCTAGGGTGATCCCTCTGTGGGCTGTGTGGGCCCTTCTGTTGCGGTGGAGTTGACTACTGTCAGCACACTGTAGGCAGGTCTGGCCCCGGGCCTAGTTGGCTGCCAGGCCCTGCCTCATGTAGTGGCTGCTGGCCCGCTGGTGGGTGGGTCCTGGCATGGCTGACTATTGGTCCCAGGGTTCCCAGGGCTGGTACTGGGCCACTGGTGGGTGGAGTCAGGATCAGGGGTGGCTGGCTGTGGGGCCTCAGGGGCCTGAGGCTGGTGCCAGCCTGCTGGTGGGCAAGTAAGCCCCTGGTACTAATGGGCTAGAGGGAGGATTCCAAAATGGCACTTGCTAGCACCACTGTCCTTGTGGTAGAATGAGCTCCCCAAAATGGCTGCCACCAGCATCTTTGTCCCCAGGTTGCCTCCTGCCTCTCTGGGAGACTCTCTAAGATCAGCAAGTTGGTCTGACCCAGCTCCCTTCAAATTACTGCCTCTGTACTGGGTCTCAGAGCTTGTGAGAGTTTGCACGTGTCTTTCAAGAGAAGAATCTCTGTTTCCTATAGCCCTCTGGCTTTCCCATATGCAAGCCTGCTGGCCTTCAAAGCTAGATGCTCTGGGGACTTCTCTTCCCAGTGTAGGACACCAAGGCTGGGGAGCATGATGTGGGGCTTGAACTCCCTGCTCCTTGGGGAGAACCTCACAATTGTGATTATCCTCCCATTTGTGGGTCACCTACCTAGGGGTATGAATCTTGACTATATTGTGTCTCTGCTCCTCCTTCGTGTTTTGTTCTTTATATCTTTAGTTTTGGAAAATCTTTCTAGTCTTCAGGTCATTTGCATAAATAGCTGCTCTGTAAATAGTTGTAATTTTGGTGTGCCCATGGGAGGAGGTGAGCTCAGGGTCTTCCTATGCTGCCATCTTGGCCACACTTGCATTGTTTTTAATGCAAGGAATTAGTACAGTTTAATGGCTATAAGGCTTCCTTCAGATTCTGGACTATCTGTTCAAATACCAAGTTTACATCTTATAAGCAGAGTGACTTTGGTAAAGTTACTTCACATCTTTGTGCCTCAGTTTTGACATTCCATATATTAACATTGTCTCCCTCCAACTCAAGAATAATCATATGCAACCTCTGTGTTTTTCTTTCTTTTCATTTTAGTTTTGCTATATATTATGTACCTTTATTGTTGAGTTTGTGTGCTTTTAAAATTTATATAAATAGTATAATACTCTATGTAATCATCTATATCTTTCTTTTTACATCCAATGATATGTTTCTAACATTCAATAATTTGATGTTTGTAGCAGACTATTCATTTTCACTATTATATAGTATTCCCTTGTCTGACTATACAAAAACACATCTATCTATACTTATATGTATGCTCATTTTGAGTTTTTATAATTTGAGATCCAACAATGCCATAAATATTTTTTACGAGTCTCTTGAGACACATGCTCAAGAGTTTTCTAAGGTACTTATCTAGAATAGCTTCCGAGTCCTGAATTTGCACATACATAACTCCACCAGATAATACTAAATTGTTTTCCAAGGTACTGCATTACTTTACTCTCCCACCAGCTAACATGTGGCATTATCAGAACTTCCTATTTTTTTTTAAAACTGGTGGGTATAAAATGTCATTTTATTATGACTAAAATTTGCATTTCTTGGGTTACAAGTAAGGCAGAACATTTTGTTTTTTCCATTTTTGCACTGGCCTTCCAAGTTTCCTTTTCTGTGAAATATCCATTATGTGAAATCAGGGTTACATTTATATTCAAAGTCTTCGCTGTTCTTTTAGATTATATTAATATGTTCTAATTTTGAAAGATCCCAAATTGAAAATTTCTGAATAACAAAGCAAAAAAGTTACACAAAATTTGAGTATATTGTGGTATTTTCATTATTGAAGGACTTTTGCCATTGCATATTAATAATTTGAAGCAGAACATCTAAACTTCGAATTATACTGTTGAGGTAGGAATACCTTATAGTAAGTTCATTATTTGCAGATGAACTTCTTGAGGAATCAACTGTGAATCTCTACAGAGACTGAAATACAGCAGCAGCTCATTGTAAATATTTTAAATTAATCAACTGACTGTTAATGTAAAGCATGAAGAGCTGTGAAAGAATAAACATAAATGAAGTTAAACATTCTTCAGTTATATCCATCAGTGGGACAGTGTTTATCAATTTATATAAACATCATGTTTAGAGGAAAGAGCTAATATTATATAATGCATGATACCCTGATGAAATATGCCTGTCTAGATATTTGGATGTGTCATTTAACAGTGCATAAAACACACTAGCTTTTCTGTGGTTTCCCATATGCCCATTGTAGAATATTTTCTATGTTGATAATAGGTAAGAACTTGACTTTAAAAAGCAGTTTTTATATTTTTGTGTTGTCAAGGTAATTTCCTGGGCACTGAGTTAATGAAGTGGGCTTAGAATGACTAGGGAAGATATGGGGAAAGACACTTTTACTCACTTGGACAGTAAAATCAGTCTATTGAGAGATAGAATAATGTTAGAATATCAAGATTCATATCCACAGGACATCTGATTCACATATCCTCAGCTTTTCTTCTATGTGGCATGAATCAATGCAAAATAGTATTCAGTTATATTAAAGCTCATCTTTAAAACTTTCATATTTAAGCTCATCTTTAAAACTTTTATATTTAAGCAGTCTACTATTGCTTCTTCATCATTTGATGTGCCAGGACTCAGAAAAGAGATCTAAGCAATATCCCTTCGTACAAAGATTATAGTCATAAATTACAATTTTTCATACATTTGTTGAAACAATTTCTCCCCAGTACATTTTACTTCTAGCTCGACAATGACAGTTGCGTTTGGGGATTTAGCAGAAAACAAGGGTTGAATTACCACTAAAAATCTTTAAGGCATTTGATGAATCATTTTTTATATCCTTGTTTTAGTTTCGACAAATGTACTATGGAAATAATATTAGTCATCTCATAATTTCTTTCCTGAGATCTTTGGAGGATACACATATTTAAAAAATATATATATATATATATTTTTTTACATCTTTATTGGAGTATAATTGCTTTAAAATGTTGTGTTAGTTTCTGCTTTATAACAAAGTGAGTCAGCTATATGTATACATATATCCTCATATCCCCTCCCTCTTGCATCTCCCTCTCACCCTCCCTATCCCACCCCTCTAGGTGGTCACAAAGCACCGAGCTGGTCTCACTGTGCTATGGGGCTGCTTCCCACTAACTATCTATTTTACATTTGGTAGTGTATATATGTCCATGCCACTCTCTCACTTCGTCCCAGCTTACCCTTCCCCCTCCCCGTGCCCTCAAGTCCATTCTCTACGTCTGCATCTTTATTCCTGTCCTGCCCCTAGGTTCATCAGAACCATTTTTTTTTAGTTTCCGTATATATGTGTTAGCATACGGTATTTGTTTTTCTCTTTCTGACTTACTTCACTCTGTATGACAGACTCTAGGTCCATCCACCTCACTACAAATAACTCAATTTCATTTCTTTTTATGGCTGAGTAATATTCCACTGTATATGTGTGCCACATCTTCTTTATCCATTCATGTATTGATGGACACTTAGGTTGCTTCCATGTCCTGGCTACTGTAAATAGTGCTGCAATGAATATTGTGGTACATGTCTCTTTTTGAATTATGGTTTTCTTGGGGTATATGCCCAGTAGTGGGATTGCTGGGTCATATGGTAGTTCTATTTTTAGTTTTTTAAGGAACCTCCATACTGTTCTCCATAGTGGCTGTATCAATTTACATTCCCACCAACAGTGCAAGAGGGTTCCCTTTTCTCCATACCCTTTCCAGCATTTATTGTTTGTAGATTTTTTGATGATGGCCATTCTGACACCATTCTGGTGTGAGGTGATACCTCATTTTGGTTTTGATTTGCATTTCTCTGATGATTAGTGATGTTGACATCCTTTCATGTGTTTGTTGACAATCTGTATATCTTCTTTGGAGAAATGTCTATTTAGGTCTTCCGCCCATTTTTGGATTGGGTTGTTTGTTTTTTTGATATTGAGTTGCATGAACTGCTTGTATATTTTGGAGATCAATCTTTTGTCAGTTGCTTCGTTTGCAAATATTTTCTCCCATTCTGAGGGTTGTCTTTTCATCTTGTTTATGGTTTTCCTTGCTGTGCAAAAGCTTTTAAGTTTCATTAGGTCCTATTCATTTATTTTTGTTTTTATTTCCATTACTCTAGGAGGTGGGTCAAAAAGGATCTTGCTGTGATTTATGTCATAGAGTGTTCTGCCTATGTTTTCCTCTAAGAGTTTTATGGTGTCTGGTCTTACATTTAGGTCTTTAATCCATTTTGAGTTTATTTTTGTATATGGTGTTAGGCAGTTTTCTAATTTCATTCTTTTGCATGTAGCTGTAGGAAGTTTTCTAATTTCATTCTTTTACAGTTTTCCCAGCACCATTTATTGAAGAGGCTGTCTTTTCTCCATTGTTTATTCTTATCTCCTTTGTCAAAGATAAGGTGACCATATGTGTGTGGGTTTATCTCTGGGCTTTCTATCCTGTTCCATTGATCTGTATTTCTGTTTTTGTGTCAATACCATACAATCTTGATTACTGTAGGTTTGTAGTATAGTCTGAAGTCAGGGAGTGTGATTCCTCCAGATCCGTTTTTCTTTCTCAAGATTGCTTTGGCTATTTGGGGTGTTTTGTGTTTCCATACAAATTGTAAAATTTTTTGTTCTAGTTCTGTGAAAAACGCCATTGGTAGTTTGATAGAGATTGCATTGAATCTGTAGATTGCTTTGGGTAGTATAGTCATTTTCACAGTGTTGATTCTTCCATTCCAAGAACATGGTATATCTCTCCACCTGTTGTATCATCTCTGATCACTTTCGGCAGTGTCTTATAGTTTTCTGCATACAGCTCTTTTGTCTCCTTAGGTAGGTTTATTCCTAGGTATTGTATTTTTTTTGTTGCAATGGTAAACGGGATTGTTTCCTTAATTTCTCTTTCAGATTTTTTTGTTGTTAGTGTATAGGAATGCAAGAGATTTCTGTGCATTAATTTTGTATCCTGCTACTTTACCAAATTCATTGATTAGCTCTAGTAGTTTTCTGGTAGCATCTTTAGGATTCTCTATGTATATTATCCTGTCATCTGCAAACAGTGACAGTTTTACCTCTTCCTTTCTAATTTGGATTCCTTTTATTTCTTTTTCTTCTCTTTTTAAGCATCTAGAAGTAAGGTATATGATGTGCAATTTAAGTTCACTTAGTAAGTCATAGTAAAAGCTACAACAAACTACAGGTGGCTTTTCAATTTGCTCTCACTTCTCAGAAAATTTTAAATTGGTGACAAAGAATATCTTGGCAACTTATAAAAGGAAAACTAATCTTAATGTTTTGCTTCTTGAAAGTAATATTCAATAATAAAATCCAGCTGACAACCAAGCTTTTCTATCATGATCTAACTGCCAGAAAAGAGCTTAAGTGAGTTTTTGTTCTGGTTCTTTTAGACGAGGTGAATTTGCTTATAGGTCTGTGGAAACCTTTTTGAATATAGCCTGTTGCTGGAGGCTCAAAATTATTTAGTGCTGACTGTAATTGCATCTTGGAGGAGGTGACTGACAGCATGTTGACTCGTTTTGCCAAAAATGAAGCTTTTAGGTTTCCTGAGAACACGTTTTAACATACTGGTGTTTACTTGAAGATTATCTAGCCTGCCAAAGAATTCCTTTTTTTAAATAAGAAAATATGTTTACAATTGTGAGGTGTTGAATTTTCTTTTAAAAGATTTCCAGTAACTTGGAAGCTAGAAAAATTAGAAGGAAAATGGTTTAAGATTATTACAAAACAGTTTGCTTAATCCTGAGATGTTAATTTTCCTTTAGTATCATTTATGACAATTTCTTTTGCAAACAAAACTTGCAAAGCCATCAGAATATTCAGATCTATACAAATACAAAATGATGGCAACTTTTTATTTTTGGCATATTATGTCCAGTATTCTTTCCTGTACAATGGTAAAAACCATAATCATTTTTTTCTGGTGACTGGTATGTTTTTTGTTTTTGTATCAGGAGAGCTACCAATGTCTTACGTTAACTGTGTCCTGGTTATAGTTTGCATTGTATACCCATGTAGGAAAAAAATAGCACAATCTTTTAGATTATACAGCGATTTGTTTATTGTATTTAATTTTTATTAACAAGGCCGGTTATTCCCTAGGAACTGGTAAGAAAATGAGTCATCTGTCATAATCACTTTCATTGAAATGAGTGTATTTTCATCTTGAATCCATTTATTCAATACAGCTATGAATCACTCCTGGTAATTTTTTGGTAGGTAAGAAGTCATAGAGATAAGTTATGCTTGGAGGCATAATTTTCTATAAAACCGTGTTTAGACCTGGAAGCTAATCCTTAGAGAGACATGGGCAGGCTACATTTCTGTACTTTAGATTCATATCAGATCATGACATTTATTTTATTTTACTATATTGGCTCTTTCCACTATCTCAAAATTATATATGACTTACGTCCAAAATCACTACCAGAAGTAAGTAAAATAATTATTATTATTAGTGCATTATTAAAATCTAAAGACTATTTCTTATTTTATGTCCTAACTTTAAACTGTTCCTATTTTGTCATTAAAGATTTCTTCAACATATACCCATTTTTCTCCTTTTCCAAAAGCCCTAATATTAGAATTATTTTGTAGCCCCAGTTCCTCTCCATGTTTCTTATATGTTCTTTCAGGTTTTTATCTCTCTGTCTTTTTGTGCAAGTTTCTAAGTGACTTCCTCAGAACTTCCTTCTAATTCTCTCTTCAGTTGAGCTCGGTCTATTATTGAATTTACAAGTGTTTTATTTCAATTTTTATATTTTGTATCCACAGTTTCTAATTGGATCTTATACATTGCTAATTGGTTCTATTCCACCTTTTCTTGTGTTTGTACCATAACTTCATTGGTTTTTGGGTGAATGTCACTCCTTCACTTAACTCTTATAGCATTTAAAAGAGACTAATTTAAAAGTCTTTCTTCCCCCCAAATTGCTCCATAAATGTGTTTTAAATGTGGAGTAACTAAATGTGACATTTTTGTGTTTGTTTTATTTGTATACCCCTTTCAATTTGTGAATTGTGCAAAATAGTTCATACGGATAATTGATTGCATTAAAATGAAATATACAGTTTAAAGAACATTTTTAAAGTAAATGCCCATGGAAACAATCAAGAAATGGAAATAGAACTTTAATCTCTCTTCCATTAACTCAGAGTAGAAAAGAAATTTCTTCAAAGCATGTGTAACTATAGACATACTCTTATATGAATTTGGGATCTTTTTGGAAGCTTGATACAGAATAAACTTTTGAAAATATTTCACATACACTTCAGAAAAATGTTACAGAGTTCTATATATGTTTTTAAAGTAACTCTTAATAATCTTAATAAGTGTCCCCATCTCTTTCTTTTCTCTCTCATTCTCTCTCCCTCCTGCTGGTTTTCATCTAAGTTCGTGGTGGGTTCTTTAGAATGAATATTTGTAGACTTAAAGGTTTAGGCAAAATTATTTATTCAACCGATTGTAATCATAGTTTGAAAACAAGCGTATAGTAAGAAGGATATGAGATAAGTTATAAAGAACTTGTTGGACATCCTTTACAGATAATACAAGGAAATTATCTGGAATGATCTCTGTTTTTTGCCTCTCTCTGTTTTTTGCCTCTGACAGTAGCTTCAGGACTGCAATCAGTTGAATTTGCTCATGCCCCAGAATTCCATGACCAGCTGAGGGGGTTGCCGACTATATATATATATATATACGGACCTGAGCTGGGAGCAGGGCAGGTGTGCTGTATTTAGCTCAGTCACAAACATGCAAAACGCCTTACTTTGCATATTTGCACTATCATATCCTTTATCTTTCTGATGATTAATATGAAAACTGCTCCAAGACCTTGGATTACTTTCTAAAAGAATGAACTCTACTTGGCTCCCTTCTCATTATTTTAGAAATCAGTTTGTTTATGTTTTTCTAGAGCTTCAGTTTGAAGACTGTGGCCTGAATGCAATTCCATTGATGAGAGTACAAAGAGAGGAACTGGATATCTTGGCGAGGGCTCTGGGCAGTTGTGGTTAGTGGGCTTGGTCTTTGCTTTTCCTTCTGAAATTCTTTTTAAAAACTTGCACTAGTGTTCAGTAGACCTATTTGTTGTGTTTGTATGGGTATCCCCAAGACTTCTGTATTTCTTTCCAATTCAGTGTGGAATGCTTGGAATTTTGTCCAGACAGATAATCAGCTTCAGATGTTGAATGTTCCTGTTCTACCTGCCCCTCACCCAGCAGCAATTCCCAGTTAGATGAGTGAAATGATAGGTAAATACATGGCTTTTGGCTATGACACTGTTCTTCTGTGTTGGAGAACAATTTCCCTTGGCCTTGGCCATGCTAATAGTTCCCCACCCACCTCACAATCCTTCAGAGGATGTGATCTTCTTCGTCAGATACTTCCCTCCCCCTGCCTTTCTTTTTGCTAGATTTTTTTTCTTTTTTGTCACTGGGGATAATTATTTCTGGGCAATTAGGATTAATAGGTTTCCTTCCTCTACCTTGCTTCTCACTCTGGAAAAAGCCAGTGGCAAACCATGGCAATTTTCTGGCTTTAAGTTGTTAAGTCGATCCAGGACTGCTTCTTCACTAAAGGAATTATCTGCATATTTTCTTTGAGCTTTCTACATACCCTGCCATTTAGCTGGTCTCCAAATTGGGGAATTGTGAATGAGCTTTTTAAATATATGTACACTTATCTTCACCTTCACCATGCATTCTTTTGGAGAAGAGGTATGGGGAAAGAGTAGTAAACTTTGGACTCTTCTGTCCTTATTTCCCCCTGATAGCCATTTTTCAAAGATTATAGTATGGAAATATTTTTTCTTTTGTTAACTGCTAGTTCATAGTAACTGTAATTTTACATTAAAAAAATTTTAAGGGAGAGTCTATGATTTAGTTTTACTTGATTACATGAATTATCAGTGTGTTGAGTGAACTTTTAAAACATCTACTCATCCAAATTTCAGAAGGGATGTGGTAATCAGACATCTGAGAATGACTTCAATAGCCCTTGCCCTTGTATAATTCCCTCATCTAAGATATGATAGGATATGGCTATATATGTTACATGACCAAAGAAATTTTGCAGATGTAATTAAAGTTACTAGTCAGTTGATCCCATTTCCTTAAGATAGGGAGGTTAGGAGGACCTTCAAGATGGTGGAAGAGTAAGACGTGGAGATCACCTTCCTCCCCCCAAATACATCAGAAATACGTCTACTTGTGGAACAACTCCTACAGAACACCTACTGAATGCTGGCAGAAGACCTCAGACCTCCCAAAAGGCAAGAAACTCTCCACGTACCTGGGTAGGGCAAAAGAAAAAAGAAAAAACAGAGACAAAAGAATAGGGACGGGGCCTGCACCAGTGGGAGGGAGCCGTGAAGGAGGAAAGGTCTCCACACACTAGGAAGCCCCTTCGCGGGCGGAGACGCGGGTGGAGGAGGGGGGAGCTTTGGAGCCACGGAGGAGAGCGCAGCCACAGGGGTGCGGAGGGCAAAGCGGAGAGACTCCCGCACAGAGGCTCGGCGCCGAGCAGCACTCTCCAGCCCGAGAGGCTTGTCTGCTCACCCGCCGGGGCGGGCGGGGCTGGGAGCTGAGGCTCGGGCTTCGGTCGGATCGCAGGGAGAGGACTGCGGTTGGCGGCGTGAACACAGCCCGAAGGGGGCTAGTGCACCACAGCTAGCCAGGAGGGAGTCCGGGAAAAAGTCTGCAGCTGCCGAACAGGCAAGAGACCATTGTTTCGGGGTGCATGAGGAGAGGGGATTCAGAGCGCCGCCTAAACGAGCTCCAGAGATGGGCGCAAGCCGCGGCGTTCAGCGCGGACCCCAGAGACGGGCATGAGACGCTGGGGCTGCTGCTGCCGCCTCCAAGAAGCCTGTGTGCGAGCACAGGTGACTGTCCACACCGCCCCTCCCGGGAGCCTGTGCAGCCCGCCACTGCCAGGCTCCCGTGACCCAGGGACAACTTCCCCGGGAGAACGCACGGCGCGCCTCGGGCTGGTGCAACGTCACGCCGGCCTCTGACGCTGCAGGCTCACCCCGCCTCCTCCGTACCGCTCCCTCCCCCCGGCCTGAGTGAGCCAGAGCCCCCGAAGCAGCTGCTCCTTTAACCCCGTCCTGTGTGAGCGAAGAACAGATGCCCTCAGGCGACCTACACGCTGAGGCGGGTCCAGATCCAAAGCTGAACCCCAGGAGCTGTGCAAACAAAGAAGAGAAAGGGAAATATCTCCGTGCAGCCTCAGGAGCAACGGATTAAATCCCCACAATCAAGGACATGGAAGCAACCTAAGTGTCCATCAACACATGAATGGATAAAGAAGATGTGGCACATATATACAATGGAATATTACTCAGCCATAAATAGAAATGAAATTGAGTTATTTGTAGTGAGGTGGATGGACCTAGAGTCTGTCATACAGAGTGAAGTAAGTCAGAAAGAGAAAAAGAAATACCGTATGCTAACACATATGTATGGAAACTAAAAAAAAATGGTTCTGAAGAACCTAGAGGCAGGACAGGAATAAAGATGCAGACGTAGAGAATGGACTTGAGGACACGGGGAGGGGGAAGGGTAAGCTGGGACGAAGTGAGAGAGTGGCATGTACATATATACACTACCAAATGTAAAACAGATAGCTAGTGGGAAGCAGCCACATAGCACAGGGAGATCAGCTCGGTGCTTTGTGACCACCTAGAGGGGTGGGATAGGGAGGGTGGGAGGGAGACGCAAGAGGGAGGAGATATGGGGATATATGTATACGTATAGCTGATTCACTTTGTTATCCAGCAGAAACTAGCACAACAATGTAAAGCAATTATACTCCAAAAAAGATGTTAAAAAAAATAAAAGATAGGGAGGTTATCCCGGTGGGCCAGGCCCAATAAGGTGAGCCCCTTTACAAACAGAAAGTTTTCTATGGCTGGCGACAGAAGAGGAAGTCAGGGAGATGTAAGTCATGTAGAGGACTTGATGGGCCATTACTGATTGGAAGATGGAGGGGTCCAATTGAGAAGGGATGCAGGTGGAATCCAGGAGCCAAAAATGGTCCCCAGCTGACAGCCAGCAAGGATGAAGGGACTTCAAATCTACAGATGCAGGAACTGGATTTTTCCAAGAATCTGAATGAGCATGGAAATGGGTGCTTCCCCAGAGCTCCCACATAAGAGCCCAGTGTGGCCAAAACTTTGATTTCAGCCTTGTGAGACTCTAAGCATGGAACCCAGTTGAGCCCATCAATACTTCTGACCTACAGGATTGTGAGTGAATAAATGGGTTTTGTTTTAAGCCACTAAGTTTGTGGCAATTTGTTCTGCAACTGTGGAATATGAATTCAAGGCACATTCAAAACAGTCTGCAGGGAAATGTGGAAGGCATATCCCTATCCTTGTGGAAATATTTTAATGTTCAAAAGATGCTATGTATCAGATTTAAGAACTCATTCCCTTTTCCATGTGATCACATTTGCTTCTACTCTTTCCTAACTTCCAACCCTCTTTTTGATTCTTAAGAACTCCTCTCCTCCTTGGCTCTAACTGTCTCCTGGCCTGATGCACCAATCTCAATTTCCATCAACCCTCTGGTGAGATTTGTAGCTCACTAGGATCTGGTCCCATCCTTTCTCCTCCCTTTTTTGGCCCTACCCATCCATCTGTCTCACTTTTTTGTTGTTGTTGTTGTTTTGTTTTGTTTTTGTTTTTTTCTGTGCCATAGCTCTGTTGAATAAAAGGGAGTGCTAAGTTAATTTTGTTCCTTTTCCATAAGTTTCATTCCATTTAGAAATAATTAATCTTGTACTCTGACAGTATATACAGAACAACTGTGGATATTTAAAGAAAATTGCAATGAAGCCTGGCATGCATTACTTTTACAAACAAGGAAGAACTTTTTAGTTTAAAATAAATGTCTCAGTGATAGATATGTATAGTTAAGTTTATTCAATAAGGAAATATTCCAAATACTTCAAAAATTTCAAATAGGTATTTAGGTTGCTCCATGAAACACAAATCCTTATCATTCTTTCTGTCTGTGCTATTTATTTCCATAGTTTTTTTTTTAATTGATGCATATATCATACTCTGAAAATGTTTCTGAGTAGGAAAGAAATTGTAATTAAAATAAAGCAAAGGAAACACTAATTTACCACATACTTGACACCTTTCTTTCTCTTTCCTCCCATACAACCCAAAATACTTTAAATAGGGTGTACAAAGGTATAAAGATCACAAAAAGACATATGGGAAAGGAAGAAAGAAGTTACAAAGAGAAAATATTTTTATTTAATACCAAAAATTTGTCCTACCAAGTTTGAAGGATTTATTCTTAAAGGAAAAAGTAAAATGTCTAATAAATAATCAGGCATATGGGAAAAAGTGAGGTTTCCGGTAGTTAACTAATTTTTGAAATCAATTTGTGTAAACAAAGGCTATTTCGTGAATGTTTGATTCTTTAAAATTAATTCTATCGGATTCACACTCAGATGTGGAAACATGGCTCATTTAAAGTAGCATAATTATATGTTACAAAAATGATATTCATTTATTCTCTGTTTTCCATGATTATAATACTTACTATTGAAGTCACAGGATATTACAGATTATGTGAGGCCCTATGGGAAATATCTTATAGGAATGCATACTAACATTCCTGTTTCTCCCCACTATGTCCTGTACTATCCCAATACCAATCTGTGATAAAAATTCAGAAAGACAGACTGTGTTGACAGAATCGTACTTGGGAAGGAAATTTAGACATATGAAGTACAATTTGTTTGGAACAAAGACGTTTTGCAAAGTAATTTTAGTTGGTATCAAAAATGAGAGAAATTGGCACACTTCTCTGAAAGACTTCTGTCTTAGAACCATTGATTATAGAAGTTGGGTACCTTAAAAATCATTAAGATATCACCTCCTGTATGCAGTGCAATCTAAATTACACACAGCAGACTTCCCACAAAGTAAATCCTTAAATCCAAAGTAATGTATCTTATCAGCATTACTTCCTAGTACCCTTTAAAAGTCTTTTTCAAAATCTTTTAAAGTCTAGGCACTCTTTCCTTAGCCAGGGTGCACTGGAGAGGAAAATACAGTGTGGTTACACCTGGATCAAAATGGAGCAGATGCCATTTAGGAATCTAGAATAAATAAATTATGTATTGATGTTAACACCTTCATTTATTTAGCACTCCATCAGGCATCCAGATTACATGGGTAGTTCTGTCATCAGGAATTCATGAATATAGTATAACTGAAAAGTATATGTTTTATTTTCCTCTTAGATTAAAACGTCATGAGAACAAAGGTCAGTTGATTCAGACTTGTCCAGATACAAAGCTCAACAGGAGTGTTCAGTGTATATGTGTGTGTGTGTGTTTTATTCTGTGCTACATTTTTAATTTTTTGCTTATAAGTTGTTATTCACCATCAATTTTAACTTTCTAAAGGGCAGAGGGCATATTTCTGTAATTCTCTTAGTAAAGTGTCATGATGAAATGAAAGACCATTAAGTGATTTTCTTATTTGCTTTTATTTATATTATTGTTTTTAGTAGCTTTATGCATTTTAGAAGCAGAAAAACTATCAACTAATGAAGTTTCGCTATTTTTTTGTCTTTGGATAACAGTCAAGTTTTACATAGACAATAGTCTGTCTAATTAAATTTACTGAGGATCTCACATTTCCAGAACAAATATGTAGTGACATTTCTAGCATCTTACTTGCATCTCTTCCATGGTTACCTCTGATGGCTATAGATATAGGAATAGTTTCCTCAGCTAAGGTCTGATTTATTTCTCCCAATATACTTCTCTTTTAACTAAAAGTGCATAAAGGTAAATAGAATATGTTTGCTGTTCTTGAAAACTGCATAGACCAGTGGGGGAAGACACACAATGTAATAGTAAGCAAAATGAGCATTTCTCATGTGGGCCTTTAATCTTAAAGCACTGTGACTAAAATTTAAGCCACATTGATATTGGAAAAAAGAGCTAATTTTCTACATGATTATATATTATTCCACTTATTTAAAAACTTCCATATTGTTATTCTTTCATCAAGGTCCCCTTCCTTGATAAAATTGGGATGATTTATCTTTATTTCTTTTAGAACTGGCATTCACTTTTAATGTGCATCAAAATTTTTAGTGAAAATATTATATTTCTCAGAAAGATCGAAGCATTTAATGTTAAATTCCTAACATAAGCTCATTTATTTTAAGTGTGGAGGCATTCTTCAAATTCATAATTAAGTCAAAAGATTATAGCAGAACAAAGTTCATATAAGATAGTAGATCTCATTTGGATGGTGTTTTAATATCCATCATATTACTTTGATATTTAAGCAGACTTCTTGGCAAAATTTAATGCAATTTATTGGTGATTAGGTTGATGTCGAGGAAATAAATGCTTATTTTCTCTTTCATTCTCTCTTTCCCCTTATTTCTCTCTCTTTCCCTCTAACGACCAGTTTTTCAATTCCAGGTAAATCTTTTAGCTTTTCGTGACTCCTTCATATACCTCAGGCACCCTATTTTTCTTTTAACATAATTATATAAATTAGCCCCTTTCTCTTTCTCCACTACAAGTCAGAGAGATTTCCAGCACCTGAAATGAGAGGGAAATAAAACTTGGCTGGAAGAACTGGATTTAAATCACAACTTGGTCACTCCCTTCCTCTATGAGAAGAGTGAAGTGAACTGTTTAAGAGTCTGGACTCCCCAGCCAGACTGCCTGGATTTTAATTCCAGCCCTGTAATCTAACTAGCTGACTGACCTTGAGTAAATATTACCTCTATGTGCCTCAGCTGCTCCATCAGTAAAATAATTATAAAAGTTCATACCAACTAGAGTTTTTATGAGGATTAAATAAATACATACATACAAATTGCTTAGAATAATACCTAGCATAGAGTAAAAACACTAGATATCTTTGCTAGTATTGTTAGCTATTATTATTTGATCTTTGGTAAGTCATTCAATTTTTATATCTCTAAAATGGCATATTTTGCTGTCTGCATTGGAAGGTAACAATTCAATAAATTTTTATTGCAGATAAAGCCAAACTCCTGACTGAAGGTATAAATGTGGTCTAAACTGTAGACTACTGATATTTTAGTAGTATTCCCTATATAGTAAACTTATCACTTAGTGCCTTTCACCATCAGAGTCCTTAGGCAACAGAATACACCTTTTTAAAGGTATATTTTATTCAAAGTGAAGATGAGGTTGCTGGGCTAAGTTCTCATTGTTTTCCAAACCGAATTCAGCCAACGTTGCTGAATCTCCAACTCATCTCTCTGAGAGCTGAGGTACTGAAAGGAGAGACTTCTATCTTGGGGAGGATTGGTTATAGGCCTAGCTCTGCTCCCCAGTTGCTACATGCTAGGTTGTCTGGCATAATGAAGGAGATGACACTGAAGTTTGTGATCTAGGCTTCCAAGAAACTACACTGGTTAACAATTGTTCACTCAACAAACCATGTTCCAATACATCTTCTAGGCCCTAGGCATAGAGCAGAAAAATCAGAACTTATATTCTAGCTTGGGAAGGCATCTAATAAACAAAAATGAATTACATAACTAGTGTAACAAATGGTGAAAATTCAGGGGAGGAGAGAAAGCAGTACCTGGGATTGGGGGCTGTAAATTTATGAACCTAGTGTTGGGAAAACCACTCTAACTTTTGAGCAGAGACCTTTGAAGATAAAAATAGAGTTGCACTTTACTAAGGAATGGACAATTTCAAGAAATGCATCATGTGGGGTGAAAAAACAAGAATTTGGTTACGTTTGAAATATCTGTTAGACATCTGTGTGAAGATGTTCTGTATGCTACTAAGTATCTGAATATGGAGAACTGGGGGACAATCCTGGCTGGATATATACATAGAATAGTTTATCAACATATAACTAATATTTAAAGTCATGAGACTAGGTGTGATTATATAGGGAGGGAATGAAGTTAAAGAAGAATATCAAAGAAGAAATAAATGAATATAAAATAAAAATGTTTATTTTCCTTATTCTTAATTGATTTAATAGGACTATTTTTTCAAAATAACGATAGCCACAATGCTTTTGATTATGTCTGCTTAAGTATATTATATATGTATGCTTAAATATAAGTGAAATAAATGACAGCAATAATACAAAGGACATAAAATAATTAGGATTATTTTGTTACTATAAAATACTCATGCTACCTATTGAAGTAGGACAGTGTTATTTGGAAGTTGACTTGGATTAGTTGCAAATGTATATTACCAAACTCTAGGGCAACTACTAAAATTTTTTTTTAAGTATAATTAATATGCTAAGAAAGGAGAGAAAATGGAATTATATAAAATGTTCAATTAAAAACACAAAAGGAAGAAAAAGTGTGGAAGACAAAACTGGGAAAAAGGAACAAGTTCAACAAATAAAAAACAATAACAAATATGGTAGATATTAATCCAACTGTATTGATAATCATTTTAAAATCAGTGGTCAAGGGACTTCCCTGGTGGCACAGTGGTTAAGAATCCGCCTGCCAATGCAGGGGACACAGGTTCGAGACCTGGTCTGGGAAGATCCCACATGCCACGGAGCAACTAAGCCTGTGCACCACAACTACTGAGCCTGCGCTCTAGAGCCAGTGAGCCACAACTACTGAACCCATGTGCCAGAACTACTGAAGCCCGTGCCTAGAGTCTGTGCTCCGCAACAAGAGAAGCCACTCCATGAGAAGCCCCCACTCACTGCAAATAGAGAAAGCCGGTGCGCAGAAACGAAGACCCAGTGCAGCCAAAAATAAAGAAATTTATAAAAAAAAAAAAAGAAAAATAAATCAGTGGTCTAAGTATGTCAATCAAAAGACAGAGATTATCAGAGTGGATCAAAAACCACACCCAACTATATGTTGTCTAGAAGAAACCCACTTTAAATATAAAGACACATATAGAGTAAAAGTAAAAGAATGGAGAAAGCTCTACTATGCTAACTTTAATGAATAGAAAGCAGGAATAGCTATATTAATTTCAGACAGAGCAGACTTCAGAACAAGGAAAGTTATCAGGGAGAAAGGGGGGTGTAACATAACAATAAAAGTGTCAATTCTCCAAGAAGACATAACAATTATTAACATGTATATACCTGACAAGAGTATCAAACTACATAAGGCAAAAGTTGATAGAACTTCAAGGAGAAATAGATACATCCACTATCATAGTTGGAGACTTCAACACCCCTCTATCACAAATGGACAAATGGATCCAGTAGGCAGAAAATCAGTCTTTTCAAGAAATGGTGCTGGAACAACTGGATAGCTACAAACACACACACACACACACACACACACACACACACACAGTCACATACCTTACATCCTTCACAAAAGTTAACCCAAAATGGAATATAGATCTAAGTGTAAAACACAAAACTACAAAATTCCTTGAAGATAATATAAGAGAAAACTTATATGATCTTGGATATGGTGATGACTAAGATTCGACACCAAAGACCTGATCCATGAAAGAAATAATTGATTATCTGGACTTCATTAAAATTAAAAATTTGTGCTTTGTAAAAGACAATGCTAAGAGAATGAGCAGATGCACAGGCTTGGAGAAAACCATTGGAGAAGACACATCTGATTGAGGACTTTCATCCAAAATATACAAAATACTTAACACGTAACCATAAGAAAACAAACAACCCGATTTAAAAATAGATCAAAAACCTGAATGAACACCTCACCAAAGAAGACATACGGATGGCAAATAAGCATATGAAAAGATGCTCCCCATCGTATGTCATCAGGGAAATGCAAATTAAAAGAACAATGAGATACCACTACATACCTATTAGCATGGCCATAATTAAGAACAGCACCAAATGCTGGAAAGGATGTGAGGCAACATCAACTCTCATTCATTGCTGGTGGGAATGCAAAATGATACAACCATATTGGAAGACAGTTTGACAGTTTCCTACAAACCTAAACATACTCTTACCATGCCATTCAGCAGTTGTACTCCTTAGTATTTACCCAGAAGAGCAAATGAGTTGAAAACTTATGTCTACACAAACACCTGCACACAGATATTTATAGCAGGTTATTCATAACTGCCAAAACTGGCTGACAAAGATGTTCTTCAGTAGGTGAATGGTTAAATAAATGGTGGCACATCCAGATAATGGAATATTGGTCAGTCCTGAAAAGAGATGAGCTATCAAGCCATGAAAAGACACAGAAAAATCATAAATGCATATTAGTAAATAAAAGGAGCCAATCTGAAAAGGGGAAATACTGTGTGATGCTAACTATATGGCATTCTGGAAAAGGCAAACTGTGGAAATAGTAAAAATATCAGTGGTTGTTATGGGTTAGGGGATAAGGAGGCATGAATGCACAAAGCACAGAGGATTTTTAGGGCAGTGAGACTACTGTGTATGATAGTAAAATGGTAGATACATGTCACTATATATTTGACCAAATCCAGAGTGTACAGCACCAAGAGTGAAACCTATTGCAAACTATGGACTGTGGGTGATCATGATGTATCAACGTAGGTTCATTAATTGTAACAATGTACCATTCCAGTGGGAGATATTCATAACTGGGGAGGATATGTATGTGTGAGATCAGGAGGCTAATGGGATATCTTTGTACCTTCCACTCAATTTTGCTGTGAACATAAAAGTACTCTAAAAATTAAAATCTATTTAAAAAAAAAACATGCTAGATGGCCAAATACTTAGAGTCAAGGCATAGGATATTCAAGTGATAGAATATATATGAAACACTCAGAGTTTTGTGAAAAGTCCAATGGAAAACATTCAGTGATTACATTTTTATTCACCTCTTATAGTCATCCTTTTTTTAATATTGAAAGCTTCATAGTTTTGTATGGACAACATAAAATGTTACTGACATAGACATTAATGAATCATATCTTTAACAGAATTCAACAAATTCTCAAAAAAAAAAAAAAAAAGAAAAAACAAACAACTTAACTCTACACCTCAAGGAACTAGAAAAAGAACAAACTAAGCCCAAAGTCAGTAAAAGAAAGAATAAAGATCAAAATGGAAATAAATGAAATAGAAACTACAATGACAATAAAGAGCAATGAAACTGAGTTGATTTAAAAAAAAAAAAGGAACAAAATCGACAAACCATTAGCTAGACTTACCAAGAAAAAAGAGAAGGCTCAAATAAATTTATAAATGAAAGAAGATACATTCCAACTGATACCACAGAAATATAAAGGGTCATAAGAGACTGTATGGCAACAAATTGGAAAATATACAAGAAATGGATAAATTCCTAAAAACATACAACCATATCAAGACTGAATCATGAAGAAATAGAAAATCTGAACAGATCAATTACTAGTAAGGAGACAGAATCAGTAATCAAAAACTCTCAACAAAGAAAATACTAGAAACAGATGGCTTCATTGGTGAATTCTACCAACTTCAAAGAACTAATACCAATTCTTCTCAAACTCTTTAAAAAAAAGAAATGGAAACACTTTAAAATTCATTTTACAAGGTCAGCATTACCCTGATACCAAAGCCAGACTAGGACACTGTAAGAACAGAAAATTACAGGTCAATATTCCTGATAAATATAGATGCAAAAATCCTCAACAAAATATTAGCGAACAGAACTTAACAATACATTAAAAGAATCATACACCACGATCAAGTGGAATTTATTCTAGGGATTCAAGGATGGTTCAACATGTGCAAATCAATATAAATATGTTACATTAACAAAATAAAGGATAAAGATCATATGATCATCTCAATAGATGTGGAAAAATCATTTGACAGAATTTAACATCCATTTATGATTTAAAAAAAAAACTCTCAACAAAGTGTATAGAGCAAGCATAACTGTCTTTCTTGCTTGCAGGAGCCCTTACACATCGTATGAACTGCTTCAGAACTGTACATTGAGTTCATCTCTTTGGTGTGTTTAAGGAATAAAATCTTGCCCTGTTGCCAGTGACAAGTCCCTGTTCCTGAAAATCACTCTGCTGGCTTCCTGCTAAAACTCAGTTCAAAATTCCAACATTCTTTTGGAGTTTACTAAAATAAAAACTCTCCCTGGATCTTGATTTTTGTACATTCCCACATCTTTTGACAGGTCACTTTATCATTCAGTGGCTGACAGATCATCATGTTTCATACTCTTCACTAGACCTACTTTATCCTAATTAGGCCACCTCTGTGATAAGACCCAAAGCAGGTATCCAGCATCTATAACTAGGAGGATGTCATCTAGAAAAGAAAGGAAACAACGTTTCTTTTCACAGATTTTCTAATGTTGGTTATTTTCTTCATTTTGGCTACTAACCTCCTCAGTGAGGTGATACTGAAGCAAGTACAATTAACTTGAAATCTTTATTTTGCTCTTGTATGGTTCTCCTCTGAACTAAATTTTTTTTTTCAGACACATGTTTATCTTACTATCTCTGTACTTTATGAGTCCATGATTTTGACAAGTGAGAGACAAAAAACCCACAAACAAAATAAATTGCCTTAATGTATTATCAGATTTCACCATAAGTGCCAAAAAATACAGGAAGTTTTAAAGTTTTGGGTTTTTTTTTTGTCTTAAGATTTTAATCATGGATTTTACCTTGAGGGTAAGTGATTTTGATGGGAATCTACTTTTTCCTACATCTATTCTTTTTTCAAATCCTGTGGATTTAGTAATTACCTTTTGAAGATAGAAGGTAGTTTCAGATATTATTTTTAAGCCACTTTTGCTCTATTTTGTATATAATGCTTTAATTTTAAAAATTCTTCAAAATATCAAAACCCTGGCCTAGTTCATGCACATTTTCTGACTCAGAAAGCCTTGCCCTGTGACAATAATAACCTGCACTGTTAAAAGGACTTGCAGCAGACTTAAAAAACACTGCCATACGGTTAACTTGACCTGGTTTTATTTGATTTCAGGTTTCCCAAAGTAATACAATACGTGTTTTGCTATGAGTCAGAAAGAATCAAGGTTTATTCCTGATTTGGGTCCAGGTCATGCAGGAATCTTAAACAGGTGAAAGATAGGTAGATGAGCTGCATTCTAGAAGACCATAATAAAATCTTTGGGTGCTAGTGTCATAATTTTACATTTTTTATTTGTCTAATTTGTTATAGTTTTCAAAACTATCTGCTCTTGAGTTGCGATTATGTAGCCCCTTCTCCCACTCCTCCAATGTTCATTAGAAATTAATTTACAAATACAATATGCATCTGTAAATTACCTATATACCCAATTAAATAATGATAAGTGCATATGATGAAATATGCTATAATTATTAAAATGACTATATATTTGGATTAGGATTATAGATAATTTTTATTTTCTTCATTGTAAATTTTTATAGTTCCCAAATTATCAACAATTAGCATGTATTATTTTTGTAATCAGAAAGAAATGATGTTTTGAAACACACTTCATTCTAAATATAGGACTTAATTTGTTTCCAAATAGTCATATTTTCAAATGATACTCAAGGGGATATTTGCAAAAATAATATGCAATTAATAAATTAAAAATAGTTTATTTGGCTTATATTTTATTAGGGAGCCAGATTCAAAAAAGTTTCTATTAGGTGTACATTTACACGGATTACTCCTTTCTTATTCTTACAGTGATAATCACCAATATTTTACACAGACAATTGAATAAATATGTTTCAAAAACAAATTATTGTCAAAAATTATCATAAAGCAAGCAACACATTTGTAACAGAATCAATCTTGTCATCACTTGTTTAAAAATCATGTGTCTTCATTGGTTAGAAAATAACATTCAAACACTTTTTTTATGCTATTTGCTATCTGAATCTAAAATTTCCCCAGCACATCATCCCAAATGGTCTCCTAGCACTGCCTTTCAATCCCATCACATTTCCCAGAAATTTACAAGCCCAAACTCCAGAATCATAATCCAATAAATTAGATATTAATAATACAGAATATACCATTTCTTGCCTTCTCACCTCTCCTTAAGATACCAACACTCCCCTCCTCTTTCCTCATTCTTATATGATGACTTCTCTTATTTCATTGAGCAAATAGAAGCTATCAGAACAGATTTTTAAAAAATCTTTCCATTACCAAATCCTGTTAAGATCTGCATCGGTATCCTCCACTTTCCTCCGATAGTAAAGGGTAAGCTCTCCTTGCTCCTTTCTACTTTCGACTTTTTTATTGGGTCCCATCTCTTTTTGGATACACAAACTTTTCTCCTGCAATTATCCACTCCCTTTACATATACATCAGGGATCTTTCCCTCTTTATAGAATTGTTTTCATTGGAAACAAATAAGAATGTCTCTTTTTTTTGTGAGACTCTCTGGAGGGCAAATCTCTCTCCAGTTACTCCATTTCTCTTGCCAAGGGGGGAAAAAAGTCGTTTAGGTAACTCGAGTAGACGTTAAAGGCTTTATTCACCTGGTGCATATCAAGGGCCACCTGAAGACCAGGTAACTTGTTGAGTCAAAGCGGGATTTTATAGGGAGAGGAGCAGAAAGGAAGACTTGTGGTTTCACTCACATAGCAGTTTTCACCTCTGTCTCTTGTGAAACTCACTGTTGGGTCGGTTGAAGATTGTTCCAGTTTTCCATTCCTTCTACTTGGTATTCTTGGCACAATGACATCCCAGTAACTGTCAGAACAGTTTTTATCAAGAGCTGTTTGGTAAGCCTGTGGTTTGTTGGTTAGACAAGGTTCAAGGGTGGGAGATGTAGAAAAAAAAAGGAGGAAAAAGAAAAAAAAAAGGAACCGAAGCTATGGTTGAAGCAAGGGAAACTGGGGTCTCTGTATCACATCTGTTTTAATCCTTTGCACTCTGCTTTCCTTTTATAGGAAAATTCCATGAAATTGCTATTCATACCCTTTATTGTCTTTAATGCCCTACCTCCCATTCTCTCTAATCAAGCTTTCTTCCCCAACTAATCAAGCTTTCTTCCCTATACTCCAGTGAAAACCCTCTTGTCACGTGTTTTCAATGATGGCCATTTTATCAAATCCAATATTAAACACCCGGTTCTCATCTCACTCAAAATCTCATCATTTGATGTTGTGCAATTTCTGCCTTGTTAATAGATTAAGATCCCTCTGGAAGATAATCTTGGTTAAAATTATATACATAGTCCACCCAAATAAATCTTTAGGTCACCAATGACCTCATCACTGCTAAATCCAATGGTAAATTCCCAGTCTTACCTCACTTGATATATTTGACTCAGTTGTCTTTCCTGAACACTTTCTTCACCTGTCTTGTGGGATTCCTCCCTGTCATGGTTTTCCTGGAGATTTTCTGAACTAACTAACTGGCCATTTCTTCTCAGTCTCTTTTTAGTACCTCTGCTTTTTCCCCTAGACTTTGTATGTTATGGGGCCCCAAGTCTCACACTTTCTCCTTTTCCTGTTTGCTTCTCCTCACTTCCTAGATGATTTTATTTGGTACTGCTTGTTTTAAATGAAAACCTATGGGCTGATGATTCACTGTCAAAGTTATGTCTCTAGGCCCACAGTTTACCTTGAAATTTCAGTCTCAAGATTTTCTGTTTCACCTTTGAAGGTAAGGGCTTTGATTGCCTGGTTCACAGCTCTGTTATTAATGTCTGGAATAGTGTCTGACATATGGTAGGTGTTCCATACAGTTTTGTTGAATCAATGAATGAATAAATTTTCTGTTATTCCTACAGCACACAACCTGTTATCTAGTTATAACAGTTTCATTTTGAAGCATGCTCTTATCCCTGGGATGGTAATTTTTCTTTTTTTAAAAAATTTTTCTTTCTTTTTTTTTTTTAATAACACAATACTTCATTTATTTATTGCATAAGTTTGGCAAACAGCACAAAACTTCAGCAACATTTTAAACATGTAAAAAAGTCAAATGCTGAACAGTACTGGAAATATGTTTTTACATAATTAGTAATAATGAGTACACAGGGTTCTGCAAAGCTAGCAAAATACCAAGGATGGCTTGGCTTCTGAACATATACCACAAAAACACACACAAAAGCAATACAATTTATCTTTACAAAAATTACAGCCAAGCAATAAAAAAGGATGTTAATAACGAAGATACTAACATGTATGTTCACTACGTATATCTTATACATTGAAATGCTACACCTTGTACCCTGAAATGCCATGTGTAGAGAGCCAGACAGAGTAAATTTAGGCTCATCACTGAGGTTAAGAATTATCTGAGAATTTAATGCTTGTATGTAACATACTCAATTAAAACTTGCTATATACCAGTTCCTAGATCACAACAATGCATTTCACTATATATCTGAGAAGTTGAGTCTTCTTTGTTGGCAGTGTAAAATTTTTGACCAGTATCAAAATTCTTGTAAAACACACATTGAAGGCATTTTCTAGTGTATGCAATGTTTGGGGGCATTAAAGAACGTGGGAGAAATTCTTACATTTCACACTAAGTTTCTGCTGAGCTTTGTCAAACCAAACAGCTCAACTATAAGGCAAAAAAATTAACCCCCTGTAACAGATTAGTGGGTCTTACCAAATAAAGATAAGAATTCAACCTTAGGAAAAAACTCCCTACATAAGCAGATCTGATCAGTGGACACTAAAATGAACATCTAAAAATTACCTAACACCTTGATATTCAGTCATTGGTTCAGAAGCCTGACAATTTTTTGGTATGTTTTATCTAAGTAATGTTTTTGTTGTTGTTGTTGTTGTTTTTTGTTGTTTTTTTTAACATCTTTATTGGAGTATAATTGCTCCACAATGGTGTGTTAGTTTCTGCTTTATAACAAAGTGAATCAGCTATACATATACATACATCCCCATATCTTCTCCCTCTTGCGTCTCCCTCCCACCCTCCCTATCCCACCCCTCTGGGTGGTCACAAAACACCGAGCTGATCTCCCTGTGCTATGTGGCTGCTTCCCACTAGCTATCTATTTTATATTTGGTAGTGTATATATGTCTATGCCACTCTCTCACTTTGTGGGACGGTAATTTTTAACTATTTCTTTCTGAGAAGTCTTCTAGATCTTTCCCAAGAATGGGTCAATTTTTAATCGATCATTCCTCTGTCATTCTACAGCACTTTGCACATATCCACAATGTCATTATTAAATTGGAGAGCTTTATAGTAGTCACTGGTGTATGGATTGGTACATCCTATTAAGATGTGAATTATTTGAGGACTGGAATCATGTTTCATGTACCTTTTTGTCTCCAACACCTAACACCATGCTTGGCATATTATAGATGCAATGACATTTTCGTTGAAAATTGAAACCATTTTCTTCAGTTTGCATAATCAGAACTTAAATCTGTTTTAAAACTTCATAAAGCTTCTCTTTTTTCTGGTTTATCAGTGCAGTGATCTAGCTTTCTTGAGATTCCATGACCAATTCTTTTAAAATTTATTTTATAATAAAGATGTTCATTCCATCATCCTATTGGCCAAAAGTGTTCCATTATAGCCATTTATATCGACTAGTAAAAGAAGAATAATCACTCTGCCTTGGGTTCAATCCTGATTTACAGGCTTTTTTAGGTAGAAATAGCAATAGCAATCAAAATATAATGCAAATGTGTGTTTGGAGGTTTGGGACTTTTTTGTAAATATTTACAAATTAAAATTAATTTCTTTTCGGTGTTGTGTATTATTTTCCACCATCAACTCAATGTTATTTACATGTCTGTACATGTATACATGCATAAATATATTCACACATACCTATGATGGAAGAGTGAGAGATAAAATTAGAAAGAATCACATCAAAATAATAGTTGTTCTCTCTGGGAGACTATTTTTATTTATATATATTTTCTGTATTTATTTTTTCTATCTTTTATGTATTTTCAAAATTAGTCCAATCATCTTATATGTTTTGTCACAAAAACATATTAGTCTAAAACAAAAGGGGAGCTACATAATTCCCAAATCTTTAAATCAAACAGTAAAATTAGTTTTTAATTTAATATAAAGCTTGCATTTTTATTTAGGAATTTTTCTCTTGTTTCTCAAAAGTGATAAAACTAATAGAATATAACAATAGAAGGAGTGGTGAACAGAAAATTCACTGACTCCGAAAACCCTGATCTTGGTTCTCACTTTCATAAATTATGTGACGTTTAGAAGGGACTTCACCGTTCTGGGCATCAGTTCCTCTGTCTCTGAACCTAAAGGGCTGGGGCAGATGACCTCTAAAAATCCTCCTCTGGACTCATGAGTTCATTATGAAAATACTGTTCTAAGAACTATTTTGTACCATGTTGCTTAATTTCCATGAAAAGGAGATTAATTTCATGTATTTCTGGCTGCTCTTTGAAATAATGATCTCAAAGTGTCTGAAATTCAGAAAATATCCAGTTCTACAAACCGCAGTGTGATAAACATGGCAGAGTTCAACATCGATCTTGACTCTTCTGTTGGGAATTTCTCATTTCAGTTTCTTGTGGGAACCAACACTTACCGGCTTTTTTTTTTACATATATATGTATACACACACACACACACATATATGTACATATATATAAAACCATATATGCTTCCATGATTCTGAGCCTTCCTAGGTGCAAGCTACAATTAGAATGTGTGTGGGAGGACATTCAGTTTTGGACATCATAAGTGTAATTTCAAACACTTCCTTTAAAAGAGAGAAAGAAAAGGATCCGAAAACATTTCTATAAAATGGGCTTCCTTGGATATGTAAAGTTGCGCATGTGCCAAACTGTGTGTGGGTAAGTTAAGACAGGATCCAATTGATAAGTGCTCATCTCATAGCCCCAGGCACGTGGTTAAGAAGCAGCTGGAGAAATTGTAAGAATGTCTGAGGACAATTTAAGCTCCTTGCCAGCTGATACCTTGGGCTCCCGCAGTGCGTGGGAGAGACGTACGGTAATGAATGTGTGTGCCAGGAATACTCTGTAATAAAAACGTTTTATCATGGGCTAAATTCAGCTATTTTTTTTTAACTAAAATTACTACTTTGATTTGTTCTTGGGAGATTTCCTTCCCAAATGTCTCCCTCTCTGGGGACTGACCTTCTGTGAGAAGCAGGGAGGGTAAGGTCCTTGAGAAAGCGAGGAAACTGAAAACAATAGGGCTGAGATACAGCGCAGGGTGGAAAGCAAGAAGGATGCTAAGTGCCTCTGGAAGGGCGGGAAAGTGGGTTGCTGCCCACCCACTGCCTCCAGAAAGGCATCGGCTAAAACCAGGGCTCAGCCTTAATAACAGCTGTAATAATAATAGTAGTTTTAAAACATATTTCTCTAAAGAACTCAAAGCACTTCCCACTCACAATCTTACTGTGCCTGCAGAGGCCCAGCTACTCGACCCCAGTTAGGCAGGGAGCATAACAAAGAGAATCAAGAGTTGTGGCTTTTGAGGACCATTGTTCTTTCTTGCTGTAGCATCTAGAGCCCAGGAAAGCAGGAAGCACAGAAGCTTCAATACCTTTCACCTCATGATTATTATTTCCTTGTAACCCTCAGGAACAAAAACAAACATTAAAAAAAAAAATCACATACCTTTTCTAAAATTTTGTAACTTTGCAAGAATATTTTTGTCATTTTTCAGCCTGTTTCTCCTCTTCTCAATGTAACTTCTCTTTTCCTGGGTATCCGTCATTGCCTTCTTAATAGCCTCAGATACACAAGCTATATGCCCTATAGGCTCATTATTAAAAAATCACTCAGATTTTTAACTCAAGTTAAATTTCTTGATTCTCATATATTCTATACCATACTAACTACTTTATAAGCATGATAGAATCAAAGAAAAAATTAGTCTTAAAAATTTCATAATAATCATGAGCAGTACCACTAATACAGGAATAAACATGACTTCTGGATTCTTCTTCAATATTCAAAAATAGAGTAATATAATTGTTTGATATCCATCCTCTGATAGTCATTAACATGCTGTTATATTTCTTCAAAATATACAACTGTGAAATATTCAACTAACTCTGCTTATTTTCTGCTACTGAAGTGTTCTTTTCTCTCCCATTTGCCCACCTTGACAGTGTAGAATTCAAGACTACCAAAGATAGGATATGAGTTTAGTGGCTCATTTTCCAAATTTTCCAAATATGCAGCAAGGCATGAGTACATTCAATAAAGAATGTTGGCTAATAGATAATGAGTGTAAGATGATTAGCTTCTTTTTAAAATTTAGCATGTGTATACATCTTTAAAGGGGAGATGCTCTCAATGGATAGTTTGGAAGAGAAATCATGACAACTATGGGACATATCCTGATGGTTTCTTTTGCTCTGAGCTTGGAGGTAAAATATTGGAGAACACATAGAATTAAACGAAGTTTGAAAATTTGCCCACTCACAAATAGCTCATGCCTGTTACCTATTTTCAAATTATGTATACTGCCTATAAATGTGATTTGTTTATATTTAACTAAATAAAAGAAACAAGGACATGTTATTTTGGAACTAGAAGAGGTTTTGAAGAGCTCGTCAAATGGCTTAATTTTATGGAAATTTAAAAGTCGTGCACAGAAAATTACTCTTCTGATAGAAATGTCAGTCTCACCACATGCCAAACTTCTCTACCCCCAGTATGTTCTGTGGTTCATGCAGCCACAGGAATGTTGGTGTGAAAATATATACTTATGTAATGTATGTTGTACTGAGCCATATTGGGGAATTTTATAACACAATATTTATTTACTTCTGAACATTTTCCGGGATACTTTTCAGAAGTCACTGCTAGAGCCAAAGTTGTCCTTGTCCTTAGACAGACCTTGTCTGGTGTTCAGTAAATAATCATCTAAATGTGAGCATGATTTTTTATTCTAATACCCATTTCCTTGAATCAATCTGGATGGAAAAGGAAAGTGAACAAAATTGTTCCAATATGTTATAAACACTCTCATTTTCATGTGGAAATTCTTATTTAAAAACCCTGGAGCCATATTTTTGGCAAAAAAAAAAAGAAAGAAAGAGCAGATGTATCAAAATTCTCGCATCTTGATTATGATATTAGAAAATATAAGTAGCTTATTTTTTAAAACTAGAGCATCACATCATGATTCTTTAATTAGGATTAACAAAATATATTTTCAGAGTTCATAAAAAATGTGATTGTTTTTCCTCCTGAAAATAATAGGCAGTAGTCAATGTGATTTTCCAGACAAGATGACAATATTTCTTGGCTTTCATCACATTAATACCTCTGTGTCAATAATAACAGCATGTTTCCAAGCACTTTTCACAGAAGGACTTTTCCAAAATACTTGCTATGCTAGTAACTTAAGAGAACACCTGTATTACCTCTTCTTCCTTGTCCCCTCCTCCATCCCGCTTTTTCTGGCTCCTGACACACAGCAAGAAGGACTTTGAACCAATATCTTTATTCTTTCTGTTTCTCTCTTTCTCTCTGTCTCTCTTCCTGTCTTTGTTTCTCTGCCCAACCCCATATATATATAGACTATATGCAAATAGATATATAGTTCTTTTAATTATAATTTACATGTATTACCATGCAGCATATTATATTATTTAATTATTTATAATAATTAAAATCATTTTAATTTTCTTGTCCAAGATGAATCATCTTTTTAGAAGTAAGTTGCCATGGCAGTTTTGAAAGAGTATGATTTATTCTATCGAAACACCTAATTTTCTCATGCTTTCACAGTTGGTGGTTTTCAGGCAAAGCAGGTAAAATTTCAAAATTGAATTATGCATCTTGCATGGAAGACAGCTTTTAGCTAAGACCAAGCTATGTCCTGAAACTCAATGGCACAGTCTATGCAGTTTGTTGATTTAAATATGTATTTTTATGCTGTGTGTTATTCTTAGGCTAGAATCACCTTCAAATATTTATATATGAAAATAATCTTAGGAAACACTTTGAGAGAAATCCAAAGAAAGCATAGAATTAGATCACCAAATCTCTCATATACATCCCAGATTGGACCAAATATTAATAATTTAACTGCAGACTGTATATACTGACTTCTCCTTCACTTAGCTACTATTTTTTTAAAAATTTGGACTCTTCCAACTATGATAATAATTTTTATATGACAAAAATTTAAAAGGTCTAAGAAGTTTTTATCCCATTCATTAATACCCACCATAAACATTTATTGAATACTGTTTAAAATAGAAAATTATCAGTTTAATCTTATTTCTTAAAACATTTTTCTCTAGTAGTGACTTTATTTATTAATAATATTAAAAGGGAAAGGTATAAAATAAAATTAAGTGAAGTTGTACTAGATAGCAACTAATTCCTTGACAGCTGAATGCATGCCTTCCTTCTGACTTCCCCATGTAGGACTGAATTTTAATAAATGCAAAAATTAAGCAAGAAAAATAACTACAGTAAAGAGTAGAAGAGCTAACCTGACTTAATTGTGAGGCAAACTTTACAATGTGCATTGAGTAGCAAATGCAACTGTCATATTGCAAATTTATATTTTATCATAAATCTGAATTTTATGAATAATATCTATTTTGAGTAGAGTATTCTTGCTTACATATTTTATAATTAACTTCAGACTTAAGATGACAGTTTGAATACAAACATTTATTCCCTCTAGGATATTCCCTCTAGAATCCCACACAAAATGTCAGATAGGGGAAGAATTTTTTACAAAATGAGCAAATATTCCAAGACAGAATGAGAGGGGTTATTAGAATCACAAATTTCAGAAGCTAAAAAGCAGGTGGCCAAAAGGGTCTTAACTCAAACCTGATCTCTCAGCCAGGGGAGAAAGCCAAGAAGTGACCAATTAAATACTAGCTAACAACCCAAACACACAAAAGATGATAGCACTTGTAACATTGGAAGTGGCAATAAAGCTAGGACTAAAAAGAAAAGGATTGATCAAAGATGTCTTAAGATGAAACTAAGAAATGTTCAGATCCTTTTCCATCCTGAGCAGTGAAACCACACCAGCAGAAAACTGAAGATTTAGCTTCTGGAAAATGTGAAGAGAACATCTGCTCTTGGGAATAGCAATGGGGCTGAGAATAGAGACGCATTCTGAAAACTGGGGAATCAACTGAATTCTGAGATCCCCTGCTTTCGTTTCCAGTTATTAAGGGCTCAATTGTGTCTCTGCACCGCCAAATTCATATGTTGAAATCCTAACCCCCAGTATCTCAGAATATGACTGTATTTGGAAATAGGACCTTTAAAGAGCTGATTAAGTCAGAATGGAGCCTTCGTGGTGGGGGCCTAATCCAGTCTGACTGGTGACCTTATAAGAAGAGGAACCTTGGACGTACAGAGAGGGACCAGAGATGCACACACACAGGGGGCAAGACCATATGAAGACACAAGGAAGGCAGTCTTGAGCAAGGTAAGAAGAGAGCCCTCAGGGGAAAACAAATTTGCTGACACCTTGATCTTGGACTGCTAGTCTCTGGAACTGTGAGAAATAAATTCCTGTTGCTTAAGCCACCCAGTCTCTGGTATTTTGTTATGGCAACTCTAGCAAACTAATATATCAGTGAACTTCAAGGATACTGGCAAATTCTGGGCAAAAAATTGAAAGAACCTTCTATGGAGACAATGTTGATTGCTACAACTTCTTAATTCCAATTAAAAAATCAGACAAGGAGTGATATATTTGTCAAGACTTGGATGATACACTTCAGTATTTTCAAAAAGGTAGGTATATAATAAATATATTTGATTCAATAGAATTAGAAAATTACAATTTTAATCAAATTACTAATTCTTTTATGGTTTTCTAAACTACTTTTTATTGAAGTATAGTTGATTTACAATATTATAGTAGTTTCAGGTATATGATATAGTGATTCAGTATTTCCATAGATTATTCTCCATTTAAAGTTATTACAAAATAATGGCTATATTCCCTGTGTTGTACAATATATCCTTGTTGCTGATTTATTTATTTTATATACTTACTTTTTAACATCTTTACTGGAGTATAATTTCTTTACATGGATGTGTTAGTTTCTGCTGTATAAAAAAGTGAATCAGCGATATATATACACATATCCCCATATCACCTCCTGCTTGCGTCTCCCTCCCACCCTCCTTATCCCACCACTCTAGGTGGTCACAAAGCACACAGCTGGTCTCCCTGTGCAATGGGGCGGCTTCCCACTAACTATTTTACATTTGGTAGTGTATATATGCCACTCTCTCACTTCATCCCAGCTTACCCTTCCCCCTCCCTGTGTCCTCAAGTCCATTCTCTATGTCTCCATCTTTATTCCTGTCCTGCCCCTAGGTTCTTCAAAACCTTTTTTTTTTTCTTTTTAGATTCCATATATATGTGTTAGCATACGGTATTTATTTTTCTCTTTCTGACTTACTTCACTCTGTATGACAGACTCTAGGTCCATCCACCTCACTACAAATAACTCAATTTTGTTTCTTTTTATGGCTAAGTAATATTCCATTGTATATATGTGCCACATCTTCTTTATCCATTCATCTGTCGATGGACACTTAGGTTGCTTCCATGTCCTGGCTATTGTAAATAGTGCTGCAGTGAACACTGTGGTACATGTCTCTTTTTGAATTATGGTTTTCTCAGGGTATATGGCCAGTAGTGGGATTGCTGGGTCATATGGTAGTTCTATTTTTAATTTTTTAAGGAACCTCCATACTGTTCTCCATAGTGGCTGTATCAATTTACATTCCCACCAACAGTGCAAGAGGGTTCCCTTTTCTCCACACCCTCTCCAGCATTTATTGTTTGTAGATTTTTTGATGATGGCCATTCTGACACCATTCTGGTGTGAGGTGATACCTCATTTTGGTTTTGATTTGCATTTCTCTGATGATTAGTGATGTTGACATCCTTTCATGTGTTTGTTGGCAATCTGTATATCTTCTTTGGAGAAATGTCTATTTAGGTCTTCTGCCCATTTTTGGATTGAGTTATTTGTTTTTTTGATATTGAGCTGTATGAGCTGCTTGTATATTTGGAGATTAATCCTTTATCAGTTGCTTCATTTGAAAATGTTTTCTCCCATTCTGAGGGTTGTCTTTTTGTCTTCTTTATGATTTCCTTTGCTGTGCAAAAGCTTTTAAGTTTCAGTAGGTCCCAGTTGTTTATTTTTGTTTTTATTTCCGTTACTCTAGGAGGTGGGTCAAAAAGATCTTGCTGTGATTTATGTCACAGAGTGTTCTGCCTATGTTTTCCTCTAAGAGTTTGATAGTGTCTGGCTTTACATTTAGGTCTTTAATCCATTTTGAGTTTATTTTTGTGTATGGTGTTAGGGAGTGTTGTAATTTCATTCTTTTACATGTAGCTGTGCAGTTTTCCCAGCACCACTTATTGAAGAGGCTGTCTTTTCTCCATTGTATACTCTTGCCTCCTTTATCAAAGATAAGGTGACCATATGTACATGGGTTTATCTCTGGGCTTTCTATCCTGTTCCATTGATCTATATATCTGTTTTTGTGTCAGTACCATACTGTCTTGATTACTGCAGCTTTGTAGTATAGTCTAAAGTCAGGGAGTGTGATTCCTCCAGCTCCATTTTTCTTTCTCAACTTTGCTTTGGCTATTCAGGGTCTTTTGTGTTTCCATATAAATTGTGAAATTTTTGTTCTAGTTCTGTGTAAAATGCCATTGGTAGTTTGATAGGGATTTCATTGAATCTGTAGATCGTTTTGGGTAGTATAGTCATTTTCACAATGTTGATTCTTCCAATCCAAGAACATGGTATATCTCTCCATCTGTTTGTATCATCTTTAATTTCTTTCATCAGTGTCTTACAGTTTTCTGCAAACAGGTCTTTTGTCCTCTTACGTAGGTTTATGCGTAGGTATTTTATTCTTTTTGTTGCAGTGGTAAATGGGAGTGTTTCTTTAATTTCTCTGTCATATTTTTCATCATTAGTGTATAGGAATGCAAGAGATTTCTGTGCATTAATTTTGTATCTTGTGACTTTACCAAATTCATTGATTAGATCTAGTAGTTTTCTGGTAGCATCTTTAGGATTCTCTATGTATAGTATCATGTCATCTGCAAACAGTGACAGTTTTACTTCTTTTACTTCTTTACTTCTTTTCCGATTTGGATTCCTTTTATTTCTTTTTCGTCTATGATTGCTGTAGCTAAAGCTTCCAAAACTATGTTGAATAATAGTAGTGAGACTGGGCAACCTTGTCTTCTTCCTGATCTTAGTGGAAAATGTTTCAGTTTTTCACCATTGAGAACGATGTTGGCTGTGGGTTTGTCATATATGGCCTTTATTATGTTGAGGTAAGTTCCCTCTATCCCTACTTTCTGGAGAGTTTTTACCATAAATGGGTGTTGAATTTTGTCGAAAGGTTTTTCTACATCTATGAGATTATCATATGGTTTTTATCCTTCTATGTGTTAATATGGTGTATCACATTGATTGATTTGCGTGTATTGAAGAATCCTTGCATTCCTGGGATAAACTCTACTTGATCATGGTGCGTGATCCTTTTAATGTGCTGTTGGATTCTGTTAGCTAGTTTTTGTTGAGGATTTTTGCATCTATGATCATCAGTGATATTGGCCTGTAGTTTTCTTTCTTTGTGACATCTTTGCCTGGTTTTGGTATTAGGATGATGGTGGCCTCATAGAATGAGTTTGGGAGTGTTCCTCCCTCTGCTATATTTTGAAAAAGTTTGAGAAGGACAGGTGTTAGCTCTTCTCTAAATGTTTGATGGAATTCGCCTGTGAAGCCATCTGGTCCTAGGCTTTTGTTCCTTGGAAGATTTTTAATTACAGTTTCAATTTCAATGCTTGTGATTGGTCTGTTTATATTTTCTATTTCTTCCTTGGTCAGTCTCTGAAGGTTGTGTTTTTCTAAGAATTTGTCCATTTCTTCCAGGTTGTTCATTTTATTGGCATATAGTTGCTTGTAGTAATCTCTCATGATCCTTTGTATTTCTGCAGTGTCAGTTGTTACTTCTCCTTTTTCATTTCTAATTGTGTTGACTTGAGTCTTCTCCCTTTTTTTCTTGATGAGTCTGGCTAAAGGTTTATCATTTTGTTTACCTTCTCAAAGAATTAGCTTTTAGTTTTATTGATCTTTACTATCATTTCCTTGATTTCTTTTTCATTTATTTCTGCTCTGATCTTTATGATTTCTTTCCTTCTGCTAACTTGGGGTTTTTTTTCTTCTTCTGTCTCTAATTGCTTGAGGTGTAAGGTTAGGTTGTTTATTTGAGATGTTTCTTGTTTCTTGAGGTAGGATTGTATTGCTATAAACTCCCCTCTTAGAACTGCTTTTGCTGCATCCCATAGGTTTTGGGTCATCGTGTTTTCATTGTCATTTGTTTCTAGGTATTTTTTGATTTCCTCTTTGATTTCTTCAGTGATCTCTTGGTTATTTAGTAGCGTATTGTTTAGCCTCCATGTGTTTGTATTTTTTACAATGTTTTTCCTGTAGTTGATATCTAGTCTCATAGCATTGTGGTCAGAAAGAATATTTGATATGATTTCAGTTTTCTTAAATTTACCAAGGCTTGATTTGTGACCCAGGATATGATCTATTCTGGAGAATATTCCATGAGCACTTGAGAAGAAAGTGTATTCTGTTGTTTCTGGATGGAATGTCCTATAAATATCTATTAAGTCCATCTTTTTTACCGTGTCATTTAAAGCTTGTGTTTCCTTATTTATTTTCATTTCGGTTGATCTATCCTTTGGTGAAAGTGGGGTGTTAAAGTCCCTTACTCTGATTGTGTTATTGTCGATTTCCCCTTTTATGGCTGTTAGCATTTGCCTTGTGTATTGAGGTGCTCCTATGTTGGGTGCACAAATATTTATAATTGTTATATCTTCTTCTTGGATTGATCGCTTGATCATTATGTAGTGTCCTTCTTTGTCTCTTGTAATAGTCTTTATTTTAAAGTCTATTTTGTCTGATATGAGAACTGCTACTCCAGCTTTCTTTTAATTTACATTTGCATGGAATATCTTTTTCCATCCACTCACTTTCAGTCTGTATGTGTCCCTAGGTCTGAAGTGGGTCTCTTGTAAAGACAGCATGTATATGGGTCTTGTTTTTGTAACCATTCAGCCAGTCTATGTCTTTTAGTTGGAGCATTTAATCCATTTACATTTAAGGTAATTATCAATATATATGTTCCTATTACCATTTTCTTAATTGTTTTGGGTTTGTTATTGTAGATCTTTTCCTTCTCTTGTGTTTCCTGCCTAGAGAAGTTCCTTTAGCATTTGTTGTAAAGCTGGTTTGGTGGTGCTGAATTCTCTTAGCTTTTGCTTTCCTGTAAAGGTTTTAATTTCTCCGTCGAATTTGAATGAGATCCTTGCTGACTAGAGTAATCTTGGTTGTAGGTTTTTCCCTTTCATCACTTTCAATATGCCCTGCCACTCCCTTCTGGCTTGCAGAGTTTCTGCTGAAAGATCAGCTGTTAACCTTATGGGGATTCTCTTGTATGTTATTTGTTGCTCTTCCCTTGCTGTTTTTGATATATTTTCTTTGTATTTAATTTTTGATAGTTTGAGTAATATGTGGCTTGGCATATTTCTCCTTGGATTTATCCTGTATGGGACTCTCTGCGCTTCCTGGACTTGATTGACTATTTCCTTTTCCATATTAGGGAAGTTTTCAACTATAATACTTCAAATATTTTCTCAGACCCTTTCTTTTTCTCTTCTCCTTCTGGGACCCTTATAATTCAAATGTTGGTGCATTTAGTGTTGTCCCAAAGGGCTCTGAGACCATCCTGAATTATTTTCATTCTTTTTTCTTTATTCTGTGCTGTGGTAGTTATTTCCACTATTTTATCTTCCAGGTCACTTATCTGTTCTTCTGCCTCAGTTATTCTGCTATTGATTCCTTCTAGAGAATTATTAATTTCATTTATTGTGTTGTTCATCATTGTTTGTTTGCTCTTTAGTTCTTCTAGGTCCTTGTTAAACGTTTCTTTTTTTCCTCCGTTCTATTTCCAAGATTTTAGATCATCTTTACTATCATTATTCTGAATTCTTTTTCAGGTAGACTGCCTATTTCCTCTTCATTTGTTTGGTCTGGTGGTTTTTACCTTACTCCTTCATCTGCTGCATATTTCTGTCTTCTCATTTTGCTTAACTTACTGTGTCTGGAGGTCTCCTTTTTGCAGGCTACACATTCGTAGTTCCCGTTGTTTTTGGTGTCTGCCCCCAGTGAGTAAGGTTGGTTCAGTGGGTTGTGTAGGCTTCCTGGTGGAGCAGACTGGTGCCTGTGTTCTGGTGGATGAGGTTGGATCTTGTCTTTCTGGTGGGCAGGACCATATCTGTTGGTGTGTTTTGGGGTGTCTGTGAACGTATTATGATTTTAGGCATCCTCTCTGCTAATGGGTGGGGTTGTGTTCCTGTCTTGCTAGTTGTTTGGCATGGGGTGTCCAGCACTGGAACTTTCTGGTCTTTGAGTGGAGCTGGGTCTTAGCATTGAGACAGAGATCTCACAGAGAGCTCTCACCGATTGATATTACATGGGCCCGGAGGTCTCTGGCGGTCCAATGTCCTGAACTTGGCTCTCTCACCTCAGAGGCTCAGAGCCAGAGCATCAGTACACTGTCATCCACATGGCTCAGAAGAAAAGGGAGAAAAGAAAAAAAAGAAAGAAAAGAAAGAAAGAAAGAAAGAAGAAAGAAAAAAAATAAAGTTATTAAAATAAAAAATTAAGAAGTGTATTATTAAAATAGAAAAAATTTTAAAAGCCATTAAAAAAAAAGAGAAGAGAGCAACCAAACCAATAAACAAATCCACCAATGATAACAAGACCTAAAAACTAAGCTAAGATAAACACAAAAATCAGAAACTAGTCAGTCACATATAGCAAACCCCAAGTCTATAGTTGCTCCCAAAGTCCACTGCCTCAATTTTTGGATGATTCATTGTCTATTCAGGTATTTCACAGATGCAGGGTACATCAAGTTGATTCTGGGGATTTAATCTGCTGCTCCTGAGGCTTCACGGAGAAATTTCCCTTTCTCTTCTTTGTTCGCACAGCTCCTGGGAATCAGCTTTGGATTTGGCCCCACCTCTGCAAGTAGGTCACCCTCTGGCATCTGTTCTTCACCCAGACAGAAGGGGGTTAAAGTAGAGGCTAATTAGGGGGCTCTGGCTCACTCAGGCCGGGGGAGAGGGAGGGGTACGGAATATGGGGTGAGCCTCTGGCGGCAGAGGCTGCCATGTCATTGCAGCAGCCTGAGGTGTGCCGTTTGTTCTCCAGGGGAAGTTGTCCCTGCATCACGGGTCCCTGGCACTGGCGGACTGCACAGGCTCCCTGGAGGGGAGGTGTGGATAGTGACCTGTGCTTGCACACAGGCTTCTTGGTGCAGCAGCAGCCTTAGCGTTTCATGCCCATCTCTGGTGTCTGCGCTGATAGCTGCGGCTCGCACCTGTCTCTGGAGCTCGTTTAGGTGGTGCTCTGGATCTCCTCTCTTCACACACCCTGTAACAATGGTCTCTCGCCTCTTAGGCAGTTCCAGGCTTTTTCCTGGACTCCCTCCCGGCTAGCTATGGCGCACTAGCCCCCTTCAGGCGGTGTTCACACCACCAACCCCAGTCCTCTCCCTGGGATCTGACCTCCGAAGCCCGAGCCTCAGCTCCCAGCCCCAACCCGCCCTGGCAGGGAACAGACAAGCCTCTCAGGCTGGTGAGTGCTGGTCGGCACCGATCCTCTGTGTGGGAATTTCTCTGCTTTGCCCTCTGCACCCCTGTTGCTGCGCTCTCCACTGTGGCTCTGAAGATTCCCCCCTGCCCACCCCCGGTTTACACCAGTGAAGGGGTTTCCTAGTGTGTGGAAACTTCTCCTCCTTCACAGCTCCCTTCCAGAGGTGCAGGTCCCGTCCCTATTCTTTTGTCTCTGTTTTTTCTTTCCACTTTTTGCCCTACTCAGATACGTGGGGATTTTCTTGCCTTTTGGGAGGTCTGAGGTCTTCTGCCAGCGTTCAGTAGGTGTTCTGTAGGAGTTGTCCCACATGTAGATGTAGTTTTGATGTATTTGTGGGGAGGAAGGTGATCTCCACATCTACTCCTCTGCCATCTTGAAGGTCCTCTGCTTATTTATTTTATACATAGTAGTTTGTATTTCTTAAATCCCTACACCTTTAGTGCCCTCCCACCCTTCCCTCTCCACTGGTAACCACTAGTTTGTTCTCTTTAGCTGTGAGTCTGTTTGTTTTGTTACATTCATTCATTTGTTTTATGTTTTAGATTCCACATATAAATGGTAACATAGAGTATTTGTCATTCTCTGTCTGACTTCTTCACTAAGCATAATACCCTCTAGGTCCATCCACATTGTTGAAAATGGCAGACCTTCATTCTTTTTTATGGCTGAGTAATATTCCATTGTATGTATATACCACATCTTTTAAATCCATTCATCTATTGATGGACATTTAGATTGCTTCCAAATCTTGCCTATTGTAAATAATGCTGCTATGAACATTGGGGTGCATATATCTTTTCAAATTAGTGTTTTCATTTTTTTAGGATGTATTCCCAGGAGTGGAATTGCTGGATCATATGGTAGTTCTATTTTTAGTTTTTTTGAGGAACCTCCATGCTGTTTTCCATAGTGGCTACGCAAACTTACATTCCCACCAACAGTGTACTAGGGTTCCCTTTTCTCCACATCCTTTCCCACACTTGTTATTTGTGGTCTTTGTGATGATAACCATTCTGACAGGTGTGAGGTGATAGCTTATTGTGGTTTTTTCATTGTGGTGCTGTCACTATTTTCAGATGACATGATACTATAAATAGAAAATCCTAAAGTCTTCACCAAAAAAACTATTAGAACTAATAAGTGAATTCAGTAAAGTTGAAGGATACAAGATTAATATACAAAAACCTGTTGCTTTTCTAGACACTAATAATGAACTATCAGAGAAAACAAGAAAACGATCTTATTTAAAATCACATCAAATGGAATAAAATAGCTAGGAATGAACTTAACCAAGGAGGTGAAAGACCTATAATCTGAAAACTACACAACGTTGATGAAGGAAATTGAAGATGATACATAGAAATTGAAAGATATTCCATGTTTGTGGATCAGAAGAATTAATATTATTAAAATGTCCATACTACCCAAAGCAGTCTACAGATTTAATGCAATCCCTTATCAAAATACCCATGATGTTTTTCAGAGAACTGTAGCAAATAATTATAAAATTTATATGGAACCACAGAGGACCCTGAATTGCCAAAGCAATCTTGAGAAAAAGGAACAAAGCTGGAGGTATCAGGCTCCCTAACCTCAAGTTATACTACAAAACTACAGTAATCAAGACAACATTTTACTGGCACAAAAACATACACATAGGTTAATGGAACAGAATAGAGAGTCCAGAAATAAACCCAAGCACTTATGGTCAATTAATCTAAGACCAAGGAGGCAAGAATATACAATGGAAAAAAGTATCTTCAATAAGTGGTGATGGGAAAACTGAACAGCTACATGTAAAAGAATGAAATTAGGGGCTTCCCTGGTGGCGCAGTGGTTGAGAATCTGCCTGCCAATGCAGGGGACACGGGTTCGAGCCCTGGTCTGGGAAGATCCCACATGCCACGGAGCAACTGGGCCCGTGAGCCACAACTACTGAGCCTGCGCGTCTGGAGCCTGTGCTCCGCAACAAGAGAGGCCACGATAGTGAGAGGCCCGCGCACCGCGATGAAGAGTGGCCCCCACTTGCCGCAACTGGAGAAAGCCCTCGCACAGAAACGAAGACCCAACACAGTCATAAATGAATAAATAAATAAATAAAAGAACGTGAATTTCAAAAAAAAAAAAAGAATGAAATTAGAACATTTCCTCACACCATATACAAAAATGAACTAAAAATGGATTAAAGACTTAAATGTAAGACCTGAAACCATAAAAATCCTAGAAAAGAAGATAGGCAGAACACTCTTTGACACAAATTGTAGAAATATTTTTTTAGATCTGTCCCCAAAGGCAAAAGAAACAAAAATAAAAATAAACAAATGGAACCTAAATAACCTAAAAGCTTTTGCGCAACAAAGGAAACCATCCAAAAAATGAAAAGACAACTTACTGAATGGGAGAAAGTATTTGTAAATGAGATGATTGATAAGGGGTTAATATCCAAAATATATAAACAGCTTAATATAAAAAGCAAACAACCCGATTAGAAAAATTGTCAGAATACCTTAATAGACATTTTTCCAAAGAAGAGATACAGATGACCAACAGGCACATGAAAATATGCTCAACATGGCTAACCATCAAAGACATTTTCTAAACTTTTTTGTGTTGCATGTAAAATTTCTTGTGAAATTCTTACATTATACCCATTTAAACATTTCATTACATTATTTTGGTGTGTGTTTTAGAAATCAAAATTTGAAATATACTAGAACTTTAAGAATTACATCTGTCTTTGATGATCTGTCAAGTATCAGATGGTATGATTAGTAATATTATTAAGAGAAGTATTTATAGGTCACATTTTAAATGATCTAAACCAAAATGCAACTAATGGATCATCTAGCCTAACTTTGTCAATTTAACAATAAGATAACTATGATCAAGAGAAACATGCAGGCAGAAAGTGAAAATGAAGTACATATGTTATCAAAATATCTCTTTGCTTTTCTCCATATTGGGTCTAATGCAGATTTCACACATTTGCATGATTTTTGTTTTTAAAGATTTATGAATTCATCAGAAAATGTTAAAAATGTTAAAAATATAAACATACAAATATGTTAATGTTGAATAGTAATTCTCTGTACCTTAGCACACAAATTTTCACCATTTTAACCTTCTTATGTTAATCTTCCAGAAATGTATAGATGTTTGTCTCTACATATGTTGCATATTGCTCTATTACAGTTTTTTACTTAGTGTCATCTTCATTAAAATGCAATTATCTGAATGGATATCTTATTATATATACTATAGTGAACACTTAATCAGAATAGATATCCAGTCTTATTCATAATTGTTCCCTTAACAGTTCTAGTAATCTTTCACAAATTATTTATATGGTAGATTACATAAAATTAAGAAGTAAACTGATGAGATTACTGAAGAGACCTTATGAACCAGATGAATGAATTCAAAGCAACTGGGTGGGGTAGTTGTAACTGTTAAATCAGGGCAGTAGGATTCAATATATCTTCAAGCGGCCAGACAAATGTCAATTTTCATTGTCTGAGATAAGTGGATGCCTGAGAGATGCATCACCAGCAGGACCTTGGAGAGCTCTATGGTTTGCAGTCCATTTGCTCCAGGCTGCAGCTGGGTTGATTTCACCCTTGTGGAGTTAAGACTCGATAGGTTTAAATGTATTCCAACCAATTATTGGTATTACTGGGCCTATTGAAACAAGTAACAAATCCAGGAGTCTTAAACTTTATGGGTTTCTCCAGAAATCACTCATTTTTGGAGAACTTAAATATAATATAAGTTTAGGGAGGTGGGGGGAGGTACTCACAATCAAGTAAACCTATTTGAAGCCTTAAGGCTGTGTGTATGTGTGTGTGTGTGTGTGTGTGTGTGTGTATAAAGTTTTATTTAAATAGAAAAATAAAACAGCAAATAATGCACTAATAAAACAGCAAATAATGCACTAAATAGCAACTTATATATCTAAAGATTAAAAATGAGAGTAATATAAACTTTATTTTTCTCCTTGCTTCCTAGAGATTTTTGAGTGTCCCTTCTTTTGAGGTCAGAGGAGATAATTTAAATTCTTTTTGTACTGTTGGAAAAGTAACTATTTTATGAATGTTCAAAAAATCATATGAAGGGTCCTAATTTTCTTTCATAAAGAAAATACATTACCAAATTTGTTACCACTGGAAGACTTCTTATCCTACCCTCTTTGGTTTTCAGGAGTGTGAGAACAGTAAGATCAAGGAAAAAAAAAAAAAAAAAAAAAAAAGCTGACTTCCCTTCTTAAAGGCAGCATTCATAATCTGACGCTATATTTTTATAGAGAGGAGCTGATATGCTTTTTTCCTAAAATATGACATTCAAAAATAGAATATAAAGATTATGTCTGTATGAATGCTAATATCCCAGTCATTGTGCTAAGCACTTTCAGCGATGCTTTCCGCATTGCAAATTTTAGCATAACTTCCTTTTCATCTCATATAAATCTAGATGTAGAAACAAACACCAAAAACAGAAATTGGGGGAATTCATTTTTGCAACTAGATTTTGGTAATAATTTGATAAGTTACATCACAGGTCTAAAATCTGCTGACTAGATATACATACAAGTTCTGCCTTATTACAGATAGAAATATGTCCTCATTACCAATTGGCCTATAGGTAATATACAAGTACCAATTGAAGACATTTTAGTTATTGGGTACAGTAGAATAAAATACAGCCAGGTTTAAATTGTTATTCCTTATTATCTTGGACAATTTTGTTAATTTCTCAGCCTAATTTTGGTCATCCATAAAATGAGGATACGTATACTCAACTTATACAGTTATAATGAAGATTAAAAGAGAAAGTGTAAGTGAAAGGATGCAGCCCATAATAGAGTCTCATCACTCATAAGTTAGATTCCTCCACACACTCTCTCATTCTTCCCTGTGATACATATCAGAAGAAATTGTAGTAGTTTGCAATTCTCTCTAAGATAACTCAGGTTACTGGGTTACTAGCCTTAGAGAATGCAAATGAGTCCTTTCCGGGCACAGGGTTGAGTGGGCCTACAAAATGCTGTGTAGTGGATAAAATGTGTCCTCCATTTCCCTCTGTATTCCACAGTTCTGTGCCCTCACAGAAGCACAACCTCTCCTCTCCTCAGGCACCCACTGGTGAGCCCTCTTCTCCATCCCACCTTGATTCATATGGGTGTATTATTGCAAAGTGGTGAGAATAGGATGTCTCTAATTGTCTGCCATATTGACATGCTAGTAGGGAGCAAGTCGTCATGTTAGTCCATCTTCAGCTGATTCCTGTTATTCCCAATGGGCCTCAGTTTCCTCATTATTGGAAAAAATGAATACATAGTTGGGGGAGTGGAGGCATGGTTACATTCCATTTCATTACCTTAGTGGGGAAATAGGCAGAAAGCAAATATGATTAAAAGGATTGGAGAGGAATGTGGAGAATTGATAATGACACATTAGCTGATAATAGCAACTAATAAAACATGCTAGGATTTCTTTAATGTCTGTATTCTTCACTAGATCATAACCTTTAAGGAGCAGGATTTGTGTCTGTTTTACTCACAATCTTAATTTTCTACGTGGGACAGATAGGCATAAAATAAACATTCATGGAATGAATACATGTGCTTACGGATACATTATATTGGGGTAAATATGTATAACTAGTAAAATATGCAAAATAAAAACAATGTGGGATAATGAGTGTTTTGATCTTTTAGCCAAATTTAAATTGCTGTAATTCTTTTTTTTAATATTTTAAAAGATGATAAGAAAATATGGGATGAAATCTAAAATCTATTCCAGCTCTAAATACTAGGTTGAGAAATTTTGGAGGACAGAGGTCTCTTTCTGTCACCTTTTGTAAATCAACTATACTTCAATAAAATAAATTAAAAGAAAAAGAAAAAAGTCACGTTGCTGGGAATCACTCAAAGAACTTGACTTTATAAAGAAAAAAAATCGTTTGCTGCACCATTGCCAAAACCATCCTCCAAGAACCGTGATGTGAGATCCATCTCGCAACCCTTAGACTGTGCTTCCCCCACCATTGTTTCCATTATGAATTTCCAGTTTTAATTTGTCTTCTTACATCAACATCTTCGAAATCTCAGCCTTGCTATTACTTGCCATTAAGCTTGTGCTGATGCAATCTGCCTGTTCTTTTATGTGGCAACAAAATCACCACATTTCAATTGCTATTAATCCATTTTAAAAGTTGAGGAGTGCCAAGGAGAATACTTTTATTTGTCTCATTCAGTATGTTTTTGAGCCCAGGAATTTCTTGAATGTTTCTACGGCAACATATTGCCAACAAAGGAAAGAAGTATTGATGTAAGCCTGGCCTCATGCCATTGAGTTACTGGCCCTGTTAAAATTGTTAATTATTTGAAATTAAGTTCAAGTTCACAAAGACTTTATCATTCTTCCTTTTAGAAAACTTCTTCACAAGATTCACAAAGATAAGAAAATTAAATTTTATTAAGAAAGTTAGTTTGTGAACTTGTCAGATTGATTCTTAAAAATATTATAGCCAAATAGCTCATCTTTTCTATAGGTGTCTTTGAGTCAAAAATCACTTTTTTTTGACTTGTTAATCTTTTCAGTGCATTCAAAATCAAAGGTGTTTGAAATCTTTACAATCAGTAACCATTTATTTTAAGTAAATAATATTTAAAAAGTAAGATCATCTGAAAATAAGATATCAATTGAAATGATTAAAATTAAAATGTATCTGATTTAGAGGCAAAATAAAAGATGTCGATTTAGGGTTGTATCAAATAATTACATATTATCCTAAGTATTATGGTTATAGGATTAAGGAGTGAAGTTATTCTGGAAAACTTTTACATAAATAAAATGTGAGCATTTTTAACTTAAATGATCAATATATGACAGTTATGACAAGAGCTTGTTTGTGTGACTATGCCTACATTGGTGAGCTTGTCATGTGTTTTACTCTATTTTGCATTAAATGTGTACATTCTTTCCTGTGTGAGAAGTTTGTTTTCTATTAAGTAATTTTCCCCTTCACTTTTTTAAAATACGGAAGACAGTATAAAAAACAAAATAGAGTTTTCTTAAATATATTGTAGTAAAGAGAAACATGGCAGATCTAAGTAGGCTGGTGTGGAAAATATGTAATTAAAGACAAAACAAAAGGTCACTCTGACTCTTCTCCTTTTAATTTAGAGGAAATATATTGTTGAAGAAATTCAGTTATTTATGAGAACATTTTAGAAATTAATAAATGCAGCTTATGCCATGTCTATGTTTCCTTACTGTATATAGAATTATAAAAACAAGTTCAAAGGAAAAAATAATAAGTATTTTTATTTTTATTAATAGGTCAAAATGGAGTAAGCCAGACTTAAGAAGATCTAGAAAATCTTTTTAAAATTTATTTTTATTTATTATTTATGCATTTAAAAAATTTATTTTTATTGTTATAATTAACATATAGTATTATATAATTTCAGGTTACAACACAGTGATTTTATATTTTTATTCATTATGAAATGATCACCACAATAAGTCCAGTTACCATCTGTCACCATGTAAAATTGTTACAGTATCATTGACTATATTCCCTATATGTACATTACATCCCCATGACTTATTTTAAAACTGGAAGTTTGTGCCTCTTAATCCCCTTCACCTATTTTGTTGGTCCCCCCACCCTCCTCCTTTCTGGCAACCACCAGCATGTTCTCTGTATCTATGAGTATGTTTCTGGTTTTTCTTGCTGGTTGTTTTTTTTTTTTTTTTAGATTCCACATATAAATTAAATCATACAGTGATATTTTTTCCTCTGTCTGAGAACCCTTGAACACTGTTGGTGCGAATGTAAATTGGTGCAGCCACTGCAGAACACAGTATGGAGTTTTCCCAGAAGCTAAAAATAAAACTACCATATGATCTAGCAGTTCCACTTCTGGGTATTTATCCAAAGAAATTGAAAACACTAAATCGAAAACATATGTATGTTATGTTCATAGCAGCACTATTTACAATAGCCAAGATATGGAAGCAACCTAAGTGCCTGTCAATAGATGAATGGATAAAGAAGATGTGGTATATCTACACACTAATTCAATACTACTCAGCCATAATAAAGAATAAAAACTTCCATTTGCAGCAACATGGATGGACCTGGAGGGTATTATGCTACATGAAATAAATCAGACAACAATATTTTCTTATTTCTAATCGTGGCCTGTTCTTTTCCACTTAGAGAAGACCCTTTAACATTCCTTTTATGGCTAATTTAGTGGTGATGAACTCCTTTAGCTTTACTTGTCTGGGAAACGCTTTATCTCTCCTATCTCTTCTGAATGATAACCTTGCTGGATAGAGTACTCTAGGTTGTCAGTATTTTTCCTTTCAGCACTTTAAAATATATCCTGCCACTCCCTTCTGGCCTGTAAGGTTTCTGCTGAAAAATCTAATAATAGTCTGTGGAGGTCCCTTTATATGTGATTAGTTGTTTTTCTCTTGCTGCCTTTAAGATTCTCTATCTTTAACTTTTGCCCTATTGATTATAATATGTCTTGGTGTGGCTCTCTTTAGGTTCATCTTGTTTGAGACTCTCTGTGTTTTCTGTGCCTGAATGAGTTTCCTTCCCCAGGTTAGGGAAGTTTTCTTTAAATAAGTTTTCTATCCCTTTATCTCTCTTTTCTCCTGGCCCCCTTTAATGAGACTATTAGTATGCTTGATGTTTCCTAGAGATCCCTTGAAGTTTTCTCATTTGAAAACAATTCTTTCTTCTTTTTGGTGTTCTGATTGGGTGATTTCCACTATTCTATCTTCCAGATTCCTTATCCATTCTTCTGTTATCATCTAGCCTGCTGTTGATTCCCTCTATTATATATATATATTTTAATTTCAGTCATTATATTCTTAAGCTCTGATTGGTTCTTTCTTATATTTTCCAAGTCTCTGTTGAAGCTCTCACTGTGTTCCTTCCTTTTTCTCCAGAGTTCAGTGATCATCCTTATGACCACTTCTTTGAACTTTTTATTAGCTAAATTATTTATCTCCCTGTTTCATTAGGGATTTTTTCTGGGTTTTATTTTGTTCTTTCATTTGGAACAATTCCTGTCTCATTTTGTTTGACTTTCGGTTTCTGTTTCTATAAATCAGGTGAAACCGCTACCTCTCTTGGTCTTGAAGGAGTGGCTTTGTGAAGATTGCTGGCACCTGGGGGCCTTGGCAGGCTGGCCGGAGCTGGAGCATGTGTGAGCCAGAAGCAGTCCCTGGGGAGTACTACACCTGAAGCGACTTTGGTGGGGCAGCTGGAGGTGGGGCAGGCACAAGTCAGGCGAGTCCTGGGGAGGCTCAAACAATGCCCGCTTGCTGCCGCATTCAACCCCGAGAGTTCCAGCAGTTCCCTGACAGTTTGCGGAAGCTCTAAGGTTAGTAAATGAATTTCCTTCCAATATAATGTAGATGCCCTTTAAAGTGCTGTTTTTTTCGATGTATCCCAGCATGGGTGAGTCTGTGCTCGGGCCTCTCAGCAATATCCCTCTGTACTGCAGGTCGCTGCAGCAAGGATACGTGGGTACCGTTTCTCTGTCTTTCCTACCTGTTTCTATGTGGTCCTTCTCTGCGCAGTAGCTGTTCAATCAGCCCTCAGGTCTTCTTCAGGAAGAATTGCTCTATTTGTAGGTGTAGATTCAGTGTGTTCAGGGGAGGTGAGCTCGGGGTCTTCCCTCACCACCATCTTGGATCATTCTTTCTACAAAATCTTTATTGCTTAGACGCCAAACTCTGTTAAAATTTTGTAAAGCCTCTATTTTTTAAATTACGCCCCTTCCATATGAAAATATTGACATAAAATCTTTCAATCAGTACCATATTGCTGCAGCAAAGTATTATTTTTCCAAGTGACCATAGCTAGAACTAGAGTTCCTATAAATGATTGTTAACTGAAAATTTATTTATAACAAGAACTTGTTAGTATTACATTAAAACAAAATAAGAATGCAAAATTTATATTTTTTATCACATTGATTGAATGGGTGGGGACGTATTACTTCTTCACTATAAACTTCATATTTAAATGTTATCCCCAAAGTAGATTTTTAATCTATGGTGTCTAATCCATTTTAAGCCATGTTTTAAGATATATCTGGATATAAGAATGAGAGCTTATGGTTCTACCTTTTTCCTGTGATCCATATGAAAAATTCAAATATCCCATTAAAGGGAACTTAAGGGCAAGTGGGGCAGCATGATGGTGTAGGTACAGGTAGGATAAATAGAGGAGAAACAAAGAAAATGGAAACAGAAATCTCAGAGTGAGATGGAAATAATTTATTCAAAAGCCCTTTCCATAATGACTGCAGTGCACTGTATGGCAGAAGCTCCATCTCATGGATCACATCCAAAAATGAAGTTTTCTCTTGGCCTCTTCCTTGGTGGCAAAGAGGAGCATTTGAGTGTTTTCTCTGTTGTGACCTCTTGCCCCCAGAAGAAGCTGGTGTCATCTTGGCAACAACACCATGTTATTTTGCTAGCCAGGCCCTCCAGAACCAAAGCGATGAATTACAAAACCCCTTTATTCTTCTACAGACAACAATAACAGATGAAACGTGTTAGGCAACAGAAAGGCTGAAGTTTCTAGGAGGTCACATATTTCAGATATATTATTTCCTTAACAAGTTTAGTGAAATAAATTTGAATTTTGATATGTACCAGGATGAACACAGAGAACACTTTGTTATCAGATGATTTAATGAGAATTGGAGATGATCCTCCACAGACGATTGATTATAGCCAGGATAATTCTAGCAAGCAGACATTTGAAATATCAGGTTTTGTTTGTTGCCTTAAAAATTCTCTTACACTGTTCCTTAAAAATAGATGGGGACAAAATTCTACCGTGTAGCTTTTAAATATTTTCGTCTACAGAGGCTCTTATTTTATGGCCAAAAGATACCTGTGCAGTCGACATCTCTATTTATTGAGGGTGAATCTCTGGCCTGAGGATGTCTTATAAAGTTTGCAAGCAGCAAGCAAAGTGGGAGCTTGGACAAGAACGACTGATTTTTAGCTGTGTGTGTGTGTGTGTGTGTGTCCCCTAACACTTGAAGTTTTATTCGTAGTCGAGCTATCAGATTAATCACGTTGACAAAACTGATGCAGTTGCAATTTGGAGGATCCCTCACTTTATTATTTACGTATTTTGTTTGTTTTTAGTTCATGGTTCAGGTTTTATCCTACATCCAGGGAACACAGTGAACCTGTAGTTTTAATTTTATTGTCTCTGGCCTTTATGATGGCTGTCATTTTTGTCTTCCTGATCTATAATTCCTGATCTAGAAATGAGTTACTCTCATCAAATAGCGCCTTGCAGAAGTACAACTATTTTCAGCAATAAAGCTAAACTTGGGTAGTTCTCCTGCCTGACTTTAGTTCTGTACTTATGCTTTCTTCCAAAGTGATAGGTCAGTAAGGTTAGGGGTGGTTAATGGAGCAGGAGAAAAGCAGAGGAAGAAGAGAAATACTGTAGAGTGTTTCAGAGAATATGGAGGAGAGAGCTTCCAAATATATAACCTATATATTTCCGTGGTAGTTTAAAGTATTATGCAAGAGTATAGTTAATTTAAATTTTTCTATATAAAATTGGTAAAATGTCGATGCTATTTATGTGTATAGAATAAGAACCCTCCACCTGAAAGGTTTTATGTCAAAGTGTATCAGGTCAGGCAGTAATAACACTGAGGTGAGACGCAGGAATTGAAAAGTTAACAAACACAGGGACTTAATGAAGGAAACTGTGCTTCAAGAACTGTGTGTCTGTGAGTATTCTTATATGTTCTATTACAGTTTCCAGAAGTTGGAGTAGAAAACAAACATAGCATTAAGAGGTGCCTGAACTGAGAACACATGGAAAATGCACATGCATTTACTGAGTTCAGTTACTATCAAAACCTTCCTGTGTAGTGAGGTCAATTCACCCTCCTAGGTTTCTCGGGCATTAGGTTATAAATTGTATAATAAAATTTCATGGTATGATTGAGTTTAACTTATGAAAATTTGATATATTCTGGCAACTTCTATATATGGGATTTTGCTGATTTCAGATACAAATACAAATTAATATTCCCAGCTACATATTATAAAATATTTATTAAATGCCTGTATTCTATTTTTCCTCAACACATAGCCAGTATTAGCCAGGCTTTCCTGTAAATTTAGTTGACCATCTACTACAGAAATCTGTCAAGTTTCTTGAAAGCAGGGACTTTATGTTATTTGGATTATATTTCTGGCATCAAATGCAAACCTGAATTTCAAGTACAGAAACAATATGGTTTCGTACAAATATGTCTTGTATTCTAATCTTCTGTGTATCTAGGAATAAGCACTGATTTTTCAAGCATTAATCTACATTATCTAATATTGTACATCAACTATACCTCAATAAAAAAGTAAACTATAAATGTACATTTATTGTCAGAAATTTAAACAAAGTAGAATTATGTTGATTAACAGTTAGTAATTTTTTTTCTGTAAAAGGCTAGATAGTAAATATTAGAGGTTCTTTGGCTGTAAAATCTCTGTTGTAACTACTCAACCTGCAGCTGTAGTGCAAAAGCAGCCGCAGAAAATACCTAAACAAATGGATATGGTTGTGTTCTGATAAAACTCTATTGACAAAAACAGGTGGCAGAGTGGACTTGGCCAATGGTTTACCGACTCCTGGTTTGTTTATATCATTAACAATATTCATTTCCCATCCTTTTCAATCTCACTCCTTGCCTGAGTGATAACCACTGCTAAAAATTTCCTATATATACCTTCAAATAGGTTTCCATGCATGTAGACATATAAAGCTCCTTTACACAAATAGAAACATGTTAAGTGACATGTCTGTTCACTTGATCTTTTTCACTTACCTATTGGAGATCTCGCCATACTTATATGGGTAGATCTACATAATTCTTTTAACTGGCGCCTATTATTTTACTGTATATATGCTCTACAAGTTATTCTAAGTCATCCCCCTGCTGATAGAATTTTAGATTATTTTAGTTTTTGATATGTCAAGCAATGCTAAGAATATATATTCTCATTCATAGAATTATACCTTGATCAGTTACTATTGCTGCATGACAAATCACCCCAGCGGCTAGTGGCTTAAAAACAACAACAATCATTTTGCTATCTCTCAGGTTTCCTGTGGGTCAGGAATTTGGGAAGGACTTTGATGGGGAATTCTAGCTCAAGGTCTCTCTTGCAGCTGCAGTCAGATAGTGGCTGGAACTAGAAGAGAAAAGGTATAGAGCAGCTGGGGGACTAGCCGGGAAAGACTTCGTCATATTTTCCCAGGGCTTCTCCGTGTGGTCTCTCCATGTGAACTAGTTTGACTTCCTTATAGCATGGTGCCCCAGGGTGGTCAAATTGCTTTACATGACAGTTAATGTCTCTGAGCTAGGACTTCAGTAAGCAAGGTGCATGTCATAGCACTTTTGTGATCTATCTTCAAAATTCACATAATGTTACTTCTTTTGTACCCTCATAGTCACAAAAGTGGGCTCAGTTTCATACATTTCTTCTATGAGGCTTGTCTTTTAATTGTCAGAGTTTTATTAAATGTTTACTTGAATATAAACTTTTTTCAAAAAGTTGAAATATAGTTGATTTAAAATATTGTGTTAGTTTTACTTTTTTTAATTTTTAATTTTTAATTTTATTTTTTTGTTGTTGTGTTAGTTTTAATTCATGCACTTTGGAGTTTCTACTGAGATTGCCGAATTAACATTTGTTTTGCACTTTGAGTCTTTTCATCAGTGAACATAGTGAATCCATTTATTTAAATTCAGTAAAGTTGTATGATACATTTTGTATCATATGGTCATGCACATATTTTGTTAGATTTGTTTTTAATTGCTTATGATTGATTGCTAATATAAGATGTACTTCAAAAAACATTTCTCATATCCATTTCCAGAAGACTGGTTGAAATTTTGTATTATTTATAATAATATAATAATCCTAATATAATGAGAGAGGCAGTGTAGCATAAGACAAGAACATGGATTTTAGAATCTGATTGCCCAGGTTCATATCTAAGCTTCTCCACATACTAGCTTTTCATCTTTATCCCACTACAAAACATTTCTCTTCATAGGAGTACTCGTTTATACATTGGGTAAGAGAAAGTACCTCATAAAATGGTCCTGAGGAGTAAACAAATTAAAAGATGTAAAGTAAATTGAATAATACCTGGCATAATAGTAATGCTATGCAAATTTTAAATAGTGCTATTATATTTCTATTCATCAATTTTTTTACTTATGTTTTTCTTTAGATAAACTACCACTAATTCATAAAAAATTTAAGCTTTTTCTCTTTCTATCCAGTCTTTATAACTTTTGTCATTTTCCTTTTTTTATAGTGCTTTTTCACTATGAGGTAGAAGGCTTCCTTTTCCAATTCCTTGGTTTAAAGGGGATACTTCTAATATTATACTATTAAGGGTGATATTTGCTGTAGCTCTTGAAAGATAACCTTCACCATGTTAAGAAAGTTGACTTTTACTCCTATGTTTCCAAGTTATTTTAAAATTAATAATATATGTGGAATTTTATCCAATTTTGTTATTGTGTGTTGAACTTTATCAAATCACTACTGAGCTAATCATATGATATTACTCCTTTATTACAATGGGGAATGACATAATATATGTATGTTGAATCACACTTACTTTCCTAGTATGGACCCAACTTATTTACATTCTATTTTTTTTTTTTTTTAAAGCACCCATCAGTTAGTTATATGAGGTACTACAACTTTTTTTTTTTTTAATTTATTTATTTATTTATTTATTTTTGGCTGTGTTGGGTCTTCGTTTCTGTGCGAGGGCTTTCTCTAGTTGCGGCGAGTGGGGACCACTCTCCATCGCGGTGTGCGGGCCTCTCACTGTCGCGGCCTCTCTTGTTGAGGAGCACAGGCTCCAGACGCGCAGGCTCAGTAGTTGTAGCTCACAGGCCTAGTTGCTCCGCGGCGTGTGGGATCCTCCCAGACCAGGGCTCGAACCCGCATCCCCCGCATTGGCAGGCAGACCCTCAACCACTGCACCACCAGGGAAGCCCTACATTCTAATTTTTAGAGTGTTATTATAATTTGCTAACATTTCATTGAATTTTTTGTACCGATCTTCATGGGTGAGATCTCATGTCTATAATATTCCTTTCCCATGCTGTTCTTATCTGACTCAAGCATATGTTAGCTTTTTAAAACAACATATTCTTTGATATTATAGTCTCTGCAAACATGCAAACTTGTAGGATGGAATAAAAGTGACAATAAAGAGAAACAGCTTTAAAAGTGCATACTGGAAATAAATTTAATGAGTTAAGCTGCCATCACAAGAAAAATTTTTAAAAAGACTAATATTTTAATTCCAAAGAATGTCCAATAAAGGAATTAATAAGAAAATGAACAGATAAGCAGAAACTAATAAATCAGAACTCCAAGAAGCAATAGTTTGGTTCAAGAAAATGAAATATTTATCCTTTGAGAAGTTTAAGTGAATAGACACACCTCTAGCCCATTGATAATATAATAAGAAAGGAATTAGGCACAGTTTAGCAGTCTTAGAAATGAACAATGGAACACAACTATATCTAAAACAAAGATTTTTTTAAGTAATAAGAAATGTGGGAACAGTTTTATGCAAATATATTTGAAAACTGGATGAAATCAAGAAATTTCTAGACAAAAATATAGCCATAAAACTTACTCAAGGAGACTTAGAAAACACAAATAGTCCTACAGTCATTAAAATCATGGAGTCACAGGTATACACCTACACACACAGACACCCACCCACACACACACATCATACACACATAAACAAAATTTAGAGTTGTTGAGAATCCAATACTGATGATTTTTGTTTCCACTAGTGTTAGCTTATATATTTTGTTTCATTGCATATTTTAAATTTTTGTATTGTGAGCTCATTATTTTTCATTGGATACTTCCTGTGCCACCGAGGTTGAGAGTCTCTTCTTCCAGACTAATTTTATATTTGCTTTGTTAGATGCACCAAAGAAATTATGAATCCCAAAGCAACTCATTGCTCTTAACTTTTCTTGGTGGGATTTCCCAAGCCATGTGAATAGTATACATTTGAATTGGAAATCTAGGTGAGGCCAGTTCTATGTATAAAACCTTTCAGAAATGACTTTTGTATTTTAAGTTGCAGAGTTAAAGTATAAATAAGCAGTAAACATATTACGATGTGCCAGTGCATTGCTATTTCTTTATCTCATTATTTCTGGATTATTCAAGTGGTATAAATTCACTCTTTAGACCAAGGGTATGCTGAATGGAGCTAGCTCACACTGGCTTGTGAGAGCTGATTGTCTACATCTCTCCCCAATTCCACGTTCATGACATCACCTTGGTAGCTTGAAATCAGCAACAGTGGAATTACTTACACCACAGAAATTAGTAGATGCTAAAAATCAAGACCTCCCCCCCCATTTTCCCCCAGTTATTCTGTTTCTAACCCAGGAAATCACAGCTTCAACCCAATGTGAAGGCTGATGCAAAACTATGAATTGTCTAGGAATTTTTTCTTTCTTACCCAGAGTCCAACCAGGAACAGACTAACTGCCTTATTATCACTCCATGAATATGAGTGGATTTCTCTTGTCCACACTTTCATTTAAGTTGCAGCCTTTGAATGTCCAGGCTTCTTGAGAAGTTACTACTCCTTGACTCTGGTCGACACAAAGCCTCCTCTTTTCTCCCTGTGTGATTATTAAAACTCAATCCTCTTGATCACTCCTCTGTAATAACTACCCTCAGGACAGCCAAGGCATCCACTTCAGCTAATTGCTCTGCCTTTCAATTTCCTCTTTGATTTTGACCCCTGGGGATTCTCTTTTTCAATTTAACTATGCATTTAAAAATCAATATTAATATACTTCTTCCAGTTTGATAGCCAGAATATTTTCATTTTATCTGTTTATGCCATAAAAAATAGCCTTCATCCATCTTTAAATTATAAGTTTTGATAAGGTTACAGAAAAGCGCAGAAAATTAAAAGCAATATAATAAATGAAACTGTATTGTAATTTTTATTTTGAAGTGAGAAGTTCCTGTACTGTGTTCTATGTTGGTTACCCAAAAGCTGTTGCAAATTTATTTAACTATGAAAACTATAAAATTAGGCAGTTTTGAGATGCATTTGTCAAGCTTGTGACTTTTTTTTTAATCCAGCTCTTCCTTTAATTAATTAATTAATTAATTTTATTGGAATAGATTTCACATACAAAATTAAGTTAGTTTCAGGTGTACTACATAGTTATTTATATTAGGCTTGTGGCTTTTTGATTTATTAAATTTCACAAATTGAGAGTTTATAAATTTTTGTTTTCACTTGTACGTATGAAACCTGTATATAATGATCATAGCAAACATAATATTTTGCAATTATTTTTAGTGTTCATGGTGTTATAAGCAAATTTCCACTTATGGATTTGTAATGCTTAATTGGAAGGTTATACTCTGATTTTATTTCACTATTTCAATATTGTTAGATATTAAATTGCTTCCCAATTTTTAAATATCATACAAAAACTAAACCAAAATAAACTTATGCCTATGAACTCCATATCTGGATAATTGCTTAAGATACTTCTTTAGAAGTGATTCTCATATTGGTTTATTAATATGATAGTGGAAGCCTCTCTGGCTTCCTATAAGTAGTGAATTACAACTAGAGAAAAAAAAAATCAAATTACTTTATTATTCAAAGTTACTGGGACTTCCTCCTTCTTTTAGAAGAGAAAAGCCTGTTGAGTCCCTGTGGGCAGAAAGTTCACATAAGATAAACTTCCTTTTATTTTCCAATCCAACCCTATATTCTGCTGTCTTGGTAAAAATAAACTCTGCCATTTGTGCAAAGCATTTCCTTCCATTTTTAGGATAGCCTGGCAAAAACAAATTGAAGTAATTGAAGCTGAGAATACAAAGAGTGCTTCCTAGAGGAAGGCAATTGGATTTGAAAGAGGATCAAAAAGCCATTTCCTGAGAAGATTGGAAAGACTGATCATTTTCAGCCTAAAAGAGAGTAAGGGAGAGTTCTTAGCCCTTTTTGTTTGTTTTTCAAGTAGATGTACTGTCAGATGTGAGAGTCCTATTCAGAAAGAATACTTTCACTGAAACATGATTTCAGAAAAATGACATTTTAGCCCCCTTGATCTGTATGGTTTTATAAATATGGAAGGTGCAAGGATCCACTGATTCCATTGCAGTTATCAAACCATGAGGTACGACCTGGTTGACCACGATCACAGAAGTTCTCAGCATTTCCCAGAAAATTTCTGGGAAATTTTATAATCAACCATGGTCACAGTGGCCCACAGTGTCCATCTCTGTGCCTCCCAGGCATTTCTACCAGGGAATAGAAAGTGACTGGAAACTACAGGTAATCCTCCCAGGTCCTCTCCCTCACCCCTGCTAATTCATTCATTCTCCAGCTAGGCCCAGCTCATAGACAGAAATCAATTAATACCCTCTGAGGTTTTATCCCATCACAACCCCTTTTCTTGTCTAGTCCCCTTGAAAAAAATGTACAGCCTAAACACTGAGAATTATGTTTTACTCGTTGGACTTTCTTAGGACTTAAGCCTGGGAGGCGGCCTCTCAGGTAGCTCTGAGGGCCTGCTCCAAAGAGGTGAGGGAGGAGCCGGGATATATAGGGGGCTTTGCAACAAAGACCAGGTAAGTCAGAACATCAAAAGGTTATGGTTAATTAAAGAAAACCAGGTATCTCAAGTTAATGAGTTTAGCACTTTTCTATGTATGGGAAGATGCAAGTCTGGGCTCATTGAAATCATTCCTTGGATGTGCACCTTAGCTATCTAGGGCCAGTGTCATGTGCTTTCCCTCCTGAGACCCCTCAGGGGTGGCGGTGGCTGCAGTGGCTGAGGGCTTGGCAACAGGCAGCCTGTTTGTGTCCATCCTGAATTTCCTCAGGGCTCACTGTCAGGGGCCACTAGAGTGGCTAAGTGGCTTAGTGGCTTGATGGCTGCAATGCCCTTTGTTTGCGGACAAGGCAGCCAACATTTTTCATTCACACCCTGTTGATTATAAAATTTCCCAGAAATTTTCTGGGAAATATTGAGAATTTCTGTGCTCCATGAGTAGCTGTGTGAAGCTTAGTAATGCTGATTTGAACAGGATTGAAAAAATGTCTCTTAATCCGCTTGTATCTCGGACTATCTTTTTGCCTCTTGTATCTAAATGATTTAAAAACACTAAATGAGTTCAATTTTATTTTCCTTTCCTGGAAGTGCCACTAATCACTCTCTGGGCTGGGAAAGGTGCTCTCCAAGTTACTTCAGGTTGAGAGATTGACAGTGGACTTGAGGGTCTTATTAAAATGCAGAATTTGATGTAGTAGGAGTGAGGGGAGGGGGGGAGTCTGAGATTTTGTATTTCTAACATGCCCCCAGGTAATACAGATCATATGTGCTCCAAGGACCATGCTTTTGAGGGAAAAGGCTGCTGTATGTCTGTCAGTTGGCAAATAGAGGGATGTTTAGTGAACTCTTCCCAGAAATGTAAGCTATGATAGGACTGTTATAAGGGTTTGTTCCCCAGGTGTGAAGAAAACATTGAATCTGACTTTTCTGCTATGATCAACGCTTGATAGAGTTATAGGCAATAGAGTATGTGTGTTTAAGCCAAGATCAAAAGTTTTGTGAAAACAGTCCATCACCTTGAGATTCAACCTTCTCTATATATTCAGTATATCTGTTAAATGTTCAAATTATTTAATAAGGTGAATGAGGGATTGATTAGTCATGGTGATTAGTTGGATATTACCAAAGTACCAAAACGTAACTATTTATTCTTGTTCTAGAAACATTTCAAAAAATTAAATAATTCATTGTTGAGCAACTACTCTGGATTATACATTATGCTAAGATATTAGAGAAAGGTAAATACCCTAAAGTCTTCAGAGAAACAGGACTCATGCACAAGTAGTCTATCAATTATCTGTTGCCGTGTAACAAGTCACCCCAACAGCTCAGGGGCTTACAACAATAAACATTTATTTAGCTCATAACTCAGTGGTTGATAGTTTAGACTGGGCTCAGTTGAGCAATTCTGGTCCCAGCTGCTCTGCATGCATCTGCGCAAGTCTGCCACGTGGCTCTGCTTTTGGAGATTGGCTGGATATCACCTGGAGTGATGGGAACAACTGAACTATGTGTCTCACACAGTCTGGTAGGATAGCCTTGGCCTGTTCACATGGCACCTCAGCAGGGAGAGTGGAAGCATGAAGGCCTCTTGAAGCCCGAGTTCAAAAATGGCCCATTGCTCCACTTGTCATATTCTTGTGGCCAAAACAAGTCACAGAGCCAGTCCAATTCAGGTCATAGAAAAATTAGACTCCACCTTTTGATAAGAGGAGCTGTGGGGTTATATTGCCAATGGGAGCATATACAGGAAAACAAATGATTACAGCCATTTGTGCAAACAATCTACCACAATTACATTTTAGACAAAAATTGTTGCATGCCCTGGAAAACTTGCCATATCTCTTCTTGTTATATTTCTGAGATATGCAGAAATTGAGGGAACAATTGTTCAGCCTGTAAATTGGGGGAACAATTCTCTTTATAAATTCACTATGGGAAAGATGATGAAAAGAACCTGTATCACGAGGCTAGCAAAAACAACTAGCTAGACCAATTTGGATTCGCTTTTCTGAATATTACGTGTGACAAAACAATTCTGGGTAAAAATGAAGATCAGCTAGCTCTCTGTCTGTCAAGAGAACTCATCATGAGAACGTATACAATTTTAATACTAGCTCATTTAATACTGTTATTCAAATTCCTGTTTGACTAACATACAGTGAACTCAGTTTTTAAAAATTGTTGATAAATAGCTCTTATTTCTTTTTTTTTTGTTGTTAAATAAGCTGAGTCTTGAATGAAGGATTGGCTAGTGGTTATAAATACAACCAAGGAAGGATATTGTCTCCAGTTCCTGTAATTCAGAAATGAAAAGAGTATAAAATGTATGAAACAGAAAAATTTTATACATTTTTGAAGAATGCAACAAATTTCATTAAGCTTCTTTACGATAAGATTGAATTAGAAGAAACATCCCTGGATTTGCTGTTATCTAACTTAATTATATAAACTTATTTAGAATATTTTATTTGGAAAAGAAGACTATTGAAAGAGAAATCCTTTTCTTAGAATGGCTGGGGCACGCATGAAACTAACAGCACAGATCAGTAATTTTTTGAGGCATTAAAACATATTTAATTGATAATATGAAAAATACTAGGAAGTATATGTGCTTACCCAGTGGGCCCAATATTAGTATTATAGCGCTACAGTTTTAATTCCCAGGGGAAAAATAAAACACATTGTTCCATTGTGTTTGTATATGTATATAAATACATATATTTTGTATATAAATATATGTATTTAAATACATATATGTGTATAAATACATATATTTTGACCTTGCCTTTTTCTAGACCCTAGAGACACCATTATCTGTTTAACTACATTAACAATAGTTTCCTGCAATTGATGGATATAAATTTTTGTGTGTCTGTTTGAAACGGCATCATTTATAGAATCTGCAGCTTACAGTGGTGCCAGTCGCATAGCAGTGCTGACAGATCTTGGTGGAGAGTAATTACAGATGTTGATCTCCACAGTCGGTGAATTCACAAACTCTGGAGTTGCTATTCATCTCTTATAGAAGCCTCTCAAGGGCATCCACTTGCAAAATACAGGCCTTAATATCTTCTGTTTAGACTACATTTTTTAGTCCTTTTCATTTTGTAGCTGTTAAGCCAGCAAATTAATATTTAAACATATAAGCTTCAAAACTTGTTTGAAAAGCCCATGTTGGTGAATTGATGTATAGTCTGTGCTTCTTTTCCATATCTTCTGTGGTTCCTCCAGAAATTATCTGAAGTCAAGCAATGTGCTTCAGTAAATCTACACACTGTCTAAGCACAGCCCCTACAAATCCTGAAAATCAAGTGATTCTTTCAGATCATGAAAAACTTGAGAAATAACAAAATAAGTCACATACAGAGATTTGGTAGCTTTCTTACATAGTACCACCACTCTCAGTTTTCAAGAGTTTCAACTTCTTGGTTAACCTAATACTTTTTGAAACTTACAAAACCGTTTTCTACTTAGCCATCCTTATTTTGTCTTCATATGAATATACTCCTTTGACTTGGGTGATTGGATCAGCAGAAAGAGACAATTGGCATAGATAGACTCAACTGTATCAAAATCAAATCATTCTAATCTTAGGGTGCCAATCAACCTTCGAATGCCCTTGGATTAACACGAATAAAACACTGCTGTTCCAAACTGCCAAAGGATGTTAAAATGGAACAAGAGCTATCAAATTAAGGCCAGGATCATTTTTTTTCATACTCTGATTACCTGGCTTAAATGTTTAAAATTCAGAACTCACTTCTTTTATGAAAGAGCTGGATTCCAGAAAAGGTTTTGAAAACCACATATCTCTTCAATCATTCTTGTTTTTTATTTGACTATATTTTATTTTATTTTATTTTTTTTCACACACACACACACACTGCATTTTATTTTTACAAGAGATAAATAGACTGACACCAAGCATTGTACATGGATGACCACAACAAAAGCAAAAATGATTGCAATTACCAAACATGAAACACACTCATACTATGTCATAATATTGACATTCAGTCCAGTAATCCTCCACTGTAACAGCTCCTTTACTTTGCAGTGAAAATTGATTTGTATATTCTTTGCCTCTGAGTCCTTGTGGGATTTTTTTTTTTTTTTTTTTTAATTCAGACAGAAAGTCACAAAAATTATACTCATCCTCATCAGTTCACTCAGTCCCATGTAATTAATTGTTTTTTTTCATCTTGATCTTTTGTTAGCACTTTTATGAGTTCATCAGTTTTTCATCAGAGTTCTGAAAATGCTTATTCATTCAGTTCAGCAGTACAGTCAGTTACCAGAAACCTGTACTTGTCAGAGTCTTTACCATGAATTTCTTGAAGATGAAACCCTTTTATAGGAACATATTTGCAAAATCATCAGAGTACACCCAGAACTGTCTGTAAATGACAAAAGACTTAAAAATGACCACGGTAAAAGATTTGATGAAAGTTCATAATAATGCAGTTGACAAGAAAATTAGTTATTTCTGAGATATACATTTTAAAGTAATAACTAGGATTATGACTTATAACATTATACCAGAACATATAAGATTTTTAGAAATTTCATGTAATGTCTGAAACTTTTATATTAACATATTTCCATACATATTTCCATACAAATACAAATATAAGATTTTTAGAAATTTCATGTAATGTCTGAAACATTTATATTAACATATTTCCATACATATTTCCATACAAATACAAATATAAGAATTTTAGAAATTTCATGTAATGTCTGAAACATTTATATTAACATATTTCCATACAAATAACCCAATGAAAGTTTAGTATTAGTTGTTTTGTTTGTTTTTTTATACTGCAGGTTCTTATTAGGCATCAGTTTTGTACACATCAGTGTATACATGTCAATCCCAATCGCCCAATTCAGCACACCACCATCCCCACCTCACCGCAGTTTTCCCCCCTTGGTGTCCATATGTCCATTCTCTACATCTGTGTCTCAACTTCTGCCCTGCAAACTGGCTCATCTGTACCATTTTTCTAGGTTCCATATACATGCATTAATATATGATATTTGTTTTTCTCTTTCTGACTTACTTCACTCTGTATGACAGTCTCTAGATCCATCCACGTCTCAACAAATGACTCAATTTCGTTCCTTTTTATGGCTGAGTAATATTCCATTGTATATATGTACCACATCTTCTTTATCCATTCGTCTGTTGAGGGGCATTTAGGTTGCTTCCATGACCTGGCTATTGTAAATAGTGCTGCAATGAACATTCGGGTGCATGTGTCTTTTTGAATTACGGTTTTCTCTGGGTATATGCCCAGTAGTGGGATTGCTGGGTCATATGGTAATTCTATTTTTAGTTTTTTAAGGAACCTCCATACTGTTCTCCATAGTGGCTGTATCAATTTACATTCCCACCAACAGTGCAAGAGGGTTCCCTTTTCTCCACACCCTCTCCAGCATTTGTTGTTTGTAGATTTTCTGATGGTGCCCATTCTAACAGGAGTGAGGTGATACCTCATTGTAGTTTTGATTTGCATTTCTCTAATAATTAGTGATGTTGAGCATCTTTTCATGTGCTTCATGGCCGTCTGTATGTCTTCTTTGGAGAAATGTCTATTTAGGTCTTCTGCCCATTTTTGGATTGGGGTGTTTGTTTCTTTGATATTGAGCTGAATGAGCTGTTTATATATTTTGGAGATTAATCCTTTGTCCGTTGATTCATTTGCAAATATTTTCTCCCATTCTGAGGGTTGTCTTTTCGTCTTGTTTATGGTCTCCTTTGCTGTGCAAAAGCTTTGAAGTTTCATTAGGTCCCACTTGTTTATTTTTGTTTTTATTTCCATTACTCTAGGAGGTGGATCAAAAAAGATCTTGCTGTGATTTATGTCAAAGAGTGTTCTTCCTATGTTTTCCTCTAAGAGTTTTATAGTGTCCAGTCTTATATTTAGGTCTCTAATCCATTTTGAGTTTATTTTTGTGTATGGTGTTAGGGAGTATTCTAATTTCATTCTTTTACATGTAGCTGTCCAGTTTTCCCAGCACCACTTATTGAAGAGACTGTCTTTTCTCCATTGTATATCTTTGCCTCCTTTGTCATAGATTAGTTGACCATAGGTGCGTGGGTTAATCTCTGGGCTTTCTATCTTGTTCCATTGATCTATGTTTCTGTTTTTGTGCCAGTACCATATTGTCTTGATTACTGTAGCTTTGTAGTATAGTCTGAAGTCAGGGAGTCTGATTCCTCCAGCTCCATTTTTTTGCCTCAAGACTGCTTTGGCTATTCGGGGTCTTTTGTGTCTCCATACAAATTTTAAGATGATTTGTTCTAGCTCTGTAAAAAATGCCATTGGTAATTTGATAGGGATTGCATTGAATCTGTAGATTGCTTTGGGTAGTATACTCATTTTCACAATGTTGATTCTTCCAATCCAAGAACATGGTATATCTCTCCATCTGTTGGTATCATCTTTAATTTCTTTCATCAGTGTCTTATAGTTTTCTGCATACAGGTCTTTTGTCTCCCTAGGTAGGTTTATTCCTAGGTATTTTATTCTTTTTGTTGCAATGGTAAATGGGAGTGTTTCCATAATTTCTCTTTCAGATTTTTCATCATTAGTGTATAGGAATGCAAGAGATTTCTGTGCATTAATTTTGTATCCTGCAACTTTACCATATTCATTAATTAGCTCTAGCAGTTTTCTGGTGGCAGTTTTAGGATTCTCTATGTATAGTATCATGTCATCCGCAAACAGTGACAGTTTTACTTCCTCTTTTCCAATTTGTATTCCTTTTATTTCTTTTTCTTCTCTGATTGCCGTGGCTAGGACTTCCAGAACTATGTTGAATAATAGTGGTGAGAGTGGACATCCTTGTCTCGTTCCTGATCTTAGAGGAAATGCTTTCAGTTTTTCACCATTGAGAATGATGTTTGCTGTGGGTTTGTCATATATGGCCTTTATTATGTTGAGGTAGGTTCCCTCTATGCCCACTTTCTGGAGAGTGTTTATCAGAAATGGGTGCTGAATTTTGTCAAAAGCTTTTTCTGCATCTATTGAGATGATCATATGGTTTTTATCCTTCAATTTGTTAATATGGTGTATCACATTGATTGATTTGCGTATATTGAAGAATCCTTGCATCCCTGGGATAAATCCCACTTGATCGTGGTGTATGATCCTTTTAATGTGTTGTTGGATTCTGTTTGCTAGTATTTTGTTGAGGAGTTTTGCATCTATATTCATCAGTAATACTGGTCTGTAATTTTCTTTTTTTGTAGTGTCTTTGTCTGGTTTTGGTATCAGGGTGATGGTGGCCTCATAGAATGAGTTTGGGAGTGTTCCTTCCTCTGCAATTTTTTGGAAGAGTTTGAGAAGGATGGGTGTTAGCTCTTCTCTAAATGTTTGATAGAATTCACCTGTGAAGCCATCTGGTCCTGGACTTTTGTTTGTTGGAAGATTTTTAATCACAGTTTCAATTTCATTACTTGTTAGTGGTCTGTTCATATTTTCTGTTTCTTCCTGATTCAGTCTTGGAAGGTTATACCTTTCTAAGAATTTGTCCATTTCTTCCAGGTTGTCCATTTTATTGGCATAAAGTTGCTTATAGTAGTCTCTTAGGATGTTTTGTATTTCTGCAGTGTCTGTTGTAACTTCTCCTTTTTCATTTCTGATTTTATTGATTTGAGTCCTCTCCCTCTTTTTCTTGATGAGTCTGGCTAATGGCTTATCAATTTTGTTTATCTTCTCAAAGAACCAACTTTTAGTTTTATTGATCTTTGCTATTGTTTTCTTTGTTTCTATCTCATTTATTTCTGCTCTGATCTTTATGATTTCTTTCCTTCTGCTAACTTTGGGTTTTGTTTGTTCTTCTTTCTCTAGTTTCTTTAGGTGTAAGGTTAGATTGTTTACTTGAGATTTTTCTTGTTTCTTTAGGTAGACTTGTATAGCTATAAACTTCCCTCTTAGAACTGCTTTTGCTGCATCCCATAGGTTTTGGGTCGTCGTGTTTTCATTGTCATTTGTCTCTAGGTATTTTTTTATTTCCTCTTTGATTTCTTCAGTGATCTCTTGGTTATTTAGTAACGTATTGTTTAGCCTCCATGTGTTTGTCTTTTTTACGTTTTTTCCCCTGTAATTCATTTCTAATCTCATAGCGTTGTGGTCAGAAAAGATGCTTGGTATGATTTCAGTTTTCTTAAATTTACTGAGGCTTGATTTGTGACCCAAGATGTGATCTATCCTGGAGAATGTTCCATGCGCACTTGAGAAGAACGTGTAATCTGCTGTTTTTGGATGGAATGTCCTATATATATCAATTAAATCTATGTGGTCTATTGTGTCATTTAAAGCTTCTGTTTCCTTATTTATTTTCATTTTGGATGATCTGTCCATTGGTGTAAGTGAAGTGTTAAAGTCCCCCACTATTATTGTGTTACTGTCGATTTCCTCTTTTATAGCTGTTAGCAGTTGCCTTATGTATTGAGGTGCTCCTATGTTGGGTGCATATATATTTATAATTGTTATATCTTCTTCCTGGATTGATCCCTGGATCATTATGTAGTGTCCTTCCTTGTCTCTTGTAACATTCTTTATTTTAAAGTCTATTTTATCTGATATGAGTATAGCTACTCCAGCTTTCTTTTGATTTCCATTTGCATGGAATATCTTTTTCCATCCCCGCACTTTCAGTCTGTATGTGTCCCTAGGTCTAAAGTGGGTCTCTTGTAGACAGCATATATATGGGTCTTGTTTTTGTATCCATTCAGCAAGCCTGTGTCTTTTGGTTGGGGCGTTTAATCCATTCACGTTTAAGGTAATTATCGATATGTATGTTCCTATGACCATTTTCTTAATTGTTTTGGGTTTGTTTTTGTAGGTCCTTTTCTTCTCTTGTGTTTCCCACTTAGAGAAGTTCCTTTAGCATTTGTTGTAGAGCTGGTTTGGTGGTGCTGAATTCTCTTAGCTTTTGCTTGTCTGTAAAGCTTTTGATTTCTCCATCAAATCTAAATGAGATCCTTGCCGGGTAGAGTAATCTTGGTTGTAGGTTCTTCCCTTTCATCACTTTAAGTATATCATGCCACTCCCTTCTGGCTTGTAGAGTTTCTGCTGAGAAATCAGCTGTTAACCTTATGGGAGTTCCCTTGTATGTTATTTGTCGTTTTTCCCTTGCTGCTTTCAATAATTTTTCTTTGTCTTTAATTTTTGCCAGTTTGATTACTATGTGTCTCGGCGTGTTTCTCCTTGGGTTTATTCTGTATGGGACTCTCTGCGCTTCCTGGACTTGGGTGGCTATTTCCTTTCCCATGTTAGGGAAGTTTTCGACTATAATCTCTTCAAATATTTTCTCTGGTCCTTTCTCTCTCTCTTCTCCTTCTGGGACCCCTATAATGCGAATGTTGTTGCGTTTAATGTTGTCCCAGAGGTCTCTTAGGCTGTCTTCATTTCTTTTCATTCTTTTTTCTTTAGTCTGGTCCGTAGCAGTGAATTCCACCATTCTGTCTTCCAGGTCACTTATCCGTTCTTCTGCCTCAGTTATTCTGCTATTGATTCCTTCTAGTGTAGTTTTCATTTCAGTTATTGTATTGGTCATCTCTGTTTGTTTGTTCTTTAATTCTTCTAGGTCTTTGTTAATCATTTCTTGCATCTTCTCAATCTTTGCCTCCATTCTTATTCCGAGGTCCTGGATCATCTTCACTATCATTATTCTGAATTCTTTCTCTGGAAGGTTGCCTATCTCCACTTCATTTAGTTGTTTTTCCGGGGTTTTTTCTTGTTCCTTCATCTGGTACATAGCCCTCTGCCTTTTCATCTTCTCTATCTTTCTGTAACTGTGGTTTTTGGTCCACAGGCTGCAGGATTGTAGTTTTTCTTGCTTCTGTTGTCTGCCCTCTGGTGGTTGAGGCTATCTAAGAGGCTTGATGGGAGGCTCTGGTGGTGGGTAGAGCTGACTGTTGCTGTGCCGGTCAGAGCTCAGTAAAACCTTAATCCACTTGACTGTTGATGGGTGGGGCTGGGTTCCCTCCCTGTTGCTGTGGCGTCAGAGCTCAGTAAAACCTTAATCCACTTGACTGTTGATGGGTGGGGCTGGGTTCCCTCCCTGTTGGTTGTTTTGCCTGAGGCAACCCAACACTGGAGCCTACCCGTGCTCTTTGGTGGGGTTAATGGCAGACTCTGGGAGGGCTCACGGCAAGGAGAACTTCCCAGAACCTCGGCTGCCAGTGTCCTTATCCCCACGGTGAAACAGAGCCACCACTCGCCTCTGCAGGAGACCCCCCAACACCAGCAGGTAGGTCTGGTTCAGTCTCCCCCAGGGTCACTGCTCCTTCCCCTGGGTCCCGATGCACACATTACTTTGTGTGTGCCCTCCAAGAGTGGCGTCTCTGTTTCCCCCAGTCCTGTCAAAGTCCTGCAATCAATTCCCACTAGGCTTCAAAGTCTGATTCTCTAGGAATTCCTCCTCCCGTAGCCGGACCCCCAGGTTGGGAAGCCTGACGTGGGGCTCAGAACCTTCACTCCAGTGGGTGGACTTCTGTGGTATAAGTGTTCGCCAGTCTGTGAGTCACCCACCCAGCAGTTATGGGATTTGACTTTACTCTGATTGTGCCCCTCCTACCGTCTCACTGTGGCTTCTCCTCTGTCCTTGGACGTGGGGTATCCTCCTTGGTGAAGTCCAGGGTCCTCCTGTCAATGATTGTCCAGCAGCCAGTTTTGATTCTGCTGCTCTCGCAAGAGGGAGTGAGAGCACGTCCTTCTACTCCGCCATCTTGGTTAATCCTGTGACTATATTTTAAAATACATCTATCCAAGCAATGCAGCATAATGGAAAGAGCAAGGGCTTAGGAATAAACAAGATGATTTCAAGCCCTATCTTGGCCTGGAACCTTAGACAACTTTGTACCTCAGTTTTCCTACTTTAAAATAGAATAGTACCTCTCTTGTGAGGTTAATGTCACATTTAAAAATGATAATGTATGTAAAGCACCCTGGACAGAAGTTGAGGCATAACAGATGATAACCAAATTTACTGTTTCATCTATGTGTGTATGTATGTGTGTTCTCCATCAATAATTTATTGAGTTTAAGAGTTTCTGAGGCTGCTTCTACTATTTCAAGTGTCAATATTTTTCTTCTTGTCAGGGAATAACATGTACTTTGAATAAATAATATTTATTTCCATCTTTCTTTTATCAGTAAATTTTATGAAGTGCCTAACTAACTAAATTAAGATGCTGTATTAGGCACTAGTACATGAAAAGATGCTCGACATCATTATTCATTAGGGAAGTGCAAGTGGAAACCACATTGAGATATCACCTCATGCCTGTTAGAATGATCATCATCAAAAAGACAAGAGACAACAAATGCTGAAGTGGATGTGGAGAAAAGCGAACCCTCATGCACTGTTGGTGGGAATGTAAATTGGTACAGCCACTATGGAGAACAGTATGGAGGTTCCTCAAAAATTTTAAAATAGAATTACCATATGATCCAGCACTTCCACTTCTGGGAATATATACAAAGGAAAAAAAACCACTAAATCAAAAAGATATCTGCACTCCCATGTTTATAGCAGCATTATTTACAATAGCCAAGACATGGAAACAAGCTACGTGTCCATCAATGGTTAAATGGATAAAGAAGATGTGGTGTGGTTCAGCCTTAAAAACAGTGGAATCCTGCCATTTGTGACAACATGGATGGTCTTTGAGGGCATTATGCTAAGTGGAATAAGTCAGACAAAGAAAGACAAATACTGCATGATTTCACTTATATGTGGACTCTAAACAAACAAAATCACCAAACTCATAGAAAAAAGAGATCATATTTATGGTTACCAGAGGCAGAGAGTAGGAGGAGGGGGAATTCAAGGAAGGTAGTCCAAAGGTATAAATTTCCAGTTACAAGATAAGTAAGTACTAGGCATGTTGTGTACAACACGCTGACTGTAGTTAACACTGCTCTATGATATGTAGCAAAGTTGTTAAGAGAGTAGATCCTAAGGGCTCTCATCACAAGAATTTTTTCTTCTCTCTCTTTTTATTGCATCTATATGAGGTGACGGATGTTAACTAAACCTATAGCGGTAATCATTTCACAATATATGTAAATCAAATCATCATGCTGTCATCTTAAACATATACAGTGATGTATGTCAATTATTTCTCAATAAAACTGGGAAACAAAAGATACTGTTTTAGGCACTGAGTCAGCCACAGACATAAATTAGAAACTACCTTGACAGAACTTAAAATTGGAGACATAATATTTATACAAATATAACTATGATACCAATTATGAGATGATACCCTTAGTCACCAGCCATATGTTGAGAGCAGAGAGAGGGCACTTGCCATTTGGAGCAGGGATGGGAGGTGCCTGGGTGGGTGGATGAAGGCATTTGAGGGTGACCTTGAAGTAAAGCTCAGATTTGAGCCTGTGTCATTGGAGAAAGGGGGATTTCAAACAGTGAGCATAGCATGAGTAAAACATAATAATGTACCTCTTATAGGGACTAATATGTATGCTTAATTTGTCTGGATGTTAGAATGTAAGAAAAGATAAAAAGGTTGGGAAGATGAAAGTTTGGGAAAGGAGACTGGGGTCAAATAGTAGAAAATCTTGAATATTGGGTAAGGAGTGTTGATTTTTTTCTTTTGATTGACCAAATATAGTACTTCTTTCTGTTTTTGTTGACTCCACTCTACATACTCAGAGTGGCTCAGTCTCTTCCCTGGGCCGTCTCACTGATAGCGTATCACAATGCTAGCTTAGGCTTAGCTTTTCTTTAAATACCCTGTGTGTTGTCTCTCCTTTTCCTTCTCTGCTTAGCTCATAGGCTGATTCCGAAGGTACAGAACCAAGGTTAGAGATAAATATCGACTAGCTGTCTTGGTCTCAGAATGAGTCAGGGCCAGTTTGTCTCTTTCTCTTTTGACATCTCATAAATGCCATGTCAGTGAATCCCATTGGCCCACGGAAAGGGAAAAGGACAGAGATTCTGAAAGGTGTCCAGGAACATGCTGTTCTCAGAACAGCAAAAGGTGGGGGAATGTGTGTGTAGAGAAATCAAAACAAAATGCATTTGTTCACCTCAATGCTTTTGTTTCGCTTCTTAGAAGTGAATGCTGTGATATTTTGCCAGTTTCAAATACCTCCCGTCAGACTTCAGGATAAAGCAGAAAGACATTTTTTTTTTTTTACCAGAAACAGTAATGTTATGTGAAAATCACTTAGCTGTTCCACATGTGCTTAAAGAGCTTAATAAATGTCATTCTTTGTGCATGAAAATTCAGAAGGTGGCGGAGGATAGAGTGAGATCTCTGTAGGTACACAATACTCTCATCTGCTGCACAGGGGCCCAACCTGCCTTTTCCCTGAAACCATGGGAGACCTTCAGAACTACAGATGCTGGGGCCTCACACCCGGATAGGTTCAGTGAATTTTAACCCCACACATCAATGGAAAGTCCAACCAGGGTTGAGAGCCATTCCAACATTCCAAATCCCCTCGTGTTCCTGTTTAGAAACCTTAGCATTAGAGGCTGTAAGAGATATGCTCACACTGCTGATCAATAAAAAAAGCTAGGCCTAGAGCACAGTTCTTTAGACTACCAGTGTGCTTTCCCCAAAGTTTGTTGTTTCCTCACACATCATGGAATTTGGGGATTTATCATCTATTTACTTCTAACATTAAATTATTAAGTGAGGCAGTCACTTAAATTTTTATGTCATCCACTATTCCAAGTAAAAGGAATATAGCAGAAAACAAAAGCCCTGTACTCAGTGAGCTAACCCTTGACGATGGAAAGGAAGAAAAGGACACCTACAATGAACATAAGTAAAAAAGTGAGGAAATAACTCCAGAGCAATATGGGGTGTACGGGTGGTGAATTTGAGCAGCTGTATTAGATGCTTGATACTTGTAGACACTGAGGACACAGGGATTCAAAATAACTCCTCAGTGCAAAATAACTGGACTTGAAGGTTGAATAAAGACTGCCAGGAAATAAACATGGATGGGAATCTCAAGCTGAAGGTTCAGTTTGTGCAAAGGAATGAATTTGTGAGAGGAAATGGTACCTTCAAAGGATTACAAATCAGTTCAATTGTGTTGGAACAAAAATTGAATGAGGTTAGAAAAAAATAGATTTCAGTCAGATCATGAAGGGCAGTATATGCCTTGCAAGTGTATTGGTTGCTTTACTCCTATGGGAGTGTTTCTCAAACTATAGTATGTGTTATGTTACTACCTGGAGAACTTATATACCTGAAGATTCCTGGCCTGTCTCCAGTATTTCTGATCCAGTGACTCTGATGATGATGGCCTGCTCTACTTTGAGAAATACTTCTCTGGATGATGGCACAGCATTAAAGAAATTTAATGTGGGAAACGTGAATAGATTTTCATATTGTTAACAGTTAACATGAGAAAAGTATGGGAGATATATTGGGGGCAAAATGATATATTTGCTAGGGAAGTTATGACAGTACTATAAGAGGGAGATAATGAAGGCCTTTACTAGGGCAGCAGTGGAAATGAATAGAAAGTAGGAAATGGGCATTTAAAATATTTAAGAGCTGGAATTGACAAGTGACAGGACTTAAGAGCAGAGTTAATATAAGGAAGAGTGTGGAATATACAGTTGCTTGCAGGCATTTCATTTGAGTAATTGGATGGAAGGTATTATTAGCAAAAAGATGAGTTCAGACTTGGCATGTTTATCTCTAAATGAGGTTCAACATCACCTCAGGGGTCAGTTGTACCTACCAATCTGCATCTCAGGAGAAAAAATGCTCAAAGACATTGATTTGAAAATTGTCAATATATATGCAACCAATAAATTTCATAAAGAAGATCAGGAAGAAATGATGAGAGAAGCAGAAATTATGGAAATTGAGAGAGGAGAGAATTTCCAGAAACAAATGCTTAAATGTGATAAATACCCAAAGAGGCTGAGTAAAATATTTTGAAATTGCAATTTTAAAGCCATTGGTGAACTTAGAGGAGTAAGAGTGATAACCTACATTTTATGAATTGTCACTGAAAGGGAAGATTAGCGATGGGGGCAAGCACATACAATGTAGGTATATCTCAGAATGAGGGTTCTTCATACACACCCACCCCCACACACCCCTTTCTGTTGCCTATTATAAAAATCGTTCTTTTTTGTATATGCTTAGCAAATTGAAGTATGAAGAAGGCAAGCAGAATGAAGAAAATTCAAATGATGGCACTAAGCCTCATGAGCCAATAGAATAATAAATATTTGTGTAAGAAATTAATGGGCTCACAAAAGTAGCTTAATGTACTTTAAAAGAAGGGCAGAAACTAATCTGAAAGTTTATTTTCAATATTCACATCTCCAGCTTTTATTCTTGATAAAATAAAGATTTAAAAAATCATGGCAATTTCAGTTATACAAGTAGACCTCTGCCACAATATTTTTTGTAAAACCATCGGATAGTTTTAGAAGAGGGAAAATAATATAGAATTATATGTTACAAATATTTCAGGAAAAACAAATATAAATATTCAGAATGTCTTCAGAACTTTAATGCCCAAGTCTCCATAAAATTTAGCATCACAAACATTTTTACATCTTAACTAGTTCACTATCGTGTGCATCAGCAAGCCTTACTTCTCTATCTGGATTCTTTCAGTTTCCGCTTGAGGATGGGAACAAATCTACTTAGGCATTTTCTAACATCTCCCTATATATTAATAATAGATTATATCCTAAAAAGACTTAGGGATATGCTGTGCAATAGAAATATAATGTGAACCACGGGTTTAATTTTAAATTTTCTAGGAGACATGCTAAGAAGGCAAAAACACATAAAAACCAGGCAAAACTCATTTTAATAATGTATTTTGTCTATCATGATATAGCCAAGATATTATTATTTCAATATGTGATCAATATAAAAATTATTAATAAGATAGTTTACATTCTATTTTTGCCTAAATCTTCAAAATTTAATGTGTATTTTACTCTTCCTGCACATCTTAATTCAGATTGTCCACATTTCAATGGCTTGGTGGACACCTGTGGCTAATGGTTGCCATATTGGATAGTTTACATTCAAGACTATTCATTGTGTAGACTGTGTCTCTTACGTATAACCCAAACAGAATCTTATAATCATGCTTCATTTTCACCCAAGTTACAATGTTTCTGTTATTTTACTGTAAAATACTCCAGTGTGAGTAGCTGATTCGAGAAGATAAGTCTTCAATAATTAATTATTTCAAAAAGAGTTACTTAGCACCTGTAACTCTTGTCTTGTTAAGGGTTTGGAGCATAGGGGTAAACAAGATAGCTGTGCCTACAAAGGCACTCTCATTCTAGCAAAACCTAGGTACAATACTTGACTTGAATGGAGGAAATTGAAAATGACACCTAGTAGTCATTTCTTCCAAAATGACACATTGGCAGTTTAGGCTCATGCACTTTGGATATTCAGCAAAGAAAAGGCTTAAACTTGGGAAACATTAGAATAATGTTTGTGAAGATGACAGACCTTGAACTAGGCTTCAAAGTCTGGGTGAGGTATGATTTGGTAGAAAATGGAAAACCTAGACTCAGGGAACAAAAGTAATAAAATCATGGAAATGGGAATGAGTATGGCAGGGAAGAGGAACAGGAAAACAAGCAGCTGCCTGGAGAGGAGGGTTAATGAAAGGAAAACAAGATATAAAAAGTGATTGGGGCTTGGGCAAAGTAGGCATTTTTCCTTGCCTTGAATGGAAACCTATTGTAATACTGTTCATAAAAGACTGCCTAGAAGATTATAATGTGGAAATTTTCATGCACCATTGCCTTGAATAAACCCTTGATGGAAAAAAATCTCCCGCCAAAGGCAATATACTCTAAAACAAATAAATATCTTTCAGCGCTTCTTGAGTATGGCATGAGGCAACTCCATATTTATCCCAACTCCTTTGGTTTCATATTGTACAGAAGATAACCCAGAGATGTTAGCGTAATCTTCACTATCATCAACTCTCTAGAGGGTAATTTTTTACTTTATACCAAATATGAAGTACCACACCAACAATTTCTGAAAAATTGTTCTTAAGTTTTAAATATATCCACTTCTAGGATTTTATGAGAAGGAAATAACCAGAGAGGTCCACACTGAACTAAGTACAGGGACATATTGCATTTATAGCAATAACAATTTGAGAAACCTGATGTCCAACATTTAGTCATTAATTAAATATATTTGGTCCACTAATACTATGTGATATTATGAAAATACACATCATGTTTTCAAAGATTATTGGATTATATTGGGAAATACTCATGATGTAATTATTAACTTCATATTGAAATATAGGCATATAAAATTATACAAACCTTTAAGGACACAAATGGATGATTTTTTTTACAACATTATAAAGCCCATGTAACCAGTGCTCAAATCAATCAGTAAAATAATACCAGCTCACCAGAAGTTCCTCTAGTGTTCCCTTTACCCTCACTTCTAACAGCCTAAAATAATTTTCCTTCTTTTTCAAGTTTTTCTAACTGAAATCTTGTATTCCTTTGTGTTTATTTGGCAGATTTAATCCATGCTGTTGCATGTGGTTTAATTTCTTCTAATTGGTGTATAGCGTTCCATTATATGAATATACAAAACTTCATTTACCCATTCTACTGTTGAAAGAAGTTTGGGATGTTTTCAGTTTGAACTATTACAAACAGTGCTTTTAGGAACTTCTTTTTCATAATTCTCATGAGCTATGTATACATTTCCATCAAGCATATGAGCAGGAATAAAATTGCTAGGTCATAATGCCATGAATAGGATGAACTTTCATATCTATTGACAACAGTTTTTCAAAGTGATTGTACCAGTTTTATTTCTACGCACAGTATATGAGAGTCCTTGATTGCTCCACATCCTTGGTATATATTTGATCTTATCTGACATTTTCAAGGAAGCGATTTTGGTGGATAGGAACAACTTTGCATTTTGTTTTTATTTTGAATTTCTCCTAATGTCTAATGAATTTGATAAGCTTTTTATAACTTTATTAGTCATTGTGAAATCAGCCATGTGAAATTCCTGTTCAAGTCCTTTGCCCATTTTTTATTTAAAGATCTGCTTTTTTTCTTATTGATTTATATATTCTGAATATTAACCTTTTATTGATATATACATTACAATTTTTTCCTTCTAGAGCTTGTTTTTCACTTTAACGGTATTCTTTTGCATCAGTTGCACAGGTTTGGATAATTGAAAGTACTTAACAGACTCTTCAGGCTTTTACTCATACGATGCTTTAATAAAGATAGAAGTTATGGTCGGGTAGGAGAAAGAAAGCACAGGCAACACTGGCGTCCCAGGAGACTTCCAGATGCAGCTCTTCAGGGTCCTTTCTGAGTCACACAGTATATAGATTGTCTTCAGATCACGTGCCACGTTCCATACTCACTCAGAGCTATAAATACAGCATCGATCAAAACAAACAAATTCCTTACCTTCATGGAGCGTATTTTTATTTCAGTTAGTGAGGGAGAAACAAATGAATAAACAAATAAATATACAAACTATCAGATAGTGATATGTACACTGGGCAAAAATAGTGTAAGCTTATGTGAATAGGGCATATTTTCTACAGTAGGAAGGGGAGGAAGAAATAAAAGTTCCTTGATAACATGATGTTTGAGTAGAGACCTTAAGAAAATGACAAAACAAGCAATGCAGTTATATGTGGGAAGTGTTTCCAGGCTGAATAAGTAGAAAACGAAAATTCTCATGCAGGAGTTATGTATGGGCTTTTTGAAGACAAGCAAGCGTGGTTGAAAAGAATGAGCTGGGTACGGTGAGGAGAATCATAAGAGATTAGTTTGGAGGGACACCAAAATCTAGTAAGATATAGTAATCATAGCAATAGCTAATTGAGATGGAAAAAATCATTGTAGTGTATTAAACAAAAGAGTGACCTGATCAGAGTATGCTTTGAAAGCTTGCTCTGGCTGCTGCTTTGAGAATAAATTTTAGGAGGGCAATGGGGGAAGCAAGGTGTTTGCCTAGGATGCTACACTGATAACCTAGGAGAGACAGTATCGTGGTTTAGATGAGAGAGGGATTGTACAGATATATTTTGAAGATAGAACATTTATGGTTTGATGATGAATTGGAATCACGTAAAGGAGTAGTTAGTGATGTCTTCTAGGTTGTGTTCTATTCCACTGGTTTCTGAAATGGAAAATATTTGTGGAATGAAGATGTTTTAGGAAGATGGGCTGATTGGTAGAAATTAATTAAAGGGGAAGAAAAGTCTCACCACTTTAGTTACCAGGTAGGCTGTACATTTAAAAGTGTTGAAGGTGACCTGGATTATCTTTATAAGAACCAAAGTTCAGGAAATTTCCTGGGAATAATTGATATCAAAGAATTTAGTGTCACTTAGAAGGATAATATTTTTTAGTTTTTTCCTTTAAAATTTCCTCTCTTGTATAGGAAGTCCCTGAGGTACTTAAAAATGATTCTGAAATTATCAACTTTTTTTCTCTTTGAGATGCAATTGCTCTGGCTTGTATCCATTTTAGTGTCTTCCACATTTCTGATAAATATATGGAAATTTTCTCACCTGTCATGTCTTATAATTTATAATAATAAATATTTCATGAAAACACAGGTGCTTCTTCCTTTTTCATTTCTTTTCTTTTTTGTGTATCATATTTTACCTGTAGAGTTTTTTTAGTTTTGCTACATTTAGAACTTGGATGAAAACATATTTACAGGATGATATGATAAATACATGTGTTAATGGCTCTGATCTCTAAAATTTTTAATACGTATCTGGTAGAAATGAAGTCACTCATCCACATGGTGTTAACTACCATTCACTTGGCGAATGGTTAATCATAATTGTAGGTGGAGTACCAAAAAGGAAATAAGTGGATAAAGTTATAATTATAACAAGACAGTAACTCAAAAGTGATTCTGTTATCTGTAGGTACCAACAGAGTTGCTGACTAAAATAATTATCCTATATTATTTACTTTTAACATTTCTTATAGTTATTGTACACTTTTAAAGATGTAGCATTCCCAAAACTTTAGTGAGATTATGGATTAAATCAATTCAAAAAGTGGAACATATCTAGTTTACAGGACAATTCCAGTAACTAAAAATTTGGGGTCATAGCTACAGAAGCTAAAATCTTACATTTATTTTTCCTTTACATTTATTCATCTATCCATGCAACCATGCATTTCATAAAATTAAAGGGAATCCAGTCTATGCCAGGCACTGTTCTGGGTCTCCGGAGTACAAATAGTAATGAAACAGACAAATATTCATAACTGTATGAAACTTTCATTCTGGGGAGAGGGGTATAGAATTAAAATGGTCAAATAAATAAGTTAAAATACAATGTCATATATGGTAAGTGCTATGTCAAGGGAAGGAAAGAGAAGTAGGAGTTGCCATAATTAGGCACAGATGGGTATTATCTCCAATTTGCTTGGAAACAAATGAGGCATAGATTTCTGGAAATGAAAGATAACTTGAAATTAGTCCTGATGGTCTCAGGTGGAGAGAGGAGGCAAGGCTGTAAGTTCTGTGGAAAAGGAAACATCCTGTCAGGAACCTGCAGAATTCTGAGGGTCTCCTCTTCTCTCTTGCCAGAGATACCGAGGCCAGAAAGATGTCTTCCTACTCAGAGCTTGCAGAGTTTCTCAGCTCGATCTTGACTCCTGTGAGGGGAAATAGGGGGAAGAACAATATATTTTCCAATATCCAGACTGTTCTCACTTCATTTATATAATCCTTCTTTTCTATTCATGTTTTCCCTTCTATGTGTGCATTAGAGCATGGGTTCATCTTTGCCCTGTTTTCTTCTCAAATCACAGAGTGCAAGAGGAATATGAGCTTTCAATTCTTTAGGTAAAATATATTAGGTACAATCAAAATCCTCAGATTAAAATCTCTATAGAGGAAATTTATCCCTGTCACTGGAGGAAGAAGAAGAATCCTAAGAGGTAAATCGAATAAGGAAGCATATAGAAAACCACCTATGGTATTTACACAAAGGTGTATTGTAGTTTAAAAAGAGACTATGGTGGTCATATATGTACAAAATATTTCCCTCTCTCCACTTCCCAGATTTATGGTGCATGTGCCAGTTTTCTATTGCTGCATAGCAAATACTCCTAAAAATTAGTGGAGTAAACCAACAACAATTTTATTATGTTCTCTATCACATGGATCAGACATTAAGGAAGGGCACAGTAGGGATGGCTCATTTTTTCTGTACAGTGACTGGTGCCCCCTCAGCTGTGGTGGCTTCAGTGGCTGAATATAAGTGGATGACTTCACCAGAGCCATATGGCTGGGGCCTCAGATAGGGGTGTTGAATGGGTTCTTCAGTTCTTTTCCACATTTTGCCTAACAACCAGGCAACTCTCTCTATACATCCTCTCCATGTGTCCTTTGTGGGCTTCCTCATATCACAGCAGTGCCAGGGTAGTCAGAAATGTTGCATAGGAACTGGCTTCTCCCAGAGTGAGCCTTCCAAGAGTAGGAAACTGGCAATCTCTTAAAGCCCGGGCCTGGAGATCGGTACAGGGCCATTTCCTTACATTCTCTATTTGTAAAAGTAGTCACAAAACCTACTCAGATTCAAGGAAAAGGGTCACAGAACCAACTTCTCAAGGAAAGGAGAGTCAAAGAATTTGTGGCTCTATCAGGATTACAATTTTTGACTTCCTGAGAATTGAGTGGGTTCGTGTGACTAATTCTAGTCAATGAGTTGTGGACGGGTTGGCCTGTGTCACTTCCAGACTAGGGCATTCATCTCCATTTCGAGACTCTTCAAAAGTCTCTTTCCCTTAGACATAGAACCTGATAACGTTTGAGAGATTAAACTGAGTCAAAAGCGAAGAGGCATGGAGTAGAGGCCTCAGTCAACCTATAATGGACATGTGGTGCAGGTTAGCCAGTATTTAATGTTGCCTGAATAGACAAAACAGCTCAAGCAGAATTTATCTTTATTATATTTTACTTGTTCTCTTGCCACTGTCATATTCCTGTCAGTGTCTGATAATTCCTTTCCTTCTCATTTTTTTCCCATTTATTTCATCGGCTTACATTTGCTTAGTGCAGGAATCAATTTCTCATGATTTCTATTTCAGGATAGCTTCATGTACTTTTAGGAACTATAAATGACAAGGAAGTTTCTTCAGTTTTACATTTAAAAGTCATTTGGTTAAATAAAAAGACTATGCTTTTCTTTTAAAATGTATTTTATTTTATTTATTTATTTTTGGCTGCGTTGGGTCTTCATTGCTGCATGCAGGCTTTCTCTAGTTGCGGTGAGTGGGGGCTACTCTTCATTGCAGTGGCTTCTCTAGTTGCAGAGCACGGGCTCTAGGTGCACGTGCTTCAGTAGTTGTGGCATGCGGGCTCAGTAGTTGTGGCTTGCAGGCTCTAGAGCGCAGGCTCAGTAGTTGTGGTGTATGGGCTTAGTTGCTCCGCGGCATGTAGGATCTTCCCAGATCAGGGCTCGAACCCGTGTCCCCTGCATTGACAGGTGGATTCTTAACCACTGTGCCACCAGGGAAGTCCAAGACTATGTTTTTCAAAGCCACTTTTTATGATGTAAGTATTTAATTTCAGAGAAGAGAAGTGTACAGTGGTCATTTTCCACGTATTTTTGCAGCTGGGCTTATTGAAAAGGATTGATTTAAATTGTATCTTTTGGTTTTTAGGTTGAAAGGGCACCCACTAGATGGCAACAATCATTGGATTTGATTTTTTTTTCAAATCAGAACTTCAAATCCCGAACACGGTACAACATGTCCCCAGAAAATGTTCTGTGTTCGTGTCGCAAACTGGGGAACATTCAGGATGAGTTTTATCAGGTCAGTCAAGCATGGTTAGAAAAGAAACCTTGAATTACAAGATAATAGAATGTCAAAATTAGAACTTACAAATGTCAAATCTCCACTCAAATCACACTTCCCTACTTCTCCTGAATAATGATCATCTGGAAACTGCTTGAACTCTCATGTGACAGGAAGATCAAAGAACAAAAATTGTAGCTCATTTCCTGTATGAATAGCTCTAAGTATGAGAAAGTACATCTTTCATTGCCATGGAATTTGTGTCACTGTCACCACATAATTGTGCACATGACTTCCAATCCTTAAGTGATATAGGACAACTATGCCTCTCTCACATGTTAAGATCTGAAATGACCACTGCCTTGTCTACGTGGTCCCTAATTATGACACTCATATAGAAAAGTACTGAATATCTCTAAAGTGACCATACATGCAACTACTATACAAATCAAGAAATTAAGTTCTGTCAGCACCCAGATGTGTATGTGTTCCTTCCAATAACATTCCATCCCTCTTTTGTAGAGGTAGTTACTATTCTGAACAGGTATATAAGAAGTTTCTTATCTATCTTTTCTTTTTTTCTAAATTGAGGTATAGCAGATTTACAATATTATATTAGTTTCATGTGTACAACATAGTGATTCAAAATTTTGTAGATAATACTCCATTTATATTATTATAAAATATTGGCTATATTCCCTGTGCTGTAGAATATATCCTTCTTGCTTGTTTATTTTATACATAGAGATTGTGTCTCTTAATTTCGTACCCCTGTCTTTCCCCTCCTCACTGGTAATCACTAGTTTCTTCTCTGTGAGTCTGCTTCTGTTTTGTTATATGCAATCATTTGTTTTATTTTTTAGGTTCCACATATAAGTGATAACATAGAGTATTTGTCTTTCTCTCTCTGACTTATTTTACTAGGCTTAATACCTGCATTGTTGCAAATGGCAGAATTTCATTCATTTTATGGTTAATACTCCATTTTGTGTGTGTGTGTGTGTGTGTGTGTGTGTGTGTGTGTGTGACATCTTCTTTATCCATTCCCTGTTGATGGACACTTAGGTTGCTTCCATATCTTGGCTATTGTAAATAATGCTGCTATGAACATTGGCGTGTGCATGTGTCTTTTAAAATTAGTGTTTTCATTTTCTTTGGATATATACCCAACAGTGGAATTGCTGGATCGTGTGGTAGTTCTATTTTTAGTTTTTTGAGGAACCTCCATATTGTTTTCCATAGTGGCTGCACCAATTTACGATCTCACGAACAGGATATTACGATTCCCTTTTCTCCACTTCTTTGCCAGCATTTGCTATTTGTAGACTTTTTGACGATAGTCATTTTGACAGGTGTGAGGTGATATCTCATGGTGGTTATGATTTGTAGTTCTCTGATGATTAGCCCTGTTGAGCATTTTTTGTGTGTGCCTATTGCCTATCTGTGTATCTTCTTTGGAAAAATGTCTGTTTAAGGCTTCTGGCCATTTTTTAAAGTTAGGTTGTTTGTTTTTTGGATATTGAGTTGTATGCACTATTTATAATTTTTGGATATTAACTTCTTATCAGACAGTCATGTCATTTGCAAATATTTTCTCCCATTCAGTAGGTAGTCTTTTCATTTTGTCAATGGTTTCCTTTGCTGTGCAAAAGCTTTTAATTTTAATGTGTCCCATTTGCTTATTTTTGCTTTTTAAATATTGCCTTAGGAGACAGCTCCAAAATATATACACATATTTAATATTTAAGTCAAAGAATGTTCTGCATATGTTTTCTTCTAGGAGGTATAGGGTTTCAGGTCTTACATTTAGATCTTTAATCCATTTTTAGTTTATTTTTGTATATGGTGTGAGGAAATGTTCTAATCTCATTTTTTTTTTTTACATGTAGCTGTCCACTTTTCCCAGCCTGACTTAGTGAAGAGATTGTCTTTTCCCTGTTGTATATTCTTACCTACTTGGTCATAGAATAATTGACCATGAGTGCTTGGGTTTATTTCTGGGCTCTCTATTCTGTTCAGTTGATCTATGTGTCTGTTTTTGTGCCAGTACCATGCTGTTTTGATTACTGTAGATTTGTAATATAGTCTGAAGTCAGAGTGCATGATACCTTCAGCTTTGTTCTTTTTTCTCAAGATTGCTTTGGCAATTTGGGTTCTATTGTTGTTCTGTATAAGTTTTAGGATGATTTATTCTAGTTCTTGGGTATTTTGATAAGGATTGCATTAACTCTGTAGATTGCTTTGTGTAGTATGGACATTTTAACAATATTAATTCTTCCAGTCCAAGAACAAGAGCTATCTTTCCATTTCTTTGTATCATTTTCAAATTCCTTCATCAGTGTTTTATAGTTCTTGGAGTATATGTCTTTTACCTCCTTGGTTAAATTTATTTCAAAGTATTTTATTCTTTTTGATGCAACTGTAAATGAGATTGTTTTCTAATTTCTCTTTCTGATAGTTCATTATTAGTGTATATAAAAGCAACAGATTTCTGTATATTAATCTTGTATCCTGCAACCTTACTATTCATTTATTAGTTCTAATAGTTTTTTGGTGCAGACTTTAGGGTTTTCTATATTTAATATAACGTCTTCTGCAAATGTTGACAATTTTACATTTTTCCTTCCCGTTTGGATGCCTTTTACTTCTTTTTCTTGTCTGACTGCTGTGGCTAGGACTTCCAACACTGTGTTAAATAGACATGGCAAGAGTGGGCATCCTTGTCTTGTTCCTAATTGTAGAGGAAAGCTTTCAGCTTTTCATTATTGAGTATGATGTTAGCTGTAGATTTGTCATAAATGGCCTTTATTATGTTGAGATATGTTCCCTCTATCCAAACTTTGGTGAGAGTTTTTATCATAAATGGATGTGGAATTTTTGTCAAATGCTTTTTCTGAATCTATTGAGATGATCCTGTGATTTTTATCCTTCTTTTTGTAAATATGATATATCACATTGATTGATTTGAAAAACTTTAACCATTCTTGCATCCCTGGAATAAATCCCACTTGACCATGTTGTATGATCCTTTTTCTATACTGTTGAATTTGATTTGCTAATATTTTGTTCAGGATTTTTTCATCTTTATTCATCAGAGATATTGGCCTTTAATTTTCTTTATTTGTAGTGTCTTTGTCTGATTTTGGTATCAGCATAATGGTGGCCTCATAGAGTAAATTTGGGAGTGTTCCATTCTCTTCAATTTTTTGGAGTAGTTTGAGAAGGATAGGTATTAGCTAGCTCTTTATACGTTTGGTAGATTCCCCTGTGAAGCCATCTGCTCTTGGACTTTTGTTTGCTGGGAGTTTTTAAATTACAGATTCAATTTCAGTGTCAGTGATCTGTCCAGATTTTCTATTTCCTTCTGATTCTGTCTTGGAAGGTTGTATGTTTCTAGAAATGTGCCCATTTTTTTAGGTTTTCCAATGTGTTGGCATATAACTTTTCATAGTACTCTCTTACGACTTTTTGTATCTCTGTGCTATTTGTTGTCATTTCTTATCTTTCATTTCTTATTTTGTTTATTTGGGTCATTTCTATTTTCTTCTTGATGAGCCTGGCTAAAGACTTATCAATCTTGTTTATCTTTTCAAAGAACCAGCTCTTGGTTTCATTGATCTTTTCTATTTTTGGGGGGTCTCTATTTATTTCTTCTCTGATCTTTATTATTTCCTTTCTTCTGCTGACTTTGGGATTTGTTTGTTGTTCTTTTTCTAATTCATTTAGATGGAAGGTTAGGTTGTTTATTTGAGATTTTTCTTGTTTCTTTAGGTAGGTTTGTATCACTATAAACTATCCTCTTAGAACTACTTTTGCTGCATCCAATAGATTTTGGAAAGTTGCATTTCCATTTTCATTTGTCTCAAGGTATTTTCTGATTTCCTATTTGATTTTTTTATTGACTCATTGTTCTTTTTAGTAACATGTTGTATAGTGTCCACCTGTTTGTATTTTTCCCATTTTTCTTCCTGTAACTGATTTCTAAATTTATAATGTTGTGGTCAGAAGAAAATGTTTGATATAATTTCTATCATTTTAAATTTGTTGAGACTTGTTTATTGGCCTAGCATGTGATCTAATCTGTAGAATATTCCATATGCACTTGAAAAGAGTGTGTATTTTACTCTTTTAGGATGGAATGTCCTGTAGATACCTCTTAAATCCAACTGATCTGTTGTGTCATTTAAGACCATTGTTTTCCTTATTGATTTTCTGTTTGGATGATCTGTCCATTGATGTAAGCGGGGTATTAAAGTCCCTTACTGTTATTGTATTGTTGTCAATTTCTCCCTTTATGTCTGCTTTATATATTTAGTTGCTCCTGTATTGGGTGCATACAACATAATAAGTGTAATATCCTCTTACTGTATTGATCCCTTTGTCATTATATAATGTCCTACTTTGTCTTTCGTTATAGACTTTTAAAGTCTCTTTTGTCTGACATGAATATTGACAACCAGCTTTCTTGCCATTTCCATTTGCATGAAGTATCTTTTTCCATCCCTTTGCTTTCAGTCTGTGTGTGTCTTTAGTTCCAGTGAGTCTCTTGTAAGCAGCATATAGATGGGCCTTTTTTTTTTTTTTAATCCAATAAGCCATCCTAAATCTTTTGACTGGAGCATTTAGTCCATTGACTTTTAAAGTATTGATAGGTATATACTTATGGCTATTTTATTACTTGTTTTCCATTTGTTTTTTTGTGGATCTTCTCTGTTCTTTTCTTCTTTTAGTTTCTTCCCTGTAGTGTGATGATTTTGTGTGTATGTGTGTGTGTGTGGTATGTTTGTGTTTCTGTCTCTAGGTTTTGTGTATCTATTGTAGGGTTTCAATCTGCCCTTTCAGCGCTGCTTTGGGAGCAAGTGTTTGCATGTTGCTTACGGGCAGAGTCCAGGCTTCCCACAGCCCCCCTGTTAGTCCCACTAGCCTTCTAACCAGCCAAGTGGGCTTGTCTTCCCTTTGTCAGACCCCAGGGTTGGGGCACCCACTATGTGGCTTGAACCACTCACTCCTCAGGGTGGGATTACACTAGTGTAACCTCCCTTTTCCTCTGAGTTCCCTGCCAAGGGAACAGGTCCTGACCTGATCACTTCTCTTTTCCTCCTACCCAATTCCATGTGTGTCTTTCTTCAAGCCTTAGTTGTACAGAGTCTTTCTGCTAGTGTTCAGTTAGTTTTCAGTTAGAATTGTTTCACATGTAGTTGTATTTTTGATGTGTTCATGGGGGGGAGGTGAGTTCTATGTCCTACTCCACCATCTTGATTTGAGTCCCTTGGCCTGGTATTTTTAAGAAACTGCAAACACAGGAGAACAGGAGAAGCTTTTCTGTTTTATTTCTTAGATTCCACATATAAGTGATAATATATAGTATTTGTCTTTCTCTGTCTGACTTATTTCACTAAGCATAATACCTTCCAGGTCCATCCATGTTATTGAAAAGGGCAAAATTTCATTCTTTTTAATAGCTGATTAGTATTCCGGTGTATGTATGTGTGTGTATATATGTGTATGTATGTATATATGTATGTGTGTGTACACACACACACACATACACACACACGTACCACACCTTCTTTTTCCATTCACCTATTGATAGACATTTAGGGTAAAAAACAGTATGTCCTAGTTTTATCTGTTTTGAACTTTATTTAATTGGAACAATACTATTTGTTTAATTTTGTGTCTTGCTTTTTGTACTTAGCTTTACAGTTGTTAAGACTTGAGTAGTAGTAGTTTCTTCATTTTTGGTGCTTTATTGTATGCTTTTGTATAAATATACCACAATTTATTTGGTATTTTCCCTAAATCCAGTAAATGTCATAGTATGTGTGTCTTGAACATGTGGGTGTATTTGCTTCCGTAGGATGTATACACAGAAGTGAAATTTTTCCATGACAGGATATACGCATCTTAAATTTTACTAGAAACTGCGGAAATGTTCTCTAAAGTAATTATTCCAATCTACACTCCAACCAACAGTGCACAAAAATTCCTTTTGCTCCATATCCTCCCAAAATTTGTACTATCAGATTTAACATTTTTGCCCAATATGGTGAGTGTGATTATAATTTGCATGTCTCTGGTGATTTTTGAAGTTAAGCATATTTTCCTATGATTTTTGACTGTTTGAATTTTCTTTTCTGTAATATGCCTTATCTTTTCTTCTATATGACAGCATTTTAAAATGAGGACAAATTTCACACTTCTGCTTAGTTTTCTGTTCTTTCATTTTTGTAAAATTATATAGATTCTTGGATTACTTTTTCTATATGTACTTTAGACTGGCCCTTTCTTATTATAATACAAATGAGAATGAAATGCAGTATTCTTTAAGTGATCTGAATGGTGCAGAATAAATTATAGCTCTAGTCCCCTTCATTTGAAGATGATACTTAGATTTGCATTAGCAATTTCAGCAGCTTTGTTAGCAGGCCATAATTTATCCCACAGTATTGAAAGGCAGTGTTCTGTTGAGCTTGGTAGCATTTTTATAGAGTGATCTGAACAGGTAGGTTAATTTCATCTATTCACCAAGGTCAATTAATAGTTCTTATAACCTACCTACACACTGAGCACAATTGCCTTTCCCTTTTATTGGAGAAATATATTAGGGTGAATTATTTTTCTCCTTGGTCAAGAAGAGGAGTCGGGTAGGAACAACAATTTTGTGTATAAAAGTTGAGCAAATTCTAATAGGAAGGTAAAATTTTCATAGAATGATTTCATATGCCAAAAATACCAGTATTTTATATAGAAATGATTATACTAAGAACATAGTGTTTTGGTTTTCATTGAATATGTAGCAAAAACATTGAGCAAACATGTTTCATGGGATATAATTGTAAGCAACTTAATTTTCAATTCCCATTATTGTTTCATGTTCATTCTCTAGGGTTAGTATCTCTCCTACCTCTCTCTCTGTCCCAATCTGGCCCTGCCACCAGGGGGAAAGGGGTGCAGTGGCAGATTCTCTCTTTCCCAACCTTGTGATTTGAATCTTTTCCTGCATCTTCCCAATTGTCGTTTCTGGCCCTTCTAGGGTCAAAAAGTGAGAGAAAATGAGAGAAGAAAATGGGTAGGGCAAGTTGTTACTTGACATATTATTCTGAATGATTGTAATGCTCTCTGAGCTTTGAAAATATTTCAAGCCGACACAACCTTGTGCAACACTTTCATATGTTCTTAGAAGAGATCTCTATTGCCTGACATCCCAATCCTGCAGTTCTCTTGATGCAGATGATAAGCTCCCCACTGGTTGGCTGCTTGGTGGTGTACTTCCACACAGACCATCTCTCTGTTGGGTCTCAGTTGACCCTCTTGGGCAAAATTCCTTTAAGGAGTTTCCAGCTGGATTTTTCTTTTATGAACACAATCTACCTCTGGAATACTCATCTTTAGCTCTTTCGTCAGGACTGCAGGTACCAAATTGGTACTTTCCTCTGAGATGGAACTATAACTCAACCAACCTCTTAACCTTTAAGTTTCCAGAGCATAAATTAGACCACTGCATGTGTCAGTCAAACTCTCCAAGTGTCCTGTGGAGTCCTTTTTCTCTAGTCTTGAGGTGAAGAGTAGGTATCCTTTCCTTCTTCCACTCTGGAATGGGACTTACAGCACACCAACTCTCGTTGCTCAGAAATTCTTTGTTAACTATTAGATTTCTAACTTTGTTTATACCCTTTACATGGGGGGAGGAAAGATTCTGCTTTGGAGTGTAGTATATAATATTTTATAATTTAAACCAAAAATAAGGCTAAAATAATTTTATTTAAACAGTCAGAAATAAAAACACATTGCATACTTTGTTCTTTTTAGTCAACTAATATTTACTGAGGGTCTGTTATGTCAGGCACTGTTTTAGGAGCTGGAATCACACTTGGAAATAAAACAAAAAAAAATCATTGTCATTGTAGAGCTTATATTCTAGTTTGGATAGAGAAATAACAATGTAAACAAGTAACATATATAGCATGTTAGATGATGTTAAGTGCTAAGACAAGAAAACTCTAATGAGAAAAATAAGGAAGAGGAAACAGTCAGTGAGGGTGTTGTCATCTTAGATAGAGTGACCAGGAAAGATCTCAGAAGAGGCTGATGTTTGAACGAAGACCTGCAGAAGATGAAGAAGTAATCCATGCAGTTGCTATGTGAAGAGGATTCCAAGTAAAGTGGTCATATTAGGCCATGGTCCTGAAGTGGGAGCACAACTAGTTTGTATGAGGAAATCAAGGAGGCTGATATGGTTGAAGGGAGTGATCCAAGAGAAAAGTAATAGGAGATGTGGTCATAGAGGAAAATAGTGGGAAGGACTGGATTGTTTAGGGCCTGTAAACCACTGAGAAAACACTGGCTTTTGCCTCCAGTACAACTTGGAATCATTGGAGTGTTTTGAACAGAAGGAAGACATCATCTAAGTTATATTTTAGTAGGATTATTCTGCTTCCATGTACAGAGTAGAGTATGGGGTGGGGGCAATGGCAGAAGCCAGAGACCATTTAGGGGACTACTGCAATCATTCAGGCAAGAAATGATGGTGTCTTGAAAAGAGTCAATAGTGGGGAAACTGGTAAGAGGTAGACAGAATTTAGATACATTTTAAGAAGAGCTGACAGGAATTCAGGATGAATTGGATAAGGGTTTGAAAAATAGAGATGAGTTAAGGATGAATACAGGGTTTGGCCTGAGAAATTGGAAGGGAAGTCTTGTCACTTACTGAGATAAAGCAGATTGAGAAAGAAGCACATTTGGAGGGGAAGACTAGGGGTTCTGTTTTACACATGTTAAGTTTGAGATGTTATTAGAAACATCAAGGAAGCATTTGGTTACAAAGTCTGAGATTTAGGGGAGACTTCCAGGCTGGAGATATAAATGATATCCCTATTAGAGTAGAATAGCTTGGAGGCCAGTAATGAGTCATAAGTTTCTCCTAAAGGGAGATATTGAATCCTGAAATATAAAAGTACCTTAGAATTTCTAAGAGCTGGGACTAAAATCTTCCACTCTTGAGTTGGTGTTCATTTAATATCGGTCATCGAGGATGATGAGGATACCTGTTGTCCTGATGTCTCAGCCTTCCAGTGGTCATGTCTTATAAAATCCCTGAGCTGAGTATGAAAGTCGAGCTGAATGGAGGTACAGTAGATAACTTCAAATACAGACTGCTGTGGCCAACTCAACTTTAACCACGGAGTCAGGGAAGTCAGTGCTTCTAACCTGGGGTCATAGGACATCCTGTGATGCTCACAGCTGCTGATTGCCTTTCCAAGGTGGATAGTATTACTTAGTGTCCATTAACAAGCAATGAATAAAGTGTGCTTTCTAGCTAAGTCCTCAAGGCAGATCTTTGTTTCTGCCATTTTTGTTTCTGAGGCAAACTCCTTTTTTCCTGGCCTTAGCCATTAGCTTCAGCAGCTTAAGAAGTGACTTTGAGAAGACTTCTGTAGATTTAAGCACGTGGCTGAGAAACTCTGGAGCCAGCCTGCTGTGCGTACAAGCTAGCCCTGCTGCTTACAAGCAGTGTGAATTTCCATAGGTCAGTTATCCTCTATGGGACTCAGTTTCCTTATCTGTACAATGGAGCTAATCGTAGTAACCACCTCACATGCTTGCTGTAAAGATTACATTAGGTAATTTACAAAAATCTTTAACCTGGAACAGAGTAAGTTGGAAATAAACGTAGGCCACTACCTGCCTGCTACTTGAAGTACATCATGATTCAGCAAACTGTTGTGGGAGGGATGAAGAGGAAAATCCTCTCTACTATGTCCCATCTAGTTCTTCCTTGATAACCTGAAAGAAGGACTTATTCAAAGGGCCATGTATGATCCTCTCATGGTGCTGGTCAAGAAAACTCCCAGTTGACCGTAACTCTCCCTTTGGAATTGGCTTGCAGGGAATAAAGATGCTGTAGGACACTTCTTTATTGTGTCACATCCCTGCAAGTCTCAAGGACTTCATAGACCCTGTAACGCTATCCCTCCAAGGTAGTTTTGGATGAATGAAGAGACACAGAAAAGATATATAAAGTTGGAGCCTGGGGAGAGTGAAAATTCCCAGGAAGCTTCTCAAGCACTACTCTCAAACTAAATTGCACCTTCCTGTTTGAAATTAAGTTTTCTGGAGTGGTGGGCATTGGCCAGGATAAAGGCCTATGAGGTTCAAGGTGAAGTGCCACCAGGAAAAAAAAATAACAACAACAACACACAAAACTCAGTAACCTCATGTCTGAAATTGTTAGTTCAGTTTTGTTATTATTTACTTCTGAAATTCAGTTCAGGTATGTCATTTCTAGAAGTGAAAGATTGATCCAGGATTGGCTTAAGCTATATTTTCATTGAATAAGAAATATTTCAATTGCATATTAAATTGGTTTAGTTTCCTTGTTTTTAAATGATTCTTTAATTTATTTAGTTTATTTGGAACATGTAATTTGATAGACCATACATTCAGAATTATCCTAAAGAGAAGTTGCCCTTATTAAGTATTTTTTAGTTATCAAATCGCTTAGGTTTTCTAACTGTAGGAAGTTTATATCTGGCAACAATAAGAAACAGATCAGATGTAATATATCCCTTTTTTAAATACAAGTATAGATGACATACAATATTATACTCATTTCAGGTGTACAGCACAGTGATTCAACATTTATACACATTACAAATTGATCACCATGATGAGTCAGTAACCAGCTGACACCATAAAAAGTAATTGCACTATTATTGGCTATATTGACATAGGGATGCTGTACAATCCCATGAATTATTTATTTTATAACTGGAAGTTCACTACCTCCCTTTTAAATTGAGGATGCAGAGTTCCATTGCCAATACTATTTCTAAAATCACACCACAGTTTTTCTTTTAAACAGGAGTGTACGTATACACAGGCACAAACACACCTACACACAATTTCTCCTTTTATTGAAACAATATACGTTCATGCACATATATGCGGACAGTGAACAATAGTATTTGGCCTCTGCTGGATTGTTCTAGCACTTTCTGAAGGAGAAATTAGTCCCAGAGCAGTGGTGTAAAACATACCACTTATTCTAAATGCCATTTTGGCCACCAGTATTTCTTCATTTTTTGTTTCTGCATAGTAATTGCTATTCTGGTCCACATAAATCATGACTATTAATAAGTCAAAAACAAACAGTGGAGCTGGTCTTCTCCTCAGGCAACTTGTACTCTCTCATGGAAAGGCAGTGCTGTCAGTAATCAAAGTACAAATTGTTCCCTCAGGAGAACGACGATGACAGGAAGAAACAGCATACACAGAGAATTATATGCTTGAGAAAGCAGAACTACACTAACAAGTACCTAAGAGAAGCACAGATCTGTCTACACATTTCACACATCAATAGATGTGAAGTAATTATATCTTGCGGAGCCCTAGAATTTCAGAGTTCAAAGGAATATTAGAGGTCTTTCAGGCCACAGATAAGAAAACTGAAAAGGTAAGATGATTTTCACAATTCCTCGGAACTAGTTTCCAGCTAAACAGAGAGTTGGATGTTCTGTTTCTGGTCCTCCAAGTCAGCTTTTTCAACAGTAATATTCTAAATAGTTTTCTCTCTCAAACTTCCAAATTCTAGGGTTGAGGGCAGAAGTCATTTGGGCAAATGTACAATGACATGCATACACCATTATAGTATCATACAGAGCAGTTTCACTGCCCGAAAAATCCTTTGTGTTCTGCCCATTCATCCATCCCTCCCCCCTCAACCCTGGCAACCATTGATTTTTTTTTACTATTGCTATAGTTTTACTTTTTCCAGAATGTCATACCGTTGGACTCATACAGTAAATGGCCTTTTTCAGATTGCCTTTTTTCACTTAGTAATATGAATTTAAGGTTTATAAAATGTCTTTTCATGGTTTGATGACATTCCTTTTTAGCACAGAATAATATTTCACTGTCTGGAGGTACCACAGATTATCTATCTATTCACCTACTGAAGAACATCTTGGTTCTTCCACATTTTGATAATTATGAATAAGGCTGCTACAAACATATGTGTGCAGTGGTTTGTGTAGACATAAGTTTTAGCTCCAAGGAGCGTAATTGCTAGTTCATAAGGTAAGAGTATGCTTAGTTTTGTAAGAAATTGCCAAACTGTCCTTCAAAGTGGCTGCACAATCTTGCATTTCCACCAGCAATGAATGAGAGTTCCTGTTGTTCCACATCCTTACCAGCATTTGGTGGTATTAGTGTGCTGGATATTGGCCATCCTATTAGGCGTGTAGTGGTATCTCATCGCTATTTTAATTTGCATTTCCCTGACGACATATGATGTAAAGTTATCATTTCATGTGTTTTCTGTTTTTCTTTTTACCATGCGTATACCTTCTCTAGTGAAATTTCTGTTGAGGTCTTTGGCCCATTTTTCAGTGGTGGTGTTTAATTTCTTATGGTTGAATTTTAAGAGTTCTTTGTCTATTGGGGTAACACACCTTTACCAGTTGTGCCATTTACAAAGATTTTATCCAAGTCTGTGGATTGTCCTCTTCTTCTCTTAACATTATCTTTTGCAGAGAAGAAGTTTTTACTTTTAATGAAGTTCACTTTATCAAATATTTCTTTTATGGATATTGCTTTTGGTGTTGTATCTAAGAAGCCATTTTCATACCCAAGGTTATCTAGGTTTTCTGTGTCATTACTGTTAAGGAGTTTTATAATTTTGCATTTTACATTTAGGTCTATTATCCATTTTGGGTTAATTTTAGTGAAGGGTGTAAGGTCTGTGTCTACATTCATTTTTTTGCATGTGGTTGTCTAGTTATACCAGCACCATTTCTTGTAAAGACTATCTTTGCTCCATTGTTTGGAGCAAACACTTTATTCCAAAGTATTGCCTTTGTTCCTTTTTCAAAGATCAGTTGATATATTTATGTGGGTCTATTTCTGGGCTCTCTATTTTGTTTACTTAACCTATTTGTCTATTCTTTCACCAATACCACATTGTCCTGATAACAGTAGTTTAATAATGATCCTTGCATTGAAGTCATGTAGACAGTCCTCCAATTTTGTTCTTCTCCTTCAGTATTGCATAAGCTATTCTGGGTCTTTGGTCTTTTCACGTAAATGTTAGAATCAGTTTGTCAGTATCTACTTGCTGAAATTTTCTTTGGAATTGCATTGAATCTATAGATCAAATTGGAAAGAACAGACATCTTGATAATATTGAATCTTTTTACCTATGAACATTGAATATTTCTCCATTTATTTAGTTCTTTGATTTCATTCAACAGAGTTTTGTAATTTTCCTTAAATAAATCTTATACCTATTTTGTTAGATTTATACCTAAGTATTTAATTTTGGGGGTGCTAATGTAAATGGTATTGCATTTTTAATTTCAACTCCTACTTGCTCATTGCTGGTATATAGGAAAGCAATTGACTTTTGTATATTAACCTTTTATCCTGCAACCTTACTATAATTCCTCATTAGTTTCAGGAATTTTTTTGTTGATTCTTTCGGTTTTTCTGCATCATGTCATTTGCAAACAAAGTTTTATTTCTTCCTTCCTAATCTGGGAATGGGTGTTAAAATACTTCCTGACTCATTCTATGAGGCCAGCATTATCCCAGTTTGAATCAAGAACATAGATTCAAAAATCCTGAACAAAATATTAGTAAACTGAGTCCAACAAAGTATAAAAGAATATACATTGCCACAAGTTAATAGCTGTCTCCTACTGTTCTTTTGACACTAATGGCAAAGAATGGTGAACAGAGGTCTTCCTCAGCCCTGGCACTCATGACGTTTTTCTGGCTCCTCACAGGTAGTACGAAATTTTATACTCAAATAGAATTTCTAAGCACAATCTAAATTCAATAAACATCTACATCACTTGTTAAAATACATGTTTTAGCTCTCACCACATACCTTCTAAGTAGGCCTGAGTATGCTTATGAAACTTCCCTGGTGATGATTATATACACTCAGCAGTTGAAAACTACTATACTAGTAGAAAACTCTGCTGTTTCCATAACTTTCTAGGCCAAATAAATTAAAAATAATACTTTGAGAATTTTGTTGAGCAAGAACTAGTAGCATTGGAACACCTCTGTGTTTTGTCCATAACTTTTCAGGTAAAGGCAAATTTTGGTATGAAGATTTTAGAGGATTTTTTTCTTTCTTTGTCTCTTTTTTTAGTATGAATTCATTTTTAGTGTAAACTCTTACCAAAACAAAGATAAGGGCACAGTGTTGGGGTCACGGTTTTCTCGGTTCCCTTAGCAATTCCTTACCTTTTCAGGTTACTATGAGCTATGGAGACACAGCAAACAGAGAAAATAAGCTTCATGTTGACTAGCAGTTCTTGATAGCAAGTTGAACACCATCTCACAACTTGATGTCTTCCTTAAATTTTAGGCCACTACACAAGCCCATAGAAGCTAAGTTACTTTTAAATTCCAAATAAGATTATTGCACAATCAAGCATTTCTTGATCTTCACAATTCTATATGATATACCCTATTTAGAGTTCTCAAAATGTAGGGAGAATCAAAAAATTAGTTTCTGTCATTGTTAGGTTGCCCATAGTGTTTTTTTGCTGAGCTAAACTGAGTATAAAAACATCTGTTAAGGGATACCATATTGGAAAAAAAAGTAGTTTGTCTAAAAGAAATTCAATTAATGTATTATTTTTCTTCGGTTGTTTGTTAGAACTCACTGATTTATTATATTTTTTATTGAGTCTCATACTTTTCTATCTTAGGTAGAGAGAGAAAATGATGGATCAAGTGTAAAAAAAGATGAATGCTCCATATTTAAATTTAAATTAATTAAAATTAAAATTTAGTACCTCACTAGTTACTTTTTAAGTGCTCAAAAACCACATGGGGCTTGTGTCTAACATTTTGGACAGCACAGATACAGAATATTTCTGCCATTGCAGAAAGTTCTATTGGATAATATTTCTCTAGATTCTTATTTCTTTTAGACATAGGAGTATAACTGGTATTCCAGTAATGTTCCAGAGTTTCAAAGAAAGAAATGATATATTCTGTGTGTTTCATTTTAGAAGTTAAAGAAACAGAGAACACATTTTAAAACATTTATTCCAATTTAAAATATATTGAAAGTTAGAGAATTTAAAGTGGTTAGTTAGGATTTATCTACCTGAGTAATTTGAGATGTGGATACTGGGCTGTTAAGTAATATTGTTTTATATATTCTTAAATGACTTAAGATTTTGAAGTTTTATGATATAGTGAAAATATGAAGATTGTGTCGTAGGAAGGTGGTATAAAAAATAAAAACAAGCTACCTGATTATAGGGTCCATAATCTCACCCACTGTTATGAGTGAATGAAAAATGTCTGTAAGATGTCTATTTTCCATTCTAACTAATGAGGGAGATGACAATATAAACAAAATGTTTGTTGTGCTGGGTTAGGACTGTTGAATGTCGTCTTCTTCCAGTTTCACATGTAGGTGAAATAACAGAAGCACATTGTAAATGTACTATTATAGGGTAGTGGTAGGCTTGTCAGAGAAAATACAGGATGCCTACCTGTGTACGTTGGAATTTTAGATAAGCAACAGATAGTTTTTTAGTATGTCCCAAATATTGCATAGGAAATGCTTATACTAAAAATAATTATTTGTTGTTTATCTAAAATTCAAATTTAACTTGAAGTCCTGCATTTTGTTCACTAAATGTGGCAACCCCAGGTAGAAGAGTTCAAAAGAATTATGATTCGCCAACCAACCATCTTTCTCACTCTGTGTGCTTTGAGCAGTTTAATTGTCCTGTAGGGAAAAGATATAGTAGGCTACTTACTGGTCATGGATAACCAAGGAACCATTGAGCCAAGATCACTGAGAGTGTTTTTAGCATTCTTTTCAGAGGGTTTATATCTGAACCAATACATCAAAATATTTGATAAGTGTTATATATACATACAATGTAGCCATAATAAAGTTTACTGTTATAACATGGCAGTGTGGCCCAACATGTATTGAATAATTTTGCCTCTTGCTCAGCCCCCACTACTCTGAATACCCAATCTGCAGCCTCTGAGTACGGTGCTTGCTTAGGCACATCTGGCACGATGTGCCCTTGAGAATCGCCGTGCTACTGGTACTGTTGTTCATACCAGCCTCCCTTGCCTTTTCCAATCCAGGGAATAGATGCTTGGAGATGAGCTGATTCCCCTCTTCGTATTCTTTAACAGGGGACGACCCTGCCAAAACGAAGCTAAGACAGGCTGGAAATAAAAGTGGCTTGACATAACTTGCCTTTAAAGATGTGGCAGTCTGCTCTCTTTCTCCTCTGTTATTTCATCTTGGGAAAAGAGTATTTCAGTAAAAATGGTAGATGGGTATCTACCAAATTGAGAGAGTCTTCAGAAGTATTCCAGAATAAAGTGTGGATTTTCCTCTTTCTTTAACAGTGATACCTGGTGATAATCATGCACACTCCCTATTCTCCTTTAACCTGGTTGATGTGTAGGTGCTAAATGATCTTGTTATTCTTGCAGACATGGCAGAGGACCCCAAACAGCAAGAAGTTCAGTTAAGTTCAGATCCCTGGGTGTTGGTGGTTGGTTTTGAAACATAAAAGTTGAAAAGATTCATAAAGAGATGATCAGAGATATACCTTATGGATAGTCTATTTCTAGCAGCAAATAGCTTTATTCTGCTTCTCTTTGAATGGCTCCTTCAACTACCTCTCATCTTCCCTACTTCCCTATCATATCATGTGGGTGTCTAGAACAATAGTAGACTATGTAAGACTATATACAGAGTGAAAAAAATCTTCTGAACTCTCTAAGTCTGTGTTAAAAATGTATACCTTTCATAAGTATTTAAGGGACTATATTGTGGATCTCCATGTGGTGCAAGATTGATAAAAATCTCTGAAGTTACTGGAAGCCAGGACAGTATATATATATTTAATATATCCAAGACCTCAATAAGTCCTTGAAGTGAGAACCTTGCAAATGACTTAAATAGGAAAAGCTACAGTCTCTCCTCTCCCCTAATCTTTAAACCCACTTATACAGGCACTGCCAACACACACACCCACAAGGGTATATTTATGGGCTGTGAACATAATGAGCACGGTAATGGTCCACTGTTCATTATTGCACAGCAGCCGGGAACATGCAACGCTAACAAAAATTTTGATCAAAGCTTAAGGCTCATAACACTGGAAAATCCAATAGTAAAATCAAGCACTCAAATTTTGTCGGTTCCACAAGAAATACACAAAAGGCACTCTGTTTGGGGATACAGGGGAGAAACATAATAATACAAACAGAGAGAAGCTGCTTATCCAAAAAAATGAACTGGCTGAAAAATTTCTCATTGTAGGCTTTGTGATAAATTCTGAATGACCAGTCTTTCTAAGAATATTCTTACTGTGAGCCACAAGAAATCATCATGGACCTCTGTGGTTGGGATTGACTTTAGCAGCATATAATGTGAAACCCAAATTAAAGAGGCTTTAAAATTATAGAAGCTTAAGTTTGTCTCACTGAAGTTGTGAAGATAAGGATTCCAGGTTGGTATGGCTGCTTCAGTGACATTAGGAAATACTGTCTCCTTTTTATCTTTCTATTCTACCTTCCCTGGCACATGTCTTCCATTTTTGAAGTTGCTTCGTGCTGCAAGAGGACTATTGTAGTTCCAGACAATACATCTGTGTTCCAGGAAAGAAGAATGAGGAAGCCAGGGAAGCTGAAGGGGAAAATGTCCCTCTTTACAAAAATTTCCTGATATCCTATCTGATGATTTCTACTGTATTTCACTGGATGCAAAGAAGACTGGGAAATGGAATATTTTATTCAGTTATTTTGTTGCACTGGTGAAAATCAGGTTCCCTTAGTAAGGAGAAGTAGTGAACAACTAGCGGTATCTGCCTTGCCATCAGTTTACTGCTGTTGTAATAATTATTTAAAAAATCTTTATTTGGTATTTGTCCAGTCCCTAACTCTCAGTAGATCTTAGGAGGTAGTCATCAAAACAGAACGTAAACATAACAATGGGTAACCCCAATATAGCACTCTATGTGCCAGGCTAATGTTCTAAATGCTTTACATATATAATATTGAAAAAAAAAACTGATGAGAAATGTACTATTATCATCATCCTTTTAACAGATAAGGAAACTAAGGTACAGAGAGGTTCAGTAACTTGCCCAATGACACACAACTAATGAATGTAGATTTGAATGCAGATCATCAAAGCATGCTTGTCAGCAGACTGCTATACTTCCATTCAAGGTTCAGAAAAAAAAATTTGATTTCACGTTTTCAAATTTTATTACTGCTACTTAAAATTAAGCATCTCAAAGACCCTGAAATGAAGTACAACATTTTGGTTATATTTTTCAGATGCAAAGGTAGAACAGAGGATATGTGAAGGGAAGTTACTGGAGAGTTCTAACCAGAGGGTGACATAATTGGAATAATGTTTAAGAACACAACAGAGGATAAACATTTGTTTTCCAGGACAGGGAGAAAAGATGAGTGAGTTTAAGATCTTGGGATCCCACTTCTCTTGAAAAATTCCCTATTTTCAGGCCCCCACCTTCGCCTCACTTTTATGTTAATTGGTTACTTGAATTGTTTGGTCTTCTGAATGTCTGTAGAACTGATCAATACTTTTGCTTCTTGAAAGATATCTTTCCCTCACCATGGCTCATTACCCTTAAGCATAGACCTTTTTCTCTTGGATAAGTCATCTACTTTTATTCCATCTCTATTCTGTCTTCAGATATTTTGGTTATAATAAGCAGATCTCTTTTTTTTTAAATTTAGGTACAGTTCGTATTGTGTTTCCAAGTAATTTATCTGTTTTTACCATCTTAATTTGGAAATTCTGTTCCTGTTACATTTGGAGATTCTCAGGAGAGAAACATCTGCCCTCAGTGGCACGCACTGCCGAGCTGTTTTGCATAGATGCAGAGCACCTAACATCAATATTCAGTCATTTAAGACTGCAGCAGTGCCAATACCCATGTTTACACATTCCATAGTACCATAGTGTAGAATGCTTTTTTCTGTCATCCATGAGCGAATGCCAATTTATTAGGACATCTTCTGACATTTGGCCACTAAATATTAGCAATACTGTACTGAAAGAGAACATTGGTAAGAAAACAGTGAAATTTACTCTCTTCATTAACAGTCATCAGAGGGTAGTTCTGAACAGAATTGGAAGAGTTATGAGCAGTGAATTCCAGCTCAAAAATAATAATCAAACCATCAGGCAATTTTATTTGGTACCCCAGCATCTACTTTAGAAATTCTTGTCTCTGCTTTTAATTTCTGTCTTGATACTAAAAAGTTTTCTATTTCTTGTCACCTAAAGAAAGAGACAAACTTATTTGCACTAGGGTTTTTGGTACTCATTATTTTTATAAAACAATTTGCACTTAAAAAGATGAATTCGAGAGAAAAGGCAATGATTAAATGAAATTACATGTTTAACTTCAAGCATGAGAAAAGATGTGGAGATGAGAGACCCTTCCAGTGTCTCAGTCATGCTATTCTCCATAAAGCTAGCCCTGATCATAAGGATTATGTTGCTCTATCCTGGAAAATGAACAGGTCAAGGCTGGAGCTTAGAGATATGGCATTAGGGGGTCAGAGTTAGGAGATAAATATTTCAAAATACTTAGAAAACTCATTCAGAAAAAAGCTTATTTTCAGTAAGAAATGGGTTGCCAAAGATCAAAAGAAAAAAAGGGCAAAACAAGGGGACTACTTACAATTCAGTCTATTTTTCACTCCTACAGCTCTATGAAATAGTTGTATATACTCTTGAAGGACACAGTAAAACATTCAAAAGTAGAACTTACAAAGCTTATATATTTTCTGAGTTTATGTTCAGTATCATACAGATGAGCATGATTCTAAAAGTTTAAAATCCTATTCTGTATATTTCAAGAATCTCACATCAGCTATTCCATTTGACTTGTTTCCTGTAAGGAGAGTATATTTAGTTTTTTAAACTTAAATTATTGGGAGATAATTTTATTGTAAGATATTATTACACATATTATGGTATTGCACAAGATGATTGGAAACACATTGACATTATCTTCCTCTGTGAACTGATTAGGATATTCAAATATGGTAAAAGTGAACAAATAACCACTGTGATCCTTGCAACTTAAAATGATTAAGTATTATAGAAATTTTTAACCCTGAAGTTGAGTCTTTTTGTGCATAGAGAAACCATTTAAGTGGAAGCATGCTATTCTCTATTTTTGGTTAATGCTTTTAAATTACTGGACTCTACTGTGCATCATAGCTTGAACCAACAGTTCCAGTTGTAGTTTCCTGATTCTTGCATGCAGCTATGGTCCTGTGATTCTGGAACCAAAAGAAGGGAGGGCAGTGTCCAGAATCCAGCAAAGGCAAAATTTCCCTTAGTGATCCACTTCTGAAGTGCTATTCTGGGAGTCATTTTGAAGGCCCTGGAACTTGCTCCTCTAAGTCCTTCCAATAATTTTGTAAATACTCATTCCCCCATTTCCAATACTCTTTTCCTAAAATTGCTAGAGGATTTGTTATCTGAAACCAAGCCTTTATTTTTTAACCAATTTTTATTATAGTTAATTTACAATGCTGTGTTAGTTTCAGGTGTACAGCAAAGTGATTCAGTTTTTCAGATTCATTTCCGTTATAGGTTATTATAAGATATTGAGTGTCATTCCCTGTGCTATACAGTAGGTCCTTGTTGTTTATCTGTTTTATATGTAGTAATATATACGTTAATCCCAAACTCCTAATTTATGTGACTGAAGCCAAATCTTTATTGATAAAGTATTTGGTCCCAAAAGTAGCTGCAGGCAACAGATTCTTAAGGATGGGAAATTGATTAGTTCTCTGACATTACTGATTTAAAAGCAGAAAATATCTCTTTTTCTACTACAGAATGGCATATTCATAGCATGGTGCCCACAGTGAAAAGCATTACTAAAAGTTTCACCGATGAATGTACGACTCTTTCAGATTAAGTGATGGCATCCATAGTACACCGTAACAGCCACGCCAAATTAGAAGCCTGTGAGACAGGCTGTTTCTAATATTACCGAATAATAGAAAAATAAAAATAATAGAACCAGGGCTTTAAATTCTTGGCATAAGGCACAGACAGAGAAACAGGAAATGTCTGTGATTCCTGTAAATTAATTTCTTTCCTGAATTAGCTGGAGGGCTAAAGTTAACAATGATCAAACAAAATCTGCTCCTATGAGATGCTATCTTGCAATATAAACGAAACCTACAGACTCCATAGGTCCCTTATGTGAACATTCATTGATAAAAAAAGAGCCCCCCAAAATAGAATTTGATATTTGAATGATTTTGTAGGTGTAAGTATTCTAAATGCCCAAGCCCCAAAGAGCCTCCCAGGCGAGACAAAACCTCCCCCTCGTCTCCTGAATACTCGCCTGCTTTATTGGAGAGCTGACATGACCTCACAGGTCACATTGGAAGGGAATAACAAGTATCTTCTTGCTCTACCACTACTATCTAATTTCCTCCAGAGCTATATTTACTATCAGATCCCAGCATGCCACAGAGACCAATTATAATGACTAACCAAGGAGAAGAAAATTTACATGCCAAAATAATTTCAAGATAATGGTAGATTGTATTTTTGTTTAAAATATTTTCTGTGTTCTCCCCCTGTGGCAAATTAGCACATCCCTATCTGATTGACTTAAGGCTTGGCCATAAGACTTACTGTGGCAAATGGAATGTGAGTAGGAATGGTGAGTGCAAATTTCCGAGAAGTGTTCAGAGCCGTCGTGTGGTCTGCCAGCATGTGTCTTCTGCTGCCACAAAACCAGCGATTTCCAGAAAGGCCCTCATGTTTCAGCTTGGGCTCTAGGACGCAGACAACATAAAACAGACTGTGCCCAACCCACAAATGAGGCATAACATGAGAAATATTTTGTGTGTGTGTGTTTTGCCTTTGCTGGAATCTGAAAATTGTCATCCCGACTTTTGGTTTGGGAATCATAATACCTTAGCTGCATGCAAGAATCAGGAAACCACTGCTGAAACTGCTGGTTCAAGCTTGGTTCTAGAACAAGGAAAGAGTGTCTCTTTCCACCTTTTACTCTGTTTGAGGTTATAGATATAAGACCTGTATGTGTCAATCTGATTCATGAGCTCAGAAATGCATCTGTAACCCTATGACAGAGTCTGAGAAGTCTTATACTTTGAGTTCTAATAAAGGAAGGAGTTTAAGGATAAATGTTGGAAAAAATAATAAATACAAATAAGAAAATAATAAGTATAAATAAATAATTAATTAAGATATATAATAATATATAAACATTTAGTATTTTTAAAAGCCTGTCTTCAGTATGTGTAGCATTGTTCTATTGTGTTTCCTGTTGTTTCTATTGAGACGTCTGTTTCCAACTTACTGTTTTCCTTAATAGATAAAAAAAATAAAGCACAATAGATGATTTTTACGAAAAAAAAAAATTTGGTCTGTAGTTGCATTTAATGTCTTCTTACTTGTTGTGCTGCAGCTTTTCTGTGTCATTTCTAGGTGTGGATTAATTTTTATCTACTCTTTTTAAGATTCATTATGATTCCTGAATATAAGGATTTAGGTACTTCAATAATTCTTAGAAATTCTCATTGTTATATTTTCTCTCTTCTAGTCACTCTGGTATGTCCTGCTGGGATGTCTATTATATATGTATACTTACATATATATGTACATACAAATGTATAAACACATATAAAACCTTCTTATAACATTTCTGTCTTTTAACCTTGTTACTATATTACAATCTCTACATAATTTTCTCATATATGTGTAATCCAGATAACCAATAATACAGCAGTATTTAAGTTGCTGGATAATCTATCCACTGGCTTATTTTATTTCAGTGACTATATTACTTACAACTTGAAGTTCTGTTTTGGTCTTTTGCTAAACTGGCAGGTATTTTTCCATAGCATCATACTACTGCCTCTTTTAAGCGATGCAATTATTTACTCTCGGCTGGTTCTCGTATCTGAAATTCTTTAGAGAGTGCAGTAGGTTGAATGATAGACTCTCGAGAAGATATATTCTTATCCCCAGAACCTGCCCATGTTACCTTATTTGGAAAAAGGGTCTTTACAGATGTAATTAAATTAAGGATGTGGAGATGAGATCATTCTGGATTATCTGAGTGGGCCCTAAACCAAATGACAAATGTCCTTATATGAGACACAGAGAGGAGGAGATGACAGAGATTGGAGCAATGCAGAGATTGGAGCAATGTAGCCACATGCTAAGAAATGCCCACAGCCACCAGTAGCTGGAAAAGGCAAGGAACAGAATCTTCTCCAGAGCCTCTGATGGGAGTTCAGCCCTGCTAGCCCTTAGACTTCATATGTCTGGCCTTGTGAGAATCAGTTTCTATTGTTTTAAGCCATCAACTTTATGATAATTTGTTAGGGCAGCCCTCGGAAATTAATACAGAACAAAACCTTGCTCTCCTTCTCTTGCCTACTCTCCCTCAAGGTTGATTAGTTCCTCATTCACTTAGTACTTTCAGATTGTGAAGTCTTGTTTGATGTTTTGTGCAGACTGGTTTAAGGACATGTCACTTTTAAAAGGTTATACATTTAATTATTCCAGAAGACTGAGGAATGTCACTAGTCTGGACCAATTTTTTATGTTTTTTATGTTAAGTTTTTAGATGTTGGAGGCTCCTAATAGATCCAGATAGTAAAAATGTGACACCCCCACCCCAACCCTAGACTGTGGGTAGGTAGGGCAGTTGATTGTGAATTCCCTGAGAACATTTATTCCTGTCCTGGCCAACCCTCCAACATCAGTTAATTTTGTTTTAGTTCACCCTTTCTTGAGAATTTACTACTCTCATTTTGTGTTCACTCTTCATTTTAAATCTCTGATAATTCTTTAATTTTATGCAAGAGCAGTTATGGTTTTTAAAGGACTTAAAAGTGTTTATTCCAGTATTTGTTTCTAAGTAATTTGTGGCATGAAGTATAGCAGGACATGTGATTGGCTTAAGTTTGTAACAGAGACCCAAACGTTGTACAGTGCATTCCAAATAAATATTAAATCATTAAATAAGTTTGTAGCAGAGACCCACAATAAAATTGCAACTTCCTGATTATGAGGGAAAATGGTTGAAGGGTTTATGAGATTTCTCTATATTAATTTATACAACTGTATGTAAATCTATAGTTATCTCAAAACATTTACAAAATAAAAATAAAATTGGTTAATCCACATTCGAGTTTATTTCTTTTTTACATGGGAGAATAGCTAAGTCCAGGTGAAATGGCTTAGGATTTTATATTATTTAGGACTTGAGCTGTTTTCAGCTTTCTGCTCTATAATTTTTTTATATTACAACCCTTGGCTTCAAGTCCCAAATTGTACTTCAGTTAAGATACTGATGTTCCTACAGCAGATTGGAGGCAGAGAGAAAAAAGGACACACTTTTCCTTTCAAGGATACATCCCCCAAATTGCATATATTATTCTCTCTCACCTTTTATGTCAGAGATTTGTTATATGACCACACTTTTCGGCAGTTGCCTGAGAATTGTAGCCTTTACTCTGGGTGACCAATTACCTATATTAAAATCAGGAGTTCTAGTTCTATGAGAGAAAGGAGTTACCTAGAGGTCTCTGCCATTGTCCGCATATTATCGAATACAAAAATCTCTGTTAGTATTTTTTTGCTATAGCAGGTAACAGAGAAGGAATATGATCAAGCATATTATGTATATGTATTTGTTAATTCAAAAACTAGAATTCTATCATATAATTCAAGATTCTGAAAGAATATCTGTAAAATAAAATTATACCTTTGACAGGTTATTAGGAGGCATTAAACTAGCATCTGCAGGATTTCTAATCATATTTATAATTCATTATTTTATTATTATTTTTAGGATGGGCCTTGGGGATGGGCAGAAACTAATGTGATTGTATAGTTAGGAATGAAATTTCTGCAATGTATTTTTTAATAAAGTATTAAATCAGCCAGAGAACTTTTTTAGAAAAGTTTTTAGTTAAAGAGCTTTGCATGAATGCTTCAGGAAATCATATGATCAAAATACCTGAAAGCTTCAAAATACTAAATTGTGTGTATAGCACTGTTCTTTGAAAATCGAGGTTTGTTTTAAAAAGAAAGAAACCTTTCTTCATGGAACCTTAGCAATCCATGCTATCATTCACTATGGCAACTGGAAAGGAAACAATAGTGGACAGTAAAATTTGGCATCCAGGCGGCAGTGAAGAGGTAGTGGGAGCATTTTCTTTCTCTGTCGGAGTAGTTCTCTCCCAAGAGCTAATTCAGTGATTGTTCCAGCTCAAGTGAATTTGTTAGGTATGTTTTTTAAAAATTGGAGTGTGTTGGCCTAACACTTAGCAATTTCTCAAGAGAAACTCATTAGTCACTGGAGCCATTGTTTAGTCTAGCCCTGCCTTAGACTTCAGTTCAAGCAAATGTCATCCCATTATCCCAAATAAGGTTATATGTTTTCTCATTGGTGGGTGGGAAGTAGTAGCGTGCACAGATCTCTCTCTTCATTAGCTAATTTTTTATATTATTTGAAGACTTGTCCAGGAATGAATATGCTTTGCTATTGGCAATATTCTGTTTAAAAGGATGCCTTATTAAGTATATCCTACACATTAAATGCATTAAAGTGACAAAATATGCAGAAAAACATGATGCCTTAAGGGCAGAAAAAATTCAGCAATGCATTCTCAGAACTGATTATTTTTTATTTTAATAGATCATTTACACAATGTGATTAAAGTGCTATTTTATTTGATCAATTTAAGCCTCAGTGACAATTTGATGCATGAAATACATTCCCTATTCAGTAGTCTAAATTATCTTCTCTTTCGACTTCTGGAAGATTGTACACTTAATTCTATCACTTGTAAAAATAAGAATTGGAACTGATTAGACTTTCATCTAGGGATATTCCTAGGTATGATGTTTCCAAATTGACAAAGTTCTGTAATTTCCTCTGAAATACAGCTTTTTAATAAAATACTGTTGGGCTAGTTTCTTAAGAAAAACAATTAAAAAAAAAAAAGAAAAAGGAAAACAATTTACCATTATAGTAGTGCTTTGTATTTCACAATACAATTCACATGTATTATTTATAGTTAAAAATAATATAAAAATCTGAAGGTGTTACTGAAATTATAATAACTTTTATACCTTAGGAAATATACAGTGAAGTATAAATGGGTAAATGAAAATCATGTATGTAATATTTCTCAAATGGTACATAAAATAATTATATCTTATATTTAGATATATCATATATATGCAATGGAGAATGATAAAACAATTGTGACAAAGTGTTAAAAATCTGGGTAATGGGTATATAAGAGGTTTTGTGCTTTTTTACTATTCTGCAAATTTTCTGTAAGTTTGATTTACTTGAAATCAAATTAACAAAAAGAATTGAAGAGGATTAGATGTATTTGGTTCAGCCCCTGTTTACAGGTGAGCAAACTGAGGAACAGGTCAGGAAAGTCGTGTATTAAAGTTATAGGGGGCTTCAGTGATAGAGCTAGGAATGAAATATCAGTGTTCTGATTTCCATAAAGGGCTCTTGCACGACTCCAAGCTTTATTTACACAATAACTAGGAGAGTAAGGTAGCACAGGTACTATTATTTCCATTTACAGATAATCCATTTACAGGTAAAAAACAGACTAAGAGGGGTTAAATTAATCTTCTTAGGTCACATAATTAGTAGGAGAGCAGAAATTCTCACTTGTATTTTGATTCCAAATTTTGTATTCTTTCCATAATGCAATGGGTCAATGTATGCGTATACAAGAGAACATGCTTCTGCTTAAAATCAGGAAAAAAATGCACAGTTAAAGAAAAGAAATGCTTTTTCCTTCAGAATGTATCAATATATAAAGATATAATAGAACACATTATCATAATATTCCAGAATGCATTATCATAATATTCCTGGAGGCTAATCAGCAATGGAATTAAGGTCAGGTATTATTTGTGTTTTGTATTATATTCCTCACATATTAGGAAATAATACTGTTCATGGTATGAATGAAAATTCACTGCCTACTGACACTGAAAGTAAAGTAACAACAATTACAATGAAGCCAACCAATTGTAAATTTTAAGTTTTAATTTATTTGAATTAATTCTACTCCAATACTTAATTTGTTTTGACTTATCTGACTCAGAGGGAAAACTCAAAGAACCATAACAAAAACTTCATTTTGTGGATAGGATTTTCTCATTGCTCTGCGTTTAAGGAGAATGACCTTTGTTATTTTTATTTCATGTTGGAAGTGTAGTCATCATTCTAGAATTAAATCCTATTAGGTGCAATTTGTATTTCTCTGTTTTAGCACAAGTTTCCCCATCATTGTATTTTCAAGGTGTTCTCTTCACCCTGAATTTTGCTACATTGAGTCAAACAAAACCTATTTATGATCTTTAAGGACATTTATACTTGAATTTGCTATATTTATCATATTATGTAGGCTCAATAAATGTTTATGAAATTAAAAACATTATAAATGTATATGGTATATATACATATCATATATATGTTACATACATTCACATATGAATATATATGTGAGAAAATTGGGGAATTCAGGGTAAGGTAGCAATTGTACTAAAAGTTCACTGAAATAATCAACATTTTTTTAAAGGGAAAATTTTACATTAGTCCTGGAAACTAGTCCGAAATAGGATTCTTTTAAGTATGAATTCAACCAACTTAAGAAGGTGTCTAAGACTAACTGACAAATCTGCCTCCTCTGAAAAACAAGACTTTTCAGAAAGTGGACGAAATTCACTCAAAATCCCATGATTGCTCCCTAGTTTGGAGTGGTGAAAATAGGGGGACATTTACAATATTTTTATCTTATCAAAAATGTTTTAAAAGATTGGATCAAAATGGCCATATTACTAAGGAGTGAATATGGACTCATATTACTGAAGATCCCGAAATTATTTCTCTTTAATATAAAGAAGTCCAGAAGTAAGAAGTCAAGGGCTTGGCATGAAGACTCTGTGGTTTCAATGAAGACCATGTTTAGTTCTTTCTGCTCTGTCATCCTAGATGTGTGCAATATCACCTCATGGCCACTGGAGCCTCAGGCATCCATTTGCTTTGTGGACCAATACAAAGAGGAAACACAGACAAAGACGAGGTGGCCCTTCTCTATGGGTCGATTCCTTGTAACCAGGCATCCTGAAAGTATGTATAACATTTTCTCATACATTCCATTGGCTAGAACTCAGCCAATTGGCCACACCTACCATTAAGAGAGGCTAGAAAATGACGTCATTTATTCACATGCATTTTACTCTGCTAAAATTTTGGTTTTGTTACTAAGAAGGCAAATTTCTTAATTATTTTTTTGGGTCAGATCCATAAAACTGGTTTACCTAATACTTGTTTCAGTTGTCTTTTGGCAAGATTTTATCGTTAGCAAAAGCAAGAAAAGTTAAAGCAAAAACTAAATTTCTAAGACTCCCTAAAACCAGAGTTCTGGTCATGATTTAAGTTTGTCAGTCAGTTTATTTCCACAAGATGTTAGTTTAGGGCTGAATTACACAGGGATAGAGAAAGAATTGAGGCCTCTATTTTGCTGGTAAAACTAACCTAAAATGATACAATTCTGTACCCAGCACTGGATTCCACAACTTTCTGAGCATGGTGATACACCAGCTTCACTGGCAGCTCAATTCTGTGGTATCATTTCTGGAAGCTTATTCTAGTGTCAGTTTCTGCATTCCTCTAAATAAGTCTTTGTTCAAACACCTAAAAAATCCCAGTGTGATTAAAGAGCTACAGTAGATTCTGTTGTCTATATTTAAAAACTCAAATCAATAAACACAAGATATGATAAATGCATGTTATTTAATTAAATTAATAAAGTCACCAGGTTACAAAAAAATTGAGGAATTTCTGAAAGATACAAGTCTGAAAGCTTCAACTTCTGAAAGATACAAGACTGAAAGCTTCAGTATAAATTAGCATAAACTTAATAAAAATAGTTTAAATGATGGTAGTTAAAATATTTTAAATTGATTGCTATAGAAATAAAAAATGCAATTTTGAAAATGTTAATGTATCCAAAAAGGAAAAAATATTTTTTAAAAGGAAATAAATTATTCTAGACAATAACATTGTAATGAAGCAGGAAAAACACAAAGTTTATGTTCCATGACTAGAAAACATAGGCTCTTGACACACAGAAAACAAAATCCAATTTACGCTCTCTGTAAGAGATACACTTAATGGAAAACAAGTAAGAAAATATGAAAAACTGATGTACAATGACATATTTGGCAAATTGTAACAAGAAAGGGGCAAGTAGGGTTGTGCTTCTACCTAATATGTAGAAAACTGGAATGAGCATCATTCTCATAATAACTATAATAATAATAATAACAATAAGGCAGAAAAATTAACAAATCATAATTTTCTTGAGCCCATTAGATAACTGAAGTTGCTTGGAAACCACCAAGTAGGATGCAATCTAAGGGGAGACAGGCCCCTTTGAGGAGACAGGACACAAGCAGTCACTCAAAAGGTGCAGACCACAGGAGGGAAAGGCACTAGGCACTGTATAAATGGGTAAGAAGAACTCAAATACAAATTTTAAACAAATTCTTAAAGGTTGAGTATGGACTACCACGAGAGTGTAGAATACTTGGGAGTGGCAAAAGGGGGATTTACACCAAACGCAAGAAGAAGAAAGGAAATAAAGTACAATTGAAAATCAAAAATTACTAAAATTTAAAACAGAAAACAATAGACAAAAAAAATGAAACTGAAAGTTGATTCCTTAAAAGATTAACAGAAATAATGAACTTCTAGCCTATTGATCATGAAAAAAGGAGAAAAGACAAAAATTACAAACATTAGGAATGAAAGAGGTGACAAAACTATAGCCATTGGAGACATTACAAGAGAATAAGGAAATACTACAAATAACCCTCTGCCCATAGATTTGACAAATTTGTAAAATGATCAAATTCTTTGAAAGATACCAACTTCCAAAACCTCACTCAAGAAAAACAGATAATCTGAATAGTTTATTCCTATTAAGGAAATTGAACTCATAGTTTAAATCATTGTAACAAAACTCAGAGCCATGTGGCTTCTCTGGGGAATTCTACTAAACACTTCAGGAAGAAATAATATCAGTTCTCCACAATCTCTTCTGGAATATAGAAGAGGAGTGAACATATCTAAACTAATTTTAAGGAAGAAAGACTACCTGATTCTGAAATCAGAATAGATACTACAAGAAAAGAAAACACAGACTAATATTACTCATAATCATAAATGCAAAAATTCTTTAAGTTATATATATCATCTAATGGGGTATATCCCAGAAATGCAAAGGTGATTCAACAAATTGATCAGCATAATCAACAGACTAAAAAAGAAACGCAATTGACAAAATTCAGCATCAGTTTATGACACAAAGTTTCAGGAAACTTGGAATAGAACGATACTTCCTTAATCCGGTAAATAGCATCCGTAAAAGGTCTACAGCTTACAAAATACTTAATGATGGAAGACAGAAAGCGTTCCTTTTAAGAAAGGAAGCAAGGCAAAGACCTCTACTCCTACTCAGTATCACTCTGGAGGACCCACCCAGTCATACTGGATTAAGGCTCACCTTAATCAATTCATTTTATCTTAACTTCTTAAAGGCCCTAAATCCAAATGCAGTCACATTGTGAGGTTAGGGCTTCAATATATGAATTTTAAGGGGACACATTTCAGTCCATAACATCATTAAATGCTTATATTATAAAAAAAATAAAGGTTTTAAATCAATGACCAAAATTTCATGTTAGAAAACTAGTAAAACAAAAGAAAATAAAGCCCAAAGAAAACATGATATAACAAAGATAAGTGTAGGAATTAATGACATAGAAAAGAAAATAATAAAGTCAACAGAATAGGTTTTTTTGTATAGTTCAATAAAATTAATGAATCTCTTGCTCACCTCACCAAGAAAATACAAACAAAAAGGACATAAATTACTTATATCAGGAATTGTCAATATCAGGATAAAATGGACAAATTTAAGGCAATACACAAACTACTAAAGCTCATTCAATAATACATACATATGTATGTGCATACAACCTGAATAGTCCTATATTTACTAAACACGTAGAATTCCTAGATCAAAACCTTCCCACAAAAAAGGTTTAGGCTCAAATGGCTTCAACAGATGAATTTCCCCAAACATTTAAGGAAGAAAGTATTGAAATTCTGTAGAAAATCTTCCATAAAATATAAGAGCAGGGAATACTTTCAAAGTCATTTCAGGAAGCTAGAATTACCCTGATAGCAAAACCAGAAAAACACATTAGAGAAATTTCCAGACCGGTATCACCCATGAATATAGATGCAAATATCTAGCAAAATATTTTCAAATGGAATATAGCAATATATAAAAAGTATAATATATTATGAACAAGAGGGCTTTATCCCAAGAAAGCAAGTATGGTTTGGCATTCAAGATCAATCAGTGTAATTCATTATGTCAAGAGATGAGAAAAGAAAACCTATATGATTTTCACAATATATTCATTAAAAATTCAACAAATTTAATAGCCTTCCTTGATATACACTCTCAACAATTTCAGAATAGAATAAAATGATAAAATGCACCTACAAAAACCGGTTAGCATCGTATTTAATATTGACATCTGAAGTCTCCCTGCCAAAGCTTGTGAGCAGGGCAAGAATATTTATTTTTACCACTTATATTTCATAATGTACTGAAGATCCTAGTCAGAATAAAATGGCAAGAAAAGAAATAGAGGTCAAATAAAACTTTCTTCATTCACAAAACTCCTGTTTAAGAAAAGCCAAATCTACGGAAAAGCTACTGAAAGAAATAAGTGTGTTTAGCAAGGTCACATGATATAAGGCCAATATAAAATCATCAATTTTATTTATTGCTAGCAATAAAATTTGGAAATTGATATGATGTAAAAATGACAAACATATAAAAATCTTGATAAACAGGGCTTCTTCAAAATTTAAAAACTTTTCCACTTTAAAAGACACTTAACAAAATGAAAAGACAAGCCAAAAACTGGGAGAAAATATTTATAAAACACATACTTTATTCCAAACATATGAAAAAAACAAACACAATTCAATACCAGGATTAATGACTTGATTAAAAAATGGGGAAAAATTTGAAGAGATAGTTCATCAAGAAAGAGATATGGATGTTAAATAAACTTATTAAAAAATGCTCAACGGCGTTAGTCATTAGTAAAACACAAATTAGAAACACGAATGAGATACCACTATACTCTTATTAGAGTGTCTAAAATTAACAAAAAAATCTGACATTATCAAGTAAATAACTAAGGTGACTTGAAATCTCATACTTTCAGAAAAGAAGAAATGTAGAAAAGAGCTTAAGAATTTCTCATAAAGCTAGAGGTGAAATTACTGGATGGTCCAGCATTCCACTCCTAGGTATTTACCAGGAGAAAACAAGACATATGGTTACATAAAGACTTGTGTACAAATATTTATGGCACTTTCAAAAATAATAGCCAAAAACTGGAAATAATACAAATGTCCATCAACTTGTTAAACAGAATGCAATGTATTGTTAAAATGGAATACCATTCAGCAATAAAAAGGCATGATGTGCTGACACATGCAAAAAATCAATGAATTTCAAAACTTTTTGCTAAATGAAAGAAGACAGATACCAAAGACTTTATGATTCTATATCAGGGTTCATAAAGTCATAATCATAGCAAGAGAAAGTAAATCACTATTTTCTAGGGACCATGGGTTTGGGGGAGAGCACTGACTGTTAAGAGGCAAGAGGGTACCTGTGGTGAAGGAAATTTTCTAAATCTAGATTGTAACGGCAGTCATGTAACTATATACATTAATCAAAACTCATTGACTCATATGCCCAAAATTGGTGAAATCGAATTTTTGTAAAATGTATCTCAATGAATTGATTAAAAAATAAATATTTTAAAATGCATAAAATAAAAATAATAATTGTGTTAGACATAGTATGGAGAAAAATTTTTTTGTAAATGTCTTTTATGTGTTAAAATATACATAACATAAAGTGTACCATCTTAACCATTTTTAAGTGTATAGTTGAGTGGTATTATATATACATTCATTCACATTATTGTGCAGCCATCACCACCATCCAACCCCATAACTTTTTCATCTTGTAAAACTGAAACTCTATACCTATAAACAATAACTCCCCATTCTCCCCTCCCACTCACCCCTGGCAACCACCATTCTACTTTCTGTCTCTATGATTTTGACTGCTCTAATAAGTACCTCATATAAGTGGAATCATACGGTATTTGTCTTTTTGTTACTGGCTTATTCCATTTAGCATAATGTCCTCAAGGTTCATCCATGTTGCAGCATATGTTAGAATTTCCTTCCTGTTTATGGGTGAAAAATATTCATTAGATGTATATACCACATTTTGCTTATCCATTTATTCATCAGTGAACATTTGGATTGCTTCCATGTTTTAACTATTGTGAATAATGCTGCTATGAACATGGGTGTACGACTATCTCTTTGAGACCCTGCTTTCAATTCTTTTGGATATATACACAAAAGTGGAATTGCTGGATCATATGGTAATTGTATTTTTAATTTTTTGAAGAATGATACTATTTTCCACAGCGGCTATACCATTTTATATTCCCACTAACAGAGCACAAGGGCTTCAATTTCTAGTATGGAGAAAATTTTACCTACCTTACTGGGTTTGTGTTTTTATGAGCACTAAATAAGATTATGTATGTAAAACCCTTAAAACATTGCCTAAAAACCAGTAAGTACTCATTGAATGCTGGCAATGAATACTATTAATGTTAAAACTATGAAAAAAACACAAAACCTCTTTCATGATATACTTCAAAGAACTGAGAAAGACATCGGAAGATTCAAATAGTTTAATGTTGTTATTACTCCTATGCATATTCTAATTTAAGACAGTGCCCATGCAGCATTAGGCAGTGTTCACATTCTACTGTCATCTCAAGGAGGAGTCTTACCTTGGAGATCTGGCTTCTAATGTGAGAGCAGGATTTCTGAACTGGAGCACGCTGAGCCACGATGCTTAGAAACTGTAAGAGATTTGAGAACCTGAGAAAGGTCTGCTTTTATTGTAGATTTTGCAAAAAAAAGAAGAAGAAGAAGAAAAAGAAAAAAATTTTTGGACCAATGGCGTGAATGGTGCAGAACTCCTAAAAAGGCTGCTTACAAATGGAAAAAAATTTCAAACACACCAGGATGTGCCTGTCTCAGAGTATTTGTGCTGGCTGTTTCCTGTACCTGGGATGCTTTCCTCCCATATATTGGAGGGTGGGTCCTTCACTCCCCTCCTTCAAGTCTTTACTTAAACACCACCTCAGTGAGGCACACCCTGACCATCATATGTAAAACTGTGATTCCCACTCTAGCCAGGTACCCCCGTTGTGCTTTGTTCCATAAGCACTTAACACCTCCTAATATACTATGTAATGTAATTACTTATTATATTTATGATCTTTTGTTTCCTTTGCTAAAATTAAACCTCCATCAGAGCAGGGAATTTGTCTTTAATCAAATTGTTTTTTCATTCCTGTATCACCAGTCCCTGGCATTTTGTACATATTTGGCAAAAATCTGATGAAAGAAAAGGGGAAATGAATGAAAAGTCTGGTAAATATTAAACACTGAAGAGCAAGAAAGAAGAAAATTTGCACTTTGAGAAAAGAAGGCATATATCTCTAGTCAAACAGACTTCATCATATGCCTGAGAAAGGAGAGTAGTGATACTTTCTGTTACCCTTTCTTTTACAAGGTATGAGCCTCCAGTTAGATCCCTGGGCCTGAGAGCTCTATTCCTTCCCCCTTTTCTCTTTTTAAATGGTTAGTTTAATTTACTCAGGTTATAGAAGGAAATGTAATGACTATTCTTCAAAGTTGACTGAACATTAAAGTACTAAAGCTGCTAGGAGAAAAGAAAGGTATAATTTGAACTGGCAGTGATTAAAATGGAATGACCTCTCTCAGTCTAGAGAAGGGCATTTTGAATCAGATGATCAATAGACAACATTTCCTTGTCATTCCAATGTTGCTGTTTATTTAAATATATGCATTACACTGAAGTACAAGGAGTTAGACCGATTTGATTTATTCTCATCAGTAGTTCAAGATTCAAATTAGAGACAGCAGCTTTCATTACCCATCTAAATGCCCCTGCAGTACTGATCACCTAATTTTACTGAATTTATTGCCATCCCAGGCCAGTGTTTTGCTTGCAAAGTAGAGTTTAGGATCATGTAAGAGCAAAGGACCGGGACCATTGTTTGGATTCTATTGATGAGTATAACAGACAGGAAATCTGCCATGGAGATAATATCTGTACGATACCTTTTGTCATCTTTTTTCCAAGAAGACTCAGGGAGAAGTTGCTTTGAGAATTTGACGCAATGTTTATCAAAGGATTTTTGAAAGAAGAAATGTTATGGATGAATAAGATAATTAAGCATAGACTGATGGGAAAAATGAGAGTTTCCAAATCCATCCAGTCACTTTATTATGTTTTCTACTTTCTCTGAGCTCCTGGGAATAAATGAATATATATGTTTGTAAATGTACATCTAATAACTGATAATATTTAATGCTGGGATATATTCAATACCGATGATGATCTTCTGATGACTAAATACCTTATTTCCTAAGTATTACACAAAAAGAATAATTTATAATTTAACTTTTTGCCAACTAGATGAATTTTTGAACATTTCAAATGTGCTTTTTAAAAAAAATTATATTAAAAAATTTTAAGTAGGCTGATAGATAAATATCAATCAAGCCATATGCCCATTTGTAGTTTTTAATTCATAGTAATTATTTCTTAGGTAAGAGTGCCTGTTTTTATCAGACATCCAAAATTACTTATAATTTTGTAATTCTATATTTGTAATTCTCACATCTATGGAGATTTTACTAAATTATGGTTATTAATTCAAATGAACCCTCTGAAAAATATTTCAATCAAAATGTGTCTCACTAACAGACTGCATTGGTTTTCTCCTCTGAATATATATTTTTTCTTCTAAATCTCTTTATATAAAATGCAAATTTTTTTCATCAATGCAAAGATGCAATTGAATGAATTCTTTTGCTATTTGATTGGCTATACTGTGATTTGCTTCCAGAAAATGATTGAACTATTTTTGTCAAAAGATTCAGCATTGCATTTGGTTCAAGCACATGTATATAGCCACTTGTTCACTCACTTAGCCAAAATAAGTTGCATCAATAAATTCAGAAATCTAATGACAGATTTTTTAAAGCATCTTGATGGTACTATTTGCCAATCTGGTCAATGATTTTGCCCATTAGGACAGTCAACATCCCTATTTCCATGGCCACATTTTATATAATTTGTCATATATGTTTCCAAGAAAGTTTAATTGGAGGTATGGACTCTGAATAATAATGTCTTGTATTAATTACTTGATATTTTAAAAGTGATTTCAAAACTTTCAGCACAATTTCATACTATTAAGGAAGCCGTAATTGAATCAGATCAAAGCTGGAAGCACAGCACTATTAAACACCAAAATACACAAAGATGATTATTTGTTTTATCCTATGTTTGGGGTAATATCAAGATGTTAGAAATTAAAAGATAATAATTCTCTAACATAGCCTTATTTCTTTTTTGGATATCTCAGTTAGATTTTTTAAACTCTTTTATTTCACAAGCATTGCTTTGTTTAAATTTTAATGGTTACCACTTTTTTTCATCATTGCCTCAGTTATGGAAGTAGATATGGGTAGATTTATCTAGAATAATAATGATAAAATGGTCAAAATATGGAAAGTTGATTTTAAGAGAAAAGTTAATGAATTATCACTACAGGGAAGATGGCAGAGTAGGAAGACCCTGAACTCACGTCCTCCCATGGCACACCAAGATTACAACTTTTTTCAGAACAACTATAGATGAGAATGACCTGAAGACTAGCAGAAAAGATCTTCTACAACTAAAGATATGGAGAAAGAACCACAACAAATTGGGTAGGAAGGGCGGAGATGCAGCATAATAAAGACCCACACCCCAGGTAGATGACCCACACCCCAGGCAGGTGACCCACAAATGGGAGGATAATCACAATTGCTGAGGTTCTCCCCAAGGAGCGAAGGGTTCCAAGTCCCACATTGGGCTCCCCAGCCCAGGAATCCTGCACTAGGAAGAAGAACCCCCAGAATGTTTGGCTTTGAAGACCAACAGTGCTTGATTTCAGGAGAGCCAGAGGGCTGTAGGAAACGGAGATGCCTCTCTTAAAGGGCACACACAAAATCTCACACACTCCAGGACCCAGGGCAGACATTTTTCCAAAGAGGAAATGCAGATGGCCAACAGGCATATGAAAAGATGCTCAACATTGCTAATCATCAGGGAAGTGCAAATCAAAACCACAATGAAATATCACCTCACACCTGTCGGAATGGCTATCATCAAAAAGAACACAAATAACAAATGTTGGTGAGGATGTGGAGTAAAGGGAACCCTTGTACACTGTAGTTGGGAATGTAAATTGGTGCAGCCACTGTGGAAAACTATATGGAGGTTTCTCAAAAAACTAAAAATGGAACTGCCATATGACCCAGCAATTCCTGAGTATACATCAAAAAAAAAGCTAGTAAATTAAAAAGACACATGCATCCCAATATTCATAGCACCATTATTTACAATTGCCAAGATATGGAAGCAACCTAAGTGTCTATCAACAGATGAATGGATAAAGAAGATGTGATACACACACACACACACACACACACATACACACACAATGGAATACTATTCAGCCATAAAAAATGAATTTTGCCATTTGCAGCAACATGGATGGACTTGGAGGGCATTATGCTAAGTGAAATAAGTCATAAAGAGAAAGAAAAATACTGTGCGATATCATTTGTGGAATCTAAAAAATGCAACAAACTGGTGAATATAACAAAAAAGAAGCAGACTCATAGAGATAGAGAACAAACTAGTGGTTATCAGAGTGGGGAAGGAGGGGCCATGTAGGGGTAGGGGAGTGGGAGGTACAGACTATTGGGTATAAGATAGGCTGAAGGATGTATTGTACAATGTGGGGAATATAGCCAATATTTTGTAATAACCGTAAATGGAAAGTAACCTTAAAAATTGTATTAATAATAATAATAATGAAGTGAAATAAAAAAGATCCTGGGTCAGACCCATTTGCTGATCTTGCAAAGCCTCCCAAAGAGGTAGGGGGCAAAGGGGGCTCAGCTTGGGAACATAGACACAGGCGGCAGGCATTTGGGGGAGCTTGTTCTACCACGTGGACACTGGTGCAGGCAAGCGCCATTTTGGAATCCTCCCTTTAGCTTAATAACACGTGGGCCTGGCTCCACCCACCAGCAGGCATTAGCCCAGTTAGAATGTTAGAAGGCCCAACTTTCTACCCAGTCCAAATTAGGACTAAAATTACTTATAGCCAGGTCTTCACATCCATGAGAATTTGCCTCAGATATTCTTTTTCATTCCAGTTCTTTGTTCAAAGCCTTCTCTAGACTTTTATTATATCTGTTTACAAAGTCTTGCAAAGATGTGCATGGAAATTGGCGTATTATGGTGCTTGCTTAAATACTCCAGTGTTTTACTCCTTATTTGATCAGCATAGATTCATAAGCAGATTTTTCCTGTGATGTAGACTTGTACTATAAAGTCGTGAGTACGTAATCTTTTTTTCCCCATAACTTACCACACAGTCAGTAGATATGGTAGTTCTTCAGGCTAAAGTGATCATGTTTTCTTTAGACGCTAGTTATGCTGATAAATTATGTCTCATAAACACAGGTTAAGCTAATCAATTACTGTCCTGCTGTGTCTCTATAAACACATTACATTGCCACTTTGTACCTTTTCCAGAAAAAAGAAAATAATATCTACCAACTTCCCTCCTCAAGGGTATTGCAGGAGTTAATAAGTATGCAGAATTTTCAAGGAAAGAGATAGTGCTTAGAGCTCTGTGGAGAAAACACTTGTATATAAATGCAATATATCATTATTACAGGATCTCCTAGCAGCCTAATGAAATGAACCCAATGCACTCTAGGAACACATTTTTTACTTGGGCTCCATCCAACTCACCAAACACAATTAGTACGTGAAACTTTTGTCATAACCATAAACTAAAACAACCTGGAACTCTGTATAATGTAAGCCATTCTGGATTCTGTCCAGTTAAATATTGAAAGTACTATGAGCTCTTCATTATAATATGATTCTATGAGAATGCTTTAAGCACGGGTTTCTAAAGTGTTATTTAGGGCTCCTAAAGGAAGGCAGCATTTGACACCCCAAAATATGCCTTTTGGGCATACAGATTATTTTAGGCTGATTAGTTTTAAGAAACAGTAGACATAGGAAATGCTCTGAAAGCTGAATAGAAGGTATCCTTTTGCAAGAGACATTTACATTTATCAGGGAGGTCTCCATTTATAAGTGCGTCTCCCTCTCTGTACCAGGAAGAGCAGGATGATTTTAAATCTCTACAAACTGTTACCAGTGGAGAAGGCAATGGACAGAAATCTGCATAACCACCTTACCTTCGTTCACTGGCCTTTTGCTCATAGCTGGCTCCCCCTCCCCCAACATCTTCTTTTGTCTTTAGTTGGAGATGGTATTTAAAATGGTGGCTTGGACCATTCTGGGCAGTTACTCAGTTTTCTTGGGTTTCTCCCATGTATACAGGAGGTATATATGTTATTAAACTTCTGTTTTTCTCCTGTTAATCTGTCTTTTGTTACAGGGGGATCTCAGCCAAGAACCTAGAAGAGTGGAAGGGAAATTATTTTTCCTCCCCCACAATCCAAACACAAAGAGTTTTGTTTGTATTTCTGCTTGGTTTTGGCAATTTTTTTCTTTTTCTAAAACAAATTCAAGTTGGATTTTTTGAAATGTTTAACACACATTTTACCAACGACGGGATCCAAGTTTCACAAATTTTCTCTTTCCCTTCTAAAAATGTTACCCCCTCTGCAATCTGATTTCTCTCCTTCCTTTTAATTTCAAACTTGTGAAAGAGTAGTTTTCATCTGTCACTTTCATTTCCTTTCCTCCCACTTTCAACTTAAAAAGAGAAATACTCTTGCTTTGCCCTCTCCAATATACTGATTCAGTTTTATGGAAGGTTACCAATAATGTTATGGATAAACCCAGAAATTTTTTTTTTAATTTTTATTGGAATATAGTTGATTTACAACATTGTGTTAATTTCAGGTGTACAGCAAAGTGAATCAGTTATACATATACATATATCCACTCTTTTTTAGATTCTTTTCCCATATAGGTCATTACAGAGTATTGAGAAGAGTTCCCTGTACTATATAGTAGGTCTTTATTAGTTGTCTGTTTTATATATTGTAGTGTATATGTGTTTCTTATTTATTTGTTTAATGTCCTTACTCTCCGTCCTATGTCTTGGTTGCATTTTATGAAGTGAATTCAGGTATGCTTCTTGATAACATTCCCTTTCTTTATGTTCTATTATACTTTACTCATTTCCACTTAGTTCTCATGCTTTCTCTCTAACTTTCTTATTTTTTGTTAAATATTATCATTTTGAGTAATACCTTTCCAGAAAGCCTAAACTTCTACCCTGTCCAAATTAGGTCTAAAATTACATAGAGACCATGTCTTTACATCCATAAGGATTTGCCTTAAATATTCTTATTATGCCTGTTTCCTTCCTTGTACTTTATTATATCTTTCCACTTTATAAAGTCTAGCTGAGTACAGTGTATTGTAGGCATTCAGCAGATGTTGAACAAATCAACATGTGTCTGATTCCTAAGCATTTATTTCCATTTTTCTGTGTTGCTTATCCTGTTTGGTATCTTAATATCAGTATCATGATACACCTGAGGACTGCATCCTAAACCTCTTTTAAATATTTTTCTTTTCTCCAGTTAAGTGGGAGTCTGGCTCAGGGGTGAGATAGCTGGCCACAGATTCTTCTGCACCAAGTGTGTCACTGTGTCAAGCCACCTCTGCAACTGCTCCTGGCTCTCTCCTGCCCCCTGGTGGCTGTATGCTGTATACCCCTTCCTACAGTGGTATAAATAAGAAAATAGCCTAGATGAAGACCTAAAATGTTCTGTTCCCACAGACTGGATTAGTGTGGGCTGAGCTAAGTAGTAAGAAGAACTGGTGTGGCCTATCATGGGAAGATTAGATCCAGATCATTATGAGCTTGGAGCCCCATGAGTGTTCCTTTCCTTGCCATTCAAGGCAAGCTGCCTACAAGCAACACCCCCTACCCCCATCACCCCCTGGTCTTTCAACAGATACGCAATTCTGTGTGTTTCAAGATTTCAATATCTCTAATCCAAAATATCCCTTATGAGCAAAGTCTCTTTTCAATTGCTTAGCACATTTCCAGTACCCATTAAAAGTAGGAGAAGTTTCCTCTACACTGGCAAGATTCAGGATGGCATGGGTAGGAAGGAAAGCTCATAGAACTAGTATTTATATGGGGCTGAGCAGAACCATCTCAAAAATCCCCTAAACTGCTATATTTATAAAATTCTTATCTGTGATAAGATACAGTCTCAATTAGGAGTGATACAGTTTTAAGCTATGTGTCATGGAAAGATTAACCACCCAAACCCTTCTGTTTGAGCTCACATATATGCCAAGTAAAGGACATACATTAAATTCTGAAGTTTCATTCCTAAATGAAAAAATGGAGACAACAGTATCACTCCTCTATCACTCAGTTATTTTAGGACTAACATTAACTTTAATTGGTTTGTACACTGTGTAGTTTTATGCACACAGAAGGGATTAATGACATGATCAGCTACTACAATATATTATAAGCATTCAGGCAATTATACATCTCCTTAAACTTGTAGTCATGAGGAGCATGACACAGTGAGAGATAGTAACACTCTCAGGTTATTTGACTTATTGTGTTGTAAGAACTCTTTATATATTGTATGAATGAATCTTTATATATATATTTATATATATATATTATATAAAGTAAACAAAAAGGTCAGCCACAGAATAGAAAAAATATGTAGTTGACCATTGAACAACATGGGTTTGAGCTGCACAGGTCCGCTTACATGTGGACTTTTCTCAATAAATGCTACTATAGGATAACACTAGCCATGGTTGGTTGAATCCAGGGATGTGGAACCTTAGATACAGAGGACTGACTGTAAAGTTATTTACAGGTTTTCAGTTGTTCAGGGGAGTTACTCAGTTTTCTTGGGTTTCTCCCATGTATACAGGAGGTATATATGTTATTAAACTTCTGGTTTTCTCCTGTTAATCTGTCTTTTGTTACAGGGGGATCTCAGCCAAGAACCTAGAATAGTGGAGGGGAAATTATTTTTCCTCCCCCACACTCCAAACACAAAAAGTTTTGTTTGTGTTTCTGCTTGGTTTTGGCAATTTTTTTTTCCTAAAACAAATTCAAGTTGGATTTTTTGAAGTGTTTAACACACATTTTACCAATGACGGGATCCAAGTTTCACAAATTTTCTCTTTCCCTTCTAAACATGTTACCCCCTAATGGTGCCCCTAACCCCTGTGTTATTCAAGGCTCAAATACATACATACATATATATCCATATATATGTATACACACACACACATACATACGCATACATACACACACACACACATATATATACACATACATATAATATATATGTCAATATGACACTGAAAAGCATTTGGAAGTGTGAAGCTTGCCCTTTCTTCCCACCAAAGCAAGTGGTAAACTGAAGAAAATCAGAGATTCTGTGTCTGGAATACATATACTTAGAGTAAAAAAGCTTAGTGAATAGGTTGAGAAAAAATCTGAAAGTAAAGATCTTTTAGCCTTGTCAACTCCCTGGCCCACTGGGAAGAGATTATCATTCCGAATGTCATGTGCCAATATGGAGACGATGGTGAAGCAGCTGAGAGGGGATAGCTGAGCCTGGGCTGGGATTTCTAAGCTGACATTTGCAGCCATGTGTCTAGGCAGGGACCCAGAAATTCCTATATTCTCAAGGAGAGAATGCAAAAAAAGTAGCTGTATGTCTGGTTGCTACTATGGGGGCAAAGTATCTTGGTCATTATGGGCCACTGAGCAGACTACTCTGGAGACCAAACTGGAGTGTTAGTCCTCGTTCAGGGAGATACAGAGCTCCTTAGGCTCCGGTGGGAATAAATCAGCAGCTGGAGAGAGCTGTAGCGTTGTGACTAGGCGAGGAGGACAGAATTCATTCCTGTACACTAAAAGGATGCTTATGAATAGGAACAGACTAACCCCACCTGAAGGATACCAGCCCCCACATAGCCAGAGGAGAGCAGCCTGATGGCCAGCATGAAACAGCGCAAAACATCAGCCCCAGTCTCATGGTGAGCCCTATGCCATGGGAACCGTAAGCCTTCTTTTATTCCAAGATGCCATCTTAGGAGGGAAGAGAGATGGAATAAACAGCCTTAATAGAACTTGGAATTTTAAACTGTCTATATACTTTCAGAATAGGAATTGTTTGAACCCAAAGAAACTTAAAAATGAGAAAGTGAGATATCATTGTTGAAATATCTAAAATTTCATTTATTCCTATTTCCAGTGAGTTATAGAAGTGAAGCAGATATACACTCTCTCCACATTGAAGGAGTAACTTAAATTCTTAACCTTGCTTTATAGGTAGTAAAGTAGAATTCAACCTAGGTCTGTTCTATCACCTCTGCACTGAAACGATTTTTATATGGCTGGCCTTAAGGTATAATTGAATGTCAGTAGAATATTACGGGTTATTGTAATTCAGATAAACCGTAGATTAAATTTTATTCTTATTATCAATAACATAGCAACTATATACATTAAAAGTCTGCTACAACACAGGAAATATATGTGTGTGTGCGTATGCATTTGTATATACATATATGTATGGCGATCTAGGCCTAACAAATTGCTTGAGGGTTGAGGGACATCGTTTTTGTTCAGTAACCAGGCTATGTCACCTGGAGTGGGAAAAATTAAATCATGGAGAGGACTTTCACAAATTATCAGTAAGAACTATACAAAACTTGATGTTTCCTGGAACAAACTAGTTTCTGGCTAAAATTCAATCTCTCTTTTCTTTCAGTGTGTCCCAAATGGTCCCACAGATCTCCTTTCTGGGAAAAATACCTATAGGGAGCCATGTTAGGAAGTAGTATTCTGTGTTAGGTTTCTGATTTACTAAGGTGTTCTGGGGAACCACTTAACTTCTCACAGCTGCAAATTCCTGAGGTGAAAATTTAACCTCTCTTTTAGGTGGTTGAAAATAACTGGTGGAAATAATCCAAAAATATTTTGCTAAATCAACAGGAGCTTTAGGTAATATTTCAAATGTGAGTAGAGATCGTGTGTGTGTGTGTGTGTGTGCGCGTGCGTGTGTGTTTAAACAAAATCTATTTGGGACAACAGCAAACTACAATGGGGAAAACTTGGTTTTGGAACATAAAAGTCTCTCAATCATCACAGGGAGCAAATTCTAAATATATGTCACATGGAATATGTATGTGGCAAATGTACCCTGGAAATTCTTTAGCTCTTTGGAAGGAAATAACAATCTTGGGTGTCTTTTATTGTTCTTTAGGGCAACTGTGGTTCTTTTCAGATTGATGATAAGGTGCATGATCTGCATGGTTGAGTTTGCTGAGTTGTGAGGGAAACCTGCTAATTGGAAAAGGTGCCAAAGTCAGAAACAGTCTCGATCCTGCCATGTGAGCTATTATATCAGAGCAGTCTCAATATGCAAACTTTGGGAGGAAGATAAAAGCTTAAACAATAGATGATGGGAAGGTGTCTCTTTGTGAAAACAATCTGGGGAGGGAGCAAAACATTTTCTCTAAATCAGCGTGTTAAGAGAACACATGCTACTGAACTAAGATTTCATGTACCAATAATAACTATCCATTCTTTTTGCCAGCTTATGCCATCACTAAAACACAAGGCTCTACCTCAACGTATTACCATAATCTAGTGGGATCAAGCAAGGAATCATCTATCTTATTTTTTTATTTTTATTTTTTAAAATTCATTTTATTTTATTGAAGTATAGTTGCTTTACAGTGTTGTGTTAGTTTCCGGTGTACAGCAAAGTGGTTCAGTTATACACACATATAACAGTTTGCACCTGCTAACCCCAAGCTCCCAGTCCATCCCTTTACTCCCACCCTGACCCCGGCCACCACAAGTCTGTTCTCTATGTCTGTGAGTTTATTTCTGTCTTGTGGATAAGTTCATTTGTGTCATACTTTAGATTCCACATATAAGTGATATATGGTATTTGTCTTTCTCCTTCTGACTTACTTCACTTAGTCTGATAATTTCTAGGTCCATCCATAGTGCTGCAAATGGCATTATTTCATTCTTTCTTATGGCTGAATAGTATTACACTGTATATATATAACACATCTTCTCTATTCATTCATCTGTCAATGGGCATTTAGGTTGTTTCTATGTCTTGGCCATTGTAAATAATGCTGCTGTGAATGTAGTGGTGCACGTATCTTTTCAAATTGTAGTTTTGTCTGGATATACGCCTGTGGGATTGCAGGATCATATGGCAGTTCTATTTTTAGTTTTTAAAGGAAGCTCCATACTGTTTTCTGAAGTGGCTACACCAATTTACAAGGAATCATCTATTATAAAAGGAGAGGGGGCATCAAGCCAGTTATTGCTGCCATATGGAAGAATCCATGAAATAACTTGTTTTTTAAATATTAGCTATTAATTTTGCCATCATATATAAAAACCTAATTACCAAACATCTTTAATTCTACATTTCTTTCTTGATAGATTTTGTAGTCTTTGTTATTTTGTTTTCAAACAATAAGATTTAAAATGTCATTTCTGTCTTTCTCACTTTCACCTCCCATCAAGGTGTTTCTCTGTTCTCACCCACATACTTGATTGTATTTTAGAATGTAAAGTAAAACAGCTTTTGAAATGATAAGGCTTTCATAAAGTACAAATTGGTAGTGGAAAAACAAGAAGAGAATATATTAAAAAAAACCCTCAGATTGTGGCTGAATTTCGAAGGAGCTGTGGGCGACTGAAGACGTGGGAGTAATAGTTTTTAAACTGATTAAATGCTATGAATGTCCGTGTAAATTTCACATAATAAATGATATAATTGTATAAGTGAATGTTCTGCAGCAGGATATTCTTTCAGTTTGCTGACCTTTTGAAGAAGTGTGAACAGGATCACGTGTCATTCATCTTACATGATTTATATACACTTTCTCTAGCTCCTTGAATTATAAAAGTTATTGAGGCAAAAGTGACCCTTGAATTTTCAATTTTCCTGAAACGTTTACAGTACAATTTGTTTTGTTTTAGTGAAATATATCTAAATACATGCAATATGTTTCCCGAAGAGTTAAGAATACCTGTTATATTCAGTATATGATATGCCCTTTATATTCAAGAATATATGACCTCTTTATTTCTCCATTATTTCAAGTACAAAACTCATCTCCAGTTGGCAGTTTTAGAAAAACTTTGAGTCTTAATATTTCCAAACTAGAGTTAATTTTAACAAACCCATATATTTCACATATGTATAATAGAGCAACGATGGAATCCAGTAGAAACTGAACCTTCTTTAAAGCACAGACTGAATAGAGAAGTTGGAGGCTTATTGTCACAATTCAATGCAGTTTAAATACTGCAAAATTAAGTGATATTGCAATTAAACAAGAAGCAGAAAGGCAGCCAAGCATATCTTTAATCCTTAAGCCTCGCACTGAATATGTAACAGTTAACATAAATCTGAGCACTACAGATACATAGGTATAGAATAGACTCTAGCAGAGAAAAAAATTAAGGCAGTTTTCATTTTAGCATAAGTGGGAGGTCTGAAAAGCCTTAGTCGTCCAGCATTATCATTGTAATTTATTTTCTAAAAACTTCTTCCCCCTCTTTTAGGTCTTATTAATAATTGTGCTTAACAGAATCCAACAACACATTAAAAGTATCATACACCATGATCAAGTGGGGTTATCCCAGGAATGCAAGGATTCTTCAATATATGCAAATCAAACAATGTGATAAACCATATTAACAAATTGAAGGGGAAAAACCATATGATCATCTCAATAGATGCAGAAAAAGCTTTTGACAAAATTCAACACCCATTCATGGTAAGAACCCTCCAGAAAGTAGGCATAGAGGGAACTTACCTCAACATAATAAAGGCCATATATGACAAACCCACAGCCAACATCATTCTCAATGGTGAAAATCTGAAACCATTTCCTCTAAGATAAGCTTGCCCACTCTCACCCTATTATTCAACATAGTTTTGGAAGTTTTAGCCACAGCAATCAGAGAAAAAAAAAGAAATAAAAGGAATCCAAATCAGATAAGAAGAAGTAAAACTGTCATTGTTTGCAGATGGCATGACACTATACATAGAGAATCCTAAAGAGGCTACCAGAAAACTACTAGAGTTAATCAATGAATTTGGTAAGGTAGCAGGATACAAAGCCATAATGCACAGAACTGTCTTGCACTCTGATATACTAATGATGAAATATCTGAAAGAGAAGTTAAGGAAACACTCCCATTTACCACTGCAACAAAAAGAATAAAATACCTAGGAATAAACCTACCTAAGGAGACAAAAACCTGTATGCAGAAAACTGTAAGACACTGATGAAAGAAATTAAAGATGATAAAAACAGATGGAGAGATATACCATATTCTTGGATTGGAAGAATCAGCACTGTGAAAATGACTATACTACCCAAAGCAATCTACACATTCAGTGTAATCCTTATCAAACTACCAATGGCATTTTTCACAGAACTAGAACAAAAAATTTCACAATTTATATGGAAACACAAAAGACCCCAAATAGACAAAGCAATCTTGAGAAAGAAAAACAGAGCTGAAGGAATCAGGCTCTCGGACTTCAGACTATACTACAAAGCTACAGTAATCAAGACAATATGGTACTGGCACAAAAACAGAAATATAGATCAATGGAACAGGACAGAAAGCCCAGAGATAAACCCATACACATATGGTCACCTTATCTTTGATGAAGGAGGCAAGAATATATGATGGAGAAAAGACAGCCTCTTCAGTAAGTGGTGCTGGGAAAACTGGACAGGTACATGTAAAAGAATGAAATTAGAACACTCCCTGACACCATACACAAAAATAAACTCAAAATGGATTAAAGACCTAAATGTAAGGCCAGACACTATAAAACTCTTAGAGGAAAACATAGGCAGAACACTCTATGACATAAATCACAGCAAGATCCTTTTTGACCCACCTCCTAGAGAAATAGAAATAAAAACAAAACTAAACAACTGGGACCTAATGAAACTTAAAAGCTTTTGCACAGCAAAGGAAACCATAAAGAAGACAAAAATACAACCCTCAGAATGGGAGAAAATATTTGCAAATGAAGCAACTGACAAAGGATTAATCTCCAAAATTTACAAGCAGCTCATGCAGTTCAATATCAAAAAAACAAACAACCCAATCCAAAAATGGGCAGAAGACCTAAATAGACATTTCTCCAAAGAAGATATACAGATTGCCAACAAACACATGAAAGGATGCTCAACATCACTAATCATTAGAGAAATGCAAATCAAAACTACAATGAGGTATCACCTCACACCGGTCAGAATGGCCATCATCAAAAAATCTACAAAACATAAATGCTGGAGAGGATGTGGAGAAAAGGGAACCCTCTTGCACTGTTGGTGGGAATGTAAATTGATACAGCCACTATGGAGAGCAGTATGGAGGTTCCTTAAAAAACTAAAAATAGAACGACCATATGACCCAGCATTCCCACTACTGGGCATATACCCAGAGAAAACCATAATTCAAAAAGTGTCATGTACCGCAATGTTCATTGCGGCACTATTTAGAATAGCTAGGTTATGGAAGCAACCTAAATGTCCACTGACAGATGAATGGATAAAGAAGATGTGGCACATATATACAATGGAATATTAAAAGAAATATTTTGTTAGCCTTAAAAAGAAATGAAATTGAGTTATCTGTAGTGAGGTGGTTGGACCTAGAGTCTGTCATACAGAGTGAAGTAAGTCAGAAAGAGAAAAACAAATACCATATGCTAACACATATATATGGAATCTATAAAAAAAAAAAAAAAGGTTCTAAGAACCTAGGGGCAGGATAGGAATAAAGACGCAGACGTAGAGAATGGACTTGAGGACACGGGGAGGGGGAAGGGTAAGCTGGGACGAAGTGAGAGAGTGGCATGGACATATATACACTACCAAATGTAAAATAGATAGCTAGTGGGAAGCAGCCACATAGCACAAGGAGATCAGCTTGGTGCTTTGTGACCACCCAGAGGGGTAGGATAGGGAAGGTGGGAGGGAGACGCAAGAGGGAGGAGATATGGGGACATATGTATATGTATAGCTGATTCACTTTGTTATAAAGAAGAAACTGGCACACCATTGTGAAGCAGTTATACTCCAATAAAGACGTTAAAAATATATTTTGTTGAGATATGGTTGATTTACAATGTTGTGTTAATTTCTGTACAGCAGGGTGATTCAATTATATATATATATATATATTCTTTTTCATATTCTTTTCCATTAAACCCTGTTTCATTTTTAAAGCATACGTGTTAGCATGTAATAATTCTTAAAAAATATTTAATATTTAATAATCATGTGTTTATTTTATGCCCTCAAGTTATGCATAGATTTCAAAGTACCAAATTTTTGTTACTACTCTTACTTCCATTATGTAGCCACAATATATTTAATTGTGTTTGCAGATAAGAAAAACATTTAAAAGAAAATACATGAGTAATTAAAAAAAATAATTTTGCTTCATTGGTTTTGCTGATACTACTATCTATTATTAGCTGCTTGTATATGTGCAGTGCAGGTCTCTGTGACTAAAGCAAATGTCAAAAAAAAAAGAGAAAGGGAGAAAGAGAGATAATGCTAATTGGCAGCATTACAGGAGAGAATGAAGACTCGTAAGTGTGTGTGTGTGTGTGTGTGTGTGTGTGTGTATAAGAATATAAGTCATCAAAGATGGTCAGATGTACCTGAGGGTGATCAAATGTGACTGTTGCAGAAATAGGAAAACTGAGCCAAATCAGGATTCTGTGGGGTATGTTAACGAGTGAATGAGAATAAGGAAATGGGAAAACAGGGAAACAAGAAAGATACAACTTACTCCTTGATAGACACAAAACAAAATAAAGATTAAAAAAATGAGTATGGTGGGTTTTAATCATGATTATTTCACAATTAGGACTAATACTTTAATGGAATACTACGTTTCCATAGTACACAGTTTGAAAACTTCTTAGTAAATATCTAGACTTCGAAATGAAAACTGGGCATTTCCAAGAGAGGATTCCATGTGATAAAGAAAATACTGACACTACAGAACGTTAATGCCTTGTGTATGAGATCTGGTTACCCATTTATTGACGAGAATAAACAATTATTGTATCAATAAGTAGATATTGATAATATACTTGGCCAATAAATATACATTAGCGCTATAAATTATATATTGATGGGAACAAATAAATACTGTGTCAATAATTTTGTATATAGGTATCAAAATTATATATACATAATATTATATATTCCGCTCAGTCTATATGGGCAACTATTCAATGCATGTATTTAGATTGAATGAGTAAATATTAACTTAAATAATAAAACTGGGAAACTAATCAGTTCTAATTTTAATTGCTATTTATGTCAGGATCTTGGAGCTTAACATATGCAGAGAATTTTTTCCTAGATAATATTTTTGCTTTAATTTATTCCTTTATCCGTTTCTCTCATGACCAACTGAAAAGGCATCCCTTGTGAGTGAGTCGCTAGAGCGAGGCAGTGGATGGAGACTGAAAGGAAAATAAGGGAGCTGGGATTCACAGTCTTGGTGTCATCAGGGATCAGTCAAGTCATTATCGTGTGACTGAAGTATGTGTCACATAAGAAATCTTCTCTGGTTTAGAAATCTTAAACCAAGGGGCTGCTGTATAGAGTTGTCATGTCAAAATTATTACTTAGTAGTTATGACTGGTTTTAGACAATAAACTATGAAGGAATTTAGGTTATAATTTCAAAAGTCTACCCAGAATGCAGTAGTGTGTTTTTGGTATCAGGTCCAGTTTAGTTACTTTGTAGGAATTGATTTAACTCTGTGAACTTTCAGGGGAAAGAAATGTTGCTGAACAGAGACCATGCGTTGCAAATGTCATCTGGCCAGTTTGTTGTTCAATAAGCTGACTGCTTGTAAGTCACCTGAGTTTGCATATCTGCCTTTATCGTGGAGTGTCCTAGAATTCTAGCATATTAGATCAACTGAAAGTTGTACACAGTAAATTTTATGTTATGTAATTATCTAAAAGAATTCCCCACAACTTTGTGTTTGAAATTAGCTATGAAACTTAAAGTGCCTTTACACAAAATAAATAAAATAAAGATTTTCATAACACTTGCTTAAAAACAGGGCAGCTTTCAGAGAAAGGGAAGGTTTAGTTAGTAAATTTAAAAGATCTGGCTGCAAGAGCCCCTGCAGGTCATTTAACCCAGCCTCCTCCCTGGCAGAGGTAGAATCACAGTCTAGAAACAGTGACCTGGAGGGGAAAAAACCTCCTTTTTCAGCCTCAATTTTTTTCATTTGTAAAATGAGAATCAAAACAGCCCCTTCCTTATAAGGTTGTTGGGTTTACAACACAACTTGGTCACTTGGGAATCTTATGTTGTGAGCAACCTAATACAAAATTTTCACAGACTGGTTTTCAGTTGTTTTGATGTCAACAATAGGTTATTTTTTAATATTTCTAACCCTCCTCCAACACACATACCAAAATGTAAAATTCCCTCACCTCTTGCAGAAAATTTGGACAAGCCCTGACACCTTCTCTGCCTCAGAATTGGAAGAATCCATTTGACTTGGATGTTAATTGTTGATTTGTGAATTGAAAATCTACCTACGTACCATAGAATAGTGCTTGGGTCTGAACTGTAATTGAACATAATTTCTTTGAGAAAATTCTGCCAAGCCTCAAAAGCTCCAAATTTATTTATTGTTAAATCCCTATGCTCTCTTCTCAGAAGGCATTAACATTATTCTCCTCAGCACTCATTTCTGCTGTTGACATTTCTTGTTTAAATTCCAAACCTACCGGGTCACCTTGAGAACAGTTCACCAGCAGAGACTTTTTTTCCCAAAGAAATTTATCCCATGGTGACAGCAAAATGCCACTATCCTCAAAGCCAGATTCTTTAAACAAAACAAAGCGAACTTTGTGATTTTCTTCTCTTACTGTGAGTCTGATGGACTTGGTCTCCAGACACCAAACTGTTTTTCCTCTTCTTTTCAGCCTCTTTTTATTACATTGCACATGTCACTAAATTCACTACTGTGAAAGATGGACAAGAGTCATGCATTTCCCAAGAGAATTTTCAAGCAGCCACGAAACTTTAGGCAAAAGAATATTTTCTTGATTCATCATCTAGTTCTGAATCATAAATCAAATGTATGCACTGAGTGGATATACCCGGCAACCAAAGCAACCAGAAAATAATGTGATACGGATGACATGGAGGGAACGGGAAGCAGTGCTTTATTTATGGTCTTTGACTCAAGAACAGATGACAACTGCAATCTGCTGAATGTTTCCATTCATTCCTTCTCTTTCTGCTTTTCTTTTCTTCCCCTTGTCGTCCCCACCAAGTTTTTTTTTTTTTAATTTTTAAAAACTTTTTTATTATGGAAAATTTCAAACATACACAAAAGTAGAAGGAGTAGTGTAATGAATCCCCATGAATCCATCAATTAGCTTCAGGAATTATCAACACATGGCCAATTTCATCTATAGCGTTCTCTTCTCCCCTCTCCATTTTTTTTATACAGTAGGTCCTTGTTCGTTACTTATTTTAAATATAGCAGTGTGTACATGTCAATCCCAAACTCCCTAACTATCCGTCCCCCGCACCCTTCCTCCCTGGTAACCATAAATTCATTCTCTAAGTCTGTGAGTCTGTTTCTGTGTTGTAAATAAATTCATTTGTATCATTTTTTTTTAGATTCCACATATAAGCAATATACAATATTTCTCTTTCTCTGACTTACTTCATTTAGTATGAGAGTAGATGGAAAGACTTTTTCAGTGAATGACGTACGTAAATGTGAAGGCTACAGAAGCCTTCCCTCTCTCATGTATTCTGTATTCTTTATGTCTAATTCCAGTCCAGACCACTGCTGAACCAGATGATATACACATGGAATGTTTAAGAGCTGTACATTTCACAGTGGGCATGATGTGTGTAGGGGAGAAGGCAGGGACCCTAGCATGTTACACCTCCTTGAGTGAATAATTTTTCTCTAAGGTTTGAGGCACTTCTGCCTCAAAGAGTGATTTTGTGGATTTTGTGCAATGTTATAGGCAAAGCGTATGTATATATTTATTCAGCAACGGCTTTCTGAACATATGTACCGTACCAAAGTGAGAATAAAGTCTGCATAAGATAGATGTGTTTCCACCCTCAAACTTACTTTTATTGGGGAAGGCCTATGAATTGGAAATGAGCATTGGAGGTGGCATATAGGGATCCATGGGCTCTTTTAACACAGGGTGCAGGGGGCTCAGAAATCTGCCCTGAGTGAAGGGGATTCGAGTTGGGATCGAAGCCAGGAAGCATGTCATTTTGCCTCCCCATTCTCAAAAAAAGATATTTTGAATGTCAGAGGGAAAGGAATGAATATACAAGTTAACAAATGAGTGTGTATATGTTAACTGGGAAAAGGAGGGGACTGGGGAAAAGAAGATGCCCCAGGCCAGAAGAATAGCATTTATAAATGATCATGGGATATATAAGGTGCTCAATAAATGGTAGCTATGATTACAAAGAAGTATTTTCCCAGAAATAAAATTTTGGCCCAACTTGCAATATAAATCCCACTTGAGGTCTTAGTATTTGTAAGGAATAGAGGGTAGGGTTTTGTGCCACTTATTGAGACAGAGGTTCTCAGGGAGGAATGGATATAGATTTCCTATCCTGCTAAATTACATGTAAGAGTTCCTCAAGATAAGTTCTTGTCCTGGTTTCCATCTGCTCTGCCAGCCCTTTGGGGAGGAGCTCTCAGGGGTTAGCAAATGGATCCTGCTAGGCAAATCTTTTTATACTATTATGCTTTATAGAATGTGCAGTGGCTAACCTATGTCAGCTTGGCTTAAAATAAAGGTTTCAAAAACTATTTTATATTTTAACAGTAATAACTAGTAATAACAATACATTTGATATATAGCACTATTTTCTTTTTTTTTTCAGGTTATGTTCAACTTTTTTTTTTAACATCTTTATTGGAGTATAATTGCTTTACAATGTTGTGTTAGTTTCTGCTGTATAACAAAGTGAATCAACTATACGTATGCATATATCCCCATATCTCCTCCCTCTTGCGTCTCCCTCCCACCCTCCCTATTCCCACCCCTCTAGGTGGTCACAAAGCACCGAGCTGATCTCTCTGTGCTATGCGGCTGCTTCCCACTAGCTATCTATTTTACATTTGGTAGTGTATATATGTCCATGCCACTCTCTCACTTCGTCCCAGCTTACCCTTCCCCGTCCTTGTGTCCTCAAGTCCATTCTCTACGTCTGTGTCTTTATTCCTGTCCTGCCCCTAGGTTCTTAGATCCATTTTTTTTTTCTTTTAGATTCCATATATATGTGTTAGCATATGGTATTTGTTTTTCTCTTTCTGACTTACTTCACTCTGTATGACAGACTCTAGGTCCATCCACCTCACTACAAATAACTCATTTTTGTTTCTTTTTATGGCTGAGTAATATTCCATTGTATATATGTGCCACATCTTCTTTATCCATTCATCTGTCGATGGACACTTAGGTTGCTTCCATGTCCTGGCTATTGTAAATAGTGTAGCACTATTTTCTTAAGGTGCTATCTCATATTCATTATTTTAACTATCTTGCCAGTTTCTCATAACTTCTATACCTTCATTTTTAGATGAGGTAGCTGAGGCACAGGCTTTGAACCCTCTGCTTCCTGGATTTTAACATTGAATATAAACAAAACATTTTTTAAAGAACTAATGGGAGAGGAGCTTTGCATTCATTCTCTCTCTCACTCTTTCTCTCTCTCTGTCTCTCTTCCCCCCTCCCCTCCCCTTTTGCTTTCTCTCTTTTTCTCTTGTGTATATGTGTATGGTGAGAGTGAATGAAACACATTGCCAAGCTAGGCTATTACCACCACCATTACAAATAGGAAGAACTTACACTGGTAATGAGATAGTTTTCAAATTACTTTCAGATGCCTTATCATGTCTGATGCATCCAATAATGTTAAATATCTCATGTCCCATCTAGAGTCAAACAACAGAAGAGAAGTAGGTCCAGGACTGGAATCAAGATCTACATGTGTCTTTGGAAGCAACCATGGAAGATTTTTAGTTCGTTATTTTATAAAACACACAAGCAAGGACACAAAGTAACTTAAAATGGGAAATGCTGTAGAGCAGACACTGTTTCCTAATGTTCCAGGAGGAGATAACCCTCTCCCCACAGTGGGCTATGGTACATGTGTGTGGTTCTAGTGGTGGTCAAGATTGACTGTGGGCTGGGGATGGGGGTAGAAATAAAACCAGAGAACAATCTCAAAGGTGATTTTTACTACCTTAAATTTAAATCATGCCTGGTTTAATACTGTTACATTTTAGGTTGTTTCAAAAATCTAAACTAAATGCAATCTCTTGTACCTTGTTAATATTTTCTTATCTGTTTATAGGCTTATTGGAAATGCCTGGAACTGTTGTTGATGCCTGATAAATTCTTAAATTAGGGGAACCATGAAGTCAAGGTCTATTAAAATACTGTAAGGAAACCCTTGTGCCTGAGAAATTTACATTCCAATGTGCTGATCACATTCCTTTTCTTAATGAAGGAACTTTTCCACTCAAGAGTTCCCTTAAGAACAGCACTATAAACTTAATTTTTTCTGATAAGCAAGAACTTAAAGTGTTACCTCTTGAAGCTGGTGGACTGTAAAATATATCAATTGATATCTGCATATCATAGAGTCCATTCTTTATTATCCTTTCTAATGGAGAGTAGAAGAGACAATTCAAAACTGAGGATATTAAAAGCATATATATTTGATGTTAAAGCAGTTTGAATGAGGCTACCAAATTCAGGAATCCTGAATCAAATCATGAGAACTCACTGTAAAGGTCTGGTTATTTAGAATATAACTTTATCCTGTTTTTGTTTGTTTGTTTTTTTAAACTTAGGATAAAATTATTTACTCTTTCACAGCACTATAAGAAGAAAAAGAAATTAATGATCTCTTTTCCTTTCCCTTTCTCTTTTTAGGTACTTGCTCACATTATCTTTAGGGCTAAAAGATAATTGTTCTAACCTAAAATGCATCTGTCTCAACAGTTATGGGAACAAATAAAGCATTTCCTTACGCCAGGGCATCCATCTTCTACTTGACACTTTAATGAGATGTTTAATTTTATGATGCTTTACAACTGTAGAACATTTTAGCATGTATGATCTCAGATAATCCTCAAAGCAATATAAGAATAGCATGGGCAAATCTCGTTCGGTGGTTGTTGTTTTTTTGTTTTTCACTTGAAACATTGAGACTCTGACGGAAAGGAGCCATGGTCGCACTCACCCAGCTGGAGGAATACAGAGGATCTAACTTCTAGTTTACTGCTTTTTCTACTACTTTATGTTTCTTTCATCTTTATTGTTAGATCTTTGTCTAATATCTGAAATCTGTCTGTCATTCAAGACATTTTCCCATCTAGTAAAAACCTATAATTTTAACTTTATTTTTTAAATATTCTTTTGAAACATACAGTTCAGTCAAAAAGGAGTCTACAGTCCCACAAACATCCTCTGCTTCTCCCTGTGATTACCTGCACTTGAGATGTCTTCCTTCAGTTCCCAGACCCAGCCAGCTCTCCCTTTTCGTTCCAAGCTCAGCTATTACCAGGACCCTAACCTGTGGCCACAGGGCTTTCATAAATACATCTCAGCAACAGATTTCTCTTTTCTCTGAACTTCCATTTTGCCCTCTTTGTACTGATCATTCCTCGTTTGGTCGATACTTTCTTTTAAATTTCTTGTTGCGTAATGACTTGTGATGGTATTTATTTGTGTATTTGTGTCCAAACATAGTTAACTCCTCCACCCCAAATATTGTACCTTTCTTTAATGAAAAGAATGTGTTAGACCATTCCTTTTCACATGGTGATTTTCCCATAGTATCTGATTCTTAATATATATCTGAAGAGTGAATGGAAATGTCAACAAAATAGGCAAATGAAACTCAAAAGCAAGATTTGTTGTAGATAATTTAATTCCATTCTGATATTCCTGATTTACTAGCACATTATGCAGTAGCTAGGTCAATATATACAATTGTTCTGATTCATAGGTACTTTGGAAAATCTATTTAATACATTTCATAGTAGGTGCCTTTAATAGGCACCTACCTAAGTATCATTACCTAAGATACCTAAGTATCATTACCAAAAATCTTTTTTCATAAAAATTACCTGTTAAGCATTAATCATTTTGGTAGACAAAATAATACTCTCCCCCCAAAAGATGTTCACATGCTAATGCTCAGAATCAGTGAATATGTTACCTTCCATGGTAAAAAGAACATTGATGATCCATTTAAATTAAGGGTCTTCAAATGGGGAGATTATCCTGGATTATTCAAGTGATCCTAATGAAATCACAGATGTTACAAGAGGGAGACAAGAGGGTCAAAATTAGAAAAAGGGGATGACCATGGAACCAGAGGTTGGAGTAATGTGCTTTGAATGTTTTGAAGATAAAGGAAAGGACCACTAGCCAGCTAATGCAGGTAACCTTCCAAAACTAGAAATGACAGGAATTTGTACCCTAAAGCCTCGAGAAGGAATGCAGCCATTCTAATACCTTGATTTTAGAATCCTAAATTCTAGAACTGTAAGAGAATAGCTGCATTGTCTTAAACTACTATGTTTGTAGAAATTTGTTAGAGCAGCAATAGAAAACCAATACAAACATAATGAAGGTATTCCTTTTAAACTAAAGTCAAATTGAAACTTAAATTATTTACATAGAGTTTTTTTTTTTTTTTACTCCATAGTATTGAGTTTTTATTCTGTGGGTCACTGACATTGAAACCCTGATGTTCTGAGCATGAGCTAACCTCTGCAAAATCTGAATAACACACTAAGACTTAATATTTCAGTTGTTCCTTTATGTACAAAAGCATATGGAACTTAAAATACTTAGAGATTTCAAGATTAAATTCAGCATCACTGAGTAATGCTCATAACTAAATTGTAATTTGGATCCCTTGGTTCACATTTATCTTATCAGCTTAGTGAAACACAAGGTAATTCTCTTTGTTACTGATTAAATGTACAGTGATTAGGTGCTCATGGACTGAGAGGCAGCTATATTTGTTATTTTCCATTGGTTTCTTTCCCCATAGCTATTATTATTAGGTGAGTTCTGTTAGAACTGATGAGAAAATGCCTAACTAATGACTGACCTTCCATTTTCCTTGTATGATTTCATGGTTATCAAATTTGCTCAGGGAATAGACATAGTGATGAAATCCCAAACAAAACAAAACAAACTAAACACAATCAACAGTGGAGCCTCCACTGAAAATTGTATCCTTATAACTTGAACAAGCTCCCCTCTCTTCCCAAAGAAACCATACTCTAATCTGTGGTCATCTTGTCTGCTGAAAACTCAGCCCCTCTCAGTTGAATTAAATAAATTTGTGCTTTAAAACAAAGATATTTGGGATATTTTGGGGATATAATTCAGCCAAAAAGAAATGGAATTGTAGATTTGGATACACTGACATGATATGGATATATTTTTTTATAGATGGTTAAGATTGCAAAGCAATCTGTAGAGCAGCACCTCCTAATCTTTCTAGTTTAAAGACTCCTTTACATGGAGGACACCAAAGGTATTTTGTTTATGTAGATTATATCTATTCATAGTTATTAGAAATTTAAAAACTGAGCCATATTTGATATATTTATTTATTTAATCATTTAAAATGCAATAGAGGAGCCATTGCATATTTATATTTATAACATATTCTATAAAAATAATTTTACTTTTCAAAAAATTTAGTTTAGTGAAAATAGTGGCATTGTTTTTGCACTTTGCAAATCTCTTTAATGTCTTGCTTTATAGAGGGCAGCTGGAGTCTCATATCTGCTTCTGCCTTCTGGCCTCAGAAACTTCACTTTACATTTGTGAGAAAATGAGAATGAAGAAAGAAAATAATGTATTAGTATCCTGATGAAAATAGTTTTGACATCATGAACTCCACAAGAGGATCTGGGAGCCCTTTAGAGGTCCCTGGACCATGCTTTGAGAACTGTATGCTGTATGTGTCTGCATAGTTATTTCCCTATCTATCTATCTATCTATCTATCTATCTATCCATGCTTTATTTCCTTAGAAAAAGTTTCGGAAGAATTTTGAGTCCTTAAAATATTACATTTACTACTATCACAGTATAGTTACAGAATTATTCATAGTTAATATTTTGAGTGTTTACTCTGCTTCAGACACTGGGATAAACACTTAAAATTATTATATTGTTCAATCTTCACAAAAACCAAATGAAGTACACAATCTCATTCCAGGTGAGGAACACATCTTACAGGTAAGTAAACAAATAGGAATAATAAGTACCTTTGCCATTTAGCAACTGGTAGATCCAGGATTTCACTTTAGCACATCTCACTCTGGAACCCATGTTACATGTTGTAATTTAAAAATCTAAGAGAAATATTAGTTAACAGCATTAAAATGTGTGTGTGTGTGTTCTTGCATACTGGTCAGTCTGTCTTTTTGCAAATATAAGCCCTTTGATAGCAGGAAAATGTCCAATACTTGATGATATTCCAAATTATAAGCAAGTCCATTTTAGTGATTTTGTAATAGGTTGACTTTTTTGTTGGTATGGAAACATTTTTTCCATTGACACCATAAGTGGGAAATCTTTATATTTTAAGAACATAAAAATATGAGTCAAGTATTTATTTACTTTTTTTGAAGAGTTTTTAAACTCTTGGAACACCAACAGGTACCTTTTCTTATGATTCACTGTAAAATAAGTTATATGAGTCTATCTTTCCAACAAGAGTACTGACTTGGGCATATTTATTACATTTCTTATTAAAAAAATTTTTTTTTCCCAGGAAATTGATCAAATTAGTAGTCAACTCTTTAATCATTTAGATTAAGTCTTTTTGGACTTTTGAGGCCACCCATATAAACTATCAAATAAGGATGGCAGTGATTAGATTTTACAATTAACATTAAAAAACAAATTTGACTTTAAATTGGTTCTGAGTCTCGGGTCTAAATCAGCAGTTCATGTACCACCAATAAGTGATATATATGTCAGATGAATATATGTGTTTTTCTAGGCAATAGATATATAAATCTGATGAATTTTACAAAGAAACCAGTGACTCAAAAAAGTTAAAAATAACTCCCTTCGTCAAAATTATATGCATCATGAAAAGTAATGTATCTAAATTACTTTTAATAGTGTACTCTCACTTAATTTATGGCATTATCAGAGCTAAAATATTTGCTTGAAGTAAAAAAAAAAATACTTTTCAGAATAATTACATATATTTATAATAGTTAATCTCTCCATAAATATACAGAATCATTTATTACAGTAGGTTATTTTATCAAATTTTTAAAAAATCCAGTGAAAGTAATAAAAGGAGAATAATCAAAACAGCTAATTAAAAAACACTTTGAATTGACAGCTAAGACTATCAGAATAATTGAGATAAATTTCTATTTTAATTTGAAATAAATTATATTTCCCCCATACAATAAAATTCTGAAATATTACACGCAGAGAATCAATATTTTATAATTCTTTGCTTTGACTAAGATCCATCATGAATTAACTTATTTTTAAAGGTTTTTGTAAATCCTCTCACTCTGTTGCTAGAAGGAATTATTAATTTTATGTTGATAAATGTTCTAATATAATTTTGAAAGAAAATGATCTGTTAAGGTATTTATAGATACACATTGTCCTTGTCATAGATTAATTGACCATAGGTGCATGGGTTTATTTCTGGGCTTTCTATCCTGTTCCATTGATCTATATTTCTATTTTTGTGCCAGTACCATACTGTTTTGATGACTATAGCTTTGTAGTATAGTCTGAAGTCAGGGAGCCTGATTCCTCCAGCTCCATTTTTCTTTCTCAAGATTGCTTTGGCTATTCGGGGTCTTTTGTGTCTCCATACAAATTTTAAGATTTTTTTGTTCTAGTTCTGTGAAAAATGCCATTGGTAATTTGATAGGGATTGCATTGAATCTGTAGATTGCCTTGGGTAGTATTGTCATCTTGACAACAGATGGAAAGATATACCATGTTCTTCCAGTACAAGAACATGGTATATCTTTCCATCTGTTTGTATCATCTTTAACTTCTTTCATCAGTGTCTTATAGTTTTCTACATACAGGTCTTTTGTCTCCTTAGGTAGGTTTATTCCTAGGTATTTTATTCTTTTTGTTGCAGTGGTAAATGGGAGTGTTTCCTTAATTTCTCTTTCAGATTTTTCATCATCAGTATATAGGAATGCAAGAGATTTCTGTGCATTAATTTTGTATCCTGCTCCTTTACCAAATTCGTTGATTAGCTCTAGTAGTTTTCTGGTAGCATCTTTAGGATTTCCTATGTATAGTATCATGTCATCTGCAAACAGTGACAGTTTTACTTCTTTTCCAATTTGGATTCCTTTTATTTCTATTTCTTCTCTGTTTGCCATAGCTAGGACTTCCAAGACTATGTTGAATAAAAATATCGAGAGTGATGAGGAATTATGAGAGAGGAGTGTACCTGCTAATAGATCCAGGCTTTTGAAACTCAATGTTTGCCAACTCAAAAGGAAGAGAGAACCTCTTTCATCCAGGTTCTATATATAAAGCTTCGTGATAGGCATTCAGAAGTCTTATGGCCATTGCTGGAAGCTTATGATAGCCAGAGGGATAACATGACTGGCAGCCCCTCAAATCCACATAGGTTGTAGGAGGCCAGGCTGGTCTGGCATACAAAACAGATTCTACCACAACCACCTTATATTGAAACTGTGCCTTGCTCACAGGCAAGCCCTATGTTGTTCAGGCTTTCTTGTAGCTTCTTAGACATTAGCAACATATTCTTTCCCACACACTATTTTTCCTTGATTTGTATAAAGCCAATTGTGTAATGTTGAAAAGCCTTTTTTAACTGGCTCTCCACGCAGTCTATACTTTCATTATAAACTTCTTTCTCCTCCTGCAAGTGCTTTTTCTACATATGGTCAGAAACAAGCAAAAACACAAACAAACAAACAAACAAAAACCATAAATGAAAATCGATTTCTTTTTTTCTAAGTTTACTGCAATTTGCCATGATTCTGTAGGGATTACTCTAAGGAGTGTTTGAAAAGTTAAAAGGGATGGATTCCACAAACTATTTCCAAAGTGATAAGTGAGGGTTGGGGTAGAAATCTGAAAATGATACTCTCACTTGGGTAAAAATCTTTCTGAGGAGGGTCAGCTACTATTCTGTATGTGGTATAATGGAGAGTTTAGTAATTTTATATCTATTTCCAGGGCTAGCAGAATAGAGGCTATTCAATGGAGGTACAGACAATATAGTTATGTAGAATTATTTCCCCTGTTTTCCTATCATTAATTAGTAAACACACACAGACACACACACACAAACATATATATATGAATGAATGTTAGTTAGAAAAAAGTTGGTAATATATTTACATACAAGTCTCACCATGTAGGAATATATGTATTAGTCAGAGTTCTCCAAAGGAACAGAACCAATAGAATGTACAAGGAATTGGCTCACACAATTATGGAGGTTGGCAAGTCCCAACACTTACAGAGTGAGTTGGCAAGCTGGAGACCCAGGAGAACTGATGATATAGTTCCAGTTCAAAGGCCAGCAGGCTCGAGACCTAGGAAGAACTGATATTTCAGCTTGACTCTGAAGGCAGGAAAAAGTTGATGTCCCAGTTTGAAGGTCATCAGGCAGAAATAATTTTGTTACTTGGGGGAGGATCAGCATTTTGGTTCTATTCAGGCCTTCGGTTTATTGGATGATGCCCACAAACATTATGGAGAGCAATGTGCTTTATTCAGTCTGTCGATTTAAATTTTCATCTCATCAAAAATTGCTCTCACAGAAACACCCAGAATAATATTTGACCAAATATCTGGGTGCCTCACAGTGCAGTTAAATTGACACATAAAATTAACCATTACAATATACATGCTCAGGGTCTCTGGTTTCTTTTCTGTGAAGTGCAGGTGATTTCTCACTTTCAACATTCTGAGTTTTCCAAATAGAGTTTGCCAGAAAATTTGGAAATGTAATGCTAAAAAGTATTAAATGTTTTCTGAGAGGTCAATAACTTAGAATATTCCAAAGGCTTATCTGTTGCAAATTCCTTGTATTCATAAACCCAGAAGGCTCACCCAAAAAATTAAGTAAATTTTCTATTTACTTAAATAGAAAATAGTTGTCCTTGTAACTCATGTCATTTAACAAAGACTTTAGTCTTACAAACATGACACACTAGCCTACAGCTTTGAGATCCCTTTGCCAATCAGAAGCTTGATATCTACGGTAGAGCTCGGTCCTGTGTTCCTCACAACTCAATATAACCTCTTTCCTCTTTAGTAAGAAAAATAGAAAATTCAGGGTCATGAGAGAAACAGAAGAGCATGCACAGATTCTCTGTGAGGTGTAGCCTTTCAAAACACAGATGCTTGGTTACTTCTTTTCATTTATCATGTCATCATGTATCTTAGAGGCAGAATCTCCCTCAAATCAGTGTGGATGTGTGTGTGGTGTGTGTGCATGTGTGTGTGCACGTGGGCACCTGTATTGCGACTCATCATCACATTCAGCACAGTCTATGGGAAAGAATTCTCACCTTGGAGTCAGAAGACCTGTGGCTAAATTGAGGCTCTTCCAGTGGAGATGCTTAGAAAATTAGGCATAAGGTATTACTATAATGCCTTTTGTAAAATTTATTTATTTATTTGTTTATTTATTTATATTAGTAGTTATTTTTTATTGAAGTATAGTTAATTTACAATGTTGTGTTAGTTTCAAGTGTACAGCTAAGTGTTTCAGTTATACATATATATATTCTTTTTCAAATTATTTTCCAATATAGGTTATTACAAGATATTGAGTATAGTTCCCCATGCTATACAGTAGGTCCTTGTTTATTTTATATATAGTAGTGTGTATCTTTTAATCCTAAACTCCTAATTTAATCTCCCCCCTCCACTGTTATCCCCTTACAATGCCTTTTAAAAAACAAAGGTTTTCCTGTATTACTCTATCTCTCAAGTAAATTTTAATAAGAAGAAATAAAGGAAGGTTTTAAAATTGTTCCACTTGAAGATAAATCAGAATAATTTCTTTTATTGCAGCCAATGAGCGTATTATGATTTTGCATTGCTCTTAAATGATTTATCCAAGGTATTGCTTTGTTGCAATGCACTACAATTTAAATAATTATTTTTCATTGATATTCACCAGTTTTTATTCAAAGGTAATGTATGACTTTAATTGGAGAGCGTCAATTTACCATACTGTTATAAACTTATTGCAGGAGTCTCCAGAGCCAAGTTTTCATTCCTAAATAAAACATGTTTGTTTTTTTTTTTAATTCAATTTTCTGGTCTACAAGGTCACTTAAATTTTTTTCAAGGGATTTGAGTTCTCTTTTTCCTTATCTCCAAAAAGAATTGTTTTCTATATAGCATTTTATAGTTGTAAAATGTTTCATCTGTATGAATTCTTATAAATTATGAGCCATCAGAAATGAAGGATTCTAGCACAGGGAACTATATTCAATATACTGTGATAAACCATAAGGGAAAAGAATATGAAAAAGAATGTATATGTATGTACAACTTAACCACTTTGCTGTACAGCAGAAATTAACACATTATAAATCAGCTATCCTTGAATAAAATAAATTAAAAAAAATGAAGGATTCAAAAGATGTGATTTGTAGAAGATAAAACTATGTGAATCAGAGCACAGATATCAGTCTGTACTGGACTCCTCAGAGCTGCCCACCCTCAACGTCTGTGAACAGACGTGCAGCTTCCTCCCATAAGCATTACAGTGAGTGCTGTTATGCTATAATCCATATCTTTAATCGAATAATCTTGCAAATGATTTGCCCTCACTTTTGTTGCTTTTTTTTAAAAATAATATTTTGGAAACATCTAGTTATTTTTTAAAATTTTATTTATTTATTTTGGCTGCGCTGAGTCTTCATTGCTGTGCGCGGGCTTTCTCTAGTTGCGTCGAGTGAGGGATACTCTTCGTTGCAGTGCGCGGGCTTCTTGTTGCGGTGCGCAGACTTCTCGTTGCGGTGCCTTCTCTTGTTGTGGGGCATAGGCTTTAGGCGCGCGGGCATGCGGGCTCAGTAGTTGTGGCACACGGACTTAGTTGCTCCGTGGCCTGTGGGATCTTCCCAGACCAGGGATTGAACCTGTGTCCCCTGCATTGGCAGGCGGATTCTTAACCACTGCGCCACCAGGGAAGTCCCACTTTTGTTGCTTTGAGCTGAATATACACTATCCTTCAAACTCTATTTCCCAAAACATACCACTGAATAAAAGGTCAGCTTGGCCTGAGTTATGTGAACTGTTAATCTGTTTGCCACTTCATAGTTATCAGGTAAAGTTATCACGTAATGGGAACTGACTGACTTTTCAGAAACAAATTCATGGGGAAAGTGTAACAGGAATGGAAGGTTTAAATATTTGTCATAGAATAAAGATTTAAAATGACTTGGACAAAGGTATCTTTTAACTGAAACGGAGAAGAGGGAATTGATTAATCGGAACCTCAGGTGAAAACCTGGGTGTTGGCTGCTTTTGAAACACATTTTCTGTTACTATGAGTTAAGACCCCAACGTGGCCCTCTGATTTGAGTAGTAGCAAAGGGTGATAAGTCAGACTGGGGCTTTGTGGGATAGATAGCTCCTTTAAAAGCATGTAGGTCTCTGGTCTATTTGCTTTCATATATTACAACAAAAGCCAGAGCCGTTGGCATATTGTAGTCTGAGCCTAGGACATCGCCTTGGAATTTTTGTCTGCTGATACTCAGCCTTGGTGTAGTTGCACTGCCAAGTCTAGGGTCCCTTTGAGGTCCACTGTGTTGGATGATGTAAAAATGAAGGGTAGGTGGTTAGTTAAGGATAGCTATGCTTTACTCTAGGTTGAGCCCGCAACTTCTCCTTAATGAGGAGTCATCACACCTTTTAAGGTGGAGAAAGCTTGACAAAGGTGCTTTGGAGCTGGCCTCGCTATTCCTGGGCCTCAATCTCGTTTCTGCTACATCTGCTTCCTCCTTGTCTCTGCTGCTGCTAGCCAGCGAGGACAGAGATCTAGCTTTCCAAACCCTGAATATGTATAAATGATCACATACCCGTTCTCAGCCAACTTGGATTACAGATTATATTTAGAAAAGCGTTCTTCCAGAAAAGCAAATTTTTCTTCCCTCTCTGATCTCAGAATGGTAAGCTTTAGTGCAAGAATTCTTTCTAGCAGCACTTCCTCAAGGCTGTGAGTAGCCAACACAGTCTAGCCTACTGGAAATTTCCTGCCAAATATCTTAATTCTGTAGTCTTGTAGCGTATGTTCTGCTAATCAGGGAATAATAAACTACTGTTTGAGAAAAAATAATTAACTTAATAGTAAAGATTGTCAGTTTTTTAATGCAGTATGCTCACTTTACTGTTTCCTCCTAACTGCGACCCATTTCACATTCCGGACCTGTTACCTGTAACACTCCTCTTTCTTAAATCAAATTCTGTTATCAGCTAAGACATTTTCATTTATAATTAAAAGAAGACTCATCTCCACTCTTTAAAATAATGACAGGAATTAGTTTTTTCATTAACTTAAAAGCTCAAGTTTCAAGGTAACGATTTGATCACAGTCCTGAACTCTATTCCCTCTTTTTTAAAGGTTGAAGAGTTTATTATTTACATGTATCAAGAATGTGAGACTAAAAATTGGGGATGAGGCACAGTCAGGAAGATGATTCCAGTTCAGTCAGTTAAATTCTCTGCTCTCCTCTCTGTGTTTCCCTCATGATAGCAAAATGGCTGCAGTTCCAGGCTTCACACTCATATTGTATCCCACATTGTTGAAAGAGAGAGAGAGAGGCAAAGGGAGAGGGAAAGAGGGAGAGAGGGGAGAGAGAGAGCACGAGAGAGCAAGAGCCAGAGCCAAAGCCAGAGAGAGAATCTGTCTCCCAGAATGGAAACAAGAATGGAATGGCTCATGTTATATGTTCACCTCTGAACATATTTGTCTCCCTTAACTTGGGTTACATTGCTCCTTGCCTTCAACTTCCCTGGAATGGCATGGATAAATGGCATGACACAACAGATGTTTGTATCAACATATGGATGTCTGCTTCATTTGTGGAGACCAAGAGACAGTGATTTGTGTGATAAGTGTCTGCACATCATGTTGTATGAGAACTGGGTGAACTGGAGTAGAGACTCTGTCCATGGCTTACACATATCATCTATGAAAATTGATCAGGTCATTTGACTGAGTATAAGCACAATATGGGACAACTGTAGGATGAAGTTACAATAAAAGTTAACATAATCTTAGGCTGTGTTCGTAAAGTACATATAGAAAACAGAAAAAGTACTAGCCTTACTTTTAGGCTGGGTAGACTCAACTTGGAATGCAATTTTTAGATATGAGTGTCACAATTTTAAAGTGACATGATAGGAATTGTGAAGAAGGGCATGTGGATATTAAAAAATGTTATCTAAGTATGATGACCAGAAAATCACTTTTTAGCATTTGCTGCATAAGTTTACTCATAGCCATCCAGTTTCTATGAGTAAGTGTAGGCTTCAGACGTACACATATAACATATGTATATATGTGATTTTATTTTATATTTATGTAATTTTATTTTAATTTACTTGTGAAAATAAATGTTTGAAAAGAAATGTATGAAAACTTTCTCACCATAGAAATTCTAATAATATTAAACTATATTAAGTATATTAAGTGCTCTTTGAATAGCTCTCCTAACACTAATCACTTGTTTCTCCCCTGAAATAACCCCCAATTCCTATTTGGGTGTATACCCTTCCCTCAATGATTTACTAGTTTTGCCAAAAGTTTACATGAATGCTTTAATATTTAAATACATATTTTTACTCAACATTATTTTTGAGATTTAGTAACATTAACACAAGTAGCTTTAGTCCATCTATTAAAATATTGTAGCATAGTCAGGTGTGTGATTACATCCACAATATATATTTTTTTCTCATTCTCAATGAATGTGTAGATTATTTATAATTTTTACTTATTCAAACAATTCAATTTAGTTGATATTGTAAAATTACTCTCAAAGTTGGAAGACCAGTTTAGATTCATACCAGCAAGAAGAGAGTTACTATTTACTCACTTATATTAACATGTTTGTTGCAACTCTTATGGATATAATTTTAATTAATTACATTTTATGGTGGTTTTTACTAGTGAAATTGAGCATCTGTTCTTGGCCATGTGAATTTCTTCCCCATGAATTCAAAACTTTTGCTTGTTTCTGCTATTGGTTGTTTTAAATTATTCTTACTTGATTTCTATTAAGTTTATTCTTGCTTGACTTCTATAAGTTAGTTGTATTTGCTGGCTGCTAATCTTTCATAGTTTGCATGTATTAGAAATAATTTTTATCAAAATTCTGGCTTTTCCTTTATATTCCTTTATGAAATATTTTCTTGTGAAGTTTTTATTTATCTTACTGAATTACAATTTACCAAACTTTGCCTTGATGGTTATGTCTCTTGCTCCTGTGTGATATACTCCAGCCAGCAAGGTGTGAGTGTGTGTGTGTGTGTGTGTGTGTATGTGTGTGTTTTCTTTACCTACTGCTTTCAATGCCTTTGCCTCTTTCCCCTTTCTATGACAACACCCAAGGCCATAATTACATCAAATACATTTCATTTTCATATTATTGTTACTTTGTCTGGTGCCCCCCTCATAAATGGACTTCCTGAAAGTAACTATACCATTTAGCAATATTAAAACTTACTGATGTCTACAGGCAGAAAATAGAGGCTCACCAGTTACCTGACCAATATTAAGAGCTTCCCTGATATATTCTTGGTTGGCAGGAAAAGAGATTGAAGTTGTTGATTTTGCTTCCTACAGCCTCATAAAGTCTAGCGTAGTGAATAATCATGGCTGGCACTTAATCTTTTGGCAACTCATCAGGGGTGAAGAAAATGATCCGTAAATTCTATTGACAGAAGACCACTCAAACAGCAGGAAGACTTAGGCGGGAAGGAATGAATGAGGAAACTGATGATATTTAAGCCTGAGAAAATAGAAGCCTTGGAGGGCAGTGGGGCATGATAGTTATCTTAAAGTAATTGAAGTGCTGTCTTGTGAAAGGCGGATAAGACTTTCTCTGTGTATCCTTAGCAACTTAAAGAATGAATCAATGGGTAGAATTGGTGTTCCAATACACATAAAAAAAAAATCATGGCATAAAACCTGAATGAATATGGATAATTTCAAAAGCATCACTGGAAATGTTGAATCAAAGGCTAGATGACCTTTTCCTCTGGAGGATTATAGAATTTAGATGAAGAGTTGTGTTATTTTCCACTTTGGGATTACAGAAAAATGAAAAGAGTTACAGTGTTCAACAATTAAATGGACTACCTAGGGAAATAACTTCTCATATTTCAAGTAAGAAAAACAAATGACTGAGAGGTGCAATAGAGAATAGAGGTTCCTCTAGCTTGGAGAATATTTTGATAAATATAAAATTGATTTTTTTCAAATTCTACTTATATGATACCTATTAAACCACTAAAGAAAAAATTATTCAGAAATGGGTAGGATGAAGTGTAAATAAATGCATGTGAACTATTTTAAATGACTGTAAGACAATGATGCCTGTACTAGGTTGAGCTTAGATTATATATTATATTAAATGCGATTTTATTCTTAAGGAATGACTGGGAGAGGGGTGAGCCATAGATATTTTCTTATCATGTAGGATTGGCTCCTTGAATTCTTCTAGATTCCCTCCATCATAGCTTTTAATAGTACCGTAAATTTACGTTGCTTATTTTTAGTATTTTTAGATTAAGCTAGCTAAATCAATATAATGCTTTCTGCCACTTAAAGATTTCAGTTCAGAGTAGTTATACTGTTTCTTCCCCAAAGAACTAAATTTTTCATATTCCACTTTTATACTAAATTAATTTAGGTATGACCCAAAAACAAATATCTAATTTGTTTCTCACTTCAAGGTGCAGCCCTATGACTAGACAAACAATGTAGTAGAACTTCTTACTGTGGTGGAAATGTTCTATACCTGTGCTATCCAATGTGGTGGCTTTTCTCTAGTGAACCCTTGAAACATGGCTAGTGTTACTGAAAAACTGAATTTTTAATAGTATTTAATTTTTATTAATTTATATCTAAATTATATTAATTTATATCTAAATGGCTAGTGGCTACCATGTTGACAAGACAAGCCTAATCAGATTTTCCATAGGTCCCTTCAGAGATAACCCTCAACGTTTGCAGGCATATTTAAGACTTACCCAGAATCTCAGTGTTTCTACTTGAGCTTCCTAATGCTCCAAATCAACTGGAATATGAAGGCAGAGTAGGAAGTGAAATTTGCAAGTGTTCATCATCTTCTATATTTCAGTGAGAAAGTCTTATTGAGACTTTACAGCGTGATAGATACTGTCTAGGCCCTAAGTTTACAGCATCTAATGGCAAATTTACTTCCACATAACTAGATATATTCAGTTTTGTCTAGTAGTTTCTTGGGTATATAATGAAGTAATTCTTGGTATGATCTCTCACATTTCTTCAAATTAATTGTATTACTCTATGAATGGGACAAGTATTATCCTCTTCTGAAGAAAATAAAACAGGTGATATCTTTTAATGAGAGAATTAGAGTTGTTTGAGTGTTTCTATCACTCTGCTTGGTGCAGGAGGTGTAAGGATAAGTGACATTTAGTCCTTACGATTCTTAAGGGCAAGGACCTTGAAGTTTTCATTATTTTATCAGAATGTCTGGAAAATAGAGGGAGCTTAATAAATATGTTAAATGGATGTGTAGTCTTTTACTTCAAAGAAGTTACAGTCCAGTGTAAAAGACACATATTTAAACCATAATAATGTGCAACGGGAAAGGCACACATAATCTAGAAGGATCCATACATTGTGTTATCCATTGAAACTTATGTATTCATTAGGAATTGGTCTTGGGAAGTCTTAGCAGTAGATACAATTTCCTCAACCACCATTTTTTTTTTACTTAACTATGCCACTTCCACCTCTTAATTCTTTTTTACTGAATCCTTAATATGATAAGGGTTTTAGGCATTCTAATGTCTCATTGTGCAGCTCTTCACCACCTGCCTCTCTAATATGTCAAAATAGATGTTCTTAACCCAATTTCTTCAGTGCCTTGACCTTATTAAGTAGTTAAAAAGAAATCTGCTGTAACTAATGAACCTTAAAGTAGTAATGCATTAATCCTCTCAGGGATATTTACATTACATTCATTTGGTCATCAAAATCTTGTTGATCCAAAAGAATGCATTGCAGATATTGTTGACATTTTTGAAGGGAAACATTTGAGGGCTTTTCCGGTGCTCCTCAGATCTCAGGAATAGGCAGTTGCTTATCTTGCTTTGATTGAGGCCAGCTCTGGGGAGATACTGGGAAAATGTGTGTTTTCTTTTAGCTCTAATCCACGACATAAGGCTATTAATTATTTTTGTACTTCAATCTCTCACTCTAAAATGAGAATCTTATCTAAATTTAATTTCCCAGGGCATGGTGCAGATTAATTAGATAATGTACAGTGAACTATTCCTTCAGAAGTTTATCTTTTGTAAAGGTCCATGTGGGAAATCCTCACTATTCTACTGCCAACTATTCAATGCATAACCCAATGAATGTAATCTTTCTCTGTTAAGACCTTGAAGATTTGTCTCTGATGGGTTTGATCAAGGACTTAATCAAACAGTACTTGCTAATCTCTTCTTATTAAATTGGTGTAGTCTTTGAGAATTCATCTTCACCTCCTCATAGCCTCATTAGAACTTCTGAATTTATGAGTATCTCCAAAATGTATTCCCAAAGAAAACAGAAGTTTTTCTTGGTATCTAAATTCTCTGGGTGTTTGGATATTATCTTTAACTCACTCAAAGTTTTCTCTAACACTGCGCTAATTTCCTAACACTTTTTTTCTTGTTCAATCTGTTTGGAAAGCCCTATTCCTTGGAGTCAATCTCCCAAAAGTATCTCTTGATACCTACCTTAAAGTACTTTCTTTCATGAAATATAGTTATTTATTAATAATATAAGATCTTATTTCTAATTTTACCTACCCTGTGATTCATCTATTAATATATAAATTGATTACTGTATGCATTCTGTCACATACTCATCTGGCATAATTTATTATTTTAAGGCACTTAAATAAAATTACATATGATGGAAATAAGCTCCTCTATTCTTTCTGTCCCCTCTTTCTTCTTCCTTTTTTCATACATCCTTCTCTTTTTACTCCTCCTCCTTCTTCTATCACACTCTCTCTTCCCCTTTCACAAGTTCTCTCAAAGGCATTTCTTGATTGTCAGATAAACAGACAATTTTGTTATTTTCTGCTTTCAGATCGTTCCTCCATTCTCAGGCCAAAATTGAGAGTATTACAGGTTTCTGTATTACTTCTTGACTCTGCAGCATGGTCGTGATTACCATGACCATAATTTCTTAAACCGTCTTTTTTTTTAAGTCACAAATCTTAGACCTTTAAAAAAGCTAGGGAAAACAGGATGAAGGTCTCAGCTACATTTTATCTACCAGAAAACAAGTCAGACCCTCTCCTATGGAGAATGAACAACTGCATGATAGTTATGCAGTGGTCACCTTAGGCTGCTTAATTCCCATCTAAGAGAAACGGCTCAGTGTCAAGGATGGTCACTTCTTGCAATCTGGTACATTTAGAAGAATGTACAGGGATGCTTGGAACTCATAACAGACTTACTCCCACGGAGAATTCTGATACAGAGAAGATTATATTATTTACTTAACAGCATATAAATTGTAAGAGTAAGAGACAGATTTGAGCCTAGGACTATTTAATTTCATAGTTTCCATGATATACTGATGGGTCTTCAATCCTAGACCTACTGTGCCAAAATCTCCAAGAAATGAGGTCTTGCTACTGGATATTTTTCATTATTTTAAGCATAGAAATCTATTTGGGAAGAATCTCCCATTGAATAAATTCTGGTGGGATACAGGATCCAAGGGGATTGCATATTCCCAATTCACTCCCCCCAAATAATTGGAAACAGGTAAATTACCTAGGCGTTGCTAATCGAATCTCTGCCCGGAACTAGAAAAGTGAAACTACTGAAACTAGAAGAGTGATGCAAAAATTAAGAAAGAATTAAAAAGTTATTCATTGCAGTGTTGGTGGCATTTTAAGTCCAGCAACAGTGATGGAATTAAAAGTCCAGGGATGGCAGTGGGTGTTCAGATGTGGAATACTAAACAGATGTGTTGACCCCAAGCATGGACACTGTACCATAGCCTCCCTTTTTATTCCTGATCCTGATTCTCCAATCTGCACATAAGTTTTATGAGCTACTTGATATTCTTCCAATACATAATCGTTCTACTTAAGCCATAATTGCGTTTTGTTCCTTACAACCAAGACCAATCTTGAATCACCTGATTATTTTCCTAATAGGCTAGATTTGAATACACACTACGGATCTTGTGACAGTATTTTCCTGAAACAAGCAAACAAAAAGATAAAGACTGTGGAGTCTAAGAAACTTCTTCTTAAATTTAATTTATATGTGTAGCAAAGCTTTCTAAAGACAAAAATATTCATCACATTTAATCATATATTTGGCTGATTTTGTTAAAAGAGTGAAATAAGTACTATTTAGACAATTAAGGACACGTGATTTCTATGTAGTCAGTATGGAAACCATGGGGCAGAATGGTCAGAGAGAGCATTGTGACCTTAAACTGATACTTTACGGGTAGGTAGAATTGACTAGGCTGTGAAGACAGGATAATTCCTTCCATATGTATCAACAAAAGCCCCAAATATGACTAGGACTCTGCTGGCTATGGTGAGGAGTTAATGTCCCCCCAATGCTGAAGCCATCTTTAAGCGAAAAGATCAATGCTCATTTGAAATATATATTTTTCAAAAATAGAAGATAGTTTGAATTCATACTTGAATTGGGAAGAATATAAGAGAATGTGACTTTATTCTAAGCAAATAGAGCTAATAAATGCTGCCCTTACAAAATACTTACCTTGACAGGTTTTACATGAGGAAAACACAAATTTCTTTGCAAACATAATCTTAATAAACTCCTTTTGGAATTTTCTCCAGAGAATGTGCAAGAATATCACTTAATGGTGGTCTGGTTTTTTTTTTTTTTTTTTTTTTTTTAAACCTCTAATTATCTGTATTCAGATTTGGAGAATCTGAGGAGGGGGAGTTCCAAAGCTTGTACATGTCTTTAAGATACAAAACATAGAATGCTCATAATATAATAAAAATTTTGTGTGTCTTTCAAAGTGATTCACAAAGCAAATCTCAAAGATTCATCATAAAACTTTTCATAGTAATAGCTATATACCTGAAGATAGAAAGTTAGATAGATTTATACCTTGTGCAAAATGCACTAATCATTTGGGCATTGGATGCATGAATTCTGCTATGAAAGTTTTGAAAAACAAGCTCCGGGTCACTATTTTACAATAAACTTCAGGTTGGCAGGTCATGATAACTAGGTATATACAGAAGAATCCTACATTCTTTTATTAAATTTGGACCTGAATCCTTTTGTTATTTGAACAAGTCAAGTAGAGTCAGAACTTATGATAAACACTTAAACATTATGCTTGCACGTAAAACATTTAAATATATACTGTTTTTTCTTGGAGTATAGATATAGTGATTGACTCCTTCCCCAGACTTCTATTTTTGCTCATTCAAATTCAACATCATTTTTTTAAACCAACTTAACTTGTCAAGTTTTGTATTAGAGTTCTCCAGAGAAAGAAACAATAGGAGATAGGTATAGATATAGACATAGATATATATAAAATATACACATGTATATATAGGTATATATGTATACCTATATATACACACAAACACACACATATATGTATATATAATAGGAATTGGCTCACATGACTGTGGAGGCTGAGAAGTCTCACAGTCTGCTGTCTGCAAGCTGGAGAACCAGGGAAGTTATTATTATAATTCAGTCTGAGTCCAAAGGCCAGAGAACCAGGAGCACTGATGTCTGAGGACTGTAGAAGATGGATGTCCCATCTCAAGCAATAAGAACAAATGCATCCTTCCTCTGCCTTTTTGTTCTATTCAAGTCCTCAGGGGATTGGATGATGGCCACCGACACTGGGGAGAACAATCTTCTTTATTCGGTCTACCGATACAAATACTAAACTTTTCTGGAGACACCTTCATAGGTGCATCCAGAAATAATGTTTTGCCACCTATCTGGGTATTCCCTAGCCTAGTCAAGTTGGTACATAAAATTAACCATCACAAGTGTTAGCAAAACATATAACTTGTTTATGTAGAAACGACAATTCCATTGGTTTGTATGATGCTTAACTTAATGATATAAGGGACCAAATAAAATGGAATATATAGGTTTAAGAATAAATACAACTATTATAAAGCATTCAGCTAAACTGATGGGAATGGTAAAGTAGTGTGTCCTTAGCTTAGCAGCTACAAGGGATAAGGTATATTATGAATAGCTGCCAGTATGCTTTATGAAATAGGTAATACACTGAATGAGAAAAATGGAGTTTAGTTAATAGAGCTTCTCCTGCATCAAAGTAGCTAATTAGAATAATGCCATATCAACAGATGGGACAACTTCTGATTTGAGTAGCCCCTATACTATTAAGACACTAAATTTGAGCTTTCATTTTCTTCAGCTGTTGAAGATTATTTACAATAACTTGGACAAACTATCTTCTGTTATTGATTGGTAATTCTTCAGACAAAATATAAGAAATTATTTAACATTAACCTCTCCATACCTCAGCTTCCTCACCTGTGGACTGGAATTAATACTAATCCTTGCTTCATAGGTTGCTAGGAGGGTTGTAAATGAATTAATATATAAAATACCTAGAGCAATGCCTGACGCGTAATGAGTGCCAGGGCTGCCTGGTGGCATCCTTTGGTTTTGTGCAGTGCACAGCCTGTGTAGCTGTATGCAACAGCCTTGGAAAGTGCTATTATTCCAATTTTTATCAATGCAGAAACTAGAATGAAAGAGTTTAAGTAACTTGCTCACAGTCACATAGTCAGTAAATGGGAGAGTCTATTCTGACTTATAAGCATAATGCTCTCTTATCTGCCTTTGGGGATGGTGGTGCCATGCAGATACCAAGGTCATCACAATTTTGCACTTGCTACCTTTTATCTGTTGGCATTAAAGGAAATTCTGATGACCAGACTCATGTTAAATGTCTGCCTACGCCTTCCTCAAAGAAAGGGTAGGATTGTTTACTTTGCCACTCATGCAGAGCATACTGAGAACTGAGGACAATTTTCAGAGCATATGTAAACATACTCAACTGCAGGTATATTTACTGTAAAAAGTGCAAACCATTGTGGGGAGTATTCAATACTATAAATGGATATTCTATATTCTACTTATACGTGGTTGAAAACCATTTTGCAAGTTTTACCAATTCAGGTATAGTTTTAGAATTCAAAGGAGAGAACACTTTCTTAGCAGTTTTTGTTAGCTCACCTGTGTTTAAATAACTCTACTCTTTAAAATGTCATTGTCCTTTCAGTACATTGTTATGATCCCTTTTCTGAATTCTTCGAATTGGATACTAATGAGAAATTTCTTTTCCTAATCTCTAGTGGTTTAATGCTTCCTATTTTTAAAATCTTTTTTGTCTTATGTTTTTCACCAACTTTAGCCTTTTGTGCTTTTCTCTTTTTTCTGATTTAACTAAAGTAGAAACTCAAATTCATTCATTTCATTTTCCTATTATGTACACAAGTTTTTAGTATAAATCACCCTCACTTCAAACACATAATCTCTCATTTAATAAAACATTTTCTTAATCTCATAAATTCTGTCTGCTGGTCTAGGATTCTTCCCCTCACAATAGCTTCTATGTATGCCAATACTCAATTTATCCTTTGTTCATATGATGCCATGGTCATATTTAAATACTTTTATTTTTCTACTATTTTAGGTCCCTTTCTTAAGTTCCTGTGTTCATAATAGGAGTCAAATAAGTGGGTGATCTTCTGATGATTTTTCTTCTGGGCTTCCCCTCCTGAAGAGATCCTAATGAACAGTGGACTGTTCTCAATCAGGAAATAGAAACAAGAAAGAGGCAGAACAAATTTCTTGGTTTATCCAATTATTGGAGGGTTCTAGAGACCAGGCCATACCAATGCATTCACAATATCACTATGGAGATTCATAAAAGGAAATGGTTTTAAAAGAAGGTTGCAATATCTTGTCTAAGGGAATGAAATCTTCAGAGAGTGATACTTGTAAATTAGCAACAGAACCTAGATTGGTGACCTGAGACCTTTAATTCCCCATTCATTAGGCTGTGCTAAAATAAGCCTCTGGCAAGTTAGACTTAATTACAAGAGGAATCCCTTATCACATTGACATTATATTACTCTAAGTGATTAGAACTTCCTGAGAGAGGCAGTATCTTAAAGGGAAGGTCACAGCTCCCATAGATGGCTTCTCCAAAGAGACGGTCTTCCAGATTCCCATAACCACTCCTACTCTCTGCCCTTTCAGTTTTGGAGGTTACCAGTCCTGGGAAAGGCACTATCCTTTGTGGCTTCCCTACATCATGCCCAAATTTTAATAAATAGGCCCTTCTCTAAACTCTTCTTCAAATTATACAATTCAAGTATATTATTCCTGTTGAGACTTGACTAATAAGGCTGATTTTAGAATATGGCTCACCTGAAATTCTGGCTTCAGGATTTTCTAGTTGGTAACCTTGAGCAAGTTACTTAACCACTTTGAGTCTCAAATACCTCATCTATAAAGGAAAATAGTAAAACTTACCTCACTATGAAGGAATGAGAGTTAAATGAGATTATATAGGTAAAGTGTTAGCCATATTGCTTGATGCATAGTTACGTACTTACCATTCCATTTCATTTCTTGCCTCTCTTTCCCACCCATTTATGTGGTTGATATCCATGAACAATTGATGGGCCAAGGAAGATTTTGTCAAGGAAAGGAAAGTTTCAAAGACCTTTTTTTTCCCCCACCACTGCAATTATGACTATTATTAATTCTTGGTTTTTACTCCAAACCAATCATTTTATTACTTTTACACTCAATCTATAGGTCTAAAATTATGTCTTTGTGTGTCCATGTGTGTAAGTGCACAACAGAAAAAGAGAATATGAGTGTGTATATTTCAGTGTGTGTATTAGCTGTTTAAATTACGAAAAGAAAGCAGCCTTTTGTAACAGTTCAAACAAAAAGAAAAATTAGAGTGAAAAGCAAGAGCTTCTCTTTGCTCCAAATCATTCCACTTTTCTCTCCGTAGATCACTGTTGTTAAATTTTGGTGTATGTGTACACACAAACACAGACACACTCATTTTTACAAAAATAAACCCTATATTCTTGTGTTGTTTCAGTGTGGAGGAGTACACAAATGAGATCCTACCACATAGATTGCCATGTCTTCCTTTTTTCACTGGCTAATTATTTTTTTCATTTCCTAAAACCTAAGGAAATGTTATTTTTTATTGTTACATTAGTCCAGAAAATTGAAGCATATGTTAGTTTTTCTCTATATGCACATTTCTCCAGTTTTTCACTGATAAAGAGTGGTGTGTGCATATGTGTAGTTTTCTGCGGTGTACATTACTAGAAGTAGAATTCTTGGGTAAAAGGATATGCATATTTTAATTTTTGATTGACACGTCTAAATTCTCTCTTTAAAACTCTCTCAAATTGTACTTCTAGCTTTAGTGTAGGAAGGTGCTAATGTTCCCCTACTTTTTTTGAATTGTAAATATAATCAGTATTTTAATTTGTATCTATTTGAGTGAACACTAGTATTAACCCACTTTGAAACTTTAAAGTGATTTCCTAAACACAATTCCATAGCCTTTACTATTTTTCCTTATGTTTAGAGGAGTGATGTAGTAAAAAATGCAACAGATTAGGAGTCTCTGCACTGATACATAATAGGTCTTGGAAAATATTTCTTTTTTTTTTAATTTTTTTTTATTTTTTATTTTTTTTTGAAAATATTTCTTAAATAAATGAAATGTGATGGGCTTTATTGCAAACAACTAAGAGTTTGTTATTAACCTTTAATTGGCATGGCCTTGATAAATTATTCACTGTGTGTATATATTTTTAAATGAAATAATAATTCATATTATGATTTTAAAATACATGATTTGTAGTAAAACTCTTTGTTCATAAACAATATTTCATAAATCCCTAGTATGAAAAAAGTAAATAACGAAGTTACCTAATTGGAGCAATGAGTGTGGGTGGGTAGCAAGTGGAAAACATCAGAGGTCTCTCTGCAGCTGCCTTTTTTCACCGCTGAAACAGTCTCTAAGGCATCTCTATACAAACCTCTAAGCTCCTAAGAACCTATTTTGAAAAGACCTCTTGTAAATCAGTGATCTCTAAAGCCAGTGCTAGAGGTTATTTATTAGTGTTTGGAAACAAAATATTAGAACTTCCATTTATATTGAACAGCATTAATATGATTTCAATTTTTGCATGTTTTATAATGCGCATAAAAGTATAGTGTACAGGTATGTAACATATAAACAAATTTATATATATATTGGGGTATGTAACTATATTAAGCCAATTCTAGGTCTAAAGGTTAAGAATCTATGTATTTGAATACTATATCCCCATTTTTGAGTTAAGTACTATGAAATTAAACAAACAAATAGATAAACAAAATATCTAACATATATCCTCTGCAGTGAAGGACCCCCTATATAATTTGGAAGATAACTTTGCCTAGCTGCAAACAGAGACCCCAGGGTATATAAGTCAACAGAATGATACAGATATAAGTGTTCAAGGCTGTTCAACAAATGGAGACCAGTACAGGCCAAAATGTTGTGGGAGATAAAAGAGGACTTGGTGCTTGATGTGAGTCCTAAACGATCAAGAAAATTCAAGAAACAAAAGACTAGGAATGGTAAAGGAGCTCTCAGGAGTAGAAGCACAGAGGCAGAGTTACACCTGAAAAAGCCAGAGAACAGAGTGTTTATCATTATTTTTCTTCAATGTAAGGACAGATATACCAAAGAGCAGAGTATAAAGCCAGTGACTCAGCTTTACTTCCTTAAAATCCCTTCACTTAAAAAATTCACTTCATTTATAATCCCAATCTCAGTTGTATGGAAGGAAACATACAGTTTCCTTGAATTCATGTTGTCATTTAGCTCCTAAGAAAGATATTTAAGGACATGGGCTATAATCACTTTCTCCTCCTGGAAGTGTTGATTTATAGGATCTAATTGCAGAACTATATTAAAGAAGAGAGGTAAACGAGATAAGTGGGTAATGCCTTCTTCTCTTTATGAAACTCGCAGGCTCCTCTGATTAGGAAAGGAAGATGTCTGATGGGGTCCTCTAAGTTGTCTGGTTTCATAATTATTAGAATTGAGAGTAACCAATCCTTTAGTTCTTAGTCTTTTTGTTTTTGCAAATGAAGAGACTGAAATTGAGGCACAGTTATATATAAACATGTCAAGGTCAGGTACCAAGTCAGTGACAAGTTGGGAGCTGAGATCCAAATCTTTGCCCCACCAGCCAGTGCTCTTAATATATTACTGTAAATGACAGTCAAACTGTGCATAATGTTATGCTAGATTTTGAGTGGAAAATGGAGGAAAAAGTATAAGGCACAATAAGACATGGAAATAACATAATAACATCAAGTAAAAAATATACACAATACTAAATATTCTACTTGGGTTTCTTCTCCCATCTTTGGCTTCATTGAATGAAATAGCATTTCTACATTTTTGTTCTGGAAAATCTCTTCTCTCCTAAGCCAGGTTCTCAGAGCTACTCTCTTTATCTTAATGTCAGTTCTTCTACACCACTCCCCTACCCTATAAGTGGATTATATGGAATTTATGTTGCCAGTACACCTACTTTCACTTTTAATTAATGACTACATTCATGAAAATTGACTGGCTTTGTTATAGTTCTAGCATTGACTGCACACACATTTAAACGCTATATTATGACATAGCTTAAAGAGATTCCTGCTTACAAGTCAATAAAGCACCTACTGCATTATTTTCTGTTTTTAACATATAAAAGTAATTTTTAACCATTAGTGTTTTCTCTTAGTCAGTCACCAGCAGCTATTTTGACTTTTGGTTAGTGGTTACATACCTGGCTCCATATCACTCTTCACTCCCTCTTTCAATATCCTGGGGAGTTTCATCCCCACTCTCTAGGTCTAGTAATGGCCTTTGGGAGGTGAATTGGCCTGCACTATTGTTCCTTGAAATGATTGTTTGGCTAATATTTATGCTTGTTGTAAATTATAAATGCATCCACACCCTTAGACCGTGGGAACAAATTCATATAAAAATGCCAACATTTCTGTTTTTGTGCCAGTACCATAGTGTCTTGATTACTGTAGCTTTGTGGGATAGTTTGAAGTCGAGGAGCCTGATTCCTCCAACTCCGTTTTTCTTTCTCAAGATTGCTTTGGCTCTTTGGGGTCTTTTGTGTTTACAAATGAATTGTACAATTTTTTGTTCTAATTCTGTGAAGAATGCCATTGGTAGTTTGATAGGGATTGCACTGAACCTGTAGATTGCTTTGGGTAGTATAGTCATTTTCACAATATTGATTCTTCCAACCCAAGAACATGGTGTATTTCTCCATCTGTTTATGTCATCTTTGTTTTGTTTCACCAGTGTTTTATAGTTTTCTAGTACAAGTCTTTTGCCTCCTTAGGCAGGTTTATTCCTAAGTATTTTATTCTTTTTGTTGCAATAGTAAATGGGGGTGTTTCCTTAATTTCTGTTTCTGATTTTTCATTGTTGGTGTATAGGAATGCCAGAGATTTCTGTGTATTAACTATGTATCCTGCAACCTTACCAAATTCATTGATTAGTTCTAGTAGTTTTCTGATGGCATCTTTAGGATTTTCTAAGTATAGTATCATGTCATCAGCAAACAGTGACAGTTTTACTTCTTCTTTTCCAATTTGGATTCCTTTTATTTCTTTTTCTTCTCTGATTGCCGTGGCTAGGACTTCCAGAACTATGTTGAATAATAGTGGTGAGAGTGGGCAACCTTGTCTTGTTCCTGATCTTAGTGGAAATGCTTTCAGTTTTTCACCATTGAGTATGATGCTTGCTGTGGGTTTGTCATATATGGCCTTTATTATGTTGAGGTAGGTTCCCTCTATGCCCACTTTCTGGAGAGTTTTTATCATAAATGGGTGTTGAATTTTGTCAAAAGCTTTTTCTTCATCTATTGAGATGATCATATGGTTTTTATTCCTTAATTTGTTAATGTGGTGTATCACATTGATTGGTTTGCGTATATTGAAGAATCCTTGCATCCCTGGGATAAATCCCACTTGATCATGGTGTATTACCCTTTTAATGTGCTGTTGGATTCTGTTTGCTAGTATTTTGTTCAGGATTTTTGCATCTATGTTCATCAGTGATATTGGTCTATAATTTTCTTTTTTTGAGATATCTTTTTCTGGTTTTGGTATCAGGGTGATGGTGGCTTCATAGAATGAATTTGGGAGTGTTTCTCTCTCTGCTATTTTTTGGAAGAGTTTGAGAAGGATCGGTGTTATCTTTTCTCTAAATGTTTGATAGAATTCGCCTGTGAGACCATCTGGTCCTGGACTTTTGTTTGTTGGAAGATTTTTAATCACAGTCTCAATTTCATTACTTGTGATAGGTTTGTTTATATTCGCTAATTCTTCCTGGTTCAGTCTTGGAAAATTGTACCTTTCCAAGAATTTGTCCATTTCTTTGTGGTTGTCCATTTTATTGGCATATAGTTGTTTGTAGTAGTCTCTTATAATCCTTTGTATTTCTGTGGTGTCAGTTGTGATTTTTCCTTTTTCATTTCCAATATTATTGATTTGCATCTTCTCCCTTTTTTTCTTGATGAGTCTGGCTAAACATTTATCAATTTATCGATGGTACAGGATAGAATGCCCAGAGATAAACGCACGCACATATGGGCACCTAATTTATGACTAAGGAGGCAAGAACATATAATGGAGAAAAAACAGCCTCTTCAATAAGTGGTGCTGAGAAAACTGGGCAGCTACATGTAAAAGAATGAAATTAGAACACTACCTAACACCATACACAAAAATAAACTCAAAATGGATTAAACACTTAAATGTAAGACCAGATACTATAAAACTCTTTCTTAGTGGAAAACATAGGAAAAACACTCTTTGATATAAACCACAGCAAGATCTTTTTTGACCCACCTCCTAGAGCAACGGAAATAAAAACAAAAATAAATGGGACTTAATTAAACTTAAAAGCTTTTGCACAGTAAAGGAAACCATATACAAGACAAAAAGACAACCCTCAGAATGGGAGAAAATATTTGCAAATGAAACAACAGACAAAAGATTAATCTTCAAAATATACAAACAGCTCAAATTATACAAACAGCTCAATACCAAAAAAACAAACAATCAGGTAAAAAATGGGTGGAAGACCTAAATAGACATTTCACCAAGGAAGTCATACAGATGGCGAAGAGGCACATGAAAGGATGCTCAACAACACTAATTATTAGAGAAATGCAAATCAAAACTACAATGAGGTATCACCTCACGCTGGTCAGAATGGCCATTATCAAAGAATCTAGAAACGATAAATGCTGGAAAGGGTGTGGTGAAAAGGGAACCCTCCTGCCCTTTTGCTGGGAATGTAAATTGATACAGCCACTATGGAAAACAGTATGGAGGTTCCTTAAAAAACTAAAAATAGAACTACCATATGACCCAGCAATCCCACTACTGGGCATATACCCTGAGAAAACCATAATTCAAAAAGAGTCATGCACCACAATGTTCACTGCAGCTCTATTTACAATAGCCAGGGCATGGTAGCAACCTAAATGTCCATAGACAGGTGAATGGATAAAGAAGATGTGGCACATATATACAATGGAATATTGCTCAGCCATAAAGAGAAACGAAACTGAGTTATTTGTAGTGAGGTGGATGGACATAGAGTCTGTCATACAAAATGAGGTAAGTCAGAAAGAGAAAAACAAATACCGTATGCTAACGCATATATAGGGAATCTAAAAAAAAAAAAAAAAAAAAAAAGGTACTGATAAACCTAGTTGCAGGGCAGGAGTAAAGACATAGACATAGAGAATGGACTTGAGGACACGGGGTGGGAGGGCAAACTGGGGTGAAGTGAGAGCAACATCGACATATATACAGTACCGAATGTAAAATAGTTGGCTGGTGGGAAGCAGCAGCATAGCACAGGGAGATCAGCCTGGTGCTTTGCGATGACCTAGAGGGGTGGGATAGGGAGGATGGGAGGGAGGCTCAAGAGGGAGGGGATACGGGGACAAGTGTATGCATATGGCTGATTCGCCTTGTTGTGCAACAGAAACTAACACAGTATTGTGAAGCAATTATACTCCAATAAAGATCTATTTTTAAAAATGCCAACATTTTATACAACATTCAACTGCCAAAATCTCCCTGATAACCTAAAAATCAGAGGCATTCAGAAAACAAACCTAAGTTTCCTAACCGTCAAGAATCTAGATTTAATGATATAAGGCAAGACTGACAAACACGGTAGTTCAGAGTATCACCATGGGGAAACTCATATTTTGCAGGAAGGTTGAATAGAATAAAATATATGTTTGCTTCTTTTAATTTAAATTTTGCCTTTGATTTGAAATGAGAAGATATAGTTTTCTGTCTCTGCACAGCTGAGTGACTTTCCATTTGTCTGTCTTATCTCTGAATAAACATTGAGGGCTTATTTGCCACCAATTTACCCCATTCCAAATATAATTACACTGTTAGAACTTACTAATTTTTATCTTACAAAAGTGACAGATACCTGAGGCCAGGTTGATTCCTGAAGACATTCTAGTTTAAGTGATGCACTCTACCTGGGCACCATTTTTAGAAACTTGGTTATTACCAGTTCCAATGCAGTGGCACAACAAATATTTACTCTGATTGTTGAATTAGGCTACCTCATTCAGGAAGCTCACTGTACTAATATAATACAACTTGAGAGTTCATAGTGACAACTGATTTTATCCAAGAGGATTAAACCCCACATTATGGCATTTATGAAGTTCATGAAACCAAACAGTAATGTATATGTGCTGAAGGTGTAAGGAAACTACACTTGTAAACACAAATACCCATGTGGGAGGAAGGAATTTTCATTAAGGACCTTCGTGGGCCAGATACTGAGATAGGCACTCTCCTTGCAAAATCGTCACATTTACCAATGCCATATATATGTGTGTGTGTGTGTGTGTGTGTGTGTGTGTGTGTGTGTGTATACATACATGCATATATAATATTATAACAAATTATTTTTCTGAAGGTTTTTGGTAAATATTAGAGTGGTAAGATAATTGACCCCCACCTTATCTTTTCTATGGAAGAAAAGAGGCTTTCATTTCACTTACCTAGAAAGGGACTCACTCCACTTCAGTAACCACCCCCACCCCTAAGCAGTTATTAGTAAAACAGGAAGCTCTGACATTCATAGAACTATATGAATCAGAGGTGGGGATACTGCATTGAAATGTGGGCAGTAATCTTGTTGGACTCCTGATGTATGGCTAGATATGAAGAGCAAGAAGCACTTGGGCTTTCCACCACCAAACACTGAGCAGGTTAAGAAGACCACTTTCTAAGCATTTACATAGAATGATTTTCCTTATAAACATACAGATGTGCTATAAGTTTGCTCTTTACAAAACAATTAGAGGATTTATTCTAAAAAGTTATTAACTCATGATGCACAAATGTTGTGTAGACTGGCAATGCAAACAATTTTCAGATTGTTGGATCTACCTTCTTTCAATCTTGTCAGCATATCTCTGTACCTGTGTTGGAGAAGTCTCAAATTGAGGTCCTTTGGGAACGGAAGGCTAGGGGAAGCACTCCCTTTCGCTCTAGTGGGAATGAGACCTTATTTTAACAGACCTGTTTTCAGTCGGTAAAAGCCAGGAGAGGGGATGAACAAATGGGTTGTACTCTCCAAAACTCAGTTGTGAAAACTTAGGAAGGGAGAGGACAGTGTCTGTTTTCTCCCTGCCTAGTGTCTCTCTTTGTTGCTGGGTTTTTTGTGTTGTTTTTTTTTTTTTTTCATTATATTATTTGACATTTGTCTAGGCATTTTCTTGAATTGGTTTTGATTGCTAATTACAGAGACTATTCAGTTGTTTAAAATACAGTCAAAGATATATACCTGTCTCGTTTCTATTGCTCTGCTGTATATCCATTTCTCTACTGAATTATCAATCACGCTCTGGGGATTAGGACATAGTGATTTTTCCAGTGATAATATATGCTGGTCATGTAGTCCACAAATATGTCTGATGCTACCACTGCATAATAACCTTGCTGTGGTGGAAAAGGTTTTATAGCCAGCCGTAGCTCTGGGGGAAAGAGAATAGCTAGTTGAATTGAATGTTGCCTGAAAAAGTTCCGCTCTTTCTCATAAGAACTGTTCAGACTCCTTGTGCCACACTTTTGAATTGTGCCTCTCCTACTCTTCCCCTACCCCAGTGTCCTAGTCTCCTCCCTCTCCTATCCATTGATCTCTGTTTTAAACTTATATTGCTGCTTTTAAGGGATGTTGCTGTTTATCTGCTTTTTGCCCCTTACATTGTGCTGCACTGGAAACTGAGGCTCTTCAGTCATTAAGCTGCCATGATCTTGATGTACTGCTGAAATGTCAGTGCTTTGTTGAACATCTACTGAACATAGTTTGGACATTTTTGACATATACTGAATATCTAAACATATACAGATTTGTGATAGATATATTTATCTTGCATGCTTCATCTATACTACATGGATACAATACCAAATACACAATCCATGAAAGAAATAATTAATAAGCTGGACTTCACTAAAATTTAAAAATCTGCTCTGTGAAGGACAATGTCAAGAGAATTATAAGAAGCCACAGACTGGGAGAAAATATTTGCAGAAGACACAACTAATAAAGGACTGTTATCCAAAATATACAAAGAACTCTTAAAACTCAACAATAAGAAAGCAAACTACACAATTTAAAAATGGGTCAAAAACTGTAACAGACACCTCATGAAAGAAGATATGCAACTGTTTTACCTCATATGTCATCATGGAAATGCAAATTAAAACAAGAAGAAGATACCATTACACATGTGTTAAATGGCAAAATCGGGAACACTGACAACACCAAAAGCTGGTGAGAAAGTGGAGCAATAGGAACACTTGTTCATTGCTGGTGGTTATGCAAATAGTATAGCCACTTTGGAAGACTGGTGAGTGGTTTCTTACAAAACTAAACATATTCTTACCATACGATCCATCAGTGGTGTTCCTTGGTATTTACCCAAAGAAATTGTTTATATTCACACTAAAACTTGCACATAAATAATTGTCGAAACTTGGGGAGCAACCAAGATACTCTTCAGTAGTTTGAAGATACCCTTCGGTGAATGGATAAATAAACTGTGGCGCATCCAGACAATGTAATATTATTCAGTGCTAAAAGTAATTGAGCTCTCAAGCCATGAAAAGTCATGGTGGAAGCTTAAATGCATATTATTAAGTGAAAAGGCCAAGCTGAAAAGGCTACATCTATTATTTCAACTCTATGATATTCTGGAAAAGGCAAAACTATGAAGACAATAAAAAGATCACTGGTTGCCAGAGGTTGAGAGAGGGGGAGAGATGAATAGGCAGAGCACAGAGGACTTTTAGGGCAGTGAAAATACTCCCTATGATTTAATGATGATGGCTATATGTCATTATACATTTGTCAAATCTCATAGAATGTACAATACCAAGAGTGAACCCTAAGGTGTACTGTGAACTCTGGGTGAATATGACTTAATGTAGGTTCATCCTTGGTACCAAATGTATCCTTCTGATGGGTGGTGTTGATAGTTGGGGAAGTTATGCATGTAGAGGGGCAAGGGTTATAAGGGAAATCTTTGTACCTTCCCCTCAATATTTTTGTGAGCCTAAAACAGATCTAAAAAGTGTCTTTAAAAAGTCTAAAAAATTAACCTCAGCAGAGAAATAGAAAATCTCAGAAAAGAAGTTATAAAGAAGAACACAATGGCACATTTAGAAGTAAAAAATACAAGAATAGAAATAAAAACTCAAGGGAGGCACTCAACAGCACAGTGGAAAAGACAGAAGAGTAAATAAATATAAAACAATAGAAATAAAACTTAAAGGTAAAACGATAGAAATCACCCAATCTGAACAAGAGAGATATAGATTGAAGAAATTAAACAATTTCAGCGACATGTAGGACTATAACAAAAATATTGCTTTTGAGTCAGCAAAATCCTAGAAGGAGAGGAGTTGAAGGATGGGATTCACAAAGTATTGGAAGAAGTAATGGCTGAAAATTTCATAACTATGGCAAAAACACGAAACCTACGGATTAACAAAGCTGAGTAAACCCCAAACAAAGTAAACTCAAAGATATCCACACTAAGACACATCCTAGTCAGACTTTTGAAGACTAAACACAAAGTTTTGAAAAAGTTAGAGAGAAATGACCCATTCCTGGAGGGGAAAAGCGATTGGAATAACAGCCAATTTCTAAGAAGAAACCATAGTGACCAGAAGGAAGTGGTGCAATATTTTTCTGCTGAAAAAAATAAAATATCTGCCAACCTCGAATTCTGTATTGGAATTATTGGAAATTACTGGAAAATTCTATATCATTCAGAAATACACACATCCCACCAATGTCAAATTTCTGCTTTTATTATTGTATTATATTTAATTAACTAAGATATAAGAACTGGGGGAAACTGGGTGAAAGTGGCATGAGATCTATCCATAGCCTCTTTGTAAATTTCTGTGAATCTATACATATTTCAAAATAAAAAGTTTTTTTTTAAGTTTAATAAATTAGATTCAGTTGCAAATTTAGTTTCAGAAGCACTGACACAGTGTAATATGGCATCAACCACTGGTTGGCAGAAGTCCAATTCCAAATCCACAAGTCTTGTGTGCTTTCTTGAGCCCCCTCAATCATATTCCCAAGGAAAAATAAAGTGTTTTGTACTTTACCATTAAGAAGTGTTAGACGTGTTTGGACTCCCAGCCATTCATTTTCAAAAATTTTATGTAATTCCTCAGAACCTAGCATGTCAGAGGCAGAATCCTCCACAGAATCATGTTTTTACTTTGCTTTTTGTCTTAAAGATCTTTCTCTTTCCCTGTCTCCTCTCTCTTTCTCTCTCTCTCTCTCTCTATATATATATGTATGTATGTATGTCTATATAAAGTGACATAAAATATATATTTACAATATATTTTTAAAATATATATTTAGAAAGCAAGTGCTAATCTTTACATAACCATTTGCATTATATTTTTAAGAAAGTTTAGCTTCGAAATAGCCTAGCTATTCCCAACCTGATAATTTTAGAGAATGCTAATACTTAGTATGAGTTTAGCACTCTAAACAGGTAAGTTTCTTTTTAATAATGCATTACTTAATACTGCCCATGGGCAGGTTTGATATATCACAGCCAGTTTGCAGCAAACTTATGGCTGAAATGCTGTGCAGCTACAGTGGCCTGTCTCTCCACAGGTCACAGGACCTCTTCTCAAAACCACTTTTTATTGAGAGGCGGTTCCCAAGGCACCAACAAAAGATTTTTAAAGCATCTCTTGGAGAGAATGTGCATCAAGAGAAAACCCAGAGGCAAGGGTTCAAAGTGGAATCACAAAAGAGCTTTTAATGGGAAGGGGTTCCCTGAGTATTAAAAATCTCAGTTGGGAAGCTGGCAAATGTAAAGAAATGCTTTTCTGACATTGGATGTGCTTTCTAACCTCAAATGCTGGAGTACTTTGTGAATCATTGTAATGAAGACCTAATTGCCTTATAAAGCTGTAACTCAATCAAGAACCTCAGGGACATGAATGAAGTGTACTTGCCTCCTCCACCTTAATTTATGCGATTTTACCTAATGCAGATGTTAGTGCCTTTGTTTCTACTGTGGCAGTGCAGGATGGAACAGTATATAATTCTGATTACACTCTGATTTAATAAAATGGAGAAAACAATTTGTACATCTATTTTGGAGAATGCTATATATTCTAGTCATCAGTTGGAAGTCAATAGCAAATAGCTTATGGGAGACTACTGGATTTTTAAAAATAATCCTTGAATAAAGAATTTTTGACTGATACAAATTTATTTTTAGCAAGTATTTATAGAGATATCTTTAAAATCCTTGGATTAAAAAGTTGGACACTAAGATTGGCCAGCATCAAGGGGAGTGCTTGAGGGGTTTCAAACTGTGAGATATTAAAAAGGATTAACAGGATTTCATAGGCCACTGTATTTATTGTGAAAATTGAAATTGAAAATGTTGATAGTGGAATTCCATAATCAACCAGCCAGTTTCAAAGAGGATATTGGACTATGATGATTCCAGCAGTTTATCAAGTAGTCCTTGGAAAGTGCAGATTCACAGAAGAGTTATATTTGTGTACATTTTTCAAATTTGAAATGTAAATGAATATTATCTTTAGCATATTCTTAATAACTTTTACATTCTTAAAATTGTTCATCAATTTCTGGAACTTCGTTAGCTAATTCATCTTCTGGTTAACATTTAATTTATAGGATGGACATTATCTTGGTGCACATATTTTCATTTCATTTGTATGTTTTTTTTAAAGGTTTTTTTTTTTTTAAAGGAACACCTTTATTTATTTATTTATTTATTTATTTATGGCTGTGTTGGGTCTTCGTTTCCGTGCGAGGGCTTTCTCTAGCTGCGGCAAGTGGGGGCCACTCTTCATTGCGGTGCGCGGGCCTCTCACTGTCGCGGCCTCTCTTGTTGCGGAGCACAGGCTCCAGACACACAGGCTCAGTAGTTGTAGCTCACGGGCCTAGTTGCTCCGCGGCATGTGGAATCTTCCCAGACCAGGGCTCGAACCCGTGTCCCCTGCATTGGCAGGCAGATTCTCAACCACTGCGCCACTAGGGAAGCCCCATTTGTATGTTTTTATTAAGATATGTTCAATTTACATTTTTCATTGTTACTTCTGTATTTTATAATATCCCTCAATCACATAATTGGAGAAATCTCTTAAGAGTGGTTCTTTGATATATAAGAATAATGATGATAATTGTAATTAGAATGTTACCTTGAAATGAGACACGTGTAAAGTGTGAACAGAAACATTAGTACAAATACAAAATTTATCTCCGTATTGGGGAAACAAGCAAATCTGATGGTGCGATGATTTAAGATAAAGAGCAGAAAAATACAAAGGTTAAATGAGAAGTTCACTGATAAAAAGTGGAAGCTGAGCTGGTTTTGGACTGGCTTTACATTCAAACTTTGTCCCCAGAGAAGGTCCTCTTATGAAACATTATCAAAGATGACATGAAACCAATGATGTATTGACATCATATTTGAAAAAAAAGTGGTGACCTTTCTGGTAAATCAATTGAGTTTTTATTTTAAAAGCACAAAATAAAGCTTTCCAGTACAAAATTGATGAGCTTAATTACTAAAGGCTAAGATAAGAAGGAAGAGACTAAAACCACAGAGAGAGCATTCAAATTTACATTTGCTCAGGGGGGAAAAGGAGAAAAAGGAGCTATACTATGGTTAAGAAGTATGAAAGAGCAAATTTTGCAAACCAGCACATATTTTTAAAAAGTATAAAACCACTGATATACAAATCCTGAATCAATTCATGATGTATGTGTGGTACATATGTGAATAAAAGTAATCAATGACATTTTATTGTTTCTATTAGAGAAAAATTCATTCTACCTAAGAATATCACTTTGTTAATAAGACTGGAAAACTTGTTTTGGGTGCTTCATTTGTGGAATGTTATCCTTATGCACAGCAAAAAAAGGAGATTATATACAATTAAAAGAGGTGACACTTCATGTGCTAATTTACACACTGCTTTATTCACAGAGAATGGTTTGTTGTCAATAATTAAATTTTAAAAAGTGGAAATAGTGAGCATGATCAAAGCTGAGCCACTGTCTAAATATGCATTCTACATTCTGGGCAAAGAAATGCATAATGAATGTATGGTAGGCTGACCTGTGGTCCCCAGAGATGTCCATGCCCTAATCCTTGAAACCTGCGAATATGTTTCCTTACATGGCAAAGGGGATTCTGTGGATGTGATTGAATTAATGAGCTTGAGGTGGAGAGATTACCCAGGTGGGTCCAATGTAATCACAGTGTGCTTATAAGAGGAAGGCAGGAGTGGTGAAAGTCAGAGAAGTGGCAATGAAAGCAGAGTTCAGAGTGATGTCATTGCTGGAAGGGTCCATGAGCCAAGGAATGTAAGTGGCCTCTTGAAGCTGGAAAAGACAAGGAATGAATTCTTCTCTAGAGCCTCCAGGAAGAATGTGTCCCTGAAGATATGTTGATTTTAGCTCCATAAGACTCTTTTCAAACTTCTGACCTCCAGAACTGTAAGATAATAAATATGCATTAAGTTACCAAATTTGTGCTAATTTGTTACAGGAGAAATAGGATACTAATACAGAATGTAAGACAGTTTCTATGCTGGCTACTGAAGGGAACAGGGCTTATTTAACCTTTGGAAATGATGATAGCATTGAAATCTATGTACGTAACCCTGACACTGCCAGTAAAAATCATTTCTGAGTGCCCAAATGACATATTTTAGCAATCTATTTTGAAAAGCTCAAGCTTATCACTTCAAGTCTGAAATATAAAGTTTTAAATGTTGAAATAATAGGACATTATGACTTCTTAAGACTAAATTCTAGTGAAAATAGCATAGTCAGGGAACTTGACTCCTTTTTAATATTTGGTCTTTGTTTTCATTCATTGGAGAAAGAAATCAACAACATATTCAGGACACATTTAAAAACCACATCCAAATGTAGTGACAGAGTTGAAATATTTTGCAAAGCCAAATGGCAAACAAAGGATGGACTGGGAAACAATTTGACACTACTTCCCAAGTTACAGTATTGCAACATCTAACTTTTATACGTGAAATGCATTACTGAATGTAGTCTTCTCTTAATAATAGCTGTATTATATCTGGGTGCCTGTTTCATATAAACAAATACAAAACTCTCTGTCAGAATGTTATGGGATACTTCCAGGCAAGCCGTTACACTTACACTGAGGTTTTTCTCTCTCATAGGAAACATTTAGGATTAATACTCAAACTGTTGCATTAATTCATTTTTTAGTCAATATAAGTTGTGTTAAATTCAACAATACATATTAAAAATCAAACAACAGAATTTAAAGTGCAAAACACAAATCTTGCCCTACCCTTCCAGAGTCACAATTCATATCCTAAAGAGGCAATAACTTTTAACTCTTTTAGTTTACAGAATTGTTTTTCATTTTCTAAATAACATGCTTATAGTCCTTAAAAAAATTATTTTCTATTGTAGGTGTTATAAACTGACTTCCTAAACAGAAGATGAGAATTTAGTCCTCACATATAAATGCCCTCACTTTTTCCTTTCCTCTATCCCCTAATGTAGTTATTTTACTCTCTTTATTTAAATAAATATTCATTGTTTAGATTATTATTATTAAAAGCTAACTAGTTTTTACAACTAAGATATTATACTAAATTCCTCTTTGTGCAACTCTATGTTTCTATTCTAGTTAATAATGTCCTCCTTTTTGTTTATCTTCCTTTCCTATGCAATTATCAGTAATTAATTCCCAAACTCTTTGCTTCAAATGTGCTTTAATATATTAAAAAACATACAAACACAACATACAAAAATTACTCAAACTGGATCAAAAATTAAATGTAAGAGATAAAACTGCAAAACTCTTAGAATAACACAAGGGTAAATCTTCATTTACCTTGGATGTGGCAATGGTTCCTTAGCTATGACCCAAAAGATAAGTGACAAAAGAGAAATAAATAAATTGGAGCTCATCAGTATTAAAAAGTTTTGTACTTCAAAGGACACTGTCAAGAAAGGGAAAAATCAACCCAAGGAATGAGAGAAAATATTTCCAAATCACATATCTGTATCTCATAACTTTTAATTTAATCTGAAAATGGAGTTGTTTCTAGAATACAGAAAGAAAATCTTACAACTCAATAATAAAAAGACAAATAATAATTTTTTAAAAAATGGGCAAAGGATTTGAACAGACTGTTCTCAAAAGAAGATACATAAATTGGCAACCAGCACATACAAATATGTGCAACAGCATTAGTTTTCAGAGAAATGCAAAGTTAAACCACACTAGCATATTACATTATACTCTCTAGGATGGCTATCATAAAATGACAGATGATAACAAATGTTGGTGAGGGTGTGGAAAAGTTGGAACCCTCATTTACTGCTGGTGGAACTATAAAATGGTACAGTCACATTGGAAAACAGATTATAGTTCCCCCAAAGTTAATCACATTACCATTTGACCCAGCAATTCCACTCCTAGGTATATATCCAAGAGAAATGAAAAGATATGTATACAAAATTTTCTACAGAAATGTTTATAGCAGCATTATTAATAATAGCCTAGAGGTGGAAACAATACAAATGTCCATTAACTGATAAATGGATAAACCAAAGTGGTATATCCATACAATAGAATATTATTCAGCCATGAAAAGAACGAAATTCCGATACACACTATAGCATGGATGAACCTTAAGAACATGCTGAGTGAAAGAAACCAATCACAAAAGATCACTTACCAAATGATTTAGTTTGTCTAAAATGTTCAGAATAGGCAAATCTATGGAGATGGTAAATAGATTTTAGTTGCCTTGAGTTAAAATGGATGTGGGAATTGAGGGATGATGGCTTTAAGAGTTTCTTTTTGGGGAGATGAAAATGTTCTAAAATTGATGCCAGTGATGGTTGCACAAATCTATGAATACATTCAAAATAGTGAATTTAATATTTAATGATATGAATGTGTGAATTGTATGGTGTATAAATTATATATCAATAAAGCTGTTACCAAAAAATACAGTAGAAACATAATTTCTGGAGTCTTCTGTCTTCCAGTCTGCATGGAAGCTCTCTAGCCCCAACACTGAGCTATCATTCTGGAACTTCACTATCTCCCTTGGCATTTCCTTCTTTTCTCTCTTTCACAGCTTCTCCTATTTCTTGGACCCCAGCTCTTCCTCTGTTGGCATTTCCTCCCTAGTGTGGTGGAACATAAACTCTGGTAGATTGCTTGGGATGGGTTCATGGCAGGTACATTTAAAACTAAGTGTATAGCTCATAAAATGTTCATTTTATCCTGATACCCTAATGGACAGTTTGGCTGTAAATAATAGTCTAGATTTGGTGCCATTTTCATTCAAAATTTTGAGACCATTATTCCATCATAGTTCAGTTTTCAATGATACAGCTGAAAATTCCAATTTTGGCTTTTGATTCTTTGTAGGACATGTTTTTTTCCTTCTCTGGTAGTGTTTAGAATCTTCTTATTCTCGGTATTGAAAACTATTATGATGTTGGTGTGTGTGTGTATGTTTTATCATTCAATATTCTGATTGTTCTGGTCCTTGGTTAGTCCTTTCTATACAAAAACATATGTCTTTCAATTCTGGGAAATATACTTGTAATTTTTCTTTGATGTTTGTTCTCAATAATGACCTATCATTGTTAGTTAGGACAATATAATTTAGTAGAAGTGAACTGTGAGAAGGAAAATTTTACTGGAACCTGAACTATACTTCAAAGTATCTCTTAAAAAGCTACATATAGATTCCTTGGTGAAAGTATCAATATAATAATTTCATCCCTTTCTTCAATGTGAAAAAGAACATTATCTTCAGAAATGTCATCATCTTTTTAAAATATTAGCTAAAATCACTGGTCTCTAGCTATTCTGAAAGAACATTAACTGGTCTGTGGATGTTACAAGTTTGAGAAGCATGGCCATAACCCATGTCTCACTTTTTCCAGGGATTACAGTGACCTTTAAATGAAAGGCATGGTATTGTTTTGCCTCTGACTTGTGGTAAGAATTAAGTCTTCATTTTATTTTTTTATTTTTTATTTATTTAATTATTTATTTATTTTTAAAATTTATTTTATTTAATTTATTTTATTTTTGGCTGCGTTACGTCTTTGTTGCTGCGTGCGGGCTTTCTCTAGTTGTGGCAAGCGGGGGCTACTCTTCCTCGTGGTGTGCGGACTTCTCATTGCGATGGCTTCTCTTGTTGCGGAGCACGGGCTCTAGGTGCACAGGCTTCAGTAGTTGTGGCACGCGGGCTCAGTAGTTGTGGCTCGCAGCTCTAGAGTGCAGGCTCAGTAGTTGTGCCGCATGGGCTTAGTTGCTCTGTGGCATGTGGGATCTTCCCGGACCAGGGATCGAACCTGTGTCCCCTGCATTGTCAGGCGGGTTCTTAACCACTGCGCCACCAGGGAAGCCCAAGTCTGCATTTTAATAGCAGGTTTTTCTCACTGAGAATATTCCCAGCAGCTAAAATTAACATATGTGATGGACCTAACCTCAGATGTAAGTTAAATTATTATATGATTCCTAATGTGACCAGCAAGTACATGTCATAAGCTTACCAAATCTCAACACAGAATTCTAGAAAGGCCCATAACTGAGTCCTATATTTTGTGCTGCTTATGCAGAGGATTAAGCCCTCCTTCTGTGAGTAGCATTTGATAAAGGCTCACCTGCTTGGTTGACATTCTATTAAACCACAAAATTTCCCTCACTTCTTTTCTCATTGATCTCACTCATATTCTGTACATGAAGGAAAAGATTCAAATCTTGTTCACCTAAATACTCTAAAATTCAACTAATGTAAGAACTCCAAAAAGCCCAAAGAGAATTTGAGATTCAGAAATTATTCTGTTTATTTTGTCATCATTGACACATATACTAGATCCTTCAGGCCAAATTTTAGCCTTCTGAGAGCCTCTTTCTGCAACAACATCTCAGAAAACTCCAAGTCTTACTATTGATTTGATTGGCTCCTACTTGAGCCCCATATTTGGAGTAAAGATGGGAGAGCAGAAAGAGATCAAGTTGCTGCTGTATGCTTCTGGTTTTCCCACAAAGAGTAAGTCATATGGAAAATTTTAACATTTTAGAGTAATAATTATTTTAGTGGAATGATTTTTTCCACTTTTATTGAAAAATAATTGACACATCACTGTATCAGTTTAATGCATTCAGCATGATTGTTTGGTTTACATATATTGTAAAATGATTATCACAATGAGTTCAGGTAAAATCCATCTTCCAATATAGATACAATAAAAAGAGAAAAAAGGGTAAAAAAATTGTCAGCTATAGTCATCATGTTGTACATTACATCCCCAGTGCTTATTTATCCCATAACTGGAAGTTTGTATCTTTGACTACCTTTCTCCAATGGAATAAATTTAACCTCAATTCCGGACCAAGTTGCAGCACCAGTTGCAAATTTAACAAATTGTAACATCAGAAAAAAAAAAAATATAGGGCATTGTGTTTTCCCCTGAAAGTAGTTATTTGTGGTCTAGTTTTCTTGAAAGCCACACAGTGGGTTTCTGGTTCTATTTTCTCTTGTGGAGTGAATCCTATACAACCAATTAGAGATTGATGGAACCCTTGCTGTTTTATGGCACTGACTAATGAATTCATGCTTCTGACTCTGTTTAACCATAGGGCAGGGCTGCAGTGCTTTGAGGATATGATGAAGTAGGATATCTTTTGTTGCTATTTGCTGATGAGAATTCTCCAGCTTTTGTAGCCCCTGAAAGTTTTGGCAACAGAAATGCTTGAGAAATGTAGCTTTCACACAAGTCCTTGCTGCCAGACTGGACTGAGGTGGGTTCCTCCTGGATGGCAAACACTTACAACATTTTATTGAATTATCGGAATCAATAATTAACAGTCTGGTGAACGCATATTCTCTTTAGGGGAATTTTGTTTATGTTGCTTCAGGTAACAATTGGCTGTCAAGACTGAGACAGCAAAAAAGTGACACAAATATGCAGTGACTTGTCTTTCTCCCAAGTCTTTGGCAGAAATACAACGGTGAAGGAGGCCTCTTACTATTCCCTTCATCCCCTCTGACAAGGTGGCTAAAGGAAATGGAAGTATGAGAGTAAAGAGCCCTTAAAGGCAAGTAGATCAGGGTTCATATTTTCGGGCTTGAGCCACTTAGCTTCTCTGGGCCTGTTAACTCAGTTACAGAGTTGAGATATCAATTAATATAAAATTGCCATTAGAGCATCATGAGATAATGCAAGGCAAGGGATACTTAGAAGGTACTCAATGAATAGTGGACTTTCAAAGGCAAGGAAGCAGGATGATGGCGTACAAAGGACACTGTACCAGGAGTCAGAGAAAGTTCTGACTCATTCAGACTCACTGCACTAGGAGTCAGAGAATGCCTACCTTTGGTATTGACCAGTTCTGGTACTGTATGAAGATCTCTTTACATGTCTGGTCTTTATTTCTCTTCTAATTAAGGAATTTAGGTGGCAAGGAAGAGAGACCAATCTAAATTAGTTCAAGCCAAATGGGATAATTATTATGCTTCTCTCTCTGAAACATGATAGGTACTATTACAATCTCAAACTGATCTCACATTACAGAAGAGGCTACAGTTCACATGGCTCACAGTCATAAACAGAAACTCTTATAGTCATCCCAGGGCAAGAAATATAATATAGCCAATTTGTACATGGGGCTGGAACTAGAAAGCAAGAAAATGGTAATTTCTCAGTACCTTAGATGTTATGCAATCTCTCTCGCCTCCATTTCTCTTTATACTTTTGCTGTATTTGTCTCCCCATTTCCCTCTCTAGACTATTTTTCTCTGTTTACACATGGTTGGCATGGCCATTCCCTTACAACCCTTGCTGTTCCATTACAGTTACAGGATTTCAATTGTACTCCCTGCACAGACTGACAACAGGGTCGATGTCTCTTGGATCAAATTACTGGAGGAGAAAGAATGTTTTATTCTACCCTATTGACTGGTTTCCCTTAAGTCAGCGGTCCATATTCAATCTAATCAGCTGTTGACAGAATGGAGTTGCCAAGAGATGATTTGTAGTGTGGTGGCTTGGCCTGTAGGTGGTGTGCTGTATTAAAGGCTTAATACACAGTACGTCATAAAAGCGTCTTGACAGTACTCTGAGGTGGTTGGTATTATGTCAGGTTCACAACAAAGGAAACTAAGGGGTAGGAGATTTAAATAAACATTTTCATGTCACGGAGTTTAAGTGACATGTCCATTATTTGAACCCAAGCTTGGTTAATCTCCAAGTCCATGCCCTTAACCAATATTCTTTCACCAGTGAATAATCCTTTACCCGACTCAGACTCTTTTTAAATGGCTGTCTCAGTGCCATAGTAATGGTAGCCTCTGTCTGTCACGTTTATAGATGGTGGACTCTCTCCCCAAACGATTCCCTTTCAGTCGGGACACATACCATTTGAGACATGAGGGAGGGATGTGCTGAATGGTAAACGAATATGGGTAAATGGAGTGCCCTCCATCCCTTTGCAAGACACTGTGTGTGGTCATGTGACCGAGCACACTCTATCCTTGCTATTCTGAGATAGTCCTTAAATTCCAGCTCTATTAATATGGATCCTGTACTTAAACCTCTCTTCCTGCATCCATAATTACCCTTTGTTATAATATTGCTGAATATTGACCTTTTCTTCATGATTCCCTCCAGTTCTTGGAAGGCAGCTCATTGTTACTGAAATGATGCTGGTCCCTGAAACCACCTCCTGCTCCCTCCACTGCCAGCAGCATCTGTAGCGAGAACCAACCTCACCCTAATTCCTCGGCTGCTGCCAAGCCTGTCAAGCCCGCTCTGGGTCTGAACTTTTCAGGATAGTCATTCCTACCTTTGAGTCATCAAGCAAAACAGCGTCGTTTACCGAGTATTCCTGAGTAGTATCTGTACAGTAAACATTCCGTGGTTTGCATTGTCTGCAGGTTTTAACCTTGTTAGTCAGAGCTCTGTCTCTGGAGTCAGAGGAGGCTTATAAACAGCACTTACATTGTAAGTCATTTCTTTTAACTTTTATAATGTGTATTGAGCTAGTCTCACTTGCCGTATTTCTTTGGTTTCACAAATGTCATGTAAGATTCATTGGATCTGTGCTATTGGATTGCTTCATTATTAACTCTTCATAGTCATCTGCATCATGGAAAAGGGTACCAGGACAAAAGAGCAGACTCAAGGCACATCTGTGCAACATAAGAAGAGATCCCTTCAACAGGCTGTTGAGTGCATCTGTGGTATTTAAATCTCAATGACAAGTACTACCACAAGTTACAAGTGCCTTCTTATGATTTTCAAAATATAACAAACGCCCCTGTGCATGTGAATTCCAGAAATAAGGTGGCTAATAAACAGTAGTGCTCCAAACGTACTTTATATACCCAATTTGCTTTAAGTATCAGGGTGAATGTCATATTCAGATGCCCGTCAGTGTCAGTTGAAGCAATGGGTTTCTACTGCCCACTCTTATCCTGAATTCTGAGTTTATTATCAGAGGTTGCAGTGGATGTAAACAGGCTGGAAGTGAGCGATAATAGTTACTTCAAACCATTTCTTTCATTTAGGCATTTTGCAAATATTTTTGAGCAACGGCTATGTGTCAGGCATACTTCTGGGTGCTGGTTGAGACAGAGTGGAACAATGCATGATTGTCACCTTCATGAAACTTACATCCTGATAAACAACAGTTATTACAGAACTGAATTGTGCAATATTGGTTAAATTAAAAAAAGTGGGAAAGAGCAGGCCAAGAGAAGAGAGAAGAATAAGGAAAAGGAAAAGTGCAGTGCCGTTAACATCAGTTTATTTGTTCAGAGTACTTTATATGAAGGGATCAAGGAGTTCATGTGGGGAAGTGGGTGAAATAAAGCTAAATAGGTGCAACAGTTCTATCATTGAGAACCTTGGGCTCTAAGATATGACTTTTATTCTAAAGGCCATAGTGAAACTCAGAACGGGAACTCAGTACTACCATTGTATATTGCCTCTGTTCTTAATTAAAGGAAACATTAAATATCATCTGAAAGTTATTGAAAATGAAAATGTAATATTTTCCCATCCAAGTCTTAGCCCCAGAATTCTAAGAAGACTTGCTTGAGGGACATACAAGATTTCTAATAAATGAAATTATTGCTGGAGAGAACACATTCAAAACAACACTTGTTCTTGCAATTGCATAATTTTTAGAGTTATGTACAGGAGTCTGAATGGAGGAGAGGAGAATTTCAAAACATTTAATTAACCCAAAGTTGGAGTTCTTTTGGAGAGCTCATATTATGATGAAGGATAAGGATGAATAATCAAATAAATTACTTTAAAAAGTATAAACAGAGTGCAATGGGGATGCACAATAGGATTGTTTAGATCCACTGCCTTTATGAATATATAACAGTCCAGATATTTGATTACTCTGAATAATTTTTGGTGAATTTAGAATTCCATGCAATCCAAATCTCACCTTTTGTTAGGAAACAGGAAGAATGTGCATCTACATAAACAAAAGACAAACCCCAGATGTGAAATATGATAAATTCCTACTTAACATATTTCAAAGTATGCCATCTTTTATCCTGTGTCTTTGTTCTTGAGATGATTTCCCTTTTGCACAAACTTTCATAACCTGAATAATAACCAGATATAAGTAGAGAGGACTATGATTGGGCTGTGAACAGCAAACATTTCAGTCACTCTTTTGATAAAAGAATCCACACCAGAGAGGGAAAGTGGAAAAATTAGGAGGAACATGATTATTTGAGGGAAACGTGGTTGAAATACATCATTGTATTCAAAGATTAGTGACATTGTGAATAAATAATAAGTGACGTTCAAAGCTAGAAGTTGATGTTTACATAGTGAAATGCTGAATATTATGACTTAGAGATGAAAGTGTTCTGTGTTATGGTAAACCATGTAGGAGAAAATGGATTTTTGAAATAAATTAGAAGTGAAATACCCTGGGTTTGAATTCGAAGAGCAAAAAGACCAGAGCATTATAAAGGTCCTACATGAATATGGGAGAGGAAGTTGGAATGAGGAGTAGAGGGAAAACAGTCAATAAAGCATCAATTTCTCAGTGACCATGAGATGCATAACAAGAGTATACTGAACACAGTACCAAGGGACTGGTTCACGGCCAGTATGCAGACATACAACTGACTTTTTAATGTTTTCTTGAAACTTGTGATGTTGTGCCTATTAGTTCTGGGAGTTAATTTGGTAGGTTCCTTGAGAATTTCTATTTAAACAAACATGTCATCTGCAAGTGAGAACAATTTTATTCCTCCCTTTCTTGCTGTATGTCTTCTATTTCCGGTTTCCTGCTTTACTACACTGGCTCAAGCTTCCAGCAATATTTTGAATAAGAGTGGTGAGAGCAGACATCCTTGCTTGTTTCTGATTATAGGGAGAAAAGCAATGAGTCTTTCACTATAAAGTATAATGTCAGTTATAGAGTATTTTGTAGATAATTTTTTTCAAGTTAAGGAAGTTCTCTCCCATCGTATTTTTTCTGAAATTTATTATCATTTATATGTATTGATTTGCCAAATTTTTTTTCTCCATTAACTGCTATGATTATGTGACTTCTCTTCTTAAGCCTGTTAATATAGTAAATTAAGCCAGCCTTGTATCTTTGAAATAAATTCCACTTGGTCATGGAGTATAATCTTTTTTTTTATATATTGCTAAATTCTATTTGCTAACATTTTGTTAAGGAATTTTATATCTATATTCATGAATGATATTGGTCTGTAGTTTTTATTTTATTTTCTGGTACTGTCTTGGTATGGTTTTGGTATCAAGATAGTACTAGCTTAGTGAAATAAATTGTGCTGTGTTCCCTCCATTTTGTTTTTTAAAGAAATTATGTGTAATTGTTGTTATTTCATCTTTAAATATTTTATAGAATATCCACTGAAACCATCTCGTCCTGGAGATTTCTTTTGGGGAGTGCCTTGAGTTATTTTAAAAGAAGGACAGTTTTTTATATTTGCATTGTGAGGTTGATAATTGAGTCTAACTTCTACTTATAAGATCTTTCAACCAGGATTTTCCTTTCCAAGCCGACCCCTTGTTCCTGACATGGTGTATCTGCAATTACTGAATATTTCTGACGTTCCGTGGCAAAAATGGCTTCATACTTATTGGCTTCTCCCACTGTAACATTCAGATTCAGCTTTCTCTTGCCTGATCAGTAGTTATCACTCATTCACCTGTTTTATTTACATTGCAGAATCTTCTAAGTGTCTCATATATCTGCTATTGTCTCTTCCCCTTTCTTATATTTTCTACCTTTTTAAAAATTTAGTATTTATTTTTTAGGGAAGTTTTAGACTCACAACAAAACTGAGGACAAAGTATAGTGTTTCCATATATCCTTTAACTCTACACATGCATAGCTTCCCCTGTTATCAAGAAATCCCTGATTTGTTATTGTGACCCATATTACTACATCATCATCATCACACACAGTTCAGAGTTTACATTAGGGTTCAGCCTTGATGTTGTACATTGTATGGATTTTGAAAAACATACAAGGACATTTATCTACCATTATAGTATCATACAGAATAGTTTCATTGCCCAAAAAAATCCTCCATACTCTGTCTGTTTATTTTCCCTTCCCCCAATCACTGGCACCCACTGATTTTTTATTCTCTCCATGGTTTTCCCAGAATGTCACATAGATGGAATCATATAGTGTTTAGACTTTTCATGTTGGCTTTTACTTAGGAATATGCATTTAAATTTCCTTCAGGTTTTTTTCATGTCTTGATAGCTCATTTATTTTTAGCATTGAATAAAATTCCATTGTCTGGATGTACACAGTTTATTTATCTACTCACCTACAGGGTATCTTAATAACTTTCAAGTTTTAGCAATTCTGAATAAAGCTATTATGAACACTGATGTGCAGGTTTTTGTGTGGATATGAGTTTTCAACTCATTTGGGTAAATACCAAGGAGCACAATTGCTGGAACGTATGGTATCAGCTGCTTAGCTTGTCAAGAAAATGCCAAACTGTCTTCCAAAGTGGCTGTACCATTTTGCATTCCCACCAGCAATAAATGGGAGTTCCTATTGCTCCACATCCTTGTCAGCATTTGGTGTTGTCAGTGTTTTGGATTTTTGCCATTCTAATAGGCACATGGTGGTATGTCATTGTTGTTTTAATTTGCAATTGCCTATTGACATATGATGTTGAGCATCTTTTCATATGCTTATTTGCCATCTGTTTATCTTCTTTGGTGAGCCATCTGTTCAGATATTTTGCCCATTTTTAAATCAAATTGTTTGCTTTCTTATTGTTGAATTTTAAGAGTTCTTTGTATAATTTGGATAACAATCTTTTACCAGATATGTCTTTTGCAATTATCTTCTTCCAGTCTCTGGCTTGTTTTCTCATAATCTTGATAGTGTCTTTTACAGATCATAAGTTTTAAATTTTAATAAAGTCCAAATAATTATTTCTTTCATGGATCATGACTTTGGTGTTGTATCCAAAAAACATCACCAAATTCAAGATCATCTAGATAGTCTCTTGTGTTTTCTTTTAGGAGTTTTCTATTTTTTATTTTACATTAAGCTCTGTGATTCATTTTGAGTTAGTTTTTGTGATGGGTGTAAGGTTTGGGTCTAGATATATTTTTTTGCACTTGGATGAAAAGACTCTTTTCTTCATTGTATCAGTAGTATTGCCTTTCCTTCTTTGTCAAAGATCAGTTGACTATATTTGTATGGGTCTATTTCTGAGCTCTATATTTTGTTCCATCAGCCTATTTGACAATTCTTTTGCCAATACCACACTGCCTTTATTATTGTCACTGTATATTAAGGCTCGAAATCAGGTAGTATCTGTCCTCCAACTTTAATCTTCTCCTTCAGTATCATGTAGAAGCAGATATAAATGCACATATTCAGTTATGAATTTATATATAATTAATCTGGTACTCCTGAATTGCTAATAATTAAAACCCATATAAAACTTTAAAGAGATGTAGATCTCAAAAACCAATATTATAAGGAGATACTAGACTACCTTGTGGCTTATCTCTGAATTGATTTGGTCTTAATTGCAAACACCAAGTCTATTTTCCTAGCTAAAGTTGTTAATAAATTTATTAAATGATAATAATTAGCTCACATTAACATTTGGGAGGGCTAGAGAACGAAGCTTTAAAATTTCACAGCCAGAAGTACTCAATCATCCATGGGGACAGCTCTCGTGAAAATATTCCTGCCACTTCCATTTGGCTTTGAGGACACTCAGGACTGGATACCAGGAATCCCACCACTGCCTCCCTGCCCTACCAAATACCTTTGTGATTGTACTTGCCAGATAATCAATCTCCCTATGTGACCACCACCTTATGTAGGTCGTGTATAACCTGAAAATTTTGCCTCTCCTATGTATCATATCCTCAGCATCCTGCTTCTTGATACATGGTTAGCTCAGCTGATATTTAATTTTTTGCTAATGTTAAACACAGTTTTTTTTAATTAGGAGGGAAAAGAGAGGACCATATTACTGTACCAAAGAATTTTTCAAAATATTCCACCCAGCCTAAGATGGGAATCATACTGATACACTGCTGATCAAGAAAAAATTTTTAAGGGGTACTAATGAAATAACTTTTAGCTTTAACTTAAAAAGTCAAATTTCATGAAAGTGCATCTCATTAGCAGAACTTGCCAGCACTTAATTGGCAGATCCAGCTAGCATCAGATCCTAGCAGCTTAACAGAAGCAAATCTGGAAATAGGAAGAGTTTTTCTGTTCCTGTCTTGGAAAGATGGAATACAAAATGTGGAAATTACCATAGTGTATGTAGAGTTTTTAAAAATATTGGGTGGTTCTATGTGTTAAATACACACCTACTTTTCTATTTTCTTGCCTTATGCCTATAACTTCTATTATACTCTTTTTTGTAGGATAGAATTCATAGAATGGTGATCCATTTTGACAGCTATAAAGAGCTGGTAGATATGATCAACCTCATTGATTGTTGCACCCATGAGATGAAAGAATTTGAAGAGAAGGAACGATGGTAAATAAACATTCATTTCTGGTCACTGTGATAGATATTTTACAAATGCAATTCCATATCTTAATAATTAGTCTACATTCTCTCACTGTGCTATCTCATTCAGGCTCATGGGTCTAAATGCCATCCACATGTTGACTCACTTTTTTTTTTTTTTTAACATCTTTGTTGGAGTATAATTGTTTTACAATATTGTGCTAGTTTCTGCTGTATAACAAAGTGAATCAACTATATGTATACATATATCCCCATATCCCCTCCCTCTTCCATCTCCCTCCCACCCTCCCTATCCCACCTCTCTAGGTGGTCACAAAGCACCAAACTGATCTCCCTGTGCTATGCAGCTGCTTCCCACTGGCTATCTATTTTACATTTGGTTGACTCACTTGAGTATATCTGTAGTCCTGACTCTTCCACTAATGTCCAGACTCCTGTTCCCAGGTGCTACTTACTATCTACTCTTGGAACATTAATAGATATCTCAAACTTAACAAGGTCAAAGCAGAATTTTTTGTTTCTTCATAAAAATCTATTCTCCTACCAAGCTTTTCAGTTACAGTAAAAGGTATCACCGTCCAGAGGCAATCCAGACATCAGAATCATCTTTGATTCTCCTTATAAATTCATTCATCCTCAATCCACCAATAAGTCCAGAATACATCCCAAATGTGCCCATTTTCCTGCATCAGCCCACTTCTGTGAGGTAGTTACCATAAGTTGACAAAATATCTTGCTTGGACTGTACAGTAGTTTACTAAATCCTCTTCCTACTCTACTGCAAACTATTTGACATGTAACAGTGAGGATGGTATTTTTTTTAATGGAGATAAGAACTCCTCTCTCTTCTTAACACCTTATAATGGCTTTTCATTGCACTTAAAAAATAAATTTAACTTCTAACCTTGGTCTAAAAGACCCTGCGTTGCCCCTGTCAACTTTTCCAAATTTATCTCCTGCCTTCTCACTGGGCTCCAACAATTTTAGTCTTCTTTCCATTTCTTATTTCTTCTGTATTAATGTCTAACTTGGGAGCTTTCACTTGTTATTTTCACCCCCTAAACTATTTTCTCCTGATCTTTGCTTGTCTAGCTCCTTCTTGTCATTCAGGTATCAGTTCAAGTGTGACCTTTTCCTTGACCCCTCAGTCTAAATTACTGTACCATCTGTACTTCCTTCTCTGTTGTACCTCCTGTTTTATGCAATTTGTGGCATTTACCTCTATCTGAAATTATCTTTCTTATTTATCTTTTATTTATTTTTGTAGCCCTCCCTCTAGAAAACACATACACATGTATACAAACACACGCATACGTGCGTACATAGATCATAAGTTCAGCCAGAGTGGGGAAAGTTCTTTCTTGTTGACTGTTAATTCTATCACCTAGAAAACTTTCCAACCAAATAGGGGCTTAGTAAATAGTAATGGAATGGGTGAATAAATGATTCTTACAATGATGGTCATAGATTACAATATTATGGCTATTTTACATATGCAGAAACTTACACTCAAAATTATGTACAAATATTCAGCTAGTAAATGGGCAAGCTCAAAATAGATCCATAACCCTCCTTTTTGCTCTACACTATGCTGGCTGTGTGTGTGTGTGGTACTATTGTTATTGTTGTTGTTTTTAATTGCTGTAAATATCCTGTATTCATTGGGGTATTCTTAGGAATTCCTAGGGTATAAAATCTGTTGCCCCTATAGAAAACTTGGCATAATTTGTTGTAAATCATCTCAACAGATGTTATAAGCATTGTGACCAATTACCTCTATTCCTCATTCTCCTAACACTATTCTAGAAGTTCCCATATTCCTTCAGTTGAGGAAATGATATCAAAGTCCCTTGTTAAAATACAACTATATAAATTGAGATGAATGAGACCAAAAGTCAACAAATAGTCCTATGTCTTTGGGAAGTCACAGCCTTTCTGGGCCTTTGTTTCCCCATATTTTAAATAAGGAAATTGACCTAGATGATCTTACCTAGATGCTCTTCCATTCCTGATAGCCCTGAGAATTCTATAATTCTCATTTTATTAGCACCCCTTCAGGAGTTGTTCTTAATCAACTGAGTGTCAGGACTACTCCCTTCCTACGCCCATTGGTATATCTTGAGAATTCTTTGGACATATTCTAATTTGTCCTTCTCCCTTCCCTCTATTTAAAACTACTGTTTCCAACGTTAGTGAGAAATTAAATATCAGCTAAGTTAACCATGTATCAGGAAACAGGATGCTGAGGACATGACACATAGGAGAGGTAAGAGTTTTCTGATCTGAAAACATGTAGAAAAGTGCCAGAGCAGGAGCTTACACTTAAAAAAAAAAAAAAAAAGAGGAAAACAAACAATATAGGTTTGAGGAGAGATGTAAAACAAGAAGCTTTAAATAGCTGAAGGTTAGGAATGGGAGAACAGTAATAGATTGTAATCTGGGGATAGCAAAGGACCAGTAAATGGTAGGTCTAAAATTAGAGGAGGGGAATTCAGTGTGCGATGGAAAGAACAGCACTACGTATGGTTAATTTTCCTTACCTAGCTCAGCACAGCATGTTGTTCAGTTCAGGCACTTACTTTCCCCACCATTCCTCAGTCTTCTGAATTTTCTGTTTCCCTCTTAATTGTGTTAATAATTGAGGAAAATTCTGCCCCCTTAATGAATACACATGTCTCTCTCCTGTTTACTTTATTGTGTGCTTCCATGCTGAGTAAAATAGCAAACTACTGAATTTCCTGGTAACTTCTACCACTATCAGTGAAAACCTCCTGCTCAGTTTCAAGGCTGGTTGTCCATCAGGGTATTTTTAAAAAATGTTTATAATGATGATTTAACATTTAATCTGTTAAAAATGTAATCAGACATATAATTTGAATTATTACTAAAGAGAATCTCCAGCCACTAGAATGTTTGCATTATAAACCTGTTTGATTCAAGATACATGGGAAATTCTTTGGATAGCGATTTTTAAGGCATTCTTCTTCACCAGATTTGTACTGACATTTCTGCTTCCCAGATCCCTGCATAAACTAGCTCTTTACCTTTATCTGGAACTAACTTTAAGGCTCATCCTTACTGCATCTTAACTGCAAACGCTGGGGTCAACTTTATCCTTTGTTGAAGAGAATTTGAGAACTCTAGTTGAAGGGCAAGTGGCTTAACATTAAAGCATCCTTGTTCCTAGGATAGCTGTATTGAGGTAACTATGCCTTTGCTTTATTTATGCATCTAGGGCTTAACCTAGTATTCCATTTCAAGTATTGGGAACCCTGTTTCATTGACTTGAGTCTCAGTCTGTTCCTGAGAAATATGTTTATCTTCAGCAACATTCAGACCCTCCCATGAACATTCTCAATTTCCAAAAGATTTAAATTCTTCTGAGCCCCAGTCCCGAAAGGGGACACCCTGCTTCTTACTAGAATTCTGTCATGCCAACCATCTATATCCTGTCTGGATCTCTACATACAACCTGTTCTATTGTAATTCTTCAGCAAGTGAATTTGACACAGATTCATTATATTTTACCAGAGCTTTCTGATGTTGCATTCTTCAGCTATTGCTGCCCTACTGCTGTGTAATAAACTATCTCAAAATTCAGTGGCTTATTACAACAAGTAGTTATTTCTCAGTCACAGGTTTGCTAGAGGCTGTGACCCTGGGGAGCATGTCTGGGACTGACTGGGCTTGGCTCAGGCTGTGGTTTGGGTTCAGGTCTTCACATTTCTCTGCATTCTGTGTTTCTCTCATCCAAATGGCAGAAGCATAAGAGGGTCTAGTGAAAACACACGATGTCTCTTAAGGTTTTATCTTGGAAATAGCTCATTGTCATTTCATCCCATGTTCTTTTGTCCAAACAAGACTAATAGCCAATTCTAATATCTAAGAGGCAGAAAAGTATACTCTGTTCAAAGTGAACCATAACAATGAAGGTAGGAAATAAAGAATTGGGAACAAATTCAATCTGCTGAAGATTCCCACCGTTTAATTAGCTTGACTTGATGGAAATTGTCACTGCACATTTCAAAGGCTATACTCATTTATTTATTCATTTATTTATTTATCTACCAAATATTTATTGCATATCAGGCTCAGGGTTTTCATTACTGAAAAAGAAATTAGCTCTGTTCTCATGAAATTCAAAAATCCCCTGGGAAAGCCAAAGAGGTAAACAGACCATTAGGGTGTCATATACGCTAAAATATAATGGTACACATAAGGTGCTCTGAACTCTTAACCCAGTCTAGATGGTTACAGAAAACTCTCTAGATGAGTATTTTTCTCACTAATAAATAGGCACCAGTCACATTTTTTATCCCCCTTGGGTATATTAAATCCCTGTTTTCTACTTTCCTACTTAAATCTGTCCCTCACTGTTGACTGATTTCTAATCCTATTTTCAAAGAAACTATGTTTATTTTTATTTGTAGAAATAATATCAAATTTTGTGGAGATAACATATCCTTTGAGGGTAATTTTTGCAATGAATAATAAGATGGCAATAAATTGAATATTACTCATATCTTGTAAAATGTACATTTTCTAGAAAGGCTTCTATTTAAGAATAGTTTTTTCTGCCCACCTTACAGGTATTGTTTTAGAATATAAAATATATTAAAACTATTCATATTATGAAAATAATAGATCATTACCAGGTACATTGTATTTGGATATCTTTTACATGCTGTGATAATCACATATCTTTCTTTAAAAATTTATATATATGTGTATGTATAAAACATGACTTACAACTTTTGAAATAGACTTGCTGCTATTATCAATGAGGTATCCCTAAAATTTCATTAGAATTACCTTCTGCCCATAGATGACTAAGTTCACAGGAGACTCAAGCAGGAATAGACAGCAAAAACACTCAGAAGAATTCTTGACATTCCAATTCACATTCCACTTGAGAGAGACCTCATTCTAACCACAGCTCTACAACTCATCAGTTGAACAACCTTGAACAAGTGACTTAAACTCTCTAAATCTCTATTTTCTCATTTATAAAATGCAATAAAAGTTATAATAACACAACAACATTCATTATTTGAAACAATTACAGTGATATTTTAAGATCTCTTTACCAGTCTTCACCTACTGGAATGTAGCCAGTTCCTGACACTCAGATCCCCTCTTTCATCCACCATATCATGTTATGATAGCTCTGGTTCCCAAACTCCTGAGTGAGTCAAAGAAGACAGTGTCCACTTAGTTTGAATTATCTTGGGAAAAATTACTGCTCTCATAATGCCCATTGAGATTATGTAAGCAGGCAGTGCCTTAAGTGAGTTCTCTGCTGTAAGCCTTGACAAGGTTTATATAGTCTATACCCTTGCTCAGACTGGATGACTAGCTCAGCTCCCTCCCATCACCCGTGACAGACATATCACATTTCAAGTAGTGAAGTATTATTCAGGGACATAATTCTGGAAATGGGACTAACTCTGAGTTCCAATGTTTACTTTTGATCTCATTCATTGATCCCAAGAACTCTATATCAATCACCATTAGAGAGCCCTTATCTGACTCTAGGTATACACGAACTTTGAACATCAGACCTAAAACTCAGAATCACAAGAGTTGTCTCTCATATATATAAATAAAAGTCCTAATTTCCATTCTACTTATACACTCAGGAATCAGAGATCAGGTCAAGAATATATAAGTGAATACAAAAGGGAAAAAAAGAATTTAAAAAACCCTAAATATTGGCTTCTTAAGTGCAGATAAGAGCAAAGTAGATTTGGAATATAGGAAACTAAAAGTCATAAAATTCATTTGTCCCAATTAATACTAACTGAGTTTTAAAATATTTTATGATTTCCTCATGCTCATTTAACCAGACTTACAGCTCTCTTATATTTACACTCAAGCTTATTTTAAACTTTTACTTTACTAAGATACTTTATGGATATGTTTTGTAATTTAGTATCTTAAAATAGTGCCTCTTGTTAAAAGTTGTTATTAAAAAGCCAAATAAAAGTAATATGCTTATCTTTCTGCAAAGGTCACACTATTTTTCAAACTTGCATTCATTTTTAAAAGCTATTTGTTTCAATTTTCTCTCTCTCTCACACTCTTTTTCTAAGTGAAGAATATAGTTCTAAGAATATAGTTCTTAGAATAGTGCCTGGCAAATAGTAGCCACCAAAATGTTAATTGAATGAGTTCTGTGTATCACTTAAATTTGTCTTCTGAGACAACAGAGGAGGGAATTTAGATAATAATAATGCTGCTAATCCTTTATAGAGTTTCACACACATAAAGTATCATATAAAGTGATGTCATTATCACGTTCATTTATAAGAATTGGGAAACTGAATTCCTGTCTTGCCTAAGTGCAAAGAACCAAAAGGTGAACCTATGTTGTATGTCTCTCAATAATAAAAACTATCATTTATTAGGCAGTTATTATATCCCAATAATTGTGTCAGTGCTTCACAATAATTATCTTATTAAATCCACATGACTACCTTATTATACAGAGAGAGAATTTAAGGTTTATATAAGTTAAGTGATATGTCCCAAGTGATACATGTCCTATGTATAGGGACTAAATTTCTAACACGGATCTTTTCAGAATACACAGCACTGTCTCTACTTCTGGTGTCTTCACAGTAGTGGATATGAAGGGAATGGAGTGCAGTTTGAGGGAGTTTTTTCAAATCTAGCTATTCTGATGCAGGAGAATGTAGAGATTTTCCTTTAGAAACATATGAGTAAGGGGGTACCTTTTCTGGAAATATATATTCATTGAGCTATTCCTTAATTTTTATTTTCATGACCACAAAGAAAATTAAATTTTTTTTCCCACTCTGTCTTTAAAAGTTTGTCGTTGACTCAACCCATATGTCTCCTTACTTGGACATACAGTGTCTTAAAAGTTTAGTTTTTTCCTTACTTCCTGACTTCCTTAGGATTCCTTAACTCCTTGAAGATGTCATTGCCTTTAAGAAATGATTCCCAAATTTTTATCTCTTTCTAACTAGTATCCTTCTCTCTAATATATCTAGTACTCTGATTCCAGTTTAGTCTTCTGAAAGCACTACGCCTGTAGTGCTTTTTCTGTTTATAAATAATTATCTCCAAATTAGTTCTATTTGATCATGAAACAAAAATCATGTTTTTTTTTAATCCTGATAATTAAGCACAGGTTGAAGTGTTTCCATAATTTTTATTACCCCTTATTCTGGGCTGTATATTTTGGCCTTTTTCCTTTCCTTAAATACTCACAGGCTTTTCCCACTTATGTATTTAGTGTTTTACACCATCTTTGTGCCTTGAAGGCCCTACTTTATCAATAGCAGCTTCACCTATATTCAAGAGTAGTCAAATGCTACGTTCCTAGATATCTCACTGAACTGGGCATTGTTTCATAATAATAGGATATTATAGGTTCTTTGAATAGCAGAACACAACACAAAGATACTGAGATAGATGAAAGTCAGAACTCTTTGTCACTTCCAGCTCCAAATGAGTGAAGGCTGTTAGGGGGTTGCATCCAGGAACAGGGTAACAGCAAGCTGGTGGTGGTTTAAATTAATTATGGCAAGAGAGGTGGGCTTACCTAAATTTTGAAGTCTCCTTGTGAGTAGGCTAATTTGAATAATTTCATGGGCTCCAGGGCATAGGGACTTTCCCTGATTGTCTGTTTCTAGCCCTGGGGTGATTTGAGCAGTTTCACAGTGGCCTCAGAGTGAGAAAGCCTGATCAGGGAAATTTGGGGTATGGATTTAATCAGCTGCTCAAGAAAGAGAACTGATCTACTACTACTCAGGACCTCAAAACTGGATCAAGACAGCACTGAAAGCAACAATAACAAATGTATTACAGGTTTATTTCTGAGTCAATCTGTGTCCTGCAATGAGTTTTGCAATGTTCTTTGAGTTCCAAAGGAATGTAATATAACATCTTAATTTTATTTACTGTTACCAGGTGGCATATTCTCCTGTCCTCCTATACCTAGAAATATCTAGAATACTGAAGAAAGATTTTTTTCTGCACTCTGCTGGTACTGGCTCTGACACCATGGTTCAGAAACTTATCTAGACTACTTTCAAGGAGAGGGCCATGAGTGACAGGAGAACTGCAGGAACTCTCCCCCAATTTCCCCAGCACTGGAGAAAATTTTACTCTTTTTCTGTAGGTCACCATGGTACGTTTCTCTTTTATCTGTTTTTCCGCTCTTGGCTACTGTCATTTCTTCTTCTCACTAAATCCTCCTGGGCCTCTTTGTTCCTCAGCATATCAAAGACTTTTGTTTTTTAAATATACTCTTAAATAAGGATCTTATGCAAACAAAAGAAGGAGGAAGGATATTTAGAAGCTTAGAAAGGAAGAAAGAGTCCAGTGTCAAAGGATTATTTATTCAGGTTCCTGGGAAATTTGGAATGTTTGATAATATGTTCCCTCTGGCTAGATTTTGTAAATGATCGAAGTTCCACTATGCCAAGTTACTAGTACTGCTACCAAAGTGACAGTTCTAAGAGTAAACAATTTGATTTGATTCTGAACCTTCCAAATATTTAAAATTTATTTTTGACAGAAAGTAAACTTCATTTTTAAATTTAACTTTTGAGGATATGTTAGTACATGCTGAAAGGTTGTTGGTTCGTTATATAATGGAATGCTATCTGATGAAAAAATTTCCATCAGACTTAATAAAATTTTTTAAATTAGTTATTTTGTAAAATAAAAGCCAAATCTTGCTCAATTCTGCAGCTCTATGGAGCCAGTATTTTTATGCTCTTTTTCCCTTCACATCACTTTTAAGCATTCCAAGGACTACCAGATACTCTTTAATGAATTTCAACTCAGAATTTCCCCACCAACATCCAAAAAGAGTTTTCAAAATTGTTTTTCCTGCTTGCCACTAAATTCAGAATCAATAGGAATAGTATGAATATTTTTCTGGCATCGACTTGGTCTTATTATTTAATAATCTGAGAGGTCAAATTTATAACCTACTACAAACAGGTAAATTGAAGAGAAGAACATCTGGTAAATCAAGAGAGCTCTAGTGGAAACTCACTTAGTTAACTAATGATTAACTAGTTTTACCAAACAGATTCGCTCTCCACTTCCTCCACACTGACTGTTGCAAATGGTACAGGGACAGTACCAAGCTGACAAGCCACTCTCAATCCACATTATCCGCCAGGGGAAAGTTAAGTGCTTAACATGTGACAGCTGGATTGGTTTCAAACATTTTTAGATAAGTTGTACCAGTTACTATAAATACAAATGTTAATAAGATAGAAAATAAACTAATGAAATAGTGCAAAAAAAGTTGTTCCTTGAAAGTGATGTTGAACGTGGGAGAAACTTGATAAATGTGAATTAGTTAAAATAAAATTAATATTATAAAAATTACTGCCAAGTTAGGTAGAGAGAGAGACAACTGAAAAAAGATGGGGAGAAATTGTAAAAATCTAGAAGGATTCTGTACTCAGATTGCTTAACAAATGCCTTTAAGTTTTCCCTCCACTTCAAAGAAACCAAAACTAGAAATCATAGAAAATACATCACAAGTTTCTGAAAGAAGATGATGTGGAACTCTATGTAGAGGACTTACATACAAAATGACCTCAACTGAATTGGCAAGTGATTATATATTTATATAATTTACATAAAATAAAATATTCATGTGGCATTATGTATGTTTCATTGTATGTATTTAAATATATACTTATGTGTTATATACTTTTGTTTTATTATAATATCCCACTTTAGTTGATTATTTGTTCTATTTTCAGAGTGACTATTGGCTGTGAATAGGTTAGATAACAACAGTAAAATGTATTTTTTATTGAGCACATACTCTGTGATATACAAGATCCCAATTTACATGTATTAGCTCATTTCATTCTTACAGCAACCCTGTTATTGCCACCTTTTACAGATGAGGATGCTGAGGCATAGAGTATTTAAGCAATTGACTCAATGCTTTGTGGTTATCAAGCAGTGGAGCTCAGATCTAAACAGGGGCAGTTTGGCCCCAAAGTCTATAAACTGAATCAGTGTGTATAGTATATGTTTTTCTATATAAAGATATTGATAAATCCTTGTCCTTTTTAGATGGACCAAATGGATGGTTAAGCATGAAAAATTGAATCTGTATTTATTAAATTATCCCAGTGTTGCCCACTAAAAGTCAGCCCTAAGGTTGTATTCTCCTACAAATAAATGTGCACCCATGTTCATTTGCAAAGGATAGTTTATGTCTCTAAAAAAAAAAAAAAAAAAAAGAAATTCTTAGCCTATTTTGACAAATATCTCATTCCTAACCTCAAATTCCTCACCATGAGACATTTTTCTAATACCTCTTCTGAAGAGTTGAAAGGTGTCTGGCATATCTGGTCTCTCCTTTTTCTCCATAAAACTCAACTACATTTGCAGCATAACATCAACTCATCTTTCCAGCTCAATGACCCACACACTGGCCAAGAGTAGAAATGGAACAAAAGTGCCTTGAGCCAAAATACACCAGTTTAGCTCTGTCTGCTGCCTCCGTTATGTATCCTCAGTCCAGGTGTTCAGGATGCCATTGAGGCCACCAGCCCACTGTCATGACTGTCGTAAATTAACCAGAATTAGAAGAAAAGATAGTTTTCATTTTCTCTTTCTAAAATCCAAAATTATTCATTTAAAAACCCTGCAGTTAGACTCTGTACATAACACTCTATATTTAACTCCATTATATTCAAAATATCTACTGACAAGTTCCCTGTCTTTGTCACAATCAGCTCTAAGAAAGGGTTTTCTACAAAACTATAAATTTATTTTGATTATGAACACGGGAAATGTCCAGGCGATTCTCATTATTCAAGCAAAGTGATGGGTACATTAGCAAGTACTACATTTGAAAGTATTTGTTTTAATAATCCAAAGTATAGATTTAAGTAGCTATAGGAAAGTAATTCTTCTTCTTTTTTTTTTTAATATTTTATTTATTTATTTATTTATTTATGGCTGTGTTGGGTCTTTGTTTCTGTGTGAGGGCTTTCTCCAGTTGCGGCAAGTGGGGGCCACTCTTCATCGCGGTGCGCGGGCCTCTCACTATCGCGGCCTCTCTTGTTGCGGCGCACAGGCTCCAGACGCGCAGGCTCAGTAATTGTGGCTCACGGGCCCAGTCGCTCCGCGGCATGTGGGATCCCCACGGACCAGGGCTCGAACCCGTGTCCCCTGCATTGGCAGGCAGACTCTCAACCACTGCGCCACCAGGGAAGCCCAAAAGTAATTATTCTTTATTAGCTACAGGTGTTCTATAACTTGATACACCAAACTGGGCAACCCAAGAGAAAAGGGAGTCATTCCATTAGTGATTGATGTGCATGACGAACCTCCCTCTACTAATGCCTGCTGAAAACATGAATGTAATCTGTTTGGGAGTGTGTTTCTATAAGAAATTACATGAATAATAGCAGGCTCCTATGATTGCATTCTTCTATGTATTCACTTTTTTCCATTCTAAAATTAATGACTATTTGCTCTGTTGAACTTATTTGAGAAAAAAATAAAAATGACTAATATTGACTAGAATTTTTTCTCCAATATAATATATGTAATTTAAAATCAGCTTTCAAACTGCTCATCCAAAGAAATAACTATTGCTGGTAATTTCAGACTGTGAAACTTTTAATTTCGTAAGGATGAAATTTGCTATGCACTTTTATATGTACATTTGCTTGTGAACGTGTTTGTGTACAAAATACACATGTACGTATCATCACACACACCATGTATAATCATTCTTTTTCCACTTGTCGAAGAAATTACATTTAACTTTTTCTAGAAATTGTGAATTTTCCATATTTGCTTTAAATAGACTTGTTTTCAAATCAACTCTGAGTGCTCTGGTTCCACCTTGCCTTTCCTGCTGAATACAACCATAAAATATGGGCAGTATGAATAGAGCAGCTATTTGAACTCTACAAAGTAAATCATAGAAAACAGATAGAAGAAAAAAACCTGAATTTCAAATTCTATGGCATAAGAATCCCTTTAGTTCTGGCTTGAAAAACAGGAAAGGGAACACCTAATTCTCAAAGGAAGTGTGAAAATCGCCTCTTTTCTTCCTTTTGTCTGTTCTATCCTACCCCAGCCCTCAAGCAATCCCATGGTGGTGATGACAGACAGTGGGAAAATGCTGAGGAAAAGGAACCTTTCTCTGTGTTCAAGGAAGGTCTGATTACAAAAGTGTTGGGTGAACCCCATTGCTTTTTTCTCTCTGTCTCCCTACTGCTTGACCCCAGACACTGGCACAGTTGTGGAAGTTCATAGCAGAGTGGGGTAACTAAAACCGGAGATTTTTTTTTTTTACCAGTGAACCAAAAGAGATCTTCAGGGAACTTGAAAGTACTGGGAAAATCATGGAGAGGATGAAGCTCAATAAAGCAATTCCATAAAGTTTTCTTTTTAACTCCTGAGCATCCCCGACCTCCTCATGCATGAATCTGATCCTATTCTGCATGTCAAAGGCATTGAGAACTGAATGAACCAACTACCAGCTATTCTCCATTGGATGTAAACAAGACCCATGTTCTCCTAACTTGGTATTTAACATTTCCAGGGACAATTCAAAGTTATTTTACAAACAAACAAAAAAAACAAAGGAAAAACTTAACTTTATGAGAAAAGCCAATTAATAGACTCTAACACCAAGGTGGCATAGATATTGGAATTTTCTGACAAAGACTTAAAGCAAGTAGTATAAAAATGCTTCAGCAAGCAGTTGTGAATACCTGTTGAACCAATGGAGAAATAAAAAATCTCATCAAAGAAATAGAAATTTTAGAACCAAAAATCACAAGGACCAAAATAAAAATTCATAGGATGGTCCTTCAGTAGGTGAATGGATAAATAAACTGTGTGTGGTACAACCAGACAATAAAATATTATTCAGTGCTAAAAAGAAATGAGCTACCAGCTATGACAAGATATGGAGGAACCTAAAATGAATATCACTAAATGAAAGAAACCAATCTACGTACTGCATGATTCCAACTATATGTTCTGGAAAAAGCAAAATTATGGAGACAATAAAAAGATTAGCGGTTGCCAGGGGTTGGGGTGGAGCACAGGATTTTTAGGGCAGTGAAAATACTCTGTACGATACTATAATGATGGATACATGTCACTGTACATTTGTCCAAACCATAGGGTATACAACACCAAGAGTGAACCCTAGTATAAACTATGGACCTTGGGTGACTATGATGTGTCAACGTAGGCTCATCAATTGTAACAAATATACCACTTTCGTGAGCGATGTTGATAATGGGGAAAGCTATACATGTGTGAGACCAGGCAATATATCGGAAATCACTGTACCCTCCTCTCAATCTAAAACTGCTCTAAAAAAAAAAAATACTTAAAAAAATCCATAGGATGCGTAATATCAGAAGAGAGATGATAGAACAAAAGATCCAATGAACTCAGATATAAAGAACAAACAATTGGTTACCAGTGGGGAGAGGGAGGAGGGTGCAAAATAGGGGGGATTAGGAAATACAAACTACTGTGTATACAATAGATAAGCAACAAGGATATATTGTACAGCGCAGGGAAATATAGCTATTGTTTTGTTATAAATTTAAATGGAATATAACCTACAAAAATATTGAGTCACTATGTCATATACCTGAAACTAATATAATATTGTAAATCAACTACTCTTCAATTTAAAAAAATTCAGTGAACTTGAAGATATACCTATAGATGGTAATATCCAATCTATAAAACAGTAAAGAAAAAAATGAAAAATAATTCTGATGTTCTACTGTTTAGTTGACTTGAAAAATGTAGTCTAGATTCCTTCTCATTCCAGCAGACCAATTTAAGGATCTGGGAAGTTTATATTATACCTATAAAATTAGGAAATGACCTCAAATTTTGCTTTTTTGCTTAGTGGTAAATGATGGCTAAGCCACCTGGCTTTATCTTTCTCTGCCCTAATGACCTCTCCAGACATTATCCGCATCCCGCCGGCCTGTTACCCGGGGATGACATCATCCACATGCCATGTTGCTGATGGTGTATAAACATCTAAGATCACTCTCACTTAAATTAGACCCCTTACCTTATGTTCATGTCTCTAGCTCTCAAACTCCTAACTTTAATAGCTGTTTTTGGATCACTAGGTTTTTGGGTAGTATTAATGCTCCTCTTTGATGTATTGCTTTCTGTGTCCCATTCAACTTCCAGCTCTACACACTCACCTGCTGTCTCAGAAGATAGAGTCCTTCTTACACTCTGGCTCCACAATCCCACAGACTAAATTCTGATTTACCAGCCAAATGTAAGTGTTCAATCATGAGTTACAATCAATTTCCTGAAGCCAAGTCTCAGAAAGGTCTATCCACTCAAAATCTTACCTAGGCTGTGATAGTCTAGAATTTTGCCTATTCTGCTGCGCAAGGGGTTTTGAAGAAATTTGATAGAGGAATTTTTTCTTTGCCTAATTTGTGACTTTAGAAATTAGTCTTTTAACAATTTCACATAGTAGTGTTTTATTTCTAACTGATAGGTATCATACTTCAGCTCAAATCCCCATAGAATGACAAAATAGAAGTAGTGTGATATTTTAAGGAGATAACCTTCCTTAGACGATTTATTTTGTTACTCTCTTTTTAAGCTTTAAAACTCCTTTTAAAATATCAAGTAAGCATTTCCCATTGATCCTCTCAATACTTTGGCCTTGCATTTTAGGTATATCTTCTCTGATTTCCTCTTATTTTTTAGTCAAGAGACTTCCAGAGACTTTTATAATGAACCTTTATATGATGATAACCTGAAATTGCCCAGAAATAACATGTCACATAAAGTATAATTTCTTATTGTTTTCTGATCATTTGTATTCTCTGTGTTTTTTGTTAAAAAAGAATAGTCCTGATAAAACCTGAAATTCTGTGCATGCCCCATAAGAAGTAATTAGGATTAGCATGGCTAGAGCACTTAAATGATACTTGAAGAGGGTTTTTTTTTTTTTTTGGTTTGTTTCTTTGTTTTTGTTTTTTAAGCAGCTTTCCAGCTGCAAAACACATACAAAATCCATGCAGTTCTCTGGCTACACTTCCCTACCTCTGTAAATAATGCAACAGAGTATAGCGGTAGTGGTTTGGTAGAAAGTGCTGTAATTGCAGGAATCTGCAGTCCTTTACTAGGTTCTGCATTCAGTGCATTCAGTAAGTCTAGTTACACTAGGATGAGTAATGGTACAAGCACTTGCAAGACCATAGTCTTATTTTATACAAGAATTAGGCTTGAATTCTGATTTTGTGCTTATTCTGTTAGGGAAAAAAAAGTTATATGGGTTATTTAAGTGAGAGTAGTATCGACATATATACACTACCAAATGTAAAATAGATAGCTAGTGGGAAACAGCAGCATAGCACAGGGAGATCAGCTCCGTGCTTTGCGATGACCTAGAGGGGTGGGATAGGGAGGATGGGAGGGAGGCTCAAGAGGGAGGGGATATGGGGACATATGTATGCATATGGCTGATTCACTTTGTTGTACAACAGAAACTAACACAGCATTGTAAAGCAATTATATTCCAATAAAGATGTATAAAAAAAAAACAATGATAACAGCAACATTCCATCTTTATAACAGCTCCAAAATTGCTATTCTTGAATACAGTGTTATACTATCAATGTTAGTTCTATAGTATAGTGTTTCTTGAACTGTGTTCTTCAGACCAGATGGTCAGAATCATCTGGACAAAACCCCAAATCTACTGAACCACAATTTTTGTGGGTGAGGCTCATGAACTTACACATTTTACATCCTCCCAAGGTGATCCTTATGCCACTAGTTAGACAGTCCTTATCCCTGGGTAAGGGAAAGATTGTGTTTCAGGACAATAAAAATGATGACACAACATCAACAGTGTTCTATAATTAAGGTCAGAAGGATAAGAATAACCATCAAAGACTAAAAAGGAATAAATGACCTAAAATCAGTAAATATTTCACTTTCAGTGTTAAAAATCATGTATTAGAGCCAAAAGGGACCTTAGATATGCAGTCTAAACCTTACAGCATATGACTGAGGAAACTGATAGCAGCAGCTATTGTCTAGTGAGTGCTCACTATGTGCTAGGCATTGTGCTTAGCACTGTATAGGGAATATTTGATTTAATCTTTGTTGCTCAGAGAGTTGAAGATTTAAGATTATCAAGTATGTTATCGGCAAAGATGGGGTCAGACTCTAGATTTGGTTCAGAGTCACATTCTTATTTTACCTCACAGCTTTTTATCTTCTTCCTGGGGGGAAGGTGGATACCAATCAATTATATGTGCCCCTTGAAATGAGTTTCAAGTATAGTACTTACATCACAAGTCACGCTTTCACAAAATGTTTGCAACCTACTTACTTTTTCATTTTTCCCTAAAGAAGAAAGAAATAGAATTCTCTAAAATGTCATACTTTGACCTTATTCAAAGTCCAAGCACAGAGTATACTGTGTTAAAATGACTAAGAAAACATCCAGATGTAAAGTTTTATGCGAAGAGTGCCAAGAATATTGGAGTTATTTTCCTTCTCAATGATTTACTCTTAATTTTGTGATGAAGAATTATACATCGTGATCTTCAAGCAGTAATTTAATTGTACATTCTGTGCTGTGTAGGATTCTGGAGCCAGCAATTTGCTTGCTCATTATCTCTAGGGATCTGTTTGCATGTGGGCTATGTGCACATGTTTCATCCAGTCATTTGTCAAGCATCCTTATATTTTCTATTTCCTACAATCCTTGTCATTTATTTAAGTGTGCATGAATTTGTAAGATCACAAAGCTGCATCTTCCCTTATATTCTCTTGTGACAGACTGGACATGAGGAGGAAGTAGTTCTGTCTTAGCTCCCCATCCATTTCAGCAAAATGGCCAAATATTTTATCACGGCTGAACTGTCATGTGCTAGTCCTGGACTACTTTTTCAGCTGCATTTCGTACCACTTTCTCTGTTCTTCATCTTATATTGCAACAATACTTGAAATGCCATGAGCATATAACACTGTCTCATTCACCCATGTATGTGTACATATCGTTTTATGCCTTAAACTCTCATTTTCTTATGTGCCTGAAGAATTCCAGCAGGATCCAATCTAAATGTTAACTTTTCTGCAACAAACTCTAACTCAGCCTCAACCTCCAAGCAGGATTAATTACTTCCTTCTCTGCATTATCTCTGGATTTTGTACTTGCCTCTCTCTATCACTGCATTTGCCACTCTACATTTTAGTTGCTTGTTTGTCTTCCTGATTTCTTGCTTAATTCTGAATTGCTTGAAGAAAATCTCCTTTATTTCTCCAGAACCCAGAATACCTGGCAGAGCAAATGCTTGTTGAATAAAAGAGATTTATTTTCCCCTTTATTTTATGTTCTTAAAGAGTCATACTTTTTTTTTTGGACATGACCCACAGCTTGTGGGATCTTAGCTCCCCGACCGGGGATCAAACCCAGGCCCTTGGCAGTGAAAGCTTGGGGTCTTAACCACTGGACTGCCAGGGAATTCCCAAGACTCATACCATTTCAGTGCTGTTTTCTTTATAAAGAAAATCTACTAACTGAGAAAACAGCATTTAGTAGGCATTAGCATATTGATTACTAGACTGAACATTAATGATTATGCCAACTTGTCAATACAATGAGAACTATTATTTCCTTAGGGTTTCACAGTTTCTGAAGAATTTTTTATACATGAACTTAACTTTGATACTACCGAGGTAGATATTCATTACTTATTGCCACTGGGGGACTGAAGATCCCACAATTGTCAATGGTTTACCCATTATGGCTAATTTGTTTCCTTCTTTGTATTTAACCTCAAATTTCATGTTCATTCTAGTTGGAAAGAGAGGAGTTATGAATGAATAGCTTAGTGAGTCCACTTCAAGGAAAATGGATAATCTATTCCTTTTTTCAGAAGTCTTCAGATTGAAAATTGATTCTATTTTCTTAAAGATTATTTAGCATAAATAACTCATCTTTTCAAATTGAATGGCAGCTCACAAGCATTTATTTTTTCAAATGTATGCCATATCTCAGATGTTGAGATATATGGCATGCAATAAGTATTCCCCAATGCTTTTGCAAAATTTTGAAAGACTTATGGGAGAGAAGGATTTGCCACTGTTAAAAAAAAAAAATAACAATCATTTTCTTTTCTCCTTTGGATGAAGAAAAGAACAGACAAGTGTGGGGATACATCTGATTTTTTTTCAATAGATCCTTAATACTTATATATAATCACATGCATGACATTTATAATTGATTAAAATGATAGAAATGTAAATAAATCTGGTTTAAACGTTGGAATTTCAATTAATAGATAACTAGTCATTTTAGAAGTATGTTATTGCAGCTCAACATTGTCCTCTGGTGATTTCAACAAGAAAACAAGGAAACTGAAGCTTATTTCCTACCATGTATTCGCTCTACATATCGTTTCAACCAAAATAAGTCTTATTTAATTACACACAGTTTTGCAGTCCAGAGGTGCTATTTTTTCTCTACTCTCTTTTCATGTCTTTCCATAAATATTCTCTGAATTTAAAGTGCCTAACTGCTTTTAAGAGCATTGAACCGCTTGCCCACACTGCAACGCTATACACCATTGTCAAAGACTCTGTCCAGAGCTGCATTTTCTAATAGTCACTGAAGTAGACTATTAAAGGCTCACGCTCCATTGTCCCATTTTTTGTGTTCATTTTCTTCCTAGTGTCACCAGTTATTTCTTTGTGAGACTGCAGGTGACACAGTCACTTTGCAGGTGACTTTCATTCATTTCCACTTCGACCCATGACCCTGGCCCTGTGTGAGTGAACACTGTTTTCTCCTGTGAAGTTCCTGCCAACCCTTTCTCTTTTCTACATTTCCAAAATGTGGACACAAACAACTGATACCAAGCAATATATATATATATATAACAGGACTTCACTAAAATTTAAGTAATAATGAGAGGGGAATGTAACTCAAGCAATAACAGAGCTATTCTACTCTCCCCTGATAAACTGCCTCCTTGCCTAGGTCCTCAGCTGTGTCCTTCCTGCCTTCCCTCTATTCCCCAGCATTAGAACCACTTACCGCCATCCACAATTCAAAGTATGACCTTCCACAGCTCCTGCCCACAAAGAGAGAGGATATTTTCCAGCAATGTATCTAAATTTCTGTTTCCCAGGTTCTCGTGGTCTTTCTTTGGTTTAACCTCTCCCAAGGATGATTGAGACCAGGAATATCCATCATACTCCATAGAAAACCCAACCCCACCGCAGAGGTTTAGCATGATCTTATGGCCTGGAAGCGACAGTTAGAAAGTATTATAATGTTGCAAATTTGCAAAAGCCTGAGTCATTTTATTTTATTCATGTTCATCTTCAGACATCTATCTATGATTATATCTATGTATTATATTAAACATTCATCTTAATTGCCTCCAATGTACAAAGAACATTTGTACTAGAGGAGCCATGCATCTCTATGCAGACCTTTAATACTTCTCAGTTACTTGCTAGATTATATTGACTGCTTAGCTTGACATTCAGAACCTCTTATATTCTGTCCCAACCTACATTTCATGCTTATTGTTCCTGTGTACCCTATGTTCCATTCAATCTGGTCAGTTGAATAAGCCATCTTTACATTTCTTTCCCCCATAGTTGTCCTAAAACAACTACTTTCCCATAGAAACAAGTTTTCATCCAAGGACAAATTTTTTAAAATCCTCTTCATAATTCAGTGATTAAAAAGGCATCATGGAACTCAAACTAGATGAACCAGCTTTTGGTACTAACCTGATTTCCCCTATGATTTTTTTTTATTTTAATACATTAGAAATTGTTTTAAGTTTTATAGTTATGAAAAAATCAAGTATTAATTAAAGGATCTGTACAGACCAATAGGAATCTGATTTTTTAGGTTAGACGTGCTTCCGAGAGTGAAATTCTGTAATGATGTAATAGCATCACCTGACCTACATAATAACCAACGTGGGCACTGGGGGAGAATCAAAGTCAGTGCTCTTCTCAGTTAACCAAAGGGAGAACGACTACTGCTTCTTTTGTCTGTTCAGAAGAAAACAAGAAGTTCTACTCTCAATGATCAAACACATGAGTCACAAAGGTAATGAATACACTGAAGAGGTTTAAAAAAAACACAATTTAGGAAAGATTCCTAAAAGTGCTCTCTGAACTAAATGAACACCAACTCTTCATTTAGGAACTAAGACATCAAAATTAAAAAGCAACAACCTCCTTTATCTTAGTGGCAAATGAATCTCATTTCAATACTTTTTGTTTTCAGTGTGGTTTGTTTTTAAAAAGTTGGTGTGTATATATACAAATGACCAAGCAGCTTAGTGAGTTAACAAAGTGTCAGCTCCAGGGATTTAAAAAAAAAAGGTCCCACAGAAGACAATATATTACTTATATAAAAGGCAGGGCTGTGTTGTTCACTTGCTTTAGATCTTCTTTTATTTTTATGCCTCAAATAGGCATAACAAAATTATCCTCAATGCAGTATCTATGTGATGACTATATATCAAATTACTTCTGAAAAGCCTTTCATGTAAGCAGAAGACTAATCATTTCATGAGTATGGAGATTCACTAAGCAAAAGTAAACTCAGTCAAATCATGCTGTGTTAAGGAAAGGTGAGACAATTTACCAAAATAACGCAAGAGGGAAAGGGAGCAATGAGAAAAGGAAAAGGAAGAGTGAAGATCAAGTGAACTAACACTGCCACCAAAAAAAAAAAATTGTCCTCCGAAAGTACAAATGAGTCTCTCCTGGGAAAAAGAGATGTCATAATGAGAACTCTCCGCAAGTGTTTGAGTCATATTGCAGGTTGGACTGTAATTGAGAATAGATTTATATAGTTTCAATGTATTTTATGACTTCATCTGCTGAAGGTGCTTTCATTCTTAACACTCTCTCTGTTCCCCAGTGATACTGAGGCTACCATATACATTATTTAAATTTTAACAGAGGGCTGTCTTTATAAATCATCTTCTCTGCAGTGGTTAAAATGAATAAGAAAATAAATATTCAATGTTTATGTAAAGAGAGTCCATAGCCCTTGAAGGTTTAAGTAACTAAAACAGTGATATTGCCATTAATATAGCTTCAGAGAAATAAACAAACATGGATGTAGCCCGAAGGCTGGACCACGTTCTGACTCCCCAAATGCAGGTCCATGAGATAATAACTGAAGACAAAATGATGGCACAGTTTCAAGCATCACAGGACTGGTGCAGAGCCCCCTTGAGGGAAGAAAGTAGGTTCAAGTATGTCTTTCTCTTCACTAGGCAAGAAGAGGCACATTAGGAGGAGAAATGCCTGTTTTGATAGCTAAGAAAACTGGAGATCCTTAGCACCCCCTGCCAATGGAAATTGAAGGATAGTGGATTCTGGCTGATTCATAGAATAAAGGAACTCCACATCTTGGAAATAACTGAGAACAGTGATAATGCAATTTTATTTTAATTTCTCCACTACACCTAACAGAGTTTTGCTTCTAAGAAGTCAATAAATATGTGCTGATGGAAAGTATGTGCTAGTGCTACTGTGATCACTAAGCTTGAGTTGTAACAGTTCATTTAGGCACAAGTTCATTCCTACTTGCTGCCATTGATTTGCCAGCTCTTCTTTACTGCCTCAGCTGGCATCTCCTCCTCCAACTTTCATTGCTCATTTTCCCTTTCTTAACTTTTCACTTTTGATACTTCAATTAATCATGCCAGTTAATCAGTCTGACCCAGAACCTACTATCAGGAAGTTCTACTAGCTGAATAATTGGCAGATTTTACTTTGGCAATGTGTCCCTGTGTACTGGGAGACTGAATATACAAAGGACAATGACCAGTTCATACCCGAAAATAGAACTCTGACCCACAACCTCTGTAGCAACCAACCTGGGAAGTCAAACCGCAGCAATCATCCAGGAATGGTTAGGACCTCATCAGCAACTGTCAGCTTCCCTAATTTTTGCCCCCATCCCCTTTGTATAACTTAGGGTCAACCAGAGAAAGCCCACTGTCTCCCCACCAATCACAGAGGATAGCTCACTTCTCTTAGCCTGACTCCAGTTTCCTCATGCCAGCAACCTCCACTTAGAGCATTAAAGGCTTCCCCTTTTTACACTATAAAGCTTTCTTACTACCTTTGAGTCTTTCGTACCTACCTTTGAGTCTCTGCCCAATGCAAGCTATGGTGTCCGACTCCCTTGCTATATAGCAAGCTGTAATGAATAGTTTCTCCTTGTCCTCTTTGCGTGATCTTCATTTATTTGCACAAAATCACCTCTCCCGGTAATTATATTGTAAACTTCCAATTTATAATTTATAAAAGCATGTTTTGCTTCTGTTTGAAATGTAAGTCAAACATAGCCAAACAGTGGGGAAAAAATTGTTTGGATTCTTGAGAGATGCTTGAGACCGATGATGGTGCATCTCTAATTTGTACAGACAATTTACCAGGATTGGCTGACAGGAGAAAGCTTTGAATCTTTTTAAACTTACGATGGTATTTGGCAACTACCCAAGCTCTGGTTTACTGAAATAACTCTCTGCTAAATAGCTACTCTTCATCTCTTGCCTGTCTACCAAAAATGGAAGACAGTTACTTTTCTTTTTCCTACCTCTGCCCCAAGAATTCAAAACGTGCACAAATTTCCTTCTAGGATTATATTATCTTATATTTAAGGGTATCCATGAATTTTTTTTTCTCTTGTGTAATATTTTAAGATGTAGCTGTGGATGAAACTGAGTCTCAAAGAATTTAAATGATTTAATCAAAAGCCAGAGTTGGTAGGTACCAGATTCATGGGTGAATCCATCTGGCTCTGACTTTCCAGACCATTTGCTTTCTTCCAAATAACATCACTCCTTCTATTTATCTCTCATATTTGGGTAATTATCACTTCTTTGTGTCCACTATTTGAAGGATTCAGAATAGAGATGTTAAATATAGGTTTAATGGATAACAAAAAAAAAAACCAGTTTTTGTTTTGCTTTATTTTTAGAATAAAAAGTCTTCAAAGACAGGAACATCTTCTTACCTTATAAGTCCCTAGAATAATTCATAGTCTATGCCTTGCCTTTGTGATGTAATTGCCAGTCTAGCATTTTAATACAATTGAAATCAAGGTGGAGTATTGCAATTTGCAACAAGTTGTCTAAAACTGTATATCCAAAGTGCATGTCTCTGTAAGATACCTGAGATACCTCAGTGATTGTGAGGTTATAGGCATATTCCATTCATTCTTATTTTAGAATGAATTAGAAAAATCTAGTTAATATTATACCATTGATTATTGTCATGAATCACTAATCAAAAGGCTGGGTGTGGCAGGATACTGTCAACATAAGCTAGAAATACGAACGACTACTCTTCCATGAAAATCTGAGAAAATTTAAAAAAAAAGATTGACTAAAAAGTACAACATTTTATTCTATGATACTTAAAATGAAGAAGGAAAGTGGATATGCACAAAGAAAAATTTTAAAGGTAAAACAAATAAGTCATAGAAAACAACTGGGTGATGTTGGTTGTTTTTTTCCACTGAGAATATTGAAATAAAATTTAAATTGCAGAGCTGATTATTTATTAATGCACACAGAAGACCTTAGCCTGTTTACTTGCTCAACATATGTAATAGCTAGATGTGGCATTGTTGAGTGTCAAGTGCACTTGATTCTTAGATTGGCTTTATCAACACAAAAGACTTAGATCTGATTACACTTCACACCTACCCTGAGGAATCAGTTTGACTGACAGACATTTTACAAATAGTTGTATGTATTTCAACCTTTCAACCCAAAGCAGGGTAGAATGTGTTTAATAATATCAGCATTGTTGGTACCAGTTACTCTATAATCTTTCTTAAGAAAAGGATGTGTATAAGATTACAATGTCAAATACTAGTAATCACCAAAAAAAAATTAGAAAACTCTAATTTTCATTAATTCATTATGCCTTACCCAATCCCTGGAAATGTTATTGAGAGTACATAATAATAACAGTCTTAAATTTATATACAGTTTTATCCCATTACACATTTATAACCACATTATTTCATTTTATCCTCTAAAGATTCAGTAAAATATATACAAAAGTATTACTATCTGTTTTGTTAATGGATCAAGGAAAAGAGTCTAAGAGAAAAGCAGTGGCTGGTAAGGTTACACAGTCAGTGACAGAATCAGATTAGGACTTTCGTATCTTCAAAGGCCTTGCCTCTAAAGCCCACTGAGTTAGATGTGAACACTCTGAAATATTCAATATAGCATTAATTTAAAATCCATGTTTTTGTGTACAAAACCAGTGAATGGTTTTAATCTTTATAAGTATTACTAATGATTATAATCAATATGATTGTATTTATAATATACTATACCAATGTTTTCCAAACTTTTTTGGAGAAAAGAATCACCTGCAGGCTTATTTCAAAATGACAAAAAAAAAAAAAAAAAAAAAAGAAAATCAGACCTAACCCAGAATTACTGAATGAAAATATCCAACAATGAGGTTTAGTAATCTATATACAAATAAGTTCCACAAGGGATACTTAACTCCAGGGAAATTGGGAAACAATGATGATCTAAATCAATTACAAAATAACCTAGTAGATCCAGTAAATACACTGTTTTTTAATATTTTTTTCAGATTATTTTCCATTATAGGTTATTACAAGATATTGAATATAGTTCCTTGTGCCATACAGTAAATCTTTGTTGCTTATCTATTTTACATATAGTAGTTTATATCTGTTAATCTCATAAACCGAATTTATCCCTCCCCCTCCCTTTCCCCTTTGATAAGCATAAGTTTGTTTTCTCTGTCTTGTGAGTCTGTTGCTATTTGGTGTATAGATTCATTTGTATTATTTCTTAGATTCCACATATAAATGATATAGTATAATATTTGTCTTTCTCTATCTGACTTACTTCACTTAGGATGATATTCTCTAGTTACATCCTTGTTGCTGCAAAAGACAATATTTTACCCTTTTTATGGTTGAGTAATATTCCACTGTATATATATAAAACATCTTCTTAAACCAATCATCTGTTGATGGACACTTGGGTTGTTTTCACATCTTGTCTATTGTAAATACTGTTGTTATGAACATTGGGGTGCATGTATCTTTTCAAATTACAGTTTTGGTCTTTTCCAGATATATGCCCAGGAATGAGATTGCTGAGTCATATGGTAGTTCTATTTTTAGTTTTTTAAAGAACCTCTATACTGCTTTCCATAGTGGCTGCACCAATTTACATTCCCACCAACAGTGTAGGAGGGTTCCCTTTTCTTCACACCCTCTCCAGCATTTATTATTTGTAAACTTTGATGATGGCCATTTTGTCCAGTGTGAGGTGATACCTCATTTTGGTTTTCATTCATACTTCTCTAATAGTGATGTTGAGCATCTTTTTACATGCCTTTTGGCAATCTGTATGTCTTCTTTGGAGAAATGTCCATTTAGGACTTTTATCCATTTTTTGATTGGGTTGTTTGTTTTTTTTTTTGAAACTGAGTTGTATAAGCTGTTTGTATATTTTGGATATTAACCCTTTGTAGGTCACATCATTTACAAATGTTTTCTCCCATTCTGTAGATTTTCTTTTTTTTTTGTTGACGGTTTCATTAAGTTTGGTTAGGTTTCATTTGTTTGTTTTTGCTTTTATTTCTTTTGCATGGGAGACTGATTTAAGACAATATTGATATGATTTGTGTCAGAGAATGTTTTGCCTATGTCCTCTTGTAGGAGTTTTATGGTGTCCTGTCTTATAAGTCTTTAAGCCATTTTGAGTTTAGTTTTGTATATGGTGTGAGGGAGTGTTCTAATTTTATTAATGTATGTGTAGCTGTCCAGCTTTTCCAACACCACTTGTTGAAGAGACTGTCTTTTCTCTATTCTTGCTTCATTTGTCAAAGATTAATTGACCATACATGCATGGGTTTATTTCTGGGCTCTCTATTCTGTTCCATTGGTCTATATGTCTGTTTTTGTACCAATGCCATGCTCTTTTGATTATTGTAGCTTTGTAGTATAGCCTGAAATCTGTAAGGGTTATGCCTCCAGCTTTTTTCTTTATCCTCAGGATTGCTTTGGCAATTCTGAGTCTTCTGTGTTTCCATATAAATTTTAGTATTATTTGTACTACTTCTGTGAAAAATGTCATGGGTATTTTGATAGGGATCACATTAAATCTGTGGATTGCTTTGGGTACCATAGCCATTTTAACAATATTAATTCTTCCAATCCAAGAGCATGAGATATCTTTCCATTTCTTTGAATCATCTTTAATTTCCTTTACCGATGTTTTATAGTTTTCAGCGTATAGGTCTTTAACTTTTTTGGTTTATTCTTAGGTATCTTTTTGACGTGATTTTAAAATGGGATTTTTTTTTTTACTTTCTTTTTATGATATTTCATTATTAGTGAAAAGAAATGCAATAGATTTCTGTATGTTAATCTTGTATCCTGATACCTTGCAGAATTCATTTATTAGCTCTAATAGTTTTTATGTGGAGTCTTTAAGATTCTTCATACAGGGTACCATGTCATCTGCAAATAGTGAAGTTTTACCTCTTCTGTTCCAATTGGTATAACTTTTATTTATTCTTCTTGTCTGATTGCTGTGGCTAAGACTTCTAATACTATGTTGAATAATAGTGGTGAGAGTGGTCCTTCTTGTCTTGTTCCATAATTTAGTGGGAAGGCTTTCAGCTTTTAACAGTTGAGTACTATGTTGGATGTGAGTTTATCAGAAATGGCTTTTATTATGTTGAAATATGTTCCCTCTCTACCCACTTTGGTGAGAGTTTTTATCATAAATGGATGTTGAATTTTATCAAATGCATCTATTAAGATGATCATGTGGTTTTTGTCTTTTCTTTAGTTAATGTGGTGTATAACATTGATTGATTTGCATATGCTGAACCATCCCTGTGACTCTGGAATGAATCCAACTTGATCATGTTGTATGATCCTTTTTATGTGTTGTTGAAGTCAGTTTGCTAATATTTTGTTGAGTATTTTTACATCTATATTCATCAAAGATATTGGCCTGTAACATTCTTTTTTTTATAGTGTATTTGTCTGGTTTTGGTATCAGGGTGATGGTGGCTTCATAGAATGAATTTGTGAGTGTTGCCTCCTCTTCAATCTTTTGGAATAGTTTGAGAAGGATAGGTTTAAGTTCTTCTTTGTGTATTTGGTAGAATTCCCCAGTGAAGCCATCTATCTGGTCCTGGACTTTTGTTTGCAGGGAGATTTTTAAATTACTGATTCTATTTCACTTCTAGTGATCAGTCTGTTCTAATTATCTGTTTCTTCTTGACTCAGTTTGGCAGGATGCATGTTTCTAGAAACTTGTCCATTTCTTTTAGGTTGTCCAATCTGTTGGCATATAACTGTTTATAGTATTATTTTATGATTTTTTGTATTTCTGCCATTGTTATTTCTCCTCCTTCATCTCTTATTTTGTTTATTTGATTCCTTTCACTTTTCTTCTTGGTGAGCCTGCCTAGAAGTTTGTCAATTTTGTTTATATTTTCAAAATCAGCTCTTGGCTTTATTGATCTTTTCTATTATTTTTATCTCTATTTTATTTATTTCCTCTCCCATCTTTATTATTTCCTTCCTTCTGCTGACTTTGGGTTTTGTTTGTTCTTTTTCTAATTCTTTTAGGTGGTAGGTTTTTTATTTGAGATTTTTCTTGTTTCTTGAGGAAGGCCTCTACTACTATGAACTTCCCTCATAGAATTGCTTTTATGGATCTCATAGATTTTGTAAGGTTGTGTTTTTATTTTTGTTTGTCTCAAGGTATTTTCTGATTTCCTCTTTGATTTCATCATTGACCCACTGATTTTTTAGCATCATATTGTTTAGTCTCCATGTGTTTGTCCTTTTATTGTTTTTCTTTCTGTGGTTAATTTCTAATTTCATGCCATTGTGGTCAGAAAAGATGCTTGAAATAATTTCTATCCTCTTAAGCTTGTAGAGGCCTGTTTTGTGACCTAATATGTGCTCTATCCTATAGAACATTCTATGTGCACTTGAAAAGAATGCATATTCTGGTTTTCTTTGGATGTAGTGTCCTGTAAATATGAATTAAGAACAACTGGCCTACTGTGTCATTTAGGACCTCTGTTGCCTTACTGATTTTCTATCTTGATTATCTGTCCATTTTTGTCAGTGGGGAGTTAGTCTTCTACTATTATTGTATTACTTTATTATTGTCCATTTCTCCTGTTATGTCTGTTAGCATATGCTTTATATGTTTAGGTGATCCTATATTGGGTGCCTATATGTTAACAAGTGTAATAGCCTCTTCTTGTATTGAACACTTTTTCATTATATAATGTCCTTCTTTGCCTTTCTTTATGGACTTTGTTTTAAAGTCTGTTTTGTCTGATATGAGTATTGCTACATGCACTTTCTTGTTGCTTCCATTTGCATGAAATATCTTTTTCCATCCCCTTACTTTCCATCCATGTGTCTTTCACCCTGAAGTGAGTCTCTTGTAGGCAGTATATTGTGAGCTCTTGTGTTTGTTTTGTTTTGTTTTAAATCCATTCTGGCACCCTATGTCTTTTGATTGGAGCATTTAGTCCAATGATATTTAAAGTAATTATTGATATGTATGTACGTATTGCCTTTTATAAACCTTGTTTTCTGGTTGATTTTGTAGTTCTTTGTTCATTTCTTCTTTTTGTTTTACCTATTGTGGTTTGATGCTTTTCTTTTTTTTTTTTTTTTTTAGATTTCACATCCATTTTTATTAATTAATTACTTTGAGCATCATAATTTATTTAGCCATTCAGGGATTGGGTCCTGTCCCATTCTCAGAAAGAATCTTTTCACTTCTTTTTTCTTTTTTTTTTTAATTTAATTTTATTTATTTTTTTATACAGCAGGTTCTTATTAGTTATCTACTTTATACATATTAGTGTATATATGTCAATCCAAATCTCCCAATTCATCTCACCACCACAACCCCACACCCCCTTTGGGGTCCATACGTTTCTTCTCTATATCTCTGTCTCTATGTCTGCCCTGTAAACCGGTTGATCTGTACCATTTTTCTAGGTTCCACATACATGCATTAATATACGATATTTGTTTTTCTCTTTCTGACTTACTTCACTCAGTATGACAGTCTCTAGATCCATCCACGTCTCTACAAATGACCCAATTTCGTTCCTTTTTATGGATGACAAATATTCCATTGTATATATATACCACATCTTCTTTATCCATTTGTCTGTCGATGGGCATTTAGGTTGCTCCCATGACCTGGCTATTGTAAATAGTGCTGCAATGAACATTCGGGTGCATGTGTCTTTTTGAATTATGGTTATCTCTGGGTATATGCCCAGTAGTGGGATTGCTGGGTCGTATGGTAGTTCTATTTTTAGTTTTTTAAGGAACCTCCATACTGCTCTCTATAGTGGCTGTATCAATTTACATTCCCACCAACAGTGCAAGAGGGTTCGCTTTTCTCTACACCCTCTCCAGCATTTATTGTTTGTAGATTTTTAATTATGGCCATTCTGATTGGTGTGAGGTGATACCTCATTGTAGTTTTCATGTGCATTTCTCTAATGATTAGTGATGTTGAGAATCCTTTCATGTGTTTGTTGGCAATCTGTATATATTCTTTGGAGAAATGTCTATTTAGTTCTTCTGCCCATTTTTGGATTGGGTTGTTTGTTTTTTGATATTGAGCTGCATAAGCGGCTTGTGAATTTTGGAGATTAATCCACTGTCAGTTGCTTCATTTGCAATTCTTTTCTGCCATTCTGAGGGTTGTCTTTTCATCTTGTTTACGTTTTCCTTTGCTATGCAAAAGCTTTTAAGTTTCATTAGGTCCCATTTGTTTATTTTTGTTTTTTTTCCATTTCTCTAGAAGGTGAGTCAAAAAGGATCTTGCTGTGATTTATGTCATAGAGTGTTCTGCCTATGTTTTCCTCTAAGAGTTTGACAGTGTCTGGCCTTACATTTAGATCTTTAATCCATTTTGAGTTTATTTTTGTGTATGGTGTTAGGAAATGTTCTAATTTCATTCGTTTACATGTAGCTGTCCAGTTTTCTCAGCACCACTTTTTGAAGAGGCTGTCTTTTCTCCATTGTATATCCTTGCCTCCTTTGTCATAGATTAGTTGACCATATGTGCATGGGTTTATCTCTGGGCTTTCTATCCTGTTCCATTGATCTATATTTCTGTTTTTGTGCTAGTACCATACTGTCTTGATTACTGTAGCTTTGTAGTATAGTCTGAAGTCAGGGAGCCTGATTCCTCCAGCTCTGTTTTTCTTTCTCAATATTACCTTGGCTAGTCGGGGTCTTTTGTGTTTCCATACAAATTGTGAAATTTTTTGTTCTAGTTCCGTGAAATATGCCCTTGGTAGTTTGATAGGGATTGCATTGAACCTGTAGATTGCTTTGGGTAGTATAGTCATTTTCACAATATTGATTCTTCCAATCCAAGAACATGGTATATCTCTCCATCTGTTGGTATCATCTTTAATTTCTTTCATCAGTGTCTTACAGTTTTCTGCATACAGGTCTTTTGTCTCCTTAGGTAGGTTTATTCCTAGGTATTTTATTCTTTTTGTTGCAATGGTAAATGGGAGTGTTTCCTTAATTTCTATTTCAGATTTTTCATTGTTATTATATAGGAATGCAAGAGATTTCTGTGCATTAATTTTGTATCCTGCAACTTTAACAAATTCATTGATTAGCTCTAGTGGTGTTCTGGTGGCATCTTTAGGATTCTCTACCTATCGTATCATGTCCTCTGCAGACAGTGACAGTTTTACTTCTTTTCCAATTTGTGTTCCTTTTATTTCTTTTTCTTCTCTGATTGACGTAGCTAGGAGTTCCAAAATTATGTTGAATAATAATAGTGAGAGTGGACAACCTTGTCTTCTTCCTGATCTTAGAGGAAATGCTTTCAGTTTTTCACCATTGAGAATGATGTTGGCTGTGGGTTTGTCATATATGGCCTTTATTATGTTGAGGTAGGTTCCCTCTGTGTCCACTTTCTGGAGAGTTTTTATCATAAATCAGTGTTGAATTTTGTCAAAAGCTTTTTCTGCATCTATTGAGATGATCATATGGTTTTTATTCTTCAGTTTGTTAATATGGTGTATCACATTGATTGATTTGAATATATTGAAGAATCCTTGCATCCCTGGGATAAATCCCACTTGATCATGGTGTATGATCCTTTTAATGTGTTGTTGGATTCTGTTTCCTAGTATTTCGTTGAGGATTTTTGCATCTATGTTCATCAGTGATATTGGTCTATAATTTTCTTTTTTTGTAGTATCTTTGTCTGGTTTTGGTATCAGGGTGATGGTGGCCTTGTAGAATGCGTTTGGGAGTGTTCCTCCCTCTGCAATTTTTTGGAAGAGTTTGAGAAGGATGGGTGTTAGCTCTTCTCTAAATGTTTGATAGAATTCACCTGTGAGTCCATCTGGTCCTGGACTTTTGTTTGTTGGAAGATTTTTAATCACAGTTTCAATTTCATTACTTGTTAGTGGTCTGTTCATATTTTCTGTTTCTTCCTGGTTCAGTCTTGGAAGGTTATACCTTCTAAGAATTTGTCCATTTCTTCCAGTATCCATTTTATTGGCATAGAGCTGCTTGTAGTAGTCTCTTAAGATGCTTTGTATTTCTGCGGTGTCTGTTGTAACTTCTCCTTTTTCATTTCTGATTTTATTGATTTGAGTCCTCTCCCTCTTTTTCTTGATGAGTCTGGCTAAAGGTTTATCAATTTTGCTTATCTTCTCAAAGAACCAGCCTTTAGTTTTATTGATCTTTGCTACTGTTTTCTTTGTTTCCATTTCATTTATTTCTGCTCTTATCTTGATGATTTCTTTCCTTCTGCTAATTTCGGGTTTTGTTTGTTCTTCTTTCTCTAGTTTCTTTAGGTGTAAGGTTAGATTGTTTACTTGAGATTTTTCTTGTTTCTTTAGGTAGGCTTGTATAGCTATAAACTTCCCTCTTAGAACTGCTTTTGCTGCATCCCATAGGTTTTGGGTCGTCGTGTTTTCATTGTCATTTGTCTCTAGGTATTTTTTGATTTCCTCTTTGATTTCTTCAGTGATCTCTTGGTTATTTAGTAACGTATTGTTTAGCCTCCATGTGTTTGTCTTTTTTACGTTTTTTTCCCTGTAATTCATTTCTAATCTCATAGCGTTGTGGTCAGAAAAGATGCTTGATATGATTTCAATTTTCTTAAATTTACTGAGGCTTGATTTGTGACCCAAGATGTGATCTATCCTGGAGAATGTTCCGTGCGCACTTGAGAAGAACGTGTAATCTGCTGTTTTTGGATGGAATGTCCTATATATATCAATTAAATCTATCTGGTCTATTGTGTCATTTAAAGCTTCTGTTTCCTTATTTATTTTCATTTTGGATGATCTGTCCATTGGTGTAAGTGAGGTGTTAAAGTCCCCCACTATTATTGTGTTACTGTCGATTTCCTCTTTTATAGCTGTTAGCAGTTGCCTTATGTATTGAGGTGCTCCTATGTTGGGTGCATATATATTTATAATTGTTATATCTTCTTCTTGGATTGATCCCTGGATCATTATGTAGTGTCCTTCCTTGTCTCTTGTAATATTCTTTATTTTAAAGTCTATTTTATCTGATATGAGTATAGCTACTCCAGCTTTCTTTTGATTTCCATTTGCATGGAATATCTTTTTCCATCCCCTCACTTTCAGTGTGTATGTGTCCCTAGGTCTAAAGTGGGTCTCTTGTGTACAGCATATATATGGGTCTTGTTTTTGTATCCATTCAGCCAGTCTATGTCTTTTGGTTGGGGCATTTAATCCATTCACGTTTAAGGTAATTATCGATATGTATGTTCCTATGACCATTTTCTTAATTATTTTGGGTTTGTTTTTGTAGGTCCTTTTCTTCTCTTGTGTTTCCCACTTAGAGAAGTTCCTTTAGCATTTGTTGTAGAGCTGGTTTGGTGGTGCTGAATTCTCTTAGCTTTTGCTTGTCTGTAAAGCTTTTGATTTCTCCATCAAATCTAAATGAGATCCTTGCCGGGTAGAGTAATCTTGGTTGTAAGTTCTTCCCTTTCATCACTTTAAGTATATCATGCCACTCCCTTCTGGCTTGCAGAGTTTCTGCTGAGAAATCAGCTGTTAACCTTATGGGAGTTCCCTTGTATGTTATTTGTCGTTTTTCCCTTGCTGCTTTCAATAATTTTTCTTTGTCTTTAATTTTTGCCACTTTGATTACTATGTGTCTCGGCGTGTTTCTCCTTGGGTTTATTCTGTATGGGACTCTCTGTGCTTCCTGGACTTGGGTGGCTATTTCCTTTCCCATGTTAGGGAAGTTTTCGACTATAATCTCTTCAAATATTTTCTCTGGTCCTTTCTCTCTCTCTTCTCCTTCTGGGACCCCTATAATGCGAATGTTGTTGTGTTTAATGTTGTCCCAGAGGTCTCTTAGGCTGTCTTCATTTCTTTTCATTCTTTTTTCTTTAGTCTGTTCCACAGCAGTGAATTCCAGCATTCTGTCTTCCAGGTCACTTATCCGTTCTTCTGCCTCAGTTATTCTGCTATTGATTCCTTCTAGTGTAGTTTTCATTTCAGTTATTGTATTGGTCATCTCTGTTTGTTTGTTCTTTAATTCTTCTAGGTCTTTGTTAATCATTTCTTGCATCTTCTCAATCTTTGCCTCCATTCTTATTCTGAGGTCCTGGATCATCTTCACTATCATTATTCTGAATTCTTTTTCTGGAAGGTTGCCTATCTCCTCTTCATTTAGTTGTTTTTCTGGGGTTTTTTCTTGTTCTTTCATCTGGTACATAGCCCTCTGCCTTTTCATCTTCTCTATCTTTATGTAACTGTGGTTTTTGGTCCACAGGCTGCAGGATTGTAGTTTTTCTTGCTTCTGCTCGATATCTAGCATTTTTTTGTAAATTGGTGTTCTTATCTTTATAAGAGGGAAAAATATTTATCTCAAAGATTATTGCAAATATAAAGTTAGATAAAGCCAGAAACTAGTCCTATAGTAATAGTTCAAAAAGTTTTATTTATCTTAATCATCAGTAATACTCTTCTTCATAGTAGCTATTAATTTTATTGGCTAAGATATAAATAATAGTTAACAACTAAGATATTATTATGTCTTCATTTTTGAAATAGATGACTAAAACATGGCAGAAGACCTGCCATCCTCCCACTTTATTCTTTTGTCAGGCATCACTGATCAGCTACCTCCTCCTTTACTAAGCTGAGATGTGCCCTCAGGTTCCTTTTCAAAACTACACACCAAGCATTTAGGTTTGCCTTGTCTGTGAATTTAGGATATGGCTTCTGTGGTTAATTTTGCTGTGCAGAGCAAGACCTAGACTTGAGAACATAGGTCACTGCCCAGGAAGTGTGGACTTACTTGGGGTAAAGCAGGAGAGGAGTAATGGGCAGCAGAGGTTAAGTATGATGAGGTCAGATGTTGTCAGAAGCAACTTCTGAAAAGGAAGCAAGGATACTTACTACCAGATTGAACCACCTTAGCACTGCTACCATATGCTATTTGAAGTGAACCTAAGCTAAGATTCTACTTGAAGAAATAGACTTCTTAGCAATTTTTCAGCAAGTATAAAAAATACAACTCCTTTCCTTATATTTACACATATCCTCTTTTCATAAGAAAAATGATTGAAAAATACACAAAGGAAATTCTTCCTTTTCCCTTGAGGTCCCAGGGAACATGTCCCGATTGACTAAGGTGTTTCTTATCTATTACCATAAGGGATATTCTGTCTATATTCCCATCAACTATGGGGCTTTTTTTTTTTTCTCAAGAAAGAGATGGGAATAATATCCTTCAACTCTGCACCCATGGTTATAAAATTAAATTCTAAAGGTTATTTAAGTTTCCTATTTCTGAGGTCCATGCACTACTTTGTTTTCTTACCATCTGATAAAGAAAAAATAAAATGAAAAAATAAGGTATCAAGGAATACTCCTTAAATTGAAGCTTGCCCTTCTCTTTTGTAGTGCCAACATTGGCAACTATGTGAATGTGGATGACAAAGGACATCTGTAACACTGCAGAGGTTGGTGTGTGTTTTATATGAAAGTTAAGTTAGTTAAGTTTGACCTGAGTTTTCTTAGCAAAATTTCCAAGTGCTTTCCAATGCCCTATATCACTATCTATATTAATAGCTTATCAAGAGAGTGTAAAGCATACAATGAATTGGTATATGGGAAAGCACTATTGAAGAAAGAGCAGAGTGAAATCAATAATGTCAGGTTGATCTATCCAGTGCTGGGGATACCTAGCGGTTTGGTATATCCTAGATCATACTGCATGTGGTTATTCAGTTCTTTAGCCGCCACCACCCCATTATTTTACATTTATGCAAACATTTCATAGATATATTTATTAGAAAGTTCTATTTTATCATAAATCAAGTCTCTTCCCATTGGTTTTACCTTCATTAACTTGACTATCTAGAGCTCTTTGTCTCAGTATTTTCTGATAAACTTGCTCATATGGCACATTCCCTGTCTCCCTACTGTGGTAGAATTTAGAGAGCAACAACTATAGAAGACACTGGAGAAGTCATACAGTGTGAAAGAGTACACTTATTCTTACAGTAATTCTCAACCTTCAGCTTGCATAAACATTGTCAGGAGAGCATGATTAAATGGCCATACCCCATTTGCAAATATTTTCTCCCATTCTGAGGGTTGTCTTTTCGTCTTATTTATGGTTTCCTTTGCTGTGCAAAAGCTTCTAAGTTTCATTAGGTCCCATTTGTTTATTTTGGTTTTTATTTCCGTTTCTCTAGGAGGTGGGTCAAAAAGGATCTTGCTGTGATTTACGTCAAAGAGTGTTCTTCCTATGTTTTCCTCTAAGAGTTTTATAGTGTCTGCCCTTACATTGAGGTCTTTAATCCATTTTGAGTTTATTTTTGTGCATGGTGTTAGGGAGTGTTCTAATTTCATTCTCTTACATGTAGCTGTCCAGTTTTCCAGCACCACTTATTGAAGAGCTGTCTTTTCTCCATTGTATATTCTTGCCTCCTTTATCAAAAATAAGGTGACCATAGGTACGTGGGTTTATCTCTGGGCTTTCTGTCCTGTTCCATTGATCTGTGTTTCTGTTTTTGTGCCAGTACCATACTGTCTTGATTATTATAGCTTTGTATTATAGTCTGAACTCAGGGAGGCTGATTCCTCCAGCTCCGTTTTTCTTTCTCAAGATTGCTTTGGCTATTCGGGATCTTTTGTGTTTCCATACAAATTGTGAAACTTTTTGTTCTAGTTCTGTGAAAAATGCCATTGATAGTCTGATAGAGATTGCATTGAATCTGTGGATTGCTTTGGGTAGTATAGTCATTTTCACAATGTTCATTCTTCCAATCCAAGAATGTGGTATATCTCTCCATCTGTTTGTATCATCTTTAATTTCTTTCATCAGTGTCTTATAGTTTTCTGCATACAGGTCTTTTGTCTCCTTAGGTAGGTTTATTCCTAGGTATTTTATTCTTTCTGTTGCAGTGGTAAATGGGAGTGTTTCCTTAATTTCTCTTTCAGATTTTTCATTGTTAGTGTATAGGAATACAAGAGACTTCTGTGCATTAATTTTGTGTCCTGCTACTTTACCAAATTCATCAGTTAGCTCTAGTAGCTTCCTGGTAAAACGTTTAGGATTCTCTATGTATAGTATCATGTCCTCTGCAATGAGTGACAGTTTTACTTCTTCTTTTCCAATTTGGATTCCTTTTATTTCTTCTTCTCTGATTGCCATGGCAAATACTTCCAAAACTGTGTTGAATAATAGTGGTGAGAGTGGGCACCTTGTCTTGTTCCTGATCATAGAGGAAACAGTTTCAATTTTTCACCATTAAGAATGATGTTGGCTGTGGGTTTGTCATATATGGCCTTTATTATGTTGAGGTAGTTTCCCTCTGTGCCCACTTTCTGGAGAGTTTTTATCATAAATCGGTATTGAATTTTGTCAAAAACTTTTTCTGTATCTAATGAGATAATTGTATGATTTTTATGCTTCAATTTATTAATATGGTGTAACACATTGATTAATTTGCGTCTGTTGAAGAATCCTTGCATTTCTGGGATAAATCCCACTTGATCATGGTGTATGATCCTTTTAATGTGCTGTTGGATTCTGTTTGCTAGTATTTGGCTGAGGATTTTTGCGTCTATGTTCATCAGTGATATTGGCCTGTAGTTTTCTTTTTTTGTGACATCTTTGTCTGGTTTTGGTATCAGGGTGATGGTGGCCTCGTAGAATGTGTTTGGGAGTGTTCCTCCCTCTGCTATATTTTGGAAGAATTTGAGAAGGATAGGTGTTAGCTTTTCTCTAAATGTTTGATAGAATTCACCTGTTAAGCCATCTGGTCCTGGGTTTTTGTTTGTTGGAAGAATTTTAATCACAGTCTCAATTTCAGCACTTGTGGTTGGTCTATTCATTCATATTTTCTATTTGTTCCAGGTTCAGTCTTGGAAAGGTTGTACTTTCCTAAGAATTTGTCTACTTCTTCCAGGTTGCCCATTTTATTGGCATATAGTCACTTGTAGTAATCTCTCATGATCCTTTGTATTTCTGCAGTGTCAGTTGTTACTTGTCATTTTTCATTTCTAATTCTGTTGATTTGAGTCTTTTCCCATTTTTTCTTGCTGAGTCTGGCTAATGGTTTATCAATGTTGATAATCAAGCTTTTGATTCAATCAATCAAGAACAAGCTTTTAGTTTTATTGATCTTTGCTATGTTTCCTTTATTTCTTTTTAATTTATTCTTTTTTAAAAAAATCTCTATTGGAGTATAATTGCTTTACAATGTTGTGCCAGTTTCTGCTGTACACAAAGTGAATCAGCTATATGTATACTTATACCCCCATATCCACTCCCTCTTGCTTCTCCTTCCCACCCTCCCTATCCCACCCCTCTAGGTGGTCACAAAACACTGAGCTGATCTTCCTGTGTGATGCAGCTGCTTCCCACTAGCTATGTATTTTACATTTGGTAGTATATATATATCAATGCTACTCTCTCACTTCGTTTACTTCTGATCTGATCTTTATGATTTCTTTCCTTCTGTAACTTTTGTTGTTGTTGTTGTTGTTGTTGTTCTTATTTCTCTAATTGCTTTAGGTGTAAGGTTTGGTTGTTTATTTGCTATTTTTCTTGTTTCTTGAGGTTTCTCAACTTCCCTCTTAGAACTGCTTTATCTGCATCCCATAGGTTTTGGGCTGTCGTGTTTTCATTGTCATTTGTTTTTAGGTATTTTTTGATTTCCTCTTTGATTTCTTCAGTGATCTCTTGGTTATTTAGTAGCATATTGTTTAGCTTCCATGTGTTTGTATTTTTTACAGTTTTTTTTCCCCTGTAATTGATATCTAGTCTCATAGCATTGTGGTCAGAAAAGATACTTGATACAATTTCAATTTTCTTAAATTTACCGAGGCTTGATTTGTTACCCAAGTTATGATCTATCCTGGTGAATGTTCCATGTGCACTTGAGAAGAAAGTGTGTTCTGTTGTTTTTGGATGGAATGTCCTATAAATATCAATTAAGTCTGTCTGATCTAATGTGTCATTTAAAGCTGATGTTTCCTTATTTATTTTCATTTTGGTTGATTTGTCCATTGGTGAAAGTGGGGTATTAAAGTCCCCTACTATGATTGTGTTACTGTCGATTTCCCCTTTTATGGCTGTTAGCATTTGCCTTATGTATTGAGGTGCTCCTATGTTGGGTGCATATATATTTATAATTGTGATATCTTCTTCTTGGATTGATCCCTTGATCATTATGTAGTGTCCTTCTTTGTCTCTTATAGTAGTCTTTATTTTAAAGTCTATTTTGTCTGATATGAGAATTACTACTCCAGCTTTCTTTTGATTTCCATTTGCATGGAATATCTTTTTCCATCCCCTTACTTTCAGTCTGTATGTGTCCCTAGGTTTGAAGTGGGTCTCTTGTAGATATCATATATATGGGTCTTGTTTTTTTATCCATTCAGCCAGTTTGTGCCTTTTGGTTGGAGCATTTAATCCATTTACATTTAAGGTAATTATTGATATATATGTTCCTATTACCATTTTCTTAATTGTTTTGGGTTTGTTTTTGTAGGTCTTTTCCTTCTCTTGTGTTTCCTGCCTAGACAAGTTCCTTTAGCATTTGTTGTAAAGCTGGTTTGGTGGTGCTGAATGCTCTTAACTTTTGCTTGCCTGTAAAGGTTTTAATTTCTCCATTGAACTGAATGAGATCCTTGCTGGGTGGAGTAATCTTGCTTGTTGGGTTTTCCTTTTCATCACTTTAAATAAGTCCTGCCACTCCCTTGTGGCTTGCAGAGTTTCTGCTGAAAAATCAGTTGTTAACCTTATGGGGGGTTTCCTTGTATGTTATTTGTTGCTTTTCCCTTACTGCTGTTAATATTAGTTTTTTGTATTTAATTTTTGATAGTTTGATTAATGTGTGACTTTGTTTCTCCTTTGGTTTATCCTGTATTGGACTCTCTGCACTTCCTGGACTTGATTAACTATTTTCTTTCCCATGTTAGGGAAGGTTTCAACTATAATCTCTTCAAATATTTTCTCAGACCCTTTCTTTTTCTCTTCTTCTTCTGGGACCCCTATAATTCAAATGTTGGTGCATTTAATGTTGTCCCAGAGGTCTCTGAGAGTGTCCTCAATTCTTTCATTCTTTTTCTTCTGCTCTGAAGCAGTTATTTCCACTATTCTATCTTCCAGGTCACTTATCTGTTCTTCTGCCTCAGTTATTCTGCTATTGTTTCCTGTTAGAGTATTTTTAATTTCATTTATTGTGTTGTTCATCGTTTGTTTGCTCTTTAGTTCTTCTCAGTCCTTGTTAAACATTTCTTATATTTTCTCTATTTCTGAGATTTTGGATCATTTTTACTATCATTACTCTGAATCTTTTTCAGGTAGACAGCCTATTTCCTCCTTGTTTTTTTGGTCTGGTGGGTTTTTACCTTGCCCCTTCATTTGCTGCATATTCCTCTGTCTTCTCACTTTGTTTAACTTACTGTGTTTGGCGGTCTCCTTTTCACAAAATAGCATCTTAAAGCAACAAACATTATTTATCTCACAGAGGTTGTGAGTGTCAGGAATCTAAGAATGGTTTAGTTGGATGATTCTGGATCAGGGTTTCCTATGAAATTGCCTTCAAACTGTCTCTGAAGACTTGAATGTGGTTGGAAAATGCCCTTCAACACTAATTCTCATGGTTGTTGATAGGAGGCTTCAGTTTATCTCTCTCCTCTTGCATTTTACTATAAGCAGCAAGAGAAACAGGCAACACTTTCAACACTTTGCTTGGAAATCTCAGCTAGATTACCAAGTTACTATAGGCAACACTGATGCTAAGAATGTCTGCCACTACAGAGCAAGGATCCCCTTTCCTCAAGTTTCCAATAACATTTTACTTCCATTTCTACAAGCCCTTTCTGGGAGCCTTGTTGAAGACCACATGACTTTAAGGCTTCAGTTAACAGCTTCTTCAAGGGTAGCATTTGAGTAGTGATCTAAAGGGAGTAAGGGAGTAAATTACACAGCTATCCAGGGGAAGAACATTCCAATTAGAGGAAGCAGAATGCATAGATGCACTGGAGTAGAGGTGCTCGATATGGTCAAGAAAGAGCACAAAGGCAAGTATGGCTTAAGCAAAATGAATGAAAGAGAAAGTAGTATGAGCAGGAGGAAAGAGTTATAGCAAGTAGTAAGATCAGTTACAGGCTTACAGGCTGCTGTAAAGACTTCTTGCTAGTTGAGGTGGGGAGGTAATGAAGGAAATGCAATCTGGCTTAAATTATAAAAGAATCACCCTGGCTGCTATATGGCGTATCACTCCATGTGAGGGGTGTGTGTGTGTGTGGTTGCGGTATAAAAGTGGGCCAGTTATGAAATATTATAATCTAGTGCAAGATGATGGTGCCCTAAGCTTGGCTCATAACAGAGATTTAGCAAGAGAAATTGCTGAATTTTTAATATTTCTAAAGGAGTATCTTGAAGCTTCTCTTCTTGTGCATCCATATTACATACTACTGGGGAGTTGATGACAAATCATAATTTTATAACTCTCAAGACTCGAGATCTTTAGCATTTGATTGTAAAACCAAAGGTATGTATTTGTAGAATATCAGATTGTAATCCTGTTAAATAGATCATTGGACCATTCTGTTTTATAGCTAAAGTTTGAGGTTAAAGTATAAGTCAATAAAAAACACATGTGCATTGTACAGATGAGGCACCTTCAAACTCAAGTTTGGAAATTGAAAATTCCGTTGAATATTCCTTTATTCATATTTTTATAAATGAACTTGTTCTAATGTATATATATGTGTGTATATATATATATATATATATATATATATGAAAACCTAAAGGTTTTGACCTAAAGGAAAGTTTGGCAGATGAAAAGGGAAGATGACACCTGATAACTAATGGAATAGTAAAAGCCAAGTGCCTTGATGTCTGTGTTTATCAGATAAGGGATAACTAATAACTGAAATCGCACATCTGTAGTCAACCTTCAATGGTTGTTAATGCATAGATTGCCTTACCATTAACTATGATTTAAAAATATATTTAGGAACAGCTACCTTAACTATGATTTAAAAATATATTTAGGAACAGCTACCTTAAAATGTATAAAGGCAAAGAATTTGTGAAAAGTGAAGTATTCTGGCTAGGAAAGCTGCTGGTTTGTAAATAGTATTTAAAAGACAAATTCAAAGTAGTTAGTAGTATAGCTTCTATCTCTTTTATCATTACTGTATTGAACGTCCAATAGAAATGCTTTAAATTTTATTGTAAAGTAAAAGTGCATAGAACAGATCCCAGTTATGGAGAAGCCCCAATTGTTCCAGGTATGGTCCAGGACTACTGGCCCTCATTTGACCCCCAAGTCTATTCTGCATCTATTTATACCCTAACCCTTGTGTAAGAAGAGATTCTAGTAATCTCTAAAGATTGTTCCCTAGCACCCGGAGTCATCCTTCGCCTATGAGTAGTCCTGTCATATGCTTATTTTGGATACTGTTCTGATGTCTAGTACTACAATTTATCTCCGTTTTCCATGATGCACTACCAGCCATGTTGTTAGATTATTTATTAGATAATTGTTAAGTTTGCAAGGAAACTTTTCACCTGAAGTTGTAAATGATATTTGAGGGGTATTGGAGGCAGTTCTTGAAATGGAGTAGGACTTCATAAAGTGTTTCTTTAATGATGGGCATCATCTTTTTATAGAATACATCTGTGTTATAAATCTTGCTCCAATGACCAAAGTATTTTTGACGTTTATTCTTTTAACAAAACCAGCATTGTTGTTGTGATATGTGCTTGAAGAACGGCTAGATGCTACACATGTTTAATGGAGGCTTAAGGTTATTTTTAAAACAGGAGCTTAGGGCAGTTTTATCTTCCCCTATTGTAATACTTCAGTCCTTTGTTGCTAACTTCACCCTCATACTTAGGGATATACTTTTAATGGGATCTTTTAGGTGGTTTGATACTGCCAGTGGAAGGTTCAGATTCACATTTAATTGATATTAATAATAATTGAATTAATACTGTTTACCGGGCACTGTGCTAGGTACTTTCACAGGTTATGTAATTTAGTCCACAAGCAGGCATGATTTAGTACTATTAAAGGGAAACTAAAACCTGGCGAGGTAAAATAACTTGCTTGAAACATCACAGACTCTGTTTAGACTTAGGTTTTTATTCTCAGTCCAGTATTCTCTGCCATCTACTAAGGCTCACTTATTCTTCTGCAAGGAGGATTCATGTCCTTAACCACTAGTCTTAAACATCTGTGACAGTTATCATCAGAGATGACCTGCTAATCCTATTGTGTTCTGGGTTATTATTTCTAGAATGCCATTTTAGTCTGAGTATTAAGGGTGTAAAAGTAAGCACACAGATACATACCACAGTTAATGATTCAAAATCTTCAACATTTTTACAGACAGAGCTTCATTTTTAAATGATAAATTTTTGTTTCAGTTTCTCAGGGGTTTGAACAAAAGCCAAGATTGGAACTTGGTTTTCTCAAATTGAACTAGATTAAATTATGTCTTGTCTTCATTCTGTCATGCAATGGCCTGGAATTATAAATAGTACTAATATGATTGCCCTGGTTCACTTTAATATACACATGACTACGAAAGCCTACCTAAATTAATTAAACAAGTTTTAATTTGATTTTTAACCTTTTAAGCAGCCCAAAATAAGAGAGAAGATCTAATTTGGAAAATAGAGATGCCCAGGATGCCAAATCAAATTTAATCCACATGACAAGTCAGATATTGACTGGAGACACATTTCTATGGACCAATTTATGCCCTTAAGAGAGATAAAAAATGTTAACCCTGTACCTTAGAGGGTTGGAATTGGGAAATGTTTATTGATAGACCAAGGAACCGGGGTTCAGCATCAGTGGATAATACATCTGCTCCAGGATGTGCACTTATTTTCTATGAAAAGCCGTCTCTACTTTTCTTTATTTTCCTTTATATGTCTTTCTCAGCACCATACTTGGTAGAAAGATTTTATTGGAGGTAGTGCTGAAGGCAGAGTTGGAACTTGAGAAATTGTTTTGATTTACTTAAAAAGGAAGTGTGTGGTCTGTTAATAAAAGAGTTAGTGATGATGATGGTGATGATCGTGATAGTGCCAACATTTGTTGAATGTTTACTGTCTGCCAGACCCTATTCTAAGTTCTTTAAATGTAGTAACTTATTTAGTACTTATTACAGCCACACGAGATGGGTTACTATTATCACCTCTATTTTAATAATGAGGAAACTAAGGGACACTTTTCCCCAATTAATTGAACCCAATTAATGGTAGAGGCATTGTGTTCTTTTCTTGCTTGTTTGTTTGTTATCATTCAGTAGATCTATATATTCAGTAAATGTCCACTGAGAGTTGATTCTAGAAGTACCATGGTGAACATGACATATATCTTTACGTCAAAGGGCTTAACATTAAACAGGAAGCAAATACAAGAAGTTATAAGTTCTACTTACGGACAAACTGCAGTGTCCATATGAGGGACTCATGGGTCTTAACATTCCTGTAGAGGGGTATAAATGTGTATTAATTTTAAAAAAAAACATTATATGGCAGGTGGTAATGTGTTATGCAGGAAAGCAAAGTAGATAAGGGGAATAATGAGTTCCTAAGTGGGTAATGGTGGGGCAATTTTAAATGGGAAGGCCAGGGAGGAGACAACGTCCTGGAAGGAAAAATATTTGTATAAAGACTAGTTACTAATGAGGGAGGGAGGCATTCAAATATCTGGAGAAATACTAGTCATATCAAAAAGAAAAGAAAGAACAAATGCAAAGGCCCCGAAGCAGAATAATTCCTGATATGTTGGTGAAACATCAAGGAGTATGGTTGGAGGGATGTAGGTGAGGAAGAGAGTAATAGGAGGTGAGATCAGATCGGCCATGGCAGTAGCAGATCCTGGTAAGGATTTGCAAGCTATTGTGAGTTTTTCTTTTCTTTTCTTCCCTTTTCTACTGTTTCTTTACTTTTGCTCAAAAGTGAGATGAGGAATCATTAGAAGGCTGTGAGAAGAGAGTAAAAGAATTTGTGTTCTAGTTTTAAAGTAAATTTTATCTACTGCATTGAGTACAGATTTTAGAGAGGTAAGGAAGGAAGTTGGAATACCAGTTAGATCAAAAGTTAGGTTGATGAGATATGGAAGGATTAATGACTTCGGGAGTGATAAAATGAAAATAAAACCCAAACATCAGTCAAATTTACACATTAGTAACAAGGTGATTAAATATAACTGCAAACAATCAATATAGTAGAAAATACCTTATCTTGCCCTATGCTTGGGCATTTCTATGGCCAACAAACTCAGTGAATGTTAATTAGGATAAGGTCATTCATTTTTTGGCCTCCTGCATTCGATAAATTTGGTTAATACCATTGGCACAAGCTGTATCCTATCTGAGGTGGCAACCTCTCAAAAATGTGTTAATGATTAGATATTCATGGGAAAAAAATGAGCTTTGGCTCTTATCCATGCTTTACATCAAGATTAACTGGAAATGCATCAAAGATACAAGTGTCAAGTTAAAACAGTATGACGTCTAGAAGAAAACACTGGAGAAAAATCTTCTCAACCTAGAGGTAAGTAAAAATTTCTCTGATAAAACTCAAAAAACAAAACCATTAAAAATGAATGATTTGGACTTTTTCAAAATGAAAAAGACTTGCTCTTTAAAAGACAGCTTTATAAAATGAAAAGACAGAAATACTGGTAGGATATATGTGTATTCTCCAAGCATTTTATATACATATGTATGTGCATATATTATATTTATATATATATATACACACACTTACACACACACAATGCTCTTCAAAAGACAGCATTAAAAAAAAGGAAAAGATGGCAATACTGAAAGAACATATATATGTATATAAAATATATATATTTCTTTCCTGATCTCTCTGTCATATATATTGATATACTGGTAAATATATATCAACTTAAATATATAATATATAATTTTTATAATTTATAAAATATAAAATATCAATATACATCAGATATCTATATCTGTATTTCTCTCTCATATATATTTATAGATGTGCTGAGAGATATACTGATATATATTGATAAATATATATATCAATATAATTTTATATAGAATAGGTAAGAACTCTTAAAACCAGTTAAAAAACCCAACAACCTAATACAAAGTAAGAAAAATATTTGAACAGAGACTTCTGCAAAGAAGATATACAAATGACTAATAAGCACATAAAAAGATGTGTAATAACATTAGTTGCCTGAAAAATAAAAATTAAAATTATGAGATATTACTATATATCAATAGATCGTGCAACTATTAGCAGGGTGAGAATTTTTTAAAACAGACAGTACCAATTGTTAGCAATGATGTGGATCAACTGACACTCTCATACATTGCTGATGGAATGTAAAATAAGATACCCACTTTGGAAAACAGTCTTGAAGCTTTTTAAAATAAATTTAAACATAACCTTACCATGAAACTTCCAAGAAAAATGAAATTAAGTGTCCATTCAATGAGTTGGTACATGAATATTCATTGCAGCTTTATTCATTATAACTAAAAACTGGAAATAATCCAAATATTCATAAACAGCTGAATAGATCAATTATGATATATTCATACAACGAAATACATTTCAGTCATAAATAGATACAAACTAGTAATACACACAACTATATGGATGAATTGCCAGAACATTGTGCTGTGTGAAAGAATCCAAACACAAAGGATAATATGCTGTGATATTCAATGAAGATGACTCTCTAAAAGAGACAATTTTAATCTATACTGACAGAGAGCAGATTAGGGTTTACCTGGGTTGTGATATGTGGGAAGGGATTGTTTAGGAAAGACACAGTAGGGTTGCCAGGTAGAGCAAAATAAATACATACATACATACATACATACATACATACATACAAGATATCCAGTTAAATTTGAATTTCAGATAAAAAATGATTTTTTTAAACTTTGTCTCAAATATTGCGCACTAGAGATACTTAGTACTGACTGATAAGGGAAATAGTATATGTCTCAAAACATAACACACATAAGGAGAAATATATACACTTAAATGCTTATATTGGAACTTATATTAGCAAAAAGAGCATGAATATTAATAAGCAAAGCGATGTATTAGAATAAGAAAAAAATGTAATAAACAAAATTAAGCAAAAAGAAATATTTATAAAAATGTTAATTAAGGATACAGAAAAATATGATAAAAGAACACCATCAAACTCAACAAAATTTAAAACTTTTCATAAGGTGAATTAAGGGAAAAAGAGGTGACACAAATGACTATTATCAAGATTGAAAAGGGGATAGCTCTACCAATAAAGCAGATATTAAAAACAAATAAAACATATAAACCTTTATTCCAGAAATATTCAAACTTAGGTGAAATAAGCAAATAACTAAAATTTAAAAATCATCAGAATTACTCAAACAGAATTACAAGTTCTGAATTATCCTGTAATCTTAAACTCAGTTTAAAAATATCCCACTGAAAATAATAGATTTTACTAATGAGTTCTACCAGAGTCAAGGAAGGGTTACATCCTATCTTATCCAAGATTTTTCACAGACTGAAGTGAGAAAACTCCCAAATCATTTGATGCAGTTAGCATAGCGCTGATTGCAAAACCGAAAAAGTATGATAAAAGAGTATTAATGATATCTTACATAGTAACATTGTTTCAAATAAACTAAAACATTACCAAAATAATTCAGGAATATATAAAATTACATTATAACCAATTGAACTTATTTTGAGTATAGAGGATCAGAAAACGAATGAATGTAATTTACCACATTAACAGAAAGAAAGAAATAAATGATTGACTATATCATCATGATAGATGCAAACTGGGAATTGAAAGAAATTTCCTTAATTGATAGGACTATCAAGGAAAAATATACAACAAATATTATATTTTATGGTGAAACTAATATATTCCCTATAAATCAATGTGCCTACTATTACCGTTTGTATTCACGTTATTTCTGGATTTTCCTGTGGTTCTCATACTTTAATAAGCATATGAATCATCTAGGAATCTTGTTAAATGCACATTCTGATTCAGTTCATCCAGCTGGGTTATATATATATATATATAAAATTTTCTTTTTCAGAACCTTTTCCATTATAGGTTATTACAAGTTACTGAATATAGTTCTCTGTGCTTTACAGTATGTCCTTATTGTTTATTTTATATATAGTCTTGTATATCTATTAATCCCAAGTTCCTAATTTATCCCTTCCCCATTTCCTCTTGGTTAGCCATAAGTTGGTATTCTATGTCTGTGAGTCTATTTCTGTTTTGTAAATATGTTCCTTTGTATCATTTTTTTAGATTTCACATGTAAGTGATATCATATGATATTTGTCTTTCTCTGTCTGACTTTCTTCACTTAGTGTGATAATCTCTAGGTCTATCCATGTTGCTGCAAAATAGCATTATTTCATTCTTTTTTTATGGCTGAGTAATATTTATATATGTATATAATCTTTATCCATTTATCTGTTGATGGACATTTAGGTAGCTTCCATGTCTTGACTATTGTAAATTGTGCTGCTATGAACATTGGGATGCACATATCTTTTCAAATTAGAGTTTTCATCTTTTCTGGATATATGCCCAGGAGTGGGATTGCTGGATCATATGGTAACTCTATTTTTAGTTTTTTAAAGAACCTCCATACTGTTTTTCATGGTGGCTACACCAATTTACATTCCCACCAACAGTGTAGCAGGGTTCCCTTTTCTCCACACCCTCTCCAGCTATTATCTTTTTTGAAAAAGTGGGTTTTTTAAAATAGAAATTGATAGGCTGATTCTAAAATGAATAGAGTAAGGAAAAGGGCTAAAAATAGATAAGACAAACTTGAAGAAAGAAAACAAGGTGAAGAGGTTTGTTCAAACAATATCAACTCTTATAAATCTAGAATAACCAAGGAAATATTGGTTCATGGATAGACTAATAGAAAAATGGGAAAAAATAGGGAACATGGAACCAGACACACATACAGTCTTGAAAAGCTAGTATGTTATGGGCATTGTTCTGTATATCAAAGGTAATCAATGAACTATTTGATAAATTGTGTTGGAGAAAATGTTTGTATATATACATATATGTATATACACACACATACAATACATATATAATATATACATTATATATAATGTTCATATACTTGGTAAAAAAAAATACTTTCTGAGCGATTAAAGGTTAATTTGAAAGGCAGAATACAAAACTATTAAAAGACAATATAAAAAAAGACTTTTATGATCTCACAATGGCTATAAATTTTTTAGGATGCTAAATAAAGAAAATACTCTGATAAAAACAAGATTTTAAAGTTTGAAAAATCTTAAATTAGAAAATTAGAGTATACATGTCTTAATTAGGGGAAGATGTTTGCACCACAAATAATAGCAAAGGCTTAGTACTTAGAATACCCAAAACTCAGAGTGACCAATGAGAAAAGAAAAACAACCCAACAGAAAAAAATTCAGGAACAAAAACCCTACAGAGGAAAAGAAATTATGTAAATCAACATATGAATCTTATTATTAATAGGCACATAGAAATTATAAATATAGGGAGAAAAAATTATGACCACCTACTTGGTGAAAGTTAAATTATCTGACTCAGATGTTGGTTAGGATACTGAAAGTTTTACAACTACTTATACAATATTAATGGGAGTAGTTTATGATTATACTCTACTTGGGAAATCATGTTAGTAAACAATTTAGAATTGTGTTGTAAAGCTGAAGATAAACAACCTTGATTGCCCCAAAATTTCACTCTTCTTTCTTACAAACCCTGCAGAAGCTTGTATATCTGTGCACTGGGTCAAATAAATAGAATGTTCACAACAGTGTGGTTTTGAACAGTGGGAAATTGAGTTAACCCAAATTTTTTTTTTTTTAATATTTTGGCTGTGTTGGGTGTTTGTTGGTGCGTGCCTGCTTTTCTGTAGTTGCAGCGAGCGGAGGCTACTCTTCATCGCGGTGCACAGGCTTCTCATTGCAGTGGCTTCCCTTTGTTGCGGAGCACAGGCTCTAGGCACGCAGGCTTCAGTAGTTGTGGCTCGCGGGCTCTATAGCGCAGGCTCAGTAGTTGCGGCACATGGGCTTAGTTGCTCCATGGAATGTGGGATCTTCCTGGACCAGGGCTGGAGCCCATGTCCCCTGCATTGGCAGGTGGATTCTTAACCACTGCGCCACCAGAGAAGTCCCTCACCCAAATGTTTTTAATAGTAAAATGTACAAATGAATTGTAGAATATTCAGGTAAGGTAACCCTATAAAACAGTTAAACTTAATGAATTTTAGCTTCACTTATCAATCTGGATGAATGTCAAAAATGTAATGTACATTCATAAAAGAACAGGTAGTTTTTACATTAAGTTAAAAACAAGCAAAAATGGATTTTACATGCTTAGGAGATACATAAATGTAAGGCAAATGTGTAAAGATGCGGCACATACTGAGGTCTTTAAAGGAAACTTATTATGCTAGTTTTTGTAAGCTGAATGTTGGATACAAAGATGTTTGTAAATTATTCTTTATCTTGCATATATACATTATATATACACACATATACATATATGCATGTAAATTATTTATTATTTTAAATGTATCATATATTTCTATAAATGCATGTTTTAAAAAGATCAAGCAAAATATTTCAAGGCCATTTTTCTTTACAGGAAAGCAATCGAATAACAACATTCTTTACCATGTACTTCCGTCTGATGTAAATACAGAAATTCTTAGTTTTCTTTGTTTCTCTTCCACTGAGGTTCAACCTAATGTGTGCAAATTTCATTACTTTTCTGTGCTTGTACTTTTCTTTTGCAAAGTGTAATGCATATTTTTCATTCACCTTGGAGGAACACCATGGGGCCCAAGTTGTAACCACTTTTCAAACAAAGCTAACGAATTCTTATTTATTCACTTCAGGATTCCAATTACCCTGGGAAAATTCTCAGATTGCTTATAACCCTTTACAGTGGTTTTTCAAGGAAACACATCTTTCCATTTTTTGAGTATTCACTACCATCATTTAATAACAACATCTGGTATGCACTTTAGTATTTCAAAGTTATTCCATACTTGTGATTCAATTTTACCCTCGTCACACCCTCATGAAACAGTGAGGAATTGTTCATACCATTTTACAGACAGTAAAGGTCACAATGCTAGCAACATCCAAGGTTAGTTAATCATTTAATGCCAATTCATTATTTCTATATCATACTATATACTGTAATTCAGTTTCTAAATGTCTTGAAAATATTCAACCAAAATTTTCTTTTATTTAAAATATTTTTAAAAGAGTAACAACTTTTTAATTATTGACATTGTCAATTATGTGGCTGTTTTAAAAAAAATTTTTAAGGATACTTAAACTCTTTCGATAAGAGAAATAGTATCTCTCATTTTGTATATAGACACTTGAGATCTACAAAGATCAAAATTGGCTTAAGGTCACTAAATATAATGAGAGATCCTAAAAAAGTCATTGCATTTCTGTTATTTTATTTTTTAAAAACTAGTTTTCTAGGGAGTAAAGTCATTGAGTAGTTTAAGGATTTGGAAATGGTGTAAAAACTTACTGAGAAACTTCATTTATAGAATCCCCTTAATTAGCAGCTTAAAGAGATAAGTGCTGTTTCTATATTCCTGGATATTTAGCCCCTAAGCAAGAGCAGTTCCAGACTTATGCTTTTTTAAACCCCTATCTACTTCCATGCTTTTTTTAACCCCTATCTACTTCCTGATGCAATTAATTAATAAAACATTTTTACTCTTAAAACTCTCTAAAATCTGTCTTCCATCTCCATTTGACTTTTAAAGATCCCATTATGTTTTCCTCTTAGTCAGGGCTCTCCAGAGAAACAGAACCAACAGAATATGTGTGGAGATATATATATGTATCTCCAAAGTCCAAAATGTGATGGGGTAGGCCAGCAGGCTGGTGACTCACGGAAGAGTTGCCATCTGCTGGCAAAATTACTTCTTGCTTGGACACTGTTTGTTCTATTAAGGCCTTCAGCTGATTAGATGAGGCCCAGCCACATTACAGAGGGTAATTTGCTTTACTCGAAATCCTTTTATTTAAATCTTAATCTCATCAAAAAAACATCTTCACAAAAATATCCAGAATAATGTTTGACCAAATATTTGAGTCTTGTGGCTCAGCTAAATTGACTCAGAAAATTAACCATCAAAATTTTGAAGGCTCTAGTCTCCAAATCACCCCCTAAATATTCCCCATACTTACAGTATAATTCATTTCAAATGCATAATTTACATTTTTATTAATCCATCTAAAATGTAAATTTGATGATCCGCTTTTGATAATTGATATAGACTGAATGTTGGTATCCCCGTAAAACTGGGGTGTTGAAATCCTAACCCCCATTGTGATAGTATTAGGAGGACTTTTGGGAGGTACTTGGTCATGTGTGTAGATCCCTTATGAATGGGATTAGTGCTCTTATAAAAGAGAACACAGAGAGCTCCCTTGCTCCTTCCACCATGTAGGAACACAGAGAAGATGGCTGTGTATGAATCAGGAAGTTATCTTGCAATTCCCAGCCTCCAGAATTTTAAGAAATAAATTTATGTTGTTTATAAGCCACCCAGTCATATATAGTATTCTGTTACCACAGTCCCAAAGGACTAAGACAATAATATTTCACTAATACAGTTAGAAAAACTCTTCAACTTATTTTTTAAGATGTTTGAAGACACTGAAGGAATAACAAGATAGATTGGTAATCTTAGGAAGACTGTGAGGAGTGTGGAGCTCTATCTACAGTTTTAAGTCTGGCATTTGGGACATTTCTTTTTTCATTGTGGAGGAGGCCAAACTCAGAGGTAGAGGCTAAGAGGTAGAGAGGCTGAGTAGTCTTTTGCCAACACTCAAGGGTTAAGAAGAGAAGCAACACTATCCAGATTATGCCCAAAAGTGGAAGCACACAAGTAAATCCCTCACTTTGTGTTTTAACTGTGAAAAGCTATACATTAGGGATATTGGTGAATTAGATGTAGGTCATTGCAAGAACTGTAGCTCAACTGGTGTCATCTCAAACCCTGAAAATTTGTCTGATCTGGAAGGGATCGTGTCTGGCACTTCCTTCCATAAGCAATAATAATACTCTATAGAGGAAGATAACATCATTTCAGACCTCAAATATTTTTCCAATTAAATTTGTGGTTACTAGAGGAGAGGTAAAGAATGGGGGAGGGGAAATTGGAAGAAGGTGTTCAAAACGTACAAACTTTTAGTTATAAGATAAATAAGTACTAGGGATGTGATGTACAACATGATGACTATAGCTGACAGTGCTGTATGATATATAGGAAAGTTGTTGAGAGTAAATCCTAAAGGTTCCCATCACAAAGAGGATTCTTTACCCTTTTTTTTCTTTCTTTTCTTTTTATTGTGTCTATATGAGAAGATGAATGTTATCTGAATCTATTGTGTTAATAATTTCATAATATATGTAAATCAAACCATCATGCTGTGCACCTTACTTATCTAGTGATATGTCAATGATTTCTCAATAAAATTGGAAAAATTATTTTTACACAAAATATTTGTAATGATAAGAATACTATCATAAGCAACCAAAAACAAAAGAACAATATAACATGGATACCAACCAGCATAAACTATAAACTATAGAAACAGAACCACAGAGCATCGGAGATTATCTAAAATAGACTATAAAATAGCAATATTTACTATGTTCCGGAAGATAAAAATACATGGTTAAAAATTTAGAAGATAACTGAATAATGTAAAAAATAACTCAATGGAAATTCTAGAGATGACAAATATAAAAATCAAATTTAACAATATAATGGATGAGTTCAGAAGTAATTCGTTTTCTAATTGATGAGGGGAGAGTTAGTACTATAAGACTGGTCAGAAGAAAAAAATTTAGCACAGAGAGGCAAAAGAATAAAAATCAGAAGAGAAGTTAAGAAACAAAGATGGTGAGACAAATGATAGGCTCTAACATAAATTTAATCAGTGTGCCAGGTAATGGGGCAGAAGTTTTACTTAAAGAAATGAGGATTTACAATTTAAATGCTATTGAAAAACATCAATCTGTAGATTTGACAAACCCTAAGAACCTAAGCAGAATAAATAAAGTTAAGTCCACACCTAGGTCAATCACAGTAAAAGTGCTGAAAAGCAAGCCCAAAGAGAAAAACCTTAAAAATATTCAGCTAGACTATCTTTAAAACTAACAAACAAACAAAAAACAGGCAACAAATAGACCAACAGCTGACTTCTCAACAGAAACAATGAAGGTGGATACAAGTCCCTTATCAGTTTCTTTCTTTTTTTTTTTTTTTGTAGATATTTTGTCCCACTCAGTGGTTGTTTTTTCACTTTCTTCATGATGTCTTTTTGTTTTTTAGAAATTCACATTCTTTTTTTTTTTTATTTTTTTTTATTTATGGCTGTGTTGGGTCTTCGTTTCTGTGCGAGGGCTTTCTCCAGTTGCGGCAAGCGGGGGCCACTCTTCATCGCGGTGCGCGGGCCTCTCACTATCTCGACCTCTCTTGTTGCGGGGCACAGGCTCCAGACGCGCAGGCTCAGTAATTGTGGCTCACGGGCCTAGTTGCTCCGCGGCATGTGGGATCTTCCCAGACCAGGGCTCGAACCCGTGTCCCCTGCATTAGCAGGCAGATTCTCAACCACTGCGCCACCAGGGAAACCCTTCATGATGTCTTTTGAAGCACAAAATGTTTTAATTACAGTTAAATCCAATTTACCTATTTTTTCCTTTATTGTTTGTGTTTGGGTGTTATATCTAATAAGGCTGTGCATATGTGTGTATACATTTATATGTGTACATATGTGTATATATGTGCATACACCTTAATATATGAATATTAAGATCTAAAATATTGTTTTAAAAATCAACAGGATTACCTACATTTCTTAGCCTTATTGTTAAATAACCTTTATTTCTCAACATGTTAATTTTTTTCCTTTAATCATATAAAAAGGTATGTTTTCTACTGGTTGTTCTTCATCCTGATTTCCAATTCCATTGACCCTTTTAAAATCACCAAGGAGCCAAAAAGTTGGCTTGTCGCTTTATAGATAAGAAATATGAGAAGTTTTGCCAAAAGCAGAATCAACATCTCCTCATGCTTTAAGTCCAGATCCTTAATTCTGGTTATCAACCTCATGCAAGATATTGAACAATGATCAGCTGTTTGTCAGATCGTTTTTTATGAAGTGTATTTATTGACATCTTATTTCTTGCTTAGGCAATTGAAACGTTATGGTGAAACAGAGTCCTTGAATTAGAATCATAGCTGGATGAAAGTTGGGTGATGGTGGAAATATGAAACTGGAGAAGTCCAGAGTTCCCAGTACAGAACAAGGAGAAATATGACTTGGGTTGGTTGTTGTTGTCAGGAAATGGGAAACCTGTCCACTCTACTATACTCTGCCGTGTCCTGCAACTTTTGCTCCCACTACTTCCATGATCATCTGTCGTCTTGTTCTCATTCAGAAGGAGACAGGGTCATAGTAAGAATTCAGAATGCTTGCCCAGTAGCAATGATGAAAGCAGATCTAAACTTGTTACAGTGCTTTGAGTCCTGCTCAGTACTTTTATTCTGTGGATCATGCATTACCTATTGAGAGGTTATACTTTTCTTTTTCTTTTTGAATAGAAGATATTCAAGTAATTACTCAGAGGACTAGATCTTCCTGTGATTCAAAGAGATATTTAGCTCTGTAATTTACAGTACTCAGAACAAATTGGCCAATTCATATTCTCAAAGTAGGAAACAATAGAATGCACAGCTCGGATTTTTTTCCTGCTTCCTAATTTACTGAATGGAAAACTAAGTCCTATATGCTAGAAATGATTTGCTAGAAATACTGTGAAGAAGACTCATTAAACTATTGACTTCAACTTGTAGCTTTGGGGTAAATGATCCTATAGACTATTAAAGAATTAGTATTTATAACAGTGTTGATGTTTTGTACATTTTGGAGTTACAGTCCAAATGATCATTTATTAAAAATTTATAATAGAATCTGGAAATGATTATGAAAAGTATTAAGTTTCATGACAAAATGATTTTAACTCAGATAATAATTTTAGATGAGATTTTTCATCTTATATTTTTTGTTTGTTTACCTAAGCCAAGATAATATGAGATTCTAACAAAATTTAGGAGGTAAGCAATCTGTGTATATAGTTAAAAAGAAAGGACAGGTTAAAATCTGTACATGAAGAGTACGAAGGAAAGGTTTGCAATCGTTCTACATTATGTTTATGTGCAGTCAAGTAGCCCAGCCAAAAGCAGCATTTAGGAATAGAAATCCCTTAGAAGAAACTTATAAGTGTAGGGAAGAAAGGCTTTTGGTTGTTATTATGGTTGGCAAAATCAATTTTAGTTTCAAAAACAAGAAAAGAACTTGACCAATAAGTGTAGGAATCTACACTTCACTGATTAGAAAGGGAATAGAACAATAGATCACTCACTGTATACTTCTTATGTAATAGGCACTTTAAGATAAAGTTTTCATCATAATGCTCAAAATTAATAATCCTGTGAGGTATTACATTCCTCATTTTCCAGACAGATATAATAAGAGACTAAGTCATTTTCCCAAGTTAAATTAAGGAGTGAGTAATGGGAAAAGATTCTGAATCGTGTTCTGTTTAAAAATCATGACCTTAATAATCACTGTTGGAAATTTCTCTGAAGTTGAGTATTATTTCCCTGTAGCTTCCTTTGTCCCCTAGGAATCTTCAATTTGTCTCAGTTAAAACAAATATTTTTAGTCCAATGACAATTTTCAGACAACATAGTTTTTGCTAACATGGATTTGGGAACAGAGGGCAAAATATCAGAATGTGATTAAGTAGGCACAGTCACTGAATGTCAAACCAAAATTACCCAACCAATCTTATCTAAACTTCCCATCAATTATCTATTTCTCCAAAAGCATAGTGAAGTTGCAGGGTTTTAAATTGTTATTTTAATATACACTGTAAAAATTTTCAAATGTTGAAAATGGAATTTTAATACCACAGATATACTGTGTATCTTGTTATGTATAATATGTATATTAGTGCTTTACACCTGAAAAAGTAAGATTTTGGGGGCCCCAAAGAACCAAGTTTTGCTTCTCTGTGGGTGTTATGGTCTCCATTGAGATTATATAACCTATGTTATGGCTGAATAAGTTCTAGAGATCTAATATACAGCATGGTGAGTATAGTTAATAATACTATATTGTATGCTGGAACTTTGCTATAGAGTAGATCTCCTGGGCTCTCATTACACCCACACAAAATCATGGTAACTGTGTGAGAAGATTGATATGTTAATTAGCTTGACTGTGGCAATCATTTCACCATATCTATATAGATAGATAGAGATAGGGATATGTCAAACATCATGTATATTTTAAATACAGACAATTTTTATTTTGAAAAATGAACATGCCTAAAGAAAAATTCTACTTTGTTGATTTCCATTGAGGGTCCTTAGCCAACAAATGATATTACTTTCTGTTCCAAATCACAACAGATTTTTGAGGATATACTTTTCAGTGTATTACAGTCAGGACATTCAGCATTTCTTACCAGGAATTTCCAAGTGACTCTTCCAAGAATGGAACTAAGAGTGAAGTTTGGAAAATATTAATTTTCTATTGAAATGACTAAAACCTCAATTTACATTTCTGAAACTTGGGCTAAAATGCATACTTTTAAAATTATAAAGATGAAACCAGATATTTGTGAGAGCAATTAGCCCCAAAGATGGGCACTTCATACATTCCTCATAATCCTTTTTTATTTCACTTAAATTTTCGATTTTATTTACTTCAGGCTCTAGGAAAAGTAGCTACGTACATGGACCTATTCTCAATACTGCCTAAAGGATTATATTTTTAAAATAATTCAGTGTCAGTGTTCAAAGCACTCTCAACTAGGACATTGCCATTAATTGTATCCAATTAATGAGATAGTAGATATACTATTAAGAACGTGGCTTAACATGAACTGCTATTACCTGGGGTTGGCTTTTTATTGAAACTAACAAGAGTCAAATCTTGACCCTTTTAAATAGACTCAGGCATCTTAGCAAGCAGATAATAATGCCTTCTGAGTGAAGGAGTAAAAGGGAAGCAACTTCTGGCTAAAAATATGCTTCACTTCCCACCCATTCATTTCTGTGTCCAGTATTGACTAGGAAAACTATTTGGGTCTTAAAAGTTTTTGGCCTTTAAGATTTCCCAATTAAAATACAGCTTCCTCAAAAAAGGACAACTACCTTAAGTCTTAATTATCTGAGACTATACTAAGAGATTTTTAACTGAGAACTATAAAATATGTATCCAAGAATGTTAGAGACAATACACGTTATGCAGAATCTTTTAGTCACATAGACACAATGCACATATACACATACATGCTGGCTAGAATACTGATAGACTAATAGAAGTGAACCTGTTATGTGTTGTGTATATATACACTATATAAGAAGGATACACCTTTCATTGAATTTTAATCAACTGTGTGCATTTTCAATGCACTCAAGCACTTTTTAAAACAAATTTTTATAAGGCAATTTAAACTATCTTTGAGGATAAACCACCTGCATTGCATGTCAGAGAAAAATGAATAACAAATCACTTGCATATATATTTGATATATTTCCAGCTACAGAGAGAATATCTCCAAAGGGGAACAAAAGTAGGAGCAGAGAAAGAAGCTCTGACCATCTTGAATAATTTTCATCTGTTTTTAGTATGTGAAAATTTTCTTTAATGAATCAGCAGTGGTGTATGCATTTTAATCCTGTTTATATACTTAAGCTATAATATCCACACTTTCTTCCTCCAAATCAACTCCTACTTTGTCAGAGAGGTGGATAGATGTGAGGGTAATTTCCACACTAACTTGATCCTGGCATGATCTTTATGCCTCATTTGTTCTGAATTGAATATTCTGAACATTTTCTGAGGTACCCACTGGCTGTTTCAATATGTAGATTTAGATCTTCTTTTATTTTTGCCAAATTTTTATTGATTATAGTTTTAAATATCTTTCTGTTCTATTAGTTTGTTTTTCTTCTTCAGGCCATACAGTTTTACTTATGGTGGACCATCTTTACCTACCTCTCATTTCAACCTCTCTTTGTTTCTTTCTCTTTTACTTTGCTGTCTCAAAAGTATTATAATGTACAGTCTCTTAGTACATATGAGTATTTCTATAGTAACTGCTAGGACAATTTTAAATTGAGCTATAATAATTTTTGATTTTCATACCTATTGCTAATTTGCAATAAAAAATGAGTATCCCAATTCATACTACACAAACCACAAAAAAAAAATGTTCCTTTACTCTAGATCATACTTGCTATCAAACATTTTTCCCCCTGAACTGAGGAGTAAATTGTGATTCTTGGTATTTTAATTAGTTTGCATTATCTTAATTACCAGAGATATTGATTGGTTTATCATGTTTATTGGCTGTATCTATTTCTTTGTAAATTATTGTTCATTTGCCCATTTTTTTATTATGACTTTTTTTCTTATAGACTTATAGAGGATCTTTAGCATTGTTGACATCAATCCTTTTACATATTGAATACCGTCTGTTACACCTATCTATATATAGATATATACGTACTTTTTAAATTTTAAAGTTTGTCTTTTGTGTTATATACATTTTTAAAATGTGGTATAACTATATTTGTTCATTCCTTTTTTAATGGCCTTTTATTTTACCATTGAGAATTCCTCAATTCCTAGCCTAAATTATAAATATATTTTCCTCTATCTTCTGCTAGTATTTCATAGATTTTTTTATGTTTAGTTATCTATCATATCAGCAATTTAAGTTTGTGAATTTGTGAGAAATAAGGAACCAATCTTTTTTTTTCCTTCAAATGAATTGGAAAAGTTAAATAAAATTTTTAATGGGGAGAACATTCTTCCAATCCAAGAAAGTCTTTTTGTATGGAAGTCTTCTTTATTTATCAGGTAAATAAAATATAAAAACATTCATCATCTATTGAAATATATTTTGTATAATTGTGGATTTTATAAAATGGATATAATATGCTGAATTTAAATTGAATACAAGCTTAATATAAACTTATATCACATGTAATTGTGTCTGCTAATTTTATTATCCAGTCTTAGGTGGAATTTACAGGGCTTTAGTGCTCAGGTCATGAGAATTAAGAATTCAATTACACTTAGCAGTGACACAACACTAGGAGTTTGTGTTGCTTTGTAGTGACCATATACTTATGGTTAACATTGTACACTGGAGAAGAATGTACATAATGACATATTATATATGAATAAGGGACGATATGAGGCCTTTGGCCTGAAGAAATCTTAGAGGATTCATGGTAGTTATCTTCAAATAGCTGAAATAATATCATATGTAAAGAGAATCGGCCAATGAATAAAATCTAGAGAGAAGCAACATTTAATTTAATGAAATAGAAAACTCTTTATTACAAACACTAAGAATTGAATAGGTGGTCTTGTGAGGATGGTAGCTTCTGATCACTGAAGGAATCCTAACAGAAGCCAGGTAGCTGTATTTCAGACCATACAAAAGGGACTGGCATTGGATAATAAGCTGAAGGTTGGACTAACATATATTTTATTTCTAAGATACTATTATTTAGTATTTTGCCATATCACTTGGAACTTTTGTAGACTCATGAAAACTAAATGATGGAAATACTAACTGAATAATTTTCTAATGAAGATGAAAGTTTCATTAGAAATGTAATGAAAAGTTTAAAGTGAATGATTGAGAAAAAATAAGGGTAGTATTTTGTAATTTCTGTTGATTGCCATAAACATACTTCCTAACATAGACAAGTGAGGAAAAGCAAAGTAGAAGGTGTGAAATCCAGGAGGCTAATAGCAGTGAGGAGGAGGGAAAGGAATGTTGACATTTCTGGAGTCTAAAACATTCTGTGTACTCACAACTCCCCTAACCTGTGTTTGCTGTTGACTTGTATGTTGGGTTCTCAGCACATTTCAATACATCTAAGTCACTCATTTCTATACGTTGTTTTAGTCACTTTGATCTTTGCTTGTAAGTGTTCTTTAATTTCTCTCAACACAAATGTAGACACATTAAACAAAGCATTATTAAGCAAAACATCCTTTAGGCTACATCACATCATTTGTCTTTCTAACTTATATACAAATAGAAAAGAGTTGTGTATTTCTCTAAGAGGTTTGGACAAATATAGGAGCTGGAATTTCAATCTGATAGTGGACTCTGAGAAAGTATATTAATCACCTGAAATAGTGCACCTTATACTAATTTACTTCATGACCCTGGTATTTGAATTTGTAGAATATATCATTATTATGGGAATTAATAAAATTTACGTAGGGTTAACTACGGAGCACATCAATTATTTGCATTTATAACATGATAAGGTGGAAGCAGAATTAGGTAACTGGGGTTGAGGCAAAGAAGAATAAAGCCAAAACCCTTCCATGAGGATTAGGCATAGTAGGTAAACATGGGCAAGGACTAGGGGAAGGAAGGGGCCACAGACTTACTGCAATGAGTCCACATGGCTAATATGTTTTTAATTAAGGTATACTTGATTTACAATATTATACTTGTCTCAAGTGTACAACACAGTGATTTCAAAATTTTTACAGACTATATTCCATTTATAGTTACTATAAAATATTGGCTATATTCCCTGTGCTATACAATATATTCTTGTAGCTTATTTATTTTATACATAATAGTTTGTACCTCTTAATCCCTTACCCCTATCTTGCCCCTCCCCTTCCCTCTCCCCACTGATAACCACTAGTTCTCTATATCTATGAGTCAGTTTCTTTTTTGTTATGTTCATTCATTTATTTAATTTTTTAGATTCTACATATAAATGATAACATACAGTATCTGTATTTCTCTGTCTGACTTATTTTCCTAAGCATAATACCCTCCAAGTCCATCCGTGTTGCTGCAAATGACGTTTTTATGGCTGAGTAGTATTCCACTGTACATATATATCACATCTTCTTTATCCATTCATATGTTGATGAACACTTAGATTGCTTCTATATCTTGGCTATTGTAAATAATGCTGCTATGATTATTGGGGTGAATATATCTTTTCAAATTAGTGTTTTCGTTTTCTTCGGATATATACCCGGGAGTGGAATTGCTGGATTATAAGGTAGTTCTATTTTTAGTTTTTTGAGGAACCTTCATAATATTTTCCAGTGACTGCACCAATTTACATTACCACCAACAATATACAAGGGTTCCCTTTTCTCCACATCCTTGCCAACATTCGTTATTTGTAGACGTTTTGATGATAGCCATTCTGACAAGTGTGAGTTGCATTTCTCTGATAATTAAAAATGCTGAGTATCTTTTCATGTGCCTGATGGCCAGCTATATGCCTTCCTTGGAAAAATGTCTATTCAGGTCTTGTGCCCTTTTTTAATCTAGTTGTTTGGTTTTTTTCTGATATTGAGTTGTATGAGCTGTTTATATATTTTAGATATTAACCCCTTATACATCATATCATTTGCAAATATTTTTACCCATTCAGTAGGTTGTCTTTTTTGTTTCATTGATGGTTTCCTTTACTGTGTAAAAGCTTTTAGGTTATTTAGGTCCCATTTGTTTATTTTTGCTTTTGTTTACTTTGCTTTAGGAGACAGATCAAAAAAAATATTGCTACAATTTATGTCAAAGAATATTCTGCCTATGTTTTCTTCTAGGAGTTTTATGTTTTCCAGTCTTAAATTTAGGTCCCTAATACATTTTGAATTTATTTTTGTACATGGTATGAGAAAATATTCTAATTTCATTCTTTTATATGTAGCTGTCCAGTTTTCACATCTGGTGCCTGCTCACTGGTGGGTGGAGCAGGTCCTGGGGCTACTACTGGCCCAGTGGCAGACATAGCCAGGTCCTAGCTCTGGCTGCAGGGCCCTGGGGGTCCCAGGTCTGGTGCCTGTGCAGTGGTGTGTGGGGCTGTGTCCTGGGCCATGTCCTGGGGCAGCTATGGGGTTAGGGGTCTTAGGGCAGCCTGTCTGCTGGTGAGTGAGGCTGTGTCCCTGCCCAGTTAGTTGCTTGGCCTGAGGCATCCCAGTATTAGTGTCTACAGGCTGTTGGGCCAGGGCAGGGCTGGGTTCTGAGTCTAATAAGCTCCAGGGAGGATTCCACAATGGTGCTTGCCTGCACCAGTATCCACATGGTATAACAAGCTCTCCCAAATTACTGCCACCTGTGTCTGTGTCCCCACGGGGAGCTCCAGTTGCCTCCTGCCTCTCTGGGAGATTCTCCAAGATCAGCAGGTAGGTCTGACCCAGGCTCTTTTCATATATCTGCTTCTGTTCTGGGTCCCAGAGCATGTGAGATTTTGTGTGTATCCTTTAAGAGTGGAGTCTATATTCCCCCAGCTCTCTGGGTCTCTTAAAAGTAAGCCCCACTGACCTTCAAAGCCAAACATTCTGGGGGCTTGTTTTCTCAGTACAAGGCCCCCAGGTTGGGAAGACCAATGTGGGGCTCAGATCCCTCACTCCCTGGGGAGAACCTCTGCAACTTTAATTATTCTCCTGTTTGTGGGTCACCAACGTAGGAGTGTGGGTCTTGGCTATACCATGACTTCGTCCCTCCTACCCTTGTGATTCCTTCTTTATATCTTTAGTTGTAGAAGATCTTTTCTGATAGCTTCCGATCTTTTTCATTAATAGTTGTATTGTAAATAGTTGTAATTTTGGTGTGCTGATGAGAGGAGGTCAATGAAATTTTCGTATGAAGAAACAGGAAAACAGGGAATTCATTCACTTGCCAGGGACAGAAACTACTCTCTTAATTTCCTTTATCTTTTCTCATGTAATTCACCCTTCCTAAGGTAGGGCACAGAAAAACAGAAAGAAATATGCAGGACACACAAAAAAAACTGTGTTAAGTTCTTCATTAAGCATCCCAAAAGGTCAAATAATGGCAGGGGGCGTATTGACATTTTTGCAAATGATTATATGAGAGACACACAAAGAAAAAGCTACTTAGTCTTGCTTAAAATGAAAGGTGATGAAATATCGCCACACGCATTTCCTGAACAGCATCTACTTGAAATTTTCCTTCCTGTCTCTTTCTCTCCCTACCTCCCTCCACTCCTCCCTCCTTTTCTATTTTCCATTCTATACACTCTCTTTTATTTATTTTCATAATTTTCTCCCTGCTGATTTACTTTGATATAAACTATAGTTAATATTAAAAAATAAAAATATTGTGAAATACAAATTGTGGACTCTCATCCTATAGATAGATCCCTTTTCTAGAAGTGAAAATTGTGCCCCCTCCTCCCTGAACCACTATGGTTATTGGGGCATTATGCTGGTTGAAGGGCAATGTGCTGAATGACAAAATAATCTCTGGGCATATCTTTTAGTTGAATGCCCAGCATGGTGCTCCTAGCACTGAATGTTTTAATTGGCTATTTTCTCCCTCTGGAGCCCAGAATAAAAGCAGTAATCTTATTTTCCAGACACTGTTAGCACTGTTTGGCATTTTCCTAACAAAGCCACAATGCTCCTGGCCTTTCATCATAGCTTTCCAGTAGTTTCTCCAAACCATTCTACTCTAATTACTGTAGCCTGGAAACATCACCTCCCACCCCCGGCAAGTTTTGCTGAACAATCAGCAATTTGCTGAGAGGAATGATGACCATGTTATATTTCTTAGACTTTCATGTAGCCAGGCTTCTTTTAAATCAATTCAGCTCTACGTCCAGTCTTTGAAGGATGGTAGTGAGGTTGATATTTCCAATTCTCAAGAGAGTAATCGTTAGCAATAGGTAGAAATGCTTCCTATGAAGAATTAATTATCATGTCTGTTAACCTGTGGATCAGAACTGAATGAGAAGCTGGGTGAGAAAAGGCCACGCAGGATAGATGTCATCTCCCCAGAGTCAGCCTGTTGAAATATGATTTCATGAGCGTGGGTTTTCCTTAGTTCTGTTTTAATCTTTATTGAAATGAAAAAGAAATGCCTCGGGAAACTGAAGTATCTTTCATTGACAGCACTGCCTACAAGTCAAGACACTATTTTTTGTTTATATTAATCATCCATCTTTTCCTCAACAAATGAGTAGAAAGAGGCTTCTTTTTCTTGAGATTTAAAAAGGTTTAAACCTCAAACAACAGTGTTCAGTCTAAATGAATCATAGTGAAATCGGTATTTTTTAAGGAGAGACATTATTAATAGTGTCCTCAACAAGTAAAAGGAGTGGAGAATATGTAGACATTTGAGTTGGACATGTACAAAGTGATACATTAGAGGCGAACTCTACATTGCATACTCAGAAGAGGAGGAAGGAAAAGCTACATAAGAAAGGGTGAGAGATGGGAGTGAGTTTACTTTAACACTGACAGAAGGCCAACAATTAACACCTGCAGGGAAATGGACCAAAAGGGCTACCACATATAATTAATATTCTCCTGAAGAACATGTGTTTGAAGAGAAGGGGAAAAATTCTAATTTCGTAATCATCATTCCATTCGCAATATCTCATTTGTTCTTCAGAGGAACTCTTGATGATACATTATTTGCATTTCACAAATTGAGTATTAGAAAGATTAAGATGGTCCCCCAAATCACATAGCCAGAGGGTGAAGGAGTGAGATTTGTTGAGCTCTGAACCCTTTGCTCTGTCTACTATAGCACACTGTCTCAAACTAAGAAGTAGTTATATGTAGAGACAAAAAGATCTTTAAATATTGCCATACAGCTTCTTTAAGCAGAGACATATAATCCTCATTAAGTTGTCTAATCATTCATTTAACATATATTTACTGTTTATTAACATATATAATGCCCCTTGGGATATAATAATAAAATGTGAACAAAACACAGTATTTGAGAAACTCAGAGTATAGAAGGAAAACAGACAGTAAACAAATAGTTATTGTTGTGAAGAATTTTCTGAGAGAATATTCCTTAACGCTATAGAAGTGCATAATGCCCCATCTAATTTATAGGATTCTATAACATGGGAACAGGAGGGGGAGATGGCAGAGGCTACTCTCTCTCACAACTTTTGTGTGTTTTTTTAATTTGCTAATTAATTAGACATAAATTAGGAAAAGAGGAGATGAAACTATCACTGTTGGCACTTGAAATTATTATAAAGCTGAAACTCAACATAGACCCTATTGAAAAACCATGCAAACAATATGAAAATGCAATAAGGTAATAGGGTATAGAATCAATATACAGAAATCAATACTGTTTACGTATATAAACAGAAACCACTTAGATGGTATATGGTAAAAGAAAAATGCTCTCATTTACAATAGCAACAGAACAAGAAAAGCATAAGACCCATATGGAGAAATGTTTAATATATCCCCAAAAATCAAAAAAAGGAAAGCTGAAACAAATGCAAACATAAATTACGTTCTGATAGGAAGGCTTAAAAAATAAAGATGCTAATATTCTCTTTGCTAGTTTATAGTTTTAACAAATAATCAAGGTTCTTCTAAAAATCAAATGGGAAGATAACAGAAATAGAAAGGAAATTCTGAAAATGAAGATCAGAGAAATGGGCTTAGTCCTACCATTTATTAAAATAATTATAAATTCTAAATAAAGAACACACAGCCATGTCTCATGAACAGACATGAATAGAATATAATGCCAGAATTAGACCCAAGTACATTTAGGAATCTAAGTTGTGAAAGGCAGCATATGTAATAAATGAAGAAAAGATAGATAATTTAATAAATGATTTTGGACAACTGGATGGTCATCTAGACATAGTTGGATTTATACCTTCCATCCTTCACCAGATGGATTTCTAGTGGATTAAAGATGCAAATGTAAAAACAATGTAAAAAATAAAATCATAAAACAAGACCATAAGATAATACATTCCTTGGGTCAAGAATAATATTTCTAATTTTGACTAAAAATTCAGGAGCCATTAAAATGGATACATTCAAGTAATTTTTAAAAATCTGCATGCCTTAAAAAAAACCAAATGGAAGAAAACCATAGCACCTCAAAAATAACATGAGTGAAGAAAAATATAAATTGGTGTAATATATTTTGAATCCATACCTTTGAAGGGATAATTTTCCATAGACAGATAAGTAGATAGACAATCTAGATCTTAAGAAAAAGAGCAGAATCACAATAGAAAAATAAGCAAAGAATATAAACAGAGAGTTCAGTAAAAAAAGGAAATACAAATAGATCTTAAAAATAACCCAGGTAATAGCAATTTCATCCTTCCAGTTGCTCAAGCTAGAAAACTTGGAATAATAATTTACTTCTTTATTTCCATTATACTACATATCCAATTTTTCAGGAAATCTTGTTTGCTATATCTTGAAAATATATCCAGAATCTGACAACCCAGTTCTATTACTGCAACCCTGGACCAAGCTGCCATCATCTCTTGATAGGATTGCTGCATTAGCCTTGTAACTGGTCTTTCTGCTTCCACCCTTGCTCTGTATGGTTTAGTCTTAATAGCAGCTACAGTGATCCTTTTAAAATATATTTCAGCTCATGTCCTTTTTCTCGACTTCTTCAGTGGCTTTTCATTTTATCTAAAACGAAAGCCAAAGTCTTTTGCATTGTCTCCCAAGCCTTTTGCATTCTGGCTTCTCCTTTTCTCTCTAACAATTTCCACCACTCTTCCCCTCTCTGGTTCTGCTTCAGTCACACTCACCTTGTAATTCCTCCACAATGCCAGATATTCTCCCACCTTGAGATTTTGCGCTGGCTGTTCCCTCTACCTGGAACTCACTTTTCCAATATATCTCCCCTCATCTTCAAGTTTTTGCCCAAATGTAACTCTGTCAATGAAGCTTATCTTGACTCTCATTCTCCCTTCACCTTATTCTATTTTTATTGCTTTGTAACAATTATCACCATCTAATACTATATGAGATAATTTACTATATATATATATGATTATATGTATAATCATTTACATATATTTTTTTTCTATTCAGTTCACTTTTATATTCCCATCACCTAGACTAAAGCTGGCACATAGTAGGGATTCAATAAGCTTCTGTTCAATGAATAAATTTAATTCTACTCCTAATCTTATAGAGAAAGGTAAATTAAAATTCCAGTGAGATGCCATTTTCATGGAACAAATTGGCAAAAATCAGAAGTTGATAACACACTCTGGAAAAACATATTTTCATAAATTACTGGTGGAAGTGTAAAATGGTACAAACCATATGGAGGGAAATTTGGCAATATCTGCTACAATCACTGGTATATGTTTTTTGGCATAGCAAGTCCATTAGTATTTTCACAAGGATGAAATGACATATATTCAGGTTATTCATTGTCATGTTGTTGTTAAAGAATAGAAAAAAAAATAATATTAATAAAGAACTGGTTGAACAAATTATAGTACATTAATACATTGGAATGCTATATGGCTTAGAAAAATAATGATTAGTTCTCTATGCACTGATATGGAAAATTTTAAATCATCTTTTCAAATTTTAAAGAAGGTAGAGAGCAGTGTGTACAATAATCTAAATTTTGTATAATAAGGGAAACTAAGCAAATATATATTAACATTTGTTTGTATCTGTCTATCAACTATGGGAGGATACAGAAGAAATTAATTGGTGGGCTTCCCTGGTGGCTCAGGGGTTGAGAATCCGCCTGCCAATGCAGGGGACACGGGTTCGAGCCCTGGTCGGGGAAGATCCCACATGCCGCGGAGCAACTGGGCCCGTGAGCCACAATTACTGAGCCTGCGCGTCTGGAGCCTGTGCTCCGCAACAAGAGAGGCCGCGATAGTGAGAGGCCCGCGCACCACGATGAAGAGTGGCCCCCGCTTGCCGCAACTAGAGAAAGCCCTAGCACAGAAACGAAGACCCAACACAGCCATAAATAAATAAAATAAAATAAAAAAAAGTCAAGGGATTCTCAGGCCAAGTTTAGGGAATGTTTAAAAAAAAAAAAAAAAAAGAAATTAATTGGTGTTTCTAAGATGGAGTTTGTTCAGAAAAAGTGGAGGGACTTCCCTGGTGGTCCGGTGGATAAGACTCTGTGCTCCCAATGAAGGGGGCCCAGGTTTGATCCCTGGTCAGGAAACTAGATCCCACATGCCGCAACTAAGAAGTCCACATGCCGCAACTAAGAAGCGTGCATGCTGCAACTAAGAAGCCCGCATGCTGCAACTAAAGAGCATTCATGCCACAACAAAGATCCCGCATGATGCAACTAAGACACAGTGCAGCCAAAATAAATATAAATAAATGAATAAATATATATTTTTAAAAGTAAAGACAAAGTGAAGCAGGAGATATTTCTCTACATACGTTCATTTTTTTTTAAAGATTTTTGAGTCATGTTATAGATGATATATTGGTATATTTAAAATATTGAATATACAAACTAAAATTACTGCAGGATAGTATACACTATCAGAGATATAGATAAAAGGACTGACTTTTTTTTAACATCTTTGTTGGAGTATAATTGCTTTACAATGGTGTGTTAGTTTCTGCTGTATAACAAAGTGAATCAGCTATATGTATACATATATCCCCATATCTCCTCCCACTTGTATCTCCCTCCCACCCTCCCTATCCCATCCCTCTAGGTGGACACAAAGCACCGAGCTGATCTCCCTGTGCTATGTGGCTGCTTCCCACTAGCTATCTATTTTACATTTGATAGTGTATATATGTCCATGCCACTCTCTTACTTAGTCCCAGCTTACCTTTCCCCCTCCCTGTGTCCTCAAGTCCATTCTCTGCGTCTGTGTCTTTATTCCTGTCCTGCCTCTAGGTTCAACAGAACCTTTTTTTTTTTTTTTTTAGATTCCTTTTTATTCACATTCTAAAGAGTAATAGAGGGGCAGAAGTCTTCTTTAGAACTTAGAAATTTGTTAAACTTTTGAGAATAGATTAAAGAAAATCAATATGTAAATGGATGAAATCAACCATATGGAAAAGCACCCACCTAAGAAATTATTTCTTAGAAATAGGTGGTCTTAATCAAGAGATGCAGGTGTAGTTTCTATCTGATTATGACTGCATTAAGCATGTTTAAATTGTGACTAAGACAATGTTGTTAGTAAAGTAAAAGGAAAAGGATATTTACAGAAGGTAGATGGCTGACTAGAAACATGGAAATGCCAGAGTCAGAAAGAGAAGCTGACACTTCATTCATTCCTCAGTGTCCCATGGTGGGGAGCCTCTGAACAATGGTCATTAGCTAAAGGTCTGCTCAGTGTATGCACTCACTCACTGTACAGATGAATGCCCAGACTACTAAAGCCTTACGTCAAAATCCATTGCAAATATCTCACTCCATTGCCCTACTTTAATTAAAAACAACTTTCTAGTTATTATCAGATGCAACTGTCTGAGAGTGAATATAAAGCTAATTTGAACATTCCATTCTACTTGATGATTATATTTTTCAATGGAAATTAATACATGTGCATTTTGTTCTTTTGAGATTTTGGTTAATATAAGTCTATCTCCCTGACTTTGATTATCTTAGGGATACTAACAAATGCTGCAAGCCCATGAAACTGAAGGCTAGGTGCAGAATTCATTTCATATCACCAAGGTGTTGCCAGAAGGAATTGTCTGGATGACCAGCCACTGACATTACCGATGTCACCTTGTAGCATTATGCCCCTCCTACTACAATAATTTTAAAAAGGTAATTGGAGAGAGGAGCACAGGATGGAAAGAATGAGATAACTGAGTTAACTCCCAGTGTGTCCCAGTTTTTAAAATGCTATTAGGATGAAAATGTGAAAAATTTACTTGTTCCCTAAAATAACTAGCCTTCAAGGTATAACTCAGAAAAAGAGAAGAGATTCTCTCCCATTCCATTAATACAGAACAATCATAAAATGCACTGTTAAATAAACTACTAAGTAGAGCACTCTTCATAAAAAAAAAAAAAAAACTTAAAAAGTTGAATTTCTTCCTTCTCAGTTACCATGCAAATACAAATTGATAAAGAGACTCCATGTCTCTTTCTGTTGATGACCACTCAAACAAATAGAATATTGCATTAGAAAAAAACCCAACACTTCACACAGTATGACATTTTTCAAAATATGGGTGTAATGACTAATAGGTTTCTTTAAGTATGGGATTATGGAGGTGGAAAACTTATAAGAACACAGTTCTAGAAGCTCCTAGTCCCCAGTTATCCAAACAATTTTCTTTAGGGGTTTTTATTTCATTTCTGTTAAACTATTTCCATTTAAACTTTTTCCCATGGGGAATTTTTCTTCTTTGCCTCAGATGATGAATTTTTAACGAATCAAGTGTTTATTGAATACTAGAGCATAGGTAGGGTAAGAAACTGAGGAGACCTCTGTTCTAAGTCCTGCCTGTCCCTTAAAGCTACTTGTCCTTCTGGACCATTTGATCTCTCCTTCCTCCCAAACTATAACTTACTGACTACTAAATGGCTTTTGCTTTCTTTCTTTCCATCATTCCAATGCTATTTACTTATTATTGCAGACAAAAAATACTACCTTACATAATTATGTAGAGAATTAAATGAAGTAACAGTTGTAAATATATAAGGAGATGCTCTGTTTTTATTTTCTATACCAGGCACTATGCTAAGCACTTCACAAATATTACCTCCCTCCTATGGTGCTCAAAATCACCTATTGCATTCCCATATCGATTCTAATTGATTGAAGTCCTGTAGGTTGATGATGTCCTTTTTGGAAAAAGCCAAGGAGGTTTATGAATACACTGGTCATATGCTTTGGGTTTTTCAGAGTAGTTCTCCCAATTACAAATATATTAACAAGAGTTTATTAGGTATTCTGAAATTTATGGAATTAACTATGCAAATAATAATACATTACTATTAATTAATTATGCAATTCTAGGCCCAGTCCACATGTGTATAAAATTTGTAGATTTCAACTTTGGTACGTTACTTGCAAATTGGCTTTTCTCTTTTGGGGACTTAGATGCTCACTTTGCCATGGGGATGGGGAATTATTAGAATATCTGAAGTTTGTGGTGTATACTTTGAAAATTTCATGTATACTTTGAAAATTTTTATCAATATTTATTATAATTTTGATACTTTGAAAATGAAAAATGAAAAAGAAAAAAAAATTTTCTTAATATGGGCTACAAGAATGCGAAACTCTACAAAATCATCTTGACTGGTAGACCATAGGCTTAAAAACACTGACACAATTAAGGAGCTCTTGCAGAGCAGTAGAAGCAGACACAGGAGATCAGGATTCAACTAACCAGTTCTGTTTAATTTGCCTTTTTCCTACTCACATTTAGTTCCATCTTAGCCACTTTTTCCTTGAAAAATCGTTTTCCCTATTTGAAATATGAAATTTAGAAGACTATTTTAGACTTGAGTACTGACGATTTAGAGAATGGTTCAATTGGTTAGGGGTTTCTCTCACTGTTGGAAAAGTTGTAGATAGAGTTAGGCTGGATAAAAAAGATAATTCATGTACAGTAAATAGCTGCAAAGAATGTGACCATAAGTCATAGGAGAAGGGTGGAGGCATTGTTTTCCAACATATTTTTGGCTTTAATAATTAGGTCTTTTGAATAGAAAATTGCTGGGGAGGAAAGCCAGATTGTAGGACAAAGTCAGTGGTTAATGGCAACAGCTGGCAGAGATCACTTAAGTGTGAACCCACTCTTCCAAGACTGAAAGGATTAAAGGCAAAAAACAGAGAGAGAAATGTGTTGAAGTAGGAGACAGAGACAATGGAAAATGTAAGTTCTATGTGCAGTAGCATTAAAAAAAGGAAGAGGTAAACTCAACTTTAGAGGCTGAAAGGTGAATTAAAAATGGTTGTGGAAATAATAAAAATGAGTGGAATTTTTTTTTTCAAAATGGAAATGCAATCTTTTGCTTTATTCAAATATATAAAACCACCATGACAAAAACTGAATTAGACCCAGGAAATCTCAATGAATTAAAAGAAACCTAAGTCCTGTGGTCATAAAGAGAGGTCATGTGAGAGTTGATTTTTTTAGCTTGAGTCTTAAGTACTATGCTCCTGCTATCACTTCCTCCTACCAATTCTTTTCCTCGTATTTGAGACTTCCTGTAGGCTTTAGCAACACTTTTTCATGCTGGTACCTTTTCAGCAATAGGTGACCAGGTTCTTCCACGAGTGTCAATGAATAAATCCCCCCAATCCCTGAAGTATAATTTAAAATGTGGAGATATGCTCCTAGGGCTTCCTAATTTGCTGAATAATTTATGGGTAACATTTGCAGATGCCATACCTCATTCTCTCTATGCTAGTGATATCTTCCCAGAGTTCCTACAAATCTGCAGAACATAGGTAAAAGTCAATCAATCACTCTGAACACACACACTACAGTTATATTTCAATATTTGGATTTTTTTTTTCAGAAGATTTAGTGAATTACGTCTACCTCCCCCTTCCCCACCCCCCTAAAAAAAGCAAGCCATTTGTTTCATTAACTATTAGAAAATAATTTTCCCAGTGAATTAAAAAGCCAATTTTACTAATCATTAAATGATTGTCTGTATTTAGGTTTATTTTGGGAATTGTTAATTTCTTCCAGTATCATTTAGTATATTCCTTCTTCAATACGCAGTTGTTTTAATTATAGGAATTTATACTATATTTAACATGACAAGGCAATTTCTCCCTCATTATTCCTCTTTCCAGAGTTTTCCTGGCTATTGTAACATATTTATATTTTCACATAAACTTTAAAAGTATTTTGAAAATTAACAAATAAATAATATTTCCCAAAATAATATTTAATTGAGATGTCATCAGATTTATAGATTTTCTTATGGATAATATGTTTACAATTTTTGCCTTTCTTAAATTAGTTTAAATGACACCCAGTAAAGTTTTGTAGAATTTTTATAAGTTCTATTCATTTCTTGGGAAGATATAGGTATTTATATTTCTTAGGTTACTATTTTAAGGGAGAGAAATTAATTTATTATATTTCCCCACTGGTATTATTTATAATATTAAAAACCATAGTACTCTGTAGATTCATTTAGTAACTGGCTAAATTACCATTTTTGTGTGTGGTTTAAGATAGAGGTCCAATTTCATTCTTTTGCATGTGGATATCCAGTTTTCTGAAGCTCGTTTACTGAAAAGACTATCCTTTCCCCAGTCTGTATTCTTGTTAAACATTTGTTGGTCATATATGTGTGGGTTTATTTCTGGGCTATCTATTCTGCTCCATTGGTCTATGTTTCTATTTTTATGCAGTACTGTACTGATTTGGGTACTTTTCCTTTGTAATATAATTTGAAATCAGGAAGTATGATGCCTCCAGCTTTGTTCTTCTTTCTCAGGATTGCTTCAGCAATTTGGAGACTTTTGTTGTTCCACATGAATTTTAGGATTCTTTTTTATATTTCTGTGAAAAATGCCATTGGAATTTTGATAGGGATCACATTGAATATGTAGATATCTTTGAGTAGTATGGACATCTGAACAATATTAATTCTTCTTATCATTGAGCACAGGATATCTTTTCATTTATTTGTTTTTCTTCATATTCTTTCATCAATATCTTACAGTTTTCAGTGTGCAGATCTTTCACTAGCAATATTGGCTAAAATTATTCCTAAGATTTTATCCTTCATGATGCTATTGTAAATGGGATTGTTTTCTTAATTTCATTTTTGGATGTTCATTGCTTTGTAAGCTGATGTATCTTGAAGCTCTATTTAATACTCTGTAATGGCCTATATGGGAAAAGAATTTTTAAAATGAGTGGATATATATATATATGTATAACTGATTCACTTTGCTGTACACCTGAAACTAACGCAACATTGTAAATCAACTATACTCCAATAAAAATTTTTAAAAAAACAAAAATGTAATTTATCAGTTCTAACAGTTTTTTTGGAGTATTTAGGGTTTTCTATATATAAGATCATGTCATCTGCAAAAAGAGGTAATTTAACAACTTCCTTTTGATTTGGATGACTTTTATTCTTTTTCTTGCCTAATTGCTCTGGCTAGAAACCCCAGTACTATGTTGAATAGAAGTAGTGAGGGTAGGCATCCTTGTCTTTTTCCTAATCTTAGAGGAAAAGCTTTTGGCTTTTCACCATTGAATATAACGTTAGCTGTAGGCTTATCACGTGTGGCCTTTATTATACCTTCTGTACCTAACATGTTGAGATTTTTTTTTTTTTAATTTTGAAAGTGTTGAATTTTGTCAAAAAAAGGTTTTTTGCATCTGTTGAGTTGATCATATGATTTTATCCTTCAAGCTATTAATATGGTATATCACACTTATTGATTTGCATTTGTTGAACCAATTTGTATTCCAGGGACATATCCCGCTTTTTCTTAGTGTATGATCCTTCTAATGTGCTGTTGAATTCTGTTTGCTAGTATTTTGTTGAGGATTTTTGCATGTATGTTCATCAGGTATATTGGCTTGTAATTTTCTTTTCTTGCAGTGTGCATGTCTGGCTTTGGTATCAGGATAATGCTGGTTTCATAAAATTAGTTTGGAAGTATTCAGTTTTTTGGTAGCTTTTGGGAGGATTGGTATTAATTCTTATTTGAGTGTTTGGTAGTATTCACCAATGAAATCATCTGGTCCTTAGGTTTTCTTTTGGGGGAATTACTGACTCTGTCTCTATACTCATTATTTGTCTTTTCAAAATTCCTATTTCTTCATGTTTCAGTCTTGGCAGGTTATATGTTTCTAGGAATTTATTCATTTTTTTCTAGGTCATCCAATTTGTTTGCATTTGCAGGCATACATTAGAGATATTGTGGGTTTAGTTCCAGACCATCACTGTAAAGCAAATATCACAATAAAGCAAGTCACATGATTTTTTTTTCCTAGTGCATATGCAAGTTATGTTTACACCATACCATAGTCTATTATGAACAATAGCATTATTTCTAAAAAGGCAATGTGCATACCTTAATTAAAAATAGTTTATTTCTAAAAAATGCTAAGCATCATCTGAACCTTTAATGAGTTATAATCTTTTTGCAATAGTAACATGAAAGATCACTGATCATCATAACAAATATAATAATAATGAAAAAAGTTTGAAATGTTGTGAGAATTACCAAAATGTGACAAAGAGACATGAGGTGAGCAAATGTTTTTGGAATAATGGCAGTGATAGACTTGCTTGACATAGTGTTGCCATAAAGCTTCAATTTGTAAAAAACACAGTATCTGTGAAGCACAATAAAGCAAAGCACAAAAAAACAAGATATGCCTGTAATTGTTCATAGTAGTCTTTTATGATCCTTGGTATATCTGTGGTATCAGTTGTAATGTCTCCTCTCTCATTTCTGATTTTATTTGTTTGAGTTCTCTATCTTTTTTAAAAATTTAATTTAGCATCCAATTTTGTTTGTCATTTCAAAAAACTTAGTTTCATAGATCTTTTCTATTTCTTTTCTGTTCTCTATTTCATTTTTTCTGCTATATGCTTTGAAATATGTTTAGGTAACTATTTCAATTTTTGTAATGTTTACCTTATAATTATATCTTCTTGTTTTATATTTAAACCTCTATTGAATTTACATTTTTTTTATATTGAAGTTATACTGAAGTTGTATTAAAATTTCCTGTCCATTTGATCTTCATTTTCTTGATGTGTTGTCCATGTAGACCAAAGAGAGGCAAGTGATGGTTAATCCAAAATCTCTCTAACATTTCAGTTACTTTTGCCTCTAATTCATAACTACTAACTGTTAAAATTAACACTAAGTAAACAAAACTCTCATTTAAAATGAAGAGAAATGAAAATTCCCTAGTTAGTCCATTTTCACAACAATTTTAATGGTATCTCAAAGGATGGATCATATTATTTGGAATTTCTTCTCCACTTTTGAAGAGTTGATAAGCTGATATTTAATTGAATCTTACTCAAAACTAGAACGAAATCATCTTTATCATTTCCACAGTTGTTCTTATTCAGGATTTGTTACTTAGACATTGAACTGGTTTTGCACAGACAGAAAACATGTTTTATTAAATCTTCTTGATTAATAGCATCTTTTAACATGTTTAAGGAAAGACATGCATCTCTTTCCCCATATAATATACATCATATGAGAGCTACCAACCAACTATTACAGAGATTCAAAACCAGGGTGAGGACTGTGGACTGAGAAAAGTTAATAAGGACATGATTTTGAAGTGTGATTTTGGAGACCCTCAGTTTTATCCTGAAATCAGCTTGGAACCATTGAAAGTGTCATGCAGAAAAATACGTCTTGAGGGAAAAACAAACAAACAAAAGCAAATGATAGAAAAGAAATTTGTTAATGTTTTTTATTGGAGTATAATTGCTTTAAAATGGTGTGTTAGTTTCTGCTTTATAACATAGTGAATCAGCTATACATTTACATATATCCCCATATCTCCTCCCTCTTGAGTCTCCCTCCCACCCTCCCTATCCCACCCCTCTAGGTGGTCACAAAGCACCGAGCTGATCTCCCTGTTCTATGCGGCTGCTTCCCACTAGCTATCTATTTTACATTTGGTAGTGGCACTCTCTCACTTTGTCCCAGCTTACCCTCCCCCCTCCCCATGTCCTCAAGTCCATTCTCTATGTCTGTGTCTTTATTCTTGTCCTGCCCCTAGGTTCTTCATAACCATTTTTTTTTTAGATTCTGCATATATGTGTTAGCATATGGTATTTGTTTTTCTCTTTCTGACTTACTTCACTCTGTAGGACAGACTCTAGGTCCATCCACCTCACTACAAATAATTCAATTTCGTTTCTTTTTGTGGCTGAGTAATATTCCATTGTATATACGTGCCACGTCTTCTTTGTCCATTCATCTGTTGATGGACACTTAGGTTGCTTCCATGTCCTGACTATTGTAAAGAACCCTAGTAAGGAAACGCTCTTTTCCTATCAGAGAAAAAGAATCTACCTTAAATGAATGACAGTTTTTATTAAAATCAAATCTTTTCTACAGAAAGGAAAAGAAACCCTAAGTAATGCTATTTGAGTTATAGAAGTAGTACTGTCATTTATGCTCCCCAGTGATCTCCAGGTAAAAACATTAGTAAGAATGATGACAATTACCATAACTGCCATTCATGCCAAAATGAAACCAGTTGCAAAACTTCTTTCCAAAGGAGCATCTGTTGCTTGGTGTTTGGTCTCCTAGTACATTTGTCCTTTGAGAACCATGGCTGAAGTGATACTTTCAGCCTGATTACATCTTACCATGCTATTTAAACAAAATATAGTTCAACGTGGGAATAAGTTAGTTACTTTAGTTTTGAGCCCTCTCTTCAAAATAGCAACATATACTATGATAGGCAAATCTGTTTATACTTCCATTTTTTCCTTAAGTATTTCTTCTTCTGAAGTAAATATGTTTAAGTGATCATTTTAAACAATCACCAGTTAAGAATATACCATGAGGACGTTTTCCCAAATCATAAACATTGCCCTTCAGAATTTAGTATCTCTTGGTAGTATTGCTTTCAAATTGTGATTTGAAAATCCTCAAGTGATTTTAATGTAGTCTTTCACAGCTGCTTTTGAGTAAGGCTGAGGGAATTGTGAGTGAGAGGGGAGACCCCCATTTTTCTCTGTGTATTTTTTGACTAGAAAAGCTAAGACACTTTACATTGGTTCTTTACTTACAATTTCTTTTGAAGAAACAGTACTCCTGCCTTAAAAAGGAAAAATATATTACTTTTTCTCTTTACAAAGGTTTTTTTTCTTTCTTTCCTTTTCTTTTTGTTTTTCTTTTTTTGAACTAATGAGCTAGAGCCATTGACCTAGTATACTTTATTGAAATAACTCATTTAATTTCGTGTATTCTCTGGAGAGTCAGTAAAAACTGGGGACTGACATGTTTCTTTTCTTACTATTCTTTTCCACAATATTATGAAATTCATCTTCTCCAGACCTATCACCACTACTTACAGACATGAACATCCTTTTTTCAGGGAGAAAGGGCAGACAGGATAAAAAAAGATGCTTGATCTGAAGAGAACTTCACTGTGGCTAGCAGTAACTCCAATTTAACAGTCTTGCTTTTGCTATTAGAATCAAGGAAAGGGCCTTTACACCTACAGTCCTTGTTCTAGTGATGGAAATGGTAGTGCCTCCAAGAGGGAAAGATAATTCTCAAGTGACATTAGGTAGAGGGTGTAGGATGTGTAGGTGGCCAAAAGAAACAAGAAGAAAAATTACATGATTCGGAGAATAGACCCTTAAGGGACAAAATGTGAACTCAAGAAGAGAGTCAGTGAGAAGATAGAGTTTTATGAGCATTTAGCAAAAGAGGAAGTTGGCAGCTTGGTAAAAGATGGTTCCAATAATGGAGAGTCCTGCCATGTGGGGATAGGGGAGGAAGTATCTGAGGCTTCTTATCAAAGTGTTACAGTTCCAATACAATTTGATTTGTATGCTTGGCAAGACATCCAGGACTCTTAAAATTTGAAAAGAAGAACAATGAATGCCATCCAAAACTTCAGTTCAAATTTTTTTTTTAAAGTTTACTTGATCTGTGAAGAAAAATGCAATACACAAAAGTCAATTTTTTTATGTTTGGCAACTGTTCTTCTCTCAAGTAATAACTTTGAAGAAAACATAATTCTGCGATAAGCATAATGTGCCAGAACAATGCAGAGATAGTCTTTGAAATTGAGTTTAGGGATCCAGAGAGGATGTTCAGCTTTAGAAGAACATAAACCATGCAAAATAGACCTATGCTTGCCTTTCCAGAATAGATGCAATTTTATCTGCCCATCTGAGAAGCTTCCAGATTCTCTTTTCAGTCGACCCCAGCATTTCTGTACTGGTTTGTATGGTCTATGTGCATGTACGCACACACACATACACCCATAAATGCATCATGTTGTAAAACAATTGTCTGGATCCTTTCCAAAAGCCAGTGGAAACCTATATGCATTGCCGATAATGTACAAGTTATTGTTACCGACCAAATCGATATCTCCTAGGATAGTGAGAACCAGTTTTGTATTCTTCTATTTTAAAAATTATCCCAGGTCACCCTTCATGTACCAATCTTCTCCTAGAAAATCCTTCTCTTCTTCCACATTCTTCTCTATCCTACCCAGTAGAATTTCCCGAAATTTCTCTATTCTGTAGAAATACATTCACACAGAAACAGACATTTTCCTTGAGTTCCCATAGTGAAAACCATGGTGCTCTGCACATGTTTGGCACAACATCAAAGTTTTTGACTGACAGGCCGGCACTCCAAGCTAGCTGTGCTTCCCAGGCTGTGCTGAACAGAGTGGAAGCAGGGCTATGAAACTGATACTGTGGAATTATTTTGCCGAGGATGACTGTAGTGCCATGGGATGATGCACATTGCACTTGAACTGGCTAAACCACACCTCTGAAAGCGGTTTTCTGCAATATTTTCGTTGTTGTTTTGTTTTTCTTATTGCTGGGGGTGGGAAGGGAATGAAGACGGAGGAATACGTCTTGTAAAAATATTCTGGGAATTCAGAGTTTCTCTGTGGGTTCGGCCCTTAGGCATATAATTTTTCCCCAAAAGGATAGTTCAAAATGTAATAGTTTTATTTTGCCTCTCGGCATCAAGAAGTCCTCTGAGTTAACAAACACAAAAATCTCATCAAATTGCATCTAATTCGTCAAACTATTTCATGACTCACTTTAGGTTGGAGAAATCACAATTAAAGGCTTAAGTCCTGGGTAAAAATGGATTTGTAGCTATAGAAAATAATAATTGTTAATGATAGCTTTTTTGGTGTTTGTCTTTTAAAGCATGTAACAGTTTCAATCATCTAGGAAACTTAAATGTCAGTAAAGTCTTTGACTTTACATGGAAATCATTTTGCTAATATCTGTAGACCCACAGAGCTGCTTTGGAGGCACAAGAGGTCTTTTTAATAAATCAGTATCTAGGGAGTATTATTATTTTCCTAAATTTAGCTATATGGTCTTTCTTTTGGGGACTAAGAAGTTAGCTAAATATATAAATACATGAATAAAAATCTATTAGGTATGTATCCTTCAGAGAAAATAATGAGAGCAGTTTAAAGAACACAGATACCATAATTCTTCAATTCAGCCATTGGCATAAAGAGAAGAACAGTGTGGGTAAAAGGCTAGTGTTCCTTCTTTTGTCATAAGAAATGGACACTTATAGACTTGAAAGATAATATCTAATTGTGTATAGTCTTAGTATTATAGATACATATTTTTGCCAGTCCAGGTTCCCATAGAGACTACAGAAAGATCTCCAGATACTCTGTGCTCTCAAGATTACAGCTCTTCTGGATTACACTGACATGCTAAAACATTTTACTTAAAATAGAACTGCTCTGTCAATGTGGCTGGGTCAGACAGGGTTTTCAGCCTAAGCAACATGCTCTGCTAGAACCAGCTTTCACCTAAGAACGAGTAGGGTCTGCTGTCACTTTTCAGGTTGAATTTTAGGTTGAGGTTCTTTTCCTCCACGGAAATATCCATCCGGAACATTTCAATCATGATGGATACTCTAATAAAGTGGGTTCTCAAGGAGGAAGAAATCTGGATTCCTTTTTCTCAAGATGCTCCTTGGCCCCTATCATCCATGCTCCAACTATCACCTCTATATACCTAGGAAATTTCAAAATAAAAGTTATGGGTAGTCTCAAAAGTTACTGTTTAGTAAATGCTATCCATTTGCATTACTAATTGGGGCCATTCAAATCATTATTTTCCTAATAATGAAAATCTGCTCTAGGTTTATATCTATACCATATAGTCATAAAGGGGCTGGCATATATTTTTCTTAATTCCTCCTTAAAGGAGATTTGCTTTTTGAGCTGAAACTTTCTTCTCTGAACATACTAAAGAAAGAGACTATGTTTTATTCATTTGATATTTACATTTCCCCTCCCAGTCTAGCATACCATGTGGAAAGCACTGATTGAATGTTAAACTGAATTAAATTTCTACAATTTATCCTATTTCTACTTACACAAAATGTGTCTCTCTGGTGTTTCTATTCTTCTCATTGGAGATACATAAAATAAATGTAATAACTTCTGAACATGAAAATTCTTTAAATATTTGATGGCACCTATTTTGCCCTTACCCTTTTGGTATTCTTTACTCCAGACTAAACATCTCCAATTCCTTTAACTGTTTTCATATGTTAGGGAATCAACAACCCTCACCACCTCACTATGTGGTCTTAGATCAGAGATTCTTAAGTTGAAGTCCACAGATATCTAGGGAATTCATACATGGGTTTCAAGGAATGCTGCAAACCTTCTGATATTGTAAATAAAATTTTGTGTGTAGATATTAAGCACATTTTTCTCGGGGAGATATCTACATAGCTTCTTGTAGATTCCCAGTGAAAGACTATCTGTGATCTCCCAAAGATTAAACATCACTGATGGAAAAGTTATCCAGTTTGTTGTTGTTGATCTTAAAATGTGGTTTCCAAACTTGTACATAATTTCTTGGTACAACCAGAGAAAGCACAGAGGAGCTGCTATTTCTCTTCCTCAAGACACAATTTTTTAATTAATGCAACTCAAGCTTCCATGAGCCTTTACCTATCATCTGATATTCTTAGTTAACACTAAATTTATTCATAAATATTTGTAAATAAATCCACTAAGTCTTTTACCACACACACACATATTCACCATCAAGCTGGTTTCCACTACTACTTTTAATTATTTAATTACTTATTTATTTTTTATATAGCAAGTTCTTGTTAGTTATCCATTTTACACATATTAGTGTACATATGTCAATCCCATACTACTTTTATATATCTTTTAGTGTGGAATCCATATTCTACATTTATATTACCTGTCAAACTTTATCATGTTGACTTGGCTCGTCATAGAGTCATTTTCTTACATCTTATTTCTTATATTAATTAACCTTTCTGGTTTCAGTCATTCACAAATTTGATAACCATGCCTTCTCTCTCATCTTCCAGGTTGTTGATCAAACCATTGACAGCTCTATATCAGTCCATAAAAAGCCCCCCTACACATTGCCTATGAATCCATTAATCTACACTGTTTGGAGGTTTATCATTCAGGTACACTGTTGTGTCATACAATACATAGCTCCCCAATGTTTTAGATGAGACACCATGAAAGATTTTGATAATGTCTAAACTAAATTAAGGGTTTACTTTACCAACAACGTGCAATTTGCTAATTCTGTCACCACAGAAAATAAGGTTAGTTGGGACAAAACTATACTTAACACAGTATAATCAGATGGTATTGTTACTGACTACTTTTCTAAATTATGGTCGGCAATTCCAGAATATCAACAGTTTGAAATAATTATTAAAAGGAGATTATCAATGCATAACACTACACTATTCCATAAAAATTTCATGATTTCACTATTTTAGAATAGTGTAAGGTTTAGGAATTTTTATTTTTAAAAATGGATTATCTTCAAAATTTTGTTTTTAAAGCAATAAATTTCTTCTATAATATAGAAACAAGCAGTTTTAGAAGAATGAGAGAAATTGACCCACTTTGTTACAATAAAAGATTGTTGTCATTTTTTCAAAGGCAGAGTGAAGATTATTTATAACAAAACACTGCAACATATAATCTGTATATAAATATAGGGATATTGAATTATTTATACAAAATTAAGCATCATGATTTTATATTTTCTCAAAAATAAATTTTTTCCTTATTTGAATGATGTACAACTAAAATAAAAAATGTTGTAGAAGGAAGAAGCACTTACAGATTATTGACCAAATCAAATATTTTAATTTGTTAATTTATTTCAATATCACAGATGGTAAAAAAATATTTATAATACTTCAGTAATAATCATATGTATAAATTACAGATGTCTTATTAATTTTAATAGTATATAATTTATGATATACTGATTTACTGTGTGAACAACTGACATCTATAAATGTCAATAATTTTCTTAGAACTAAAAATGGTAAGTTAAGAGAGTAGTTTGAATTTTGGAGTGTGGTGCAAGTGAAATAAGAGTGAGTAAATAATTCAATAAATAAGAGAAAATATGAAGCAAAATGGAACACGTAATCGGAAAATGTCTATTACTTCTTTAAAAGTCAATATCTTGCAGTGAGAAAAATTTTCCCCATTTTAGAAATATAAAAGCCTACAAAAACAAACTTTAAGGAATAAAATAAAATTATTTTTGAATATGTTTTCTATCAAAGTTTTTAAGATTGTAAAACACGTTTATTATCAAAGCACATTTAATTGCTGCAGAAAAGAAAACATGAACTGCCTCAAGAATGACCGTGATCTTGCATAATATATAAATTTATTTGCTGAAATGCAAACCATAACTCAGATTGAAAGGACTGCCATCCAGGTCTCTTGCAAAGGAAAGAGCTGGAGATACTAAGATATCAGGAAATAAACCATGATAAGTTAATTACATAGAATATGCTTCACATATTTATAGTTTGGAAAATTACTTGAGCTGTTTGGAAACGCTAAGAACATGTTTTTAGATCAAATGATGTATAAATATCTATCGAGCAAAAGGAAATTTTGAACCTGAATTTGTTATGAGTTCTTACATGCATCAGTTAACATAACACTAGTAACATCCTTCTCAAATCAGGTCCATCAATATGTGACCGCCTGCTTGTATGTTCCCAAACACATATTTCCTTTCACCTGAAGAATGGCTAAAATATCTCTGTTAAGATCAAATTCCCTTCCACTTCCTACTCTTTTGCTCACAGAGTTGCTTCATGTTTATCAGTCATTGAGTCCTGCCATTCTACTAAGGGAGTGGCTCTCTGTGGCTTTTGAATTCTGAGCTCAGTGTTTTATTTACTTATGATAATTAAAATGTAGGGAACAAAGAAAAACATATAATCCTACTGCATAAAAGATAGAGAGCTTCCCCTCTTGGTTTCACCACTGTTTCTTCTCCTATGGAGATGAGAGGTAGCAATAGAGACTATGGTGGGCATCCTTGAATAACCCGTGTAGTGAGAAATGAGAACCTTGGACTGTCCGTTACCAGTAACATGCTTGTATATAGAATTCATGGTACACCTAGTCAGTGACATACTACTTAGAAATAAAGAATGAATGGCTGTTACACTCAACAGCATAGATAAATATCACATATACAAGAATAAGGAAAAGAAGATAGTCACACAAAATATATACTGTATGATTTTTGCTATATGAAGTCTAAGAACTGGCAAAACTAACCTATTGTGATAGGTTAGAGAGAATGGTGGTTACCTGAGGTGTGCAGTGTATTCACTGAGATGGGGCATGAGGCAAACTTTTGAAATGTCTTATGTCTTGACCTGGCTGGTGATTACCTGGTTGCGTAGATACATGTAGAAGCTCCTTGAGCCACACTTTACTATATGATACTGTAATAAGACATTTTTAAAAAGCCATATTTAAATGTGGGCAACCAGGTGTAAATCAGCTTATATTGTATGTGGATATATATGACATTAAGTTTTTCTGTTTTGTTTTGTTTTTTAGCTGCTCTAGTTACTTAAACTACTACCTAAGATATTTTAAATCTTATTTCTGGTTCTTCACTTATAGCCCAACTATATTATCATTTTTCATTCCACTTTTAATTGAAACCACCTCTTGATATTTTGTAACTCAATTTAAATATCTTTTCTGAAATGGGTATGTCTTAATTTGCATTTAACTAAAAGTCTACATTTTTGTATTTGTAATAAATTTTATGAAGATTCTGGGTTAAGGCTTCAGAAACAGGGTTCAGAAAAAGAATCTTACAAGCCCTTTATTTACAAACTCAATTAATTTTGATAGGATACAAAAGACCGTTACCGGGCTTTTGAGTTTTAGAAGCCATTGTCCTTTTTCATGATTGGGAAAATCGTGACTAAGAACTGAGAAACATTGTATAGTACATCTTATATAATAACAGTAGGCAAGAAATTAATAGAAACATATTTGTTACATAAGTATAATTTTTACAATATTGTATTTACAATCTTATTTATAGTAAATACATTTTTTGGTTAGGTATCTTCATACATGTGCCATGTATCACCATGACAGCAAGGAGATTCAAATTGCTGATGAAGAACCCTGTAATCTATAATCTTTCTCTCTCTCATCCCATTACTTTTAGCTTTCACAGAAGGAGAAAGAAAATATAGAAGGAAGACATCATCCATCAGTACACTGACATTACTGGAAGATCATGTAGACATTTTATAAATAAAAGTCATATTTGGTCCTTGGTTTTGCTTTCCCAGAAAAAGGAATCATTCTCTTTTCCTTCTGAAATTTATGTTTCCAAGAAACTGTAGCATTTCCTGAAATTAAACAAAAATCTAATCAAGGGATAATTTTCATATACCACATGACACATGTGTGTGTATTTGGTGATGCCTATCTCCCCCAAATGACATAGAATTACTATATGTGATGATCAGTCATGCTCACATAAAAAAGAAACCTCTGCCTGGAAAAGTGCATTCTACCTTCCTAAAAATAATTGCCTAAGAAGCACATTCCTTCTACTGTTTAAAATCTTGTGGGAATATAATCAAACTTCAAATTTCTTGTGCAGTGAAATTTGTGGTCTAATAGGGGTAGTGGGGAATTGGAAGGATGGTTTTTTTGGTGTGAGAACACACAAATGCATTCCTATCATAAAAGTGGGAAAAGGAATTTTGTGTATTTGTGAATAGTTAAAGAAGTCCTGTATTAGTGATTAAAATATAAAGGTATGGGATAATTTTTATTTTAATGATGTAACAATACAGATTACAGATTACTAAAATTTTCCTTCATGATTGCAAGGTTTCAGAATATATGCAAAGGATCCAATGTGTATTAACCTTTAGGTCAGAATGATCATGTAAATTTCTCTGTGATAAATATAGTCTTGGAATATAATGATATGAAATTTCCATTTTCCACAATTAGGCTCATGGAAACTAAAATCTTTGTGGGATGCCCAATTATTCTACTGTTAGAGGATGAAGAAGATATAAACATCTAAAAACTAAGGTTGGTAAACAGAATTTTATAGAAATGTTTATGATCACTTTTAAAGTTTGTCCCATTTATTCAGAATGTTGAAGAATGTGTTAATGAGCCATGGATTCTGAACCATCTTCATCCATTACAATATTTAGCCTGAAAATATTACAGCATAAGTGAAATAGACTTTTCTAGAGAATATTGGAAAACATTTTAAATATGATATTTTTAGTTAAGTAGAATTAATAGCCCTCAAAATAATAGATATTTGCATCTATATTGAAAAATTATCTAGATATTTAGATTCTCTTAAATTTTATTTTTCTAGATCTCCATTTACTGATCTTTTAAAAACTTTTTACCCCAGGAAGACTTTTAAAACATATAAGCATTCCACCTGTCTTAATAGAGCTACTCCCAGGGTTATTAGCCTCTTCTGATTAGAAATTCATGCATTTGAACAGAAGTAAGGATAGTTAGATAGAGAAACCTATTGCCACTGACTTTTCTCCCATTTTAAAAAAATTTAGAATCAGAATTTTATTTATTTTGGTTTTTTCTTTTTTCTTTTCCCCCACTTTTTTTTTTTCTTTTTTTAAAGGTTTTTTTTTTTTTTTAATTTATTTATTTATTTATTTTTGGGTGTGTTGGGTCTTCGTTTCTGTGCGAGGGCTTTCTCCAGTTCCAGCGAGCGGGGTCCACTCTTCATCGCGGTGCGCGGGCCTCTCACTGTCGCAGCCTCTCTTGTTGCGGAGCACAGGCTCCAGATGCGCAGGCTCAGTAGTTGTGGCTCACGGGCCCAGCTGCTCCGCGGCACGTGGGATCCTCCCAGACCAGGGCTCGAACCCATGTCCCCTGCATTGGCAGGCAGACTCCCAACCACTGCGCCACCAGGGAAGCCCCCTTTTCCCCCACTTTTAACTCAAAATTTTTAGTTTGCTTTAGCTTGGAGAGGAATATCAGGACTTAAATGACGTTGAGCAAATCTCTCATTCTGAATAAAGCTAAATGACTACTGGTTTTTTTTTTTTTTTAATTTACAGTCACTATGCCAATATCAGTAAAGAGTTGTCTTTCAAATCATTTCTCACTGGACAACTTCTGAAACCACAGAAGACAGTGAAATAGATTAAATGTCTCTAAAGTCATTTGTCTTCAAATGTTAAAAATAAAGATTTAAAAAGCCAATCTACAATACTATTTTTCTTCCTGAAATTTAATTGCAGCTTTTGTGAGTATTTTTCTCACTCTTCTTTATTGTAAAATGGACTTGTCAACTGAAAAAAAATGCACAACCTAAAGTTGAGAATTATGTTTTATTAGGAGGACCTTCTGAGGACATCAAACCCAGGAGACAGCCTCGCAGGTGGCTCTGACCCACTGCTCCGAAGAGGTAAGGGAGGAACCGGGATATATAGGAGTTTTTGCAACAAAAACCAGGTAGTCGGGACATCAAAAGGTTACTGTTAGTTAAAGAAAGTCAAGTATCTCAAGTTAAGGAATTTAGAGCTTTTCTAAGTATGGGAAGATTCAAGAGTCTGGGCTCATTGAAATCATTCCTTTGATATGCACCTGAGGTATCTAGGGTCAGTATCCTGGTTTTTTTCCCATCCTGAGCCCCCTTTGGGTGCACCTTTGGTGGTGGGTGCAGTGGCTGAGGGCTTGATGGCGGGCATCCTGTTTCCATCCTGAGTTGCCTCAGGGCTCACTGTTGGGGGCAGATGTAGGGTGATGGCTTGATGACTGCAACATCCTTTGTTAACTAACATGGCAGGCAACAGTTTTCATTCACAGACTGTTTTTACTTTAGCAGTTAAATTAGTTTTTTTTAATTTTCTTTATTTCCCCTCAGCTAGCCTAACCACTTCACCTGAAAAACTGTTTCTATGGAAAAATGCTTTCCATCTCCCAAATAGCCAACTTATAAACAAATGTGTGCCTCACAACCTAGTTTTAAGGGCGGGAACTTATTATATCAAAATGTCTGTCTTTTAGTGACATGGTGGTGTCATTATTAGCAGTAATAACAAGTTCTGAATGCTAATTTCCATTGCTAGTAGATTTAATCACAGGTGTTAGAAGGCACCATAGAGAGAATCCATTCTCATAGTTACGAGCACTTAAAAACATATTTCTAGGTCCATTTTTCTCTAAAAAATACTTCCACTAAACCCAGTATATAAATATATAATGGCAGTATTTTATGTTGAATGAGGATGAGGGTGAGAGATTGGTAGGTAGACCTCTTCTCAATCACTCTCCATTGTGATCCCTAGAGACCTCTGAGGTATATCCATGGAAGCTTTGGATGAAAATGTCAGAGCTAGTCCATTTCATTTAAAGATATAAAACAGATTCAGAAAGGGGAAATAACTTGCAGAAGTCAACACATGAGTCAGTGAAAATAAAGAAATGAGTCTGGCCTCCTGAATCATTAAGCTATCTTGCCTTAGATAGTGTTGGCTTATATACTCTTTAAACAGTCAAGTCATAAAATGAAGCTCAAATGTGGCTTATTTACATCTAGTATGTTAATCATTTTCATATTCTCTTTCTGCAAAATTGGTAAAAATTAATCTTAAGCAGATTTCAATGTGTAAAACTAACTGACCACACTAAAGGTATTATTGAATATTTCCAGTTTAAGTCCTAAATAACTTTCTTTGATCAGCTTTCCCACAAAAATAATCTGCTCTTCACTAAACCAATCATCATAAGGATTCACTTTGGGACACTTCCCTTCTAAGAACTAGGAAATGCCATCTTTATGTTGCCCATAGAACAGAAGTAGTCCAAGGCTGCAAGACCCATTCAGTTGGTTGTTGGTTGGGAGCAAAAGGGAATCAAGAGCAGGGAGAGCCTCTAGTTATGCATGTTTTCCATTTTTAAAAAATGGCTTTCTCCACAATGAGATACCACCTTACACCTGTCAGAATGGCTATCAAAAAGACAACAAATGATAAGTTGACAAGTATGTGGAGAAAAGGGAACCCTCATGCACTGTTGGTGGAAATGTAAATTGGTGTAGCCACTATGGAAGACAGTACGGAGGGTCTTCAAAAAATTAAAAATAAAACTTGCATATGATCCAGCCATTGCACTTCTGGGTATTTCTTCAAAGAAAACAAAAACACTAACTCGAAAAGGTATATGTGCTCCAATGTTCATTTCAGCATTATTTACAATAGCCAAGATATGGAAGCAACCTAAGTGCCTGTTGATAGGTGAATGGATAAAGAAGATGTGGTATATCTACACAATGACATATTACTCAGACATAAGAAAGAATGATATATTGCCATTTACAACAACATGGATGGATTTAGAGGGCATTATGCTAAGTGAAATAAGTCAGACAGAGATAGTAAAAGTATCACATGATCTCACTTATATGTGGAATCTAAAAACAAACAAACAAATAAAACAAAGCCAGACTCATGGATACAGAGAAAAAACCAAACAGGTGGTTACCAGAAGGGAGGGGAGTAGGAGGTTGTAGGCAAAATAAGTGATTAAGAGCTACAAAGCTCCAGTTATATAATAAATAAGTCATGGAGGATGTAATATACAGCATAAGGAGTATGGTCAATAATATTGTAATAACTTTGTATGGGGATAGATAGTTACTAGGCTTATCATGGTGGTCATTTCATAACGTATACAAATGTCAGATCATTATTTAGTACACCTGAAATTAACACAGCATTGTATGTCAATGATTTTTCAATTAAAAAAAAAAAGGCTTTCTCTAATAGACATTCTTGTTTTGTTGTTTTTCCTGTTTTTCAAAGTTGGATAAATTCCCAGCTGGCTTGCTTGCTTCCACTGGAGGCATGAGCTATATCTTTCAGGTTTGTTGAAATGGAGAGGCGTGAAAAAAATCATCGGGAAATGCCTTTATACGGTATACCATTAGCTATAACAAATGGACCAATGGAATGTTCTCAATCTTCAGTTTTCTCATTATATACCCCAGTTGCTAACAAAAACTTTTTAACTCAACCAACAGGGAAATTGTCAGAAATATCTTTTAAAAATCCGGTTTTCACAAAAAGTATATTGAGGCTGCCAGCTCTTCAAAACACATACCATACTTACCAGTTTGTGAATACTTAGCATTTGTGAATTGTTTTTGTTCTAATACATTTGATAAATTGTGATTTACAAACAGAATGGGTTTTCTCAGTGTCTGAAGTCATAGTTATTTATCAAGGCAAGCCAATCCAATAAACCCTGCTTAGTTTATAATATCACTAAAATATTAAGTATTTATAATAAACAACAGAGAGAATATTATGACTTCAAAAATAATACTTCTATACTGAATTTTAATAAAATACTATTTTTAACAGAAGTATTATTATGAGTTATAGAGTTATGACAAAATTATCAACATTTTCAAAGATCTTGTTACATATTTCTCAAACTTGAGTAATTAAAAATTCCTTTTAAGGTAAATAACTTTTAACTATTCTCATTATAATAATATTTAACCTATACACATATAAACTATGTGTGTATGACATACAGCTCTTATACATCTTATACATCTATAAGAAATACTACAAAACCAAAAAATAAAATTAAATTAAAACTTCAACAATAATTCTTTTCTCCCACTAAATGAATATAGCAAGCATTTTTGAGTTAAGATGTTAAGAGCATACCTGTTTTGTGGAGATCTAATGATTTACTTTTCCCTTTCTGAGCTCTGTGAATTTTTGGTTTGTTGACATAAATTAATATGCATTTAATGGGAATGCATAATTCATACATAAAATTTGCACTGCTTCTTTTCTGATAATAGCATAATGATTAAAATACCATGGTACTACCATGTAGCATCAAAGGTTTATATACACAAATGAACGTGTTTGAACAAAACCCATCAATATATAGTAAGAAAGTTGTCATCTGTGAAAAATGTTTAAATTAGTATTTTTAATTAGTCTCCATAACACAAAAGTGCATGTGAAGCAGTAAGTGCTAATGTAGAAACTGCAGCAAGTTACCCAGAAAATCTAGCTAAGATAATTAATGAAAATGGCTACACAAAATAACATATTTTCGGGCTTCCCTGGTGGCGCAGTGGTTGAGAATCTGCCTGCCACTGCAGGGGACACGGGTTCGAGCCCTGGTCTGGGAAGATCCCACATGCTGCGGAGCAGCTGGGCCCGTGAGCCACAATTACTGAGCCTGCGCGTCTGGAACCTTGCTCCGCAACAAGAGAGGCCGCGACAGTGAGAGGCCCGCGCACCGCGATGAAGAGTGGCCCCCACTCGCGGCGACCAGAGAAAGCCCTCGCACAGAAACGAAGACCCAACACAACCAAAAATAAATAAATAAATTAATTAATTAATTTTAAAAAATAACATATTTTCATTGCAGACAAAATAGCCTTATCCTGGAAGGGGATGCCACCTGGGGCTTTCTAGCTAGAGAGCAGAAGTCAATGCCTGGCTTCAAAGCTTCAAAGAACAGACTGACTCTCTTGTTAGGGGCTAACGCAGCTGGTGACTTTTAGTTGAAACCAGTGTTCATTTGCCATTCTGAAAATCCTAGGGCCTTTAAGAGTTATGCTAAATTTGCTCTGCCTGTGCTTTATCAATGGGCCACGACCAAGTGGGCTGTTGAGACCTACTGCTCAGAAAAAAATATTCCTTTCAAAATATTACTGTTCATTGACAATTCAACCAGTCACTCAAGAGCTCTGATGAAGATGTACAATGAGTTTCATGTTGTTTCCATGCCTGCTAACACATTATCCATTCTGCAGCTCATGGTTCAAGGGGTAATTTCAACTTTCAAGTCTTATTATTTAAGGAAGATATTGGGTAAGGCTACAGCTGCCATAGATAATGATTCCTCTGATGGATCTGGGAAAAGTAAATTGAAAACCTTCTGGAAAGAATTCACCATTTTAGATACTATTAAGAACATCTGTGATTCACGGGAAGAGGTCAGAATATCAACATTAGCAGGAGTTTGGAAGAAGCGGATTCCAACCCTCCTGGATGACTTTGAGGGGTTCAAGACTTCAGTGGAGGAAGTAACTGGAGATGCGGTGGAAATAGCAAGAGAACTACAATTAGAAGTGGAGCCTGGAGGTGTAACTGAATCGCTGCAATCTCATGATAAAACCTTAAGGGATGACGAGTTACCTCTTATGGATGAGCAAAGAAAGTGATTTCTTGAGATGGAATCTGCTCCTGGTGAAGGTGCTGTGAAGACTGTTGAAATGACAAGGATTTAGAATATGACATAAACTTAGTTGAACAAGCAGCAGCAGGGTTTGACAAGATTGACTCCAATTTTGAAAGAAGTTCTACTCTGGGTAAATAACTATCAAACGGCATTAAATGATCCAGAGAAATCGTTTGTGAAAGGAAAAGTCAGTCGATGTGGCAAACTTTATTGGGTCGTCTTGTTTTAAGAAACTGTCACAGCCACCCCAGCCCTCAGCAGCCGTCAACATTGAAGCAAAACCCTCCCCCAGCAAAAAGATTACAACTCACTGAAGGGTCAGATGAAGGTTAGTATTTTTGAGCAATGTTTTTTATTCAAGGCATGCACACTGGTTTTTTTTTTAGACATAATGCTATTGCATACTTAAGATATTAGTATGCACGGGGAAGCCAAAACACTTGTGTGATTCACGTTATTGAGATATTCCCTTTATGGCAGTGGTTAGGAACCAAACCTGCCACATCTCTGAAGTATGCCTGCATTTTATTTATTGGTGAAAACTTATCAAGGGTAGTTTGAACAGTGTTTGCTTTGTTCTTTTTAATTTTTAAAAAATTTTTATGTCATCAAAAAACTTTTAAAGTTGAAATATAGTTGAAAAAACATTGTGTTAGTTTCAGATATATAACATAGTGATTTAATGTATAAATATTTTATACAGCGGTCACCATGTTAAGTCTAGTAGCCATCTGTCTCCATATAAAGTTATTAGAGTATGATTGATCATATTCCTTATGCTGTATATTACATCCCTATGACATTACTTTTATAACTGGAAGTTTGTACCTCTTAATTCCATTCACCTGTTTCTCCCACCTTCCCCACTCTCCTCCCCTCTGGCAGCTAGTTGTGTGTTCTCTGTATCTGTGATTCTGGTTTTTTGTTTTGTATGTTTGATTTCTTTATTTTTTAGATTCCACGTATAAGTAAGATCATGTGTTAATCACCTTTTTTTTAATCTGACTTTTTTCACTTAGCATAATCCCCTCTAGACCCATCCATGTTGTCACAATGGCAAGATTTCATTATTTTTTATAGCTGTGCAATATTCCATTGATTACATATCACATCTTCTTTATCCATTCATTTATTGATGTACACTTAGGTTGCTTCCATGTCTTGACTATTATAAATAATGCTACAATAAACATAGGGTGCATATATCTTTTCAAATTGGTGTTTCTGTTTTCTTTAGGTAAATACCCAAAAGTGAAATTGCTGGATTCAATGGTAGTTCTATATTTAATTTTTTGAGGACCCTTTATACTGTTTTGCACAGTGGCTGCACCAATTTATAATCCCACTAACAGTGCACAATTCTTCACATCTTTGCCAATACTTGTTATTTGTTGCATTTTTGACAACAGCCATTCTGACAGGTGTGAGATGTTATCTCATTGTGGTTTTGATTCGCATCTCTCTGATGATTAGAAACATTGTGCGCCTTTTCATGTGTCTGTAGGCCATGAATACAAGTTAGAGATAGTGGATATTTTTGTTCTGTTCCTGATCTAGAGGAAATGCTTTGAGCTTTTTACCTTATTTTTAAATTTTAATTTTTTTTATTATTGAAGTATAATTGATTTACAATATTGGTTTCAGGTATACAGCATAGTGATTCAGTATTTTTACAGTTTATACTCCCTTAAACATTATTACAAGATAATGGCTATAACTTCCTGTGCTGCACAATATACCCTTGTTGCGTATCTATTTTACACATAGTAGTTTGTACCTCTTAATCCCCTACCCCTATCATACTCCTCCTTCCTTTCCTCTCCCCACTGGCAGCCACTAGTTTGTTTTCTGTATCTGTGACTCTGTATCTGTTTTGCTATACACATTCATTTATTTTTTAGGCTCCACATATAAGTGATATCATACAGTATTTGTCTTTGCCTGACTTATTTCACTAAGCATATTATTTTCTAGGTCCATCCACATTACTGCAAATAGCAGAATTCATTCTCTTTTTATGGCTGAGTGATATTCACATATATATACATACCACTTCTTTATCCATTCCTTTATTGATGGACACTTGGGTTGCTTCCATATCTTGGCTATTGTAAATAGTGCTGCTATGAACATTGGGGTGCATGTATCTTTTCAAATTAGTGTTGTTTATTTTTTCCAGATATATAACCAGGAGTGCAATTGCTGGGAAATATGGTAGTTCTGTTTTTAGTTTCTGAAAAGCCTCCATATTGTTTTCCACAGTGGCTGCACCAATTTACATTCCCACCAACAGTACATAAGGCTTCCCTTTTCTTCACACCCTCTCCAACATTTGTTATTTGTAGATGCTTTGATGATAGTCATTCTGACATGTATGAGATGATATTTCATTCTTAGTTTGATTTGCATTTCTCTAATAATCAGCCAGGTTGAGCATCCTTTCATGTGCCTGTTGACCATCTGTACATTTTATTTGGAAAAATGTCTATTCAGGTCTTCTGCCCATTTTTTATTTTTTTTATTTTTTTGATATTGAGTTGTATGAGCTGTTTATATATTTTGGATATTAACCCCTTGTTGGTCATCGGTCATATCATTTGCAAATATTTTCTCCCATTCTGTAGTTTGTCTTTTCATTTTGTTGATGGTTTCCTCTGCTGTGCAGAAGTGTTTAGACTTAATTAGGTCCTATTTATTTATTTTTGCTTTTATTTCTCCTGCCTTAGGAAGAAAATTCAAAAATTATTGCTACAATTTATGTCAAAGAGTTTTCTGCCTATGTGTTCTTCTAGGAGTTTTATGGTTTCAGGTCTTACATTTAGGTCTTTAATCTATTTTGAGTTTATATTTTTATATGGTATGAGGAACTGTTCTAATCTCATTGTTTTACATGTAGCCGTCCAGTTTTCTTAGCACAACTTATTGAAGAGACTTTTTTTTCCTCCATTGTATATTCTTGCCTTCTTTGTCATAGATTAATTGACCATAGGTGCATGGCTTTATTTCTGGACTCTCTGTTCTGTTCCACCGATCTATGTATCTGTTTTTGTGCCAGTACCAGTTTTGATTACTGTAGCTTTGTAATATGGGTCTGAAGTCTGAGAGCATGCTACCTCCAGCTTTGTTCTTTTTTCCCAAGAATTGCTTTGGCAATTCAAGGTCTTTTGTGTTTCCATATGGATTATAAGATTATTTGTTCTGGTTCTGTGAAAAATGTCATGGGTGTTTTGATAGGGATTGCATTAAATCTGTAGACTGCTTTGGGTAGTATGAATATTTTAACAATATTCTTCTAATCCAAGAGCATGAGGTATCGTTCCATTTCTTTGTATTATGCAATTTCCTTTATCAATGTTTTGTAATTTTCAGAATATAAGTCCTTCACTTCCTTGGTTAAGTTTATTAGTAGGCATTTTATTCTTTTTGATGCAATTTTAAATGGGATTTATTTTAACTTTCTCTTTCTGATAGCTCATGATTTGTACATAGAAAAACAACAGATTTCTGAGAGTTTTTATCATGAATGGGTGTTGAATTTTGTCAAATCCTTCTTCTGCATCTATTGAGATGATTGTGTGATTTTTATCCTTCATTGTGTTAATGTGATATTACCTCTGCCCATTTTTAAATAGTTTTTTTGGAGGGGATATTGAGTATTATATATTTTGCATATAAACATCATTGAACATATCTTCTCTCATTCTGTTTTTTTGCCTTTTCATTTTGCTGATGGTTCCCTTCACTGTGGAGAAGCTTTTTCATTTGATATAATCTTCTTTGTTTATTTTTGCTTTTGTTGCCCTTGACTGAAGAGACAGATCACAAAAATTATTGCTAAGACTGATGTCAGAGTGTACTGCCTATGTGTTCTTCTAGAAGTTTTATGGTTTTAGGTATTACATTTAAGTCTTCAATTCGTTTTGAGTTTATTTTTATATATAGTATGAGAAAGTAGATCAGTTTGATTCTATGGAGCTGGCTACTCTGGGTGCACTGGTTGGCAGGGCTGGCTCCCCCCACCAGCTGGCTGTGCATTCTGGCCAAATGCTTGCTTTGTTCTTCTCATTGTGTAACTTAAAATATGAAGCAAGAATGTTTTCTATATGCCTTAGTAAATTGTCATAAATTCTTTCTAGGTTTAGATTAGCTTCCAACATTTAGTCTGTGCTTTCAATGTTTTGAAATATCCTTGAGAGTTCCTTTATTGTGGAGTATTTTACTGGTATCACTTTTGCTGGGATATGCTGTTAGTTCGTGACCTAACAGATGAGCAGTGACCACTCATGGACAGACTTTGAAAGAAGTAACATGATTGGTCATTGATCATGATACACTTCTGTTATTTGTGCAGCGATTTGTGTGCCAAAGAACTAGTAGTAATATTTGTACTTTATCCATTTATTCACAGTTAATATATAGTAATTAAAAGTTGAACTGTGTTACTGGGGAGTGGTGTTATTTAATTAAATCATGGTAACTAAAAGTCACGAATACTGAAACTGCACAAAATAAGAACTGCCTCTATGTGTGTATGTGTGTATTACATTTTTACATAGTTATGTGATAATCAAAATTAAGACTTGGATTATCTTGGCATATGGTAAACAATTCAGTACTGGACAGTTGCCTCACTTAAAATATATATGTCCACTCTGTATTAAGGTAAATGTTTGTTAATTTACATTCGTTTACATTTTTCTACTTTAAGGTCAAATAAGTTGTCTTCAGTATATTCTTGGAATATATGATATTTGAGAGAATATAAAATTGAGGTTGTCTTCTATGGATTTAAATAAAAACTCCTCAACTCAAGTTTAAAAAATAAACAAGATATTAAAACACAGAATAAAGTACTTACTTTGCAATTAATTTAATTCACAGCCAGGCTCACAGCAGTATTTTACAGCCCATTTTAGTTTTAATCCTCCTGGAAATAGTCAAAGAAAAATTGTGATGTCTTAGTTTTCATGAAACCAGTGAATAAGTGAGTGCTGCTATGGAGGGATGATCAAGAACAATTACATTTGCTTTAAAAAATACTTGTTGAGTTCTAATTTTCAGCTCAAATCTATTTTCTCTTCATATTTTTACAAAAAGGTGAATGTAAAATTACATATTTTATATTACTTACGAGATATGGAACTATAAAGTAAATAATATAATAAGCAATTTACACTAATTCAGGGTTAAAACTTTTTTTTTTCTAGGTAGAATAACTTTCCAAAATATTCCCTCCTTTTGTTTCTTACTGTATCAGATGGGAAATGGAAGTCATACTAATTTAATTCCCAAATTCATAATTTGGCAAGAATAGCAAACAAGTTAATAAATATCCAAAATTTTCATTTTGAATGGCAGCAATCTATAAATTCCCCCCAAATAAAAATTTCTTTTTTCGGTGGACAGTTTTAACGTAGCATGGATTTTCTTTTCTTTTTACGCATAACACAGAATTCTGTAAAACTTGAAGGTGGTGAGTGGATAAAGCAGAAAGCCCCAGGGCAAAACAAGAGAGCACTCACTTTCTGACTGAGTGTTCCTATGAAATTTTCTACTTTTAATTCAGTGTGTGAGTCTATCTGGGGGACTTGTCTTCAAGGCAAGTTTATACCATTTTATTTTGAGAGTTTACACTTGATGGTACTCAAGAGCAGGGAAATGGAGAAGTTCACCCAAAACTGTGACAAGTTTCTCATTCTGAAATTTAGGAATTACTTATTTTCCCAACCTCTGACCCTCTAGTCAGTAATGATCCACAATGAAACTTTTTGAATGAAAAATTCTACTTCTGTAATTAAAAAGCAACAAACATTAAGCCCTACCTTTTAAAATTAAAATCACTTCTAACTTCACTCCATATTAGGGTGCAAAATTCTTTATGAAATAGACTTTCAACTCTCTACATGTAATTTTATCTCCTGGTATTCAAATTCTAGCCCTCACAATATAGGATCCTTTTAAAAAATAATAGAATGTATTTTCCAATTTCTGCCTATGAGAGGCAGCCCCTTCTCCTCATTTAATTCTGCTTAAAATGGAAACCATAACAAAGACAAGATACAAACCCTCAATATTATTGAGATGTAATCCTTTCATTTAACTGTATTTAAAACCAGATTCCAACTATTTCTTCTTTTAATATATGCACTCTGCTTCACAAAGAATCATGGTAGAAAGTGAACAGTTACATTTTTAATCATGGCAATCCTTGACTTAAGATAGTACGTAAATTTCCCAGAGGAAAAATGTCCTTAATTAGCAGAGTCCCAGATCTTGAAACATCTTTGCTTTATATTATTTTCAAATGCTGCAGACACTTTTTAGCTCCTATTCTTCTTAACCTTTAGCTACTTTTAACCTTTAAAGTGGTGCCTTGACTTCAGGCTGGCATTTGTAATTTTTAAAATCTTCACTATAAGTTCAAGTTTCCTTTTCCTGTCCTCAAGGAATCGTCTGTGTTTCCAGAATAACAAAGCTTAACAAACTCTGGGGGGAAGGGGACTCTAAAATATCTAAACCTTGTGTTTCAAACGTTGAATTGGAAGAGGTAATAGAGTATAATCATCAAGCATGTGAACTCTGCAACCAAAGTATGTGGATATAAATTCCAAAGCCACCGTTTAGTATCTGTGAGACCATAGACAGTTATTTACCCTGTCAATGCCTCAATCCTTTCATCTGTTAAATGTAGGTGATAGAAGTATCTAGCACATGGAGTTTAAAAGAGGTGACATGAAATTGTTCCTCACACATTATGCTCAACACATGCTAGTGACGATGATGATGATGAAGAAATACTTTACATCTCTGTTTTGTTTTTAAATCTTCTTTCGGAGAGTCCATGCTTTTAGGTTTCATCACCCTCGACCAATTACTTGTAAAACATATGCTTGATAATAAACATGGCTATGTCCAGAGTTCTAGACCTTTTCTATGAAAAAGGATATGTTTGGAAGGAATTTAAGAAGTATTTGAAAGCATCTTCCAATACTTGAAGAGACTTAAGATTTCTAGGAAGCACCATCTACTATAATTACTTTTGTGACTTGAATGTGACAATTCTGTTAAAAATAGTAGACATTATGTTAAAGTTTAAAATATTTTCTTATTTTCTGTGAGATGGAGTCTCAGGAAAGAGCCCTATCATTTCAAATAATCACTTCATGTTGGTCATTCAAAATTCCCTGTAAGAACATACAAGGAACACTTTTTAAAAAATGTATTGTGTACTGATTCCAACAGAATATGTTTTTCATTGAGAAACAGAATTCACCATTTCACCCAATGATTTTTCATTATTATGTAGTAAAAGGTGCTGTCATGTAGAACTCTAAAAGATAATGCATTGCATCACTTACCAAAAAAAGCAGAAGAGAAAGGCACAATCACATCAAGTAACAATTGCACTTCTCTTTTCATAAACTATGCTAATGAAGTACTGTATTATAGTTTTTCCATTCCATTAAAATGAGCATGTAAAAAGTGCCCTTCTTTTCAAATTCGTATTGGTAGAAAGAGAAATCACATCAGAAGCCTAAAGATAAAATAGAGCATTTTAAAGGAAGAAATAATGTTATTTTGTCTGGACCTCTATTTTTTTATGTGAATTAAAATTTTAAATCATCCAACATTTGATATTTAGAGAGGGCAGTTAGTACAGAATAATGAGAATTAGTCACTGTGCATATATTTGTCTAAATGTGTAATTTTCCAAAACAATATTTCAGATATATCTTTCAGCTGCATATTTAATATCAGTTTGGTTGGCTTTCCTGTTGGTTGTAAAATATTTCATAATGGACTCATGCGGTTTCTGGTAAAATATCACTCCATTATATTATAAATATTTAGTTGGCATCTGACAGGTGATGAACAATTTATTAGGCTTCAAGAAATTTAAAAAATGAGTGAAACATGTGATACCCTCTCAAAGAGCTCAATCTTTTGCATGTGTAGTTTTATTAAAACAAGAAATTTGAAAATTTGCTATTGGGGTTAATTTTAAAGTAGTAATCTTTTCCCTAATTATAGCACCTGTTGTAATTAGTTCCGCCTGTGTGACTCCTGGCAGAAACATCATTGTGTAGTCATCTTGGAAGTAAAACTGTTCTTCACCTTGGTCTGTCCAGACACACTCAGATATTGATCAATACAGCATTTTATATTCCTCTTGATGACCTCAATATTTTTACATCTATACTCACCACAAAACCTTTCATTCCCTTTTCCAGCAATATTTTATATAAAGAAATCAATAAATAAGATATATATTATAAAAATATGACAAGTTAAAATTGTCTTTGGTTTAGGATAAAATCATAAGCCAGCAACCAAGGTCATGCTAACAATTGGACTAGTGACAGAGCATGTACAAAGATCAGACAAGAAGTTTTTCAAATAGTCACTTGAATACTCTTATATTATGGTTTATATTATATAAATAATGTAAAAAATAATGTATTATGAACATTCTCAGAGGAAATGTTTGCTTTTTTGTAGAATTACAGGTTATTCAAACTCACAGCAGCTTTCGTTCAGATGATTTTTCCTTCCAGTTTTATTGAGATATGATTAACATGCAGCACTAAGTTGAAGGTTTACATCATAATGATCTGACTTACATATATCATGAAATAATTACCACAGTAAGTTTAGTGAACATCTATCATCTTATGTATAGACACAGAATTAAAGGGAAACATTTTTTTTCTTGTTATGAGAACTCTAAGGATTTGCTCTCCTAACAGCTTTCATATACACACATGGCAGTATTAATTAGATTAATCATGTTGTACATTATATCCCTAGTACTTATTTATCCTCTACTGGAAGTTTGTACCTTTTGACTGCCTTCATCCAATTCCCCCTGTCCTCGCCCTCCACCTCTGGTAACCACAAATCTGATCTCTTTTTCTGTGAGTGTGAAGTATAATTGACCTACAACACTATGTTAGTGCCTGGTGCATAGCATAATGTTTTGATATTTCTATACATTTCAAAATGATCACCACAATAAGTCTAGTTACCATATGTCATCATACAAAGATATCACATAGTTATTGACTATATTCCCTGCACTGTACATTTCATATTCATGACTCATTTATTTTGCAACTGGAAGTTTGTATCTCTTAATTCAAAGTCCCGACAGCTTTTGTTCACATAAGTTTTTAAAAAGAAAAAATAATTCTCTTCTATGGAAATAAAGAAGAGTCAGGAAGACTCACATTTTTTTAAAATCGATGTATAGTTGATTTACAGTGTTTGTTAGTTTCTGCTGTACAGCAAAGTAATTCAGTTATACATATGTATACTTTTTTTAATATTCTTGTCTGTTATGGTTTATCTTGGAATTTTGAATATAGTTCCCTGTGCTATACAGTAGAACCATGTTGTTTATCCATTCTATATATAATAGTTTGCATCTGCTAACCCCAAACTCCCAGTTCATCCCTCCCCCAGCCCCTTCCTCCTTGGCAACCACAAGTCTGTTCTCTGTGTCTGTGAGGAAGACTCACATTTTGACATCCAAAAATCCTTATTAGTTTACTAAGGGCTAACAGTTCCTTTAACAAATGTGTTACATAAGAACTAGTCTATAGTAAATATGGTCAAAAGCTAAAACTAAATGCAGTTCAGTGGAAAATGATGAAAATTAATTTGTATAATTCTATACTATATTTCTGGCCTGTTTTCTTCTTCTCATACTTTTCAATATTCATTCTATGTAGGTACCTGTAGTTAAAAAGAATAGATCATTCTCAAATTATGTTAAATAGAGTAATTCAAATAAATACAAACAAAAATTAGACTTTGATTCACTTACCTCTTTTCACATGGGTGTTAGAAGAGAGAAGAAATCATCTCTATTTTCAATTCTCCATGAATAGGAAGTCAAACTAGAGAGGAAAGCATTAAGTAAATGCTGATATTCTTAAGACAGTGGTCTTCCTCCCTTCTATGCTTTCAAATTCTGCTCTAAAGGAAATTTACTAGTTTCACCTCAAAGCCAGCCATTCCATATACTCTCCCTAAAGGTGTATTCTTTTTTATTTTCAACAATTTTAATTACTTCTCCCCTTTCTTAGGTAAAAGAAAATATACATGGTAAAATTAATCCCTATGTAACAGCATTTTTTTCTATAAATATATATGTATAAGTATAGTCAAAAATCTCCCAAACAAAATATTTTCCTGGAATTTTTTCTTGCTTGGTATCATTTCAGTATGTAATAATTTGGTTCTTTTACAGCAGAAAACATGAAAACATTCTCAATATACTAAAACCTGAATTCATTATTTCTGAGATGATTTTATTTGAATAGCTCTCCTTTATTTTTCTAGTCATTTTTAAAAACACTGAAATTAATATTTTTTCCCAAAATAAAATAATATACTCTGACTTCTCAGAGAAGGAAGTACTTTCCTTTTATATTTCTATTGTTCTTCAATCATGGCAAAACTATAAATCTCAAAATATAATAGCAGTGATAATAATAATTAGAGTGATTTTCTTAGAACCTATCAACTCTATAGAATGATTTATGGGTATGCTTTTATAGGAACTTACTAGTGGTTTTCTACTGATTGTTTTATGATTGTAGAAGACCTACACCTAGGACCTAAAATTTAGAAGATCAAAATTTTAAGCCTTGTGTGTAGATGAATTTATCAATATTGTGCTCACCAAGTAAACTTTTGTTTTTACTCCCATGGATATTTAATTTATAAAAAATACAAATATCCAAAGTGTTTTTCATTTACAGTATTTTTACAAATGGAAAAATATCTATGTCTATATCCATAACCATATCTTCCAGGAATCATTTCAGATAAATAAAAGGAAAGTTTTACTTAAAAGCATAAAATAAAGAACAGAAATCCTATCAGTATTACACACACAAATTTCCTATATTAATCTCAAAAAGTTTAGAACTAACATATGCTCATTCTTATTGCTATCCTTGTCACTGTTTTCCATATATTCTCTCCCTAGTTAATAGTATGGTCTTAAAAGGTAGCAATAAAAATGAAGTGTATGTATGTGGTTATTCCCTGCTCTGAAAAGCTTCCTTTAAAATTATTTGTTTCAATACAGTTCAAGAAATTTGTCTTGCCATCTAATAAATTACTAAAATGTAAATACTAGTACTTGTTCATCTAAAATCAATATTTAGATGTTAAAGTTTCTGCCATTTCTTATAAGTTTGATTTTTCTTCCATGCTTCAGTAATTCTGAATGTCTTATTTTAGATGGTGGTGGCAATATATCAGTTTCTTCAAATAGCAGTTGATGTCCGGAAGGTGAGGAACATTACCAAATATCCAAACACCCAGTGGTTAAAAAAAAATCATTAACTTATAAGTTTGCTCTTTCAAAAATGCCATAAAATATATTAAAATAAAATAACTTAAAGATGTTTGGTGACATAATCCTTTCTATTTTTGGTCTTTTCTCTGAGAAGGAAGCTTTGTCCTGTTGCTTAAATAATGATGAGATTCAGAGCAACAGGACAAATCAAAAGGTACCACTTTGGCATATTGATTATCTTGAGTAAATTTACTTAAGAAACAGCTGATTCAGGAAAGACGCTCTGACCCTCATTTGTCCCCCCGAAAGCAGGAAATAAAACTCCCATGTGAAAAGTACCCTCCCTGTACCAGGAAGTAGAGAGACATCTTTATCACCACAGATAGGGAATTCAAGGCCAACAATAGTCTATAAACAAACCTTGTAACTTCTTTATTAATTTACTACCCTATACCCAAAATCCTTTGTCTTGTCAATTCTTTACAAATTTATTATTTGTTTGTAAAAAGGTATAAAAGCTGCCTGCTTTGTTCACTCCCTTAAGTCTCATATTTCTATGCACTCCTGTATATACAAATTAAATTTTTCTCCTGTTACTCTGTCTTATGTCAATTTAATTATTAGACCAGCCAAAGAAACTAGAAGGGAAGAAAGGAAAAGTTTTCTCCCCTACAATAGCGTCTCAGAGTTGACCCCATGTCAAAAGATAGGAACACTAGGTCTTATTTACCTACTTAAAGTATTTTCTTTTGTGTGCTCAGTTTTTCCACTGTAATGAAAATGCTGGGTGTTTTGTTGATTATTTCCCCCCAAGATCAGTAGATTTAGAGTTTGGCGGTAACCACAACCATAGCAGTGCATAATTTGAGATTACGCAATTTTACCAGGAAATAAACCAAGTCTTTGGAAATCCTCCTGGCTCATTTAGGTGACCTCATCTGAAAATTAAAATAAAGCCCTTTAGTAACAGACATATGTTTGTGAATGTCTTCCTGAGAACATGTTTTTAGGAGAATTATTATTCAAGAATGAAGTGGGCTCTTCTCATTTTTTACGTACAGTAAAATGCTTTTCCACATTTGAACAAAATTTTGAAGAGTCGATTTGCATAAAAACAAAGGATGTCTGAAGTCTCAATGTCGTAAAGCGATGTCAACCAAGAAATTACATTTCCCATTTTATTTTTCTAATAATAACTATATTTTTTGAGAATTAGCATGCTTCAGTTAGAAAAGAGAAAGAGAATGTGAGAAAATTAATGATATCATTCACAAAAGTTGAAAACAAATCAGAAAAGAGGGATTCATTAAAATAATGTCTATATATATTTATCAATCTTTCTATTAAGCTATATATATTAATTATTTAAAATCATTTTTTAAAAAGCACTGGCTTGAGAATAAAAAAAAACCCTAAAGTTCTTCATTAATCTAAAAACCATGTTTTTCACAAAGAACAATTAAATCTGTGGATTTCATTTTTTTTTTTTTAAGGACAATAGGGATACAGTATGAACCCCAATAGAAGTATTCAAAGAGAACTTCCACACACACTCCTAAGATCACATCTACCACCTACCTATATCTGTTATTAGGTACAAAATATTCATATTTCTATATACTACATTTCATCCTCTCTTGTCTACTCAATTTCTCCTCTCTCTACTACATTATCAATTTTTTATCTTTGCTGGATTATTTCAGTTGTGATAAAAATCTGATATAATAGGCCATATTAATATATGTATTTATACACACATTCTTCTCCAGTTAATGCCCCATTTCTTTGCATCTTTATACAGTAAAACTCCTTGAAAATAGTGCCTCCATTTATTATCTTCCATTTACTCTTCAAGCCAGTATAATTAGACCTTCTTCCATACCATTCCAGCAGCTATGTTAAGGTCAATAGTGACCAGCACATTGCTAAATCCAATGGTTTTAGTTCTCGAGACTGTTGATCACTTATTCTATCATCAGCTCTTTTTTTCACTTGGCTTTCAAGACATCAGTCTCTCTTGATTCTCCTCCTACCTCCATTGCTGCTACTTCTTTTGCTTTTTTTTCCTTTTCCCTCTAACCTGTTGAAAAGCCTCAGGACTAAGGTCTCGGACTTCTCTTCTTTGACTATGCTTACTCCATAGGAGACCCCATTAAATCTTAAGTAGTAAATGTTATTTATATTCTTAGGAGTCTCCATTTTATATCTCTAAATCTGACTATTCCTCTGAATTCTAGACGTTTATATACAACAAAGTAGCCAACATCTATAGTAGATGTCTAATACTCATCTCAAACTTAACATATTAATTACTTAGCTCACTCAAATCCTCCCCTCCTCATCAATTCTATTTCGTTTGGAGTATTCTGTGTTTCCTCCGTTTCCTTCATGCACCACATCCAATCTATCAGTAAATTCTTTTGGCTTAAGTTTCAAAACATATCTGGAATTTTACTACTCTCATAATTTCTACTGCTACCATCAAGTTCCAAGCCATCACTGTCTCTTATCTGGATTATTGCAATAGTTTATAACTGGAATTCCCATTTTTGCCCCTGCTCCCTACTCTGCCCCCATAATGACTCTTTCAGAATGTAACTAAAATTGTGTCAGTCATAAAAATCCTTTAATGAATTCCCTTCTCACAGTAAATAGCAAAATTCAAACAACGTCTTACAAGATCCTACATGTTCTGGCCTCCCCAAGCTACCAGCCTAATACTCATCTGCTATCACCCTCCCCTCTCGCAAACTTTACTCTGTCACACACTCCAAGTATACTTGGAGGGCTAAAACACTCTGAGCACATTTTTGGCTAAATCCTGTACACTGGCTCTTCCCTTTGCCTGAAATGTTGGCTTTCAGATAAGCTTGTAGCTCACTTCCTCACACCTTTCAGGTCTCTGCTCAAATATCCTATTTTGCAGTATACTCCACCATCACCACCATCCTGAATTTCCTATTCTTTTGACCCATTTTATTGTATATAAGAGTTTTATTATTCTCTTATTTGTTTGCTTATTGAATGTCTTCCTCTTGCTGAAATAAAAGGTCACTGAGGTCTAGGACTTCCTTCACTGCTGTATGTAACACTGAAGAATTTCTGGCATGTAGAAGATATTTCATAAATCTGTTGAAAGACTGATAAAACACTTCCATGTTTCTGTTCTACCTCAAAACTTATTCCAAGATATTTTTCCTAAAACATTTTACCATAAACCTTGACTTTTCTATAAATATTGTCCACCTATATTCTTCTAATTCCTCCCTTTGGGACTGATAACTTTATTATAGGTAATATTTTACATTTAATCATTAAAAATAAATTTTAGAATTTACTTTTAAAAGAAAATAAATACAGAAATTTGATGGAAATATTACTATAGTTATGAGCTATCTTATACTTTAATTCTAAATTAAATATTTTAATTGTTAATTTAGTTAAACTTCTAAATGAAAATAACTGCAGTATAATGCATTTCAGCTGCACAATTTTTGGAAATGATGCCATGTTAGAGAATGTGTTTTCCCTAGAGCAAGTTGAGGAATACACAAATCTAGACCATAGTTTTGATTTAGTTACCATCTGGTCAAAACTTTGATGACTCCCCATTGAGTGCAGTATAAAGACAAAGTTTCTTACATTGGTATTTAAGATTTTCTTTAACCTGGAAAATTACAGCCCGCCTTTTAATCCAGCTCCTTTACTACCTTATAGCCCAAGCTCCTGCCATATCGCATTACCCACACACATTTATAATACTTCACATCTCATTGTTGTTTTGCTCATTTGAAACTGTCAGGTATAGGAAGTTTTGGAGTCACACATATGAGTTTGTATAATGACAAGTTCCTCTGAATTTCCCAGGCAAACTTTGTAAAAGTATTTTATCCAAGGTACTACAAGTAATTGGATCTAAAACTTATAAACTGTGTTACTGTGGCTAAGCAACATCAGTTATCCACAGTTTGCTCAGTTGTAAAATGAATATAATCATCTACACTATCATTCTATTATTATAAAAAATAGAAGGTTCCTAATAAAGTGCTTGAAACAAGTAGATATAATGAGATGCATGTTTATTCTCTTTCCTTCTCCAACCCAGTATCATTCAACCCCATTACCTATTTACATCACAGCTCTGTCTTTATCATAAAACTTCTAGCTTGTCTGTTTTGATTAGTTTAATGTTCTTGAAGGCTTTTCTCCCTACATTACTTACTATATTAGTATAGCTATAACCAAGGCATATACTCTCACTGGGCACCAATCTGCTACCGTTTCAAGTTTTAAACATGTGATTTGAAGCTTTAAAATTTGTATATTAATAAGGAATTGTAAAGGGTAAGATAGCTCCCTATGATCCTGGTCTAGCAAAAGATGCATTTAGATGAAATATTTTAAATATATGAGTTTGCATGTCAGGGACGAAAACATTTTCCTTTACTCTCTAGGTTCTTATGGCTGATCTAAGAATTAAATTAACATGAGAGAGATTAATAGGAGAAAATCAAAACAAAAATTTAATTACATGTGTATGTGGGAGAGAGCCAGGAAAACTGAGTAACTCTCAGGGAGGGGAAAGCATCCCATGCTACCCCTCTTGACTGCTTGTGGCTGGACTAATAATAAAATTGATACAAGATAGATTAACAGGAGAAAAAGAAACAAATTTTATTTCATGTGCATGAAGGTCTCATAGAAATGGGACCTATGAAGTGGCCAGAATAGGCAGCTTTTATGTTTTTTTTACACAAATGATAAAGTTGTGAGGAATTGACAGGACAAAGAAACTTAAGCTTTGGGTGCTCAATTAGTGAAGAATCTAAACAGAAATTGTGCTTGCGGTAGTGAGTTAAAGAAGTAACAAGGTTTGTTTATATAGGCTACTGGCCTGAATTCCCCATCTCTGGTAATAAAGGTGTCCTTCTACCTCCGGATGCAGGGAGGGCGTCTTTCACATCAGAGACTTACAGTAAGTCCCCTTCATACGAACGCATTCCATTCTGAGAGATAGTTCGTAAGTCCAGTTTTTCATAAGTCCAACAAAGTTAGCCTAGGTACCCAACGAACACAATCGGCTGTATGGTACTGTACTGTAATAGGTTTATAATACTTTTCACACAAATAATGCATAAAAAACAAACACAAAAAGTAAAGAAGACATTTTAATCTTACGGTGCAGTACCTTGAAAAGTACAGTAGTACAGTACAACAGCTGGCATACAGGGGCTGGCATCGAGTGAATAGGCAAGAAGAGTTATGGACTGGAGGAGGGAGAGGGGGTGGGAAATGGTAGAGCTGAAGGATCGTCAGCAGTAGGAGATGGAGGGCAAGCTGTAATTTCACTCACGCCTGACGTAGATGGCAAAGATTCTGGTTCCTTGCTGGATTCAATTCTACCTATGCTCTTGAAAAAACAACCCAGTGATGTCTATGTAGTAGCTCTTTTTTTCTCATCATAGATGACACAGTAACACTGGATTGAATTCTGAACAGCTGCTGCAACCTTCGTGTACCATTCTATGTTCGGGCCCTGTGCCTCAAAAGCTAACAGTGCCTCCTCAAATAAAGAAAATCCCCTTGCCATTTCCTGTGTCGTGAATCTCTTTGTTTCTTCAGTTATTTCTACCTCCTCTTGTCTCTCTTCATCCTTTCTCTGGGCCTCCAGTTCCATCAGGTCTTCAACGCATGTTCGCATCTTTGAAAGTTCGCAACTTGAAGATTCATATGTAGGGGACTTACTGTATTTCCACCCTTCAGGGAGACAGAAAGGAGGGTCTCATCCCTCTCATTTTGGCCATTTCTTAAGTAAATTTAATTCAAAATATATGCCATTGAGGCACATTAGGGAGCAGCCTACCATGGGACCCAACATCGTAGAAATGGCTGAAGCCCTCACCTTAAATACCATCTTCAGCTAAAGACAAAAGAAGTTGTTGGGGGTAGTGGTTTGAGACTTCAAAGGGGAGGAAGGCAATTGTCATGGAGATGGGAAAGCAAATGTTTGGTAAACAAATGTTTGCTGGGCCATAAAGAGACAATGGGACACAGAGTGGACTCCGGTTTCCCCCACCATACCTAGCCCATCTTTACAGATATTTCTGGTGATAGCTGTATCATAGGAACAGACCCCTTATCTAAATTCTTTAGGCAGCTAATGGGGAAGTAAAAATAAAGACTTCCTGTTTCTTAAAAATAATCAGCCTAAATTAATCCTCACGCCAAGGAGGCACATTTTGGGGTGGCAAATTTTGCTCCCCTACAGATGTAACCATTCATCATTGTTTAATTTTCTGATTACCATTACTGAAAATGATTTGAGGGTTCATGATGGGACGTTAATAACTTTAGTGCAATTAGTTTCTGATCTTATTCATAGAAACATTAAACAACATGCAGAAAGAGTATTTTCTTTACACAGTATGTTTTAAAATAACATAATCCTACTTCAAAATTATTGTACCTTTTCTTTAAATCAAAAATGCTTAAATTTTTTTCATTTTCTGAACTAGATAAATAATTTATAAGTCAAGAAAAAGTGAGAGTTCTATGTTGAAATTAGAATATTTTCTCAGAGGAAGCAAAACTCAAAAATTTGGGGGTTAACTTTGATTAGATAAAGAATAATTTCTTCCAAGTAATGCTATTTCTGTCACATTATCCAAAACAACAGATTTCCTTCTGGCTTTATAGACTGTGTTTTTAGTCCCTGTTGGGTCATTTTGTCCATTAAGCACTTTCCTTCAAGGCTGAGTAGTTGTTCTTTTTAAGTACAATATAGCAAATAATTTGTTGTCAAATGTCCTGATGGTTTCCTATTTTTTTTCCCCTAAGTACTAGATTTATTTTATATCAATTGAATTTGCAATCACAACCATTCGTTCAGGAGAAAAAACCTTCATATTGAAAAATAGACCAATTTAAAAGAAAGTTCATTTTGACATTTAAACCTCATGTAAAAATTAAGCTTTGCCAATAGTACTGCATAAGGAAGAAGAATTTTTTTTTTGAAAAAAAGTAATGTTGGTAGGCTACAATAATTATAAATCAGATAAAATTAGTGTCATTTTCTTATTTTATCCTTATTTTTCTATAACATTATTTTAAATATGTATTCTTACAACTTATCTGCATGTTACAAGACAAACTAAATTATGTCTCAAGTTTGAAAGAAGTATTGTTTTGAGTACATTGAATACACCGAAGAATTTATTATCTGTTGTATTTCATTACAACGATTATTCTCCCAGAATTCTTTTTCACAAATTTCAGTTTTCTTGAGAACTTCCCATATATTTGAAAATATTATCAAATCTATTGTTGTAAGAAAGAAGCCCTTGAGAAATCTTAGAAAAATGCTAAAATGATAAATAAAATTTAATGTCATCAGCATTAGTCCTAGGTCTATAAGTACATTTCTAAGGTTAAAATACCTTTATATGATAGATAGAAAGAGCTAAAGATAGATATAGATACATCTATCACCTATGAATATACCAATCTATTATCTATATTATCTATCTATCTATTTTCTGTCTCTTATAATGATTACAGATGTCCAATAGTAAATATCTTTACAATAAAGAGCAGCATTTTTAATGAGACACAGATGTAGAGAACAAATGTATGGACACCAAGGGAGGAAAGTGGCGGGGGGGTGGTGGTGGTGGTGATGGTGTGATGAATTGGGCAATTGGGATTGACATATGTATAAAGTGGATAACTAATAAGAACCTGCTGTATAAAAAAAAAATTAAATAAAATTCAAGAAAAAATTGAAGAGCAGGTGATTTCATAAATTAGAAAAAAAAAAAAGCAGCATTTAAAAAAAATCAAGTGTAATAGGACAGGAGATTACAAATGAGTTTGATTTAACCAAATCAGTTTGGACATAAAAAGACCTCTTAATAGTATATAAACACTATATAAATATTATATATATTATATATATTATATAATTATATATATTATATAATATTATATAAACACTTTCCTCAATCAAGAAATATTTTGCAATAGGAAATATCCTTAAAATTCGATTCACTTTTCATTAAATTCTATTTTAAAAAATAATGTTATCCTCCTTGAAAGATGTTGAGAAAGTCTTTTCTGAGAGATAAAACTGAGGAAAATGTACTTTCTTCTAGAGGCTCTGCCTCTGAACTTCTCTCTGGCATTCAGTTCTTTATTACCAGGAAAAATTTAGCAAAATACTTTTCCTGTTTTACAACTGAGATGCTATGGTTTTAAATTTAGAACCAAATTCTCTAGAAACAGTGAATATTATCATTCTATAATACATACGAATAGATAAGTTTTTTCTTGTATTTTTCCCATCAAATATTCAAATACAGCTGGATAATTTTATACATGCTTCAAACTAACATTTAAGAATAGATAACTGATGCCAAAAACTTGGCCTCTGTGCACTGGTGCCAAATCGAATCTCAGAAACAGAGTTTTGGGTGAAGTAGAAAAGAATAGCTTTACTGCTTTGACAGGCAAAGGGGGACACAGCAGGCTCCTGGCCTTGAAAACTGTGTGTCCCAACCTGGGAGGAATCACTGAGGAGTTTTTATAGCAATGGTTCAAGGGTAGGGTTGCTGATAAGATTAGGGTGTGTGCACTCCTGCCTGCACTCCTTTAATCTGGTTTCAGGTAATCTTTTGATGAGCTTCTTTGGTTCCTTTAATCTGGCCTCAGGTGGTCTTCTCTGGAATGAAGAATGCTGACATATTCCATTTATTGGGGGTTTTGGTTCTATAAAGAGTTCAAAAGACATTGTTATGTGTATCCCTTGAGGGAGAACCAGGACCCTGCCCCAAGGCTGCACTATTTTTTCTTGGCTGCTTCTCCCTTGTCTCTGCATCCCCTCCCTTCCTTGTTAGCAATCATTTGAATCTGCCCTTTGGGACACAGGGAAGGTCATGGAGGTTGGAGTCTGTTCCCTACAAACAAGAAATGGGGGACATGGAAAGGCTTCCATGCCCAGGAGCCCCACAGGGCCCTGCTTGCTTTCATAACTACTGCTGTGGAGAGTTTCCACTGCACTCTACTGGGACAAGATTGGAGAATCAATCAAAATGGCATATCTTCAACTTCCTAAAACCTTCTAGGAACTATGTATCCCAATAAAAATCCACTCATGCCTTCTCTTTAAGACTTTTTGTTATATGGGAAGGATTTCACTGCATGACTCAGAACTTTTCCAATATTCTTTTTAACATAGTTCAGTTTCTCATTTCTTTATCTGTTAAGGGTCTAGTTTATTATTGGATGAAAATCTTAATTGAAGAGTCTTTTTTAACAAAGGGATGCCAATACGATTTAAATTAATTGACTTTATTATTGATTCTTTTCTGTAATTAAGAAAAGTAATAGTTCATGCAGATATCTATGCTAGTCTATTTAAAAGAAATATATTATCTTACTAGATTGTTATTCATTGAGAGAACCTGATGTTTCTAAAGGAAAATATAGCTGGTGAAATAAAAAAGACCAGCCTGAAATCCCCAATCTTCTTTATATTTAACGAATATATTATTTGTAACATAAATGGGAAATAGAAGGGTACCAAAAAAGAATGATGGCAGATATTTTCCCTAGACTTGTGGTTTATGTATATTCATTGACAGAAAAGAGTGGAATTTGAAAAAATTGTAAATTGATAGGAGACTTATTAGAAAAGCAGAGAATCTGATGGTATTATAATCTATTGCTGAGTAACAAACATCATAAACTTAAGGCAACACACACTTCTTATCTCAGTCTCTGTGGGTCATGGATTGGAGCATTTATCTGGTTGCCTCAGCTCAGAATGTCTTAATTATGCTGGATCCAATGTGTTGACCAGAACATCACAAAGTTTAACTGTGAGCCCTTGATAGATCTGCTCTGAATCTCACTTACATGTCTGTTGACAGGCCCCAGGTCCTCACTGGCAATTGGCTAGAAACATCATTTCTTTGCCAGGTGGGTCTTTCCATAGGGCAGCTCACAACATGCCACTTGGCTTCTCACAGAGCAAGTAAGGCAAAGAGTGAGAGATGAAAATTCAAGGGGAAAAAACCCCAACAACTATAGTATTTTTGTAACCTAATTACAAGAGTGACATCCCATTATTGTTGTCCATTGCTTATTAGAAGCCAGCCTTTAGATCAAGCCCACACTCAATAGACGGCATCAGTACCAAAAGGCAGAGCTCATTGGACACCATCTTGGAACTGTCCACCACACTGTCTGAATGAAAATAAAGATGAATATTGATCAGCAAAAAAGTGTTACAGAGGCTTAATTATCCCAAATTTAAAGTTGCTATAAACATTCCTGGTTGTATGAGGTAACATGAGCACCTCAACAGTGATATCTTTACTTCCTTCCCATTATCCAAGAAAGAAAATCGAATGAATGGATTAGGAAAATATATTGCCAGCTCTTGTTGATAAAATTAGTCAATTAGAATAAAAGTTGAAAATTAAAAAATAACTAAATTGACTTTCTCAAAATCTGGTGCCAATCCAGCATTGTTAGAGAGAAAATACAAAGGAGTCCTATTTTTTAAATCCTAATCCCCTGTATTGTTTTGTTATGTTATTTATCTGTTGCCTTGAAGAGAATGAAACTAATGTGTATTTTCTTCTTTTTGTATTTGAAATACAGTTAGGGGCATTGGATCTTCTAGTAAAATAATTTTTAGTCATGCTTAGTGATTAGTAACTTACCTAGCTACAAAAAAACATGGGTGCAATTACTATCAGACACATGCACTCTAATTTTTTAATTCCATAAAGAGAATCTCTACACATACACACACACACAGACACACACTCATGCTGAGAGTGGATGATATTGATAGCTGAGATGATCTCCAACACAACCTACTTCCAAAGCAAATAGTAAAAAATAAAGGAAACAATAAAGGAACTAGCTATGTGTTTCTAGTATCATAAAGCTAAAGGATTGAGAGTACCATTACTGATAGCCTTTGTTCAGGTGAGAAGGCAGGATGGAGATATTTGATGAATGGGAAGGAGATATTAGGCATTTATGTTTGAAAATTTAATAAAAATTTAATTTTAATAAAAGTGTCCTCTCAGTGACTATAAAAATACTGCATCCAAGAAGTGAACACTAGAATCTAAAATTTAAAATTTTATTCTGCATTAATAAGCTTTCTCTTTGTTTTTAGTTATTTTAAATTCAGCTATTGAAAGGAAGGCTGCTATGAAATTTCTGGACTTCCATGACCCTGTGACATCCATATTAGAAGGAAGCTCAATTTTTAACACCTCTCTAGTCTCTTTGCCAAATCACTTAGTTATTTTTTTTAATATTATAAAACCACTACCTCTTTAATCGGGAAAGCAGAAAATAGCCAATTTCTTAAGAAAGGAGTAGTGGTTGGTAATAGTAAGAATAAGCAGAGGTCTGGAAAAGAAAACGAGGGCATAAGGCACATCTTTTATCCACAGGAAACATTAACATTATAGAAGTTAAGATAGGTACACAAAGGAACCTGAGTGCTTGCCTGGGGATGGAAAAATTAGGAAGTCATTTTGGAAGACGTGAGAGAGATTGTAGAGAAGGCAGAGGAGTCAATGTGTTTTTAGAGAGGGACAAAAACATATATACTACTCTAATGTGAGTCTACCATTAGGGACTGTGCTCCCATCAACTAGGTAACTGGTGTGAAAGACAGTGATGTATACAGTAAATTACATGGATACAGTTCTGAGGACCCCTCAGCAGACAGTGTTATTTCATGAGGTCTCAGGGAATTCCTATGAAAGGGAGCTGTATTTACTAACCCAGAATATTCCTTTCTAGCATAAGGATTATTTTGAGCTGAATATTTTTAAGAAAAAGCGGACTCAGAAAAAGTTCTGAAAATTGAGTAGAAGTTATCCTTTCATAAGGGACATTTACATTTATAAGGGAAATCTTATAAGTTTAAATTGATAAGGAAATGTAACAGTGTCTCCCTTTCTGTACCTAGAAAAGAAGAATGACTCTAAAGTGCTAGGAACTCTTATCAGTGGAGAAGGCAAGGTCTTAAATATGCATAACAACCATACTCTTGTTTTCTGTGCTTCTTCAGTTAACCTCCCATAACTGGTCCTTCCCCATCACCCCCTCCCCCAACGTCTTTCTTTGTCTTTAGATGGAGATGGTATTTAAGGTGATAGCTTGGGTCATTTCAGGGAGTTAATAAGTTTCCTGGGTATCTTCCATGTATATAGGAGATATACATGCTACTAAACTTCTGTTTTTCTCTTGTTAATCTGTCTTTTATTACAGGAGGTCTCAGCCAATAACCTAGAAGGGTAAAGGGAAATGATATTTCCTCCCCAACATCTGCACATGGGAAAGCTTAAAAAGAAGGATATTTTCTAAGAAGGGAAAACTTCACAAAAGTCAACTGCGAATGATAACTATTAAGAACTTCATACATCTGTGCTATAGCTATAGCATAGAACCCTGGGAAATGAGTACTGTACTCATTTTATAGTTAATGCAAAAGATACAGAGAACTTAAATAACTTTCCTAAAGCAAAAAATAAATGGAGGGGCAAAGATGTGCATCAGGCAGTTAGGCTTAAGAATGTACTGCATTTCATAGGCACTGCCCTCTTCTCCCTCTCAGGCAGATAGCTCCCTGTCTAGTGGGATTAAATATCTAACCGTACTCACTCAAAAATTTGCGTTTCTTGAAATCCGTGCCATTCTGGGATATGTGCAAAAACATGACCAACTTATTAATGTTAAAGTAATGTATAAACATACCAAGGATAAAGAAAATGATTTCATTTGCTATTTAAGGAATATTAACAGTTCAGAATCCTAAACACTGTCCTGCACATCAAAATTCTGTTGACTAAAAAAAATGCACAACATAAGAGCAATGGGTTTCAGTTTTACTCAGTGGTCTTACTGAGGACTATAGTCCAGGAGACAGCCTCTCAGATAGCTCTTAGGAACTGCTCTGAAGAGGCGGTAGGGAGTGGGGGAGACAGTATATATATGATTTTTTTAATTTTTTGGCTGGAAAAATACATGTAGTCAAGCATAAAAAGATTACTGCTAATCACAAAAAAACTGATATCTCAAGTTCATGATTCTAATGCTTTTCTGTGTACGGGAAGATGCAAGAATCTGGGGTCATTGAAATTCTTTGCTAGATAAGCATCTTAACAATCTAGGGGCCCATATATCCAAAAGTACAGAATGCTTCATCCTGTTTTTTGTCATCTTGAATTTTCCCAGACTGCATTGTCAGTGAGCAACTGAGCTGGGTTGCCACTTAATCCTGTAGAACTGGAATGGCCAGGTAATATTGTTTGTTTATCGTGGCCCCTATTGGTCATGTGAATGAGGTTTGGGAGGCATTTCATGACCAATTTATCCCAGGGCTCTTGGAAGGCTCATTCCTAGGTCAAGTGAGGATTTCTTTGATAGGCCACTCAATGTGCTATTACTCTGCTATTACCCTGTTAATGGCAGCCATAAAAGCCTCTGGATCACCTGTCTTACTAGTCAGTTGTGGTCTTGTTGCTTCTTTTTATATCTAGAGTTACACTATTACAATCATTTGATCTTATATAGAACTATGTATTTGGTCAATTGTTTCCAGTCACTTAGTCATCATTATTTTTATCAGAGGTTCAGTCACACAAAAAAACAGCAATCTTGTAAAATTGGCAGGATTTAAATAATATAGCTAGTAGCATTAACAAGGTCATAAGTAAGAATTTAAGCCAAGAACTTTCATTAGGTGTGGTCCAGTATATCCTCAATGGTCTGACCCAGTCTATTCCATACCAATCACTACCTTTAAGGAGAACTACATAGTGGCATGGTTGATAAGGCACCCAGCCCAATTTCCTAGTGTTAATTAAGCTGATAACGCTTAATATGATTTAACTGTTGCCAACATAAGGAACTTTAAACTTAAATGAACAAAAGCTGGTGTTAGCCATAAAAATCCATTCCATAACTGAGGGAGGGTCCCTTCTAATAACTGGGAAGTAATATTCTTTAACTGAAATTTAGCTCATTGCTCTGATTGAGCTTGAGTGACCTTTAAAGAAAATTCACATTTATGGCCATGTTTAGAGCAAGTATGATTAACTGGCTAAGTGAAAGGATCCCATCTAGTAATATCAATTGTGGACAAAACAGAACTACAACATCTTTCTTCTAAAGTAAATTTTCTAAGGGCCACCTTATCAGTGCCTTGGAGAAGAGAAATTCTCCAAGGTAAACCAGAATTACTGGACGTAGGCAATTGACCACAAACCCAACAATTGTATTGATTTTTTAAATTTGCCTAGGTGTATGCCCATGATAGAAACACATTTGATTCATGTGCAAAAGTCTAAGAAATCAAGAAAACATTATGAATAATCATATGCATCAGGTCTGGCATCTTGGGATAGCTGTCTACTTTTGATATCATCTTCTGTTCCTGGCATGAGTGTTGTTTCTTTTCTGTTAGAGCATTGTTTTAGGTGAGTTTGAAGTCAGTGGTCCACTCTATAGACGAGTCTGGTGCAGGGGGGCTTTTTAAGTAGAAATATGAATCCAAGAGTCAAGTCCCTTCAGTTTTGCTGGGCATGAGCTAGCTAAGAGAACCTGATAAGGGTCCTTTCATCTAGGTCGGAGACAGTCCTTTAAACTATGCCTTTTCCATTGTACATAAGCTCCTGGTTGTAGGTCCCAAGACATCTAACCTTCATCTAAAGATAGATTACTGTGAGAAGCTTCAGAAATGAAATTAGATGTCCTTTTAATAATTCAGTTAAACCTTACAATATTGCAACATAGTAGCAAGGAGACACCTAGAAAGTGAGTCTTAGGCAGTAAATATAAAACCTCAAAGACAATTAACAACACTAGAACTTAATATCCACTGAAACATTTTTTTCTCTCTAAAATTACCCTCATTTCTACCAAATATTGCCAAATTAAGATTGATTTTTTGCAAAATAAATCTGGTTTCAGTAAACTTGACCCAATTATTTACATAAGTGTAATTGATCACATAGGCTCTTTTAAATTGACTTTGCTGGACCTTTTCATAAGGAAACTAAGATTGAACTTTTAAAAGGCCTCTCAAGACCAGGAAAAGCATACCAAGGATATGTCATTGGATTCTGCCTGCAATATCTGCAGACTTGGGTGGATTTTGCTTTTCTAGAGGTTCCCCAAATATCTTGAGATTCCTGAACCTGCCAGGAAGTGGCCTTCCTTATTCACCTGATAAAGTTACTGGAAGCCATATAAGCAAATTACCAGGTTATCTTTCCAAGGGGCTTTATGGCTCCATAAAGTCCACCTTAGTTCTTTAAAGCTGTCTGGTCATATCTGATTTTTGCATATTCTCAAATATGACATATCCTCAAATATGACATTCCGGTCAAAGCCAAGGTAATATAACCAATGTTTCCAAGTATGTCCTGTTATAAGGAGAACAGATTCTTATTGAACTGATGCAAACAAATATATAGCCATGAAAATAAGAATACTCACTAAAAGTTTTCAAATTCTGGAGGAATGAGATAGAAAGATAAATGTTTCAATTCTGTTTAAAAAGGTATAATTTGCCCAATTGCTATAAGTCATTAATAGCTTAAGCTTTGTTTTCTTATACCTGGAAAACAAAGATCAAAAGCCATCTCAGGGATTGGAGATGGTCTATATAGGAGTAAGATAAAAGTTCCTGAGACCCTTGGTAGAAAATTTATATCACAAAGGCACAGGGAGAGAAATGCAAACTCCTCCTAGAAGGACTTGGTTCTCTTAGGGTCAGAATTTTGAAGAGATGTTTATCAAGCCAGCTTTCTCTAATTGTGTATGCAAAAAACCAGTTTTGGAATGTCCAAAAGAGCCTCATCTTGGCCATTTTTAGGGTGAGATTTCCTTAGTCACCAGTTAAGTAAGTACTTGCAAGTTCTGTATGTACATAAGCCCATTTTGGGTATTTGATAGAGGTTATCTGGTGCCCCTTACCTAATCACCCAGTTCAAACCTCCTCAGTATCATTCAGCTGAGCAAAATATTCCCCATGTCTCTCAACCAGGCTCTTCTGCAGTGTCTCTCATTAGAGCACTTTCTCAGTATCTCTCAACTGAGTAGTCTGGTATATTTTTTCATCCACCACCAAATAAAACTCAGGATCATCAACCAAGACAGGACATTCAAAACAAGGAGAGACTCACCCAAATTCGTCTGAACTTACTGAGGAGGTGAACAGACACAAGGGGCCCTTACTAGCATCAAGGCTCCAGGTCCTCATAGAGTTCAGATTAAAGAGAAGTCTGCTCTGGGTCCCTTTGTGGTCACCAAAAACATCAACTGAAAACAACAACAACACAATGTAAGAGCAGTGAGTTTCAGTTTTATTCAGGAAATTTACTGAGGACTATACCCCAGGAGACAGTCTCTCAGATAGTTCTGAGGAACTGCTCCAAAGAGCAGGGAAATACATTTGGCTGGGGAATACATTACTGCTAATCACAAAGGACAGATAACTCAAGTTAATAATTTTAGTGCTTTTTTATGTATGAGAAGATGCAAGAAAGTGGGGTCATTGAAGTTCTTTCATCAATCTAGGGGCCTATATATTCAAAAGCACAGAATGCTTCATCCTGTTTCTCTCCATCTTGAATTTCCCTCAGGGTGCACAGTCAGTGGGCAACTCCAGTGGGTTGCAACTTAATCCTTGTAGAACTAGAATGGTGGGCAACATTCTTTGTTTACAACCCAAAGTGCAGTCGATAGTACTTCCCTTTAGATTTTCCAGCAGAGTGCTAGAGCCAGCATGTACTGGCCCACAAAAACTGTTAAATTTTGTGAGCAAGTTGTTTAACACAGACATTATTTAAAATGAAATCATATAAATGTACAATTAAATCAATTATATTAAAGGCAAAGATAATAAATGCTCAAAACATATCACTTCCTAATTGTTTTGCTACACTTTATCATTGTCTGTGCTCTTGAAATGATTTGCGTTGTTGTATCATGTAACAGCATGGTGGAAACACAGCTGACCCTTGAATAACATGGGTTTGAACTGAGTAGGTTCACTTATATGTGGATATTTTTCAATAAATACATACTGCAGTGCTACACAATCTACAGATTGTTAATTGCTTGAATCCTTGGATGCAGAACCGAGGATACAGAGGGCTGACTATAAAGTTCTATGTGGATTTTGTACTGTGCAGAGGGTTGGCACCCCTAACTTCCATGTTGTTCAAGGATCAACTGTACTATAAAATGGTACGCTATGGTGTATATCTTCCCAACTTCTCATTCAGTGACATCACATTGGTAACTAGAAATTAGCCAAGGTAGAAGTATTTACACCATGGAAATCAGTGAAGGGAGCAAAATTTGCCACCCCCAAATGTGTCTCTGGCATGAGGATTAATGTAGGATGATAATTTTTAAGAAACAGAAGACTCCGGAAGTCTTTCTTTTTACCTCCCCATCAGCTGCCTGAAGAATTTAGATAGAGGGCCTGTCCCTGTAATAGAGCTATCACCAGAGATCTCCACAAAGAAGATGAGCTAGGTTTGGTGGGGGAAACTAGACAGGGCCTAGAGATCAGAGTCCATACTATGTCCCATTGTCTCTGCATGGCCCAACAAACATTTGTTTACCAAAAATTTTTTTTCCATCTCCATGTCAATTACCTTCCTCTCCTTTGAAGTCCCAAACCACTATCCCCAACATCTTCTTTTGTCTTCAACTGAAAATGGTATTTAAAGTAAAGGTTCTGGGCATTTTGGCAAGTTGCTCAGATTTTATGGGTTTTTCTCACGTTATTAAACTTTTGTATGATTTTTTCCATTTCATCTGTTTCATGTTAATTTGATTCTTAGACTATCCAGAAGAAGCCAGAAGGGTAGAGGAAAATATCTTCCTCCCCCACATCAGCAAATGGTACAAATCAGTGATGTTTTTTGTTTTGTTTTGCTTTCTGCTTGTTAAACATTTACCAGCACATCACAGCCAGAAGTTCCTGAAGGTAAATATATATGCCTATATAAATATGTACATAAATATATTTTAAATAGACTTTAACTTGTAGAGCAGTTTTAGGTTCACAGAAAAATTGAGATAAAAGTACAGAGATTTTTCCATACATTCCCTACCCCCCACACATGTGTAGCCTCCCCCCTTTATCAACATCCTGACCATAGTGGTACCATTTGTTACAACTGATAAACCTATATCAACACATCATTATCACACTAAGTCCATCTTTACATTAGGATTCACTCTTGGTATTGTATATTCTATGGGTGTGGACAAATGTATAAAAACATGTATTCCCCATTATAGTACCACAGAGAATAATTTCACCATCATAAAAATCCTCTGTGCCCCACCTATTCAGTTCCTCCTTCTCCTTTACTCCTGTCAACCACTGATCTTTTTATTGCATCCATAGCTTTGCTTTTCCGGAATGTCATATAATTGGAATTAAACAGTATGTAGCCTTTTCAGACTGACTTCTTTCTCTTAGTAATATGCATTTAAGTTTCTTCCATGTCTTTACATAGCTTGATAGTGTATTTCTTTTTAGTGCTGAATATTCCTTTGTCTGGATATACTATACTTTAACCATTCACATACTGAAGGATATCTTGGTTGCTTCCAAGTTTGGACAATTATGAGTAAAGCTGCTATAAATATCTGTGTGCAGGTGTTTGTGTAGACATAGCTTTCAACTCATTTTCTTCTTTGGGTAAATAACAAGGATTGAAATTGCTGGATGGCATGGTAAGAGTATATTTAGTTTTTAAGAAACTGCCGAACTGTCTTCCAATGTGGCGGTACCATTTTGCATTCCCACCAGCAATGAATGAGAATTCCTGTTGCTCCACTTCCTCATCAACATTTGATGTTGTCAGCGTTTTAAATTTTGTTCATTCTAAATGGTTTGTAGTGGTCTCATTATTGTTTTAATTTGCATTTCCTTGATAACATATGATGTGGAGCATCTTTTTGTGTACTTATTTACCATCTGCATATTCTCTTTGGTGGGGTGTTTGTTAAGGTTTTGGGCCCATTTTTAATCAGGTTGTTTATAGTCTTATCTTTGAGTTTTAAGAGATCTTTGTGTATTTTAGATAGCAGTCCTCTATTACAGGTGTCTTTTATAAGTATTTTCTCTCATATACATTTTCTTCTTAAGGAAAAGGTACACCAAAGATCTGCACAGATTTTAAACCATCTATTTAAAAGTTAAAAGCAACTCAGCAAAAGAACTGGGAGGTATTGTTAACAGCAGCATGTGGGGAAAAGGTCCAAAATCATTATTATGTAGGGACCTTGTTTCAGTGGGAGAGAGAAGAGAAATGGTGGCAAAATGCAGAGTATTTAGGTTTCATACATCCATTTGATTAGATGCAGCTTAAGAAAATGAAAGGTCGTTGAATTCATATAGTCTAAATCTACTTCCCTTCAGTTGAAATCCTTTAATTTTAAATGTAATTGCCCAAAGTTAAACTGCACTTGTAAAACACATGACTTGGAAGAAGATTAAATTTTACATGTGTGTAATCAGTTCCAGCATGCCATCAGAGAAGGGTAGGAATTAAAACTCTGAAGAGTAATCATTTCAGAATAGCACAAATAACTATATAAAATAATCAACAGTATATATTCCCCACATTACAGCTTCAAGAAAGATTATTTCTTTAATTTTATAATGTGCTTCTTTTTAAGCCTCCAGGTGAATCTACCCAAATTAACATTCTCGCAAATGTAACTTTTTCCACGTGAAATTATTTTGAATCAATGGCATATGACTTCTTCTAGGGAGGAAATCTTCAGACTACATGGAGTATAAGCCATATTCTTTTTTTTTTTTTTTTTTTTTTTTTTTTTTACTTTTGGGTTTATTTATTTATTTGTTTGTTTGTTTGTTTATGGCTGTGTTGGGTCTTCATTTCTGTGCGAGGGCTTTCTCTAGTTGCGGCAAGTGGGGGCCACTCTTCATCGTGGTGCGTGGGCCTCTCACTATGGCGGCCTCTCTTGTTGCGGAGCACAGGCTCCAGATGCACAGGCTCAGTAGCTGTGGCTCACGGGCCTAGTTGCTCCGCGGCATGTGGGATCTTCCCAGACCAGGGCTCGAACCCGTGTCCCCTGCATTGGCAGGCAGATTCTCAACCACTGCGCCACCAGGGAAGCCCAGCCATATTCTAAACACATCAGCATACAAAACTCTTTTATGAATGCTAGAAGCTTCACTGAGTATAAAAAGAGATGCAGTTATTGTTGTATTGTAGAAGAGAAAAAGTAATTTTCCCTCTACCCATCTGAGTTCTTAGCTGAGACCCCGGTAATAAAAGACATATTAACAAGAGAAAAATAAACAGAAGTTTGTTAACAAGTTTACCTCATGTATACATGGGAAAAACCCAAGGAAAAACGAGTCACTCCCTGAGGTGGCTTGGAATTCAGGTTTAAATACTATGATAATAGGGAGAGGGGGAGAGAGGCTGAAGGTCTCTGAGGATAGTAAATGATTTTTAGGGAAGATGAATGGGCCCTTAGAAGAACAGATGAGAGGTATGATAGTGTGCGAAAGGAAAAATAATTCTCCCTCTACCCCCTTAGGTTCTTGGCTGAGACACTCCTGTAATAAAAAACAAAACAAAACAAAAACACAAAAAACATGTTAACAGGAGAAAAACAAAAGTTTAATAACATCTATACCTCCTGTATACATGGGAACTACCTGGGAAAACAGAGAATGGACCAGGCCATTACCTTAAGCACCATCTTTAGCCAAGGACAAAAGAAAGATGTGGAGGTTGAGGAGCCAGTTATGGGAGGTTACAGGGAAAGCATAGTCAACAAGGATATGGTTGTTATGCAGATTTGTCAGTGCTTTCTCCATTGATAGTTTCTAGAGATTTGGTCATCCCTCTCTTCCTCATACAGGGAGTGAGATACGTTCATAAATGGACATTTCCCTTGTAAACATAAATGTCTCTTTCAAAAGGTTAACTTCTATTTGGTTTTCAGAACTTCTCCTGTGTCTACTGTTTAAAATAATAATAATAATCATCAGCCTAAAACAATCCTTATGCTAAAGAAGCATATTTTGGGGTGACAAAATCTGCTCCCCGTCAAAAGTTTGTGACAGGTTTGTCTGGGTGGGGGTATTTACTTCTAGTCTCCTCTGCTGTGAAAAGAGTCAATCTTCCCTGGTTGATGAAACTCTCAGGGAGAAGATCTATGACAACTGAGTTCCTTTTGGAGGGTCTGTCTTTAGGAAGGTAAGGGGAGTTCAGAGAAACCTCTCCCGGTTTTCCAGCATCAACTGTTTTTCAAGTGTCTACAGCTCAAATTAATCAGTATACCAAAATGGAAAGTTTTGGGGCACCATGTCCTGAACTCCTACAGTCATATTTTGAGATGGCATATTCTGCTACTCTTCAGTATCATTAGTATACTCATTTATCACCCCAAATCAATTGTCCAATCTCTGCTCTTTACTTTTTGAAACAGGAAGACTTCCAGGTATGCTTATCCAAGTGTTCCAAGTGGAGAAAAAAAACCAAAACTTTAATTTTACAGATAATATATATTTTAAACCTGAAAAGATTAAGAAAAAAAATTATTTGTGTTTCTGTATCAAATTGTTGGTAATTCAGACTTTCAATACTAGGGCTCCAAACTTACAGTTTTATTTTTCTTTTTAATACACGTGGTCAGCACTGTGTGAAAAGCAAAAAAGCACATTTATCCTGGAAATGGTAAAAGCAAGTGAATAATATTAAATGTCTAGGACGATCCTGTCGACTAAAAAAATTCACAACCTAAAAGTTGAGAGTTATGTTTTATTCAGCAGAAATTTTTAGGACTTCGAGCCCAGGATGCAGCATCTCAATTAACCCTGAGACATCTGCTCTGAGGAGGCGAGAGTAGAGCTAGGATATATAGAAGTTTTGCAACAAAGGGCAGGTAGTAGGAACAAAAAATTACTGTTAATTAAAGAAAACTAGAGATCTCAAGTTAAGGAATTTGGTGCTTTTCTATGTGTGGGAAAATGCAAGAGTCTGGGTTCACTGAAATCATTCCTTTGATATGCACCTCGCGATCTGGGACCAGTATCCTGTGTTTCACATCCTGAGTTTCCTCAGGGCTCACCAGCTCACCATTCAAGGTAGCTGCAATCACTGATGACAGTGGCATCCTTTGTTTACTGCTACGGCAGGCAATATTCCATTTCTCAATACAAAGAAAAATTTTCTTAAAATTTTATAAGATCATAGGTTTATACAGTTTAATATATTATATCACCTTCTCTTTATTAATTTTGGTGTATAGGTCACTTTCGGATAGAAAACCATTTAAAAGTTCTATAAAGTAAAAGCCTACTTAAAAACACTGCATTGATATCTATCCCTAGAAAATATTCTGAATAAAATTACTCATGTAATGTACCTTAGAAAGAGAACCCAAACTTTTCCTTCAGAAAGTAAAGTTTTCCTGGTTATGATCCATGATGTGTAAATTTAGCAGACCAACAGCCTAGCTACCCACATGGTGCACCCAATCTCTGAGCTCCTTCCTTCTCCCCAAGCCCCACTCCTCCACACACATACACACTGGATCAAAAACATGCATCCACTAGCTGAAGTCTCTAATTCTAAAGTCTTTAACTACTTGGCAGAGATAATTTAATTAATGAGATAGTGCAGTGTGAATAAATTATAAATTTTCTCCTTAGAAGAGGCATTGATCAAGAATGATGACAAGCACTAAGCCACCAGACAAAAGTAAAATGGTTCAAAAAGGGGAATTGGATGGTGACAAAGATAAACCTCTCATTTCTCAGTTTTGAGAAAGATCAAGGGTGCCTTTGAGCCATTTCTTTTAAAGATCCCAATTTGTTTTGGAATTAGTTCTTTGAAGAGTGATCCAAATTTTGAGTACCTGCTATGTGCCGGGCTTGATCTTTTATGTGTTTTGATCTAATTTACATAAGTCTTTAAGCTATAGGAGGTGTACTTATACAAATGAGCAAAATGAAAGCTCCAAAAGGTCCAGTAATTTATTTTCAGTTATTCTTTTAGAAAGTTGTAATATTATAATCAAAACTAGGTTTGCCTTGTCAAAAAAACTTTACTCGTTATATGCTATCTATAATTCCTCAAACAAGTGGCATAAATATGAATTATATTGAGGAACAAAAGATCAGTTTCACTATCACTTCTGATACATTCTGGCAATAAGCTTAAAGAACATACTGTGGAATAGATTTACAAGACCTCAGCAGAGTTGTGCTGAATTTGTCTTATCTGGATTTCCTACAGTCTAAGTAGACTTGAAGCCATATTAATACCATACCTTTGGTTTAGGCATTTGTTCCTTCTCCCAGGAAGTGGTAGCCTATGGATGTGCTCTCCTGTTCATTGGGCATGAAGCCAGCACACTGTGGATCCCTCCTTCTACAAGCCTAGGCAATCATTTACACCACAGAACTTATGACTACAATTATCTCTTATTCTAAAAAATCAACTACAGGATTCATGAATTATGTATGAATCAGGTGGGGTGTAGTAATGAATGAATAATTACCAAAGATTCATGGGGTTGTTCATATACATATGACTTTTCAAATCCAAGTAGTATTAACCACATCATAAATAAATTGAATCATATAAGTGTTAAAAGCTTTAAAAAGTACTTCCATAGACATGTTATTTCTAAATGTCATTTGTTGGAATCGATTTAGTAGTTTTCATTCCATTTCATGAATTTCCAAGTTACATAAAATGTAGATTTTTAACAGCTGTGATAGGTTGGTGTTCCCATTACTGCCATTAGTGCTTTTCATTAATGATCTGTTAGAAATTCCACTTGGCCTTTACAAAATCTAGGCATTATAAAAAAGAAAAAAAAAGTATGGTCTTTGTGACCACCTAGAGGGGTGGGATAGGGAGGGTGGGTGGGAGGGAGACGCAAGAGGGAAGAGATATGGGAACATATGTATATGTATAACTGATTCACTTTGTTATAAAGCAGAAACTAACACACCATTGTAAAGCAATTATACTCCAATAAAGATGTTAAAAAAAAAAGTATGGTAAACCACAGGTGAGCAAAATGCAATTTAACAGTGTATGTTCAGCTGTTATGCTCTTTGTAAGGCAGAATTTATTTCAGTAATTATCCCAATTTTCTAGGAGCCCTGATCTGTGGGCTATTTCTGCTTTCACAAGCGGCTTTTCTTTGGGTGTTCTTAGAACCCCAGCTGTAAAATGTCAATAATCTGCCCCCTTCTTCAAAGTGATGTTGCCTGGATACAGCAGTTTATGTCTATAAGCATCATATGTTCTTTAGGCTATTCCCTTTAAAAATCAAGACAAAAGCCTGGATTCCATTTTGCCTCTGAAAAAAATGTCAGAAAGATACTTGCTTTTGAGGGTGAGCATCATTCAGAGGTTTTAATCCATTACTCAATCAACTCCATTTAAAAATAATCTTAAAACTTGAAAATTATAATACTACACTTCAGTCAAGTAATTTTGCAGGAGAATCATCTACTTCCACATTTACTGCTTCATTCTCTGTCACCCTCTCCCCAAAGACTCTCAACTTTATCTCATCCAACAAGCACACCACATTCCTCCAAGGATTGCTGTCTTTAATCTGCCATAGAGCCTTTCCATGTTTGCTGCCAACAATGCCTTAGCACTTGGCTTTGCATAGATTTGCTCTAGTTACATATTGTGTTTGGTAGTTTCCTTCTTGTTCTCTTGTGTGAGTTATCCAGTCTCCAATGTTACACTCTAAATTCCATTATGACAAAGACTAAGTGTTTTAAAATATAGCTTTTATTATTATTTAGGTATAGCAAGGCCAACAGATCAGGAGATGACTGCCATTAAAAAAGGAGTTTGTTATACTTACAGATTCCAAGAGAAAAGAGCATGCCACACCATGGGGGGGCCACACAAGGAAGCACTAGGGTCAGTCAGGAGGCAGAGGGAGCAGAGGTAAATAAGGGCAAGAGCTTCTGTTGTGGTTTCCATGAGATAGAATGGACAAGCCAGGGAAAACAGGCTGTAAGTAAGTCAACAACAATTGACTAACTTGAATACTTTCAGTGGGTTTTGGGGCATAGCAGCTATTTCTAGTTGTCTGGTAGTTGGCTCTGGGATGATTAGGACAGAGGAATAGTGACCCAGGATGTGAGGGTGTAAGGGAGGTGGTTAGGGCTATGGGTTCTGGTTTGGTTGGTTTGCATATAAAAAGCATGGGCAAGCTGTTTGCTAGGAATTAGCTAACCCTGGGAGAAGAAATCTCTCTAGTGTCACCAAGGTCCCAAGATGTCAAAGCACCAGAAAATACTATATTTTAACTCTTGATAATACTATGCAAAACAATAAATAAAGTGAAACACACTTGCAACAACACAATTAACTATGAGGGAATTACAATCTGAATTTTTTTTTTCAGTCTATCTGGGATAGTCAGCAGGGGATAGCCTCACCAATATATCTATAAAATCAACCAGAGCACTTCTACCCGATAGTGATGTCTTACTGTCCATGCCCTGCAGCCAAAGATCATAGTAACACACATACAGTTGAATGAGATGGGCTTATTTCTCATTGCAGTGAGGGAGAATGCATGGCATGGGGAACTGTGGTGTGTTTCAGTAAGAGGGTGTTAGAAGGATTTGGACATGGGTTGGGTGGGTGATTTTGGAGAAAGTCCAAAACGATGGAAGTTTGGTCTGGATTGGGTGTTTGAGGGCAATTCTATTGTTGGTTGTCTCAACAGATCTTATCTGTAGAGAGGGGGGACTAGAGGTAATAGGCAAATAGGGAAAGTCGCAGCCATCATTCATATTAACTGTGAGAGGTGAGATCCATCATGGTCCCAGAGTCACCTTGTCTGATGGGACTGTGCTGTGAAATTGTTTATGTTCAGTAGGAGGATACCAATACCTAACTGTGAGTGCCAGGCCAGCTCCTAGATGTCAAGGGTTGCTTTTCTTTTTCTCACTATAATGTATCAAGCACTAAACTTGTGTATACACACAGTCAATTTTCATTATTAGTAAATAGTCACAAAGTCACCATGAACACTGAACTAATGTATATGGAAGCATTGCTTTTATGGGAAATACAGGATTAGGTTCCTTTGAGCCATTTTTTGTCAACCAATCAATACATAACCTTATTTCATGTGTATTTCTGTTTAAAGACACTTTATTTAATATATATTGTTGATTCATTAATATTGAACTCACAGCCAACAGCACTATAACTCATGCTTGAACGATGCTCATCTAACACGTGTATTTTTTTCTATAAGACATCACAGCCTTCTTCCATTTAGAAACACTAGGCAGCATTTGGGGGCATTGTAAACAGCAAAATCACCACCAAAAAGCACAAAAATGCCAAAAACATAGGACTAAACAGACCACACTCATTATAGTACAGGAGCTGAGACAAGAGGGTAAATCATAGCCTTGTTCGAACTCAGCTGGGAAGGTGCACATTGGAGGATTTAAATATTATGCCGCTTTGTGCACATCCGTGCTTGACCATAGAAATGCCACAGGTAATGATTTTGGGGTTACAAACAAACTTTAGTGAGTAGGTGAATTCATAAATAGAGAATCCACATATAATGAGGATTGACTGTGTAAATTATCACTAATCCTCTTAAGAATAATTCAAGGTAGCATAGAACTGAAAAATGTCTGAGGCAAATGGTGTTTGTTCCTTGTTCATGGTCACAGAGCTGGTTTCTGGAAGAGTCAGAATTTGAACCCAAGTCTATTTGATTTAAAATCGTGTTCTTTGCATCACGTCACAATGTTCCTATTTTGAATTAGGATGTATTCTCTTAAAACATTAAAGCTTTTTCTTAAACTTGAGAAGGACATTATAGGTAATATTTCCAACATATCAGTGTATTAGTACTATCAAGTATAATAATGTGGTATTGAGCATAATATTTCTTTTTTAATAATTATTAAGTAAATATGAATTATTTCAATTCAGTCAGCATGTAATACAATGCCTGCATGTGTCGAACATGTTCTGTAATTACAGGACACCATGATTAAGAGAGTAGCTATTTCAGAAACTGCAGGAAACTACTATCACTTATTTACCTAAGAGCTTATTGTTTGAACCTAGAAGCAATGCTAGAGCCTTGAATAGCACATATTAGCTTTCCACGTGAAATGGGGTGAATTCCAATACACATGTGAGTCAGAAAACCATCTACTGTTATTTGCCACCAAAGATTGAGTGAGTAGCTAGAATTCCAGATATTTGGCTAGAGTCTGACAATGATGTACTTTAACCTCGGATCCTGAAAAACTGAGATGGTTAAAAAAATCCTCCCACCCTTTATGTTCCAAGGAACAGCTTACTGCAAATGATCGCCTTTCCCCACAAGGCTTAGGTAAGACTCAGGATGCTCCCTTATTTACTGATGACAAGGCCAGATATAAACCTTTCAAATTCCATTTTTTGCCTTGTAAAAGTTTAGCTGAACTATTTGTCCCCACTGATCAATATTGGCAAAACGGTTGTAATTTGTCTTGCCCCAAACTTCATTAAGCTTTTCTTCTGTACACAGTATCTGAACTTGGAGACCCACACAACCTAGGCAGCATCAGAATGAGAAACAACCCCTCCTTAACCATCCTCTGAAAAATCACCAACCAAAAACAAAGACATTCCCTGATCTCGACTGGCTGCTTCCTGTTTTTTCTAGCCTCGTTTACTCCTTCCCATATAAGAAAATATACCTGACCTTTGAGATACTTGCCATTCCCATGGCCAGAGCGCTTGCCCTATCGCAATTGTCCCTCGCTGTCTATTGCAATAATCTTTTTGAATAAAATCTCCTTACATAAGTCTGGATTTGCTTTTTTGACATTTTTTATGTCACAAAACTCTGATGATAATCTAAGATTAAAACCAAAAACCCAGATTGCAGTCAGTCTTTGAAATATGCTATTTTCCAAGTATAGCCATGTGTATCCAAAGACAAGTGATATTTTCTTAAAGTTCCTGTTATTCACCCTAGTAAATTTGAAGTTAAGAACTAAATGCACTTTCTTAAGAAGCCATATTTCAGAGGAAAATATACCTTTTTTCATCAATTTACTGAAATTACTTCTTACCTTACATAAATCTAAGTAGGTTTTAGCCTTAGATTATATATTTGAATTTATCTCTTATTGTATGTAATCTCAGAGTAGATATGTTGTTTCAGTTTCTAAACCTCTTAAAGAGAATACAGGACATCAAACAAATTGAAAGTTTTTAAGTGAAAAACTTGAAGGTTTTAGTATGAATGTTAATTAATGTAAATTACATTTGACATGAAATGAGTCTATATATAATCCCATTGAAGTTATTAAATTGACCTGAATATTGGTATAAGTCTTGCAAGCAGCCTATATATGGTACAAATTAAGCCTTTGTTTGTTCATGAAAAAGCAATAACATTAAAATAAATATGATAGCTTTAATCTTTGTTGGAAGGAAGAATGATAATATTTATGGAGCATCTACAAAGTTCCAGACACTGTTTTGACGACTCTTACATACATAACTTTATTTAATTTTCTCAGTCTTATGAGGTAGTAGTATAATGCCCTAAATTACTAGAACACAGAGACTAAGATTTTGAAACTAGACTTTCCAACTGGAAACTAGCAGAGACAGATTATGAACACAAGACTTCTGCTATCATGTCTAGAACTTTTGCCACAGCTTATGTCTTCACCTGCTTGGATGAAAACTGACAAAATTTTCCAGTGTCTTATGACCAGAAAAGCTAATATTTTACTTGCTCAAAACTGGATTTTATGGCAGAAACTCTGCAGATGAGAGGGTGCTATAGTCAACAATTAAAATTGGTTTTTTGTTTACTTAAATGATTGTGGTGAGCACAGATATTCTGTAAATGAAAGTTACCTCAAATAGTTAAGTAATGTAAAGAAGAATGACTCTCCAAATAAAACAAATTATTTCTGGGACCTTCTTGCTTGTCACTTATTTGGTTCAAGATTCCAAATCACCTTCATGACGTACCCTCTGGCTTGAGAGGCATATATGACCTTTATGGATTATAAAGAAAGTTTTATCTGTTTGATTACCATGAAAGCTGTTATTTTATTTCAAACAAAATGTTCCCTATGACAAAGTTAATCATTTATAAAAATTATTTTACAAAAATTGCCTTTTATAAAATAGTAGTCATAAGGATACTAATGTAAATCTTAAGAGAGTATAAAAAACTCTCAGATGAACTTTGATAAGTCCTGAAGATACCTGATGCTCAAACATATATTTATCTATGTTAAAATGTATTAGTGGTAAGCACTTGAAATCTTTCCTTAATGTCCTCAAAATATGATGTTTCCTTCCTCACTCCTAAACCTGTTTTCTGGTAAGGACTCAGTCTATTGCAGAAAATTGTAGTACTTAAAGATCTTATTAAGAAATTATGAGTAGTAAATGCAGAGTACTGGTTGATGGGGGTAAAGAGGAATGAAAAAAATGTGTTATTGAGGGGAGAGGAAAGAATTAATGGCTTATAGATTAGTCTTTTGGGAATATCAAACTCAAATGGGAATGTTAGCGAAACATGGTCAGTTCTACTCTTCTTCTTAGCTTCAGAAATATGGTCCTTTTTCAGTTAGATAGCTATACTATGAGTTGGCTCTTAGAAAATAATGAATTATTGAACTATAACATGTATAACTTACTTGCAAAATCATATTATGTCATGCTGCTTTCAACAAAATAAAATATCAAGGATACAACATACTTTCATGATTTTTAAAATCAGTGTATATCTCATTGCTTACTTTTTCAAATCATAATCCACTCAAGCACGTTCAAGGTCAGTGTTAAATTTGAAAATTATCTTGTCCATTTTTCTAAAAAGTGTTATTTTTCCCTCCCTTATCTGTTCTCCAAACAAATCGCCAACAGGCAAACCAAGCTCAAAGGTTGAAACCTTTAATAGGTACAAAACTATGTTTCTTCATCTACATATTGATGTTTTTGTACATTTAGTTATCCATTCTGTGAGAATAATTCTTACCTTTCCCATGATACCAATGATACCTCTTACCTAAACTGAGATTCTTTTTGTTTTGTTTTGTGTATTCCATCTTACTTTTTTCTTATAGTTAGGATCCTGCTATTTTTCTGCAACAAAATTATATAAGTATCAAAATAAAATATGCAAATCTATGTGGATGAATTTTTCTCTAACAAGACTGTTATGATTTTCAACAATTCAAATTCACTAAATTTTCTACTTTCCAGTATAATTGCATAGAAGCTATACCAGTTAATCAAATATTTTGGATAATAAATAAGACTATAAAGCACACATAAATCATAATTTTATTTCTTATTCACTTACTTTAGGACAATTCAGGTCTTTCTGGTCTCCATTCCATTATGCTAATTAACATAGAGCTAAGAGAATTCAACCCAAGGGATAAAGCCTATTTAGATAACAGCTGTGTTTCCTCCATACTATACTATATTTTTGTATGTAAGGAAAGGGGTACATTTCTGTTCAAACCTTTTGCCCATTGTTAAAGTTGGGTTACCTCTTTAAAAATTGTTTTGTAGGAGTTTTTAATATTCTAAATTCATGTCCTACATTACAAATGTATTACAAACATGATTATTACTTGCCTTTCAATTATCGTAGCAGTTTCAGCTGATGACAATTTATTTTACTTTTTTACATTTAGGTCTATATTCTACCTGTAATTGACTTTTGTATATAGTTTGAAGTAAGGAATTAAGAATTTAAAAAATTTTTTTACCTATGAATATACAACTGACCAACATCATTATAAAAACCAAAACAAAAGCACCAAAAGAAACTTTTCTCTACTCCATCCCAATGGTATCATTGTCATAAATCAAATGATTACTTATTCCTGGGCTTCCTGTTCAGTTCTTTTGGCCTATTTGTCTATCTCTTCAAAACCAGTAGCACATGGTTATTAATTACTATGGTGTTATATATTTTTATATAAGTAAAACTCCTCCCAATTGTTCTTACCCTTCAACATTGTGTTGACTGGTTTTGAACCTTCCTATTTTCATATATAAATTCAATCCTACAAAAGTAATACTGAGATTGGATTAAACTGCACTGGAGAAGAATTTGGGGAAAACTTACTTCTTTATAATATTTAGTTTTCCAATTCATTAACAAAATACAATCTTTTAGTTATTCAGATCTTTCCTAGATTATTGTAAAATACTTTGTAATTTTCTCAGTAGTTGTAAAAGCATCTTTAATATATTCATTGGTATTTGATATTTCAGGTAAATAGTATCACTTTACACTTTACTTTCTGGTTATTTGTTGCTGTATATGGAATTATGAGAATTCTATGGAATATCAAAATTATTTAGATGTATATATATGTATGTGTATCTATACATATACATTTGCATAATCAGCAGTGATACTAAAAATTACTCTTAATTCTAAGCATTTATCAGTGGATATTTTTTGGTTTTTTTCTATATATCCATTATGTTATTTATAATAATTAACAGTTTTATTTCTATTTTTCACTCCCTACTGCATTTTGTTGTTTTTTCTTTCTTTTTTTTTAAATTGGAGTATAGTTGATATACAATATTGTGTACATTTCAGGTGTTCACAGTGATTTCACAGTGATTCATATATATATATATATATATATATATATATATATATATATTCCATTTCAGATTCTTTTCCCTTATGGGTTATTATGAAATATTGAGTATAGTTCCTTGTGCTATACAGTAGCTCCTTGTTGGTTATCTATTTTATATATAGTAGTGTGTATATGTTAATCCCAACCTCCTGACTCATTCCTCACTTTGTTGTTCTTGTTTTTGCTTTCTTTTTGCACTTGTGAAGGACTCCCCCTATAAATGTTGAATGGAAATGTTGATAGCATGCTTCTTTCGCTCTCATTTTCAATGGAAAGCTTTCATCAGACACCATTAAATATGATGCTCACTATAGGAATTTCTAGATATGATTGATTAAATAAAATAATTTCATGTCTAATTTTTAGTTTTCCCTTTTGACTTAAAATGATGCTTATTATACATTTTTTCTAATCAAATGTTTTATATATGTCAGTCAATTCAAGTTTATTATTTCTATTGTTCAAATCTCCTATTTTCTTGCTAAGTAGCAAATTCTATCAGTTAAGAGAGGTATGCTAATACCTCCTACTATGATTGTAGAATAATTTCTTCTTATAGTTCTTTACTTTTTGCTTTATATATTTTCAAGCTACATTACTGGATTCATATGGATTTAAAATGGTGATATCTTCCTGTTGGAAATGTCCTTCATTATATATAATAGTGTTTCATGTTTTAAAGACTACCTTGTTTGATGTACAGTATTTATTTTGGTTAGTATTTTCATAATGTATTTTTCAATTCTTTTACTTTTAAATGTTCTGGATTACATTTCTTTTGTAAGCGGTATAATACTTTTTAAAAAAAAAAATCTAGTCTGACAGCCTTTTACAAAAAAAAAAAAAAAAAGGAACATAATGACAATTTAATTAATCAAGAAATATTACTGTCAAGTCTATCCTCACTGGAACTTCACCAACATCTATCTTTTAATTCTGAAGAAAAATTGCATCAAAAAGCAAATTATAATCAGAATGACACTTGGTAAACATAAAATTAAAGAAAGAAGTAAGTAGGTAATAAAATGGCTTTGGGATCTGATAACCTAATGAATTCACATGATTTCACTTTATAATAACCTAAACTGAATCAGTTAAGTTTATAAACATTTGGTATCTGTAACAGTAAGAATTAAAATATTCAACTTGTTTGTGCTCCAAAATGTGCATTGTATGTGTATGATGGCCCTAATATTCTTAGCCTGATTCACATCTGAGCTGTTAAGCACATATTGATGATGGTGATGACAAGGTACAAACAGCAGTAATGATTATATTTTATCACACTGTTTATAAGGGAAAATAAAGTCAATAAAATACACTCAATTAGACATTTAAAACATGCCTCCAAAAAGATTTTCATTATGTTTCTAATCAAATGAAATTCCCTTAACTTATTTGTTGTTTAATTACAATACCCAGCAAACAGAAAACAACAACAACGACAAAACACATTTTATTGTTATGGGATACAGAGAGAGAAGCTTTCTTAATACACGATTATTATTTATATTTTACAAATTTACAGAGCTTACCAAGTCTCAATTATAGTAGAAAGTGAAACTTTAGCTGTCATGATCACCCCTATATTCTTAGACTCTTGCCTGACAGAATTCCTGCTTAAAAAATCTTTATGGAATGACTATCTGACTGAATATATAAAAGTGCTTTTGAAATACTGTTGCTGGAAGTTAAAACTGATCTTGAAAATTTTCACATTAAAGTAGCATGTTAGTCATTTACTTTACACATATTGATGATACGCCCACTATATGCATGGGATTATGTTGGACATAGTCAAGAATATAAGTGAGAAAGATAAGGTAGTATGATTTTATTTATTTTTAAAAATAAATCCTTTTATTTATGTGGCTATAAAATAATGCATGTAGATTAATAAAAAATTTGAGAGTATAAAGGCAAAATATAAAGAAGATAATTCAGTCCTATACTGAGTTAAAGTCACTGTCAATATTTTGATGTAGTCCTTTTAATATTCAACATATGTATGTATGAGTGATTCTACATTATGAAGAATTAGTCTTGTTTCAAAACATTGTTTTGTTTGTTTTGGCAACTTATTGCATTTTAAGTATTCTCTCATGTTACTTAAAGTTTTGGGGTACACATAATTTTAATGGGTGCACAGAAGCTTGTCATAATTTTTCATTTATTCATTGATTCCCTTATTTGTTCATTAAACAAATATTCACCAAGACCCTACAAGGTACCAAACACTATTCTAAGTAAGCAAAACAAAGATCTTGCTTTTTAAAATTTTATTTTATTGTTTTTATTGGAGTATAATTGCTTTACAATGTTGTGTTAGTTTCTGATGTACAACGAAGTGAATCAGCTATATGTATACCTATATCTCCTCCCTCTTGGACCTCCCTCCCACCACCCCCATCCCACCCATCTAGGTTGTCACAGAGCACCGAGCTGAGCTTCCTGTGCTTTATAGCATGTTCCTGCTAGCTATCTATTTTACACATGGTAGTGTATATATGTCAATCCTAATCTCCCAATTTGTCCCGCCCTCCCCTTCCCACCCCGTGTCCACATGTCCGTTCTCTACGTCTATGTCTCTATTCCTGCCCTGCAAATAGGTTCATTTGTACCATTTTTCTAGATTCCACATATATGCGTTGATATACTATATTTGTTTTTCTCTTTTTGGCTTACTTCACTCTGTATGATTTATATTTTACTGAAAATCCACAGACGATAAACAAATATGCAGATATATATGTATTAGGTGGCAGGGCAGTAGAACAGGGTATGTAGGAAGAGGAAAAGAAGATTGGAGCCATGGCTGTCTTCTATGGGGTGGTCAGGGAAAGAGTCTGTGATAGGGTGGCATTTGAGTAGGAAACTGAGTAAGTCAAGGGGCTACTCATGAGTATCTGAAGGAAATGCCTGTTAGGTAGAAGAGTTACTGCAAACGCTGAAGCAGGACCTTTCTTGAAGTGTTTGTGGGATGAGGAGAGCCAGTTGAGAGTGGAGAAGAGAAAGCCAGAACAAGAGAGTGATGGGTGATGTAGGGCTACAGAGGCCATGTAAAGATCTTGCCTTTTATCTTTCTCCAAGGATAGTCATTTGGAGGGTTTTGAGCAGAGTAGTGATGTGACATTACTTTGTGAAGTGAAACCTACTCTGGCTGTTGTGAAACCGTACTCTGGCTGTTCTGTGGAGTGCAGACCATAGGGAGGCAAGAGTGAAAATAGGAGAACATGTGAAAGAGTACTGCAATATTCTGGTAAAAAACAGTGATACCTTGAACCAGTGTGCAAATTCTGCATGTAATGTCTTTGTAGACCTGACAGGATTTTGTGATTGGTCAATGTAGTGTGTGGATACAAGAGAGTGATAATGCATGATGTTGAAGATTTGGGCGTGAGCAAATGAGACTAGAGAGTTGCCTAAGATGAAGAAAGAGCAGGTTTAAGGGAAATTAGCAGTTCAGTTTTGAACTTGTTAAATTTTAGTGAGTACTTGAGATTCAAATGAAAATGTCAAGAATTTGAGGATTTGGGTCTCATTGAAGTCATGTGAGCCAGAGATAAAACTTTTGGGAGTTTACATTGAATTGATGGTGTTCTAAAAACTTGATATTTGAGATGATCCAAAGGACTGTATGAAGGGACAGAGGAGTTCCAAGGCTCAAGGTCTGCAACACCAACACATTGAGTTCAGGAATATAAGGAGGAGCCAGTGCAGAGAACAAAAATAAGAGGCTGGAAAATTCGGAGGAAAACTGAAGATAAAGTGATGTCCTAAAGGAAGAAAAATAAGGAAATGTTTTAAAAAAGCATGAACTGATCAAGAGTTTCAAATTCGGCTGTCAGATCAGCTAAGACGAGGGTTAAAAAATAACCATGGTATTGACAACAGGAGGGTGTTAGTGATTGTGAGAAGGGTTTTGGTAGAATGGCAGGTGAAAATCTGGTTGGAATGTGTTTAAAATAAAGTGATAGGGGAGAAATTGAAAAAAGAAAATATAGATTGATTATTTGAGAAAAATTTTTGGAAAGGGAACTGGACAGATTGTGTATTATCTGGAGGGAAATGTGGGGATTGTTTAAAAACAGGATATATGAAAGCTATACCAGCTGTGGATGTTGTTCTTATTCAAGAGAGCAAAGGCTTTTGGAGACAAATGCTATACATGTACACAATGTCTTATTGGTCAGAGTGTGTTTTAAGGCCACTCCTACCAGCAACGGAGGCTGGGAGAATGACTGTTTATCTGGGAACATTGCTTCTCTGAATACAATTCAGATTCTATTAACAAGGAAGAAAGGGTGAATATATATTGGGAGGCAGCTAATAGTGTCTGTTATTAACCCCTCTGAAGGGCCAGATACTGTGCTTGATCATGTGCAGGTTTCTTTTTAAATATCATTGTCATTGATACTAAATAGAGGTGGACTTTTTATTCATCTTGTCATTTCACCCAGTTCACTCTGCTTACTTTTTTATTATTGTGGTTGCATGACCACTTTCAAGGTCTAACTTGAAGGTGGATTTAGTTGGGATTTGCAGACACTAGAGCCATGTGAAAGCACTTATGGGCACCAATGGCTTCTGATTGCCACTGTTCTTAAGGAAACCTAAGCCCTTCTAATTGCTTTGCCTCAACTCCACTGGCCCACGAAGAGTTGCTAGAACTCGGGTTGCCAATGATTTCTCCAAGTCCTAAGTATATCATTTACGATTCACTGTAATGTTATTTAAACGTATGCTGAATTGCATAGCTCTAAAGGGTGTCTCAAGGACAGAGACATGCCCTAAAACCCTAGATAACAGGATGTGAGATAGATGGCAACTCTGTAAGCCCAGATCCCTAATTACCTATAACATTTCATCCAGGATAGGTGATTCCATCCCTTAAGTTATAGAAACCACGTACTTAGGTTATGTTTCACAGGGGCAAAATGGGGGGGAAAGGATTTTCACAGTGTGATTCTACACAAAGAGGAAATCATTTCACTGAACATTTGCCTATGTATAGTATGTAAACTTACTCTGAGCAAACAATAAATAAGATGCTGTTAAAGAGGAATTTGCTAAAGATAGATGCATTATTACTCATGTTTCCCAATTTATATACGTCGTTTCTGAGAATGTGTGGCATTTTTAGTGATCAAGAGAGGCCGATGTGTTCAAATGCTCTTGAAAAGACAGAAATGTTTTCCTGAAAGTGACTCACTGCTTCAGTGACTGTTTTCCCACTCAGTCTCAGAATATTTCTACGTACAATCTCCCTCTGAGGAGTAAAGGAAATCTTCAGCCTTGTGCAGGGCTTGCTCTGGGATTTCATTTTCTCTATTTCAACCAAATTTTGTAGACTGCCTACATTGTTTTATGGTTATAATAAACTGGGAATACAAAAGTGAAAAAGACAGCTGCTCTGCCTAAAAGAGCTTAAATTTTGAAGGCAATGACAAAATAAGAAGATGTATGCTGAGGGTAAAAGTCTGTGGAGAGGTCTCTTGGTAACAACTTAGGTAGTCAGTGGATAGGTAATACAGGAAGTAGTGTGTGGGTTAAAAAAAAGTGGCAATTAGGACCTTACCATAAACCACAAACACATAATACCATTTTTCTCCCTCTTTGTTCCACTATCTATTCCAATATAAATTTATAGTTTTAAGGCTTAACTCAAGAGCCAAATAACCCATCTATGAAACTATTCTCTAATTTAACTGTAAGAATTATTTTTCATCCTTTAAACTTTATTATTTTCTTGTGACATAGACTTCCATTGGAGTTAGACCCGTCTTATATGTTTGGTACCCCATGATGCCTTAGCACAGGCACCCAGGATCAATGATCTTTCACAGATCCCTTCTGCTCTCATCTCCCACCTTCCATTCTCCAGAATACTTGACAGTCCCTCCCAGTTGTTTATGTGGGCTGCATGTTGTGCTTTGTTAACTCTCCTTCTCTATATCCCCTTCCAAGGCTGCTACTTTTGTTTCTGTTGACTAGAATTCCAGTGATGTGCATATTTTGACTTGCTGAAATCCTATGCAGTTATGAAACCAATTGCTTCAATCTAAGAATGCCAATACTAAAAAATACCTACATTATAATAGGCAGAGCTCTTTCCTCTAACTCTATGGTTATTCTGCAGCCAAGAGTTAACAATGCGATAACAACGACTTCTTTGGAGACACTCCAAATTTGAATCTATGTTTGGGTTTTAAACTCTGTTTATGACATGTTTTACATTTAGTATTTATGATGAGAATTGATAGCCTTGATGTCTCTGATGCTTTCCATGAAGAATTGATTTTGACATGTTGATTGCCTCTCTAGATCTGAAACTGTGGATCTTACTCTGGATGACTTCACAGGTCATGAATCTCTTGATAACTTTGATATTGCAGATGTGGAATTTGTTTCATACAGGGAGAATTCTCAAAAAGATTACAAGAGCTTCAGATAAATCAGTAAATCTTTGGGGAAAGAATTGAATCCATTATGTGTGCAATGTGTTTAGAAAATAAATCATGTGAGTATGTGTTAGTAAATATTTGTGTATATGAACATATATGCTTATATATGTATGTCTATGTATATGTACATACATATGTATACGTATGTGTATGTATATGTTAGTATATGTGTAAATTTTGGTGCTTCTGTATCAGTTGAAGTCAAGTAATTCTGACAGACTTTATTGGGTCATTCTTATTCCCTAAGAAGTTCATTATCTTCAGAAGAATAGGTGGGAAGTTATGTAATAATGGTTAAATATTAAAATATTCTTCCCACATTTCTCCTGGAATGTGGAAACATCAATATACATCTTCTATTTTCTCATGTAGGTAAGTGACGCATTCCATTTCTACTAGGATTTCCTTCCTGGAATTGCAACTCCCTAAGATCAACTCCCTAATTACCTACAAACTTTGATCTAGGTTCACCCTGCCTAAATCCAAAGTCCTAGCACTCTGACATTTGGGGCTGGTTAATTTTTTGTTGTGCACGCCATGTGGTGGGGGAGTTCCCATGCATTGGAGGATGGATAGGATCGTCCCTGACTGTTACCAACTGGATGTTGGTAGCACCACACTCTCAATCTGTGACAATCCAAAATGCCTCTAGACATTGCCACACGTCCGCTAGGGGGCAAAATCACCCTGGTTCTATTTCTTGCCGTGAAAGATCAGACTTGTGCTTGGTCAGGTTTATACTGTTAACTATAAAAAGACCCTGGGCAAGTCATCGAAACTCTTAATTGTTTATGTTCTTATCTTTAAAAATAAGCATATTATTCTACTGCCTACATCTTAGTGTGGAAGTGAGAATTAAAAATATATGCCGTAATAGAGATGGAGGTAGCTATAAAAAAATCTTACTCATGGTTTTTTTTTTTTTTCTTTCTTTCCCTCACAAAAACAGATACTTACAAGAGACATTAAATCCTATTTAAAACATAACCCAAGGGGCTAATTTTGCCTGAAATATGTGTGTAATTGGAATGTTGTTTACTTGAGTCTTTTAGCCTCATGATGCTAAGGAAGCTGCCATAACGTTGCTGGTGTCCTGCTTCTGTGGAATGGATACCCACAGCACAGCATCCAACTCTGCAGCTGCCCTCATTTCACAGAAGGGAAAGGCAAAGCAGCACATGTCCTGAGGTTGCTCAGGCAACACATGGAAAGCCACAACAAGTGTAACAGGGAAGCATTCCAAGTTGCCAGCCCATCATGTAGGAAACTGAGATCCCCACACACTTTCCTTCACCTCTGATTCCAGCATGCTTAGCAGCCACCAAATTAACAAATCAATTTCAAGCTACAAATGCTCTTGGTAAATAGAACAAACTGCTGCCAGTTGACTGGCTTGATGACACACCACAACATGACAGGCATGGAAATTTCACCACTGCTAAGACAGGACAGAGTTCATCCAATTGAAATGCTGGGAGATCTAACCTCAACTGTGGAAAATTTCTCTGCTTCTTGTTCTCGTAGCTGTGTTGACCAGCATGCCCTAGTCCCAAAGGTAAACAAACCAACAAAATAAAGCCTTCAAGTCTTTCCACAAAACCCTTTAAGTTTCTAAAAGTTCTTTCTGGAGAAAATGATGAAATCATTCCAAGTTTAAACGAATATTCTTCATTAAGTCCCAGTGTCTCCTGAGTTCCTTATGATATCATCATCACATCATCATCCTGGTTGTTCCAGTAAGAAATCCAGGCATGTTCCTCAACTCATCACTTTCTCTCATTCCTCTCATCAATCAGCCCAACAGCCATCAAGGACTTCTTATTCCGGTATTTAAATATCTACTAAATTTGTCCCCTTCCCTGTATCTCACTGCCATTTCACACCCCTTACTCATTACTTTCACTTGGATTATTACAATATTACCCTAATTGATCACTCAGTCTACACCGAGAACCAATCTATTCTCTCACTACAGATGTGATTCACTTTCTGTAATGCAAATCTGATAACATATCCACATGCTCAAGACACTTCTCAAGTGAGACAGCTGAAAGAGTCAGGGTTCCCTTTCTCCTCATACCTAATACAATGCCACATATAAGGTGCAAGCTCAAGAAATAGCTGCTGAATGAAAGTGCTTTTGGAGCATTCTCTACATATGATTGCATTCCAGCAGAGGGCAGATTCTCACCCAGAAACTTCTCCCAAATGAGCACAGGCTATTTGAGTTTGAATGCTGCATCTGCTTACTTAGTCTATTATTCAAATGATACATAAGAAAAGAAGGAAAGGATGACAAAGAACATTACAGTTCGTACCTGAGTATGTTACGGACAACTGAGGCTTTCTCTGTATCTTTGAAATGACAAGAAACATAGATTCAAATTGAATTTTCATTCTGTGGTTTTGTCCGGTGTAGTGGAGAGAGGAGAGTATTGGAATCGAGAAAACTGGGTCCTGAGTCCCAGAGTCCTGTTCAAATCATTTGTCATCTGCATTTAGTATCTTCATCTGTAAAATTAGAAAGATGAACCCTATTTATGTTACTAAGGGAAACACTGATATACAAAAAACAACCACTCAAATGTGCACATCCATCATTACAAGTGCACATCCAACAACTTTTCATAAAATTCTGGTTATTCTTAACTTCTTGAAATTTACCCGTGGACCCTGACAACTTTGATAGTGACAATTTGACCCTAGGTCTCAGGTTAAGAACATTTTCTTTATAATTTACACCATAATTTCCCATTCGGTATATCATTTAATCCTCTGAAAAATCCTACAGTGTCATATATTTTTATTCTCTCTAATTGAAAAAGAACTTAAACTTAATTGCTATGTTTGTTTTACTCATCTTGTATTCTTTAAAAAGGAAAGATGGTTAGAAACAAACTATATGGGAAAAACATTTTTATCCCCACAAACACATCTGAAAAATATTAGGATTGAAAAATGGCTTACCATGAACAGAAAAAAAATGATTTTCCTGATTTTTACTGACACAGTTACCTCAAATTACCATTGCATTGCAGAAAGTCTTTGTGGAAACAGTGAGTATATTTAAACAGAACAGAGAAGTCTCAGTCCAGAGTTAAATGCAGAATGTGCAGCGTCTGTAATGGGGTGTGCAAATCATGCCAGCACTAATGTTTAATCCTAAGAGTAGAAAAATCTTTCAAATCAGTTCTCTAAAGCTCAATACACTTTTACATTTCAACTGATTGTTCTGACATTAGATCTCTTGTATTCTAAGTAGCAGGGCGTGTAATGAGGGACTATCAGAATAACTATTACCTTTCCTTGAAAATACGGTTAGTATTCTAGGATCATGCTTTATTTTAGGAATCATGAACCTAAACTGACTGGGGTCAGTAATTCCATTACACGACTTTTTAAAAGAGCAGGACAGTGCCTACTCAAAAGCATTATGTTAAACTTCCCTCAGTATTTGAGCATATATTCCAGCTTGTTTCTGGATATCTTTGTTGCTCTACATTTGCACACACTATATGTATTGTTTTTTTGCATATGCTCATTTATTGGGGATGAGTATTAAAGAGTTGAAAGTCAGGTAGCTGAGATCTAGAGTCATTCTGAATTTAGGAAGGAAAATGTTATTTGATGACTTGTACTTTTTGCCTGTCTTTATTTTTTCTTATTTAAGAAATGGGAATAACATTCATCTACCCTCTAAAACTGTTTAAAGCATTAGCTAGCAGGAAAGAATTTAAAGTGTTTCATAAATTGTTAAATACCATAGATATCCAAGGTAGTTGTTTTTATTATTGTTTTGTTACAAAGAGAGTAAGGCATATCCTATTTTATTGTGCTTTGCCTTGTTCCACTTCACAGATATTGCATTTTTTATAGATTGAAGGTTTGTGGCAAGCCTGCATGGAGCCAGTCTACGGGCACCATTTTTCCAACAGAATTTGCTCACTTTGCAATTTTCTCTGTGTCAAATTTTGGTAATTCTTGCAATATTTCAAACATTTTAATTACTATTATATTTTTTATGCTGATCTGTGATCAGTGATCTTTGATGTTACTCTTGGAATGGTCCTGGTAAGTCATGAGCAGTACCCGTTATATGACAGCAAACTTAATCGATAAATGTATGTGTTCTGACTGCTTTGCCAACTGGCAACTCCCCCATCTCTCTCCCTCTCCTAGGGCCTCCCTACTCCCTGAGACACAGCAATACTGAAATTAGGCAATTAATAATCCTACAATGGCCTCTAAGTTTTCAAGTGGAAGGAAGACTTGAATATATCTCATTTGAAATCAAAAGCTAGAAATGATTAAGCTTAGTGAGGAAGGCATGTCAGGCACCCATATAGGTCAAAAGTTAGGCCTCTTGTACCAGTTAGCCAAGTTGTGAATGCAAGGAAAGATTCTTAAAGGAAATTAAAAGAGCTACTCTAGTGAACACATGAATGATAAAGAAATGCAACAGTCTTATTGCCGATATGGAGAAAGTTTTAGTCGTGTGGACAGAAGATCAAACAAACCAGCCACAACATTCCCTTAAGCCAAAGCCTAATCCAGAGGAAGGCCCTAACTCTCTTCAATTCTGTGAAGACTGAGAGAGGTGAAAAAGCTGCAGAATAAAACATCTGAAACTAGCAGAGACTGGTCCATGAGTTTTAAGGAAAGAAGCCATCTCTATAACATAAGAGTGCAGGGTGAAGCAGCAAGTGCTGATGTAGAGGCTATAGCAAGCTATTCAGAAGATTTAGCTAGGATCATTAATGAAGGAGGCTACACTAAACAACAGATTTTCTATGCAGGAGGGACAGCCTTCTATTGGAAGAAAATGCCACCTAGGACTCATAGCTAGAGAGGTGAAGTCAATGCCTGGTTTCACAGCTTCAAAGGACAGGCTGACTCCCTTTTTAGGGGCTAATGCAGCCGGTGATTTTAAGTCGAAGTCAATGCTCATTTACCATTCCAAAAAACCCTAGGGCAGTTAAGAATTATATTCAATTTACTCTTCCTGTATAAAGTAGATTATATCAATGCAACAACAAAGCCTGGATGAAGCATATCTGATCACAACATGATTGACTGAATCTTTAAGCACACAGTTAAGATCTACTGCTCAGAAAAAAATATTCCTTCCAAAATGCTCAACTGACAATGCACCTGGTCATCCAAAAGCTCTGATGGAGATGAACAATAAGATTAATGTTGTTTCCATGCCTGCTAACTCAACATCCATTCTGCCGCCCATGGATCAAGAAGTAATTTCAACTTTCAAGCCTTATTATTTAAGGAAGACATTTTGTAAGGCCACAGCTGCCATAGGTAATGATTCCTCTTATGAATCTGGACAAAGTAAATTGAAAACTTTCTGGAAAGAAGTCACCATTCTAGATGCCACTAAGAACATTTGTGATTCATGGGGAGAGGTCAAAATATCAACATTAGCAGGAGTTTGGAAGAAATGGATTCCAACCCTCCTGGATGACTTTGAGAGGATCAAGACTTCAGTGGAGGAAGTAACTTCAGATGTGGTGGAAAGAGCAAGAGAACCAGAATTAGAAGTGGAGCCTGAAAAGTGACAGAATTGCTGCAATCTCATGAGAAAACCTTAAGTGATAGGGGTGTCTTCTTATGGATGAGTGAAGAAAGTGGTTACTTGAGATGGCATCTACTCCTGGTGAAGACGCTGTGAAGACTGTTGAAATGACAACAAGGATTTAGAATATGGCATAAACTTAGTTGATCAAGAAGTAGCAGGGCTTGAGAAGATAGAGTCTAATTTTGAAAAAAGATCTATTGTGGGTAAAATGCTATCAAGCAGCATTGGAGGCTACAGAAAAATTGTGAAAGGAAGAGTTAATCCATGCGAGAAAATTTATTGTTGTCTTATTTTAAGAAATTTCACAGCCACCCCAGCCTTCAGCAGCCATCACCCTGATCAGTCAGTAGCCATCAACATCGAAGCAAGTCCCTCTGTAAGCAAACATATTAAAGGCTTATTGAAGGCTCAGATGATGGTTAGCATTTTTCAGGAATAAAGTATTTTCTATTCAATAATTAAGATATGGACATTGGTTTTTTAGACATAATGCTATTACACAGTTAAGAGACTACTATAGTATAAACATTACTTTTACATGCATTGAGAAACCACAGAATCCGTGTGACTCACACTATTGCAGTATTGGTTTTATTGCAGTGGTCTGGAACCCAACCCACAGTATCTCCAAGGTAGGCCTGTAGAGCTAAGACAGAACTGAAAAAAGCTTCTTAGATGAGCAGATAGAGGGGTCTAGAGGAATCTGTAAGCTATTTGCTTGTGATTAGATAAAGACACCTCTGTGTGATGCAGTTACTATAACAAGAGAATTCCAGGGAGGTCTTATTTATTTATATATATTTTAATTTATTTATTTATTTTATTTATGGCTGTGTTGGGTCTTCGTTTCTCTGTGAGGGCTTTCTCTAGTTGCGGCAAGCGGGGGCCACTCTTCATCGCAGTGCGCGGGCCTCTCACTATTGCGGCCTCTCTTGTTGCGGAGCACAGGCTCCAGACACGCAGGCTCAGTAGTTGTGGCTCACGGGCCCAGCTGCTCCGCGGCATGTGGGATCTTCCCAGACCAGAGCTCAAACCCATGTCCCCTGCATTGGCAGGCAGATTCTCAACCACTGTGCCACCAGGGAAGCCCCCAGGGAGGTCTTAAACTAAACTGGACAAGGCTTGACATTACATCTTGATACTGCCTTATGTCTATCAGGGCCCCCCTGCATACATTGTCTATCCTGAAATCTTCTCACTTTTTTGACATTTAAAACACTTAATCTACAATTGTTCGGTTCTTAGTGATACATAGCTGGGGGAAAGCCCAGAAAAAATAAAGAAAAGGTGAGGGCTGTTTTCCTAAAGTTGTCTTCACAGAGGGAATTTTCCTAAGGCCACAGTCAAGGAATGTTAGAAATATGGTATGCAATTTACCAGTCTCCCATCCTGAGCCCATTTAATGACACTTTCTTGAAGCCCAACCAAAGGTTATGACTCCTTATCATTGTAATCCAGACAGCCACCATGAAGCAATTGGGAAGTGACATGTAAACAGAAACCCGTTTGTCATTCCTGTTTTAGGCTCAAGGTAAAAGCTACCACCTGGGCCTGGTATGGCTTCACAAGGCAGTCATAGCTTTTTTCATTAGATGAGAAATACTATCATCATCTCTACCTCTTGAATTAAATATATATGATAAAATATTTAAGTTCAACCTCTGATCACTAACTTTGGGTAAGAACTTCTTTTAATGATTATCTACTATACACCACTGATTTCAGAATTCAAATGGAATAGATTGCAATTATCATTCTCGTATATTGGTCTTTAGAATGTTTTTTGTTTTAGTTCTTTACAAATATGCATGCACATCAGACCTCTCTCCTGGGTGGAAACCATTGTGCAGTTTCATTTTTCCTTTATAACATAACATTCTCATTGTCTTAATATTTTGTCCTCTTTGAAACAGTCTGACAAGGATCACTGGGAGATGAGCAAGACAAACTCGAGACAATTCTGTTATAGAAACACAGTCACATAGACTTTAGTAGCTGAACAAATTCAGGATGTGGTCTGCGGTAGTCATAGTTGTAAAGAACAGGTAATGTGCACAGCATATTAGCAGAGCTTTAGAGTCAGAAGCTGAGTACTCAAGTTCTGTTCTACCAATTACTAATTTTTCTGTCTTGGAGAAATCCTTCAACTTCTTTCTAGTTTTAATTTCGTAACAGTAAAACAAACAGGTTAATACTTCAGAGGGATATTAATGATCAAATGAGAAAAGAACTGTAGATGATTTGTAAACCACAAAACATGATAAAGATATCACATAAGTTTCTGTTCCACCACCCAGACAAATGCAGATGATATATAAGAACATTTAAGGGTATGCAATAGACCAAAGGTCAAAATTAGCAGGTGACTGGCCTTAAGCCATGACAGCATATACATTTGCCTAAGTCAAATGTTTGTGGTAAATCAGAACATTTGGCATTTTATAGGATTAGTCTTTGTTGGCATTTTCTCTTATTAAAAAAAAGAGATATATAATTTACATGTCATGAAATCATTGAGTTTCAATTCTGTGAGTTTTGATAACTGTATACACCTCTGTACCATCACCCAAAATGAGAGAATGTTCCCACTACTCTTGAATGTTCCTTTCTGTATTATATACTCACTTTAGCAGAAGCAATAATTTCTAATTTTTATCACTATAGATTTTGGTTTTTTCCTGTATTTTGGATTTTATAGTACTCTTTTGTCTCTAGCCTCTTTTGTTCAGCAAAAAGTTCTGGAGAGTCACCTGTGCTGAGGATATTTGTAATTTGTATATTTTTTTAAATTGCTGAGTAGTATACCATTGTATGAATATGTCAAAAATGTTATCTCCTTTTTCTCTGTTGAATGATACTTGGCTTGTTTCCAGTTTTTGGCTTGATGAATGAGCTTGCTATAAACATTCTTGAACAAGTCTTTTTGTGAACATATGTTTTCATTTCTCTTGAGAGTGGGACCTCTCTTTGTAATGTGGTTCCCCTGAGTGTGTGATTTCTTTGGGAGTGGAATTGCTGAGTCATAGATTAGCTGCTGACATGAGTGTAAAATGGTACATCTTTGTTGAAAACTTATCAATATTTTATAAAAGTAGATGTATGTCTAACTTATCTAACATCTATTCTATCTATGCTAGACTCTAAATAAAATTTCCAAATTATCCTTTCAAATGTTTGTACAAATTTTACACTTTCAACAGCAATGCATGATGAGTCCAGTCACTCTATATATCCTAACCCACTGTGCTTGTGTTGGTAACTTATTCATTTTCATTTGGCATTGTCATTGGGTTTGTGTGTGTGTATGTGTGTGTGTTTAATTTTTTTAATTTCCTCCATACTAGTTTCATGTATTAGTATTTCATTCTTTTTCATTGTTGAGTGGTATTTTATTTTATAAATAACTGAATTGGTTTATTCATTTCTCTTGGTGATAGACATTTGGATTGGCCCCAGAGTTTTTCTGTTGTAGATAAAGCTGTTATAGACACTAGAACACAAGTCTTTTTAATAGACTAATATTTTCATTTCTTTATAAATATTGGATTTCAGTGAATAATTTAGATCAGGATTCAGCAAAGTGCTACTTCCTGTGGGCCAAATCTGGCCCACCACCTGTCTTTGTAAATAAAATTTTACTAACACAGGGTCATGTTCATATATTTTCTATGGCTGCTTTTGTGCTGCAGTGGACAAATTGAGTATTTGTAGTAGAAATCATCTGACCTACAAAGTTTAAACCATTTACTATTTGACTGTTTACAAAAAAAGTTTGCCAACTCTTAGTTTAGATATACATTTATCCTTATAAGAACCTGCTACAATTCACCAAAGCAGTTATGCAATTTTAAATTCACACCAACGTTGTATAACAATTTCAGTTGCTCCACATCCTTGCTATCCTTCGATATTGTTCTTTTTTATTTTACACATTCTAAATTGCTGAAATGACCTTACATTGTGGGTTTTAACTTACATTTTTCTGAAGACCAAAAATTCTGATCACCTTTTCATGGAAGCTTATTGATCATCCATGTGTCCTCTTTTGTGAAATGTCTGTTAAAACCTTTTGTGAGTTTTAAAATTACATTGTCTATTTTTTCTTGTTCATTTGTAGGAGTTTTTTATGTACTCAAGATACAAATCCTTTTTATATGTATTTCAATTTTATCCCAGTTTATGACTTTCCTTGACATTTTCTTAAAAGTGTCTTTTGATAAACAGGAAATTTACAGTTTTATGAGGTCTAATTTGTCACTATTCATTTGTGAGTAGTGCTCGTCATGTCTTGTCTGAAAAAAATCTTTGCCTACCCCAAGGTAACAGAAATATTCTAGTAAATTTTCTTATAAATTTAGGAATATGCCCCACTCCATATTACTTGTGTCTGGAGTGGGTAGGAGGCAAAGTTCACTTTCTTTCCGTGTGGATATCCAGATGTTAAGGCATCATTTGTAAAAATATTTTCTTTCCCCACTGAATAGATATGAAACCTTGTCCAAGAATCAGTTGATCACATATGTTTGAGTTAAATCCTGGATTCTATATTCCACTTATCTATTTCTGTATCCTTATACCAATACCATATTATCTTTACCATTATAGATTGTAAGACCTTCAAATCAGTTAGTGTAAATCCTCCAGCTTTTAAAAATCTTTTTATAATGTTTTAGTTTTCTAGGCTTTTGCATTTTAGTTCAAATTTTAGAATAAAATGCGTTAATATCTTTAAAAGAATATCTGAGATTTTGATTGAGACTGTATTGAATCCATATATCACCTTGGGGACAGTGGAAATCTCAACAATATTGGGGATTTTTTTGTTGTTGTTTTTAACAGATCTTTATTGGAGCATAATTGCTTCACAATACTGTGTTAGTTTCTGTTGTACACCAAAGTGAATCAGCCATATGCATACACACGTCCCCATCTCCCCTCCCTCTTGAGCCTCCCTCCCATCCTCCCTATCCCACCCGTCTAGGTCATCGCAAAGCACTGAGCTGATCTCCCTGTGCTATGCTGCTGCTTCCACTAGCTAACTATTTTATATTCAGTAGTGTATATATGTCGATGCTACTCTCACTTCGCCCCAGCTTCCCCCTCCCACCCCGTGTCCTCAAGTCCATTCTCTATGTCTACATCTTTATTCCTGCCCTGCAACTAGGTTCATCAGTACCATTTTTTTTTTTTTAGATTCCATATATATGCGTTAGCATATGGTATTTGATTTTCTCTTTCTGACTTCACTCTGTATGACAGACTCTAGGTCCATACACCTCACTACAAATAACTCAATTTCGTTTCTTTTTATGGCTGAGTAATATTCCATTGTATATACGTGCCACATCTTCTTTATCCATTCATCTGTCGATGGACACTTAGGTTGGTTCCATATCCTGGCTATTGTAAATAGTGCTGCAATGAACATTGTGGTACATGTCTCTTTTTTTAAAAATGAATTTATTTATTTTATTTATTTATTTTTGGCTGCGTTGGGTCTTTGTTGCTGCGTGTGGTCTTTTTCTAGTTGTGGCGAGTGGGGGCTATGCTTTGTTGTGGCGCGCAGGCTTCTCCTTGCAGTGGCTTCTTTTGTTGCGGAGCACGGGCTCTAGGCATGCGGGCTTCAGTAGTTGTGGCACGAGGGCTCAGTAGTTGTGGCTCACGGGCTCTAGAGCACAGGCTCAGTAGTTGTGGCGCACAGGCTTATTTCCTCCATGGCATGTGCGATCTTGCCGGACCAGGACTCAAACCCATGTCCCCTGCATTGGTAGGCAGATTCTTAACCACTGCATCACCAGGGAAGTCCCACATGTCTCTTTTTGAATTATGGTTTTCTCAGGGTATATGCCCAGTAGTGGGATTGCTGGGTCATATGGTAGTTCTATTTTTAGTTTTTTAAGGAACCTCTATACTGTTTTCCATCGCGCTTGTATCAGTTTACATTCCCACCAACAGTGCAGGAGGCTTCCTTTTTCACCACACTATTTCCAGCATTTATTGTTTATAGATTTTTTGATAATGGCCATTCTGACCATCATGAGGTGATAGCTCATTGTAGTTTTGATTTGCATTTTTCTAATAATTAGGGTGTTGAGCATCCTTTCATGTGCCTCTTGGCCATCTGTATGTCTTCCTTGGTGAAATGTCTATTTAGGTCTTCTGCCCACTTTTTAAGTGGATTGTTTGTTTTTTGATATTGAGCTGCATGAGCTGCTTGTATATTTTGGAGATTAATCCTTTGTTGTTTCATTTGCAAATACTTTCTCCCATTCTGAGGATTGTCTTTTCATCTTGTTTATGGTTTCCTTTGCTGTGCAAAAGCTTTTAAGTTTAATTAAGTCCCATTTGTTTATTTTTGTTTTTATTTCCATTACTCTAGGAGGTGGGTCAAAAAAGATCTTACTGTGGTTTAGGTCAAAGGGTGTTTTTCCTATGTTTTCCTCTGAGAGTTTTATAGTATCTGGTCTTACATTTAGGTCTTTAATCCATTTGGAGTTTATTTTTGTGTATGATGTTAGGTAGTGTTCTAGTTTCATTCTTTTACATGTAGCTGTCCAGTTGTCCCAGCACCACTTATTGAAGAGGCTGCCATTTCTCCATTGTATGTTCTTGCCTTCTTTGTCGTAAATTAGGTGCCCATATGTACGTGGGTTTATCTCTGGGCATTTTATCTGGTACCATTGATCTATATTTCTGTTTTTGTGCCAGGACCATATTGTCTTGATTACTGTAGCTTTGTAGTATATCTGAAGTCAGGGAGCCTGATTCCTCCAGCTCCATTTTTCTTTTTCAAGATTGCTTTGGCTATTTGGGGTCTTTTGTGTTTCCATACAATTTGTGAAATTTTTTATTCTAGTTGTGTGAAAAATGCCATTGGTAGTTTGATAGGGATTGCATTGAATCTGTAGATTGCTTTGGGTAGTATAGTCGTTTTCACAATATTGATTCTTCCTATCCAAGAACATGTATATTTCTCCATCTGTTTGTGTCATCTTTGACTTCTTTCATCAGTGTTTTATAGTTTTGTGAGTACAAGTCTTTCACCTCCTTAAGCAGCTTTATTTGTAGGTATTTTTTTCTTTTTGTTACGATGGTATATGGAATTGTTTCCTTAATTTCTCTTTCTGATTTTTCATTGTTGGTATATAGGAATGCCAGAGACTTCTGGGCATTAATTTTGTATCCTGCAACCTTACCAAATTCACTGATCAGTTCTAGTAGTTTTCTGATGGCATCTTTAGGATTTTCTATGTGTAGTGTCATGTCATCAGCAAACAGTGACAATTTTACTTCTTCTTTTCCAATTTGTATTCCTTTTATTTCTTTTTCTTCTCTGATTGCCATGGCTAGGACATCCAAAACTGTTAAATAAGAGTGGCGAGTGTGGACATCCTTGTATTGTTCCTGATTTTAGTGGAAATGCTTTCAGTTTTTCACCATTGAGTATGATGCTTGCTGTGGGTTTCTCATATATGGCCTTTATTATGTTGAGGTAGGTTCCCTCTTTGCCCACTTTCTGGAGAGTTTTTATCATAAATTAGTGTTGAATTTTGTCAAAAAGCTTTTTCTGAATCTATTGAGATGATCATATGATTTTTATTCCTTAATTTGTTAATGTGGTGTATCACATTGATTGATTTGCATATATTGAAGAATCCTTGCATCCCTGGGATAAATCCCATTTGATAATGGTGTATGATCCTTTTAACGTGTTCTTCAATTCTGTTTGCTAGTATTTTGTTCAGGTTTTTTGCATCTATGTTCATCAGTGATATTTGTCTCTAATTTTCTTCTTTTGTGACATCTTTTTCTGGTTTTGGTATCAGGGTGATGGTGGCTTCGTAGAATGAATTTGGGAATGTTTCTCCCTCTGCACATTTCTGGAAGAGTTTGAGAAGGATCAGTGTTAGCTCTTCTCTAAATATTTGATAGAGTTTGCTGTGAAGACATCTGGTCCTGGACTTTTGTTTGTTGGAAGATTTTTAATTATGGTTTCAATTTCATTACTTGTGATAGGTTTGTTTATATTTTCTAATTCTTCCTGGTTCAGTTTTGGAAAATTGTACCTTTCCAAGAATTTGTCCATTTCTTCGTGGTTGTCCATTTTATTCGCATATAGTTGTTTGTAGTAGTCTCTTATAATCCTTTGTATTTCTGCAGTGTCTGTTGTAACTTCTCCTTTTTCATTTCTAATTTTATTGATTTGTATCCTCTCCCTTTTTTTCTTGATGAGACTGACGAAGGGTTTATCAATTTTGTTTATCTTCTCAAAGGATCAGCTTTTAGTTTTATTGATCTTTGCTATTGTTTTCTTCATTTCTATTTCATTTATTTCTGCTCTGTTCTTTATGATTTCTTTCCTTCTACTTACTTTGGGTTTTCTTTGTTCTTCTTTCTCTAGTTGTTTTACGTGTAGGGTTCAATTGGTTATTTGAGATTTTTCTTATTTCTTGAGGTGAGATTGAATTGCTATAAACTTCCCTCTTAGAAATGCTTTTGCTGCATCCCATAGGTTTTGGATCATCGTGTTTTCATTGTCATTTGTCTCTAGGTATTTTTTGATTTCCTCTTTGATTTCTTCAGCAATCTCTTGGTTATTTAGTAGCACACTGTTTAGCCTCCATGTATTTGTGTTTTTTACAGTTTTTTTTCCTGTAATTGATTTCCAATCTCATAGCATTGTGGTCAGAAAAGTTGCTTCATACGATTTCAATTTTCTTAAATTCTCCAAGGCTTGATTTGTGAGCCAAGGGGTGATCTATCCTGGAGAATGTTCCATGTGCACTTGAGAAGAAATTGTATTCTGCCACTTCTGGGTGGAATGTTCTATAAATATCAATTAAATCTATCTGTTCTATTGTGTCATTTAAACTTTGTGTTTCCTTACTTTCTGTTTGGATGATCTGTCCATTGATGTAAGTGGGGTGTTAAAGTCCCCTACTATTATTGTGTTACTGTCAATTTCTCCTTTCATGGTTGTTAGCATTTGCCTTATGTATTGAGGTACTCCTATGTTGGGTGCATAAACATTTATATTTGTTATATCTTCTTCTTGGATTGATCCTTTGATCATTATGTAGTGCCCCTTCTTATCTCTTGTAACAGTCTTTATTTTAAAGTTTATTTTATCTGATATGAGTATTGCTACACCAGCTTTCTTTTAATTTCCATTTGCATGGAATATCTTTTACCATCCCTTCACTTTCAATCTGTATGTGTCCCTAGGTCTGAAGTGGGTCTCCTGTAGATTGCATGTATATGGGTCTTATTTTTGTATCCATTCAGCCAGTCTGTGTCTTTTGGTTGGGGTATTTAATCCATTTATGTTCAAGGTTATTATCGATATGTATGTTCCTATTACCATTTTCTTAATTGTTTTGGGTTTGTTTTTGTGGATCTTTTTCTTCTCTTGTGTTTCCCACTTAGAGAAGTTTCTTTAACATTTGTTGTAAAGCTGGTTTGGTGGTGCTAAATTCTCTTAGTTTTTGCTTGTCTGAACACCTTTGATTTCTCCATCAAATCTGAATTAGATCCTTGCTGGGTAGAGTAATCTTGGTTGTAGGTTTTTCTCTTTCATCACTTTAAGTGTATCCTGCCACTCCCTTCTGGTCTGCAGAGTTTCTGCTGAAAAATTGGCTGATAACCTTATGGGGATTCCTTTGTATGTTATTTTTTGTTTTTCCATTGCTGCTTTTAATAATTTTTCTTTGAATTTAATTTTTGTTAGTTTGATTAATATATTTCTTGCTATGTTTTTCCTAGGGTTTATCCTGTATGGGACTCTCTGTGCTTCCTGGACTTGGGTGACTATTTCCTTTCCCATGTTAGGGAAGTTTTTGACTATAATCTCTTCAAATATTTTCTCAGACCCTTTCTTTTTCTCTTCTTATTCTGGGAGCCCTATAATTCAAATGTTGGTTCATTTAGTATTGTCCCAGAGGTCTCTGAGATTGTCTTCAATTCTTTTCATTCTTTTTTCTTTACTCTGCTCCTCAGCAGTTATTTCCACCATTTTGTCTTCTAACTCACTTATTCATTCTTCTGCCTCAGTTATTCTGTTATTGATTCCTTCTAGTCTATTTATCTTTTCAGTTATTGTGTTGTTCATCTCTGTTTGTTGTTTAGTTCTTCTAGATCTTGGTTAAACATTTCTTTTATTTTCTCAGTCCGTGCCTCCATTCTATTTCCGAGATTCTGGGTCATCTTTACTATCATTACTCTGAATTCTTTTTCAGGTAGATTGACAGTTTCCTCTTCATTTATTTGGTCTTGTAGGATTTTACCTTGCTCCTTCATCTGTGATATATTTTTTTGCCGTCTAATTTTTTTTTTTAATGTGTGGGATTATGTTTCTGTCTTACTGGTTGTTTCGCCTGAGGTTTGCAACACTGTAGTTTATAGGCTGTTGGGTAGAGCTGGGTCTTGGTGCCGAGATAAGGACCTACCTGAGACCGCACTCCGATGAATATTCCCTCAGGTCTGAGTTTCTCTGTTAGTCCAGTGGTTCTGACATGCAGCTCCCACCACAGGAGCTTTGGCCCGACCCCCGGCTCATGAACCAAGATCCTGCAAGCTGTGTGGGGTGGCAAAAAAAAAAATGGAGAGAACAATAACAAAGTAAAAAATAAAATTATACTAAAACTAACAGATATGTTAGAAAGAATATAATAATAAAAATGTAGATGAAACAACAACCAGAACGTACAACAGTACCACAATAGTGAAAAAGAGGAGGAGGGAAAAGAAAAAAAAAAAAAAAAGAACGAAGAAAAAAGCGGGGAAAGGCCTTGGCTCTGGAGGGTGGAGCCTAAGCAAGGGTAAGCTTTGGGTGGTGGGTGGGGACTATGCTTAGGACCCACAGGGCTGGAAAGGCCCTGGGGGCTGTGGGAGGTGGGGCTTAGGCTCAACGGAACAGAAGGGGCCCAGGCATGCCCCCCACCCCTGGTCTCAGAGCATGGGGGACCTCACCTGGGAGCCTAGCAGGCTTCCTGGGCTCAAGTGGGCAGGATGAACGCCCTCCTCTCCTCTCCTGCTCCTCTGGTTTCAGAGGCCCCTCCTGCCTGCCTCTCCTGTCCTCCCCTCAGCCTCCTTCCTATGCCCCCAGGACCAATGTGGTGGGGGGCGGGGCCTTGGAGGGCAGGGTGCCAGTCTGGGAGCTCAGCAGGCTCCCTGGACCCAAGTAGCTGAGGCAAACACCCTCCACTCCTCTCCCGCTCCTCCCAGATGGCTCCTCCCACCTGCCTCTGCTGATCTCCCCAGCCTCAGGGGCACCGATCCTGTCTGGCCTCCACTTCTCCTCCCCCTTCAGTCCCCCCATTTCCTACTGGTTCACTTGGGGGTTCCTCCCATCTCCTTGGGCATCAGGGTTCCCCACCAGTGGCCAGCAGTTGCCCTAGTTGAGGGGAGATGCTGACTTGTCATCTTCCCACCCTGCCATCTTGACTCCGCCCTAATATTGGGTTTTAATAATCCATATACAATCCATAATCCATATAGTTAAGTCTACTTCATCTCAGCATATTTCCCTGTTTTTTGTATTCCTATGTTCTATTTCTGTTAGATATTTTGCATATATTTCATATTTTATATCTAGGCATTTGATGTTTTAGATTATTTCTGATTATTTACTTCTGGTACATAGAAATATGATTAGTTTTATATCCAGTGGCCTGTGTTGTGTTGGTAAATGTCTAATAACCAGTGTTGGAGTAAAAAAGAGCTCAAGTTTGCAGTGTTTGCTGATTTTCATGGTATAAATACCATGGTAGATTTCAAGCTACCAGTGTTCATCACTGAACAATGAATTAGGATAACATGTGCAGTAGCACGTCATTCTATGGTATTTCCATCATACACATACAGTAGATGTAAATATCCTCAAACCATAGATATTGTTAAAATGTATTAAAATGTATTAGGAGGTGGTCATTTCTGGGTATACCTTTGATTTTAATACAACTTATTTCATTATAAGTTTAATTTTTATTAATTTCTGTGCTTTACAACCTGCACATAAAATTCCTGAAAATTAAAAAAAAAAAAAAAATCAGCTCTTGTGAGCCAGTGTCTCCCAGGTGCAACAAGTTACTGCCTTTGACTTTTGTAATTCTGCTACTAGTTCTATCATTAGTTATGCTTTTTTGTGTTAGTAGTTTTTAGGATTCATAGTGTTCTACATAACAATCGGTTACCTGTGAATAAAAACATGTTACTTCTTCCTTTGTATATAGATTTTATGCTTTTCATTGCTTCTTCCCAGTTAGGACTTCCAGTAAAATTTTAATTTTAATTAGATCCACCTCTGCTTTATTGCCTGCTGTCCAACTGAAGGGTACATGGGTGATCTCTTTGCTCTCTGATTGCAGTGCCAGTTTTCTGCCCCTTAGTAGATCCCTTTCTTCCCTGGTTCCCCAATCCCAGCCTTTGGGTGTTTGCTGAAGTGCATTTGACGTAGGCCTGGGTTGCCTTGGCAGCTTTCTCTCAGTGCCCGAAATCCACTCCCAGTGTTTGGCATGTCAGCCCTCTACTTGATGAATTTTTAGAGTTCCTCAGAGAGAATTATATCAGTTACATCTGTCCTTCCCGAAGCCACCAGGAGGAAATTATCTATTGTCCTGCCCTAACTCCACCTTAAGCAATGTCAGTGTCTTGCAATTAATGATGGTCTCAAGAACCTCAGCAGGGCTTTCTCTCAGCTGTCTTGACCTAACTCCATCTTTAGGCACTCTACCCTGTTGCAGTCTTGGAAGGCCCAGGGGAAAGAATTGGCAAATGGATGCAAATTTGCACTGTGCTTAGGGCTCCTCAGGATTCTAATCCATCATGCATGTCCACACATGGTCATTAAAAATTTGACTGATTCTTCCTTACAGCCATCTGTAGTGGATTTCTCCTTTTCTCACTATTCTGCATAGAGAAAAGCAGACTTGGACCTCTTCTTTCTTAGGAAATGCTCATTATTTTCTGTAATTTAGTTCATTTAGTTTTCTTTGTTTCCTCAGCTCTCTGCTCAGTTTAAAAATGCCACGAGTTTTTGGCTTATCTGTCTTATTCTCATTGTTATGCTGGGTACAGTAAGAGTCCTGTGACTTTTTATATCCTAGCTGATAAGGAGTCTTCATTTGTTCATTCAGATTTTGAGCAGAGTCAAAAAGTCTTTATAAAGGTTCATACCATTACTTATGAGTTTTTAAGAAATTGGAAGCAAGAAAATTGGAAGTTAATTAAAATTACACCATTTGTTAGTCTCTGTATGCTATATCAAGCTATATCCAGTTAATAAGGTTATCCCAATCTCTATACAGATCTAAAATTTACTGAGCTCTACTGGCTTTACAGGCAACATTAAATTCAATTGTAACACACAATCATGAGTTTTGTACTTTGTTTTAACTGAGGAAATTGAGACTCAGGTTGTGGGACCTAGGTCACACAATCAACAACAGAGCCAGAATTCAACTTCAGTTTGTCTAATCTGAGACCCTCCACTTAACCACTATACTCATCTACTTCTAAATCTACCCAGATTTCTGAACGATGAGTAATCTGTAAGTTACCAAGCTCATGAATCACTGCATCATTGTTGCCTCAACAGGTTGACATAAGCCTATGTGCAAACATAATGTGTCAGATTTGCCAAAATTTACTTTTAAGAAGAAGAGAATTCTCCACCTGTGAGGCAAACCTATCGTTAACAATTAAAAGAAAAATAATTTGCATATCTGTAATTATTAATATGGTTGATTAATTTTCTTCTTCAGATGTGTGTTTCTGAGCTGGATAGGTATTTATCTCAGAAAGCATCCTGTGCAAGCCTGTATCCTTGGTCACCAATCCCCATTTAACTTTAAAGCTATTGTTAAAGCTGGAGTGCTCAATTTCTGATTCATTTTGGGAGAACAGCTGGAATCAACAACTTGAGGCTATTTTTTTTTCTTCCTGAATGACTTCTGTAATTATTGCTGTGTACTGTGGGCTTGGAATGTGTCTTTTTACTCAGAATTATAGAATTTGCACAAGGTCGCCACGAACCTAATTGAAGGAGTAATTACTAACTTCATTTTCTCCTTTTGTCGATATTCCTTAAGAAAATGTCTTCAAATGAATAATGTGATTGGTTTTACCAGAATCAGTCCGATTTCTCAGCCCTATGTTCAGATTTTATACACTGTGAATTATTTTAAATTTCACATGTAGGCAACGGTTATAAGAAAAGGAAATATGGAATGTTTAATTGATGAGGCTTCATTCCCATCCTAATGCTCGGAAATAGTTAAGACATTTTAACTAAAAAAAGTTCTTTCTGTACAAAAAAGTCCTTTCTGTATTAGGGCCATGCATTCAAATATGAAAAGAACTGGTTGATGTGAAAATATTTGGCTGTTGTGTCACTACTATAAATCTCTCACTTTGTAGACCTAAACACTATTAAAGTGTGTCCCTGAAATTTACTATTATACTTTGGAGTATGAAATATCCCTCTGAGCCTCAGTGCTTCTCCCCAACTTAGTACCAGGATGCACAGCTCAGAAAAACTAAACATTCCTGCTCCACTACCCTATATGTGTTTCTGAAAATCCTCAGTTCAGAAAAGTCAGAGATTGTGAGAGAAGATAGGATTGAGGAAAACCACTCGAAACCTATGAACTTTGTAACCAGAACATTGACAAAAATTAGATTAACCTTTAAAAGTCCTAACACGTAATGTGCTAATTTTTTTAATATCTCAATTTAGACTTTTCTTAAGGCAACACAAAGTGAAATAGCTGCCTATAGTCCCCTTTAGGAAACAGGTGAAACAGTTTCCTTCTCCTAGCTTAGCCATGTCAGGCCTGAGTGGCAGAGATGCTCCTTGAGACAGGAACATTTCTATCAGGACTCTTTGGAATAATATTTCAAAAAGAACAGAGTTTGGAGAGCAACAGCTACTAGACGTACTCATCTCTGTAGAAACCTTAGTTGTTCTTTTGTTTTTATGTTTTTTGAGTCAAGACGCATTTGAGCAGAGAGACAGTGATGATGAATTATTTTTAGGAAAAGGGTAAAAGAGCAAATAAATGGGCATTGGAACAATCACTTATAAATAAGGGCATCCTTTTTGCATTCAAACACTTTAGTAGTAAAAAATATCAGCAATTTATTTCACCTTTTTTGAGGGATTTACATATATGAGGCAGGATAGGGGTGGGAATTAGATACTTTTGAGGTTTTGATTGTGATTTCCTGCTCTCTCAATCCATTTATTTGTTGAATTGTACACAATTCTCACCTTGTAAAATTTAAATTAATGCTTATTAAAATAATCAGGATGTTTTCATTTTCTCATTCATCTTGTTTAGTGTATATGAAAAGAAGATGGGGCTGATGATGTTTTAATTTATGCTGACTTTCATCACTCTCTCTAGAGCTCTCTAGAGAAATATCCTGGCCTATAGAGGGAATATCTGTCAAGTGGAGCACACTTCCTTGTTCTTCAGTGAGGGGTTTAATGGAATAAATCTGGTAGATCCTGACAAGAGAACATGAAGACAGCTGTCCTGTGGGACACATGAAGGAAGACAGAATAAGGCTCACACTGCAGAACAGAAGAGAGATGGTGTACAGGGTTGGTGAAGAGGGATGGTGTACAGGTTTGCAGAAGTGCTGGGCAGTGTGAATTCAGCCATGAAGTTTCTACCTGCTCTGAGAAAGGGCATGGAAATGAACAATGCTACCAACAGTGGGACAGAGTCAGCTACGTGGCTCCAGTGTGGTGGTCGTTGGCAGTGAGCAAGCCAGGGCCACTGAGTATATACCGGGATTCGAGAGGCAACAAATACCAAACATAAGAAATGTAAGAAACGGTGAATATGGTGAAGTAAAGTAATTGAAAGAATTCAACCCTTCATTCACTTATGAACAGCCTGTCACCATAACCAATGCTGAGGTCAGCTGCTTGTCCTCATCAGGCACACAAAATAGGCTACCCATTGGCCCCATGACAGTTTAGAGCTTTGGTCATATAAAGAACCTCTGCTTTGGTGTGCTTCACCTCAGGGTCAAGTGAGTTAGCTGCCATTCACTTAAAGACCTGCTGCCAGGTCACTGGTATCTGAGCAATTGTCCCTTTCGACAGAGAACTGATACCTCTGATCTCAGATCCAACCTCTCTTTGCAGTCCCTAAAGACCTGGGTTGCCATATGGCCCAGGTTTTACATTGTTCTTCTGCAAGCCCACCTTTCTCATCTGAGACCTTGGAGTCTGCCACTCCTAGGTGCTAAACTTTGCATGCCCACCCATGACCACATAGTTTTTTTAAAGGCAATGCCATTCCACTCTTCTTTCCCCCAACAATTTTAGAACATACCTTCTCTAATAAAGCTTTGTGGAATGTTGTGAACAAAAGAGCCAACATAGCCAACAGTAGGAAAATAACATTTTAAAGTAGAAAACTCAGTAGTTTAAAAATTCAGATTTAAAGAACTTTTATATATATAACTATTCCCAAACCTTTATCCAGCCTGAGTTTTCTGAGCCTCCTAAGTCCCCTTCATCAATAACGTGCTTCAAAACAGTGTCTTTGTAGGAAAAGCAACGCCACTTTAGAGGAGCAAAGAGAGGTCGAACAAGGTTCATAGCTTTAAATGTAAGGTGAGCGCTGTATGAGTTTCTTCCTCTTAAAATAACATTACTTATTATTGAAGTCAATGCTTTAACAATATTTGCGGAGCAGTTTAAACATTTTAGGGCATATATACAATCTCTGATGTAAGCATGGAAACTACGTTATCTCCATTTAATTACACAAGAAAAATTAGAATGAAATTTAATGATTTTTCTCAACTAGTTTTGCAAATTAGGTCTTGAATTCAAGATTTTCTGTATTCTTCTCAATACTTCTGTTTTTCTTTCTGCTTTTGGTAACCAGAGTATTTTTGAGGTGTTTCTGCCCCAAATACCACTTGTCTTTTTTTTTACAAAAGATTTTGGTGTATATTTAGGTCAAAGAGCTAGTGAAGCTTCGCTGGAAGATTTTTCACTCAGAAAATGAAATGTAGAATGCTCTCTGGAGCTGTGAATGACCAAAGGAGGGTGGCTACTTTCAAGACAGCAGTTTAATCTTCATTGTTAGGAAACCTAGGCTAAGCGATCCCAGTTCAAAGATTCTTCAGTTATCCAGAGACTAGATTGTTTTCCAAAGCTTAATGGACAGGTCTTAAAAGGGCTTTTTGACGTAGAATGTCCACATTCCTAGAGACATCATATAAATATAGGAAAATTTACACTTGTCTAACCAGCTAAATAAAGATGGATAAATGAGGAAGAGGCCTATGGATCTTAATAATAATACCTTGTCAGAATGGCCATCATCAAAAAATCTACAAACAATAAATGCTGGAGAGGGTGTGCTGAAAAGGGAACCCTCTTGCACTGTTGGTGGGAATGTAAATTGATACAGCCACTATGGAGAACAGTATGCAGGTTCCTTAAAAAACTAAAAGTAGAACTACCGTACGACCCAGCAATCCCACTACTGGGCATATACCCTGAGAAAACCATAATTCAAAAATAATCATGTACCACAATGTTCATTGCAGCTCTATTTACAATAGCCAGGACATGGAAGCAACCTAAGTGTCCACTGACAGATGAATGGATAAAGAAGATGTCTTTGTCCATTCATATATACAATGGAATATTACTCAGCCATAAAAAGAAATGAAATTGAGTTATTTGTAGTGAGGTGGATGGACCTAGAGTGTGTCATACAGAGTGAAGTAAGTCAGAAAGAGAAAAACAAATACCGTATGCTAACACATATATATATGGAATCTAAAAAAAAAAAAATGGTTATGAAGAACCTAGGGGCAAGATGGGAATAAAGATGCAGTCCTACTAGAGAATGGACCTGAGGACACAGGGAGGGGGAAGTGTAAGTTGGGACAAAGTGAGAGAGTGGCATGCACATATATACACTACCAAATGTAACATAGATAGCTAGTGGGAAGCAGCCACATAGCACAGGGAGATCAGCTCGCTGCTTTGCGACCACCTAGAGGGGTGGGATAGGGAAGGTGGAAGGGAGGGAGATGCAAGAGGGAAGAGATATGGGGATATATGTATATGTATAGCTGATTCACTGTTATAAAGCAGAAACTAACACACCATTGTAAAGCAATTATACTCCAATAAAGATGTTTAAAAATAAATAAATAAATAAAATAGCTGTGTGCATGCAAAAAATAATAATAATAATACCTTGGTAGAGAGGACAGGTGGTGTTCAAATAAATGGCTAAAAACCACTCCTCTGTGTGTAAACCATTGCCAGAGCTTGTTAGGGCCTTTCTCGTACAATCTATTCTGCATAGCATACTTAGAATAATGTCCCTAAGTGTCACATTGCTTGAGTACCTCTTTTCTTTCTAAAGAGTCAACAGAAGAGAGGCAGCATAGCAAAGGGAAAATATATGGGTTTATATTTAAGGCAAACAATCCCAAGACTAGCTGTTTATTTACTAACTGATCTTGTAAAATTATGTAACCAATTTTCTTTGTATAAACTGAAACTTCCTAAATGTGTCTTGTATTCTACTATCTCAATATTTTGCTGATGTATTCCTCTTTCTCAAATGCTGACTCCTTTATTTGTACTTACCTAAAACCACCCAGTCTTCAAGACTCAACTCAGATATTTACTTCAGAATATTTCCCACAATACCACTCAACTCTTGATATAGTTGCAGGTATTTTATTGCAGCTATAATCAATTCTTAGAACACTGACAAATTATTTTTAAAAATATAGAAGGGGAGGATTAACCAAGATGGCGGAGTAGAAGGACGTGCTCTCAGTCCCTCTTGCTAGAGCACCAGAATCAAAACTGGCTGCTGGACAATCATTGACAGGAAGAACCTGGACTTCACCAAGGAGGATACCCCACATCCAAGGACAGAGGAGAAGCCACAGTGAGACGGTAGGAGGGGCGCAATCAGAGTAAAATCAAATCCCATAACTGCTGGGTGGGTGACTCACAGACTGGCGAACATTTATACCACAGAAGTCCACCCACTGGAGTGAAGGTTCTGAGCCCCACGTCAGGCTTCCCAACCTGGGGGTCCGGCTACGGGAGAAGGAATTCCTAGAGAATCAGACTTTGAAGCCTAGTGGGAATTGATTGCAGGACTTTGACAGGACTGGGGGAAACAGAGACCCCACTCTTGGAGGGCACACACAAAGTAATGTGTGCATCGGGACCCAGGGGAAGGAGCAGTGACCCTGGGGGAGACTGAACCAGACCTACCTGCTGGTGTTGGGGGGTCTCCTGCAGAGGCGAGTGGTGGCTCTGTTTCACCGGGGGGATAAGGACACTGGCAGCCGAGGTTCTGGGAAGTTCTCCTTGCCGTGAGCCCTCCCAGAGTCTGCCATTAACCCCACCAAAGAGCACGGGTAGGCTCCAGTGTTGGGTTGCCTCAGGCAAAACAACCAACAGGGAGGGAACCCAGCCCCACCCATCAACAGTTAAGTGGATTAAGGTTTTACTGAGCTCTGACCGCCACAGCAACAGGGAGGGAACCCAGCCCCACCCATCAACAGTCAAGTGGATTAAGGTTTTACTGAGCTCTGACCGCCACAGCAACAGTCAGCTCTACCCATCACCAGAGCCTCCCATCAAGCCTCTTAGATAGCCTCAACCACCAGAGGGCAGAGAGCAGAAGCAAGAAAAACTACAATCCTGCAGCCTGCGGACCAAAAACCACAGTTACAGAAAGATAGAGAAGATGAAAAGGCAGAGGGCTATATACCAGATGAAGGAACAAGAAAAAAACCCAGAAAAACAACTAAATGAAGTGGAGATAGGCAAACTTCCAGAGAAAGAATTCAGAATAATGATAGTGAAGATGATCCAGGACCTCGGAATAAGAATGGAGGCAAAGATTGAGAAGATGCAAGAAATGATTAACAAAGACCTAGAAGAATTAAAGAACAAACAAACAGAGATGACCAATACAATAACTGAAATGAAAACTACACTAGAAGGAATCAATAGCAGAATAACTGAGGCAGAAGAACGGATAAGTGACCTGGAAGACAGAATGGTGGAATTCACTGCTGCGGAACAGACTAAAGAAAAAAGAATGAAAAGAAATGAAGACAGCCTAAGAGACCTCTGGGACAACATTAAACGCAACAACATTCGCATTATAGGGGTCCCAGAAGGAGAAGAGAGAGAGAAAGGACCAGAGAAAATATTTGAAGAGATTATAGTCGAAAACTTCCCTAACATGGGAAAGCAGATAGCCACCCAAGTCCAGGAAGCGCACAGAGTCCCATACAGAATAAACCCAAGGAGAAACACGCCGAGACACATAGTAATCAAAGTGGCAAAAATTAAAGACAAAGAAAAATTATTGAAAGCAGCAAGGGAAAAACGACAAATAACATACAAGGGAACTCCCATAAGGTTAACAGCTGATTTCTCAGCAGAAACTCTGCAAGCCAGAAGGGAGTGGCATGATATACTTAAAGTGATGAAAGGGAAGAACCTACAACCAAGATTACTCTACCCGGCAAGGATCTCATTTAGATTTGATGGAGAAATCAAAAGCTTTACAGACAAGCAAAAGCTAAGAGAATTCAGCACCACCAAACCAGCTCTACAACAAATGCTAAAGGAACTTCTCTAAGTGGGAAACACAAGAGAAGAAAAGGACCTACAAAAACAAACCCAAAACAATTAAGAAAATGGTCATAGGAACATACATATCGATAATTACCTTAAACGTGAATGGATTAAACGCCCCAACCAAAAGACATAGACTGGCTGAATGGATACAAAAACAGGACCCATATATATGCTGTCTACAAGAGACCCACTTTAGACCTAGGGACACATACAGACTGAAAGTTAGGGGATGGAAAAAGATATTCCATGCAAATGGAAATCAAAAGAAATCTGGAGTAGCTATACTCATATCAGATAAAATAGACTTTAAAATAAAGAATGTTACAAGAGACAAGGAAGGACACTACATAATGATCCAGGGATCAATCCAAGAAGAAGATATAACAATTATAAATATATATGCACCCAACATAGGAGCACCTCAATACATAAGGCAACTGCTAACAGCTATAAAAGAGGAAATCGACAGTAACACAATAATAGTGGGGGACTTTAACACTTCACTTACACCAATGGACAGATCATCCAAAATGAAAATAAATAAGGAAACAGAAGCTTTAAATGACACAATAGACCAGATAGATTTAATTGATATATATAGGACATTCCATCCAAAAACAGCAGATTACACATTCTTCTCAAGTGCGCACGGAACATTCTCCAGGATAGATCACATCTTGGGTCACAAATCAAGCCTCAGTAAATTTAAGAAAATTGAAATCATATCAAGCATCTTTTCTGACCACAACGCTATGAGATTAGAAATGAATTACAGGGAAAAAAACGTAAAAAAGACAAACACATGGAGGCTAAACAATACGTTACTAAATAACCAAAAGATCACTGAAGAAATCAAAGAGGAAATCAAAAAATACCTAGAGACAAATGACAATGAAAACACGACGACCCAAAACCTATGGGATGCAGCAAAAGCGGTTCTAAGAGGGAAGTTTATAGCTATACAAGCTTACCTAAAGAAACAAGAAAAATCTCAAGTAAACAATCTAACCTTACACCTAAAGAAACTAGAGAAAGAAGAACAAACAAAACCCAAAGTTAGCAGAAGGAAAGAAATCATAAAGATCAGAGCAGAAATAAATGAGATAGAAACAAAGAAAACAATAGCAAAGATCAATAAAACTAAAAGTTGGTTCTTTGAGAAGATAAACAAAATTGATAAGCCATTAGCCAGACTCATCAAGAAAAAGAGGGAGAGGACTCAAATCAATAAAATCAGAAATGAAACAGGAGAAGTTACAACAGACACCGCAGAAATACAAAGCATCCTAAGAGACTACTATAAGCAACTTTATGCCAATAAAATGGACAACCTGGAAGAAATGGACAAATTCTTAGAAAGGTATAACCTTCCAAGACTGAATCAGGAAGAAACAGAAAATATGAACAGACCAATCACAAGTAATGAAATTGAAACTGTGATTAAAAATCTTCCAACAAACAAAAGTCCAGGACCAGATGGCTTCACAGGTGAATTCTATCAAACATTTAGAGAAGAGCTAACACCCATCCTTCTCAAACTCTTCCAAAAAATTGCAGAGGAAGGAACACTCCGAAACTCATTCTATGAGGCCACCATCACCCTGATACCAAAACCAGACAAAGACACTACAAAAAAAGAAAATTACAGACCAATATCACTGATGAATATAGATGCAAAAATCCTCAACAAAATACTAGCAAACAGAATCCAACAACACATTAAAAGGATCATACACCACGATCAAGTGGGATTTATCCCAGGGATGCAAGGATTCTTCAATATACGCAAATCAATCAATGTGATACACCATCTTAACAAACTGAAGAATAAAAACCATATGATCATCTCAATAGATGCAGAAAAAGCTTTTGACAAAATTCAACACCCATTTATGATAAAAACTCTCCAGAAAGTGGGCATAGAGGGAACCTACCTCAACATAATAAAGGCCATATATGACAAACCCACAGCAAACATCATTCTCAATGGTGAAAAACTGAAAGCATTTCCTCTAAGATCAGGAACGAGACAAGGATGTCCACTCTCACCACTATTATTCAACATAGTTCTGGAAGTCCTAGCCACGGCAATCAGAGAAGAAAAAGAAATAAAAGGAATACAAATTGGAAAAGAGGAAGTAAAACTGTCACTGTTTGCGGATGACATGATACTATACATAGAGAATCCTAAAACTGCCACCAGAAAACTGCTAGAGCTAATTAATGAATATGGTAAAGTTGCAGGATACAAAATTAATGCACAGAAATCTCTTGCATTCCTATACACTAATGATGAAAAATCTGAAAGAGAAATTATGGAAACACTCCCATTTACCATTGCAACAAAAAGAATAAAATACCTAGGAATAAACCTACCTAGGGAGACAAAAGACCTGTATGCAGAAAACTATAAGACACTGATGAAAGAAATTAAAGATGATACCAACAGATGGAGAGATATACCATGTTCTTGAATTGGAAGAATCAACATTGTGAAAATGAGTATACTACCCAAAGCAATCTACAGATTCAATGCAATCCCTATCAAATTACCAACGGCATTTTTTACGGAGCTAGAACAAATCATCTTAAAATTTGTATGGAGACACAAAAGACCCCGAATAGCCAAAGCAGTCTTGAGGCAAAAAAATGGAGCTGGAGGAATCAGACTCCCTGACTTCAGACTATACTACAAAGCTACAGTAATCAAGACAATATGGTACTGGCACAAAAACAGAAACATAGATCAATGGAACAAGATAGAAAGCCCAGAGATTAACCCACGCACCTATGGTCAACTAATCTATGACAAAGGAGGCAAAGATATACAATGGAGAAAAGACAGTCTCTTCAATAAGTGGTGCTGGGAAAACTGGACAGCTACATGTAAAAGAATGAAATTAGAATACTCCCTAACACCATACACAAAAATAAACTCAAAATGGATTAGAGACCTAAATATAAGACTGGACACTATAAAACTCTTAGAGGAAAACATAGGAAGAACACTCTTTGACATAAATCACAGCAAGATCTTTTTTGATCCACCTCCTAGAGTAATGGAAATAAAAACAAAAATAAACAAGTGGGACCTAATGAAACTTCAAAGCTTTTGCACAGCAAAGGAAACCATAAACAAGACGAAAAGACAACCCTCAGAATGGGAGAAAATATTTGCAAATGAATCAACGGACAAAGGATTAATCTCCAAAATATATAAACAGCTCATTCAGCTCAATATCAAAGAAACAAACACCCCAATCCAAAAATGGGCAGAAGACCTAAATAGACATTTCTCCAAAGAAGACATACAGACGGCCACGAAGCACATGAAAAGCTGCTCAACATCACTAATTATTAGAGAAATGCAAATCAAAACTACAATGAGGTATCACCTCACTCCTGTTAGAATGAGGATCATCAGAAAATCTACAAACAACAAATGCTGGAGAGGGTGTGGAGAAAAGGGAACCCTCTTGCACTGTTGGTGGGAATGTAAATTGATACAGCCACTCTGGAGAACAATATGGAGGTTCCTTAAAAAACTAAAAATAGAATTACCATATGACCCAGCATTCCCACTACTGGGCATATACCCAGAGAAAACCGTAATTCAAAAAGACACATGCACCCGAATGTTCATTGCAGCACTATTTACAATAGCCAGGTCATGGAAGCAACCTAAATGCCCCTCAACAGAAGAATGGATAAAGAAGATGTGGTACATATATACAATGGAATATTACTCAGCCATAAAAAGGAACGAAATTGAGTCATTTGTTGTGACGTGGATGGATCTAGAGACTGTCATACAGAGTGAAGTAAGTCAGAAAGAGAAAAACAAATATCATATATTAATGCATGTATGTGGAACCTAGAAAAATGGTACAGATGAGCCAGTTTGCAGGGCAGAAGTTGAGACACAGATGTAGAGAATGGACATATGGACACCAAGGGGGGAAAACTGCGGTGAGGTGGGGATGGTGGTGTGCTGAATTGGGCGATTGGGATTGACATGTATACACTGATATGTATAAAATTGATGCCTAATAAGAACCTGCAGTATAAAAAAACAAACAAAACAACTAATACTAAACTTTCATTGGGTTATTTGTATGGAAATATGTTAATATAAATGTTTCAGACATTACATGAAATTCCTAAAAATCTTATATTTGTATTTGTATGGAAATATGTATGGAAATATGTTAATATAAATGTTTCAGACATTGCATGAAATTTCTAAAAATCTTATATTTGTATTTGTATGGAAATATGTTAATATAAATGTTTCAGACATTACATGAAATTTCTAAAAATCTTATATGTTCTGGTATAATGTTATAAGTAATAATCCTAGTTATTACTTTAAAATGTATATCTCAGAAATAACTAATTTTCTTGTCAACTGCATTATTATGAACTTTCATCAAATCTTTTACCGTGGTCATTTTTAAGTCTTTTGTCATTTACAGACAGTTCTGGGTGTACTCTGATGATTTTGCAAATATGTTCCTATAAAAGGGTTTCATCTTCAAGAAATTCATGGAAAAGACTCTGACAAGTACAGGTTTCTGGTAACTGACTGTACTGCTGAACTGAATGGATAAGCATTTTCAGAACTCTGATGGAAGGCTGATGAACTCATAAAAGTGCTAACAAAAGATCAAGATGAAAAAAAACAATTAATTACATGGGACTGAGTGAACTGATGAGGATGAGTATAATTTTTGTGACTTTCTGTCTGAATTAAAAAAAAAAAAAAAAATCCCACAAGGACTCAGAGGCAAAGAATATACAAATCAATTTTCACTGCAAAGTAAAGGAGCTGTTACAGTGGAGGATTACTGGACTGAATGTCAATATTATGACATAGTATGAGTGTGTTTCATGTTTGGTAATTGCAATCATTGTTGTTTTTGTTGTGGTCATCCATGTACAATGCTTGGTGTCAGTCTATTTATCTCTTGTAAAAATAAAATACAGTGTGTGTGTGTGAAAAAAAAAAAAAAAAAAGATTTGAAAAACTAAAAAAAAAAAAAAAAAAGTAAAGACTCTTAGATGAAAAAAAAAAAAAAATATAGAAGGGGAAAGCCAACAAAAGTCATTTTTAAATAACATTTTTCCCCTCAGTGTGAAATCCCTTGCCTTTGTTTCCTTAAAATAGTTATGTGACCCTTCATTGTTTCCACTAAGTGAAAGCCTGTAAGATTTTCTCCTCTCTTCTTCCCCGCTTCTCTCCCCCCCCCCCACTCTCTTCCCTTCATCACCTCTCTTCTCTTCTTTTCTCTTACACACACACACACACACACACACACACACACACACACACACACACACACACACACATATCTCAATCAGTAGAGCAAGCCAGAAGAGAAGCTAAGACAGGAGGGTAGTCTCCTCTTGCCCTAAAATCACAACGCTTACTTAGATGGCAATACTCTGATTTCCTAGGAGGCTGCCCTACTGTTACATTTTTGTTTTTTAAATAAAAGTTGTAAATAGCACAAATATCACAGGCTGGGTTATCTAGTACTTAAACCTTCTCCAACTAGATTTTTGTGGTGTCTTTGCTTCGACTTCTGTCTGATCACTTTGCCTTTTATTATTTTGCTCCTCAGAATTATCAAACTCAATGTGACAGATCCTTTAAAATTACAACCAACTTACAGGAAAATATTAAAAGAAAAGTAAATTACACATATATTTGATTTATAGAAAAGTGTATACATAAGATATTTTGTGTTTTTAAAATATAATTTATTCCCTGCCAGTTTTCAAAGAATGATCATTTGAGAGGGCAAGGAAAACCAACAAAAATAAGTGAAGGAAATGGTGTAAATTAAACTATGATAAGGAAAATTTGAAGTCATATAGAATTAATTCTTTTTATTTTATACTAAAGGTAAAAATACTCAAATTATTGAATAAAAGCAGAAAGAAGAAAAATATACCTATTATCCCATGATTCAAGCATAACCCCTGTCAATATTTTGCTGATTCCTTCTAATTCTTTTCTTTTTTGAAATTGAAGTATAGTTGATTTGCAATATTGTGTTAGTTGCAGGTATACAGCAAAGTGATTCAGTTATTTTTTTCAGATTATATTTAAGTATAGATTATTACAAGATATTGAATATAATTCCTTGTGCTCTACAGTAAATCTTTGTTGCTTATCTATTTTATGCATAAGAGATTGTATCTATTAATCTCATGCTCCTAATTAGTCCCTCCTTCTCTCCTTCTTCCCTTTGGTAAGCATAAGTTTGTTTTCTATGTCTATCTGTTTCTGTTTTATATATAGTTTCATTAGTATTATTTTTAGATTCCACATATAATTGATATCACATAACATTTGTCTTTCTCTGTCTGACTTACTTCACTAAGTATAGTATTCTCTAGGTCCATCCATGTTGCTGGAAATCATAATATTTTATTCTTTTTATGGCTGAATAATATTCCATTATATACATATACCACTTATTCTCAAGCCAATTGTCTGTTGATGGGCACTTTCTTCCTTTCCATTAGCTGTCTTTTCATTTTGTAGATGATTTCCTTTGCTGTGCAAAAATTTTTGCTGTGCAAAAATTTTAGTGGGACCTTTAGGTCCCATTTATTTTTGCTTTTATTTCTTTTGCCTTGGGAGACCGATCTAAGAAAATATTGCCATGATTTATGTCCAAGAATGTTATGCCTATTTCCTCTTATAGGAGTTTTATGGTGTCAGGTCTTAGATTTAAGTCTTTAAAACATTTTGAGTTTATTTTTGTATACAGTGTGAAGGAGTGTTCTAATTTCTTTGATTTACATGTGGCTGTCCAGCTTTCCCAACACCATAGGTTGAAGAGACTGCCTTTTCTCCATTGTTCATTCTTACCTCCTTTGTCATAGATTAATTGCATGGGTTTATTTCTGGGCTCTCTATTCTGTTCCATTGCTCTATATGTCTGTTTTTGTGCCAATAGCATGCTGTTTTGATTACTGTAGCTTTGTAATATTGTCTGAAGACTGGAAGGGTTGTGCCTTCAGCTTTGCTCCTTTTCCTCAGGATGGCTTTGGTAATTCTGGGCCTTTCATTGTTCAATATAAACTTTAGAATTATTTGTTCTAGTTCGTGAAAAACGTCATGGGGATTTTGATAGGGATTATATTAAATCTGTAGATTTCTTTGGGTAGTATGGACATTTTAATAATATTAATCCTTCCAATCCAAGAGCATGGGATATCTTTCCATTTCTTTAAATTATTTTCAATATCCTTTATCAATGTTTTATAGGTTTCAGCATATAGGTCTTTCACCTATTTGATTAAGTTTATTCCTAGGTATTTTTTGGACACAATTTTAAACAAGATTTTAAAAAATTTTCTCTTTCTGTTCTTTCATTATTAGTATAAAGAAATGGAACAGACTTATGTATATTAATCTTTCATCCTGCTACTTTGCTGAATTAATTTACTACTTCTAACAGTTTTTGTGTGGACACTTTAGGGTTCTTTATATAGAGTATCATGTCATCTGCAAATAGTGACAGTTTTACCATTTCCCTTCCAATTTGGATACCTTTTATTTTATTTTATTTTATTTTTTATTTTTGACTTTTTTGGCTGCTTACTGGGGCTAGGACTTGCAATACTAATTGAATAGAAGTGGTGAGACTGGGCATCCTTGTCTTTTTCCTGGATTTAGCACGAAGACTTCTAGCTTTTCACCATTATGTATTATGCTGGCTGTTGGTTTGTAATAAATGGTTCTTATTATGTTGAAATACATTCCCTCTATCCCAACTTTGATGAGAGTTTTTATCATAAATGGGTGTTGAATTTTTTCAAATAGTTTTTCTGCTTCTCTTGAGATCATCATGTGTTTTGTGTCTTTCCTTTTGTTAATGTGGTGTATCACATTGCTTGATTTGCATATGTTGAACCATCCTTGCAGCCCTGGAGTGAATCCAACTTCATCATGGTGTATGATCCTTTTTACTAATAAACAAAATATTTTGTTGAGAATTTTTGCATCTATATTCATCAAAAATATTGGCCTGTAATTCTCTTTTTTTGTAGTGTCTTTGGTTTTGGTATGAGGGTGATGGTGGCTTCATAGGATGAATTTGGGAGTGTTCCCTTCTCTTCCATTTTATGGAATAGTTTCAGAAGAATAGGTATAAGTTCTTCTTTGTATGTTTTGTAGAATTCCCCAGTGAAGTCCTCTGGTCCTGGGCTTTTGTTTGCAGGGAGGTTTCTTGGTTTTTTGTTTTGTTTTGTTTTTTTGTTTTGTTTTTCTGTAGTTGTTGTTGTTGTTTTACAGACTCTATTTCACTTTTAGTTATCAGTCTGTTTCTTCTTGACTCAGTTTTGGCAGGCTCTACGTTTCTAGAAACTTGTTCATTTCTTCTAGATTGTCCACATTTTTTTGTCATTTAACTGTTCATAGTATTCTCTTATGATTTGTTGTACTTCTGTCCTACTTGTTATTATTTCTCCTATTTCATTTCTCATTTTATTTATTTGTGTCCTCTCTATTTTCTTCTTGGTGAGCCTGGCTAAAGGTTTGTCAATTTTGTTTGTCTTTTCAAAAAACCAGCTCTTGGTTTCATTGATCTTTTCCATTATTTTTTAATCTCTCTTTATTTCCTCTCTCATCTTTATTATTTCCTTCCTTCTGCTGACTTTGGGTTTTGTTTGTTCTTTTTCTAATTCTTTTAGGTGGTAGCTGAGGTTGTTTATTTGAGATTTTTCTTGTTTCTTGAGGAAGGCCTCTACTACACTGAACTTCCCTCATAGAATTGCTTTTACTGCATCCCATAGATTCTGTAATGTGTTTACATTTTCATCTGTCTCAGAGTAATTTCTAATTTCTTCTTTGATTTCATTTTTGACCCATTTTATTAGTAGCATGTTGTTTAGTCTCCTTGTGTTCATTCTTTTCCAATCTTTCTTTTTGTGGTTGAATTGCAGTTTCATATAATTGTGCTCAGAAAAGATGCTTGAAATCATTTCTATCCTCTTAAATTTGTGGAGGTTTGTTTTGTTACCTAGTATGTGGTCTATCCTAGAGAATATTTCATGAACACTTGAAAGGAATTTGTATTCTGCATTTTTTTTGCATGTAGTGTCCTGTAGATATCGATTAAGTCTAACTGGTCTGTTGTGTTTTTTAGGACATCTTTTGCCTTATTGATTTACTGTCTTGATGATCTGGCCATTGATATTAGTGGGGTATTAAAATCTTCTACTATTTTTGTATTATTTTTAATTTCTCCCTTTTTGTTTATTAGTATTTGTTTTATATATTTAGGTGCTCCTATATTGAATGTGTATATGTTAATAAGTGTAGTATCCTCTCCTTGTATTGATCCCTTTATCATTATATAATGCCCTTCTTTGTCTTTCTTTAGGACTTTGTTTTAAAGTCTATTTTGTCTGATATTAGTATTGCTACTCACACTTTCTTCTCATTTCCCTTAGCATGAAATATCATTTTTCATCTCATTACGTTCAGTCTGTGTGTGTCTTTCACCCTGACGTGAGTCTCTTGTAGGTAGCATATTTTGGGTTCTTGATTTTTTATCCAATCTGTCACTCTATGTCTTTTGATCAGAGCATTTAGTCCATTGACGTTTAAAGTAATTATGGATGTGTATGTACTTATCGCCATTTTAATCCTTGTTTTCCAGTTTTTTCTTTTTGTAGTTCTTCTTTATTCATTTCTTCTTTTTTTTTTCCTTTTGTGCTTTGATGATTTTCTTTTGTAATATGTTTTTGTTTTTTGTATTTTGTTAATCTTATGTATGTTTTTGATTTGTGGTTACCATGGAGTTCAAGTATGTTGATGCATAACTGTATCTACTTGCTGATAGCCATTCAAGTTCAAACACACTCTAAAAGATCTACATTTTATACTCCCCTCCCCCACATTTTGTAAGTTTGATGTCCTATTTTATATCTTCATGCTTATCCTTTTACTGTTAATTGTAGTTATAATTGCTTTTTACAATTTTTTAGTGTTTTTTAATCTATGTACTAGCTTATTTAAGTGATCTTCAATCATTTTATATATTTGCCATTCCTATTGTGAGTTTCCCTTTCCTATAGATTCTTGCTTCTTTTCTATTCAGAGAAGACCCCTCAATATTTCTTTTAAGGTAGGCTTAGTATTGCAGAATTCTTTTAGTCTTTGCTTATCTGAGAAATTCTTTATCTCTCCTTCTATTCTAAATGATAATCTTGCTGAGTAGAGTATCCTAGGTTGCTGGGTTTACCTTTCAGGACTTTCAATACATCATGCCACTTCCTTCTGGCCTGCAAAATTCCTGCAGAGAAATCAGCTGATAGCCTTATGTAGGTTCCCTTGTAATTGACTTTGTTTTTCTCTTGCTGCCTTTAGAAACCTCTCTTTATCTGTAACTTTTGCCATTTTAATTATTATATGTCTTGGTGTGGGTCTGCTTAGGTTCATCTTCTTTGGGACCCTCTGTTCATCCTGTAACTGAATATCTTTTTCCTTCTTTAGATTTGGGAAGTTTTCAGCCAAAATTTCTTCAAATACATTTTTTTTTAAATGAGGTGCGTTTTAAATTTATTATTTATTTTATTATTTTTATTTTTGGCTGTGTTGGGTCTTCGTTTCTGTGCGAGGGCTTTCTCTAGTTGTGGCAAGTGGGGGCCACTCTTCATCGCGGTTCATGGGCCTCTCACTATCGTGGCCTCTCTTGTTGCGGAGCACAGGCTCCAGACGTGCAGGCTCAGTAGTTGTGGCTCACAGGCCTAGTTGCTCCGCGGCATGTGGGATCTTCCCAGACCAGGGCTCGAACCTGTGTCCCCTGCATTGGCAGGCAGATTCTCAACCACTGCGCCACCAGGGAAGCCCTCAAATACATTTTTGATCCCCTTCTCTCTCTCTTCTCCTTATGGAGCCCCCATTATGCATAGGTTGTCCTGTTTTATATTACCCCATAGATCTTGTATGTTGCTTTCATTTTTTTTTTCTTCATTTGTCTTTCTGTCTGCTGTTCTAATTGAGGGGTTTTCATTATTCTATCTTTCAGATCACTTATTCATTCGTCTGTGTCCTTTAGTCTGGACTTAATTGCTTCTAGATTGTTTATTTTTGATCAGTTCATCTAGATTGTTTCTAGATTGTTTATTTTTGATTGGTTCATCTTTATAGTTTCTAGTTCCTTGTTCCAGTTACCTACATTTCTATCAATAATACTTCTTAATTAATTTAGTATTTTTATTACCTCCTTTTTGAACTCAGGGTGTAGTACACTGGTGAGGTCTGTTTTATTATTTGTTCTTTCAGGTGTTTCTCTTGTTCTTTTAGTTGGAAATAGTTCCTCTGCTTTTTCATTTTACTTAACTTTGTCTGTATCAATTTAGGAGAAACAATTATCTACTCTGGTCTTGAAAGGGTGTTTTTATGTGGGAGTTTCCCTGTGTAGATTGTGTGTTTCCAATGTGTTTGGTGAGAGGGCTGGTTTTGTTATGGATACCAGCCATGTCTTTCCCCAGGGTTTGCTGCATGTTATCCCTTTAATATGAGGTGTGGTTTGTGTTGTGGTATCTGGAGCCTGTGCTGGATGTGACATGGGGCTTCCTTTCTGCTCCATGCTGTCATTGCCCTGTCAGGGGTGGGATCTGCTCCCCATTAGTTGGAGTAGAAGTCCTGAGGGTTAGGTTTGATCAGGCTCCATTTTCCTCAAGTGCATTCTCTGCCCCAAAGGGGGTGAGCATTAAAACAAGTCGCATGTGCTACAGAGGACCTGTGTGCCACCTGTGTAGACATCTGCAGTTCTGCTCAGAAGTGTCCCCTCCTCTGATGTGTTCATCCTAGATCTAGTGCAAGTCTGTTGTGTGGAGTAAGCTAGGGCTGAGGGTACGGGTGCTGTGACTGCAGGAATTGAGATGGTGATGCTATCACCAGAGATCTGTGGTACTTCTGTGGCAGACTTGTCCCAGGACCTGTCTGCCCCAGATCTAGCACCAAGCTGTGGTGTGAAGTGGGTGAAGCTAGGGTACTCCCACTGGGAGATGAACTGCTGCATACTCCTAAGCATGCAGACAAGGGCTGCTACTGCCCCACCTGGACCATACTGTAGGCCCTCCTGCTCCTGCTTGTCTGCATAGTTAGAGGAGTCCACTCCCAGGGCCTGTCTTCCGGAGATTCAGGGCTTAGCCATTGCGCACTATTGTGATGCTGCCCCATGTGTGCTCTAACAGTGTCCTCTACAGCACTGCCCAGATCATACCCCAAATGTCCTAGTCTCTCTCTGCATAGCTTGTCCAAGTATCTGCCCAGATCACATGCTAAGCTGTGGAGTGGAGTGAGCAGGGCCTCGGTGTTCTCCTCTTCTCCGAGAGAAGTGCTGTGAGGTGGCAGCCCCCAGTGAAGGGCTCTCTCCACTCTGAATGTCAGCAAGCAGCCAGCATGTGCACACTCCTCAGGATTAGAGTCTAGGCTTCTCCAGTCCTTCTATCTGAAAGTGGGTTTCCCAGCAGGCAACAGGGGGCTGTCTTCTCTGCACAGGACCACAGGACTGGGATGTCCAGATTGTGGTTCGACTTGCTCACTCCCCCAGGTAATGGTCTGCCCATGTGGACCTCCTCCTCCTTACAGATACCTCTGAGGGGTGCAGGTACCAACCCAATGTGTTTTTTTCCATCCTACCTGGTTAAGTGGAGGTCTTTCTTGCAGCTTTGGTTTTATAAGGGTTCTTTTCAGTTTCCAGTTAGTTTTCATGAGAATTGTTCCACATGTAGATATATTTTTGATGTGATTGTGGGGGGAGGTTAGTGTCATGTCTTCCTACACCACCATCTTCCTCATCTCTTAATTCTTTTCTAAGTATCTTTTTTAAGGTTATAATTATGTTGTATATATATCGCACATTATTTTTTTCACATAGCATTGTCATATGAATTTTAAAAACAAAATCTTACAAACAACCCAAAATAACTGTTACTGCAGTCAAGTGTTTTGCTTAGTTATGAGTTTTTTATAAGAAAAAACAAACAAAAACCAACCAAACAAACAAAAGCAACCTGGTGTGCTGTTTTTGTCTTTGCCTGATAAGAGAAACCTTATGATGTCAACAGGACTAGTGAAGTCTTCCTAGCACTAATTTCTAATGGAAAGTCATATGGTGTATTATATGAGGCTAAATATGAGAATAGAATGAGTAGTCTTGCCAATTTCTGTGTTGTACTAATTTCTCATGAAATAAAATAAAAGAAAGAACTGCATTGCTTACTCTGGCTACAGTCCAAATATTGACTAGACTAAATCACCTTCCTTTTGAGATAAGCTATCACTGTTGCAGTGGTGTTTTCACTATGAATAGGAGCATACGTAGCTATACAGGAGCCTAACTGACCATGAGTCTCCTGGCAGATTATCATTGCCATAGGGAAGAATGCCAATGCCAGTCTTCATCTTTACACCACTGCATATAGGACCACCAATAAATATAGAAAACCTAGGAAGCTAATCAAGCTGCAAAAAACTAATAATAATGCTGTCTATTTGAGAAGCATTTCTAAGGTCTTGTATTCTTTCTTGTCAGGACATTCAGAAGTGACTAGAGGGATACAGAACAATAGGCAAAGATGGTGACGATGAGACTCTGGGGAACTGAAAAAAGACCCAACTAAAAGGAACTTTTTTCCCTACCTTGACTTCCTTTCATCGTATCTCAGTCTCACCACTACAAAATGCTTTTTTGGATTTATTTAAGAAGATACACACAATGTATATCTTTGGCAGGAGTGTCAATCCTTCTGTCTCTCAGTGCTCTATCCTTTGTCTTCAAGCAAGCCCATTTTCTTTCACTATTTAAATCTTTTAGAACTAATGATATCTAATGATTATGTACTTTATCCTTGTAACAATATTGAGTTATGACTGCCCTTGATTTTCAGATAGGAAACTATAGCCCAAACAAGCTAATTCAATGGCCAACGTTATGGCTACTAAATAGTAGAATCAAGGGTCAATCTTCATACCTGTTTAACTCCATTGCCATTTCTTTGTATAGCATCAACAGATGCTTTTTCCCCCATTATTCTACTTGTTGTCCATTCTTTTTCTTTTCCTTCAGTGCTTTCATTTTAACACTGAATTTTTTTTTCTCTCTCTACATTTCCTATCACCCTTGAACTCCCTGCGGTTTGCCATCTGAGCAATCATCAGGCCAACACTACTCTTTTGTAGGTTGATGAAGTTAATTTAGTGGCTTTCTTGTAATCCTTAGTTCTTCCCAGTGTTCTCACAAATGCAGTGTTGAACACCCAGTCCTTAAAACCTGTATTGCCTTTATTAACATGACATTGCTATTTCCTTTTTTCATTCTTCCCAAAACTAAAATTAGTTTTTTAAACCACCTTTCTTAGCTTTTGCTACAGTGTATTATTGGTTAAGTAATTATCTAAAACAGAATCAGATTCAAATATCAGTTCTACCATGTATTGTCTGTGTGATCTTGTCCAAGTTCCCTAATATCTCTAAACCTTAGCTGCCATCATCTATGAAAAGTAGCTTAGAGAGAGAGGAAAATCACTCATAAAGCATACAGTATGCAATAGATACTCAAGACATGTTTGTTTACGAACCTAAAGTTAGCATAATAAAGCACTTCAAATGAATTAACTGTTGCTTACATTATGGGGATGTGTGCCATATCACTTTAGGGGGTCCCTAAAAGGCAGGCAGCCTGCCATGGAATAGTTCTGCTTGGCCTACAGTGCCATGGACTTGCCACATAGAAACTAAAATTACAACAACAATAAAATTAAAAAGAAGGAACATCAAATAAACAGAATATGACCCACATATTCTGTTTATATAATACGTGTTGATTAGTCCCATTAAATTAAGAGATAATAATAATATATCATGGCACTGCAGAACTGTAAACTTGAAATAGGGAACCAAGTATGAAAGAGAACATCCAACCCAAAATTTCCATTAGGGGTTAAGATAATGAAGTCAATGGATGTGCATATTAGAGAGAATTCAGTTGTGAAGCTCATCATTGGAAGTAACCATATTAGGAATGTTTTCCAGATTGACTATTATGGTAGGTAGAATAATGCCTCCCCCCATCACCACTAAAGATGCCCATGTTCTAATCCCTGGAACTCTTGAATATATTATATTATATGTCAAGTAAAAATTATATTTACAGATGGAATTTCAATTGATAAAATCAGCTGACCTTGACATGGGGAGATTATAAGGGGTTTTCTGGGTGGGCCCACTCTAATCACAAGGACACTTAATAAGTGAAAGAGGGGAGCAAAAGAGTGTCAGACTCAGAGATGTTGGAAATGCTGGCTTTGAAGATAGAGGAAGCTGCTATGAGCCAAGGAATGCATGCACCTCTAGAATCTGGAAAATGTAAGGAAATGGATTTTTCCCTAGAACCTCTAGAGAAGAACATAGCCTTGCACACCTCTGATTTTACCCACAAATACTTATTTTGGAAATTTGAACTCCAGAACTGTAAGAGAATATTTTTATTGTTTAAAGTTCTAAGTTTATCATAACTTTTTATGGCAGCAATAATAATACAATTGTTATACTATTATTTGAAGTTTCCCTTGTGGTAACTCTCAAGGTAAAATAAATAAACAGAAAATAATGGTGGTTGAATTTTCCCCAGGGAATAATGATGATCCCTTGGGAGTGCCATCCCTCCAAAAAACAAACACACAAAAAAAACTTTTTAAAATTGTAGATTTTTCTAGGAGCTACAATCAAATTTGAGTGGATATGTTTTTGAGAAAATAATTTTCTTTAAGACACAACCACACACACATATAATTGTAAATAGGTCCTGATGCTCATGGGATGTTTTCGACAATAATACCTCCTGAAGGCTGAAAACAGCAGAAAATTCGTGCCTCTTTAACTTTGTTCTTTATTGTCAACCTACATCCCAATGAAAAGAAAATCCTAGGGAAAAAGTATCTTCATAAAAAATAATACATCATGCTAATTTCTTATAACTTTTGACAATATGTGTTTTATGATACCAAGCCAATAAATAAAAACAACAAAATGTAAATTGATTATACACAATGATAGCAGTCAGAATATTTGTAAAAAAAAAAAAAAATAGTTTACCACACTTGATAACTTAGCCATATCTTTAAGCCTGGATCTTCCTCAACTCAGATCACTTGGAAATAAAGGACAGCATAGAATTCCTTAAAGTGGAATCTAGCTGTGTATCTGTCATAAGGAGATGATATAAGACTGAGTCACTTAATTTAAATGTCTCTAATGGAATAAACTGGAGTCTTAATTAGGTCTTAATTACACCACCCCTTAGCTGAAGGTTGTGATAAACAACTATTCAAGTGATGCTTCCTTAGCCAGAGAGCAAATTGCTATGATTTAAGAATTAGTTTCATTCTGTGCTTCCAGGAAGCTACATCACTTTGAGGTGGAATCTCCTATGAGATTCAAAGTCTAAGTGAGAAAAGTATGATTTATACATCCAAACATCCATCTTTGGGAATAGTCTCCAAAATAAAATGTTATTCTTTTTGTAGTTAGAGCTGCTATAAACAATTAACTAGGAGGCCACATGAGAACATTAGAAAAGGAAATGTGTGTGCCATCTGAACATCTGGGTTTGTTTTCTCTCCTGGCTTGAGGAAAGCTCCATGTTAAAACCTCAAGAAATATTTTACTATCATTCTTCATCCAATCTCAATTAAATAGGACGTGTTTTTATACCTTTGGTGGTTTTGAGGTTTTGTCATGGCTTACTCATTTGGGGTTGGATCCTTTTGTATCATTACAGCTGTTTTCAATCTTGACATTGAAAACTAGAGGAAATGTATTAACTTTACTACATTACTGAGTGCTGTTGATTTTTTACTTTTTCTAGCACTTGTTTTAAGTGACCTGCTGTAGATTAATCCAAAATAATTCCTTTGATATATTGAGTTTCCTGTCAAAATAGATACATTATGAGTTGCCTGTGCATCAAGTAGTCCCTTTACTCATGCAAAAATACATTTTAATCTTCAGCAAAAGATGAGTAACTTTGGTCATGACAGTCTTTAAAGATTTAGAATGACAAATTTTAGTAGGTCTTTCAAAAATGATAATGATAATATATACATTATCAAACTAGCCAGTTCTAATCTCTCATAACTCTCCCAATCCCACTGATATCAAAGAACATTTTTTTAATTAGTAGTTATAGTCATCACAACTAGTCAAAAGTTACCAATTTCAAGAAATTTAGACTATTTTCAAACCTAAGCTATGATATCCCACATTAGAATTTAAAGAAAGTCCAAGGAATAGTGCTAGCAGTGATGGCAGTAATACCTGAATGAAGTGATTACATTTTTATTAAAATTTCAAAGCACCTTTATGCTGCTGCTTATTTTGCATCTGTGAAGCAGGCTGTGTAGGATTATTAAACATTTTGGAAAACAAGAGAAATGAAGTCCAAGGAAATTAAATATCTTGTGTGAGATGACACTTTCATGAAGTGGAAAATCTAGGTTTCTTGGACTTAGCCCTACAGTCTTTACTGTCAGCAGTTTTCTTTACTAGTTTCTCTTATGACTAGAAGAATGATCTGGACACCTTTCTACTAAATCTTTCTAGAAAATATATTAACGAATTTGTGTAAAAAAATTCTGAACACAGTGTTATTCAGGGACTCAATTAGAGTGTGATATTTTGCAACTCCTGTCATCTAAAGAACAAAACTATACTTGGCAAAAAGGACCTAATCTTAGGTGTTAATTATTATAAAAACTTGTCTTAAGTTTGGTTCTGCTAGTCTATGCATACCTAATCTGAGAAACATGACAAAATTATTGTTGGGATAATAGGGGCAGTTGCTTAGGGGCAAGAAATGTCCTGGGGACTTAGTGTTTCCAATTTCACCAGGACTCTTATTTCTTCATGACAAGTTCTTTACTTAACCTGTCTCTAACTACTAGCTTATTTTGTCCATAAATAGCAATGATACTATGGAATAATTTTTTTAAATGCTAGTAAAAATTCCGCAATTACAAATTTTAGTAAAAGGCAAAAGTGTTATTTTTAAAAAGTGTTATTAAAAAGTGTTTTAAAAAATCATAGTACCTTAAATATCTTGTTCACTGAATTTCTAGCCAAAACTAAGATTACATTTCTTCAATAATAATCTCTCAAATGAAATTAGTTGTGTCCAAGTTGTCTCCTTATTTGAACAATGATAACATGAATATTAATGTAGCATAATGTAAAATGGAAGTTGTAGTTGAAGTACCATGACAGTATATACCATGTTCCAAAGAGGGGTTCAAGTGCATGATTCCAGAAGTGTCTATCAACCATGACTTTTAAACCTTTCATCCCCGCTGGGGAGATAAGAGGGCTTGAGCTGGTTAGAGATGGTGATAAAATTTTGGTAGAGAAATATTGACATGTTGCTTATAACAACATCTATAGATAAGGGTTATAGGAGGTCCTGTCTCTCACCCCAAGCGTAAGAACAGGGACTTTAATTGGGAACTCTCAGAACATCCTGTATGGTTCCATTTATTCTGTGGGACACCATGGATTGGTGTCTGACATACACCAAAGAAATCTGAAGGTGTACTAAGTGATTAAACAGTTGCTTTGATGGTGGTGAAAAGGAACTGTTGTTATTGTCTAAGAATTGGCCTGAACTCACAAATTTTTTCAGGTTTTCAGGGTACTGAAAGCATGAGAATTTTCTTTGGTATATATGCATGAAAAAAAGAAAAGAAAACCAGCATTGGCCATTTTTAAACATAATTCAAGTTCTCAGCAGAAAGAAGTTGGACATAATAACAGATGCCTAGTATCTGTGAAAGATATCACAAGGGAGGGGCTTCCCTGGTGGCGCAGTGGTTGAGAATCTGCCTGCTAATGCAGGGGACACGGGTTCGAGCCCTGGTCTGGGAAGATCCCATACGCCGCGGAGCAACTAGGCCCGTGAGCCACAACTACTGAGCCTGCGCGCCTGGAGCCTGTGCTCCGCAACAAGAGAGGCCGCGATAGTGAGAGGCCCACACACCGCGATGAAGAGTGGCCCCCGCTTGCCACAACTAGAGAAAGCCCTCGCACAGAAACAAAGACCCAACACAGCCAAAAATATATAAATTAATTAATTAAAAAAAAAAAAAAAGAAATCACAAGGGAAAAGTTAGAATGAAGATGATTCACCAGTGCTTAGGAAACCTCAGTTGAGTGATCAAAGTGATGGGAGTCTTTTAGAAAGAGTCAAGTTCAGAGGGCGGTAGGTCTCCACAATGACACCAGTCATTAGAAACTTTCCTGCTTCTATTTCCTCCCACTACTCCAATCATAAAGGGGGACTGAAAACTAAAATTAACAAGACAGGAAAGGGAGAATAAAAGTATTTGGTAAAGATGGGATAAGGAACTACATACCCCTTTTCCCATCTTCTAGATTCTCATTTATAGTAAGCAAGTCGGGGAAGAAGTTTTAACTTGAAAGCAAGATGGAAGCTATCACTATCACTCAGGCCTAAACAACTGGTTTCTAAACTGAGACGTTGTTGTGTGGATTGAAGAGACTTGGAAAATCATTTTTGCTACTTATAATTAACCAGAAGAGCCATTAGGGCCTGCCACAGAGTAAATTTAAAGGAACTGTAAGAGGCATGTTGCTCTCTGGGGAGAGTCCATTGAGTCCTGTAGTAGGCTGTTGTAAAACCAGAAATAATAATCACTAAGAACGTGGCAAATTTATTTGAATGGTCTACAGTGTAATTCATGATTTTTGACTTTCCTTCTAACTCTAAACTTCCAACTTATGTTTTCAGACTCAGAACATCTTTCTTTTGATATCTATTATCTACTTCTGTTCTCAAGTTCCCATTCTGTTCCTAAAAATATAAAGCAATAGGTTCTGTTTTTCCTTACAGCCTGAGAACATTTTGAACTGTGTTATGGAAAAATAGAAATCTACACAGCTTTTAAGCTACAGTGTTAAATACATGCATTTCCCTCTCTTTTATGAAAGAGCAGGTAGTAATAGAACAACATGTAGGGAATTAATAATAGAATGGTAGCTGAATTAGTTTAGACATGTTCCTCTTTGACTGTGCTTTCAAGCTAATGATGAAAGAGTAGCAATATTATGCAGTAATGGCCTTCTCTTCCACCATTGCTTTTCAAAACTGCACTCAATAAACCACAGCCTGCCAGTACTACTTTAATAATCAGCTGTATAGTGAGGAGCAATATAAAAGCACTTCCATATTTTATAGTAACTAAGAATCACTCCTATCTATAATTACAACCAATACTTGGACAAAAAGGGAAAGACTTAGTTTTCTTAGTGTCTTCATGCGTGGAAAAACAATCAAGTTTTCCCTTTTTTAAAAATTGCATTGACTGGCCCTAGCTGGGTTTACTTTTCCAAATTGTAAGCAAGCCAGGCAATTGCATTGTTAAAATAAAGTCTTTAAACATCTAGCTGTTATTTTATTTTCTATAATCCTAATGGCCATGATAAGAATCTTCCCAAGTCACATTTATCTTTTGCTCTTACTCCCTCAAGAGCTAGGCAAACTCTCTATTCATTGACCTTAAATCTTGATTAAGTTTTAGCTGGAAAGTAATAAAGCCAAAAACTGGAATATGGAATAGTCCGTTATTGATGGAATCTTGCCTTAAGAAACAGTGGGAGAAGCAATAATAAATGTTCTTTTATTAAAAATTGTGCTAAGCTAATGGGTCTGACTTTGTTGACTTACTGATGGAATGCAGGAGAGTTTGACACAGCATGTTCACAAAGTGAACAAGAGTGTAGAAAGGATGGAGGGGGTGAGGTCTCAAAAGATTTTATTTTCAGGCCTTGTAAACTAATCTTATTGAATGATACATAGCTACTCCAAACTTGGCATTGATGTCTAGTTCACGTTGTGTCTAGTGTATGACAATGCTGAGTTGTCTTGACTATTTTATTATACAACCTCAAACAGAAGAAGATACCATATTTTGGTATAAGGGATAAAAATAAATTCTTTTTCATAGACATTAATTATTGTATCAGGAATTTTTAGGGATTTCTATTCACTAGTAATATCTATTTTGTTGTATTTTATGATCATATTATGTTGACTTTTCCATCATGTTCTCTACAATGTTGAAAGAGGCTTGTTTAAATCTCCCACTGTATTTGTAGAGTTCATTATTTCTTCTCATAGATCTATCATTTTTTGCTTTCTGCATTTTATTGGGTATATACAAATTTTTAATGGTTATACGTCCCTGGTGAATCTTTACCATTTGGAATTCCTCTTCTTACCTCTAGTATCTTTTCTGCACTAAAGCTTAGTTCATGAGATGTTGACATGGCTGCACATCCTTTCTTTTGGATATAGTTTGTCGAGTACTTATTTTTCCCTCAACTTTCTTCTATTAGTTTTGTATCAGTATGTTTATGTGTGCCTCTTGTAAACAACTCACAGTTAAGTTTTTGAAACTTTGAGTGCAGTCTGAAAATATTTATATTTAAATGGAATATTTAGTACAGTTACATTTTATGAAATTATTAAAATATTTGGATTTATGTCTACCATATTATTTTATTCTATGTAACATCCCTACTGTTTCTTTTACTCTCCTTTCATGGTTTGTCTCAGATTGTGTAGATATTTTTATCATTGCATTTTCCCCTTAATGACTGACATCTATTAGCACAATTTATGTATGAGGAAACTGAGTCATAGGAAAGGTTACCTTTAGGAAAGTTCACTCAAGATTTGAAAACCTGTTGAGTGCCTCCAGAGAACAATCTTTTATCCATGATATTACTAATCCAGAAACCAAACTGAGATTATCATTAATCCCACCATATTGGAACATTGTTATAACCATAGGGCTAGTATCTTTAAACTGAATTCTTTCACTTAAATTCTCTCTTTTATTGTTTCTCTTCTGTGATTTGAAACCCCAGGCTTCCAATTCAGCATTAAGATTGAGGCAAGAAAATATTGTCTAGGGATAGGTTGTATATAGTCAACTCCATGAATTCCAAGATGATCCTTGCAGAGTCACATTTTCAAGAAACATGTTTGGAAAGCCACAGTAGTGAAAAAAACTATCATTCCATCTCTCCATGAGCTTAAAACAACACAAAGATTAAGTATTATTAATTCCCAACAAATATATGTTTGGCTCTGTGAATAAGACCAAGCAGATGAAGAATCAGAAAGTTGTTTACATGTTGCCATGTATCTCTGAAATAAGATATTTTTAAAGACAAATTTAAGGACTCTCTCAGTTTCCCAGTTTTATTAAACATTCTCAGCTGAGTTTCTTAATTTGGATGTATTTGTGAATAGTGATAAGAGAGAGATTAGAGGCTAGCAAGCAACATCAAAGAAAATGGTCATGTAGTCTCCTATTTGGTAGCCATAAATAGTTGATAATAAAAATGCTTTAATTTCATGAAGTGCATATTTTGTAATCATTCCTCCTGAATTTAAAACAAATCATCTAGGTATAATGCAGTATCAGAATAATTTGGCTGAGTTGCCTTTCTAGTATTTACAGTTCATATTTTATTGGACTTTCCTCTTTGGTGAGGTTAATTTTCCTTAACTTTTCAAGTTATTATTTATGAAGAGCAATAAAATTTACTTTAGAGAGTTTAGTTTCCCAAACAGAATTGTAAACAGAGCATTGAGGAAACTCTCAAATAAAAGAATGACAGGCATTCACAGTAATTTGTACATAAAGTCAAATGTAATTTATTCAACTAATCTAAAAAATGCATGTGTGTGTACACATGCATGTGTGTGCATATGTGTGTGTGTTTGTGTGTGTGTGTAGTTTCTGTTTTTTCTCAATAGGGAACTTTAAATAGAAGTAAATTCAATCTTTAAATAGGAGTAAATTTAAAGCTTAATGTAGATCAAATAAAAGTATTGAAGAGAGAAACTTCCAAAGTAAACTGTCGTTCAAATTACTCTTTTTGTGGAAAACATTTGCAATATGACAAAACTCTTTAGCATCTTTGGATTCCTTCCTGGGAGTTATGATTCTTATAAACTCAAATTGGGTTGGATCTTTGACTCAACAAATACCAACCTTATTCCATTGGTTCAATTATGTCAGAAGACATTTTTCTGGTATCCGGCTTTGTGGTGCTTATTATAAAATCTGGGAGTAATTCCAATGTTATTAAATGAGCTCTCAGGAAGATGAAAGAGGGAGAATGGACATGGTAGGGCTTATAAATACATAATAAAAAGTGATTCTGACTTCAAATCTTATATATCAAAGTGAAAAATAATTTATTGCTTAAGCTGTTTCTATTTCTCAAAATGTTTCTAGAAATACTATTTTGGGTATTGCTAAAAATTAATTTACAAAGAATGAAAGAATCTTAACTTCAACAATTTATAATCACATATTATTTTTGACCAAATATAGTATCATGCGTATTGACCACCCATTCTTTTTGTCAGGCCAAGTTCTTTTTTTTTAAATTTATTTTATTAAAGTATAGTTGATTTGCAAAGTTGTATTGATTTCTGCTGTACAACAATGTGACTCAGTTATACATATATATATGCATTCTTTTTCATATTCTTTTCCATTATGGTTTATCACAGGATATTGAATATAGTTCCCTGTGCTATACAGTAGGACCTTGTTGTTTATCCATTCTATATATAATATTATAGTTAGCATCTGCTAATCCCAAATTTCCAATCCATCCCTCGCACAACCTCTCCCCCTTAACAACCACAAGTCTGTTCTCTATGTCTGTGAGTTCGTTTCTATTTTGTAGATATGTTCATTTGTGTCATATTTTAGATTCTACATGTAAGTGATTTAGGTATCAAATAAAGGATAGGATTCAGATATCCCAAAATAAGTTGGATGAATTCCTTAATGGGGAGAAGGGTTGAGCTCAGACACGGACCTGAGAATTGATATGTCACATGCTAAAGACAAAAGTTGTGGATATGTAAAAATTTAAATGTAGCTGTGGGAGGGTGCAGAGGTGGGGGATTTTATGAAGTTTAGAGAAGATATGAATCACAGTGTTATTCTAAGATCTTTAAGAATCAGGTAACCTGAGGAAACTAGCGTGTCTTAGGATGGTTGTTCTGGAAATGGTCAGTAGGATATTTGTGGAGAGAATGAAACTGTGTCAGAGAGATGAGACTGCTGCCTCCGACTTCAGTATGAAAGCCCTGGGCCAGGATGACAGGGTAAGAGTCAAATTGAGCTAAAGTTTTAACGGAATAAATAAAAACACTTAATATGAATATCCAAGATGAAAACTAGGGATGAGAAAGGATTCTTCAAGGTCTTAGGAAGATTGATGAAATGGCTAATATCACAATACAAAAATCATTAGCTACAAAGACAGAGGTTTCTGGAAGGCAAACAACTGTTTCAGTTTAGCCTCTTTTTATTTCAGCTTATATCAAATGGATTATTTTTTATTATGTGTGTGCTTCATTTCCAAATACTATGTCCCAATCAGGAAGAAGAAATACAGAGAGGGATCTAGGTCAGAACCTTGACCTCAGTTTTCAAGTACTTTAATATGTTCCAGATTCACGACTTTAGGTATATAATTTCCAGTCCCACAAAGAAATTCCTTAAAGTAAGGAATAACAAAACTACCAGATTTAAAGAGCCATTCATATGGATAATCAGATTATATTTTTTCAGAGTATAATTTCTACATCAAATGATAATGGCCAGATGAGAAGAACTTGATAAGCTTCTCAGAAGAATGGAACAAAATAAGCAAATGGTTATATATGAATATTGAGCTATTTACCCAGAAACAAAGAAAAATGAAGTTAAAATGACCAGTGTTTTTCTATACTAATATCAGTTCCAGTGAGGATGCGTTGGGGCTTGCAGGAAGAAAAAGAAATAAACTGTGACATGCAAATTTGACCCATGCTTAAAAAACACCTTAAAACTGATTTTGACCTTGATTTTATAGAAAAATCCCAATATTTGTAGGATAAAGTAGGCAGTAAAGGATCATGAGTCCGAATTCTGGTTTTGTAAGTCACTAGTTCTGTGACTCTGAGCAACTTACATAGCCTCTCCATCATCTGTTTTCCCCTATATGAAATGAGCATAATAAATTTACTTTCCTGATATGCATGTAATAAATATGAAAGAAGTTCCTGTCTATAATGCTTTTGATACAAAGGGCTTGACACGAATACATGCTCAATTTTGAAACATTTTTAAAACAAGGAACTAGCTTTTTCAAATTTTTCAAATGGAGAATGATTAACTTTTTCCTTTGATAATTTAAACTCCTTGTGTTTTATTTTGTTTTATTTTACTTTTTATTAACAGCTTTTATCAGGATATGATTGACATACAATAAATAGCACATATTCAAAGTGTACAATTTGATCATATTTTAACTGTGTATAAATCTATAAAACCATTTCCATAATTAAGATATTTAATATATCCATCAACTCCAAGAATCTCCATCTGCTCTTTTTTAATCCATCCTTCCTTCCCATGTACTCCCCTCCAATCCCTAGGCAATTGTTGAATTTCTGTTACTATAGATTTGTTTGCATTGTCTAGAATTATTTTACAAAGGGAATCATGCAGTATGTATACTTTTCACATAATTCAAAAAATATTATAATTCTCCAAGCAATACAATAAATTGTATTGTATTACAATAGTACAATAAATTTATAACAGTTACTACCATTTTCCTATTATTAACCTTTGTGCTATTATAGTCAAATGTTTTATTTCTATGTATATTCTAAACCCCACAATATAATTTTTGCTTTAAACATATTTTAAAGAGATTTTAAAAGATAAAATAATCTTTTACAAGTACCCACATATTTACCATTTCCATTGTTCTTCATTCCTTTATAAAAATTCATATTTCTATCTAGCATCATTTTCTTCTGCATGAAAGACTTCCTCTAAAATTCCTTGTACAACAGGTGTGCGATGATAAATTCTTTTAGCTTATGCATGTCTGAAAAAAATTTTATATTGTCTTTGTTTTTAAAAGATTATTTTTTTTAGTTTTTTAAATTTATTTTATTATTTTTTAATTGGAGTATAGTTGTTTTACAATAGAATGTCATACAGAGTGAAGTAAGTCAGAAAGAGGAAAACAACTATTGTATATTAATGCATATATGTGGAATCTAGAAAAATGGTACAGATGAACTGGTTTGCAAGGCAGAAATAGAGACACAGATGTAGAGAACAAACGTATGGATGCCAAGCGGGGAAAGGGTGGTGGGGTGGGATGAGATTGGGATTGATATATATACACTAGTATGTATAAAATAGATAACTAATGAGAACCTGCTTTGTAGCACAGGGAACTCTACTTCACTTTGCTTGTTACAGAATTCTAAGAGATTTTCTTCTTACATTTAAGTATGTTGCTCCACTGTCATTGGCCTTGCATTGTTTAAAAAAGAAGTCTGCTGTCATTGTTTTCTTTATTCCTCTGTATATATTATGTCTTCTCTGGTTGTTTTAAGATGTTCTGTTTATTATTAGTGTAAGCAACTTGATTTTGACGTGCTTTAGCAGAATTTTATTCATGTTTCTTGTACTTAATATTTGTTGATTTTCTTGGATCTGTGAATTCATAGTTTTCATTAAATTTGGAAGATTTTTAAGCCTTATTTATTCAAATATTATTTTCTGTTCTAAACTTCAGAGACTCCACTTACATGTTTATTTGGCCACTTGAAGTTGTCCCACAGTTCAGTGATGCTTTGTTTTATTATTATTATTTATCATAGTTGTTATTATTTAGTGTTTGTGTTTCATTTGGTATAATTTCTTCTGCTATGCCTTTAAATTTACTAATCATTTTTTCTATAGTGTCTAATTGTCTGTAAACTCCAATCAGTGTGTTTTCCATATTAAATGTCAGATTTTTTTTAGTATTTATTGGGGTCTTTATTATATTTTACATCTGTCTCCTTTACTGGCTCATGCTGTTCTCCACCTTCTTGAACAAATATAACTATAAACACTCATTTAATGTCCTTGTATTCTAAAGTTATCATCTATCTCTTATTTGAATCTGTTTCTATTGACTGACTTATTTTTCAACATGGCTTATATATTATTCTTCACATGCCTGATAATTTTTGTTTGGTTGCCAGGTATTGTTAGTTTTATCTTGTTAGATGCTGGATATTTTTGAATTCTTTAAAATATTCTTTGTATTGTTTCTGAAGTACAGTTAAGTTATGTAGAAATGGTCTTATCCTTTGGAGGCTTGCTGTTAACTTTTATTAGGCAGGGCCACAGCAACTTTTCATCTATGGTTAATTTTGACCTGCTGCTGAGGCAATACCATTCCTTTGATTTTTCTATTGTATTTTTGTAATGGATATATTTCCCAAAATTGATCATAAATTTTAAATGTACAAAAAAATTACAAAAAGTTCACAGTGAATATCCATGTGTTTACTACCTATATTCTATGATTATCATTTACTATACCTCTGTTATAACATATATTAAATTTATTCATCCCTCTCAGTCCACCTGCAGTCTATTTTATCTCACATTAACCCAGCAACTACTGCTTTTTTGATTAACTTTCATATAGTATTTTCCCATATTTTTGCTCTTTCTTTTATTTTTTTCTTACTTCTTGATGTCTCAAGACTTTTTTTTACCATGTTATTTAGGTTTAGACAAATTTCTTTAACCATTCTTTTGGGAGACAGCTGATGGTAAAGAAGTTTTATTTTATTTTTTTTCAGTTGATAATATCTTGATTTTTCTCTTTATTCCTGAAGGGTATTTTCTCTGGATATAGAATTTTGACTCAACAGTTCTCTTCCTTCAACACTTGAAAATTTTGATGCTACTTCCTTTTGGCCTCCATGGTTTATTATGAAAACTCTACTGACATTTGGATTGTTTTCCCTTACAGGTAAGATCTTATTTCTCACTCACTGCTTTTTTATCACTAATTTTCGTAAGTTTGACAGTGATGGATCATGATTTGCATTTTGTTTGTTTGTTTGTTTATCTTGTTTGGGGCTTCCACAGCTTTTAAAAATTTGTGGGTTTAAGTATTTTGCCAAGTTTGAGAAAATTTCAGCCATTAATTTTTTGAATAGTTTTTCATCTCAATCCTCTTTCTCCTCTCTTGGAATTCTGATGATGCAAATGCTAAATCTTTTGTTATGGTACCACAGGTCCCTGAGGTTTTGTTATTTTTTTCTCAGTTATTTTCCTCTCTGTTGTTCAGATTGAGTAATATCTATTGTCCTGTATTCAACTTTCCAGATTGTTTTCTCTGTTCCTTCCATTCTAATATTGAGCACAGGGTTGCTTTTTTGATGATGTATTTTTATTTCTAAAATTTCCATTTGGTCCTTCTTTTGTGTATTTTACTTATTTTCTAAGAATTTCTACTTCTTTGCTAAGACTTTTTTTTTCATTTGTTTCAAGTGTGTTCATAATTGCTCATTGAACCAATTTTATAATGGCCATTTTAAAACCATCCAAAATTTCTAACATCTGTGTAACTTCTTTGATTACCTTTTCTCATTCAAGTTTAGATTTTTCTTGTTCTTGGTATGAAAAGTGATTTTCAAATAAAACCTGGACATTTGGGGTATTGTTTTATGAGACCCTGGATCATAGTTAAATATTTTCTTTTGATGTCATTCCTCTGACACCACTCTAGTAAGGAAAGGGAGATGGCCTCTCATTTCTGTGAGACAGAAAAAGTAATGGAAATACAGGTTCCCTATGTGGACTCCATGGACACCTGGAACCCATACCCACATGGCTTATACTGACACTGTGAGGAGGTAGCCTCATTACATCTGGGTGGTTGTAAAAGTTCTTAATCTCCAGTAGACCTTCTTTTGTACCACTCCAACAAGGAGGGAGCAGGATGCCTCATTACTACCATGTAAGGTGAAAATCCAGGCTCCACATATGTTATCCATGGACACCACAGAAGAGAGGCCTTGTTTACCACCTGGTGGAGGAAAAACACCCCAGCTCCTATTCAGCCTTCTCTGACACTACCCCAGTAGAATGTTGCAGTACCTTGATATTGCCTCATGTATGATCAGGCCACTCAAAATGGTGGTTCTCCTGCCCTTTGTACATCCCTCACTTAACCAGTCCCTGCTTCACTTGTACCCTACCCACATGACTGCTTAATTAGTAACTACCTACATGTTTCCCCCCTGCCCCAGGTGGTGACTGTTCTAATCCTTAGACCAGAACAGCTCCACCATGCTAGGTTATCAAAGGGAAACATCTGTCTCCATGATGATCATTAACCCAAGGAGCTATGAGGGATGTGCTCCTCTGCTGGTATCCCTGGTAACTGATGAGCCAACCTGATGTCAGTTGCACCCTCCCCACCCACCAGCAGTGCAGATTACTGCCATGTTCAGCCTGCCATCTGCTGTACATGGTGGAGTGTTGCTCCAGGACCTTTTGCTTCTGACTTGTAAGATTCCCTAGCCGATAAATCATGGATGTCTCTGTCACTGTCTCTAGGCTCTTTCTTCAGTCTAACATTTGGGGCAATTACAAGGCTTGCAGGCTTGCAGGGTGCAGCGCCACACCTAGCAAGGGTAGAAGTCTAAGCTCTCCACTCAGCCTTTGCTTCTGGGGGTGGGGATGGGGCCACAGTTTTTTTGTGTGGTGTTTGGCTGGAGTGGAACAGTCATTATCTATCTTACTTGACTGTCCCTTTTCTAATCTTTTAGCTAGAGAGAACAGGCTTTTGTTGAGGTTTTGTTTTGTCTGTGCCCATTCGTATTTCCAGGTCGCTGGCTTCTTCAACACTCAGCTCAAGGTCTATGAGGCAAAAAGAATATACAGGGAACCTACCACATGTCGTTCCTTAGATCCTGAGATCTCTAGCCAGTCTGCCTCCTGTCTCCACTTTTCAGAGTCTTCTTATGTTTGTTTAATACATAATGCCCAAGATATTAATTTGTAGTTATTAGGAAAAATGGGGGAAAATATCAGCAATGTTTGTTTACACTATGTGGAGCCATGGGTGAGGTTTCCCATGATAACTGATATGTATATGTATAGCTGATTCACTTTGTTATACAGCAGAAACTAACACACCATTGTAAAGCAATTATACTCCAATAAAGATGTTAAAAGAAAAAAGAACAGAAACTATCCTTCGCCCTATCTGAGCTCCAAGGGTGGCTTCACCTGCTCCTATCAGGTGTTCTTTTCTCAGTCTCAAAAGCATCTGCTAATCAGAGGTCAGCTGAAGACCAAAGGGGGCCTTCTGCAGATCTCTAGAATCTCTCTTGGTACATAGCAATCTCACCTTCATACAGCTCCTTCCTCTGTAGTGCTCTTTCCTGTGTTTTGTAGCTGCTTTGACTCCTCTTCACTTTGAACTCTGTTGTCTCTCTGTTCTATGGCCAACAAACTCCCACAAAACAGTAAACGGAGAAATTAAAGGGCTCATCTTGTTTGTTCTCCTCCTCTTGGGGATCACTGTCCTGTACTAATTTCTGTCCAATATCTGAAACATATCACAGTTTCATATAGTTTCCCAGTTTTTTTTAAAGGTAGAAGCAAATAGGTTCCAGTTACACCATGATCTCCAGAAGTGGAATTTATGTTCCTTGTTTTTTTAAAATTTTCCCTTTCAGTCTTAGCTTGAGTATTGCCTAAGACATGATACATTTACTACAATTTTTCCATTTAAACTTCCTGAAAACACACAGTCCCAGTGGAAAATATTGATTCTAAAATGATATAACTTGTCTTACATTTATGAGGGTAAATTGATATCCCTATATTATTTTATAATGTTTCAAATAAACAAACAAACAAAGAATGACAGAACATTAATGTAGAAAGCAGAGAAGATAATTGAGATGATCTAACCTCATGTAGAGATAAACTGTATTTTCTACTTTGGAGCCCCAAAATAGCATTCTAAAAACAACCTGGATCCTGTGATATTGCTAGGGTAACAGAATTCATTTTTCCCTTATTACTATTTATTTAGTGAGAAAATAAAATCTTATATTGTGTAGCTATATTGTAAGAGATCTCAAACTGTTGAAAATTATTAAAGGCAATAAAAGTTTTCTCCAAAGGAAATATTCTCCTTTGTTAAGAAAAAGTGAGGGCTTGCCTTTCTTTCTCTCTTTTATGTTATATTTTTACTAGCTACATAGTTCCACAATGTTAATCCAAACCTTTAATAGTTTACAAAATGCAAGATATCGTTATATGTACTCATTTGTTAAGTTTATGGAGGACTAAGCAGTCATCAATGTGTACTTGTATTTAAATAGCATTGTAGATGCCATCTGCTCTAGTAAATTTCCTCCATTACTGAATTCACATTTATTTCATGTCATGGGTAATTAATGAGCACAAATGGAAATAATGGCTAACTGTGACATTGCTTTGAAATTTGTCATGAGAAAATGTCTTATTTTGATGAATTGCAGTCCTTTCCAAATTTATTGTGGATATACACATTTTCAAAGAGCCTATAGGGAATGTTGCTAAGGAAAAGATGTCTCTTCCCTATATAGATGGAATATGTAAATAATTTACAATAATAATTTGATACTGCTAAATGTTATACATGCTGGCTCAAAACTGGTTTGAAAAAAATTCAATAGCAGGGTCTTTTAACTCAATGAATCCTTCACAGTTATCTTATTAAAATATAAAGAATAGATGATGAATGAAAGCAGGGGAAGGATTTTTCCAGTCTAACAGGAAACAGAGTAGAAAAGTTATACTTTGTATTACTAATTCATAGTTATGTCTACACTTATTGGCACTTGGTTTTTTAGTTATTGATCGAGATGATGCTAATTGTGCCTGCTAAACTGTTTTTCCATTTTTGCAAAGATTTCCTGTTTATCTATCCCAGCAATTTTCAAACCAGAATACTCTTTTGGTCATAATACATTAAGGATAAGGATAGCTAGTGTAAACCTTAATAAACAGAAACCTTAATTAAATTGAGTTGGGAGATCAGAAGGGGGAACTCTCACAAACTGCAATGATAGCAGAACCCAATAGGCAGAAGAAAGACTCCTCTTCTTTCCTGGAAAGGACTCAGCCAATGAAAAGCCATGGACTCCTTGTTCACTATAAGCCCTTTCAAGTTCCTTTTCCTCTCTATAAAAGTGTTCTCCTTCCCTTGCTGTGCAGGGACTTGCATGTGGCTCTCCACAGTTGCAGACCCCAAATTGCAATTCTCTGCTGATCCTGAATAAATCCATCATTTCTGGAGAAATATCTGGCAGTCTATTTGTTTTATGTCAACACTAGTAGCACATTCCTCTCCTCAAATTCTGAGTTAAACAAAGTTCAACAGTATCCCTCTTCTAACCTTCAATTGAGAGCCTTTATTATGCTAATATTCATAGTCTCTGAGTAGAATATAATACATAGCTCTTTCAACCTCATTGAGGAAGAGAATAATTTTCATGCCCTTTTTGTGAATATTGTAGAAAAAAAATGCACCCCCTAGAACACCAGTTGAGAAATGCTGTGCTCAATCATTCTGGAAGGATAGTAAACACAACCTGTAATACTATTTGTTGATCTTTATTCCAACATAAGCAGTGTTTGCCTTGGTTATACCATAAAGTTTGTATTCATGTTTTTTAAAATGACTACAACTTCCTCTGCCCCAGGTATGCATATCCCTTTCTATTCACACTACCATTTTCCCATCCAAAGATAGAGTCTATTTCTCCACCCTCCTAAACCTGAGCTGTCAATGTCACTCATTTTGGCCAGTAGAATAATATGACATAAGTAATGATATATGAGTTCCAGAGCATAAATTTTAAAAGACCTTGTATCTTTGTCCCTCACCTGCTTGAAATATGGTCCTGAAATTAATGTATAAAGGAAGCCAATATAACTAAATACAGGATGAAAGGACTAGTGGTGAAATAACATGGCCAAAATATGTAAGTGAGGTTATCTTGAACATTCCAAATCATTTGACCTTCTGGCTGAATGCAACTGCATGAGCCCAACAGAAGAAAATAAATAACAAACATCAGCATAAAAATAAAAATAGGGAACAAAAAATAGAATAATAATATCAATGAAACCAAGGGCTGGTTCTTTGAGAAGATAAACAAAATTGGTAAGACTTTAGCCAGGCTCACTAAGAAAAACAGAGAGGACCCAAATAGACAAAATAAGAAATGAGAGAGGAGAAATCACAACTGATATCACAGAGATAAAATCGTAAGGGAATACTATAAACAGTTATAAGCTAACAAATTGGACAACCTAGAAGAAATGGATAAATTTCTAGAAACACACAATCTTCTAAAACCTAATCAGGGAGAAATGGATAATCTGAACAGACTGGTCATCAGGAATGAAACTGAATTCATAATAAAACAAAACAAAACAAAACAAAACCTCCCTGAAAACAAAAGTCCAGGACCGTATGGCTTCACAGCAGAATTTTACCAAAGATATAATGAAGAGCTAATACCTATTCTTCTCCAACTATTCCAAAAATTTGAAGAGGATGGAACACTCCTAAATTCATTCTATAAGGCCACAGTTACCCTAATAGTAAAACCAGATAAAGATGCTACAAAAAGAAAAGAAAAGAAAATTACAGCCTAATATCTCTGATGAATGTAGATGCAAAAATTCTCAACAAAATATTTGCAAACCAAATTCAGCAATATACAAAAAGTATCATACACCATGATCAAGTGGGATTTATTCCATGGTCACAAAAAATGATTCAATACCTGTAAATCAACCAATGTGATACACTGTGTTAACAAAATGAAGGATAAAATCTCATGATCATCTCAGTAGACACAGAAAAAGCATTTGATAAAATGCAGCATCCATTTATGATAAAATTCTCATCAAAGTGGGTATAAAGGAAACATATCTCAACATAATATTGACTGTTTATGAGAAACCCACAGCTAACATCACACTTAATGGTGAAAAAATGAAAGATTTTCCTTGAAAATCAGGAACAAGACATGGATGCCCACTCTCACCATTTCTATTTAATAAAATATTGGAAGTTGTAGCCACAGCAATCAGACAAGTAAAAGAAAAGAATGGCACTGAAATTGGAAAGGAAGAGGTAAAACTGTCACTATTTGCAGATGACATGATACTATATATAGAAAACCCTGAAGTGCCCACCAAAAAAATACTATTAGATCTAATAAATGAATTCACTAAAGTTGCAGAATACAAAATTAATATACAAAAATCTGTTGCTTTTCTATACACTAATAATTAGTAATAACTATCAGAAAGAGAAAGCAAGAAAAAAATCCCATGTACATCAAAAGGAGTAAAATACCTAGAAATAAACTTAACCAAGGAGATGACAGACATATACTCTGAAAACTAAGAGACACTGAGGAAGGAAACTGAAGTATACAAATAAATGGAAAGATATTCTGTGTTAAAATGGAACACATACTATTGTTAAAATGTCTGTACTACTCAAAGCAACCTACAAATTTAATTCAATCTCTATCAAAATATCCATGACATTTTTCACAGAACCAGAATAAATAATCCTAAAATTTATGTGGAACCACAAAAGACTTCAAATATCCAAAGAAATCTTGAGAAAAAAAAAGCTGTGGGTGTCAAGTTCCCTGACTTCAGACTCTACTACAAAGCTGTAGTATCGAAACAGTATGGCACCAGCACAAAAACAGACACACAGATCAGTGGAACAGAATAGAGAGTCCAGATATGGTCAAATATGCTCAAATAATCTTCAACAAAGGAGGCAAAAGTATACCATGGAGAAAAGATAGTTTGTTTTTTTTTTTCAATAAATGGTGTTGGGAAAACTGGACAGCTTCATGTAGATGAATAAAATTAGAACATTTTCTCACAACATATACAAAAATAAACTCAAAATGGATTAAAGACCTATATGTAAGACCAGAACCCATAAAACTCCTAGAATAAAATATTAGCAGTACACTCTTTGACATAAGTCTTAGAAATATTTTTTGATCTGTCTCCTCAGGCAAGATCAACAAAACCAAAAATAAAGAAATGAGATCTAAGTAAATGTAAAAGCTTTTGCACAGCAAAGGAAACCACTGACAAAAAGAAAATACAACCTATTGAATGGTAGGAAATGTTTGCGAATGATATATCTGATAAGGGGTTATCATACAACTCAATGTTTTAAAATAACCAAACTAAGAACAGACAGAAGACCTGAATAGACATATTTCCAAAGAAGACACACAGATGACCAATAGGCACATGAAAAGATATTCAAATCACTAAGCATCAGGAAAATGCCAATCAAAACCACAATGAGATAACACCTCACACCTGTCAGAATGGGTATCATCAAAAAGACAACAAATGATAAATGTTGATGAGGATATGAAGAAAATAGAACCCTAGTACACTGTTGGTGGAAATGTAAATTGGTGCTGCCACTATGAAAAACAGTATGGAGGTTCTTCAAAAAACTAAAAATAGAACTACCATATGATCCAGCAATTCCACTCTTGGATATATACCCAAAGAAAGCCAAAACACTAAGCTGAAAAGATATATGCACCCCAATATTCATAGCAGCATTATTTAATAGACAAGATGTGAAAGCAACCTAAGTGTCCAACAACAGATAAATGGTTAAAGAAGATGTAGTGTATAGATATACAATGGAATATTACTTAGCCATAAAAAAGAATAAAATATTTCCATTTGCAAGAACATGGATGGACCTGGAGGATATCATGCTTAGTGAACTAAGTCAGACAGAGAAAGACAAATACTGTATGCTTTCCCTTATATGTGGAAATTAAAAAATAAAGCAAACAAATGAATATAACAGAAGAGAGACTCATAGATACAGAGAACAAACTAATGGTTATCAGTGTGGATGGGGTGGGGTGAGAGACAATACAGGGGCAGGGGCTTAAGAGCTACAAACTACTGGTATAAAATTAGTAAGATATAAAGATGTAATGTACAGCCCAGGGAATATAGCCAATATTTTATAACTTAAAATGGAGTATAACCTATAAAAATATTAAATCACTATGCTGTATGCCTGAAACTAATATAACTTTGTAAATCAACTATACTTCAATAAAAAAGTGAACATATTCTAAAAATCTCATCATATAGTTCTGGAAGAGAATAAAGAGGAAATTGGACATCTTGCTTGAGAAATTACAAGTGTCTTGGTGAAGCAGTTGGTTTCTTTTCAAATAGTAGTAGAAAAATATATTTTGGATACTGAAAATAGGAAAAAGGAGGAAAACTAAAAGCAACACAGACTGATGACCATTCTTATTTGTCTCCATTACCACTCTTGGAAAGCCACCATGTAGCCATACATTGTTACCAATAGCCTCAACTCTAACTTACTGATAGATAATCTTCATAGAATAGACTAAAGGAAGAATTTGGAGCTTAGTTTCTTCTATGAAAAACATATGTCCTAAAATGCCTTAATGAGGCTAGGGTTTTCTTGTTTTGGAGTTTTTTGTTTTGTTTGTTTTGTTTTGGGCTCAGATACAGAGAATTGTTCTGACATGAAGGAAATGAATAAAGTATGACTGTCATATCCAAAACAAAAAAACAAACAGAAAACCAAAAACCAAATTCAAGGCAAATATATTGTCTTTCCAAGAACAAACACAAAAACAAATGGAGGGACATCAGAAAGGATGCTCTTCTTAGAATTCAATCCTAAGGAAAACCTGGGCTTATTTGCAGAAGCAGAAAAAAATGGGAAGCCCCATGTTGGGAATTGAATGGGGCAGCGGAGGAAAGAGCAGTCCCCCCTAAGAGAGTCCACAAAGCTCTTAGGTGCTGTGGAGTTGGTTGTCATGCAGATGAGCACTTTGTTTTTTAATCTGTGATTCTCTTCTGGGATATAGGACATCCAATAGCTCAAGAATTGAAATTTATTGCTAAGTGAAGATGTGCCTTGTATTTGTTATGTTGTCTTCTACTGTGACAAAGGAAGAATTGCTCACCTTTTATGGGGGCATTATTTGTTAAAAGCCCTTGAGTCTCATTAGAACTTACCATAGGAATTGTTACCGACTGAACTATAGGAATTATTGGCCCTCCAAATGGTCAAAAAATTCATGCCTTTACTAACACAGAGTAATATAATATAAAGCAATGACAAATTCCAGTGGAGTGAAGACCATATTGTACGGACTACTAACTTTTGTTGGCATGCTGAAATGTTATGAATTACTGTAGTAATAGAAGCCAAGGTGACATATGATACATCACATATTTTAAAATGTTACACATTTTAATTTGGGGCAAAAGTTCATGCAGTGTCTGTTTCTTCGTTCTTTTTTTTCCCCTTGAAAACAGACCCTCTCTCAGTAGCTGAAGAATGCGATTTAAAGATGTCAATAATATTGTATATTACGTTAATTAGCATTCTTTATAAAATATCTCAATTTAACGGAGCTGGAGTGTACATTAAAGAGTTATAAAATAATAGAAGGCTGTGAGTATGATTGTTATGTGAATATAAATACTACACAAACACACATATAAAAATGAACATACATGTGGATATGCCAATGTATTACATGTGTGTTCCAAGTGATAAAACAGTGGCTATTATGTCAGTTATCTTTGGATGTATAAAAAACCATGATGAAACTTAATGATTTTTAAAAAGTTATTATTTCTTAAGATTGTATGGGTCAGCTGGATTGTTTATTTGGTCTGTGCCAGCTTCTCTGATATTTATGGTTGATAGAAGTTTCAGCTGAGGTTGGATGGCTTAGAATGGTCTCACACATCTGTTGTTGGCAGAGTGGTTAATCTAGGGAGTCTCAGCTATAATGGCTCTTTTCTGCTCCAAATGATCTCTTATCCTCCAGTATGTTGTCCTTCTTCACATGGTAGTCTCTGAACCAAAAGAGCAACAAGAAAGGATAAGCTCCAATTCTGAAGAACATTTGAAGCTTCTGCTTATATCTCATTTGTCAGTGTGCTGTTATCAGAGCAAATCACATGGCCAAGGCTTGATTCAAGGGCTGGACAAAGAGATTCCACCTTTTGATGGTGGGAAAGTTGCCAAATATTGTGATGATTATTGCAATCTACCACAGCTGTGGATATTGAGTGCCCATTCATTTTTCTGTAGATTCATAACCCTGCTCTCCTTGCATATGAATGCAGACATATCATGAAACGAACATGTCTTTGTTTGTTTCCATTTGTAAAGGGATTATGCCTTATTCATCGTTGTCTTGGCACAAGATCCAATGTTTGGAACTTGATTGTTACTTCACGGGCACTTGTTGAATAATTAAATATGTAAACAGATGAAGATATATAAGAACATAAATTAACTGCTTTATCTAACTACAACAAAATTATGGTAGAGTATTAAAAAAGATGTGACATATCTCAGATACTTGATGTCAAGTTTATAGCATTTACCTTACTTTCAAAAGTACCAAATAAGGTTATGATAGTCTATCTCAGGAAACAGCAAACATGTGGCTGGCTGCCTGTTTTTGTGAAGAAGGTTTTATTGGAACACAGACACACCTATTCATTTATGTACTCTCTATGACTGCTTTTGTGCCACAATGGTAGATTTGAGTAGTTGGTGGCAGAGACTGTATGCCAGCAAAGTAAAAAATATGCAATATCTGACCTATGTATTATTAAATGATTCCCCCCAGATGGAGTCAAGACCAGACAAATACGTGACAGGTAGTATGCTAGCAGTTTTCCATTCTACAAAAGACATCCTCTGGATATATACCCTGAAATTGGATTACTGGATCATGTAGTACTTCTATTTTTAATTTCTTGAGGAGCCTCCATACTACTTTCCATAGTAGCTGTACCAGTTTACTTTCCCACCAACAAGGATTCCCTTTTCTCCACCTTTTTGCCAGCTTTTGTTATCTCTTGTCTTTTTGATGATAGACATCCTAACAGTATGATGTGATATCTCACTGGTGTTGGGTATATGTCCAAATGAAATGAAACCATTATCTTGAAGAGATATCTGTATACTCACATGTATAATGGTGGTTGCCATGAGGTGGGGGGAAAAGGCAGAGGCTGGTAACTTATAACTTTCAGTTATAAAATGAATAGGTCTGAGGATCTAATGTTTAACATTGTGACTATAGTTGGTTGATAATACTGTATTATATAATTGAAATTTCCTGAGAGTAGAACTTAAGTGTTTCTCACACACACATTCAGAAAAAGTAAATATGTGAGATGTTGGATGTGTTAATTAAGTTCAGGGGGAACCCTTTTACAATGTGTATGTATATCAAATCATCACCATGTACACTTTAAATATCTTACAGTTTTGTCATCTAGACCTCCATAAAACTGGGGGGAAAAAGACATACTCTTTAATTGAGTGGGGATTGCTAAAAGAAATACAGATGAAGTGATAGGAATAGAAGAGGGTAGTTACCTATAAAATCAGATCAAGTCTTTCAATCAATAGAGTTAGAGGTATTACATCCTAACAACAAACCAAAACACTATGATCAATAGTGTTTACCCAAGTATTGAGTGTCCAACTCTCAGTGTTGGCAAATGTGTTTCCACAACCTTTCCTAAGTCTCTTGTCATTTTAAGTGAGGAGGGGAGGATGTCTGTTAGGATTTATTGTCTTTTCAATATGTGTGAGGATTGATCCTCCTATGAGTAATTTTTAGTAAATTTTAGTAATTTTCAATAGAAGCCCCCTACCTCAATCTGACCACATCATTTGAAAAAATGAAAACTTAATTCTCCTCAAAAGAGATGGAAGGAAAAAGAGAAAAGAGATTAAACAGAAAACCAGGAAAAAATAGGGATAAACAAATAGATAATTAGTGTCAAAATGGCATTAAATAATCCATGCAGCCTTATAGTATTCCTGTGTTAATTTTATAGCTACTTAGAAGTAAGTGCAGGATAGTTGAAGACACATGAAAGTGAGATGCTTATAAAGATCGAATTTTCTGTTGAGTATAATTGTTTCATTAAAATTGATGAAATGGGGTGACTTCCCTGGTGGTCCAGTGACTAAGACTCCATGCTCCCAATGCAGGGGGCCCGGGTTTGATCCCTGTTCCGGGAACTAAATCCCGCATGCAGCAACTAAGAGTCCACATGCTGCAACAAAAGATCCTGCACGCTGCAATGAAGATCCCGCGTGCCACAACTAAGACCTGATGCAGCCAAATAAATAAATAAAATTGATGAAATGGAAAATAATTGATTTAATTGTAGCTTTGAATAATAAATTATTAGATAACACACATTAGCCATGGCATACAGAGTTGTTAACTGGAAGCTATGGATTTTTATATGGATATATAGCAGGCAAACTTACCTTTCTCTAGTTTGATTATTGTGACGTTTTTAATAATATATATCCATTGGGTCAAGCAAGGTAAAAGTATAAAAGGATCCAATACTTTGTAAATGTAAAATAGGCATGTTATTTGTTTTATTCCATTTTTATTATTATAATTCCACTAGCAAATTTTAAAGTGTCATTTAATTAATGTTTATTAGGTTCCAGGCATAAATGTTTAATGTTGTAAGTGCATTAACATATTAAACTACAGAACAACTCTAAAAAAAATGATACTATTCCTGTTTTATGGATAAGAAATAGAAGCTTAGAGAGATAAATGACCCACCCTCACTCACACAGCTATTAGAAGGAAATTAGTCCAGCTCTTTTTGAGTCCAGTTCACTCCATGTATATTTAACATCTTTAATTTAAAAGAATATTGTTTTACTTTGTCCTAAACTCATTCCTTAGATATAGAAAAATTAGTCCTATAACATTAGGCATAAGCATTATCATATTTCTCAACTGTTCCTTCTGTTTGTTTTATGTTTCCCCAACCAGCTGACAAGCTCAGTATCTTTCAATTCCTTATTTCCTTTGTTCCCATGAGTCCCCTAATACTACCTAACCCAAGTGCCACTAGCTTTGGACATATAATTGGTGTTCAAATAATATTTTTTAATTAATTGGAAAAAGTAGATATTGTTATATGGAGTTCAAAGGCATCAAATTGGTTTCCTTGTATCCACATTGTTAGTATCCAAAGTAGTACTACAGTCCATATCCTAAACCCTATTTGTCTTTCTGCTAGGCAAAGTTGAAAGGGATATTTCAGCTAGTATATCCCTCTACAATTTTACTTAGCAGAACATTTCCTTTACATTTGGCACCATTCCCTTCTTATTGCATTTTTGACTCTATTCTCTTCTTCAATGAGAATCATATTTATATAACATAGATTTTATATTCATATTATTTCCAGGTAAATGTTAATTATGACCTCATATGCTGCTCTAAATTCATCCATAATTTTCATCTATAACACATCTATCCATCTTTGCTGGATTTATCTTGCCTATCACCCCTTGTACCCAGTATCATTGACCATACCTACCACCCCAATTCATTTCTCTCAATCTTAGTCATTCTTCCACTCCTGCAGTCAATTTAGAGCATAAGATTTACTTAATTTCTCCCTTAATTCTATTCATTCTTTTTTCTTTATTATGTTCTGCAGCAGTGCTTTCCACCAGTCTGTCTTCCAGCCCATTTATTTGTTCTTCTGCCTCACTTATTCTGCTATGCTATTGATTCCTTCTAGTGTGTTTTTCATTTTGGTTATTGTATTGTTCATTTCTGTTCGTTTGTTCTTTAAATCTTCTAGCTCTTTTTTAAACATTTCTTGTATCTTCTCAGTCTGTGCCTCCATTCTTTTTCCAAGATCTTGGATCACCTTTACTATCATTACTCTGAATTTTTTTCCAGGCAGATTACCTATCTTCAATTAACTTCATTGTTCTTCTGGGGTACTATCTTGTTCCTTTGTCTGGAACATATTTCTCTGCCATTTCATTTTGTCTAACTTTCTGTGTTTGTGGTCTTCATTCTTCAGGCTCTAGGATTGTAGTTCCTCTTGATTCTGGTGTCTGCCCCCTGGTGGGTGAAGCTGGTCCAGGGGCTTGTGCAGGCTTCCTGATGGGATGGACATGACTTTTTTTTTTTTTTGGCCATGCTGTGCAGCTTGTGGGATCTTAGTTCCCCTACCAGAGATTGAACCCGGGCCCTCAGCAATGAGAGCATGGAGTCCTAACCCCTGGACTGCCACTGGTGGGTGGCAGGTCTTGTTCCTCTGTTGGGCAGGACCATGTCAGTGGGGTGTGTTTAGACATGGCTGTGGGCTCAGGACAACTTTAGGCAGCCTGTCTGCTGATGGGTGGGGTTGTGTTCCCACCCTGTTAGTTGTTTGGCCGGAAGCACCCCAGCACTGGAGCCTGCTGTTGGGTGGGGCCAGGTCTCAGTGCCAAAATGTCAACCTCTGGGACAGCTCACGCCAATGAATATTCCCTGGGGCCTCTATCACCAGTGTCCTTGCCCCAACAGTGAGCCACAGATGACCTCTCCCTACCCAGGAGACCTCCAAGACCCACAGGTGGGTCTGGCCCAGGCTCTTATGGAGTCTCTGCTTTGTCCTGGGTTCCAGTGCATGTGAAACCTTGTGTGTGCCCTCCAAGAGTGGAGTCTCTGTTTCCCCAAGTCCTGTGGAGCTCCTGTACTCAAGCCCCACTGTCCTTCCAAGCCAAGAGCTCTGGAGGCCCCTCCTCCCAATGCCAAACACCCAGGCTGGGGAGCCTGATGTGGGGCTCAGAAGTCTCACTCCTCTGGGAGAACCTCTGTGATATAATTATTTTCCAGTTTGTGTGTCATCCACCCTGTGTGTATGGAATTTGATTATATTGTGCAAGTGCCCCTCCTACCATCTCACTGTGGCTTCTTCATCTTTGTATGTAGAATATCTTTTTTGGTAAGTTCCAGTCTTTTTTGTTGATGGTTGTCCAGCAGTTAGTTGTGCCTTTGGTTTCCCTTAATTCTAGAATCAAAAAATCTCAAATTAAAAAAATAAATTACTTCAAAATCTCATTAGATTTGCTATCATATATGAAATCTGATTTCTCTGTTTTCCCATCATTTCCTTTTTTAAAATCTGGATATATGAAAGCTTGATTTTGTGATTTTTGTGGCTATTGTTTCTGTATTCACTGTTAGGACTTTCTATTTTCCCAGCAGGTTGCTCAGTGAATACTCAGAGTGTGTCATACATGCAGAATATCCTGCCACTTTTGCAACCTTATGGGATTGAGACTTCTTACACCACTTCTTCAGCTTTGCTAGAGAGTGAGGTTGTTTATTATGTCCTGATAACAAAAATTCCCACATTTACTGTTGCTAACAGCTGCTCTGTGAATGGAGCAAAGTGAGGGGGATGAAATGGAAATTCTTATAAAATCAAGCCATTTTCCCAATCTAAAAACAAATTGCACTGGTTTAATGGGCCTTATGAGAGCCAAAAGAAATACTAGAGTACTGCATTTGTTTGCCTGAAGTATAGAACCACTTTAAAATTTAAATAGATAGCATACCCTGAAGGTCTTCTGTGTATGATACAAATCATGTAACTTGTAGAACATCTGTCAAGATGGAAAGTTTGTTCTAGTTTAACTATCTTTCACAAGTTAGCATGTGAAGCTAGGACCACTGCCAAGGTCAACAGCTGAATTCGAATTTTCTCTGAAGCACTTACCTCAAAATAGTTCAACTTAAGGGGAGTAGTTTGATGGCTCAGGGTCAAGACAATGGAAGGAGGTTGATAAAACAGTGTTAGAGCTCTCTGCTCCAAAGAAGTCTTTCTTAATATGTGTTATAATAAATGGTGCAGATAATAATATAAAACTGTAATTATCAAAGATTCAGATGATATAAAGTTTCAGGATATGTTACATTTGGTAGCTCTAGATAGCTTATTTATGTTGCATATCTCTATGTACACCTATCAGGTTGACATCTGATCCTATGCCCTCTGCCACTTTAGCAAATGACATATTAGCACTACTCGGTTGATTCTATACTTAAGTCATACTCATTAATGTCTTGTGTTAATGCTCAACTGAAAAGCTGCCTTAAAGTTATTTTCATATGTGTCAGGGGCATAATACACTTTATTACATTACATTATCAAGCATAAACTTTAGCTACTATTTCAGGGAAACTGATAAAATAGAAAATAGGTTAGAATTAATCTAATTAATCTGATATTCTAGGATGATTCCAACTATAAAATAAAAAGTCTATTTTAAAGAACTTATTAGGTATTGGAGCAGAAGCTAGAAGAACTACAGTCCTGCAGCCTGTGGAACAAAAACCACATTCACAGAAAGATAGACAAGATAAAAAGCAGAGGGCTATGTACCAGATGACGGAACAAAATAAAACCCCAGAAACACAACTAAATGAAGTGGACATAGGCAACGTTCCAGAAAAAGAATTCAGAATAATGATAGTGAAGATGATCCAGGACCTCGGAAAAAGAACGGAGGCAAAGATCGAGAAGGTGCAAGAAATGTTTAACAAACACCTAGAGGAATTAAAGAACAAACAAACAGAGATGAACAATACAATAACTGAAATGAAAAATACATTAGAAGGAATCAATAGCAGAATAACTGAGGCAGAAGAACAGATAAGTGACCTGGAAGACAGAATGGTGGAATTCACTGCTGCAGAACAGAATAAATAAAAAAGAATGAAAAGAAATGAAGACAGCCTAAGAGACTTCTGGGACAACATTAAACACAACAACATTCGCATTATAGGGGTCCCAGAAGGAGAATAGAGAGAGAAAGGACCCAAGAAAATATTTGAAGAGATTATAGTCAAAAACTTCCCTAACATGGAAAAGGAAATAGCCACCCAAGTCCAGGAAGCACAGAGAGTCCCATACAGGATAAACCCAAGGAGAAACATACCAAGACACATAGTAATCAAATTGGCAAAAATTAAAGACAAAGAAATATTATTGAAAGCAGCAAGGGCAAAACAACAAATAACATAAAAGGGAACTCCCATAAGGTTAAGAGCTGATTTCTCAGCAGAAACTCTACAAGCCAGAAGGGAATGGCATGACGTATTTAAAGTGATGAAAGGGAAGAAACTACAACCAAGATTACTCTACCCAGCAAGGATCTCATTCAGATTCGCTGGAGAAATCAAAAGCTTTACAGACAAGCAAAATCTAAGAGAATTCAGCACCACCAAACCAGCTTTACAACAAATGGGAAAGGAACTTCTCTAAGTGGGAAACACAAGAGAAGAAAACGACCTACAAAAACAAACCCAAAACGATTAAGAAAATGATCATAGGAACATACATATCGATAATTACTTTAAACGTAAATGGATTCAAAGCTCAAACCAAAAGACACAGGCTTGCTGAATGGATACAAAGACAAGACCCATATATATGCTGTCTACAAGAGACCCACTTCAGACTTAGGGACACATACAGACTGAAAGTGAGGGGATGGAAAAAGATATTCCATGAAAATGGAAATCAAAAGAAAGCTGGAGTAGCAATACTCATATCAGATAAAATAGACTTTAAAATATAGAATGTTACAAGAGACATGGAAGGACACTACATAATGATCAAGGGATCAATCCAAGAAGAAGATATAACAATTATAAATATATATGCACCCAACATAGGAGCACCTCGATACATAAGGCAACTGCTAACAGCTATAAAAGAGGAAATCAACAGTAACACAATAATAGTGGGGGACTTTAACACCTCACTTACACCAATGGACAGATCACCCAAACAGAAAATTAACAAGGAAACACAAGCTTTAAATGACACAATAGACCATATAGATTTAATTGATATTTATAGGGCATTCCATCCAAACACAACAGATTACACTTTCTTTTCAAGTGCGCACAAAACATCTTCCAGGATATATCACATCTTGGGTCACAAATCAAGCCTCAGTAAATTAAAGAAAATTGAAATCACATCAAGCATCTTTTCTGACCACAGCACTATGAGATTAGAAATCAATTACAGGGAAAAAAACGTAAAAAACACAAACACATGGAGGCTAAACAATACGTTACTAAATAACCAAGAGATCACTGAGGAAATCAAAGAGGAAATCAAAAAATACCTAGGGACAAATGACAGTGAAAACACAACGATCCAAAACCTCTGGGATGCAGCAAAAAGTTCTAAGAGAGAAGTTTATAGCAATACAAGCCTACCTCAAGAAACAACAAACATCTCAAATAAACAATCTAACTTTACACCTATAGGAACTAGAGAAAGAAGAACAAACAAAACCTAAAGTTACTAGAAGGAAATAAATCATAAAGATCAGAGCAGAAATAAATGAAATAGAAACAAAGAAAACAATTGCAAAGATCAATAAAACTAAAAGCTGGTTCTTTGAGAAGATAAACAAAATTGATAAACCATTAGCCAGACTCATCAAAAAAAAGAGGGAGAGGACTCAAATCAATAAAATTAGAAATGAAAAAGAGAAGTTACAATAGACATCGCAGAAATACAAAGCATCCTAAGAGACTACTACAAGCAATTCTATGCCAATAAAATGAACACTGGAAGAAATGGACAAATTCTTAAAAGGTATAACCTTCCAAGACTGAACCAGGAAGAAATAGAAAATATGAACAGACCAATCACAAGTAATGAAATTGAAACTGCGATTAAAAATCTTCCAACAAACAAAAGTCCAGGACCAGATGGCTTCATAGGTGAATTCTATCAAACATTTAGAGAAGAGTTAACACCCATCCTTCTCAAACTCTTCCAAAAAATTGCAGAGGAAGGAACACTCCCAAACTCATTCTATGAGGCCACCATCACCCTGATACCAAAACCAGACAAAGATACTACAAAAAAAGAAAATTACAGACCAGTATCACTGATGAATATAGATGCAAAAATCCTCAACAAAATACTAGCAAAGAGAATCCAACAACACATTAAAAGGATCACACACCATGATCAATTGGGATTTATTCCAGTGATGCAAGGATTCTTCAATATATGCAAATCAATCAATGTGTAAACCATATTAACAAATTGAAGGAAAAACCATATGATCATCTCAATAGATGCAGAAAAATCTTTTGACAAAATTCAACACCCATTTATGATAAAAACTCTCCAGAAAGTGGGCATAGAGGGAACCTACCTCAACATAATAAAGGCCATATATGACAAATCCACAGAAAATAAATAAATAAAGAACTTATTAGGTATTGTGTTTTACCCTTGTGTCATTTAATACAAGGGTGCAAATAATTTGAGGTTTAGTGACACTACCTATGGCTGTGTGTTGGTTCATTCCCTTGAAGTATTCCTAAGGCTTCATGGAACTGAATTTTTCTAGTGCTCCAGCACATGTTAGTATTTTTCTCTTGCACAAATAAAGTTAGCCAAACATTAAAGAAATTATTCTTGCTCAAGCATCTCATGTCTAGCTAAAAATAAAGATACATCCTGTAGGCTAACAGCATTTATTAAACTGAATTAGGTATGATGAGGTAATTCAGCAATGACCTTGACAATATTCATAAAAAATAAAGCAACTAGAATTTCAGAGGGTTACTATGGACCAGATAATATACTAGATGTTATGTAAAACTTATTTCTAATCCTCACAACCTCCCCCCACCCCCCAGCTTAGAATTATTATCCTCATTAGCTACTTTTTAGCTAAGGACTGAAAAATAATGTAGTGGATTGACTTGACCAAAGTTATGCAGCTAACTTATGTAGCTGCTATATTCAAACCCAATGTTTCTGTCATCAAATCCCACCTCCTTACCACTATAAACATTCATTGAGAATCTGCCATAAGCAAGAGAGTTGTAGGTGCTTCCAGAAATCAAATATGCCCTCAAATATTTATAAAGTAGGAGAAATAATAGGGAAAAAAACCCCAAATGCTATATTCCAGAGAAGAATATGATACTGTTCAAAAGTGAAATATAATCAAATGAATCTGATATTGAAAGGAAACAAAAGGTGTTGTCCTTATTCTTAGAAGAACTCTTGGGAAAGCATGGCTCCAGGACTGCTCTCCATAGGCCATGAATATGGCAAAGGGTGGGTGTAGACTGATATTCTGTTGTTGCAAAAAGTGTATTCAATATGCAGTACCTCAGAGGTCACCTTCCTGGGTCTCTCAACATTTGTGATTGCTCACTGAGTATCTGTTAATCATCAAAAATATCTCACCGAAAAAAGTCGTAGGTGATGTTCAAGTAGCTCAGTAGGAAGACACACACTGAGTAACAGTGAATACATGGAAATGATCTGACCAATAATAAGTAATCCTCCAGAAAAGTATGTATTTTTATATGGCTTTTTTTCTGCTTATTCTTGATCTCTAAGAAGAACCCAACAAGTTGATGCTGTTAAGCTGAGAAGTTGGGTTTCAGGACCTCTCCCATTGCAAAAACTGATCTGTTTTTGTTAGTTTTCTAAACTTGGATTTTGTGTAAGAGTTTAGGTTGAAACAAAATGTGAACTGCATACTTAGATTACTTTTCCAGGGTGTAAGTGTTCAGAGACTTTTCCATTTGGGGTTTTACAAAATTCTCCTCAACTAATAATCACTAGAAGCAGATGACAATGTTTAGTTCACAACGATTGCTTTCCAAGGTCTCAGTGAATCAACAGACGAATGTCTGACAACAATTTTCTGTCCCTTAGGTTTTCTATTGGCATCATCCCGAGCCACCTGCTGGGTGTGATCTGTCATCACTATACATTGCTTTTTGTTGGACCCATTTCCAGAAGTCTGTTTCTTATAAATCCCCTTCGAGACAGGCACTCCTTCAAACTAAAGCATATCAGATTTGGTGATTTTTCCAAAAGTCTCAGGAAACTAAGGCAGAGCTCATTCTAACATCAAGGTACATGCACTGTTAATTGAATTTCTGTCCCAACAGACCAGGCTTCTTATTGATATAAATTAGAATCACAAGAATTCAAAGCCTGTGACAACCCCAAAATGATTTTTTATTCTTTAATAAATTAAGCTTTTGATAGATACATATTCTGTAAGAAAGGGGAAAAATCATTCTATTTTTCTATCAATATTTTTATATAATGCATTTAAAATATAGTGCATTATATATGTAGAAATAAAAGGTAGATTTCTGAAAATAACTTGATGAATAGCCTTTTTTGTTTGTACATACACCAGCAAAATAATATAAAAGAATTATTTTTCCCTCTCAAGAGAAAAAAAAAAATGTCTTGGGTCTGGTTTTTACCCTAGGATAAAATATTTGAAGAATTTCTTGAAAACCTGGGTTTGTGAAAAATACACTGTTCAAAACGGGTAGGGAAATAAACACTGGTTCTATCAGACCAAAAAGGGAGTAGTAAGATGTGAAAGGAATTTATATCACCAGGCTCACTAAGTACTAGTCAATATAAGATAGAACTATAGGTATGAGGGTTCCTTTGGCCTATTCCACAGGCAAAAACGAGTGACTTGTAGAGATCATCTCTGTATCCCATCTGGGACAATACTGTCTCACAGATGTCAGGGTAATAGCATTTATTCCTGAACTTGTGGAGTTTACAGAAGTCCACAAATTGGTACCAGCAGTTCGATCTTCTCAAGTTAGACTCAACATCTCTGAAGCTACTTTCTAGTGCCCTAATATTATAAGACAGGTCTTGATCTCTAGTGAATGATATTACACCCTAGTCAGCAAAGAAGCTCAGAAATCATCAGCACTTTCATCAGGTGATACTATGTCATCTGGGTGGATATGGTTCCTCTTAGGAATGACTATTTAGTTCTCTCTGGGCTTGTTGAAAGCTAGATCCTCAGGCTTCAAAAGTCCCTTCTTCATCCACCTAGTAGCATCCTTCTTGCTCTCCACTGGTAGGTAATAAATGGGGTCCTATGGATCTAGTAGATGTGTTATGGGTGAGAGCTTTTTACTTCAACACTGTATTCAGGCCAAAAAAAAGAGTGGTAAATGACAAGAAAAATGTGAAAGTCTTTATTCCATTGGTTCTTTTCCCATCCCCATGTGCCCTTTAACAGCTGTATCACGGTTACTCTTATGCATGATTTCAAAAAGAATACACTCCTATTTAAAGAAATACCTCTAAAGAATATAAAGGAGTGCTTAATAAAACTTCTATTATTAGTTATACATTTAAATAGCTATGTTTATGAATATTAGAACCAAAGATGTTAAGTAAATAAATCATATTTGATACAAACTTTAGTTTTGTTAAGAGGATTTCTTTTCCTTGGCATAAATGAACAATAAAATATGGTTTAGAGAGGTGGAATTTTTAGTTTGATGTAGGAAATCACTCAAAATATTAAATTGATATTAATGATTAAGAAAAAAATGAGCGCTGTATAGCTATTATTACAATTCTTGCATTCCCATGGCTGAAATAATTTAAATATTTGTCAAAAATGTATAGCATTGCATACTTGTATTTTAAAGTATGAATCAGTTCTGTATCTTCATTGTGATTGTGGTTACATGAATCTACATGTGTGATATAATTTCATAATACACATACACACACAAATGCATGTGAAACTGGTGGAATCTGAACAAGCTCTGTGCATTGTTGTGCCAAAGGCATTTTCTAGGTTTCAATATTGTTCTTTAGTTATGCAAGTTGATATCATTGGAAAAGTGGGTAAAGCGTACAAAGGACCTGCTTGTAAATTTTGACCAACTTCTATTGAATATATAATTATTTCAAAATAAAGAGTAAAAAAAAAAAAATAGGAGAAAAGAATAATGTTAAGAAAGTGAAAAAGTAAGCCACAGACTGGATAAAAATATGTATAATATATATTTCTGACAAAGGACTTGTATCCAGAATATATATAAAGAATGCAACAATAAAAAGGCAGCTCTCTTTGTTTAAAAAGAGTGCTTAAAGTCTTGAAGAGAATCCTTACAAAAAATGGTATTTGAGAGAACTATTACCACATAAATAGATGATCAAAATCATTAGTCACTAGGGTAGTTCAAAATCAGACCACAAAGAAATGACACTACACACTCACCAAAATGGCCAAAATTAAAAGACTAATAATGCCAATTTGATTTGGGTACAGCCACAGTGGTAGAGTAGGAAGACCCTGAGATCACCTCCATACATGGGCACACCAAAATTACAAATATTTACAGAGTAATTATCAATGTGAACAACTGAAGACTAGCAAAAAAGATTTTTCAAAACCAAAGCTGTGAAGAAGGAACCACAGGAGGGGCAAAATATTGAAGAGGAATGAATGCTTCTACATTCACTTTATGAGGCCAGCATCACTCTGATATCCAATTCTGAAAGACACCACACCCACACAAAATAATTACAGACCAATATCATTAATGGACATAGAAAGAAAAATCTTCAACAGAATATTAGCAAACTGAATTCAACAATACTTAAAAGCATCATACACCACGATGAAGTGGGATTTAGTCCAGCGATGGGAAGATGATTCCATATTCACAGATCAATCAATGTAATATACCACATTAACCAACTGAAGAATACAAAATACATGATCATCTCAACAAATGCATAAAAAACTTTTGACAAAATTCAACATCAATTCATGATAAAACTCTCAACAAAGTATGTGCAGAGGGACCACACCTCAACATAAAAAAGGCCATATATGACAAACCTACCATCAACATCATATGCAGTGGTGAAAAGCTGAAAGCATTTCCTCTAAGATCAGCCAAAAGACAAGGATTCCCACTCCCACCATTTTTATTCAACATAATATTAGAAGTCCTAGACGTAGCAATCAGACAAGAAAAAGAATAAAAGGAATCCAAATTGGAAAGGAAGAAGTAAAACTGTTACTGTTTCAGATGACATGATACTATACATAGAAAATGCTAAGCATTTCACACACACAGAAAAAAACTATTAGAACTAATAATGAATTCAATAAATTTGCAGGATACAAAGTTAATATACAGAAATCTTTTGTGTTTCCACACACTACAAACTAACAGAAAGAGAAATTAAGAAAACAATCCCATTTACAATTTCATCAAAAAGAATAAAATACCTAGGAGTAAATCTAATCAAGGAGGTAAAAGACCTGTAATCAGAAACCTATAAGTTGTTGATGAAAGAGACTGAAGACAACACAAACAAATGGAAAGATATACTGTGCTCATTGATTAGAAGAATTAATAGTGTTAAAATGACCATACTGCCCAAGGCAATCTGTAGATTCAATGCAAAACTTATCAAAATACCAATGCCATTTTTCAGAAATAGAACAAATAATTCTAAAATGTGCATGGAAACACAAAAACCCTGAATAACAAAATCTTGAGGAAGAAGAACAAAGCTGTAGGTTTCACACTTCCTAATTTCAAACTATACTATAAAGTTATTGTAATCAAAACAGTATGGTATTGGCACAAAAACAGACATGTAGATCAATAGAACAGAATAGAAAGCCCAGCAATAAACCCATTTACAAATGGTTAATTAATCTACAACAAAGAAGGCAAAAATATAGCATAAGGAAAAGAAAATGTCTTCAATAAGTAGTGCTGGGAAAACTGGACAGCTACATGTAAAAGAATGAAATTAGAACATTTTCTCACACCATATACAAAAATAAACTCAAAATGGATTAAATATCTAAATTTAAGTCTGGAAACCATAAAACTCCTAGAATAAAATATAGGCAATACACTCTTTGACATAAGTCTTAGCAATATTTGGCATGGGGGCGGGGGGTGTCTGTCTCCTCAGGCTAGGGAAACAAAATAAAAAATAAACATCCAATTAAATTTAGGAGCTTTTGTACAGTGAAGGAAACCTTCAACAAAACTGAAAAGACAACCTACTGAATGGGAGAAAATGTTTGCAAGTAATATTATTGATAAGGGGTTAATATCTAAAATATATAAACAGCTCCTACAGCTCAATTAAAAAACTGATTAAAAATGACAAAATCTGAATAGACATTTTTCCAAAGAAGACATGCAGATGGCCAATAGGCACATGAAAATATGCTCAACATCACTAATCATCAGAGAAATGCAAACCAAAATCATAAGGAGATATTACCTCATACCTGTCAGAATGGCTATCATCAAAAAAAAAAAAAAAAACAACAAATAATAAATATTGAAGTGATTGTGGAGAAAAAGGGAACCCTAGTACACTGTTGGTGGGAATGTAAATTGGTAAATGGAAAACAGTATGGTGGTTCCTCAAAAAACTAAAATAGAACTACCATAGGATCCAGCAATTCCACTCTTGAGTACATATCAAATAAATGAAAATATGAATTTGAAAATATATATTCACCTCCATGTTCATTGCAGGAATATCTACAATAGCCAAGATATAAAAGCAACCTAAGTGTAGTAAAGATAGATGTAAAGATAAAGAAGGTGTGGTATATATATATGCAATGGAATATCACTCAACCATAAAAAAATAATGAAATCTTGCCATTTGCAACAACAGGGTTGGACCTAGAGAGTATTATGCCAAGTGAAAAAAGTCAAAGAGAAATACTGCATGATTTCACTTATATGTGGAAGCTAAAAAACAAAACTAACAAACAAACATAACAGAACATAAAGAGACTCATAAACACCCAAGAACAAAATGGTTGTTACCAAAGGGGAGGGGTTTTGGAGGATGAGTGAAATAAGAAGGGAAATTAAGAGGTGGAAACTTACAGTTATAAAATAAATAAGCTATGGGATCTAATGTACAGCATAGGGAATATAGACAATAATATTGTAATAACTTTGGTGACACATGGTAACTAGACTTATTTTGGTGATCATTTTGTAATGTTTAAAAATATCAAACCACTATGTTGTACACCTGAAATTAATATAATATTGAAAATAATTATACTTCAATATGAAAATTTGAAAATAAAACAAATAAATACATTTAAAAAGACTTATAAATTTAAAGACTTATGTTGGTAAGAATCTAGAGCCACCTGAATTCTATTACATTACTGACAGAAATAGATAATATAAACCACTTAGAGAAATCATTTGGAAATTTCTAATAAACTTAAACATGCAACTGCCCTATCACCCATCAATCCCATTCTGTGAGTACCCCCATATCTGTGAGGGATACATCCTAAGTCCCCCAGTGGAGACATAAATCTGTGGATAGTACCAAATCCTATATATATATTATTTTTTTTCCTATACATACATACCTATGATAAAGTTTAAACATTAGGCACAGTAAGAGATTAGAAATAATAACTAATAATAAAATAGAGCAATTATAACAATATACTGTAATAAAAGCTATGTAAATATGGTCTCTCTCTCAAAATATCTTACAAATTTAATGCCTTTTCCACCTTAACTAAGTAGTTGTCACACACTGTGACCATAACTTTTGCAGTTTGAGGTGCAACAGCAAAAGTAGCATGAATTTCTTTTTCCTTCTTCACAATTTCACATGGATAGGAAATTTGTTCTTACCATAGATTTTTAGCAAACTCAGCATACTGTATTTTTTTTTTAATTTTTAAAGCTACATGTTTCACCTTTTCACTTAGAGGGAGGGGGCACTTTATGGCTTCTCTTTGATGTACCCAAATTGCCAGCATCACTACTCTTGAACTTGAGGCCATAATTAAGTAAAATAAGAGTTACTTGAACACAAGCACTGCCACAGCAAGACAGTTGATCTGAAAACCAAGATGGCTAACTAACTGACTAATGGGTGGGATATGCTGGACAAAGAGATGATTCATGTCACAGGCCAGAGGAAGAAGGTTGTCATGAGACTTCATCACACTGCTAAGAACGGAGGGCAATTTCAAACATATGAATTGTTTACCTCTGGAATTTCCCATTTAATATTTTCTCAGCTAGATTGACCGTGGGTAACTGAAACCTTGGAAATCAAAACCATGGATAAGCGGGGACTACGATAGTTATATGAAAAGTATTTCTGCACAGGAAATTACAAAAATTCTTGTGGAGCAAAAACAAAGACAAATAAATGGAATTATAAACCATGTTCATGATTGGAAAATTCACTAGGGTAATAGTATTAATTCCCTCAAATTTATCTACAGACGCAGTTAAAGCCCAATCAGAATACTAAGAGTTTTTCTTTTGTGAAAGTTAGCAATGTAATTCTCAGAATATACAAGTATAAACTTTGAAAGATAGACAAATAGAACAGAATAAAGACCAGAAACAGACCTACATATAAATGATCACCTGATTAATGGCAATGGTGCTATTATACAATACAATGAAAGAAAGGAGGGTCTACCTAATAAAAGATGCTGACTCAATTGAATATTCATATTGGGGGCAAAATTTTGATCCACCCCACATACCATTCAAAAATTCTCTAATGGATGAAAGAGTTGGATAGGTTAAGACAAATTTCCTTGCCTTTCTTCATACTCTCCCAATCTATCTTTGTTTCCATCCAAATTTCAATTTGTTCCTGAATCTTAGTTCTATATGTCAGCTACAATCCTATTTGTGTCTATAGCACTCAACATTCTCCTTTTGTTTCTCTTTTTGTTGGTTATTGGCTCCATCTAAAGGACTTTAGATTTCTGTTACTAGTATTCCTTATCCTGTATTTACTTAGAACTCATATTCCTGGCCTTTCACAAGCAGCCTTTATTAACAATAGATACATTTTAAAAAATAGAATGAGTACAAGCCATTCCCTTTGACCTCACCTACCCTATGAAGGCAGATTGAAATTTAGAACCTGAACTAAATAGTTATTATGTACAGTTTGTAATAAACATAACATCATAATTGAGATGATATCCAGTAAATTAGTCTAACAGTCATAAGGGGAAAAGAGTAAAGAAATATATGCAGATAATTAATAACATGGAGAAGGCAGTTAATTCTGTTGTCATAACATTTTAAGACATAAAGAAATTGATAATACCTGACAGAATAATATAAAACACTGGAATTTGTTGTCTTATGTCATAAATGCTATAATTTTAAAAGCCTAGAGCTGTTTGCAAGGCTTTCTTTTAAAGGTAGGGCCGAAACTAATCTTCCAAGATTGAGTGGGATTTGAAGATGTGAAATGCAGGGTAAACAAAACTAAGAAAGCAGCATGAGTAAAGCCTTTTGGGATTGAGTTTATTTTATGATGTTTTCATGTCTATTGTAAACACATCTAATATTTCTAATATTTTTATAAGTATCACCTTTATATGTTACTTTGATATAGTTTTATATCAGATTAAGAGAAATTATGATGACTATTAACAATCTTCCCTTCAAATGCTAATTCCAGTAGGTCAAATTCAGAGTAAAGAAACTCTTTCAGAAAGCAAAACTCATATTTCAAGGAAGGTCCTATGTATTCTAGACCCCTCCCTTTTTTTAAACAGTTATTTCTACAACTTGAATTCTGTTTGATACTTTCTACCTTCTGGCTTGAGTGTACTTTGGTTTATTAGACAGAAAAAGAGAGTTAAAATGGAAACAGGAAGGAGATTTCATGCTCCTTTCAAGATGGACTAGTAGGAATTAGATTTATAATCCCACCTGAAACAATCAGAAAAACAAAAAGAACAAAATATGTGGAAATTGGTTTGCAGGCACAGCACATCAGGCAACAAAGGACACTGATCCCCGAGAAATGGGTAACAAACAAGATGAACGCTATGATTGCCACAGGTTGATGCATTCATGCCTTGGAAATGACAATCTGAGGGGACTAAGATGGAAAAGTTCTCAGGATTTTGCAGAATGACGTGAAGATTTGCAGAGGGTCTTCAGCTCTGTAAAGCTCATTCCTCCCTGGTACTCTGTCCTGAGAACTTTAGTCATTGTCTCAATCCCAGTATATCATACAGGAATTGATAGCTGTAAAAAACATGCAACACAAATCAAAAAAGATAATTTTTTTAAAATACATCAATTAATGTTCTCTTTCTTGATTTGATGCTGGTTACACAGTTAAACTGAACATAGTTTAACTTAATTACAATTCATTGATTTAATTTTACTTAAAATGTAAATTCATTAAGCTATACTCTTTTGATATGTTTATTTTCTGTATGTATACTATTTTTCAATAAAAATCTTTTAAAAAATAGACACCACTTATAGCAATAAAAAGTAAATACTAAAAAACGGGAAAATTCTAAAAAAGGTATGTAAAACCTATATAGAAAAAATAAAACTTTACTAAAATTTGATAAAGAAGATATATAAATGGAAAGAGAGCCTTTGTTCATCAATAAGATTATAGTTGTAAAAATAGCAATACTCCCTTAAATGCTATTGATTCAATGGTACTGTAAATAAAAATATATTACCAGAGCTTTCATGAAACATGACAGAAATTTCATTTCAAAATTTTTTTGAAAACCTCATTTATTTATTTATTTATTTGCTGCACTGTGTCTTCATTGCTGCACGTGGGTTTCCTCTCGTTGTGGCAAGTGGGGGCTACTCTTCGTTGCGGTGCATGGGTTTCTCATTGCGGTGACTTCTCTTGTGGAGCACGGGCTGTAGGTGCTTGGGCTTCAGTAGTTGTGGCATGCGAGTTCAGTAGTTGTGGCTCACGGGCTCTAGAGTGCAGGCTCAGTAGTTGTGGCACATGGGCTTAGTTGCTCCATGGCATGTGGGATCTTCCCAGACCAGGGATTGAACTCGTGTTCCCTGCATTGGGGAATGACTATATGTGATAAAGTAGAGGTCAAAATTAAAGATATTTTCTAATGTAATTAGGCGGGTGTGAAATAGGTAATGCAGATGTGGGAGGGATAAGGACATTCAGATGCAATTCTGGTCACTTTGATTTAGAAGAGTTTACTCTGTATACCTGATAATAAAAGGTAGTGATAATAAGAGATAATTTGAATTCAAGCCTAGAATTTCTTGGGAGGACAAGTCTGGTGATTTAGATATGGGAATTGTACATGTTAATTAATAGGTGAGATGACCTAAGGAGAGAATGAATTAATTTTACTCAGTGTAAGAATTACATTTCTAACGATCAGAGCTGTCAGATACTGATGTGCATTGTCTTGAATGGTACTGAGATTTCAGTTAATTGTTGTATTAATAGTTATCTGACATGAATATTTTAGGAATTCCCTAGATTGAGTCAGATGTTCATCACTTTGTGAATCTTAGGGTTAATGCTAAGAATTTATGGCTTATGATTTTTGCTATTTACCTTTGTTGTTCTAAGTCCTACCACCTTATGTTTATAAACATATGTACAAATTTAATTATATTACATAAGTAAATGTATAAATAAAAGTTTTCATATAAGTTATACTGTTTGCCAAGAGAATGAATATCATTTGTATTTGAGGAGGTCACTCTCCTCATTGGGCAGAAGTTATTTTTTTAGTGTTAACATATTTGGATGAGATACCATACAATGAAATTGGAATAAGGGCCAAAATTAAGTCAAGATATGGCTTTGATTCATACACATAGCAATTGACCTAATATTTGCTTAGCTGGGTACTTAAAAGTAGAGACAATCTGATATAAAAATGAATAATTTTATTATAAAAGAATACACAATTAAAAGTGAATGCTTTACTATTTCTCTAAAGAATACTTTTACCTTTGATGAGGAATGTGATCCAGTTATGTATGGTAACTTTTAAGGCTCTAATTGGTGCTGTCATTTTCAGATACTGTGTTATTTACTTCTTCCTCTTTCTCCTCTCATCTCCTTGCCTTTTCCTTCTACTTGTTTCTTTTTGCTTTTCTTCTCCCTCTTCATCTACCCTTTCTTCCATTTAAAAAGGAGGTATAACTTTTCTGGAGTACTACAGGAATGAAAAGATGCACTTTCCAGGATCTTTATTGGGATTATTACATTAATAGTAAAAAAAAATTAAACTAAATACCTCTTGTTTATGGTTCCAAAATTGTTTCATGCCTGTACTTTCTTTACAAAATACCACATTCTTCTTTTTTTTTTAATTCAACTTATTTAAACTTAAAAAAATATTCCCCCATTTCTCCCACTTCCATCCTCTGTCTCTGGCAACCACCAATCTGTTCTTTGTATCTATGACCTTGTTTGTATTTATCTATAATAATATATATTATTATATGTTACTATGCATTGTATGTGTGTTATAGGTTAATATTTATTTATTTAGATTCAACATATAAGAGAGGTTATAAAATGTTTGTCTTTCTCTGGCTGACTAATTCCACTTAGCATAATGCCCTCAAGATCTATCCATGTTGCCACAGTGGCAAGATTTCATTCTTTTTTACAGCTGATTAATAATCCATTGTATCCACCTTCTTTATCTATTCATCTGTCCATGGGCACTTTGGTTGCTTCCATTATCTTGGCTATTATAAATAATGCTGCAAGGAACACAGGGGTGCATATATCTTTTTGAATTAGTATTATTGTTTTTTTTCAGTTAGTACCCAGAAGCAGAATTACTGGATGATATAGTAGTTCTGTTTTTAATTTTCTGAGGAACTTCCATACTGTTTTCTAAAGAGGCTGCACTGATTTGCATCCCTACCAACAGTGCACAAGTGTTCTTTTTTCTCCATATCCTCACCAACTTGTTATTTCTGGTCTCTTTGATGATAGCCATTCTAACAGATGTGAGGTTGTATCCCATTGTGGTTTTGATTTGCATTTCCCTGATGTTAATCATGTAGAGCAACATAGTCTTCTTTATTGTACTTCTTAAATACTTAACAATATACCCTGGAAACCTTTCCCTTTTAGCTCCAAGAGCATCCTTTCTGTTTTGTGGTTATTAGTTCACTAATTTAGATAGTTCATTATTAATGCACAGTTTGTTTTATCAATAGTATGGTAAACTTTCTAGAAGATCATTAAAATGACTTCAGTCTGTATGGTTACTTTATATACAATGTACAAAGTAAAATAATAAAAACAAAAAAGAAAAATTTGCCAGATGTATGAAAAGACAGGAAAATGTGATTGGTAAGAAAGAGAAAAGGGAAAAAAAACACATATGGAGTTAGCATATAGGGATTTAAAAATAACCATGATTACTGTATATTAAGAAAATAGAGGAAAATATAGACAAACATATGAAAAAGATGGCCAATGTCTACAGAAAATTGAAATCTATAAAAAAGAATCCAATGGGCACTCTAGAATTTTAAAATAAAATATCTAATATTAATAACTTATTTGATAGATTTAATATACAGTACTGGACACAGAAGAAGAAAAGTAGTAAACCTGAAGACATATCAATAAAAAATGATCAGACTACAGCACAGAGGGAAACAAAGAATGAAAAGTATAGAACAAAAGAAATACGTGGATCAAATGGTCAAATATATACCCAATTAGATTTTCTGAAAGAGAAAATATATAATTGGAGTGAAGCAATATTTTAAGACAGAAAAGTAAAGATTTTTCCAAAAAATGATGAAAAATTTAAACTCATAGATTCACAAAGGTCTACCCACCCTGAGCAGGATCAATATCAAGAAAAACCACACCAGAGCTCACAATAGTAAACATTTCAAAACTAAATCAAATAGAAAATCTTAAAAGCAGCCACAGAAAAGGTTTAGTAACTTTAAAGGAAAAAGAAATAAAATGTATATCTTGTTTCTTAGTTAAACCTATAGAACCCAGAAGACAATGGAATGACACATTTAATGTGCTGCTGAAAAGTCAAATAAATAAACAAAAGACTTCAAACTAGAATTTTATACCCAGAAACAATATCTTCCTAAAATGAAATCAAGATAAAGATGTTTCTAGACAAGCAAAAGCTGACAGAAACCATTGCTAAAATAAGACACACTAAAACAGAAACAAATTATTGTAAGCATGGAATTGCATGAAAGAATGAAGATTATCAGAAGTGTAAATATGTGAGAAAATTTTAAAATGATATTGATCCTTTAAAATAACAATAACAATTATGTTGTGTAACATGTATAACATGTACAGAAGTAAAATGTTTGATAACATTACACCAAGACAAGAGGAGAGCAAATGGAAGTCAGAATATATATTAAACTGAGAATAATGAAAATATCACAACTTGTGAGATGTAGCTAATCTTAAGGCTTTAAATGTATATGTTTAGAGTGAAATGTTCATCTCTACATGTATGTATTTAAAAAAAAAAAAAAAAATTTGAGACCATGAATCTATTCTTAGGTTAACAAGAAGCTAAAAAATTGAACAAGAAAGTAAACCCACAGGAATTAAAAAGAAAAAATAATAATACAGAAAAATAGCAGAAATCAGTGAAATGACATGCATACCTACACATACAAAATCAACAAATACAAAATGACTTCTTCAAGACCAGTGTCAGGAATTGGAAGAGAGACACCTCTAAATTTCGGCACTGTACAACACAACAACTTTCTGTGATGATAAATTCTTTCAATATCTGTGATGTCTTATAAGATAGCTTCTAGTCATATGTGGCTATTGAACACTTTAAATATGGTTAGTGGAACTGAGAAACTAATATTTTCTATTTTTTACTTCATTTCATATTTATTAATAAATATATTATGAAAAATTTATATTAACACATTTGGCAAACTTTACAAAACATTTAATAAACTTATTTTAGAATAGTTTTTGATTTACAGAAAAGTTACAAAGGTAGTAGTGTCTATATCCAGTTTCCCCTATTATTAACACCTTATGTATTTTACATTTGTTACATTTGTCACAACTATTAACTGATATTGATACATTATTTTTATTCTTATTAAGCACATACTTGATTTAGGTTCCTTAGTTTTTACCTAATGTCCTTTTTTCCCCCAAAATACCATACAGGATACCACATTACATTTAGTCATCATGTTTCCTTAGGCTCCTCTTAATTGTAATAGTTTCTCAGACTTTCTTTGTTTTTGATGACCTTGACATTTTTAAGGAAAACTGGTCAGGCATTTTATAGAATGTTTTATAATTTGGAGTTGTTTGATGTTTTTGTAGTAGTTAGACAAGGGTTATGGGTTTTGGAGAGGAAGACCCAATGGTAAAGTACAATCCTCATTACATCATATCAAGGGTACATTCCATCAACTTATTGCTGTTGATGTTAATCTTGATCACCTGGTTGAGATAGTGTTTGGTTTTCTCCACTGTAATATAGAGAAATATTCTTAAAGAACAAAAAGTTACATAGCCAGTTCAGATCCACAGACAATTCTTTCATCATTGAGAATTGAGGTATCCCCATCTACAACGGTTTGAACTATTATTTGTAGCTTAATTCTACCAGATCTATTTTAACTGTTTTTCTTAATCATATGACATAAATTATCAGGGGAAATGTGGGCAACAGGGTTCATCATTAAGTCTGAAAATTATAGCTGCTCTTTAAAAACAATCTTATGTTTTAATCTTGAACTTTTTACTGACAGTACTTTCTCATTTTACAGTCATAATATATATATTACCACTGTATTATATCTCATTTTACTGTGGATATATATATAATATATATATGAATGATTCAAGTGTTTTAGGAAAAACCACCTGTTTAGAAAATTATCTCAGCCAAAGAAAAAGTTGGTTATAGTGTATATTGTTAACTCATGAAAATAAAAATATTTTTAGGTAATCAGATTAAATAGGAAAGCTTAATAGTGCTTCTCTCAAAGCATTCTCATTAAAAAATGCTTAATTACTATTTTGTGTTAGATTATTTTCTAGAGGAAAAGAGAACTTATCAGACTTCATACCATGTGGGTTTTCAAAATCATGTCTGTTTTATGTTCACAAATTTGCTACTCACTTGCTTAATACTTAAACAGAGAAAAGAGACAATATTTGGATTGAACAGAGAGAAACTAGGTACAATTACTATAATGTACCATAATGGAGAAACTAGGTAATTACTATAATACCTTAAAGAGATAATTGGAAAAACATCAGATTCTATTTTGAGGTCTGATGAAAATACCTAAGATATACTTTTTATCTTTCCCGTATTGAATCCTGGATTTAAGAAGCTCAGAATCCTTTTTACTCCTTGTTAATGGATGGCAATAAATGGACTTAGAGTATAGGGAATGAAAGAGTGCAGGAGATAAAATAAGGGAAAAAAATCAAATCTACATAGTGTCCCTTAATATAATTACCTCAGCGTATATGTGAGTTTCCAGATTTATTTTGTCCTTGTCCCCCCTTTTTTCATGTTATAGGTTGGTGTCAGTATGTGAAAAATATTTTAAAAATATAAATATATATGCATATATAGAAAGTGCATATATGCATGTATGCATATATAGAAAGTGTGATCAGAATGCATATATAGAAAGTGTGATCAGAATTGTGCAAGACAAGTTTACCAAATTGGAGAAAGCTTGAAGCAGCAGAACCACTGAGAACTAATGTAAAGCATTGCTATATTAATGCTGTTTCTATGTGAAGGGCCACCAACAGGCAACAGCTTAGCTTAGGAAATCAGGAAGGTCTATAATTAAACCAAAGCAAACTTCAAGTATTCTATTCTGGGGTGTAACTTTTCAAAATACCATATTTTCTGCTTAAACCATCAAGATTTTGGCTGAATTTAGTAAGTGACCATTTTGCCAGAATCTCCTCCCACACACTGCACTTCTTCTCAGAGGAGAATAGTATTTTCATGGGATTTATGGTTCCTCTCTAGCATAAAGCTCCCTACCCTGAATATGGTAAAACTATTTGAAGTGAAATTAAATATGCTTAATTCTCTCATATCAGGAAAGGACTTAACTCTCTTTCCAATTACCTCTACTCCACAAAATCACTCACTGTCTTAAATGTGTCCTATTTCATGAATTATTACATAAAATTAAAAAGGCCTGGGACTCAAAACTGTTCTATGACAATAGATTTCCAGAGTTATTATAAAATATAACTAACTTTAAATTTAATATACATATAAATGACTACTTTTTTCCAGGCACTGTGGAGCTACAAAGTAAACAAACAAACAAGATAGAGAGCCTACCCTTAAGAACTCAGCAGTTGGTTAGGTACTAAAGCTACCTACTGGAATTCTGGAATTAGATTAGGTGTCATTGAAATCTATTCCTTTAACAGATATTTACTCAGTGCTTAGGAAAGTTCTATGTGAGGAGTGTCCACTAAATAGTCTCTGCCTCATGATTGTAAATTCTGGAGGGATAACGTAGACAATAAAGATAATAACAGTATAACAGAGAGAAATAATAAACAGGAAAGAATATAGAATTTAGGGTTGGGGCTTTGCAACTTTATGAGGGGTGACCAAGGATGATCTCGCTGATAAGTTTGCATCTAAGTAGTGTCCTGAGGAAGGTGAAGGAGTGAAACATGGGTGAATATCTTAGAACAAAGCATTCCAGAGAAACAGAAGAGGAAGTGGAAAGGCTCTGAGATGGGAGCATGGCTGCTATGTTTAAAAGATAGCAAGAAAGCCAGCCTGGTTTGAGTAGAATGGGCAAGACAGCAACAGTAGCAGATGAAGTCAGAGGGGAAAAAGGAGCTTCACACCATTAAACTATGATTTGCCAAATTGTTCCTATGAAGTCCTCTCTTAGAGGGATACATCATATTATAGATGAATGTCAGCGTTTTTCTTTCTTTTTCTTTCTTTTTTGACTTATGACTACAAAAGGCATGATATTCACAGAGTAACTTCTGATTGGAATATAGTCGTCATTATCATCAACTTGGCAAGTGTTCTTACTGGCTTAGTGGAAACATTGTTTACAAATTGCTTTTTATGATTCTCATATTCAAAGGAATTTTCAAACCAGTGGGGAGAGTTGGCTAGTTCTTTTGTTTTCTCTGACTGTGGAAAAAAACATGATAAAATTCAGTGGGCGTGAGACAGAGGGGGCACTATAGCAGTCATTAGAAGTTAATTAAGGTGAAGATGCACTGATTCCCTCCTCTGCTCCTTATATCCAACTTAACATGAGGTCTTGTCCATAGAAAACCCTTAATAAATATTTGTGAGCTAATTAATGGCTGATAGAACATGTGGAAGTTTTAAATGATAGATCAGTTAAAGGAAATAATGACTAGGAAAAGTTTACTCTAGTTGAAATAGGTAGAGCTACTTAATTATTTACACTATAAGAAATACATACTTAAGTGTTTCTAGGTGCACAAACATTTCACCATTCACACCAATGTGAGCATATACCTCTAACTGTGCTTATATCTTCACCTTGAATAGGGATCCACATGTCAGGCTGGCCGCTGCATCACTGGTTTCTCCCTTTTGTTTAATAAGTGGCGGTGCCATAAAGCAGATTCATTGGATCATCTTTGGGGCAGAGAAGATACCCTCACCTCAACTGGCTTCCACAATTCTACACCATCTTTAGTCTTTTCACGTGTGTTTTCCTTGAGTGTCAATGTGAAGGGCCTGACATTATCCTAGGTGCTGGGGTGGGGGGCGGGGGGAGTGGGGAGAGGACAGTACTGAACACCTACTGCAATAAAAACTTATGAACTCATGAACTTAACTTTCTAGTGGGGAATAGCAGACCCAAATAAAATAAATAATATTATCAATGACATCACAGAGAGCTTAAAAAGAGAATAGAAAGAAGGCCAAGAATTGGCAATAAGGATTAGAATGCTACAAATATTACTTATTAGGCAAATTAATGAAAGATTTGAACACATTTGTTATCTGTATGTTGAGATTTAAAGTCATGGCATGGTGGGGGACTCTGATGCCCAAGGAGACGGGAGGAACCCCAAAGTGAACCAGTGGCTTGCAGGATCTTGATTCACGAGCCTGGGGTCAGGCAGAAGCTCCTGCAGTGGGAGCTTCAAGTCCAAACCACTGGACTAACAGAGAAGCTCAGACACCAGGGAATATTCATCAAAGTGAGGTCACACAGAGCTCCTCATCTCAGCACCAAGACCCAGCACTACCCAATAGCCTACAAACTCCAGTGCTGCAAGCCTCAGACCAAACAACCAGTAAGACAAGAACACAATCCCACACATTAAAAAAAAAAAAAGGCAAAAAAATATGTCACAGATGAAGGAGCAAGGTAAAAACCTACAAGACCAAATAAATGAAGAGGAAATAGGAAATCTACCTGAAAAAGAATTCGGAGTAGTGATAGTAAAGATGATCTGGAATCTCAGAAATAGAATGGAGGCACGGATTGAGAAAATACAAGAAATGTTTAACAAAGATCTAGAAGAAATAAGAACAAACAAAGAGAGATGAACAACACAGTAACTAAAATGAAAAATACACTAGAAGGCAGAAGAACAAATAAGTGAGCTGGAAGACAAAATGGTGGAAATAACTGCTGAGGAGCAGAATAAAGAAAAAAGAATGATAAGAATTGAAGACAAGCTCAGAGACCTCTGGGACAACACTAAATGCACCAACATTAAAATTATAGGGGTCCCAGAAGAAGAAGAGAAAAAGAAACCGTCTGAGAAAATATTTGAAGAGATTATAGTTGAAAACTTCCCTAACATGGGAAAGGAAATAGTCACCCAAGTCCAGGAAGCACAGAGAATCCCATACAAGATAAACCCTAGGAAAAACACATCAAGACACATATTAATCAAAGTAACAAAAATTAAATTCAAAGAAAAAGTATTAAAAGCAGCAAGGGAAAAATAATAAATAACATACAAAGGAATCCCCATAATGTTATCAGCCGATTTTTCAGCAGAAACTCTGAAGGCCAGAAGGGAGTGGCAGGATATACTTAAAGTGATGAAAGAGAAAAACCTACAACCAAGATTACCCAGCAAGGATCTATTTCAGATTCAGTGGAGAAGTCAAAATCTTTTCAGACAAGCAAAAGCTAAGAGAATTCAGCACCACCAACCCAGCTTTAAAACAAATGATAAAGAAACTTCTCTAAGCAGGAAATACAAGAGAAGAAAAAGACCCACAAAAACAAACCCAAAACAATTAAGAAAATGGTAATAGGAACATACATGTTGATAATAACCTTGAATGTGAATAAATGCCCCAACCAAAAGACACAGACTGGCTGAATGGATACAAAAACAAGACCCATATACATGCTGTCTACAAGAGACCCACTTCAGACCTAGGGACACATACAGACTGAAAGTGAAGGGATGGAAAAAGATATTCCATGCAAATGGAAATCAAAGGAAAGCTGGAGTAGCAATACTCATATCAGATAAAATAGACTTTAAAATACTGTTACAAGAGATAAGGAGGGGACACTACATAATGATCAAAGGATCAATCCAAGTAGAAGATATAACAATTATAAATGTGTATGCACCCAACATAGAAGCACCTCAATACATAAGGCTAATGCTAACAACCATAAAAGGAGAAATCAACTGTAACGCAATAATAGTAGGGGACTTTAACACCCCACTACACCGATGGACAGATCATCTAAACAGAAAATAAATAAGGAAACACAAGCTTTAGATGTCACAGTAGACCAGATAGATCTAATTGATATTTATAGAACATTCCACCCAGAAGTGGCAGAATACAATTTCTTCTCAAGTGCACATGGAACATTCTCCAGGATAGATCACAACTTGGCTGACAAATCAAGCCTTGGAAAATTTAAGAAAATTGAAATTGTATCAAGCATCTCTTCTGAACACAACGCTCTGAGATTGGAAATCGATTACAGGAAAAAAACTGTATAAAACACAAATGTGGAGGCTAAACAGTGCACTACTAAATATCCAAGAGATCACTGAAGAAATCAAAGAAGAAATTAAAAAATACATAGAAACAAATGACAATGAAAACATGATGACCCAAAACCTATGGGATGCAGCAAAAGCAGTTCTAAGAGGGAAGGTTATAGCAATACAGTCTCACCTCAAGAAACAAGAAAAATCTCAAATAAACAATCTAACTCTACACTTAAAACAACTTGAGAAAGAAGAACAAAGAAAACCAAAGTCAGTAGAAGGAAAGAAATCATAAAAATCAGAGCAGAAATAAATGAAATAGAAACAAAGAAAACAGTAACAAAGATCAATACAACTAAAAGCTGGTTCTTTGAGAAGATAAACAAAACTGATAAACCCTTAGCCAGACTCATCAAGAAAAAAAGGGGGAGGACGCAAATCAATAAAATTAGAAATGAAAAAGGAATATCACAACTGACACTACAGAAATGCAAAGGATTATAAGAGATTATTACAAACAAGTGTATGCCAATAAAATGGACACCCACGAAGAAATGGGCAAATTCATGGAAAGGTACAGTTTTCCAAGACTGAACCAGGAAAAATTAGAAAATATAAACACACCTATCACAAGTAATGAAATTGAAACCATAATTTAAAATCTTCCAACAAACAAAAGTCCAGGACCAGACGGCTTCACAGGCAAATTCTATCAAACATTGAGAGAAGAGCTAACACCAATCATTCTCAAACTCTTCCAAAAAATTACAGAGGGAGAAACACTCCGAAATTCATTCTACGAAGCCACCATCACCCTGATACCAAAACCAGAAAAATATGTCACAGAAAAAGAAAATTATACACCAATATCACTGATGAACATAGATGCAAAAATCTTGAACAAAATACTAGCAAACAGAATCCAACAGCACATTAAAAGGATCATACACCATGATCAAGTGGGGTTTATCCCAGGGATGCAAGGATTCTTCAATATATGCAAAGCAATCGATGTGATACACCACATTAACAAATTAAGGAATAAAACACATATGATCATCTCAATAGATGCAGGCAAAGCTTTTGACAAAATTCAACACCCATTTATGATAAAAACTCTTCAGAAAATGGGCATAGGGGGAACCTATCTCAACATAATAAAGGCAATATATATGACAAACCCACAGCAAGCATCATACTCAATGGTGAAAAACTGAAAGCATCTCCACTAAGATCAGGAACAAGACAAGGATGTCCACTCTCACCACTCTTATTCAACATAGTTTTGGAAGTCCTAGCCACGGCAATCAGAGAAGAAAAAGAAGTAAAAGGAATCTAAATTGGAAAAGAAGTAAAACTGTCACTGTTTGCTGATGACATGATACTATACTTAGAAAATCCTAAAGATGGCACCAGAAAACTATTAGAACTAATCAATGAATTTGGGAGGTTTGCAGCATACAAAGTTAATGCACAGAACTCTCTGGCATTCCTATATACCAAAAACGAAAAATCAGAACAAGAAATTTAGGAAACACTCCCATTTACCATTGCAACAAAAAGAATAAAATACCTAGGAATAAACCTGCCTGAGGAGGTGAAAGACTTGTACTCAGAAAACTATAAAACACTGATAAAAGAAGTCAAAGATGACATAAACAGATGGAGAAATATACCATGTTCTTGGATTGGAAGAATCAATATTGTGAAAATGACTATGCTACCCAAAGCAATCTACAGATTCAATGCAATCCTTATCAAACTACCAATGGCATTTTTCACACAACTAGAATAAAAAATTTCAAATTTCTATGGAAACGCAAAAGACCCCAAATAGCCACAGCAATCTTGAAAAAGAAAAATGGAGCTGCAGGAATCAGGCTCCCTGACTTCAAACTATACCACAAAGCTACAGTAATCAAGACAGAATGGTACCAGCACAAAAACAGAAATATAGATCAATGGTACAGGATAGAATGCCCAGAGATAAACCCACGCACATATGGGCACCTAATTTATGACTAAGGAGGCAAGAACATATAATGGAGAAAAGACATCCTCTTCAATAAGTGGTGCTGGGAAAACTGGACAGCTACATGTAAAATAATGAAATTAGAACACTACCTAACACCATACATAAAAATAAACTCAAAATGGATTAAAGACCTAAATGTAAGACCAGACACTGTAAAACTCTTAAAGGAAAACTTAGGAAGAACACTCTTTGACATAAACCATGCAAGTCTTTTTTGACCCACCTCCTAGAGTAATGGAAATAAAAACAAAAATAAACAAATGGGACTTAATTAAACTTAAAAGCTTTTGCATAGCACAGGAAACCATAAACAAGATGAAAAGACAACCCTCAGAATGGGAGAAAATATTTGCAAATGAAACAACAAAGGATTAATCTCCAAAATATACAAACAGCTCATGGAGCTCAATATCAAAAAACAAACAATCCATTTAAAAAATGAGCAGAAGACCTAAATAGACATTTTACCAAGGAAGACATACAGATGGCCAAGAGGCACATGAAAAGATGCTCAACATCAGTAATTATCAGAGAAATGCAAATCAATAGTACGATGAGTTATCACCTCACACTGGTCAGAATGGCCATAATCAAAAAAATCTAGAAATAATATATGCTGGAAAGGGTGTGGTGAAAAGGGAACCCTCCTGCCCTGTTGGTGGAAATGTAAATTGATACAACTAATATGGAGAACAGTATGGAGGTTCCTTAAAGCACTAAAAATAGAACTACCATATGACCCAGCAATCCCACTACTGGGCATATACCCTGAGAAAACCATAATTCAAAAAGAGACATGTACCACAGTGTTCATTGCAGCACTATTTACAATAGCCAGGACATGGAAGCAACCTAAGTGTCCATCGACAGATGAATGGATAAAGAAGATGTGGCACATGTATACAATGGAATATTACTCAGCCATAAAAAGAAATGAAATTGAGTTATTTGTAGTGCGGTGGATGGACCTAGAGTCTGTCATACAGAGTGAAGTAAGTCAGAAAGAGAAAAACAAATACCGTATGCTAAAGTGTATATATGGAATCTAAAAAAAATAAAATAAAATGGTACTGATGAACCTAGTTGCAGGGCAGGAATAAAGAGGTAGACGTAGAAAATGGACTTGAGGACACGGGGTAGGAGGAGGAAGCTGGGGCAAAGTGAGAGTAGCATCGACATATATACACTACCAAATGTAAAATAGGTGGCTGGTGGGAAGCAGCAGCACAGCACAGGGAGATCAGCTCAGTGCTTTGCGATGACCTAGAGGGGTGGGATAGAGAGGATGGCAGGGAGGCTCAAGAGAGAGGGGATATGGGCACATGTGTATGCATATGGCTGAATCGCTTTGTTGTGCAACAGAAACTAACACAGTATTGTGAAGCAATTATACTCCAATAAAGATCTATTAAAAAATAAAAAGAATGAAATAAGAATATGCGAGAGAAAAAATGTTCATCTTTTATTGTATGTTCATAAAATTTTAGATGCAGATTGATTTCATTGGAAATTCTTATAAATAGCAGCAGCAGAGATAGTTACTAAAGGTCAGTTATTCCAAACACTAGAAGCTTCTCAGGTTTCTAATATCTAATATATCTCCAGTTGGGAAAGTAATTGGGAAAAATATCAACAGCAACAATAGTAAGTTTCTTTATAAATTCAATTACAACTGAAGTGATTAACAATATCTCATCTATGGGTGACAGGCAAAATAATTAAGCCCCTGCCGAAGAGGTTCATGTCAGAAACACCAGAACCTGGGAACATGGCAAAAGGGAATTAAATATAAAGATGAAATGAAGGTTGCTAATCTGATGACCTTCAGATGGGGAAATTATCCTGGATAATCCAGATGGAACCAATGTAATCACATGAGTCCTTAAAATGGAGAACCTTTTGCAGCTGTGGTCAGAGACGGAGCCTCACAATGGAAGAAAGGTCAGAAAGACGCGATGTTGCTAGCTCATGGACGAAAGGAGCCACCACGGAAGAAATGCATGTGGCTTCTAAAAGCTAGAAAAAAGTAAGGAATGGATTTTCCCATGGAGCCTCCAGAGGACCTGTGTCAGACTCTCACCTACAGAACAGTAAGAAAACAAATCTTTGTGTTTTTTTTTTAATCCACAAATTACCACAAAGTTCATGGTAGTGTTTGTTACATCAGCAATGTAGAAAACAAATATACCATGACTCATGACTTTCCATAGTTACCTGCACCAGGTCTCCTGAGCATTGGTGTCTGTGCTGATACCATGTTTACATCTCTAGCTAGGTAGACGTAAGCTCAGTAGTAAAAGAATGTGGCAGCAAAAAATCCTAATCACTTTATAGGAAAAATTTAAAAACATATGAGAAGAAACCTATTAATTTTGAAAGAGGTGAGAACATGGACAAAATTATTCTTGAGACCAAAAAAGAAATGGTAATTATGTGACTTGATAGAGGTGTTAGCTAAGGTATGTTGGTAATTATTTTGCAATATGTAAGTGTATCAAATCAACACGTTTTACACCTTAAATTTACACAACGTTATTATGTCAGTTTAAATAAACCTGGAAAAAAAGGGGACCCTTTTTTGTTTCTATGGTTTGTAGTGTTTTGTATCACTTAATTTTTCTTATCAGTCAGGTAAAGAGATTTACAGCATAGTGCCTGAACATTTTAAAAAAGCATTTTTAGGTGCAAATGATTTGCCTCAGTGTCCCTTTAACTAAATGTGATTTCTTTTTAAAGACTCATAATTCTGATTCTGTGTTTTTCTCAGGAGGCTTTTGTTAATTACTGTTTCCACATTTCATAAAGCATCTCATATTGAACGTAGTTCATCAGAGATGCACAATATATATTATTTGTCTCTTCTAATTATTTTTCTTTTTCTTTTTTCTTTCTTCCTTTTTTTTTTTTTTCACTCTAGTATTTGGGTATTCCTTAAGTCTTAAGTCTGGTCCTTGGCTTTTTATCTATCATCTACATATACTGTTTGTGATTTTATCCACTATTGATAAATATTAAATTTATACAGGTAATTTAACCATTATCTTAATATAATACTTCTTACATAATTTTTTTAAAAAATCAAAGCAAAGCCCACATTTACTCAGTATTTACTATGTGCCAAATACTGATAAGAATACTTAAAATGTCTGCTTGTATTTTCCATAATCACCTCAAATCATTATCTTTCCTTCTAAACCAGGTTTTCCTCTTGCTTTCTAATTTCTCTTAAAAACAGACATTTTCCCAAAAATATCTCAGAAGAAATACGGTATAATCTTGAAATCATCTTTTACAGACTTGACTTTAAATCAGTCACTATGTTTTCTTAACTGTTACTTAATAATGACTTACTAATTGCCATGTTGTCTCCCGAGCCCATATTTGGCTTCTTAGCTCTTCCATCACCCATGTACGCAATCCCCAGTATTAAATTCCCTCCATTAGAAATATCTGAAGTGTTTTGTCACTCTCAGGAGACAAATGGGTTGTGTTGGAACAGAAAAATGAGGCAGCATCTTCCTCATTAATTTTCCCATTGGTTTTTTTCTATAATTCAGTCTTTAAAAAATGTTTATCCACAAACACCTTATTCTCACAAAATAGGAATATGTTTTCATTTTCTCATTATAAAACTAATGTGAGTGCAAAATTTCCAAACAATACATAAAGTAGAAAGTGAAAATAACAATAACTCAGCAAAGAGTAACTAGATATCTAAGGCTAAGTCTGACAGAGACAAACACAGGGCTCATGATTGGAGAGCTTCAGTAAAGGATGGCATAAAAGTGGGCATCTCAATGGATGAGGGAGGACCTCAAAGGTAGCTTTCTTATCTCACAGTTGTCTTCAGAGTATGTGTCCTCTTTGGGCTGCTGAAAAGAATGTCCCGTGATTATATGCTGTGTCCTCTCTGCTCTTTTTCCTTTACTCAGAAAATAAACTGCCATCACAGGACATACATCAAAGTTCTGTGATGGACTTGCGCTATGTGACTGAGCCTTTGTGATTACCACAAAGGAAACAGATTTAAAACATCAGTATCTCTAAATATCTCTTACTGTGAAAAAACTTCTTCTATGCAACATATGAATAATTATGTATTTTCTCAAATAATGTCCTTAATTTCCTACAGAGAATGAACAACATCAGCAAAATGGTTTTATCACTCTCAGGAAAGATAAGACAAAAACTTTCATCTGCTAGAAAATTGGATGTTTGCCAGGCACTATAACATGCAGAATGTAATTGACTTGTAATCCCCCCACCTGTCATTTTAATGCATTGCTTGATAATTCAGTTGTGCTTAACAGTTGGTCCCTGTTTCTATCGAACTCATGACAGATAAACATCATTAGTGTTCTGTTTGAAGTAATCCTTATATGTTTAAAATTATTCTACTCACTGATTTTTATTTCTTAGTGCAACTTGTATACTGTAATGACTAAAAAGTTGAAAATTTAAAAACTAAACTGTCAAAAAATCATGATACTCTCCCTCCTCCCCTCTTTTCTCTTTCTTTGACAAGAAAGAACCTTGTTTCCATTAGGCTTTCTTCTCTAACAGGACATTGGCATAGATACGATACCTCAGATTGTAAAAGCTAATGATTTTAAACAACGTTTTAAGTCTTTAATCCATCCCTCTGCTTTGTGAAGACCAGAGGCCATGGGAGGGACTGAGATGGGCATGTGATAGATGCAGTGCTTTGGGGCTGAGCTCTGGACATAGAATCTAGAGACCTGGATGGTGTCCAAAATTCAACAGTTCTTGTTCTCTTAATTTATAAAAGTCATTTAAAAGTGTTTGGTCTCACTTCCCCCTCTTAAATGACTGTGATAATATATCCTATCTGACCCACCTAATAGGAAGTATCACTTGAACCAAAGAGACTAGTAGCTAGTAGCTAAGAACAAAAGTGTAGGCTAAGTCCAAGAAAAGGAAGAAAAATCTTTGTAAATGTCGAAGAACCATACCAATATAAACAATATCGTGAGGATGCTACAGTACTATAACAGAACATTGGCCAAAGATGATTGAGTTGAGATATCACAGGGAGAGGATATAGCTGCTCAGACCTTCAAAATTGCTACTGTTTTCAAGTCCCCTGCTTAGACCTTCAAAATGCTACTGTTTTCAAGTCCCCTGCTTTGTCACTGACCGAAATATGAATATATACCTTCTAGTGAACTGTAATGTTACTTGTTTTCTGAAAGTTATGTAACTGTGAAAAGAGAAGTTCATTGTTAGCCTGACTCAGAGACAGGTGAGACAGAAGGGTCTTATTCTCTCAGTTATAAATAACACAAAGCCCTTTGTGATCTGTCCCCTTTTCCCTTTCTAGTCACCATCTAATTTCTCATTCCCTTTCCCCTAGTCCAGACGTACTGCACTTCACCTTCCTCAAATATTCCAGACATCTTTTGCTTCTGGGTCTCTTATATGGTCTTTTTTTCTGTCTGGAGCGTGCGTTCCACTTTCCCATTTTGCCTGCTAATGGTGACTCAAACTTCACATCCCAGTTTCGTCATTGCTTCCCCTAGGAAGCCATGTACTGGATGCTGAGTTAGATGATGATTCTGCTATGTGCAACTGAGCAACTTCTGCTTTTACTATCACAGAACGTAGAACATTTATTATAATTACTGGATTAAAGTTCTCTTACCTCCTCCAATAGAATTTAAGTTCCTTGAAGGCGAGGTTTATGTCTGGGTTAGCACAGGGTTGCCATTGTATTTCCAGCCAGAGCATAGTTCTTGGCACATGGAAGATATTTGACAAACACTTGTTGAATGCATGATTGAAAGGAGAAGTGAATGACTGACTGCCTCTAGATTGTGTTTATGTGGTCTTCATAGTTCAGTTCTATGTTCCAAGAGACTGCAGAGACCCACTCCTTTGTTAACAAGGCCACCTGCTGCCTATAATTGCCTCTCTACGTACTGCCATGTGAAGTGGGTCCTGAAGTCATGCTTCAGCTATAACTCAGTTCTGTATGAGAAACTGAGAAAAAAGTAGCTGTAGCTAAACCAATAGACAGTGTCATAAGCTAAGTAGGGTGAAGAAGTAGATGGGTATGAGGAATAAGCGTATATTTCCATATGTCATAAGATAGGAGAAACAGAAGGAATTCAGGAGGCTGTTTAGGGACGAGTAGACTCAACAGATTATCACTCAGTATAAACAGAGGAATATTGTATCTTCAAGTAAGAGGGTTCTTTTTGTTTATCTTTGTTTGTGGTTCAAAGCAAAACAATTTTTCTGTGGGGACCAGAGAAATTACTTGTCCATTCCTTGTGCTAAGTTGTGTCCTCTAGAATCAGAGCCTGATGTGAGAATTCTTATGCAAGTGATTTAGTGAAGGAGTGCGCTCAGGTGAAACCTGCAAGGGAGTAAGATAAACAAGATACAAGGAATCTGGGTAAACATGAGGCCTCAGCTGAAGCCTAGAGTCATTCTGACCCCAGATGAGCTCTGGAGCCTGAGTAGTAATGCAAAGCCCCATGTGGATAAGGAGCTGACCTTTTGTACTCCAGTATCAGCCAGTCATGAGCTGTAGACTACACTTTGTGGAGACAGTGTCATTTTCCAGGTATATCAGGCCAGGTGGCAATTCTTAGAAGACAGGTAAATCTGAGTTGTTGCAGTCAGTACTCAACTGCAGCTGGGACATAAGTGAACCAGCCAGGGAAGGGGAACTGGGCAGGGCACCAAGCATATGTACACTTTACAACCCCAGAAACAGAAGTGTTTCTGGGTTATGGCAACTAATCCAGAAAATGATCTAAACCTTCTTATATCAATATAATACCTGAATGGGGTCTATTCTTTTGACAATGCCTTTTCTTATGTTTGAAACTAAAATGGTGTCAAACTAATATAGTGTTACTTGAAGAAAAAGTGTACTTTTTGCCATCTCTAGGTTCCCACTAAAATTGAGTTCTATGAAAGTGACCTCTATAGAATTTGTCTTGAACTCCTCCAAGAAGAGTATGAGGAAGAAAGTTCAATCTATAGCAAGTGAGATTAAGTCTAGACATTTGAAGTGTTTTTATTAAACTCAAGGACTTACTCACTCTGATAAGAATTGTTGTGGGGTTACTTTTATTGGAGATTTTTGAAAATAGGAAATATCAATACTTCTAAGATTTCTAGCTTAATTACCTTTTAATTCCATTCTCTATTTATGTCTCTGTGGATGAGAATGTAAAGTAATTAAATCTGAGCCTCCCATCAGGCCTATGTGTATTTAACTATCTCCTAAAGAAAGCGTAATATAGTAGAATAAGCACTGAATCAGAGACCCAGATTATGGCTCTCTACTAAATTAATTGGCCTTTTAACAGAAACTTAACCTCTCTAAAATCAGTTTTCTTCCAATGTAAGGTGATGAAGATGAACAATACAATCTCTCTGGTTCTTTCAATAGTCTATTCTTTTATTTATTTGGTAAAAATGAAATATTTATGCGTGCACTGGAGTTGGTTGCTTCTAATATAACACAGACAATTTTTTCAGGTAATGAATGTATTATCAATATTTAGTGAATAACTCATCCTTTTCTCACTCATTTGAAATACCATAATAATTACAGGATGAATATTTATAATTTTTTCAGTTTCTGGCTCTTATTTGTCATTTAATCCATTCATTTATTGACAAACTAGTTTTCAACTACCTACTATATGTCAGTCACTGTACTAAGTGCCAATTTATCTGTCAATTATTATAGTAGTGTCAGTGTTTTAACTATTTCATAGCACATTTACATGGAAAAATAAACACTCCTTAATTATATTTCATTTTCAGTGTTTTACGGGCTAATGTCATTTATTTATTACTCCAAATGAAGAGTCATTTTGTCAGTTTTCAAAATCTCATTTGGAATTTTATTTGGACTTCAAACCGGCTTCTTAATTTCCTAGAAGATTCCAACAGATTACTAGTCCTCATTCCTTCAAAGTAGGGACTGTGGGTATTTTAGAATATATTTTCAGTTTCTGCTTATATTAGGAAGGTGTATATTATATTTTGGATTCCTTTTTCTAATATTTTCAAAATTGTATGGTGTCTAGCTACATGACAACGGAATGAGGTTGTAAAATTCCTGAGTTTCAGTTTAAAATGGGTCTCGTTCTTTGCGATTGGTTCATTTGTTTTCATTTCAATGTGATTGAGGAGGTTTAGGTAAATACATATTTACTTGACCATCTTTCCTGGGAGTTCATTTACACTCTGTGAAAGGTATGCATAGCAAAGGCTCTTGTATTGATAATTTATCAAAAAATCCTTCTTTTCCCTTCTTCTTGGGTCCAATCTAGACTACCTTTCCCAGCCTCCCTTGAAGCTAAAGAACTAAGTCAGGACAGTGGTATGTGAACTGAACTTATATATGCAATTTTTAGGGTGCTGCTTTTAAGAAAGTATCACCCACTTCCTACCTCTTCTCCATTCTGCTGCCCCCCAGGATATAATGCCCTAGAGACTAAAGAAGCTGCACTATGAAAGGAACATTGAATCACCACTAGAAGACCCACTATCTATTCTTTCATGGGAAGAAAATAAACTCCTACAGTGTGTGAGTCATTGTGTATCAGGCTATTTTTCTTCAATCACAAAGCAGCCTCCATTAATAATACCACTTTCTAATCCTCTTACCTTGTTTAATTCAAGGCACCATGGCTTCTATTACAATAAAATTTAGTTTAAAAAATTATAGATGAAATACCATTCAAAACTCCATGAACAGTGTTCTTTCCATACTGAGAATTAGAATATGATATAGCGTCTTAGACTAGGTTCCCTGGAGTCAGACTCTGAGATGGGGAGTTGTGTGCAGAAGGTTTATTGGGAGATAATACCTGTAAGGAAGTGAGAAAGGCAGGGTTGGGTATGGAGAGAAGCTGACCCACAAGGTGGCAGCAACTGAAGGCTTAGTCCAGGTCCTATAAGGGCCTGTGGAGCTGGGATGGCCTTTGGTGTTGTCTCAGATTGAGGCAAGGGAGATAGGCCTTTGTATTTCCACATGAGCCATTGGCCATGGGCAGCCCCCTGGGAAGCGTCGTACCACTTGAAAATTGGATTGTGGGGAGGGACACACTATCCAGTACATACAGGCATGTAGATAATAATTTCTTGCGTGATTCTTTTTAAGAATTCAACTCTAGCGATTTAATAAAAAGTAATGAATTAGTACCTGAGTAACTAAAACATTCCTGTTAGAAGGGATTTGATTACACTGATGTTCTCCAATGTGTGGTGTATGCACTGTAGGACATGGGCAATATCCACTGGTCATTTAGAAAGAAAATATGAGTGTGTGTGCATAAAATTCTTTCATACAAGCGCATCTCATTTTATTGTGCTTTGCTTTATTGTGCTTTGCAGATACTGTGTTTTTAAAATAATTGAAGGTTTGTGGCAACCCTGTGAAGAGCAAGTCTATTGGCACTGTTTTTCCAACAGCATTTGCTCACTCGGTGTCTGTGACATTTTGGTAATTCTCGCAATTTTTTAAACTTTTTCATTATTATGTATAGATATTAGGTAAGTAATTAGTAAAAACTATTAAAAACAGTTAACATAAAACAGTACATGTATGTCATTTATAAATATTTGATTTCTAATATTTCATATAGAGTCTGTTTCATATAGACTCTAAGATGAAACCAGTCATAACATCATCATCTTATGTAACACCAGGCAAGAAAAATATGCTGTTGGAAAAATTCTAAGACCTATCCTTTTTAAAATGAGTCCAGAATGACACATAAATTGATCACAATAGACGTTTGTTGCTTTGGAATTTCTTTAACCTAATCTAAGGTATTCATATATTTTTTTGGCTGTCATCAGTTATATTACTTGGTGTTTGATACATTTAAAAAAATAATAACAGTTTTATTTACTTGGGAACATGTTTCTTCCTTAGGATATGTAATATATTTTGTTGCTTTGCAACAAATATGGAATTGAAGTCATTTTTCTAAACACAAATGTTTGCTTCACTTATATTGGATTTGTGCTCTGCCACCCTGATTTACGTATATTGGATTTGTGCTCTGCCACCCTGCTTTCGTGCCTTGCTGATTACATAATGTCTTTATTTTCAATATCCAATCACAGGATAATCATTTTGAAGACTTCTAAGTGACAATTAAATTCAATATGCACAGAACCATCAAGGCACATAACTTGAAATCATTAAACTATGAGTAGGTGTCTGACTGTAAATGTGAAATGCATCATGAATTGGGAAATATTAAAAAATTTTTAAAGTGCACTTTAGAATTGATGAAATATAGTATATTACTGTTGTATATTAGCGTTTTATCAACTATATATATGTGCATAATAGATACACACATTAAAAGATTTTTGAAGAACTCTGGCTTGTATTGCCAGGGGATTATTTTACGAGAAGGTTTAATAAATGGTTTTGTTAAATGGCATATTTCTCTAGTTCATTTAAAGTCTTTTAAAAATAAGAACCCAAATATGATATAAAATAATGCAGAACTAACAAAGGTCCCAGAATTTATTAAATGCCATTTCTCCAGAGAATTCTGTAGATCTTCTTGAGTTGGAATCACTCTGACACACCATCTCATTATCGCTAGGGTTCATCAGCTTCTCTACTCAATGTCTAACAAAATTTTCAGTTCAAAACCTATCCATTGCCTACTCTCCTACTTGCTTTGTTTTTTGTTTCTTTTGTCCCTCATAGATTCTTGAAATCAAATTACAGGTAAATATCAAACTACATTGCCAGTCTTAAAATATCACAATTATATAAGACTTAGAAACTAATGGCCAAACCTCATTTGTGTTAATTGATTGACATAAATTTCATTTTACTTGAATTTTTTTTTTCATTTTTCACTGGCTTAACTTTTTAAAAAATACAAAAATCAAAAGAAAAATTTAAACATGTATAAATAAGAGGAAATTATTAGGTTTCAATATTTGTAAACTCATGAAACAAAAAATAACTTTTTTGATTAAAAAAAAGTGTCCTGCAAAACAACTTTCCTACTTTGCTTATTGTTAAATATGTTAAATAAAGGTACAAACTGTCAGTAACAGAAATTAGAGAAGATCTAAGTTATTCTCTAACTCAAAATTCACTCAAACAAAATATTTTACATAACAATTAAGCAGGGAAGTTTTTTCCTCAGAATATTTAATTTGATTCCAAAGGATGTTAGAAACTCTCTTCCATCATACTCTCACCCTGACAATGAAATAAACAACACTGCTTTTCAGCCTGACTGGCACCTTCAAGCACTGGGCTCAGAAATTGTAATCAAAAACTATTTAAAAGACTCATTTCACAGCTTACTCTTGGGAAGAAGCACATCTTGTTCCAATTCCATTCCTAAAAATGCCTCCGCACTATCACTGAAAACTGTTCAAAGGTCATGATTGAAGTAAGTACTTACCTTGTTTGGTATGTGGCTCATGCTACCAAGTCATCATCATATTCCTAAACTGTTTCACCAACCTCATTTCCCAGAGACAAGCTCATGTCTGTACTCCAGAGCAGATTTTAAACTATCTCTTTGAAAAGTTCTCCCAATATTAAAACAGTAATAAATATAGACTCTCAACTTGAGTACATGGCTTGGCAATCTAATCTTCCAGCTGCACGGTTATTAATCTCATCCCACACATGCCACTAGCTGTTTTGATGTTGTCAATAATAATATAATGATTTTAAACATTGTGTGAAGTAAAAGCATACCCATAGATAGACAGAAACCTCCAAAGAATTAAAGTGGAGCTAGACTGATTTTTTTAAAGAAGAAAATCATAACAAACAGAAAAGGCAAAAGCAGAAGCATTAAAAAATGTTTTACCACAATTCTAAGAATCTGTAAACAGAGGCAAATATCACACATATAAAAGTACATAGACTTGATTACACAAAATGTTCATGTCTTAAGCTTTTCCCCTTTTTTCAGTTTTATTGAGGTATAACTGACAAATGAAATTGTAGTGAAATGTACATCATGATATGATAAACATATACATTGTGAAAAGATTCCAGCCATTGAGTTAACACATCCATCACCTCACATATTTACTTTTTTTTTTTTTTTTTTTTGGTGAGAACATTTAAGTTCTTCTCTCAGCAAATTTCAATTGCACGATATAGTATTATTAACTATAGTCACTATGCTATACATTAGATCCTCAGACCTTATTCATCTTACAACAGAAAGTTTACACCCTATTGCCAGCCTCTCCCTATTTCTCCTCTCCCCCCTCCCCAGTCCCTGGCAACCACCATCCAACTCTCTGTTTCTAAGAATTTGACTATCCTTCCCCACCTATAAGTGATACCAGGTAGTATTTGTCTTTCTCTGCCTGGCTTATTTCACTTAGCATGATACCCTCCAGGCTCATTCACGTTGTCACAAATGGCAGGATTTCCTTTTTTTAAGGCCGAATAATATTCAATTAACATTACATCTATCCTTTCATCTACAGCAATATTTAGGTTGGTTCCAGGCCTTGGCTATTGTGAATAATGCAGCTATGAACGTGGGAGTACAGATTTCTCTTAAAGATAGTGATCTCTTTTCCTTTGAGTATATACCCAGAAGTGAGATTGCTGGATCATATGATAGTTCTATTTTAATTTCTTGAGGAATCTCTATATTATTTTCAATAATGGCTCTACCAGTTTACATTCCCACCAGCAGTATACAAGGGCTCCCTTTTCTTATATCCTCACCAGCATTTATCTCTCGTCTTTTTTGATAATAGACATCCTAAAGGCATGAGGTAATAACATATTGTGGTTTTCATTTTTATTTCCCTGATAATTAGCGATGTTGAGTACCTTCTATTTTTAAACTTATTAAGATATAATTGGCATATAACATTGTGTAAGTTTAAGTTGTACAATGTATTGATTTGATATGTTTATATTTTGCAGTATGATTATTACTGTAGTGTTAGCTAACACCTCTATTATGTCACATAATTATCATTTCTTTTTTATGGTGGGAACAATTAATATTCTCTTAGCAACTGTACCCTCAAACAACATCTTCCCCATTCCCCCCAACCCCCAGCTCCTGGTACATCATTCTACTCTCTGATTTTATGGGTTTGGCTTTTTAGATTACACATATAAGTGGTATCATACACTTTTTGTCTTTCTCTGTCTGACTTCTCTCACTTAACATAATGCCCTCAGGTTTCATCCATGTTGTCACCAGTGGCAGAATTTCCTTCTTTCTCATGGCTGAGTAATATTCCAGTGTGTGTGTGTGTTTGTGTGGGTGTGTGTGTGTGAGAGTGATATGACATCTTTATTCATCTCTTGGTGAACATTTAGGTTGTTTCCGTATCTTAGCTACTGTGAATAATAATACTGCAATGTAATAAACATGGGACTACATATATCTCTTTGATATCCTGTTTACATTTCCTTTGGATAAATGTCCAGGAGAAGAATTTCTAGATCAAATGGTAGCTCTATTTTTAATGTTTTGAGAAACCTCCATACTGTTTTCCATAATGGCTGAACCAATTTGCAATCCCAACAAAAGTGTAAAAATGTTCCCTTTTCTCCACATCCATGCTAACACTTGTTATCTCTTGCCTTCTTGATTATAGCCATTCTAATGAGTGTGAGGTGATACCTCATTGTGGTTTTGATTTGCGTTTCCCTGATGGTTAGTGATGGTGATCACCTTTTCATGTACCTGTTGGTCACTTGTATGTCTTTTTTGGAAAAATGTTTATTTAGATACTTCACCCACTTTTTAATTGAGCTATTGTTTTTTGCTATTGAGTTGTGAGTTTCCTGTATATTTTGGATACTAACCCCTTATGACATAAATATTTTGCAAATATTTACTCCCATTCCATAAGATGCCTGTTCGTTTTATTCATGGTTCCTTTTGCTGTGCACACGCTTTTTAGTTTGATGTAGTCCCATTTGTTGATTTTTGGTTTTGTTGCCTTGCTTTCAGTGTCAGATCCAAATAATCACTTCCAAGGCCAATGTCAAGGAGCTTACAGCCTATGTTTTCTTATACAAGGTTTATGGTTTTAGGCCTTATGTTCAAGTCTTTAATCCATTTTTGTTGAAATTTGTATACAGAGTAAAATAGGGGCCCAGTTTCATTTTTTTTGCATGTGGATATCCAGTTTCCCAACAACATTTATTGAAGAGGCTATCCTTTTCCCATTGTATATGCTTGGTTCCTTTGTCAAAAATCAATTGACATATATGTTTTTGTTACTATAGCTTTGTAACATATTTTGAAATCAGGAAGTATGATGTCTCCAGCTTTGTTCTTCTTTCTCAATATCATTTTGTCTCTTCAGAGTCTTTTGTGATTCCATACAAATTTTAGGATTGATTTTTCTGTGAAAAATGCCATTGGAACTTTCGATATGGATTATGTTAAATCTGTAGACAGCTTTGGGTAGTATGGACATTTTAATAATATTAGTTCTTCCAGTTCATGGACACAGAATATTTTCCTATTTATTTGTGTGTTCTTCAGTTTCCTTTATCAAAGACATATATTTTATTGTACAGATCTTTCATCTCCGTGGTTAAATTTATTCCTAAGTAGTTTCTTCTTTTTTGATGAATTATAAATGAGATTTTTTTTTTCTTAATTTCTCTTTCAGATAGTTTATTGTTGTTGTATAGAAATACAACTGAGATTTGTATATTAATTTTGTATTCTGCACTTTACTGAATTCATTTATTAGTTCTAACAGGATTTTGGTGGGACCTTTAGGTTTTTTAATATATGATATCATGTAATCTGCAAACAGATAAAAGCTAACTTCTTTTTTTCCCACCTGGATGCCTTTTATTTCTTTTTCTTGCCTAATTTCTTCTAGTACCATGTTGAATATATGAGGTGAGAGCCTGGGTATCTGCATGTTGTTCCTGAACTTGGAGGAAAACTTTCAGCTTTTCATCATTGAGCATGATGTTAGCTATAGCTTGTCATATACAGCCTTAATTATGTTGATGGAAATTCCTTTTATACCCAATTTGTTGAGAGGTTTCTTTTTTTTTTTAATTAATTAATTAATTAATTTATTTATTTTTGGCTGTGTTGGGTCTTCGTTTCTGTGAGGGCTTCCTCTAGTTGTGGCAAGCGGGGGCCACTCTTCATTGCGGTGCACGGGCCTCTCACTGTCGTGGCCTCTCTTGTTGCGGAGCACAGGCTCCAGACACGCAGGCTCAGTAGTTGTGGCTCACGAGCCTAGTTGCTCCGCGGCATGTGGGATCCTCCCAGATCAGGGCTCGAACCCGTGTCCCCTGCATTAGCAGGCAGATTCTCAACCACTGTGCCACCAAGGAAGCCCGAGAGGTTTCTTTTTAATGAAAAAAATTGTTGAATTTTCTCAAAAGCTTTTTCTGCACCTATTGAAATAATCATGATTTTTATGTTTCATCTTGTTAATGTGGTGTACTACGTTTATTAATTTATGTGTGTTGAACCATCCTTGCATCCCAGAAATAAATCCCACTTGGTCATGGCATATGATCCTTTTAATTTACTGAATATGGTTTGCTAATATTTTGCTGAGAACTTTTGTATCTATGTTCATTCTGGATATTGGCCTGTATTTTTTCTTTTCTTGTAGTGTCCTTGCTTGGCTTTAGTATCAGGGTAATCTTGGCTTTGTAAAATGAGTTTGCAAGTATTTCCTCATCTTTTATTTTTGGGTAGAGTTTAAGAAGGATTTGTATTAATTCTTCTTTAAATCTTTGGTTAATTAATCAATAAAGCCATCAGATCCTGGAATTTTATTTGTTAGGAGTTTTTTGATCACTGATTCAATACCCTTACTCGATATTGGTATATTCAAATTATCTATTTCTTCATAACTCAGTCTTAGTAGCTAGTATGTTTCTAGAGACTTATCTATTTCTTCTACGTTTCCTATTTGTTAGCATATAATTGTTCCTTGTAGTCTCTTATAATCTTTCTAATTCTGTGTTATCAGTTGTAATGTATCCTTTTTCATTTCTGATTTTTTATTTGAGTCTTCTTTTTTTCTTAGTTAGGCTAATTAAAGAATTGTCAATTTTGTTTATCTTTTTTAAAAACCAGCTCTTTGTTTCATTGTTCTTTTCAATTGTCTTTGTAGTCTCTTTCATTTACTTCCATTCTGATCTATGGTATTTTCTTCCTTCTACTAACTTTGGGCTTAGTTTGCTTTTTTTTTTTTTTTTTTTTTTTTTCAGTTTCTTGAGATGTAAAGTTAGGTTGTTTATTTAAGATATTTCTTTTTTCCTCACATACGCATTTGTCACTATAAACTTCCCTCTTAGAACTGGTTTTGCTGCATCCCATGAGTTTTGGTATGTTGTGTTTCCATTTTCATTTGTCTCAAGATTTTTTAAATTTCCCTTTTTATTTCTTCTTTGACCCACTGGTTGTTTAGAAGCATGTCGATTAATCTCCACATGTTTGTAATTTTTTTTGAGTTCTTTTAGTAATTGATATTTATTTCATACTGTGTGGTTGGAAAAAGATGCTTGATCTGATTTTAATAATCTTAACTTTATTAAGACTTTTGTGTGGCCTAACATATGGTCTATCCTGTGGAGTGTTTCATGTGTGCTTGAGAAGAATGTGTATTCTAATGCTGTTGAATGGATTGTTCTATGTATGTCTGTTAGGTTCATCTGCTCTAACATGCAGTTTAAGTCTAATATTTCCTGATTCATTTTCTGTCTGATTGATCTATCCATTGTTGAAAGTGGGGCATTGAATTAGCCTGCTACTATTGTACTATTTTCTGTTTCTTCCTTCTGAACTCTTAACATTTGCTTTATATTGTTGAGTGTGTAAATACTTACATGTTACTTCTCCTTGATGAACTGACCTTTTTATTATATCATGACCTGCTTTGTCTCTTGTTATTTTTTGACTTAAATCCTATTTTTTCTGATGTAAATATTATTAACCTTGATTTCTTTTGGTTTCAGTTTGCATGGAATATCTTTTTTCCAGTTTTCACTTTCAGTCTATGTGTATTCTTAAAGCTGAAGTGAGTCTCTTGTAGGCAGCACATAGTTGGATCTGTTTTTTTTAAAAATCCATTCAGCCATGCTATATTTGTGTTTTTTTATATATAGAATTTAGTCCATTTACATTTAAAGGAATAATTGATAGGTATGAATTTACTATTGCTATCTTGTTAATTGTATTCTGGATGTTTTGTAATTTCTTTGTTACTTTCTTCCTCTCTTACTTCCTTACTTTGTGATTTGATGATATTCTGTAGTGGCATGCTTTGATTTTTTTCTCTTTATCTTTTGTGAATCTATGATAGGTTTTTGCTTTGTGGTTATCATGATGTTTAGAAAAAACTTCTTAATTATAATAGTCTATTTTTAGGACATAAATGTGGGTCTTTTTAGATTCATTGACTTTGGTACTCTTTTTTTATAATTTTTTTTAAATTTTTATTTATTTTATTTATTTATTTATTTATGGCTGTGTTGGGTCTTCGTTCCTGTGCAAGGGCTTTCTCTAGTTGTGGCAAGTGGGGGCCGCTCTTCATCACGGTGCGTGGGCCTCTCACTATCATGGCCTCTCTTGTTGCGGAGCACAGGCTCCAGACGCGCAGGCTCAGCAATTGTGGCTCACGGGCCTAGTCGCTCCGCGGCATGTGGGATCTTCCCAGACCAGGGCTCAAACCCGTGTCCCCTGCATTGGCAGGCAGATTCTCAACTACTGTGCCACCAGGGAAGCCCCGACTTTGGTACTCTTTGAGCTTCCTGGATCTGGATGTCTGTTTCTTCACGCAGTTTAAAGAACTTGTCAGCCATTATTTCTTTTTTTAGGCTCCCTGATCCTTTCTCTCTCTTCTCGTTCTAGGACCTCATTTAGGGTCTGCTGATGGTGTCCCCAAATCCCTCATGATCTTTTCACTCTTTTACCTTCTTTTTTATTTTTGCTCCTCTGATTGGATGAATGCCACTGGCTTATCTTTGAATTTGCCAGTCTTTTCCTCTGCTTGATCTAGTCTGCTGTTGAACCCATTTATTGAATTTCTCAGTTCAGTTATTGTAGTCTTCAACTCTATAGATTCCTTTTTGGTGTTTTTTAAAAAATATTTTCTATCTCTTTGTTGAAATTCTCACTTTGTTTATCCATTACTCTCCTGACATTGGTGAGCCTCTTTATGACCATTATTTTGAACTCTCTATCAGGTAAATCACTTATTTGTGTTTCATTAAGATCAGTTTCAATAGATTTATCTTTTTCTTTTCTTTGGAACATACTGAACGTATTTATTTATTTTTTTAATTCTATCTAAAAAGGAGGCAGCTGGTGCATGGCCCTAATAAAGGATTAGCTGTATCAGTACTCTAGTCACCTTCTTTATTGCAGGCCAATGACTCCTGTGACTCAACCAACAAAACTCAGTAGATTGATTGGAACTGGAATTTTCTTATTATCATTTCTTAAGGATTTAACAATTAAAATTTTACAAATGGGTAGGATTACAGGAGGCTCTCTATGGGTTTATTGTGGGTAAATATAACAACTGAAAAAGATGTTAATAGATTCATCCTATATAATTACCCTAACTGACCTAAAAGATATATTAAAATAACCATTTCTTCTTTGGGCCCATTATGTCATTTATAGTATCAAAGCATATAATGATATATATATATCAGTACGTATGTATTCATATAAGTATATATTTTGCTGTTTCTCATTCATTTTTGATGATTTGTGGGTTTTTCCTTATATTCTTGAACATTTTAAAGTCTGGCTTCCAGTAGTGTATGTAGTATCATAAAAAGAATTTCTCATAAATGTTTAAGCTATTACCTTGCAAATGGGGAAGAATTGTGCGTCAAAGAATTTGAATTAAGCTAGTCTAAGATGTAGTAAAGTAACACTGTTATTTTCTGATGGTAACCTACCTACAGGTTTCTATATTCTTCTAGTCTTATTATTCTCTAGATGTTAGCAATTTGAGTAATTTCAAAATCCACTAGGAAATGCCATAGTCATTTTCCTATCAACAGGGTGATTTTTTTTTTGGTTATCTTTGCATGTCACACTTGGCTTCCAGCTGTTTAGTTGTTCAAAATAGAGTTTAGTTCAAAAATAGTCTGTACTTACAAATAAGAAACACTCTTTTGGTGATAAATGTGCCCCTATATTTATATAGTTATTAAAATAGTTTATATTGGATGTCACCAAACTGATGGTAGGGAGATGTAAACATGACAATTGTATTCCCTATGTTCTCTATTGAAAACTGATTTTAGACCAAAAGACCCTAATTGTTTTGATAGGAGTGGCTTCTCTTCCTTTCATTTTTGACTTGAGAACATTCAGAGTGGAAGACATTGGCAGGGAAATAAACTAAAGTTCAAGGCTCTGACTGATGTGGGGAAAGAGTGCTTTTCATTTTCTATTGGTATATTGAGGTCAGCTGGTTAGGGAATAAATTATATCATCAGGATACAAGAGTACTTCATGAAATCCAAGGAAAGAAAGAACAGTTGAGTTCATGAGGAACCAAAATCAGGATCTAGAAATATGTCAGGAAATAAGAGTGTTCTCTGTTTCTAGAGTTCATGGTTTGTTAGCCATGTTCCTTTTTGTACATGTTCCTTTTCTCATTTAGTAATTCTATGTATTTGTAAGAACTGGTCTCCAGTTCAAATAATCAGCACAACCTAATGAACATCTCTGAATGCCAATTCAAGTTTAATAGAAGGATGAGCTGGTAGGGTTGGGTTGGGTTACACTGGCCATTTTGTCAAATCAATTAGGACTGAGAGGAAATGTTCATGTAATACACATCCAAGGGCTGAGGTGGAGTGTAGTTCTCAGAGAAGTGGTAGTTGCCCATTGGGTATGAATCCAACCAAATAGTATAAAAATATAAAATATCAATAATAATATTGTAAATAATTATAAAAAGGAATGTAATATTATTTGTGCATCATTACTATGTTCTAGTTAAAATGTTTAGCTATTCACATTTGTCATAATAAAAAATTTACTACCCACTTCAATTGGGCTTTTAATTCCACCACTTCACCAAAACTTCAAGGTTGCCAATGTCCTACCTTCTATCACATCTGATGGTCAATTTTCTGTCGTCATGTTATCTATCAGTAGTGCTTAACACAGTTGATTATTCTATCTTCCTTAATTCTCTTTCTTTATGTGGCTTGCAGAATACCACAAAACTACTGATTTTCCTCCTAACTTGTGGATTGCTGTTTTCTCACTTTCTATTGCTACTTTCTCTTCTTCCTAACATCTTAATGTTGGAGTGCCCTAAGACACAGTTCATAGTTCACTTTTTCATCTACCCTCACTCCCTTGTTGATTTTTTTCTAATCTCACAGCTCTACAATATTATCTGCTATATATGCTGATAATTCCAATTTTTTATGGCCAGTTCTGACTGTTATCTCAGCCAACAGGCTTATATACCTACTTGGAGTTTTAATGATCTCAAAATCAATAAGCCTGACACCAATCTACCGATCTATTCCTTTAAAACTATTCTGCTTGAAGCCTTCTCCACCTCTAGTTATTCAGGCAAAAGAAAACAAACCAAACAAATAAACAAAAAAATGTGTAATTCTTGAAATTCAGAAAAATATTGTTCAATAATATAGGCTAAATAAAAACATTTTCAGATCAATAAAAAATAATGAAGTGTTGCAGATTGAAGGGAAATTATACCAGATGGAAAATGGGAATTTCGGGAAGAAATATGCAGCATTGGAAGTGAAAGTGTATCAGTGAATGTAAAAGACAATTTTTATATTATTTTTAAAGTACACATTATTGTTTAATGCAAAAAATCATAATATTGTATTATAAGCTTTCAGGGTACATAGATGTAACACATAACAACTATTGCACAAAGGACTAGGTAGGTAAGTAGGCATATATGGTTGCAAGCTTTCTATATTTTATGTGAAGTGATAAACCATTAATACTAAGTAGACTGAAAAGTTCATGACTGTATTCTGATTTGTTAAGGATGTATGTTCTAATCTCTAGAGTAACCAGTAAAAATAATGCAATCAGGTATAGCTAAAAAGTCAATATATAATTAAAGTTGAATTATAAAAAATATTCAATTAATTTATAAAAGGAAAGAAAGAACAGCAGAAGAAAGAAACAGAGGGGACAAACAATGTTAAATCCAACTGAATTAATTTAATGGAAACACTCCAAGTAAAAGGCAGAGATTTCAGATTGAATTAAAAAAAAAGCAAAATCCAATTATATACTGCCTCAAGAGAATACATATGTATATATACATATACATATATGCATATACACAGCCAGGAGGTTCAAAGTATGGAAAGAGAAAAAATTACCATGCAAACTATAAGCATAAAAGGCTACAATGGAAATTTTCATATCATATACAGAGGAACAAAATATAAAAGCAGGCAAAGAAAAAACGGCATGTTATGTACAGAGTAATAACATTAAAAATGTCTGCAACCTTCTCATCAGAACCCCTGAGATTAAAAGTAAAAGGATGTGAAAAGATATATAATGAAAACACTAAGCCTAAAAGGTTGAGGTGGCTATATTCAGGTGTTGAAGGAAAAAACAAGACCATCAATCTAGAATTCTATATCCAGTAACAATGTGAAAAAAAAACTATTAGATAAACAGAAGCTGAAATAATTTGTGGCCAGCAGACCTGCACTCCAAGGAATGTAAAAAGAAGTTTATCAGGAGGAAGAAAAATAATATGAGAAAGAAACTTGGATCTATACAACAGAATGAAGAACTCTAGAAATGGTTAATATGCATGTGAATACAAAGGACTTATTTTCTCATTCTTTAATGTCATTAATTTCTTTAAAAGACAATCTACTCTTTAAGTAAAAACAATAACAATCTATTGAAGCATTTATAGCATATATCAAGGAAAATATGAATGAAAAAATAGTGCAGAGAACAGGAAGGGCATATTAAAGTATGTTGTCAGTTATTACATTGTATGTAAAATAAAATGATAGCATTTGAAAGTAGTCTTTTATGAATTAAAGTTACATATTGTAAACCGTAAAGTGACCACGAAAAAATAAAGTATAAGTAAGTAGTCAAGAGTGTGGATAAAATAGACTACTAAACAGTACTTGATTTAGGCACTGCTCCTCTGCTCCAGCAATAAAGGATTAATTGCCTTTGCCCATAACCAAGTAGAAGGACAGTCAAAAACTATGAAACACCTGTTTTCACACATTGGTCAATAGGCAGGACTTTTATCAGTGAGAGAAGGAAACCAACAGAGAGAACCCTACAATTCCCCTAGCTGGCATCCAAAGAACTTTCTAGGCTGGAGTGCAGCAAGTGGGTAAACAAATAGAACACAGTTGTTATGGTGAACTTCCAGAAATGGATGTTCAGGGAATCTGAGGTGATTCCAGGCTAGAATTTTCAGGGCAAAATATGGGAAAGGAGAAAGCTACACAGAGAGCGCTTCAAAGATATGTAAAGTGGGGAAGAGCGCTCATATTTTGAGTGAGTTCTGATCTTCACCAAAGGCTATGAAGTTGGGGAAAGAATGAAAAGAAAGAGCTATCATTAATGATTCCAAGAGCTCATGATGTTTGGGAAATATTTGCATTCCCACCAGCAAGAACAGAGAGGACTTGTAACACATGAGCAATCAGTAGAGTGTTAAGTAAGATATTACCTCACTAGTGGAATTAAAGGAAGCTTAGGCCAAAGACTACTCTGGATCTGAGCTAAGAAGTCTCAAAAGAAAGATTTAAAAGATTCAAACTGATTCTAAATAACTTTACTCCATGTCATAACAAAGTCCTACTGAACAATGACATCCTCATAAACAGATCAGATAGGGGAGAATCTAGTTACTGGAACCACCAGTGAGCACTGAATGCCAGACTTGTGAGTGAGGACATGTTGGACTTTCCAGCCCCAGCCATGTTCCAAAATGAATGCAGCCACATGAGTGACCCTAGGAATCACCACATGGAGTAAAAGAGCCATCAGTTACATTCTGGCAGCCCATAGAATCGTGAGAAATAGTCACTGTTCTTCTAAACCACTGGATTTTGGGGTAGTTTGTTATGCAGAAATAGGTAACTGAAATAGAAGGTATGTGCTCTTTTCTGACGTGGCCAAGGAGGAGGATGAAACATAAAGAATCTTCCAGAAGATGAAAATGAGGACCATAGAAAACAATGTACTAAGGAACTATTCCCAGGGAGCAGAACTAGGGCTTATTCAAGGAACAGTCTGTATTTACAGGATAAGGGTCCTAGTAACATTTTCCCACTAGGATTCCCCCTTTTCTATGGAAGTATTTACTGGATTTATCCTGTCCCTTTGGCACAGTTTAGTGTTGCATGTGTAGGGAGCAGATAATTTTTCTTTTTAGTAGATAGGTCTGTGGGTCATGAGGAACTACATCTGGCCTTCAAGCCTGATGCTTTGGTTGGATAAGACTTTGGGGAAGAGACTGGGGATTCTTGGAATGATAGTGAGCTTTCTTTCTGCAAATGAGAGAGAGATGAAATTTTTGAATAAGGGAGGAGATTAGGGTAGATGTGGAATATCTCTCAGTATATATTCAACTCTTATGCACCCCCCACGTTCCATGGCAAGAGTATATTACCCTAACCCATTGATATTACCCTAGACCAAAGGACATGATTTATCCAGAGGACCATAGGCAGCAGGGACACTGGTTAAGTACCGAGTCCGGGCCTTAAGAGACATCACATAGTTTGGCTTGCCCCTCTAGGGGCTGCAGATCTCTGCCATGAAAAAAGTGTGGCTCAGGTACCTACTGCCATTTCAGCCTTGGCTGCAGCATGAACCAAGAGAAACAAAGTCCCCAAATCTGTAGATACACAGGCTGAGATAGTGCCATGCTAACTGACATGCAGACAGTGAAAAATAGTTGCTTTTGATTGAGTGTCACTGAGATTTTGTGGTTCTTTGTCATGCAGCATTATTGCAGCAGTATTTGACTAATACAGTCTATTTCCTTGTACCTCCTCCCTCAGATAGATACAGGAATTCAGCTAAGATTTTTTCCTATAGAAGCTCATGTAAATTGTATATGGTGAGAAGAACAAGAGAAAAAATAGACAAAGACTCAACCTGTATGTGGAACAAATTTAGAAACTAAATTTATACATGGTCCCTGGCCCTTTGCATTCATGATCAAATGTATTACTATATGAAGTGTAGATGTGTCTGTTCTATAATAATCACTTTTGTTTGCAATGAGTTTGGAAAACTTTATGGTAAGAGTGAGTTTAAGAAAGACCTTGAAGGATAGGAGAGTTCTGAGCAGATTATGGGAAATGCGATGTGCTAGAATAAATTACACATTCTCTGTTAGTATTCTAACATACTGCAATTTGCTGTTATTTCGATGCTTTTTGAGGTTAATCAGGAGCTTCTTGCAAGGTGAGTTTTGTAAACTGATGCAGTGATTCCAGGAATGTAGCTGCTGAGATAATGTCTGATATGTATTTAGGCACTAACTTCACTTTACAATAATGCTGCCCTATATTCGTTTGATCCCAAAGTTTGTGAATTTTGAAACCTCTCCTGAGACTTATCATTAGAAAGGAGGAATATATAGAATATAGACACATAGTCTAAGAAGATGGCAGAACAATGAATCTTAAGTCTGAGAGAGTTATTAATTTGAACTCCATGGGCTGACAGCAAACCTCGAAGATTGCAGAAAAAATTATTTGCTGGTATAAATCTTCTTAAATCTAGCTGTTTATGACCTTTTACTTTCTAATTCTGTACTTTAATGCTTTATCTCCAGTGATGGTTTTTTTTCAACATTTGTTCCGTAAACATTGCATGCCCAGACTTTGAGGAGGCATAATAAATAGGGGAAAGAGAAGAAGTAAGATGATAGAGTTTCCCCGTACCAGTGTCTATCCTTACAAACTGTACAGTCTAGTTTCTGAGATCACTCAGGATAAGAAGTATTATTTTCCTCCTTTACAAGCTCTCTGATAGCTCATCTGAGCTTGAATGCAAATAGTTTTGTTTGTTTGTTTGTTTTTTTAAAAGAAGGCTTCATTAAGCCCGAAGGACTCTTACTTTGTACATGGTTATGTCCCTAGACTGGATGGACCATGATTGATGCCCTCTATTTCATTTCATTATTATTCACTGTGGTACTGGTATAGGTGTTAAGAGTGAAAGTCTGGAAAAAAAGATCCAAGAATCTTATGCACTCGAATGCATTAGAAATAGCAAACCCCTTTTCCCTTTCCTCTTGTTCAGAGTTGGCACAAGATTTTAATTTTGAAGCTATTTCAAGAGGGGTTAAAAAAGCGTAGCACATACACACAAAAGCAGTAAAACTCAAATTAAAAAATAGACTCGACACCAATAATGTATACTCAGTAATAGTTTTGTAGACAATTTGTAACTAGAAGTGATGTAAATTGGGCTCAGCCCATTTCTTCATTTCTGCAGCCCAGATCTTTCTCCTTCCTAATGGGTTACGTAGTTATGGTACTCAACACCCCTTCATTTCAAAATGGAAATAAAAGAGTTGCAGATTTCTCCCATCCACCATGAAGAACAGAAGAAACACTTATTGTTTGAATTTCCTTGATTTATTTTTTGCATGTCACACACTGCTTAATTATGTATTGCTTCTGTCTCATAAGTAATCATTTCAAATGACACAGTGGCCCATGTTAAGGAAATGATTCATCTTCCTTATGTATTTGAAACTATGGTTTGCAGCGCTATTTTAGACACTACATTATAATTCTGTTATGCAAAACATCTTTGGAGGCTAAAATTAATGTCAATAAGAAGCTTATGCAACAGGAAAAATGAACACAAGGCAAAGAAAAGCAAAAATAACTCCCTCCTTCCTGACTCTTCTGCAGTCAATGAGACTGCACATTTAATATCGTTATATACTCCCAGACACATCAAGGCCTTTTGTGCATCAAAGAAAAGAGAGAGGGTGAAAAAAAATCCTCAATATGCCAGAGAAATCTCTTGTATCCTGTTTTTCCTTCCCTGCCTCCTTCTACAAATTCTCTTTGTGTAACATAGGGATTGTATATCTTTAGCAAGATAAAAAAAAGAAAATTTTCATGCCAATTTTAAAAATATTAATTTTGACATTCATAGTCTCTGGGTCAACAAGAAGAAAATGTGAAAGTTTAATCTCAGAAAATTTTAGACCATTGAATAAAGAGTGATGACATATATTTAATGAGTTAATTATCTTCACAGAGTCCAAAAGAGATAGAAAGTTGATGGAGGTCCAGAAACTGAAAAGGAAGCTGTGCTAATTAACATAATAATTTATATTTCTTATACAAATAAACTATTTTTCCAAGTAGTAATCTCATATCTAAGTAACAGCTATACATGCAAAGATGATTTCTACCATGCAGCATACATAAAAAATTGAGTTTCTCTAATTCTGTCATCTTACACTGTATTTAATAAAGATGACAACAGCACTTAGAGCATAGCTGAACAATATTTTTAGTCCTATGATTTTTAGGTACCAGTTGGGACTTGGGAGATACTGACAAAGGTTAAAAAGAAATATCCTGTAGGAACAGCAGGGAAGAAAATCATATATATTGTATAAATTCTAGGCATAAAGAAAGAAAGAAAAAACATGGTATGGCCTCAAATATTTTTCTGAACAAGAGGAATCACAATATAATCCTTCACTTTTTAAAAACAAAACTCACAGTTTTATAGGTGAGATCATTATAAGGTTTTATATCAAGATGATAAATGCAAAAATATTTAACTATTAAGGAACGCCTATGAAAAGGGAGATTTAGGCAGAAGAAGAAAGAATAAGTAGCAGAAAAGAGGAAGTAAGAAGCTGGATAAATGGAAAAGTGGTAACAGAACCAATAGGAAGCCAATTTTACAGCCCGTAGAATTTTCAAAGTATTGGAGGAGGATATATCCTCTTCTCATGATTAGTCTCTCACAATTTTTCAAACTCAATCTCTGATAGTAACAGGGTTTTTTTGTTTGTTTGTTTGTTGTTTGGTCCCCATCAGTGCCTTAACATTATACCTGACACATTTTCATGAGGTTGCCCTACCAACAAGATTTGCTCTGCTAACCACCTTTCCTCTGTGCAGTTCAAAGCACATCACAGACAATGTTTTCCTAATAAAATCAAAATATAAAAGGGTTAACAGAAAATACTAAACCCCTATATGAAAAAGAAAATAATGATATTCATGATATCCTAAGAACTATGAAATTCTTGTTTTCAAAAAAAACTTTTATCTTTATTTATCACAAAGACATGATAAAGTATCCAAAGTTAGATAACATTACTATTTCACAGGTGGGTAAAATAAGGCTTAGACAGGTTAATGACTTGACCACTTCAACAGATAATAAAACCAGTGCTGATTCCAAGCTCTGTCTAATTCCATTAAGCATCAATTGCTGTGTAACTAATTATCCCCAGGTGGCTTACAGCGGCACCAAATATTTATTATCTCAGACAGTTTCTGTGGGTTTCTAAATTTCCAGTGTGTGTGGTCCTGCTTCAGGGTCTCCCATGAGTTTCCAGTCTTGACATTGGCAGTAACTGCAGTTGTCTGAAGGCTTAACTAGTGCTGCAGAATCTACCTTCTAGGCGTCTCACTCACGTGGCTGTCAAGTTGGTGCTCGTTCTTGGCTGGGGTCCTCAGTCACTTGCCATGTGAACCACTACATAGGGCTACTTAATTGTCTTCACAACGTGGCGACTGGCTTCCTTCAGAGGAGTACTCCGAGGACAAAAGCCACATGCTTTTCCTGGCCTAGTCTCAGTCATTTCTGCAATATCCTATTCATCACATAGATCAGTCCTATGTAATGTAGTGGGGGAAGGGTGGTAAAAAGACTATAAATAATAGGAGGATGTGCTCATTGGCAGCCATCTTGAAGACTGGCTACCGCCCTAGCTATACCATAAAGTTTACTTTATGAATCTGTTCCATCCTTTTTTACTTCCATTTCTTGTTTTTTTTTATTACTATTAAACTATATAACTATTTGGGTGGTAATTTAATATACCTGCTTTGCTTCTTTACCATTTGTCTTATATAGACAAACCAGATCATAAGCTCCCTGAAGACAAGAACTGGAACTTCCACCTTTTAACTGTTTATGATTCCTGTTATAATATTTGGGGTATAAGGGGTTCTCCATTGATCCTGAGTAAATGAACAACTAAATGAGTGAGTAAATGGTAAAATGAAGATATCTAAGTCATCAGATGTGTTTGAATCGGGTTTAAAATTATAGAGTTTTAGAAATTTAAGTCAAGAGTCACAGAATTTATTGCCAGGAGGAAGGTCCCAGAGCAGATCTGATTTGCCTACCTCAGTACAAGCAGTTGCTTTACACTTTCTTTTATATTCACTAGTCTTCCTATTTCAGATAATTTTAGTACTTTCTACATGAAAATCATGTTAAAAACATGATGACACAATAACATAGTAGAACTAAAATATCCCAGGGAAAAATAACCAGAAAATGTTCATTGTCTATGGATTAGAAACTTCTTGAAACAATAAGGGAAACATAATGGCTTAAATAATTCATTCTCATAGAAGAATTAAACTGAATTCAGGTAGTTTAAAATGCTTTGGAAGATTGTACATTATAGTGAGAATTAACTGCTAGAAGGAAGTTGAGGCATTTTTTTTCTTTCTCAGAAATAAACAAAATGACCCTTTCCACTACTTCCATATGTTCATGTTTCAAAACAGGGAAACATTTTCTGCAAAATAGACTCTTCTTACTCCCTAAGAAACCAAGGTTAGTTTTGATGAAGAAAAGGCAAATAGAAGTGCAGAGAAACAGAAAAATAGACATTTTTTAAATTAAGTAAACCAAAAATATTTTAAAATTACCAGTAATGCCTTTAAGTAGACTATCCACAAAAGTCTTCTTTGACCCTCTACAACTGACACCCTTGCTGTCACTGCTCTAAGTACAAGCTTAAAATTTGGAGATCACCACAACAATCACATACCAATTCTACTTATCACCTACCCAGCTCCATATATCATATTTATTTTGTTTTAAGGTAGCTTTATTGAAATATAACTGACTTATAGTAAATGCACGTTTAAAGTGTACTTTGATATATGGATATACCTATGAAACTATCACAGGAAAGAAAATATAATGAACATATCCAAACTCCCCAAAATGCCTCTGTGCCACTTGTTAATCTCACCTTCATGTCCCTTCCACCCTTCTCACTGCCTGAACCTCAGACAACCACTGTTTTGCTTTCTGTTACTATAAATTAGTTTTCACTTTTTAGAATTTTACATAGGTGGAAGGAATCATACAGTATATACTATTTGGGGGTGTCTGGTTTCATAATGTAATATGATTGATATAATAGCTATTAATACTGCTAGTATATATTATAATTTGAGGTTCACTCACGTTGCATGTTTCAAAAATGTATTCACTTTTTTTGCTAAGGAGTACTTCATTGTATCGATATACCATAATTCGATTATCATTCACCTGTTGCTATTTGGGTTGTTTCCAGTTGCTGGTTATTACAAATCTGCTATGAACATTGAACATATGCTTCCACTTGTCTTGGGTAAATACCTAGGAGTGGAATGGCTGAGTCTATTGGCAAGTAGATGTTTAATATTTTAAGAACTGCTACATTGTTTTCCAAAGCAATTGTGCCATGTTACACTCCCACTAATAGTGTTTCAGAGTTCCAGTTCCTCCAAATCCTCACCAACACTTACTAAAGTCAGTCTTTATAAAATTTTGGCCATTCTATTAGGTGGGTAGCAGTGTGTCATTATACTTTTAATTTGCATTTCCCTAGTGACTAATGATATTGAACATCTTTCCATGTGCTTATTTGCCTTCCAAATATGTTCCCGAAGAAGTATCACTTCAGATCTTTTGGCCCAATTTTATTTATTTTTATTATTGAATTTTAAGTGTTTTTTTAATTAGAACAAGTTATTTATCAGATATATGATTTGCTAGTATTTTCCCCCAGTATGTGGCTTGTCTTTTCATTCTCTTAGTTGTGTCTTTCAAAGAGCAGGAATGTTAAATTTTGATGTCCAATCTATAATTTTGTTCTTTTATGGATCATGCTTTGAAAATTATCCCTAATACAATCTTTCCCTAATACAAGGTCACAAAGACAGATACTTTTGCTGATTATAGAACTCCAAGTGGACAAGTTTTTTGTACTGTTAGCACTTCAAAGCATGACTTTCATCCTTCACTTCTCTGGATGATTTTAAGATTTGCTCTTTACTATTGATTTTAGGCAATTTGATTATGATGTGTCTTAGTGTAGTTTTCCTCCTATTTCTAGGTCTTGAGCTTTTTAGATCTATGGGTTTATAGTTTTTATTATATTTGGAAAGATTGTAGCTATTAAATCTTTAAACTTTTTTCTGTCTCTACTTCATCTATTCCTCTCCTTCAGGGCCTCCAAATACATCTTCATTAGCCTGCTTCAGTTTTAACATTTTAATAATTCTTATCTATATATAGCTTTTCTGTATGGAATGAGAAAAACACTACTTCTATTACATGCATGTATAGCTGCTTGAAATTTTTCACAGCTCACTGGTGATATGTTCCTTTGCTTCTTTTTTAAATCTTTTTTTCTCTCTGTCTTTCATTTGGTTTATTTCTATTGCTATACATTCAAGTTCACTAATTTTCTACTGCAATAACTAATTTCCCATTTATCCCATCAAGTATTCTTTAACAACACGTATTATAGTTCTCACCTCTAGAAGTTTGATTTATGTTTTAAAATATTCCAATTTTCTACTTAACTTTTGAACAAATAGAAGAGTTATAATAACTATTCTAAAGCATTTGTTTGTTCTACCATCTCTTTTAGATCTGAGTTGATTGTGTTTTTTCTTTTCATTGTCAGTCATCGTTTCCTCCTTCTTTGCATATCTGGCAATTTTTATTTGATGCCAGAGACAGTACACATTACCTTGTGAATGCTGGATAGTTTTGTATTCATGTAAATATTTTGAACTTTGTTTTGGGACTCAGTTAAGTTGCTTGGAAAGAGTATGATCCATTTGAATCTTGCTTTTAAGTTTTTTAGGTGAGACCAGAGCTGTCTTATTCTAGGACAGAGTTGTGCAACTTTGGCATCACTGATATTTGGCGCTAGGTAATTCCTTGTTGTGGGATGCCGTCCTGTGCTTATAAGATATTTAATGGCATCCCTGGACTTTACCTATCTAAGGCCAGAGTGCCCTCTACCTCTACTTTGACAACCAAAAATTTCTCTGGACATTTCCAAATGTCCCCTGGGAGTGATAATCATCTCTGTTTGAGAAACACTGGTCTAGAGCTAAATACTACCCATTCCTGAAGCAAGACCTTTTGAGGACTCTGCATGAGCTCTGTGAGTTATAAGGTTTTCTCTTCTGGCTGATGGGAGCAGGCACTGTTCTCAGCTTTATGGAGTATCAGACACTCGTCTCCCTAATCTTTTCTATGTTCTTTCCTTGACTTCATTTTCTTGTGTGGGAAGTTTCTTCATTTTCATGTGCAGATCAGCCCTCTGCTAAATACTTGAGGGGGGCCTCCACAGATCTCTAGTGTTCTTTCTTTGTGTAGCTCTCTCTTCTCTGATTTTCTGTCCTGCAAATTCTAGCTACATTTGTCTCCTTTTATTCTCAGTTCTCTTTTCAACTCATAGTGTCTGATGGCTACCTTTTCCTTGTACTGTAACTCACAACCTCTCTCAAAGCAGAAAGCTCATGTCTTTGTCTCACCTTATTTGTTTTCCACCTTCTATCTGGAATCAGTGTACTTAATTATCTAATGTCCAGTGTCTCATTTTATATATTTTGTCATGATTTTTGGTTATTTCAGGCAAGAAAATTAATATGATTCCTATTACTCCATCTTGCTTTGAAATGGTTATCTCTCATGCATCTTCTTTAGCCATGTCTATTTTATCTATTTTTTTTCCCATTCACATTTCTTCCTTTTGATTCATCCGTCTTTTTTTCCCTCTGTTCTTCATTATCAACTGGTGTTTACATGACAAGCCACTAGATAATATCTGGAGTTTCAGAAATATTTATTTGATGGTTATTATTTTATAGCTTTTGTTAAAGTCATGAGACTGGATAAGATTGCCTACTTAAAAATTAAAGATAGAGAATATGATATAGAATTTATTCCTGACTGTGTGATGTTTGAATGAATATGTTTTATATAAATGATTTCACATATATTTGCATTCAAGATGACTGGAGTTGTATATGTTTATCTCCTTTTTATGCCTGAATAAGCTTCGAGTACTGGGATTATGGCTTCTCCCCATCTGTCCTCCCAGTATAAAGTATGTAGTTAGTGAGGACATTGATGAGGAGTGGTGAATGTAGCATAAAAAATAGAGAGTGGGGGTGAAAAGTTGAAAGATACTGCCCCACCTTGTCCTTATTATTTTATTCTGCATTCAGTTTGAATGACTGCAATCCTAGTCAACCAGAATAAATAGATAATTATTTGCTTTATCTTTACCAAAAAGCAAAGTTTAATTCCCAATTAATAAAATAAAGATCTAGATGGACTTTTTAGTTGGTTATATATCTTCAAAACATTAAGGCTTCCACGTGTATTAGTTTACTATATGCAGGACACATGCTTATTTGTATACAGTGCCATGAAACAATTCACTTGAACTTTATGGAATGTGGTCATCTGAATGGTTTATAGTTATTAGGATTATATAGTAAGCTGAAAAGAAATCTACTTGATCTTCTAATGGATCCTTTGTAGTGGCAAAACCAAATGTGCACGTTAATATAGGAAGTCATTTTTAAATTTAATTGTTTTTAAAATTCCAGTCTTGCCTAGATAGAGGTCCTAATTTGTTTGGTGAATGCTTTCATAATTCTATGAAGAGACTAAGAAGCATGGAGTCTGCTAGAACCTTGGATTATGAGAATCTGGTGGAGTTCCTCTGCATTAAAATGAGAAGAGATGCCTTTCTGTCAGAAAAGAGAAGGGAGAGGCTAGCAGACAGGAATAGGTGGGACTGGGGTTAAGGAGTTGGGAAATACAAAGAAGGAGTTTTGAGAAGAATATTCAATGAGTGTCTATTAAATCATTTGCTGTTTAGTGTACGATATAACCACCCCTTTTTGTTCTGTGAAACACTTAGTAAAGTCAACATTGCTCACTAGAGATTTGGGGAGAAAATTTTCTTTCCTTAGAATATGATGAAGTTTAGCGTCTAGGTTAAGGGTTGGGATGAGACAAACCCAAAAGCTCGCCAAAGGGACACAGCTTTTACAGGGCAAGTATAGTTTTACAGAAACACAGAAGACTTAGGTACTCTATATACCACTAGGAATTTGGGGATAAGTTACTAATTAACCAAAATTTTGTGTGGCTTTTTCATATGAGTACAGAACGTCTCCAATGCTATATTCTACAGAGCATTACAAATAACACAGATCACTTTGCTAAGTCTATGTTATTATTTCAACCAGCAAAGTCGATTTAGGTAAAAACTTTTTCATTACTTTATCTCCTAGGACTATTTTGAAGATTGTGTTTGTAAAGTCATTTAAAAATGTTTCTAGAAACAAATTCTTGGGAGATTTATCTGACAATTTTACTTAGGTTTTTTAGGTCGTTCTGATTTTTAGTGAAACTGATGAAACCTAATGTTTCTATAAGTTGAAAGAGTTCAAAAAGATAGAGGTGGTTCTCCAAAGAACAGAGAAAAAGTGATAGAAAAGCTAATAGAAAAGTGAGATTGTTTCTTAGAGGTGGACTCCCAGTTGATAAAACTGGAATGGACTGTGAAGTTGTCATAGGCTTTTCAGATGAATGGCAAACATTTCAATGCTTTCAAAAAAGGGGGATGAAAGGCAACTTCCTATAAGAATTTTTAAACAAAAGTAAAAGGGCATAATGCATTTAATTCCTCATTGTTGCTGCATTTGGTTTAGGCTTAAGAAATACATGATAATTATCTATGCTGTTTGATGACTCACTGATAAATATGATACTTATAAGCAAAGTGGAAAATTATCTCTAGAGTAAAGAATGGCTTAGAGAAACTCTTTCAACATTTGTATTTGTATTATAATTAACACAACAGTGCTATTATGTCAAAAATAGAAATTGTTTTAATTGGATTTCAATTTTATTTTATTTTAAAAACTATTAATAACTAAATAGCATGTGCTCTCTCCCCACAAGTCATTTTATCTGAAAATGTTAGCATTTTTTTCTTTCAACTATATTTGATGGACTCAGATTTTATTTTAGGCCAAAGAATGGACAGGCTAGCTAATGTCTTGATGACCAGGATATAAATTTTTCAGTAGCAAATATTTTGAGTGTGGAGTGAAATTGACAATAGTCAATTGACAGTAGTGGGAGATGGAAGCATCACCTAATTTTGGGTTGAACATGACTCTTAAAATTGAGATATCAACAGGTAGCACTGCATCTAGCTCTTGGATTTATTTCTACTGTATAGTTGCTAATCTCTGTCAGTTGTACCTTACCCCAACTCTGCTGATGAGGCCCAGCAACTTTTATCAGTCCTCTTGAAAAACCAAACTATTGGCTTAAAGTGACAAAAGACTATTTTTATTGTAAGTAATATCTAATCTGATTAGTTCATTTTTGCAAAGGTATTTCCTATAAGTTATCTCATATTTATTTATTTTTCCTAACTAGAGATGAGGAAGCTAAAGATCATGAAGGCCAAGTGGCTTGCCCTAGATCACAAAACTACCAAGTAGGTAGCCATTTAAGAAGGCACAACTCCAAGTTCTGTGTTCATTTCATCATGTTGAACTGGACATACTGAACAAGACAATGGTGTGGAATATGAGGCACTGGGAAGCCCATAGTTAAAACATTTATGCATTATTTAGGGCCACCTCCAAGTACACATCTCTAACCTCAAGGTGTTGAGAGATTAGTGTAGGAATGGGTGCATACAACATCTATGCTACAAGATCATTGGAATAAGTGCCATATCTTATCATAAAATGATATAACAATGATTTAAAAGTTCTGAGATAAAAGGAAGGGGAACGAAACTTCCTACGATTATCTGGGACCACTGTAAGGTGAGCAGATATTTTAATAGGATAGAATGTATGGAAAGGCCATTCTTGGCTTCCAGTCATTACATGAGAGATGATAAGTTCTTGAATGATAATTTGTGGCGATGGTAATGAAAAGAGGGGAAGCACCATGTGGAGACACATTGTGGAGCCAGTAGTGGCAGAAATAATGCCCCTCTCAAAAATAGTCTTTATTAGTTTTCTATTGCTGTGTGACAAATTACCACAACTTTCACAACTTAAAACAATGCCCATTTATTAGTTCACAGTTCTGTAGGTGAGAAGTACAGGTATGGCTTATCTGGCTCCTCTGCTCAGAATCTACAAGGCTAATATCAAGATCATGGCTAGGGTGTTTTCCCATCTGAATCTTAGAGTGCTTGTGGGAGAATTTAGTTTCTTGTGGGAGAATTTAGTTTCTTGAGGTTTCTATTTCCTTGCTCCAGTCAGCCAAAGGCTGCTCTCAGCTCCTAGAGGTTGCCAATATTCCTTGTTGCATGGCCCCAACCATCTCCAAACCCAGCAGTGAAGAGCACACAACTCACTCATATTAAATCTCTCTCATTTTGAATCTTTATTTCAAGAACTGGTCATTCCTTTTATGGACACACCTGATTAGGATAATCTCCCTATTTTAAGGTCAGGTGATTTGCTACCTTATTACAACCATAAAATCCCTCATACCAGCACTTAGATTTGTGTTTGATTGATTAACTGAGAGAATGTGTGTATATACCAGGGGCAGCAATCTTGGGTCCATCTTAGAATTCAATCTACCACTAGCCTGCTGAAGAAGGGAGAAGAAAATATTTAAAATAACTTCAAAGTTTTTAGAAGCTTTACCTTCCAGAGAAGGTAATGGTCCCTTTAATTAAGTTAGCAAGTACAGAATTTGGAGCTGATTGAGATCAAGGTAATGAGCTTAATTTAGGTCACTTTGAATTTGAGGTCCCAGTAAGATAGGCTATTTAGTGGTCAGTTGTAAGGTTCAGTCTGGAATCTAGGAGGTAGGTGATGGATATTTGTGAATCATTAGAATTTTAAGATTTTAACTTTTTTGTGAATGAGTTTACCTAAAGAGAGAAGATTTAATAAGAAGAATTTCAAATTGTTTAGAATTTAGAAGAATTGTTTCATTACTAGTTTAAATATATAGAGAAAAGAAGGAAAAAGAAACAGAGAAGATGGTAACGTTGAGCTATATGAAGAACCTTAGTTTATTCATAGTGTATAAGCTGCCTGAGAGCAAGAAGAATATCTTGAGTCGATAAAGTGGACAAAATATGAAATTCAGAGATGTTTAGGAGATCAATGGTCCCGTTAAGACTGAAGATCTGGTGACTCATCAATAAGTTCTTAATGCAGTGGTTCATCCACCCAGGTAGGGTTGCCAAATAAAATACAGAACATCTAGTTAAATTTGAGTATCAGCTAAGCAATAAATAACTGTTAAAGCATAAGTATGTCCCATGAAATACGTGACATATTTATGCTAAAAAATATTTGTTTTTTATCTGAAATTCAAATTTAACTGGGTTTCCCATGTGTTTATTTGCTAAACCTGACAGCCCTACACGAGGGTGTGTTTGGCAATTTTGGTCACTGCAAGAAGGGATGCTATTGGCCTCTAGTGGGTAGTGGTCAGGGATGCTGCAAAACGGTGCACGAGACAGCTCCCCCCACCACAGAAGAAAGACGGCCTCAAACTATAAGTAGTGCTGAGCTCGAGGAATCTGGGTGTAAGGTAACTTTTGCAGAAATCCTCTCCCTGAAGAAAGCTTTCCTCTTCATGCATATCTTCATTATATCCGTTTTTACATTTTACCCTAACCAGCGTTCTAGGATGGGTTCTCCTATATATACCCTACAAAATCGTGTTCTCCTTGACAGTGTGCACTTATCAGAGTTGCAATAAAATACTTACTTGTTCAAGGACAACTTCTCCCACGAGATTAGAAGCCCCATCAATGATGTAATCCTAGTTCTGAATCCGGTGCTATGGCACAAAATAGAAGTACAATAAATATTTTTTGAGTGAGTGAATGAACAAAGTGGCTTGAAACTTACCTCAGGTGATGAGAGTGAATGAGAGTGAGAGAAATACAATGAACCAGGTGCCAAAGTTCCTATGAGATATAGAGCAATGGTTTGGAAGAGGTCAAGCAATGATGATATCGACAAGGAAAAAGTACAGTAACTAGATTTAATGTTTCAGTGAAGGGGCTCCAACATCCTGGAAGGAAACTTAGTATTAGAAAGTTTATAAAAACAGTCACGAATGTAATTCTAAAAATTTAGTGAGATCTTGTTAGTTAGCTCAAGTTGATGGAAAAGAGTTGTAATGCTTCAGACTAATTTTCCATCTTCAAAGTACATTACAGAATTTTCAAATGTAATAGAACACAATACCTAGGGACTGTTTTTAAAGAAATGATTTTGTTGGGTCAATGGCTGAAGGACCAAGCTCCCTGAAACGTTGCTTCAAATAGCACCTTTCACACTGCAGTTCATCATAACAACTATTTATTCCTTTAATGCTTTTGTTACTCTAAATATAATTCTTTTCCAAAACTCTGAGTTGTTTTTTTTTAAATTATTTATTTATTTATTATTTTTTATTTTTAGCTGTGTTGGGTCTTCGTTTCTGTGCAAGGGCTTTCTCTAGTTGCGGCAAGTGGGGGCCACTCTTCATTGCGGTGCGCGGACCTCTCACTATCGCGGCCTCTCTTGTTGCGGAGCACAGGTTCCAGATGTGCAGGCTCAGTAATTGTGGCTCACGGGCCTAGCTGCTCCGCGGCATGTGGGATCTTCCCAGACCAGGGCTCGAACCCGTGTCCCCTGCACTGGCAGGCAGACTCTCAACCACTGTGCCACCAGGGAAGCCCTCTGAGTTGGTTTTGATGCTTCTATTTATTGCTGAAAGGATCATTTCTCAGATATTCATAGGGATGTATTGGTTTTTCTCATTATCAGACGGCACCATTAACAGAGAAATTTTAATCTCTCTGCCATAAGGATATCTATTTTTCTAATTTTGCATAATAAATCAATCAATTACTTAAATAGCACTCATTAAATAACCAGAAGTTTCTGCCTCTCTCTGTAGCATTAGCATATATATTAATTCAGATAGAGTAATACAGTTAAGAAATATTTATTGAGTACCGTAGGCTCTGTCTTGGTGAGGAGTGAAGAGGAATAAAATGATAAGCAAAAATGTATATAGTCCCTAACTTCATGAAGTTTGCTATCAAGCAGGGGTGCCATTTATTAAACAAATTATTGATAAATAATGTAGTTATCATAAAATGTACATATTATGAACACATTTTGAATATGCCTAATAACACATATGCTAGGAACACCGTGATAGTTATCTATGCAGCATAATAAATTACTCCAAAATTTGTCAGCTTAAAACACAAGTATTTATTATCTTACAGTGAAATTTGAGAATGGCCCAGCTGGTTGGTACTGGATCAAGTTGTCTCATGAGACCGCAGACAATATGTTGACTAGGGATGTTGTCATGGGAGGTTCTGGGACTGAAGGACCCGCTTTAAAGATGGATTACTCACACAGCTACCGGCAAGAGGCCTCAGTTCCTTACCACACTGGCTTCTCCATAGGGCTGCTTGAATAGTCTCATGATATGGCAGCTGGCTTCCCTTAGAATGAATGATCCAAGAGAGAGAGCAGTAAGGGAAGCCACAATACCTTTTTATGATCTAGTCTCATAAGTTACTCATCACTCATAATGTCACTTCCAACACATTCTATTTGTGAGAAGTGAGTCACTAAGTATAGCCCACATTCAAGAGGGAAGGAGTATAATTAGGCTCCGCCTTTTGAAAAGAGTATTGCATAATTTGTGGATATAGTTTAATATCACTATATTTATCTTTTCTAATCTGGGGCATTAAAAAACCCTTTCCTGATAACATGACATTATGCCAAGAATCGAAGGATGAACAGATTTATGACATAATAAGTAAAGAGTGAAAGACCAGAACAGCTCCAGACACAGGGAACATACACAAATGTCCTAAAGCAGGAGAGATCACATAAAAGAAAATAAAAGAAGGCTGGTGTGGCTATGGAGACAATAGTGGAAGGGGAGTTATGAATTGACACTGGGAGGGGTAGAAGGAAAAACTAGGCTATACAGAGCCTGTAGCTCAGGTTACAAAATTTATTCTTCATCCTAAGGCAATGGGAAGCCTTTGAAGGGTTTCAAGAAGAAGAGGGACATCCTAAGACAACATTTTACAAACAAAATGCAGTATACTCTGTTCCGTGGAGAGTGGACTAAAGGGGAACGAGAACAGATGTAGGGAAAGAAGTTAAAATGTTGTCGCTGGTGCATTGTGACTTGAACCAGGTGATGACAGTTGTAGAAAGAGGAGAACTTATTTTAAATATATTTGGAAGGTAGGCTAGGTAGGACTTAGTATCTAACTGGGTGTGGTAGGAAAGCAAGAGGATGTGGCTGAGAAGATTCCTAAGTTTCTGGCTTAGGCAATGGGTGGGTGGTGATCAAACCATTTATTGGGTTGGCCAAAAAGTTCATTTGGGTTTTTCCATAAGATTTATGGGGGAGAGTGTTCAAGAGGCTTCCCTGCAAGGAGAAGACGGACTTGGGGAATTTCTCTGTGACTCTAATCTAGAGTGTAGGAGCTTTGGTAGATGTGAGTCTTGTTAGACTCAGGTTAGATTCTGGCTAGCTATGGAAGGCAGTCCATGGTAGTAGGTGAGATCATTTTAGGAATCACCTAAACCCTGGTCTGAGACTTGATTGTGCAACTTGTCATTTGAGCAACCTTGGATGAACTAACCAATTTCTCTGAATCTCACTTTTTTCTTTCCTAATGTAGGAAAAATTACCTCATTGGGTCTCTGCTATTCTGTGGTCTGCACTTTCTGCCTTATTCAGGATCTTTTTCTTCTCTTTCTCCACTATTCTGTTACTGTGGATATGTTGATACTCTTAGGAAGGCTGAGAAATATTTGATTGAACTGCATATGCTAACTCATGTAGGTGATCCATATGGGACATCATCACTGACTAGGAGACCAAGAAGATTATAAACTGACACATGAATATTTAGGGATCAGCCAGTTGGCAAACAATCTGAACAAAGGCTGGAGGACAAAAGCCCAATATAAGTGGACAGGAAGCCCAAAAGTCCAATTAAAGGGAGTGCAGGGGTTTCCCTGAAGACTAAAAGTACTGTGAATCCGTGTGTTCGACATGTGTCTATAACCCAGAAGATATATCAGGTAATAAAGATTAAAAATTTGTATCCAGTCAGAAAGTATGATTGTTCACTCTGATTGTGGGGTGACTAAATCAACACAATGTCATTATCACAGTGGTTTGCAAGCCATGTTCTAGAGTGAGACCACCGGGTGCAGATACCATCGTGGATACTTAGAACCTGCATGTAATTGGGAAATGACTTCCACCACCTGTCTCAGTTTTCTTATCTGTAAAATGTGGATAATTATAACACTTTCTCAAAGGGGTCTTCTGAGGATAAAATTAAATGACACATATCTTAGCCTAGTGCTTGGTTTAGCAAATGATCAATGGGTGCCTTTGTTATCTATTGTGATTATTACCTTCAACAACAACATGCAGATGCGTACACTAATATACTGGCATGTTGTACAGCAAATATCCTCTCACATTAGCCTCATCTTTGGAACAGAGCACACTTCCTTATTCCATTGACTTTGGCTCGACTGTGTTGTTTGCTTTGATTATAGTCATCTGAATGGCTTGATGTGAACAGAGTTTCAATCAGGGTGGCTCTTTTTCTAGACTTGCCTTGAGAAGAACATGCCCTAGGTAGTGCTGGTTCAGGAAGCCTATGGAGGCATGTAAAATGGATTTGAACCCAACCCAAAAACCTAAACTAAGTCCAGCCAGTTCATAGCCTAAATCATAGCTGCCCAAGCTGCTCCCCACACACTAGTTGAGGGGAAGAATGCTTATATTTTAAGCCACTGAGTTTTTAGTAGTTTCATTATACAGTATTATTATAACAATACCTGACTTGCCTTTTGCACAACGATACATCATTAGAAAAGCAAGCATCAGGTGTGCACTCCCCATTTACCTGAACAGCCTGAATCAGAGCCACAAGCCAAGGCCAGACTAGATGAGCCAAATTAACTGTTATCTGAGTTTGGGGGTGTTTCTTTATTGTTACAATAGACGACTGATACACCAACTCTATGCCAGGCATAGGAAAGAAAACAAGTCAGTTTTGCTGTGGTGTTTGCATGCTAGTGAATATTTATAAATAGTTCTAAATGCAGGCCAAATGCCCTTACTCCTGACCATAATGTTTTACACAAAATGATAGTTAACTTTTCCTTATCTTCCACCACATTGTGAAGCTAAATTGTAACCTCCTAACCCTGAGAAAAATTTAGCCCTAAACTATATTACAAGGGAAAGCTATAGAATCTCTCCCTTGAAGAATCTGAAACATAGCATAGCCAGATTTTTGGTTAGAATATGTGGATATCTGCCTGCCTGAGGGCAGGGGCATGGACCAGAAAACTGAGATTGCTCTGCTTTTATAGTTTTATTATTTTAATGATCTTACTTAGCCAATTTGAATTTCAAGCTAGCTAGGCACTTTCTAAATATTTTATGAAGGTAAAAGCTTTATTCTCCTTTTCATCCTGGTCTAAGTAAATGAGGTCGGCAGCTTAGAAGACTTTGTTCTTAAGAGTTTGAAAATGTAGTGAAAAGCTTGATGAAACAGCTAGTGCTGTGTACACAGTTTTATATAACTGTGCACTTTCATGCTCTAATCAATCAGTTATACCTGAATGATAATTTGATACACAGACACATTTGTCCTTATTTGGTTCTTTAGTTCCACTTTAGTACAATTCTTAAAGAACTTTGAAATATGAAAGCTCAAGCTGGAAATCAGAGTCATGATGTTTATTTTTGCACTGGTCGTCTACAACCTAGGACCTCTTTTCCTAAGGACTATTTTTGGAAGTACTAACGTTTCCCGCACTATCGAATCTATGCAAGATAGTTTACATATAGATAAAATTTTAATATAGAAGATCATTTTAGAAATTTTAAAGATAAATTTTAATAGTTAAAGATTGTATAGTCATCATTTCAAGTGAATTGAATAATCGTCTTTAAATTCTCTAAGGTTTTAGGTATTTTGAGGCTATAAAAAACTTAGGTTTCCTACAATACTGGATTAGAAAAGGTTTTGCAAATTAAAGTGTCTCTAATTACCATGAACCAAATGACAAGTCCTAAGGTTAATTCATAAATCTAAGTAAAAATAAGTGAGAATGGGAGAAGAATTACAGTGTGTCTCAACTAAAGGAATTCACATTCAAAATTTTTAAAACTGGTGTGCAAGGAATTTCTGTTTCCTAAGCTATAGGAAGCCACAAAGGGTGTTGCTCCTACCTCAACAATGAAAAAAAGCCTAGTAAACTTTTTTCCAAGTCATCACTTGGAAACCGTCATCAGACAACTGAGGCTGCAAAGCAACCTCAACGTAAATTCTAAAGTGGGCAAGCCCCTGTAAAGAGACATGGATGCTGTAGCACAGACCTGCGGTAGAACACAGGAAAAAGAGGCTCTGTCCCTAATCAGTTAAATTTTAACAAAGCCCCAAAGGCCAATCATGGACTAGATGTCAGTCAAAACTAGCTGGAGACCACAGATATGAGGGGAGCTCACACTCACTTGTGAGTGCTTATGGTAAGCTCCTTTCCATAAGCCTTTGTCAGGAGCTGAAGGGAAAGACGGAGGAGAGGGCAGGAAGTGAGTGAGAGCCTCTTTCAGTGGTGCAGCTTGTGGCTGCTGGAGGTTGACAGCAAGACATGCCTGCTTTTTCGAATTCTTTTCTCCTAAGAAGCAAAAGCTGCTATGATAGTAGGAATGCATCCTCTTTCCCATGGGCACAAAGCATCCCAGAGACATTTTCTCCCACTAAAGTTTGGGAGGTGAGAAGAAAACGTTTTTACCACTGGAGGGAGGGGCAAGAAACTGCCTTGGGTCTAAGATCCTATAATGACACAATGGAAAGGTCAGATACTACTTGGGGTGGGCTAGAAACTCCCACCCAAGACCAATCACAGACAAGGCAGCATTTGTCTGCCAAGGGTAAGAGAGGCAGGAAGATGGAGAAAGACCCCCCCACTAAGACTTAGGCATATAGGCAACCCTTAGACTTAGGTGGGCCTAGAACAATGAAAAACCCACACTCACAACATGAGCCTAGGACAAGGTACAAGCAACAGCAGACTACCTCTGGGGAAAGAAAAAGGGCATGGAGAGAGGTTCTCCTGGGGTGCAGGAATGAAGGGACAGCTGAAAAAGGAGAAAACCTTCCAACAACTGAGCCTCAGCTCTAACCACAGGGCAAAGGCAGTCAACTGCTAGAGGAATTTGAGGTCTGTGGTGCGCTGTTGGTAACCTTAGCAACAATGAAACCAAATGTCCTTCTTGACTAGATTGACTCAATCCCAGACACTGATGGCCTGATAAAAGAAGACACATGCCCATTTCCATGTAAAAATACAATTTACCTCAGTCCCTCCTGTTTTACACAAGACATCTGACATTCCAGAAATTACAGGACACATAAAAAAGGAAGGAAAAAACAACCCCCTGTCAAGTGAAAAGCAGTCAACAGAACCAGACTCAGAGATGACCCAGATGTTGGAATTATAAACAGGAACTTTGCAATAATTATGATTACTTTGCTAAAGGATCTAGTTGTAAAGTACACTAGTAAATGGAAGATTTAAGCAGAGGGATGGAAACTCTGACAGATAAAAGGAAATGCTAGCCTATCAGACATAAAAATCACAATTTTAGACACAAAAGATTCCTCTGATAGGCTCGTTAGTAGACTTGACACAGCCAAGCAAAGAAGCAGTGAACCTGAAGAAAAGTAAATAGAAACTGAAGCAGAAAGAATAAAATAATAATAATTTTAACAAGAATGAGCTTGGAGGTAAAATTTTCCCAAGAGCCTCCAGACCAGGACTCATCCTGACCACCATCTTGACTTCATTCTTGTAATAGCCTGAGCAGAAAACCCCATTCATCTTCCCTTTCCATAGCCCTCTTTACCAAGGCATTTATTATCTTCCTCTCAACCAGGATCTCCCAGTTAATACTCTAGTCAGACCAGAATCCCTCAATGTATAATATCTATTTTACATTTCTCCCTTCTTTTATCTGGACCTTCAGATATGGCATGAAAACAATACGTAATAAAAAATAATGTACAGGGGCTTCCCTGGTGACGCAGTAGTTAAGAATCTGCCTGCCAATGCAGGGGACACGGGTTCGAGCCCCGGTCTGGGAAGATCCCACATGCTGTGGAACAACTAAGCCCGTGAGCCACAACTACTGAGCCTGCGCTCTAGAGCCCGCAAGCCACAACTACTGAGCCCATGCACCACAACTACTGAAGCCCGTGCGCCTAGAGCCTGTGCTCGGCAACAAGAGAAGCCACCGCAATGAGAAACCCACGCACTGCAACGAAGAGTAGCCCCCGCTTGCCGCAACTAGAGAAAGCCCACGCATAGCAACAAAGACCCAACGCAGCCAAAAATAAATAAATAAAAATTAAAAAATAAATTAAAAAATAATAATGTACACTATTAAGAAATATTTTTAAAATAATCTTAATTTTGTTAGGTCTGTTAAATTTTTAAATGACAGTGATCATAGGGTAAAGACCCTTTTTTGGGAAGAGTGTTCAGAGAGGCTTCCTTCTTAAGATCTTAATAACATATCATATAAGAAGAAACCTAAGTATGTCAAATGCTGTGACTTCTTCTAATAGGCATGTGAGTACACATTTACACACACACCTCTAAGCCTTGTGGTCCCCGGTTGAATGCAGTTAGGCAAGATACCACGTTGCACAGAAGCCTTCATGGCTTTCCAATCTAAATTATACATTTTCTTCAAGGGATATAATTAGTCTTATTGAGGCCACATTCTTTATTTGGGGTGAAAATATTTTTTGCAATTACTTGAGGTTTAAATAAGTATGCTTTTATATATTAACTCAGTCAAAACTAGCATCTTTAAGCAGGCCTCCTCTTTAGCTGACACAAAATCTGACTGGTAAACACAGAAAATGATCATATCAGCCGGAATCCTTTGAACTATTTAATGAAAATCACAGGTTGGTGTTTTCGGAAGACTGGAAGGAATTCATTAAGTTTTCTCTCTACTTACGCTCTTGTGACTGCTGTTAGCATTGTCAAAGAGAGCAATCCTCAATGATTATTTATCACATTTCTGAGCAGTCAGAAGACAAGTAGAAACCTTTAAATATTTTGAAAATGGGTTAAAGCATTAGTGATAGAACCTGAAAGGAATCCCGTGTCTTTTTATGAATCTTTGAAGAAGTATCACTTAGCAATACTTTAAGACCAGTTTCTGTTCTTAAAACATGTAAAAGATATATATTTTTTTTGTCTCAGATATTGTGTCCATGTTAAATGTCTTGCTTTTACCCCTTTAGCTGTGATGATCATTTAACCAAAATAGTAATTTTCAAAAAGAAACATAAATGGTCTAACTTGATGAGATAAATATTTTAATTCGCATATATTCCTTTCTAGTTATTTTCCCAAAGCTTATATATAAACTTAGTTTTAATTATAGTAAGTGTATGATTTTGCTGTTTTTTATTACTTAATCCATTTTTCATACCTCCATGGCCATTATAATATTCACTCTAGTGACTTTTTTGTTTACTTTTTTCACCACTATGGATAACCATAAACATTTTGGAATTTTCAAATCTATTGAATTATTATATGAGAAGATGGGGGGGGGAGGAGTTAGCTTGGGGAGAGGAATAAATAGCTGCTTGGGTCATGTTGATTTTGAATTAGATATCCAGTGGGAAGTTCCAAGTGGGATATTAAATATTTAGGTCTGAAACTCAAGGGAAAAATTTGGGCTGGGGCATGAGAAAGAATGGGATTATTTACTAACCAGACTTAGAAAAGGTAGTAAGGTTGCTGTTCACAGAATGAAATAGAGTGCCTGAGGCATTGTAGAGTAGTGAGTGGTTAAGAATCCTGACTCTTAACTACCATCTCCATTCAAATTCTGGCTTTGCCACTTTCTCATGGTGAGCTATTTCCTAATCTATAAAGTTGTGGAAGTTGTAAATTGAAAGTTGTAACTATTCAATACCTTGTAGGATTGTTGTAAAAATTAACTGAAATAATCCTCTAAAGCCTATATTGTGAAGTCTGACTCATTATAACCCTTTAATATATTTCTCTCATTACTACTGTTGCTACTCCATGTACATGGACAGCTTAACATGGCTGAAGAATAAAACCCAAATGTGCTGACTCACCTGAACTTTAATTTCATGATCCCTAGCCTTAAATGAGCCCTTGGTGCCCATTATATTCAGCTAGTTCATTCACTGTGTCACTCTCTTAGATCACTATTTTATAAGTTAGAAAATGCATTTCATTTGCTGTTTGCACTGTGAGATAATGGGCCCGGATAATGAACTCCCTTGGTTATTTGTGGTTCCCTCCCCACATCTCTAGATGACTGTTTCCCAACAATTGTCTCAAAATCTAAAATCTCCACTCTTCCTGCCCCTTCTTTGCTTCTAGATGCCTGTACCTTGCTATCTCCAATTTCTCTCCTCTTGAACCCATTTCAATCTGGATTTTGCCTTCCCCACTCCGTTAAAATTGCTCTTGTAGAGCTCACCAGTGATTTCCACTTTGTTCAACTCAGTGAGCTTCTATTAGACCTTGTTTTATTTTAACTTTCAGCCTGGTTTGACATAGTTGTTGATATCTTGATTTCTAGACACAGTCTCTTTCAGTTCTTCTTTACTTAACTGATATTTCCTTTCCAGTCTCTTTCCATATTTTTTTCTTCATCATCTTGCTGACTTTTAAATATTGATATGCTCTTGGCTTAGCCCTCACACTTTTTATATTCTCTAGATATACTTGTTACTTTGGTAATTTTATAACATTCCATGATGTTAATACTATATATACTCTGAAGACTCCCAAATTTATATCTCTATTTACAGCTCTATTATGCATTTGTAATAAAAATTCATCAAATCACCATATACAGAGTTTTATGTAATAGCTAACTTTTGGTCAGATTTGCAGAGTGAACCCATTCTCTGATGACATAAGCATTTTTGTTCATGATCAGTCAGGAAGGTTAATTCTCTACTGCAAAGAAGTTTGGTTTATAATGGCTGAAAAGTTATCACTAAAATGTTCATTTTTCCAAACAAGATTCCCAATACATAATTAGAAATATTTATGCCTGGGAATAAAACTGACAAAAATGGCTATGAACTCCATTCATTTAAAGGTATAGTGCTGTTACTTATGCACTTCCTTCTCCACCACAATAATATTGTGCACCCCCAACACACACACACACACACACACACACACACACACACACACACACACACACACACAAGTACCTGCTGGGTCTATGAAACTGTGGGGAATAGGCAGACTAACAGAACACGTTTGTTTGTTTGCACTAATCCCAATTATGGTGGATGGTGGAGCTGGGATTCTCTTCTGGTTGTGACATAGTTCGGGAAGGTGATGGGGTCATGGTTCAGTCTTCAGGAATCCAACGTAAACTTATATGATCAGCTTATCCTGTGCCATCTCTGTCAGGCATACCATTTCCTCCTGCATCTTACGGTGCCAAAACCATCCCTGTCTACTTCTGTGTTTTTGCCATTTGACTAATTTTCACACTCCTGTCATCCCTTCCCTAGGACATCCTTCTCTTGTCTTTTCATCTTCTTTAAGGTGTGGATTGTGATCAATCTGGCCTGTGAAGATTTCCTAGCCTTGGACAGTCAAAGAATTTCTCTCTTTTCCCAGAAGAGTGTTGCACTAAGGTGCCCATAGCTCAGAATGTATTTCAAGTGAACTGAAAAACTTCCCCATATGATAGTGACTAAGACCACATTTTGTCTTCTGAATTCTTCACAGTAAATTTTTGACTAAATGATTGATTTACTAACTGAAGATGGAATCTAATATTTACAAGTTTATCCTGTTTTAGTGTTCTGAAACTACTGATTTTACTGGATGTTTTGTAACTAGCTTTTCAAAAAGGTATTTCCCTATCTTATTTTGAGTCTGCCAATTTCTTTTTATAACTTATTACTTATTTTCACACTTGGCATTACAACTCTAGATTTAGCAGAGGAAAATTTGATTCTTAAAGTATGTCTATAGTCATAATTTAGTCTAATAATTTATACATATAACTGATATTATTTAAGTGGGCTGATTAACATAAAGCTAATTCAATATGCACATAGACTATTATGCTATGGCAGAAAACTACTTGGACAGATTGTAATATACTAAAGTCCTAAAAGTGTCATCTCTGCCTAAAGTCAGCATTTTGAAATGATCTACAATTGTGGCTTCTGCAAGGATTTTCCAGAGGCATACTCTCAGATTTGCATATAATTTGTGTGTTTTCAGTGACATTGAAATCCAGCCTTAGGCACTGTCCTCCTTAAAGTTTTATCACTGCTCTTCCCAAAGTTATTTTTTTATTTCTTTTCTTTTTCAAATATATTCAAAATAAATGGTCTAAATACACTAAGCAGTGACTCTCAAGGTTATTAGATTACTATCTACACCAGTTGAGACACCATCAATAGCAGTGATTACTATCACATTGATTGAGAAGAGAGGGAGAGGGAGCAGAAGAGAGAGATTCTGAGACTCTTAAAAGCATGTAAAGTTAGAGTTAACTCTGGTCAGAGCATTCGGGGTCTATAATATCTAATTGCTTCTTCAGTTTCTTTGGTTCAATCTGTGAATATCTGGTAGTTTGACCTAATTAATGGAATATCAGTATGGATAGTTGGATATCAATTATAATCTTCCTATGGTTATATTGTGAGTTATACTGAAGTATAAAATCTTGGGCTCTGGTCCTTGGTTTTATCATTTGTACTCCCCTACACTCTTAATGTAGTGCCTGGATTGCACTTGATCACTATAGCTGAGTGTATGAATGAATAAGAGTCTCATTTGGAGGATGACTGATTTTGTGAATGAAGCAATATGGCATCCCAGAAGGAGTCTGCATTTTGGACTCAGAAATCCTAGGTTCAAATACCAACCCTGCCACTTAATAGCTATTGCATTAAGCAAATTATTTTAGTTTGAGGCTCATTGCATGTCTCATGCAAACTTTCCTGAGGGAGGAAAAAGTAGTTCTATATTGCCATCTATTTCTTCTTTGTTTGCATTCACTTGTCTGCTAACTACTATCCTGTTCTTCTGCAGGATAATGTAATATCTTCTGTAAGATGGGTCTGCTGTTTTCTCATGCCCCTAGGGAAAGATAAAGCTTCCATTTCACACTTATTAAACACTTTTGCCTTGGAAAGGTGTCATTATTCCAACTCCATCCCCATCACTAGATAGCTCAGTGAAAAGAAAAGCAATTGAAGTAAAAAATTTCAAAGAGAGTCTTGCAATGTGATTCAAACAATATTGGTTCTAGGAAGGGGAACAGATAAACTGTGCCTGGTAAATTATGCCCACCTAATCATTTTCTGGCTAAAATGAATGGCTTTCAGAACCAAAGTCTGTGCTTATTGAAGAAGAAGGAGAAGGAAGAGGAGAAGCAGGTGAAGAAGAAGAAAAAGAGGAAGTTTATTCTAGTGATACTCTTTTAAATAATTAGTTTGCCAAGCTGTAAAATTTGGAGCCCATTTTTTTTTTTTTAGTAATGGTCCAAAGTGTTTGAGGCAATGATTAAAACCGTGGCTGCACTAATGAAAGCAGGGCTGGAGGACTGGAGTGCTGAGAGACCTGTGAAAAGAGGAGAGAGGAGAAGGCCAAAATTGCTATTCTCCTCCTTTTTTTTTACTGGTCTTCTTTGCTTATATATGACATTTATTTTACATGACTCTGTTTATCTCAAAGATGGAAACTTTGAGGGTATTTGAGGCCCTAAGACTCCTATTCCCCAGGTGGCTCAAACTCAGGGACTGAACTGAAAAAAAAACCTGACCTGCTCTTCCTCAAGTTAGTTAACCCCTCTGGACTGTAAATGAAAACTCCAGCTCTGACAACCCTCCAACTGTGGGGATTAGTGACATGGAGCTGGCAAAGCCTCCTTTTGAACCCTTTGAAATTAACCTGTAGTTATAAGGTATTTGAAACTGACAGAAGTGCTATATTTTGCTCTAAGAATTTGAAGTACTTCCTGAAGCCAGAGATGGGACACATTTCGTATAGCAATCTGTTTGTGATTCAAATTCAGAGGTATGAATTTCTTTCTGATTCCTAATACATAATGTGCAGATGGGGGAGTATAAAGAGACGCTTAAGGTGTTTTTTCTTCCTTCCATAAAGCTATATTTGTTTACTATCGATGCTTCGATCATGTATTAATATTTAGTAAGATACCATTTCACTGGAGGAGGATAAAACATCCTTGTATGATATTTAACTTGGTAATTTCAAATGAAATGTAACTGAGCATGGCTGAGTAATTAACTGACCGCAGTGATCTAAAACTGTAGCTCAAGTCAAAATAAAAATGCTGGCCCCAGGCATTTATCCTTAGGCCTATGTTTTGGAAGAGAAAAATGCTTCCAAGGTTTCACGTGCTTCTCTTTCTTCTTAAAGTATTAAATGGGTTAGGCTTCAAAACTCATTTTATTTCCTTTCATCCTCCCTTCCCTCTGACCCTTCCTCGTTTTTTACATTTTGTCTCAGCTGACTAACTTCTAGGCCAGTCATGAACCAGGGCTGGCAAATCCTAACTTGATGCAAAGCTCCAAGGGTTGACAACATGATTGAGACCAGTGACTATTGCAGATATATCTTAAAAATCTATCATATATGTTGTGTAAATGGTATTTGATGACCTTCACTGAATATGAGTTACAATAGCATTTGGCTTAGTGAAGAAAATGGTAAATCTCCCCAGGACTGTGACATTTTCGTGAAGCAGCCTGGAAACAGCTACACATGCATAATGTCAAACCAGTCACCATTTACCTTTTATCTTCTTTATATTGCTCTTTTAAATTTAAGCTGATTCCTTTAAGCAGCCCTGTAAAAAGGGAAAGAAGCGTTACCTCATTTAATTTAGTGTGTTATCTGACATTTTCCAGTAGACAGAAACCCTAACATATTTGAGACTTAGGAGATAAGCAATGAAATTCCTCATGGCTAAGAACAGAAAATTGTGCCACATAAGTCTCATTTTCAATAAGTAAAAGATTTTATACCAAATTTAACCTCAATAATAAAAATATAAAAGAACATCCATATTTTTCATCTTTCTGGAAGGTTAAGTTTCATTGCTAAATGAAATGGAAATTTCTGGCATCACAGAAATGAATGAGAATAATGAGAATCACCCCATATGTTGTTGGATGCCATAAAATAAAGAAGACATTTTAGGGAAATTTCTACTCCTGTTGATTTTGGTGATGGTTCTGTTGGTAGCAATTAAGGAGGTAGCATCCATTGCCATTCATGGTTGCATTTCAGCACCAGATAGAAAGCTTTTGAAATTCTCTGTAGCTCAACGGAAGATAGGTTTTTGAAACGCCATAGATTTTAATGAATATCATCATACAAAATTCAAGCTTTTGTCTCTACATTAAAATTACATATAAGGATTAAAAGCAGTTGTTGCATTAAAAGCAGTTGTTGCAATAATTTTTTCATGAAACAGTGTAGAAAACATGAGTAGATGTGATAGTCATTGCTTAGTCTGAGACTGCAGATTTCATGTGAATGGAAACTATGCCCAGTGAGGCAACAATGGGAGCAGTGTAAGTCCAGTACAAGAGAATGGATACGCTTGTCCAGGAAAAATGGAGAAAAACATAGATTCTACTTACAAATATTTTAAGATAACTCTAAACCACTTAAAATGCAGGGGTTTCTTTGAAAACAAATGATCATCCTATTTGTTAGTGGAGTTCTGGAATCTACCAGAGTCAATGAGGGGGGAAAAAAGCACTAGGATAGTAGCCTTTGAGCTTTAGCAAAGAAGATTACTGATGTTAGAGAAGTTGTGTATTTGAAGGCTCTAGGCAAGTGTCAATACCACTTAATTGTTAAAATTTTGACAAAAGATTGATTTCTATGGTAATTTTAAAATTCATAACTTGTTCTTATTGTTGGCAATTTGAATATGATAAAAATGTTTTCCTTTTATTTGCCCTAAGAATTCCCATAAACTAATTAAAATGTCAAGAATAGTTACTCAAGAATATAACCCCTTTTATAAGGCTTTATTTTCCTTAAGATCTTCAGAAATTTGAATTTTTAGTCCTAAATGCTATAAGATAAGCTTCAAACCGACACATTCTATGATCCTGTTAGTGGCACATAATGTAAGAGAAAAAGAAAAACAGAAAACAGGGACATCTTTCTACTTGGTATAGAAACGTATTTGCTGCCATCCCATCATTAAATAGTTGTGGTATGTGCTGGTATGACACCTAGGGAGGCTCCCATTTTAGATGTTTGTTTAAGCTCTTGACATTTTCTGCCAAGGAATTGATATCACTAATTATATTTTTTTGGTAGGCATGTAGAGATATAATTGTTTCTTCCACTTAAATATAAAATATATGTATGTTAGAAAATGCATTCCTTTTAATGCTGTTGTTTACAGAAGGTAACTTTGAAATCTAAGTGTATTAGCTGTAAAGAGTTGGGCTTCTTTACACATCTCTATTGACTTTTACTTGACACCGGAAGTGGTGGGTGGTCTTTTGGTGTTTCTCTGTACAGTTTTTCTGCACATAAAATGAAGAGAACAGCTGCCACCCACTCGTTCCAAATTGGAATGATTCATAAGAATCACACATGTAAAGATCTTGCACAATGCAGGAAAGTGCTAGCTCAGCTGAAGCTATTATAGGAATGAAGGTTAATGCTCATGTGTATCTCCATAATAGCCACCTGCCCTGTTTGCATATGTATTAATTTCTCTATCACTTGATATCACTTCCTACCCTTGCAAGAAAAACCACACGTTTCCTGAAACATCTTTAAGGTAAAGATATTTTGTGAGTAGACTTTTTTATAATAAGAACTAGATAAGTATATAAATATTAACCCAGATCTTTAAAAGAAAGACTGCTCAGAGAAAATATTCATGACAGTTTTCCTTACTAAGAATTATGATATCATTGAAGAGTGAGACTTCTACATTTTCTAAGTACATGTTTCTGGGCATTTTGGTTTGTTTGTTTGTTTTTCAAGAGACACTATTGGATGTCTCTTTTTGCAGCACATAATTTGATTTTATTTTCAATAGTAGCGATTTTGAGCCAGAAGGAAATCACTATATCCTGGGGAATGGTTTGCAAATCCATTATCTCTATTGGTCTTTCTTAGTATAGAAACACATGGAATTGCCTTGGATCAATGGACATTTTTTTCCTATTGGCTTAAAAATCCTTGGCCAATTCTAATGAAGCCTGAGGGGATAGAGACCCAAGGAGAAGCCTGTACTTAATTAAAATATACCCAAAGGAAAGGCATACTTTCCTTGTTCAAGGAGTTTTCTGAAGGATGAGGATCCAACTTTGAAGATACAGCAAAAAAAATGACAGGAAGCAAGACAATGAATTGGCAACTATGACAATCAAAGGGATTGGATTTGTTTTTTGCCTCACGGCACCACCCATTTTTATTTTTAAAAAGTCATTTATATAAGCTAATATATTTTCAGTATAGAAAAATTGGAAAAAACACATAAAAAGGAAAGATGAAAATTAAGATTCCTCATAACCCCACTGAAGGATAATCACTCTTAATATTTTGGTGGTTATATTTCTAGTCTTTGATATTTGTGTCTATATTATACACATTCACAGAATTAATACAGTACATATGACTATATTTTCAATTTTTTATAATTGCTTCTTTATGACTTTACCTCTTGCTAGTTTTGTATTTTAGTATCTTGGTAAATATCAATTTTAATGGATGTATTTTTCTATATCATATGGATGAGACGGCGCCTCAACTTTGAAGAATACTTATTATCTCAAATCCTTGAACGCCAGCTTTCAGGCTGAACAAATATGGTTGTGAGCTTGGAGTGCTACCAAATTCTTTCAACCTCAACCATAATGAATATAGTCTTCTGCTGACATTGATATATTGTGTGTTTTTGGAAAAATCACTCAGAGGCCTCTGTTTCAGTTACCTCACCCATAAAACAAGGAATATGTTTCCCATTTGACATCATAGACGTATTTTGTGAGTAAAATGAGATGTAAGACATTCCGTAAAAAACTATAAAGGACCAGAAAAATGCAAAATAATTTTGTTTTTGATGCTGAGTTGTGATGAATTTAAATTGCCATGTGCCTCTTTCCCTGAGATATATCTAAGGTTTACGGTATAAACAGAGTATATGGATTATTTTGTTGTAACTGCTTGATCTAGCCAGCACCATGGATAGGTCCTTCAGGAGTCTGTGGTATTAAATTCAAAGGTAAATAGGAATTAAATCCAAAGGGATTATACATTCAGATTTCTTTTCAACTTTAGGTTAAGCCCATTTAGGGAAAATACCCAAACATATAAACATGAAAATCACAAATTTATAAACATGCAACTTACAGACTAGCAACTGCATGATATAAGGATGATTCTCCCCAGTACAAAATTAATACCTTGCATAAATTAAGATGTTATATCATTACTTTTAAATAATAACATATAATAGACACAGATATTGTGACAGATATTTTATTGCCTGCCCATGAGCCATTTATCCTTTTTCTTGTCAATTCTGTTTGTAGCAACAAGGTTTGCAGTCCCAAATGATGAATCATGATTTGCCTAAGTCAATAATGTTATTCTATTCCCCTGTGCTAGATATATACTTTTCTAGCTTCCTTTAGAGCTGAATTTTGGAAAGAAGAGCTACACCTTTGTTGACATTTTTAAGCCTATATCCAGGCTTTCTGTTGTTTTAAAAATTTAATGTTTTCTTTGTTTAATGCTTTGTTCATCTGGTATTGTGCTTTTTATTGTTGAAGAGATTAAGTTATATGCAATATAAATGCCATGGACTACATCTCAAAAGGAATTGTATCTTCTTTATTTTTAAATTCTCAGCACCTAAAATAATGTTTCCCACATGGTAGATACTAATAAATGTATGGTGAATAAAATCATACAAAATAAATTCAGAGACACATAGTTATGTGTATTTGAGGCCTAACAACATGTGGAGAAATTTATTTAAAGTATACTATAAACACTGTGAAGGTGGGGACTTTATTTTATTCACCAGTCTTTTCTCTGGGCATAATATTTGGCTATAGTAGGTCCTCATTAAATATATTTTAATTAATGAATTAAGTAATGAATAAAACATTATATAATTACCACAATAACCCTACAAAACATATCTGGTGAGTATTAATACATAAATACATACTCACTATTTACAACTGAAGAAACTGATGCTCAAAATGACTAAATTATTCACTCAAGTTCACATTGCTGGTAAATGTTAGAACAGGAGCTGAAATCCAGATCTTCCCATACTGTTGCTAATACTCTTTGCACATTGCCATAGTACCATCTTGTTCATTTAAAAGGATGATTGAATACATAAAAATTTGTTCTTTGGCCAAAGTGTTTCTATAAAACAAGGTATAGAAATTAAAATATTTTAACTTTAGGACTTTCAGGTACCACTTTCAGGCTTGTCAACTTCCAAAAACCATAACAATCTCTTCTCTTTGTTTTCTCTTTTGGAGTGATGAAATCCCACCCAGAATTCCCCAGTAAGCTTCCTCTCAAGTCTCATTGGCCAGGTTACCATCACATGCCTGTTTCTAAACTAATCTCTGACCATGGGAATGAGATTATTGTTTAGAGTGAAATGATGTTGGAGAACTGATCATAGTGACTAGTATTTAGGGGCAATGCATTATTATAACACCATGAGCTAATATCATATTATATAAGGTTACTTGGGGAAAGGCAAATATGTATGTCTTTCTCTTAAAAAAAACCCAAAAACCTATTGTGATGTTGGATACTGAGGCAAATTAAACAAACCTAACTATGAAAATAAAATAAAGAGTCTAACTTCATTTTTTTAATGTTTAACTTCTGATAGCTTTTAGAATTACCTCTCCCTTTTCCGTCTCTGCCCTGTGCCCTGAATCTGGGCAAGCTGTTAAGAAAGCCTGGGTGCTTTCTCCTTCGGTGCCAATGGGAAGTTCAAACCATGCACACCCCTGCCCACCAGCAGAAACCCTCATCTCGGCCCTACCCCGTTACCGTAATAAAAACCTACAGCCAGAAACCTTTCCCGGCTATCTTAAGCCACTTTTGGTCCATCTAGGGAGATATGCCCTTGTCTCCCTAGAAAGTCTTATTATGTAAATAATAAGTTTTCATACCATATTGGTGTGTGTGTGTGGTATCAGTGATAACATCCAATCTAAAAATTGGATGGGGATCTATCCTGTGTTTATAGAGTGATCACAATAGGAAGAATGATAGCTATCAGAGATTTATGTAATGTAAACACTTAAGGCTTAATTTTTCCTTTGCTGGCAAATAGATCAACCTTATTAATAAACTATTAACCTATTAATTATTTTGTGTGGTTTGAGTTGTACTCTGAAGTCCAAATTACCTGCTTCTCCACCCTACAACATTCTAAACCTACTGTGGTGATTAAAATTGCTCCTATAGTAACTCCTGAGTGTTAAGTTTTGGTCTCCACTTTCAATGCTTTTGCAGATCACTCCAGGATAGCCTATATTTTAAGACCCTACTGCCTCTTTCTTAGTGAGTTTTTCAAATATTTTTCACTTGATACAATAGGCCTAAGGTATGTATAGTTTCCTGTTTGATAGACTGGAAATGGTGTGAAAGACACATAAAGAGAAAGAAATGGAGGAGGAAAAAAGAGAGAGCAACTCTGACTTAAAATGAGAAACCCAAATGCTTTAGACACTCTGAAAAAGCAAGGGTCATAAGTGATCCTCAAACTAGATATACTGTTTAAGCTTCGTGGATACTAATCTTCTAAAATATCCTTTTACTTGTTTTGTTGCTATGTTCAAACAACTCTGATCTTTGTATTTTCTGCAACAATGAATCTAACCTCCTCCAACAGGCATTCAAGTTTCCCTTTTTCTGACCACTTTCTAAATTAAACACACTCACTTCTCAATATTTGTCAACTCCTTTACTCTACTGTAATTCTGTTTCTTTAGTCTTTAAATTCTCCAGCAATTGACTCATTTTATTCGTTCTGCTGGGAAAGCTTCCTCTTTTTACTTCAAACCACCTTAGTCTTATGCATTTTTCAAGACTCAGTCAAGCCATCCCTTCATTTAAAATTGATTGACTCCCTATTTTCCTAAAACCTTGTTCTCAGTGTTGGCAGTATAAAACAGTGGTACAGGCATAATGTCTGTCCTCAATGAGCTTAGTGTTTAATGAAAACAGAACCAAATTAACCAGCAAATATATGAGCATTGATTCCTTGAATCATAAATTGCTCTGGAAACACGTCAGAAGGGCACATCAGCGAGTCCTTAAATACTCCAGCCATCACGATCCTTTCAGTCTTCTCACACCTCCGTAACCCTTTCCTTGCACCACACAATTTAGCACTTTAATGAACATTCTTTTGTGTTTTTCAATGTTGTTTCAGAAATTGAAGGTGAAGAAACTTTTATTCACTAGACTTCTCCTGGGGAAGAAAGCTGCATTTCTTTCATGGAAATATTTTGATAAGGAACTTGGGGTAGAGGTTGAAATTTGATGACACACATGTCTGGCTGAATTGCTCTAAATGAGAAAATAAGAATTCATATTGTTCCTGAAAAAATCAGGAGCTGGGGGAGGGGGAGAAAAGAAGAGACAGAGACAACCGAGGAATCAATTAGAGACAGTGGGAATTCATACAGGGTGTGATGTTAACCTTCACTCTCACTCTTGAATCTTCAGCAATGTAGCTAGACCACCAAAATCTGTGATGAATACAAGTGCTGTGTGTGTATGTGTGTGTGTTAAAGAGAGAGAGGAGATATGCTTTTTTTCTGACATAGGTCAAAATAGAGCTAACATTTGGTAAATGAAGGAGTCTGATAGGAAACGTATTAGTGTTAGTACACTAACTAGGTTATAAGCTGTCTTAAGTCGGGGCTGTGATTCATTTTTCTGTACATCATGTGAAGCAAAGAAGTCATCTAATGTTTTATTTTCATTTTTAACAAGTTCTATAATTTCTGACAAATCAAAATTCATGTTTGGAGCTGCAGTTGGATGTGGTGGCAGGTAACAGAGACAGAAGGGGACGACATTTTTGGAAGTGAACGCATATCCATTAAATAACCAGCCAGCTATGAATGTTGCTTCTCACTGAGGGTTTCTACAGAATCAGTAACAGTTTTTCTGCCTTTCTGATATTCTGAGTGACGTTCAGCTCCAGACATGCCCAGTGTGATTAAACAACATGAGTAACAGCATGCCTCGGGAGAACAGTGCGCGGTGGTCTGTGCCGCGTGGCTGGAGGGATTGGCTCAGTGCCGCCTGTCAAATTGCATAACCTTCCGGACTGGAAAGGTCACAGCCATTTCCTGTGTGGATACAGCAAAGCTACTAAATGAATTCTTGACCAGAATATGTCCTTGGTCAATATACACCAGGGGAAAAAAGAACCCTGTGCTATAATGGGATTTACTTCCAAAGGCTTGGAGGGGAAATGGTTGATCAACTCTGACAAAATTGTAATTCAAAAGAGTGGCTGTTTTGCTACTCATCATATTAACAGTCACTGCTGATAGCTGTGTAATTGTATTCCAAATGACCTCCAAATCACAATTGGTTTTTTTTGGCACAGGGGCTTTCCATGACATTTCTCATTGAAACCTCATGGGTTTCAATCCCCTCACGTTGTCCAATTTCTATGATAACAAACATAATTCAAGCTTCAACTATGGTGGAATTATACCAGTCTGATTTCAGACTCTCTCTGAATTGGAGATTCCATGGTTGTCTACAAACTTTGGAATTAGTGTCTCTGGAGGCTCCAGCCTGGTATCTGCATTTATAAATACACCAGAGGTGATTTTAATGAGGGCTAGTCTCGGATCCTTGTTCCAAGCAGTAGCATGGTCCCTACCACCCCAAATTACTGAATTTCAAAATCTTGAGCAGGACCCTAAAATCTCCATTTTTAACAAGGATTCCTGGAGATTCTATAAACCATCCTTGAAATTAATCAAGTGAAATATGTAAAACATACCAAATTATTCCTATCTGTTTTACATAATAATGATCAAATAGCTTAATATTTTCATTGATGGTACTAGTTTTTTGACACTAGTTGGACAGAACCTCTGAGTCTCAGTTTCACACATTTAGACACAGTGCAAACCAAACAAAAAATGAGAGAAATTAAACTAACTGTAAAACTTCCTGTTTTACAAGCTCATCAGGGGAACTAGTAGAATATTTGCAAACAATGAGAAGCATAGATTGAGAAAAATTAAGAAATTAACTAGGATACTATTTGCTATACTTTAATAAGAAAAAATTAATAAACTATATCACTCTAAATAAAATGGTCATTAAGGCCCTTTTTATTCCAGGAAGTAACAGATCTTTCTCAGACGACAGATCATTCTAGCTCCACCTCAGTGAGGATCTGGGGAATAGCTGAGAAAACATCTCAACCTGTGAAATGTTACACAACACCCTCCAGAGGATCTCATGTTTTAGGGCTCTGATTCTAAAGAAGGTTTAGGAACGCTGTTGACATACTAGAAAATTCCATCAAATAACATTAGAAAACATGAGGAATATTAATTAGTCACTTAAGAGGAAGAGATACAAATTTTAAGAAATTCTTTATAGAGTCTGGAATTTTGTAATTGAAAAAGATTCAATAGTTCCTATGGGAGAAAGATGTCTATTGAGAGAAAGTAGAAATGGACAGTCATTTATTCAAATCTACTTCCCGGTAGCAGCACTTGAGCATGGGTTTTGTGGGGCAGCTGATGTTTATGTCTATCCTATTAGTTGTATGGTGACCAGTCATCTCAGTTTGCCTGGCATTAAGGGGTTCTGTGGGACACAGAACTATCAACTAAAACATGTCAAGTCTCAGGCAAACTGCACAGAGTTGTTCCCCCAACCAGAGTTGGTTGCCTCCACACCCTCCACCCCACATCCTGGGTAGAGAGTGACTGGCCTTGTCCCAATTTCCTCATCACAGGGATTGGTTCTGGCAGGGGCGTAATCTTCATAGGTTTAATGTGCGAAATCAAGGACTTTTGCCTGATAGTTTGAATAAGGGAAGCTCTCCTTTTCAGGATGGTCTTGTGTTCATATAAATATAAACCAGAACTGCAACAACCACCTTTACAAGGAGGATAGGATTCAACTGACACACGGAGGAGTGTAGACCTAAAAACAGAGGAACCAGAATCTTGGTGATAATGGAGCCCTCTGTGGCCAACATTGTCTAAAACCTCCCCCACCCCAGGACTATTTTATATAGTCCAATAAATTCTACCACCTTTTCCCCTTAAAATTTCATAATGCACATACAAAGTTTAAAGAGTATGGAATAAATTAACACCCAAGTTCTCTCCATGCAGCTTAAGAAATGGAATATTATTTATCCCTCTTTTTTTTTTTTTTTTTTCACACACACACACTGTATTTTATTTTTACAAGAGATAAATAGACTGACACCAAGCATTGTACGTGGATGACCACAACAAAAACAACAATGATTGCAATTACCAAACATGAAACACACTCATACTATGTCATAATATTGACATTCAGTCCAGTAATCCTCCACTGTAACAGCTCCTTTACTTTGCAGTGAAAATTGATTTGCATATTCTTTGCCTCTGAGTCCTTGTGGGATTTTTTTTTTTTTAATTCAGACAGAAAGTCACAAAAATTATACTCATCCTCATCAGTTCACTCAGTCCCATGTAATTAATTGTTTTTTTCCATCTTGATCTTTTGTTAGCACTTTTATGAGTTCATCAGTTTTTCATCAGAGTTCTGAAAATGCTTATTCATTCAGTTCAGCAGTACAGTCAGTTACCAGAAACCTGTACTTGTCAGAGTCTTTTCCATGAATTTCTTGAAGATGAAACCCTTTTATAGGAACATATTTGCAAAATCATCAGAGTACACCCAGAACTGTCTGTAAATGACAAAAGACTTAAAAATGACCACGGTAAAAGATTTGATGAAAGTTCATAATAATGCAGTTGACAAGAAAATTAGTTATTTCTGAGATATACATTTTAAAGTAATAACTAGGATTATTACTTATAACATTATACCAGAACATATAAGATTTTTAGAAATTTCATGTAATGTCTGAAACATTTATATTAACATATTTCCATACATATTTCCATACAAATACAAATATAAGATTTTTAGAAATTTCATGTAATGTCTGAAACATTTATATTAACATATTTCCATACATATTTCCATACAAATACAAATATAAGATTTTTAGGAATTTCATGTAATGTCTGAAACATTTATATTAACATATTTCCATACAAATAACCCAATGAAAGTTTAGTATTAGTTGTTTTGTTTGTTTTTTTATACTGCAGGTTCTTATTAGGCATCAATTTTATACATATCAGTGTATACATGTCAATCCCAATCGCCCAATTCAGCACACCATCATCCCCACCTCACCGCAGTTTTCCCCCCTTGGTGTCCATATGTCCATTCTCTACATCTGTGTCTCAACTTCTGCCCTGCAAACCAGCTCATCTGTACCATTTTTCTAGGTTCCACATACATGCATTAATATATGATATTTGTTTTTCTCTTTCTGACTTACTTCACTCTGTATGACAGTCTCTAGATCCATCCACGTCTCAACAAATGACTCAATTTCGTTCCTTTTTATGGCTGAGTAATATTCCATTGTATATATGTACCACAACTTCTTTATCCATTCGTCTGTTGAGGGGCATTTAGGTTGCTTCCATGACCTGGCTATTGTAAATAGTGCTGCAATGAACATTCGGGTGCATGTGTCTTTTTGAATTACGGTTTTCTCTGGGTATATGCCCAGTAGTGGGATTGCTGGGTCATATGGTAATTCTATTTTTAGTTTTTTAAGGAACCTCCATATTGTTCTCCAGAGTGGCTGTATCAATTTACATTCCCACCAACAGTGCAAGAGGGTTCCCTTTTCTCCACACCCTCTCCAGCATTTGTTGTTTGTAGATTTTCTGATGATCCTCATTCTAACAGGAGTGAGGTGATACCTCATTGTAGTTTTGATTTGCATTTCTCTAATAATTAGTGAGGTTGAGCAGCTTTTCATGTGCTTCGTGGCCGTCTGTATGTCTTCTTTGGAGAAATGTCTATTTAGGTCTTCTGCCCATTTTTGGATTGGGGTGTTTGTTTCTTTGATATTGAGCTGAATGAGCTGTTTATATATTTTGGAGATTAATCCTTTGTCCGTTGATTCATTTGCAAATATTTTCTCCCATTCTGAGGGTTGTCTTTTCGTCTTGTTTATGGTCTCCTTTGCTGTGCAAAAGCTTTGAAGTTTCATTAGGTCCCACTTGTTTATTTTTGTTTTTATTTCCATTACTCTAGGAGGTGGATCAAAAAAGATCTTGCTGTGATTTATGTCAAAGAGTGTTCTTCCTATGTTTTCCTCTAAGAGTTTTATAGTGTCCAGTCTTACATTTAGGTCTCTAATCCATTTTGAGTTTATTTTTGTGTATGGTGTTAGGGAGTATTCTAATTTCATTCTTTTACATGTAGCTGTCCAGTTTTCCCAGCACCACTTATTGAAGAGACTGTCTTTTCTCCATTGTATATCTTTGCCTCCTTTGTCATAGATTAGTAGACCATAGGTGCGTGGGTTAATCTCTGGGCTTTCTATCTTGTTCCATTGATCTATGTTTCTGTTTTTGTGCCAGTACCATATTGTCTTGATTACTGTAGCTTTGTAGTATAGTCTGAAGTCAGGGAGTCTGATTCCTCCAGCTCCATTTTTTTGCCTCAAGACTGCTTTGGCTATTCGGGGTCTTTTGTGTCTCCATACAAATTTTAAGATGATTTGTTCTAGCTCCGTAAAAAATGCCATTGGTAATTTGATAGGGATTGCATTGAATCTGTAGATTGCTTTGGGTAGTATACTCATTTTCACAATGTTGATTCTTCCAATCCAAGAACATGGTATGTCTCTCCATCTGTTGGTATCATCTTTAATTTCTTTCATCAGTGTCTTATAGTTTTCTGCATACAGTTCTTTTGTCTCCCTAGGTAGGTTTATTCCTAGGTATTTTATTCTTTTTGTTGCAATGGTAAATGGGAGTGTTTCCATAATTTCTCTTTCAGATTTTTCATCATTAGTGTATAGGAATGCAAGAGATTTCTGTGCATTAATTTTGTATCCTGCAACTTTACCATATTCATTAATTAGCTCTAGCAGTTTTCTGGTGACAGTTTTAGGATTCTCTATGTATAGTATCATGTCATCCGCAAACAGTGACAGTTTTACTTCCTCTTTTCCAATTTGTATTCCTTTTATTTCTTTTTCTTCTCTGATTGCCATGGCTAGGACTTCCAGAACTATGTTGAGTAATAGTGGTGAGAGTGGACATCCTTGTCTCGTTCCTGATCTTAGAGGAAATGCTTTCAGTTTTTCACCATTGAGAATGATGTTTGCTGTGGGTTTGTCATATATGGCCTTTATTATGTTGAGGTAGGTTCCCTCTATGCCCACTTTCTGGAGAGTTTTTATCATAAATGGGTGTTGAATTTTGTCAAAAGCTTTTTCTGCATCTATTGAGATGATCATATGGTTTTTATTCTTCAATTTGTTAATATGGTGTATCACATTGATTGATTTGCATGTATTGAAGAATCCTTGCATCCCTGGGATAAATCCCACTTGATCGTGGTGTATGATCCTTTTAATGTGTTGTTGGATTCTGTTTGCTAGTATTTTGTTGAGGATTTTTGCATCTATATTCATCAGTGATATTGGTCTGTAATTTTCTTTTTTTGTAGTGTCTTTCTCTGGTTTTGGTATCAGGGTGATGGTGGCCTCATAGAATGAGTTTGGGAGTGTTCCTTCCTCTGTAATTTTTTGGAAGAGTTTGAGAAGGATGGGTGTTAGCTCTCCTCTAAATGTTTGATAGAATTCACCTGTGAAGCCATCTGGTCCTGGACTTTTGTTTGTTGGAAGATTTTTAATCACAGTTTCAATTTCGTTTCTTGTGATTGGTCTGTTCATATTTTCTGTTTCTTCCTGATTCAGTCTTGGAAGGTTATACCTTTCTAAGAATTTGTCCATTTCTTCCAGGTTGTCCATTTTATTGGCATAGAGTTGCTTGTAGTAGTCTCTTAGGATACCTTGTATTTCTGCCGTGTCTGTTGTAACTTCTCCTTTTTCATTTCTGATTTTATTGATTTGAGTCCTCTCCCTCTTTTTCTTGATGAGTCTGGCTAATGGCTTATCAATTTTGTTTATCTTCTCAAAGAACCAACTTTTAGTTTTATTGATCTTTGCTATTGTTTTCTTTGTTTCTATCTCATTTATTTCTGCTCTGATCTTTATGATTTCTTTCCTTCTGCTAACTTTGAGTTTTGTTTGTTCTTCTTTCTCTAGTTTCTTTAGGTGTAAGGTTAGATTGTTTACTTGAGATTTTTCTTGTTTCTTTAGGTAGGCTTGTATAGCTATAAACTTCCCTCTTAGAACCGCTTTTGCTGCATCCCATAGGTTTTGGGTCGTCGTGTTTTCATTGTCATTTGTCTCTAGGTATTTTTTGATTTCCTCTTTGATTTCTTCAGTGATCTCTTGGTTATTTAGTAACGTATTGTTTAGCCTCCATGTGTTTGTCTTTTTTACGTTTTTTTCCCTGTAATTCATTTCTAATCTCATAGCGTTGTGGTCAGAAAAGATGCTTGATATGATTTCAATTTTCTTAAATTTACTGAGGCTTGATTTGTGACCCAAGATGTGATCTATCCTGGAGAATGTTCCGTGCGCACTTGAGAAGAACGTGTAATCTGCTGTTTTTGGATGGAATGTCCTATATATATCAATTAAATCTATCTGGTCTATTGTGTCATTTAAAGCTTCTGTTTCCTTATTTATTTTCATTTTGGAAGATCTGTCCATTGGTGTAAGTGAGGTGTTAAAGTCCCCCACTATTATTGTGTTACTGTCGATTTCCTCTTTTATAGCTGTTAGCAGTTGCCTTATGTATTGAGGTGCTCCTATGTTGGGTGCATATATATTTATAATTGTTATATCTTCTTCTTGGATTGATCCCTGGATTATTATGTAGTGTCCTTCCTTGTCTCTTGTAACATTCTTTATTTTAAAGTCTATTTTATCTGATATGAGTATAGCTACTCCAGCTTTCTTTTGATTTCCATTTGCATGGAATATCTTTTTCCATCCCCTAACTTTCAGTCTGTATGTGTCCCTAGGTCTAAAGTGGGTCTCTTGTAGACAGCATATATATGGGTCCTGTTTTTGTATCCATTCAGCCAGTCTATGTCTTTTGGTTGGGGCGTTTAATCCATTCACGTTTAAGGTAATTATCGATATGTATGTTCCTATGACCATTTTCTTAATTGTTTTGGGTTTGTTTTTGTAGGTCCTTTTCTTCTCTTGTGTTTCCCACTTAGAGAAGTTCCTTTAGCATTTGTTGTAGAGCTGGTTTGGTGGTGCTGAATTCTCTTAGCTTTTGCTTGTCTGTAAAGCTTTTGATTTCTCCATCAAATCTAAATGAGATCCTTGCCGGGTAGAGTAATCTTGGTTGTAGGTTCTTCCCTTTCATCACTTTAAGTATATCATGCCACTCCCTTCTGGCTTGCAGAGTTTCTGCTGAGAAATCAGCTGTTAACCTTATGGGAGTTCCCTTGTATGTTATTTGTCGTTTTTCCCTTGCTGCTTTCAATAATTTTTCTTTGTCTTTAATTTTTGCCACTTTGATTACTATGTGTCTCGGCGTGTTTCTCCTTGGGTTTATTCTGTATGGGACTCTCTGCGCTTCCTGGACTTGGGTGGCTATCTCCTTTCCCATGTTAGGGAAGTTTTCGACTATAATCTCTTCAAATATTTTCTCTGATCCTTTCTCTCTCTCTTCTCCTTCTGGGACCCCTATAATGCGAATGTTGTTGCGTTTAATGTTGTCCCAGAGGTCTCTTAGGCTGTCTTCATTTCTTTTCATTCTTTTTTCTTTAGTCTGTTCCGCAGCAGTGAATTCCACCATTCTGTCTTCCAGGTCACTTATCCGTCCTTCTGCCTCAGTTATTCTGCTATTGATTCCTTCTAGTGTAGTTTTCATTTCAGTTATTGTATTGGTCATCTCTGTTTGTTTGTTCTTTAATTCTTCTAGGTCTTTGTTAATCATTTCTTGCATCTTCTCAATCTTTGCCTCCATTCTTATTCCGAGGTCCTGGATCATCTTCACTATCATTATTCTGAATTCTTTCTCTGGAAGTTTGCCTATCTCCACTTCATTTAGTTGTTTTTCTGGGGTTTTTTCTTGTTCCTTCATCTGGTATATAGCCCTCTGCCTTTTCATCTTCTCTATCTTTCTGTAACTGTGGTTTTTGGTCCGCAGGCTGCAGGATTGTAGTTTTTCTTGCTTCTGCTCTCTGCCCTCTGGTGGTTGAGGCTATCTAAGAGGCTTGATGGGAGGCTCTGGTGGTGGGTAGAGCTGACTGTTGCTGTGGCGGTCAGAGCTCAGTAAAACCTTAATCCACTTGACTGTTGATGGGTGGGGCTGGGTTCCCTCCCTGTTGCTGTGGCGGTCAGAGCTCAGTAAAACCTTAATCCACTTAACTGTTGATGGGTGGGGCTGGGTTCCCTCCCTGTTGGTTGTTTTGCCTGAGGCAACCCAACACTGGAGCCTACCCGTGCTCTTTGGTGGGGTTAATGGCAGACTCTGGGAGGGCTCACGGCAAGGAGAACTTCCCAGAACCTCGGCTGCCAGTGTCCTTATCCCCCCGGTGAAACAGAGCCACCACTCGCCTCTGCAGGAGACCCCCCAACACCAGCAGGTAGGTCTGGTTCAGTCTCCCCCAGGGTCACTGCTCCTTCCCCTGGGTCCCGATGCACACATTACTTTGTGTGTGCCCTCCAAGAGTGGGGTCTCTGTTTCCCCCAGTCCTGTCAAAGTCCTGCAATCAATTCCCACTAGGCTTCAAAGTCTGATTCTCTAGGAATTCCTTCTCCCGTAGCCGGACCCCCAGGTTGGGAAGCCTGACGTGGGGCTCAGAACCTTCACTCCAGTGGGTGGACTTCTGTGGTATAAATGTTCGCCAGTCTGTGAGTCACCCACCCAGCAGTTATGGGATTTGATTTTACTCTGATTGCGCCCCTCCTACCGTCTCACTGTGGCTTCTCCTCTGTCCTTGGATGTGGGGTATCCTCCTTGGTGAAGTCCAGGTTCTTCCTGTCAATGATTGTCCAGCAGCCAGTTTTGATTCTGGTGCTCTCGCAAGAGGGACTGAGAGCACGTCCTTCTACTCCGCCATCTTGGTTAATCCGCCCGGGGTTAATTTTTGAATCTATTTATCCCTCTTTAATCACTGTGTTCTCCTCCCAATTACTTTGCTATCCCATTCTCCAGAAGTGACTATACTTCTGATTATTGTGTTATCATTCCCATGCCTTTCTTTATGGTTATATCACATATGTATTCATTCATAAGCCATTAATATTTTAGTTTTACCTATTTTGCCCTTTATAAAATAGAATCGTGTGGCGGTATTCTTATGTAAACTGCTTTGGGAGATTCATTTACGTTACAGCATGCAGTTGTAGTTTATTTGCCTATTAAATGCCTTTTTTCTTTTATCTTTTTTTTTTAGTTCCTACTTTTCTGTGTACTTATGCTTTAAATGTATCTGAGGTAAACAGCAGTGTCTGAATTTTTGTTTCCTATTTTTAATAGACTTTGTTTTCAAAGCATTTTTGGTTTACAGCATAATTGGGTAAAAAGTGCAGAAGGTTTCCAAATACCCCTTGCCCCCATACACATAACTAATTTTCTCACTATCGACATTACACCACAGTGGTACTTTGGTGTTGTATAGTCTATGAGTTTTGACAAATGTATAATGCCATATATCCACCATTGTAGTGTGATACAGAATAGTTTCACTGTCCTAAAAGTCCTCTGTGCTTTGCCAGTTCATCCCTTCCTCCCCTTGCCCTCAGCCCCTGGCAACCAATAATCTTGTCTCCATAGTTTTGCCTTTTCCAGAATGTCATATAACTGGAATCATACAGAGTTTTCAGATTGGCTTCCTTTCACTTAGTGATATGCATTTAAGTTTCCTACATGTCTTTTCATGGCTTGATAGCTCATTTCTTTGTAGCATTGAATAATATTCCATTGCCTAGATATATCACAGTTTATCCACTGAAGGATATTCATCTACTAAAGGACATCTTAATTGCTTCCGAGTTATGACAGTTATGAATAAAGCTGCTACAAACATCTGTATGCAGGTATTTTTGTGGTCATAAGTTTTTAACTCCTGTGGGTAAATACCAAGGAGTACATTTGCTGGATTGTATGGTAATGGTATGTTTAGTTTTTCAGGAAACCGCCAAAGTATCTTCCAGCATGGCTGTACCATTTTGCATTTCCACCAGCAATGAATGGGAGTTCTTATTGCTCTATGTCCTCAGGAGCATTTGGTGTTGCCAGTGTTCCAGATTTTGGCCATTCTAATAGGTGTGTGGTGGTATCTCCTTGTTTTAATTTGCATTTCCCTGGTGACATATGATGTGAAATATCTTTACATATGCCTATTTTTCACCTGCATATCTTCTTTGGTGAGGTGTCCAGGTCTTTTGCCAATTTATTTCTTCCAGTTTTATTGTGATATAATTGACATACAGCACGGTATAAGTTTAAGGTGTACATCATAATGATTTGACTTACATACATCAGTAAATGATTATTATAGTAAGTTTAGTGAACATCCATCATCTCATGTGAATACAAATTAAAGAAATAGAAAAGCAGTTTTTTCCTTGTATGATAACTCTTAGGAATTACTCTCTTAACATAAACTTTCATATATAATATACAGCAGTGTTAACTGTATTTACTATGTTCTACTTTATATTCTTAGTACTTACTTATCTTATAAATGGAAGTTTGTACCTTTTGACTGCCTTATCCCTATTCCCCCTCCCACCCCCACCTCTGATAACCACAAGTTTGATCTCTTTTTCTATAAGTCTGTTAGTTTGTTTTTGAAGTACAATTAACCTACCACACTATGCTAATTCCTGATACTCAACACAGGGATTCTGTATTTCTCTACATTTCAAAATGATCACCACAATAACCTCTTTTTAAATTGCATTGTTCATTTTCTTATTACTGAGTTTTAAGAGTTCTTTGTATATTTTGAACAGCAGTCCTTTATCAGCTGTTCCTTTTGCAAATATTTTCTCCCAGGCTGTGGTTTGTCTTCTCACTCTCTTGACATTGTCTTTCACAGAGCAGAGGTTTTAATTTTAATAAAGTCCAGTTTAGCAATTATTTCTTTCATGGATCATGCCTTTGGTGTTATATCTAAAAACTCATTGCCATATCTAAGGTCATCTAGATTTTCTCCTATTATATTTTCTAGGAGTTTCATAGTTTTACATTTTACATTTAGTCAGTGATCATTTTGAATTATTTTTTGTGAAGGGCATAAGGTCTGTGTCTTGATTTTTTTTTTGTTTTGTATGTAGATGTCCATTTGTCCCAGTATAATTTGTTGAAAAGCTATCTATTTTTCATGGCAATGCCCTTGATCCTTTGTCAAAAAAACATTTGAGTATATTTATAGGGGTCTCTTTCTGGGCTCTCTATTCCTCCATTGATTTATTTGTCTATTCTTTCTCCGGTATCACACTGTCTTGATTACTATAGCTTTAAACTAAGTCTTGAAGTCAAGTGATGTGAGTTCACCAACTTTGTTCTTCTCATTCAATATTGAATTGATTATTCTGAGCCTTTACATCCATATAAACATCAATCAGTTTATAAACATCCAGTATTTGTTTTTACTATTATAATAGTCCTTGTCTTTTATCTGGAAATTTTAGTCTGTTTATTGCACTTTGATTAATAATATATTTGTATTTTACTACTATAATATTTTGTAGACACTTTAGTTTACATTTAGTTTTTTAAAAATCCATCTAGGTCCTAAACTTAAACAATTGGAAAGGATGTGATTTATGGTATATTGTAAAATTTTGTATTTAAAATGAAACCAATTAGCACATATCATTCCTTGATATATTTCCAATGGTGTATTACTACAATAGCAATTTGCTACTAACTATAAACGACTTAAAAAGAACAAATTATCTTCTTTGCTATAATAAATTTTACATTGCTCCCTTTAATCATAAGTTTGTATTTTCACTCTACTTCAGTAGAATTTTATACAAATGTAATATAATTTTATGCTTGAAAGTATTTTAGTAATCACCCTATCATTCTTCTCTACAAATAAAACTGTGTATATAATTGAAATTTTTAATTTCTTTCCTATTACCACATGGATTTGTGTGCTAATTTTTCTTCTCAATTGATTTCTCATTCCAAATATAATTAACATAAAAACATCAAGGCAGAGGGCAGACAGCAGAAACAAGAAAAACTACAATCCTGCAGCCTGTGGAAAGAAAACCACATTCACAGAAAGATAGATAAAATGAAAAGACAGAGGACTATGTACCAGATGAAAGAACAAGATAAAACCCCAGAAAAACACCTAAATGAAGTGAAGGTAGGCAACCTTCCAAAAAAAGAATTTAAAATAATGATAGTGAAGATGATCCAGGACCTTGGAAAAAGATGGAGGCAAAGATCGAGAAGATGCAAGAAATGTTTAACAAAGACCTAGGAGATTTAAAGAACAAACACCTAGAAGAATTAAAGAACAATCAGAGATGAACAATACAATGATTGAAATGAAAAATACACTACAAGGAATCAATAGCACAATAACTGAGGCAGAAGAACGGATAAGTGACCTGGAGGACAGAATGGTGGAATTCACTGCTGTGGAACCGAATAAAGAAAAAAGAATGAAAAAAAGTGAAGACAGCCTAAGAGACCTCTGGGACAACATTAAATGCACCAACATTCGCATTATAGGGGTCCCAGAAGGAGAAGAGAAAGGACCCGAGAAAATATTTAAAGAGATTATAGTTGAAAACTTCTCTAACATGGGAATGGAAATAGCCACTCAAGTCCAGGAAGTGCAGAGAGTTCCAGGCAGGATAAACCCAAGGAGAAGCATGCCAAGACACATAGTAATCAAATTGACAAAAATTAAGGACAAAGAAAAATTATTAAAAACAACAAATAACATACAAGGGAACTCCCATAAGGTTAACATCTGATTTCTCAGCAGAAATTCTACAAGGGAGTGGCACGATATATTTCAAGTGATTAAAGGGAAGAATCTACAACCAAAATTATTCTACCCGGCAAGGATCTCATTCAGATTCAGCAGAGAAATCAAAAGCTTAAAAGACAAGCAAAAGCTAAGAGAATTCAGCACCACCAAACCATCTCTACAACAAATGCTAATGGAACTTCTCTAAGTGGGAAACACAAGAGAAGAAAAGGACCTACAAAACAAACCCAAAACAATTAAGAAAATGGTAATAGGAACAGGCATATTGATAATTACCTTAAATGTGAATGGATTAAATGCTCCAACAAAAATACACAGGCTTGCTGAATGGATACAAAAATAAGACCCATGTATATGCTGTCTACAAGAGACCCACTTCAGACCTAGGGACATATACAGACTGAAAGTGAAGGGATGGAAAAAGATATTCCATGCAAATGGAAATCAAAACAAAGCTGTAGTACCAATACTCAAATCAGATAAAATAGACTTTAAAATAAAGACTCTTTCAAGAGACAAGGAAGGACACTACATAATGATCAAGGGATCAATCCAAGAAGAAGATATAACAATTATAAATATATATGCTTTATAATTTATATATATATATATGCTTTAAAATTTATATATATAAATATACATAGGAGCACCTCAATACATAAAGCAAATGCTAACAGCTATAAAAGAGGAAATTGACAGTAACACAATAATAGTGGGGGACTTTAACACCTCACTTACACCAATGGACAGATCATTCAGACAGAAAATTAGTAAGGAAACAGAAGCTTTAAATGACACAATAGACCAGATAGATTTCATTGATATTTTCAGGACATTTCATCCGAAAGCAGAAGAATACACTTTCTTCTCAAGTGCACATGGAACATTCTCCAAGATAGATCACATCTTGGGACACAAATTAAGCCTCGGTGAATTTAAGAAAATGGAAATTGTTTCAAGCATCCTTTTAAACCACAACTCTATGAGATTAGAAATCAATTACAGGGGGAAAAAACGTAAAAACACAAACACATGGAGGTTAAACAATACGTTACTAAATAACCGAGAGATCACTGAAGAAATCAGAGGAAATAAAAAAATACCTAGACATAAATGACAGTGAAAACACGACAATCCAAAACTTATGGGATGCAGCAAAAGCATTTCTAAGAGGGAAGTTTATAGCAATACAAGCCTACCTCAAGAAATAACAAAAATCTCAAATAAACAATCTAACCTTACACCTAAAAGAACTAGAGAAAGAAGAACAAACAAACCCAAAGTTAGCAGAAGGAAAGAAATCATAAAGATCAGAGCAGAAATAAATGAAATAGAAACAAAGAAAACAATAGCAAAGATCAATAAAACTAAAACCTGGTTCTTTGAGAAGATAAACAAAATTCATAAACCATTAGCCAGACTCATCAGGAAAAAGAGGGAGAGGATTCAAATCATTAAAATTAGAACTGAAAAAGGAGAAGTTACAACAGACATCGCAGAAATACAACGCATCCTAAGAGACTACTACAAGCAACTCTATGCCAATAAAATGGACACTGGAAGAAATGGACAAATTCTTAGAAGATATAACCTTCCAAAACTGAACCAGGAAGAAATAGAAAATATGAACAGACCAATCACAAGTCATGAAATTGAAACTGTGATTAAAAATCTTCCAACAAACAAAAGTCCAGGACCAGATGGCTTCACAGGTGAATTCTATCAAACAATTAGAGAAGAGCTAACACCCATCCTTCTCAAACTCCTCCAAAAAAACTGCAGAGGAAGGAACACTCCCCAACTCATTCTACAAGGCCACCATCACCCTAATACCAAAACCAGACAAAGATATTACAAAAAAAGAAAATTACAGACCAATATCACTGATGAATATAGATGCAAAACTCCTCAACAAAATACTAGCAAACAAAATCCAACAACACATTAAGAGGAATATACACCACGATCAAGTGGGATTTATCCCAGGGATGCAAGGATTCTTCAATATAGGCAAATCAATCAATGTGATACACCATATTAACAAATTGAAGAATAAAAACCATATGATCATCTCAATAGGTGCAAAAAAAGCTTCTGACAAAATTCAACACCGATTTATGATAAAAACTCCCCAGAAAGTGGGCATAGAGGGAACCTACCTCAACATAATAAAGGTCATCTATGACAAACCCACAGCAAACATCATTCTCAATGGTGAAAAACTGAAAGCATTTCCTCTAAGATCAGGAACAAGACAAGGATGTCCACTCTTGCCACTCTTATTCATCATAGTTTTGGAAGTCCTAGCCATGGCAATCAGAGAAGAAAAAGAAATAAAAGGAACACATATTGGAAAGAAGAAGTAAAATTGTCATTGTTTGCAGATGACACGATACTATACATAGAGAATCCTAAAGATGCCACCAGAAAACTACTAGAGCTAATCAATGAATTTGGTAAAGTTACAGGATACAAAATTAATGCACAGAAATCTCTTGCATTCCTATACACTAACAACAAACGATCAGAAAGAGAAATTAAGGAAACAATCCTATTCACCATTGAAACAAATAGAATAAAATACCTAGGAATAAACCTACCTAAGGAGGTAAAAGACCTGTACTCAGAAAACTATAAGACACTGATGAAAGAAATCAAAGATAACACAAACAGATGGAGAGATACACCATGTTCTTGGATTGGAAGAATCAATATTGTGAAAATGACTATACTACCCAAAGCAATCTACAGATTCAGTGCAATCCCTATCAAACTACCAATGGCATTTTTTGCAGAACTAGAACAAAATATATTAAAATTTGTGTGGAGACACACAAGACCCCGAATAGCCAAAGCAATCTTGAGGGAAGAAATCGGAGGTGGAGGAATCAGACTCCCTGACTTCAGACTATACTACAAAGCTACACTAATCAAGACAATATGGTACTGGCACAAAAACAGAAACATAGATCAATGGAAAAAGATAGAAAGCCCAGAGATAAAACCAAGCACCTATGGTCAACAAATCTATGACAAAGGAGCCAAGGATATACAATGGAGAAAAGACAGTCTCTTAAAAAACTGAACAGCTACATGTAAAATAATGAAATTAGAACACTTCCTAACACCACACACAAAAATAAACTCAAAATGGATTAAAGATCTAAATGTAAGACTGGACACTATAAAACTCTTAGAGGAAAACATAGGAAGAACACTCTTTGACATAAATCACAGCAAGATCTTGTTTGACCCACCTCTCAGAGTAATGGAAATAAAAACAAAAATAAACAAATGGGGCCTAATGAAACTTAAAAGCTTTTGCACAGCAAAGGAAACTATAAACAAGATGAAAAGACAACCCTAGAATGGGAGAAAATATTTGCAAACGAATCAGTGGACAAAGGATTAATCTCCAAAATATATAAACAGCTCATGCAACTCAATATTAAAAAAAAAAAAAGCCCAGTCAAAAAATGGTCAGAAGACCTAAACAGACATTTCTCCAAAGAAGACATACAGATGGCCAAGAGGCACATGAAAAGCTGCTTAACATCATTAATCATTAGAGAAATGCAAATCAAACTACAATGAGGAACCACCTCACACATGTTAGAACGGGCATCATCAGAAAATCTACAAACAACAAATGCTCGAGAGGGTATGGAGAAAAGGGAACACTCTTGCACTTTTGGTGGGAATGTAAATTGATACAGCCACTATGGAGAACAGTATGGATGTTCCTTAAAACTCTAAAAATAGAATTACCATATGATCCAGCAATCCCACTACTGGGCATATACCCAGAGAAAACCATAATTCAAAAAGACGCATGCACCCCAATGTTCATTGCAGCACTATTTACAATAGCCAGGTCATGGAAGCAACATAAATGCCCATCGACAGATGAATGGATAAAGCAGATGTGGTACATATATACAATGGAATATTACTCAGCCATAAAAAGGAATGACATTGGATCATTTGTAGAGTTGTGGATGGATCTAGAGACTGTCATACCGAGTGAAGTATGTCAGAAAGAGAAAAACAAATATCGTATATTAATGCATATATGTGGAATCTAGAAAAATGGTAGAGATGAACTGGTTTGCAAGGCAGAAATTGAGACACAGATGTAGAGAACAAACATATGGACACCAAGGGGGGAAAGTGGGGGCATGGGAGTGGTGGTGGTGGGATGAATTGAGAGTTTGGGGTTGACATATATACACTAATATGTATAAAATAGGTAACTAATAAGAACCTGCTGTATTAAAAAATAAAATGATATACACACAGAAAAAAGTTAAGTCCTGGGGAAAGAAATGGAGTTTTTCTTGCCCCTGACATTTTATCCACAGCCTGTACAATAGAAATATAGTATAATACCTACAAAAAAAAAAAAAAGATTAATGAGCTGGAAAGTACATTTATGGTGGAACAGCCTGTGATGAATAGTGAGAGGTTGAAGGAAAACCTATGTAAGTGTTGTGCGTAAAAAAAAAAAAAGAAACGTAAATGTTCCTCCCATTCTACTCTCCCTCCCATCTCCCAACAGCAAAACTTGTCAAGCATGAGTTTTTATCCTTCCTGACCTTTGTACTTACAAGACATGCACACATATTCTTACAAAAGTGGGTTAATATCCTATCTGTAATTATCTGTGTAATGTTACATGAATCCATTCATGTTGCATAGTGGCTTTGCAATAAATATTTGATGAATGAATGAAAAAAAATCAAGTTGAATATATTAACCATTTGATGAACAAATATTAAATATATAAAGAAAATTAATGTTGGAATATATTTCTTCTTGAGATGAATAGGTAAATGATTTGTGGTACACTTGTAGGTTGCCTTTTAGGACTGTGCACCTGAGGTAAGGTACCATAGTAAGAGTCAAATTGAGTGAGAGGTAATCCGAGAACTTTTACAACATAGGAGAAAAAGAGCAACTGTAAAAGGAGAGGTGAAGAAGAACCAGCATGATTCAACCAAGAGCACACACATGCTCAGACATATAAGTTTATAATAGAGAATGTATTGACATTGAGGCTCTGATTATTCAGCTAGAAAAGGCAGTGGAGTACCGATACATGCTACGACATGGATGGACTTTGAAAACATTATGTGAAGTGAAATAAGCCAGTCACTAAATGTGTATGAAGTGTACAGGAGAGGCAAATCCATAAAGAAAGGAAGTAGATTCATGATTTCCAGGGGCTGGATGAAGAGGTTATGAACAGTGACTGATAATGGGTACAGGTTTTTGGTTTGCTTTTTTGAAGTGATAAAAATGTTCTGAAATTGGATAGTGGTGATGGTTGTACAGCCTTGTGAATATACTAAAAATTAGATTAAAAGGGTGACTTATGGTATTTGAACTGTATCTCAATTTTTTAAAAATCTGTGGATAGATAGCATGTTTTTGCATTCCATTAGGTATGTGCATCACCAACTTTGAACACTACTGTCCTATGAAACCCCATGAATCAAAGGACAGGCATCAGTTTCTTTTATGAAATATCTAGGTATACAAAATTTGATGATAAAATAATGGATATCTGAGTACCACCTACCACCAAGTTTCAGAAATAAAACTTATAGTTAAAATTTTACTTCTGTGTAGCTCTATCTTCTTTTCTTCCTATCTCCCTGCATAGAAATAACCATTACCCTATATTTGGTATTGATTAAACATATTTGTCCAAAAGTAACAGAATATTGTTTATTTCCAGTCTTTAGTTTTGGTAGATTCTACATCAACTTAAACCCTTCCCATCCCTTTGTCTTTCTCCTTGATCCCATCCCCCTTGCATTCCTCCTTGCCTTCACCTTACTATTAAGCTTAGATGGGTTTTTGAAGCTAGAGTAAGATCTAGTATCTGTATGACCAGTACAATTTCTGAGAGACAAAGAGAGCTCATTTTCTTGCCTCCGCCAAGGATCTACGCTGTGCAGGGAGATCTCTGCTGCAGGCACTCTGCCACTCTGCCTGGAAGTCAACCCTGAGTTGTGTATGCATGAAAAATTTCATTTGCATATCAAGGGGAAAATATCTATAGGAGACAAACACAGGTCTCCACATTCAATAGCTCCTTTAGATATTTTCATTAAGTGCAAAGGAAGTTGGTTTGTTTGAAAACCAGTGGTTTTCTGGAGTAAATATTTACATACTGACTATGAACTGTTACTATTAATAAATATTAACATATTACATATAATCTATGCATATATACAATATTATGTAGTATAATTAATATATATGACTGACAATTATCAATGACATTGGTAATAAATACAATTAATATATAACATATATGCATATTTTATGTATAATATTAACAACTATCAATATTAATGACAAGGTAAGGAAATATCCTTAAATAAAATACAAGAAATATGGATTCTACATTGTGCAGTGTTTGTATATTCTATCTCTCTACCACACCAGCCTCTTCTGTTAATCATATGGTTCTGAAGACCAGAGTTGAAGATAAGCAAGGAAGTTCAGTAGATGGAAGGTACTTCGAGCCTAAAGACACCTGCTCTATTAGAGAGAGTCAGGGGCAAGTATTCATGGTTGAAACTTGCTGATATCCTTCTGAGAATCTGTGGTTTTTATCTGTGGTTTGGGAGAGGACACATAAGACCAGAGTAGGTGTCACCTATGGATACCTGATTACACAGGTACCAACTGGAGATGACATGATATATTCCTTATGAATAGGTAAGGTTTACTTGTTCCTTCCATCCTTTTTGCTATGATCAGCACATGTCTATATGTGCTGTACTAACTTTATGTCTAATACATCTCAGCAGTTACTTGATTCTGTGCTTAATTTTGTCTGTTATTTTTATTTGTTATGGTTTTTACAACAGAAGTGAATATTTTTAAATAATTCAGCAAACACAGATTTCATACTTCTCTGCTTCTTTGCCTATTTCTTCCTTCCTCTGAACTATCCTTGACTTACTGCACAATAGTGAAGTATACTAAATATCTCATGGACCACCCTTCTTCATATTGAGACTTGTACAGTGGTATGAAATTCTCTGTATTCATTTGGACACAACCACTTTTTCCACATCCTTCTCTGAAGGAAGAAAGTGGTGGACGAAAGTACTTCCAGACTTCTTGTTACCCGAGAAGAAATTAACCTCTATATGTGTGGGGCCCTATACATCACTTTTTCTGTTACACATAGCTGAAATTTTCCTAACCGAATCAGGAGGTCACAAGGAAATCATATTAACTGTGTTGCCTCATGTCTGCTTGTGAGTGAACCTGCATTCAATAAGCAGCATGTTTGGCAACTAAAAGATGATGAAGAGCAATTGCAATCTTCATTACAGTCCTTCTAGAAACTCCCATTTAGCATAGAGCAAAACTTCTCAAAGCCTTGTTTCCTACCCAGCTTCTTAGTCTCACACATAATGTGAAAATGTTTCTAAGGATCTCACCATTTTATCACAGAATTTCCCAATGATTACTCTCACATAACTCACATGGACTCTCAATTTCTCCCTGTACGACTCTGTTTCATTCCTTTTACTCTACCTCAGCACTAAATATGAGCTTTTACTAATGAAAATGTCTCACTGCTCCAGTGCTGTTCCTACCATTGCCCCAGTTCTCCTTGCAAGAAAATAATTGGGAACCAGTGGCTAAAAGTATGATTCTTAATACTCCAGGTTATAGGAAGGGGAAAAGTTGAGCAGGCAAAAATGGAGTTAAGAGGGCAGGACATTTAGGGAAATTGTGATAACACACACATGACTAATTTTTATCTCTTCCCAATTGTATTATCTCTCATTAGATACTGCTATCACCTCCTTGGATGACTGTGTGATGCTTATATAGCATGATTTGAGGGACTGTTGTAGGTTCTATGTGCCCAAATCATCATTATTTTACTCCTCCATCCAACCTGTAATTGCCACTATTAATCATTATTTGAGTAAAAGCAATGTCTCATGATAAAATGAGCACAAGTTAGAGACTTAGAACCTCTCTTTGTCTCTGCAAACTTATCTACAAAATGGACGTGATAATTCATCTTCTGCTTGTCAAATGGGCTGCCCTATGACAGTCTATTAATTTTCTATTCATTTGACAGCTATTTATTGAGTATTCACTGTGTTACAGGACCTAGGACTATAGCAAAAATGGAGTCACATGGAGCTTAAGAACTAGCTTTGGGAACATAATGAAATTATAGAGGGATACCTCTTGAAGAGTGTCATGGTATTTGCAGACATGGGAATCAGGGAGGTGGGATGGCAGAAGACATGTAAAATTAATGGAAGATAAGCTGAAGGTTTAGGATGGTTGGGCAAGTGTGTGTGTGTGTGTGTGTGTGTGTGTGTGTGCACACGTGCGTGCAGGGGTGGTCATAAAAGATGAGTGACTGGAGGAACTCTTAACATAAGCTTCACCTGTTCTACTATTCAGTCCATGGCTAATCTTGACCTTCTGTAAATCAATGACCTGGTACAAAATATAGTATCAACTACAATTCCATTTCATATTACTTGTTAGCAGAAAGACTTGTAAAACTACTGATGTGTGTGAAATTCCTGTACAACTTTTAACAACCTTTAAGGGTCACAGCTATCATTAGATAGGACATTTCCTGGGGGAGGAGGAACACTTGCATCGTAATAGCCTGCCTCCATGCCTTTGCTTCTGTTAGTCTCTGATTCTGTCTCCCTCTCTCCATCTGTCAAGTCTTTGATAAAACCTTTCTTGATTCCTTCAAGAAAAAGTTGGCTCATCCTCTTGAAGCGCCTATAGAATTGTCTGTGCTTCTCTCAGACCCTTACCACAGACACTCATGTATTATTATTATTATCTGTGTCACCCTAAGGTCCTTGATGAGGACTGATCTATGTGTAACCCACCATAAATGTTTAGCAATCCATAAAATATATACTGCATAGGAATTAGATTTTTCATCATGGCCCCATAATGTGTTGCTTGCCTATTTTGTAAATAGAGCCTTTACATTTGACTCTAAATTTGCAGGTTCCTGCTGTAAAAATGCTTTTACTTTAAAACAAAGCTGTTTTTGTCTGAGAATAGGAAAGACAATAGTAGATAAATATAAAGAAGATACATTTTTTTTCCCTAAGAAAACTTTCATTTTCTATGTTACCTCTGGAAGTTCAAATGCCTCTACTCTTGACTGTTCTATTTGGCCTGTTGCTGAGACCCCAAATTATAGATGCCCTGAACTATCATCTTCTCTATGAAAAGGAAGCTAATTCTCTCCAACGACCTGGGAGGCTAAAATCCTGAGTTGGGTGAATGACAGTAAAAGGCCGGTTTGCCCTTTGCGGCAAGTTGGCAAAGAGACCTAAGAGATAACCAGAGAGATATTTTTTGAAATCGTCAGAAATTATAATGGCGGGGAGGGTTTCAGGAGGATAGATGTTCTCAGTGAGTTTATGTTTGACAAATGATGCTCTTCAGCCTAAGCCTATTTTATATAGCATGTGTTTCTGACAATTATTGCAGGGATACTATTTTGATTTAACAAATACATGGCTTCTAATGTTTTTGCATTTATCACTTGCCTCTCATAACACTTTTTTTTCACTTGGAAGTACCACATTCTGGTAAGTAGACAGAAAATACATGATTACATCTAGAAACACAAAATACAGTCCAGTGAATTACTGCTTATCACACAGATGTTCAGAGCACATGATTTGGGCACATTAAGTCTCAAACAGGAGCAAAAACAACAGGCTGAAGGGGAGTGGAAGATTTGGGGGTAAAAAAGAAACATTACAAAAATAAAATTACAAAAACAAAGGAGAACTAAGGGTGAAATAGAGCTATGAAGCTAACAGTGGTGTTGGAGGTTTTTTGGTAAAGGTCATTACAAAGGTCCTTTGTCCCTGAATCTCAAGGATGAAATAAAGCACGTGTACTCAAGTAGCAAAGCAAGTCACATAGAAGGAGAAATCAAGGTGGTCTCAGACTTCTTCCCAATAATCCACAATTCCAGAAATACAGGGTGGCCCAAGAAGGTCGTATTTTCTCAGCTGTCCTTCATCTCTAAAGGAAACAGAAAGACATTAAGTAAAGCAGAACTGTGAGAAGACAATATAAGCTATTCTTAAAGCCAATAAAACTACTACATAACAAAATGGAATATAAAAAAACCCTGAATCTGTATAAAATGCTCAGGAATAGAGAAATTCTGTAGGAAAGGGTAGGGCTGAGTGTTTAATCCATCTAAATGTAGAACCAATTTTTAAAGACTCCAATATTTTCATGTTAATTTCATATGACTCTAGATTGATATTTAGAAAATAATATGTCTATTGTGAAGAGACTATCTGAAATTCACCCAAAATTTTAGTTTCATTTCAGTTTTCTTCTTCACCTAAATATAGGGTAATAATCAAATATCTCTTTTAAAAGTAATGTTATCATCTGAACCTGCTTTCCTGCTTTTTTTTTCCTTCTTTGTCTTATTTTCATCTTTGTCCTTGGCATCTCAGCATGTCTGGGACCATCTACACCAAATGTGAACAGCACTTCCTTCAGGGTGGTATGGTAATGGTTCACTTTTCTGTTGACTTGGCCTGTGTGATTGACTTTTTAATATTAAGCACATACCAATATTGACAAGTTGTTTTTTTAAAGGAGAAATTATTCATATGCTATTTTCATGTTGAAAGTATATGAGTCAAATCTAAGGAAAGGATTTTTTACAAAAGCTATTCAGTACAGGTTGGGGAACCAATCAGTGTTATGATTGAAGCTTCTACTTTTCTTGAGTTTTTAAAACAGATCTTTTGGTAAATCCTCCACCTTGTTGATATCACATGTCTACGCAGTAAATGGTGGTTTTGCAAAAATCCTGTAGGCATCTTGGACTCCATCTTGCTTTGTGACAGCCTAAATGCAAAGGAGGATTGAAACAACTGGAGTCGGAGAGGAGTTCTCCACCGGCCACATTACTGATTTTTAAAATATCAACTTGACTTTCATGTGTAAAATAATAGATAAGTGATACATTTCTATTTTCTTCAGTACAGAAAAATGTTTACTGTCTAAGAAATTGGTTTTTTAAAAACTTTTGTGATATTACAACTCAAATTTTTAAGTTTTAATTTCTATAAGGAAACACTACAAGTAAAAACCTAGTCCTTTCCTGGTCTTTGCTGATTTATTTAGCATTAGGGGCAGGGGCAAGGGCAGGGGCGGGGGCAGTTTCCTAAGGTGTAGGGAGAGTAAGAAATGGAGGGACACTGTATGCCACCATCACCGTATTCCTAAAACACCTGATCACTCGAGGCCCTATATTGATAACAGCATCTTACGCTTCTATGATGCCAGAAACTGGTAAGATCTTTTTTTTTAATTTTTTATACTGCAGGTGCTTATTAGTCATCAATTTTATACACATCAGTGTATACATGTCAATCCCAATCGCCCAATTCAGCACACCACCATCCCCACCCCACCGCGGTTTTCACCCCTTGGTGTCCATACGTTTGTTCTCTATATCTGTGTCTCAACTTCTGCCCTGCAAACCAGTTCATCTGTACCATTTTTCTAGGTTCCACATACATGTGTTAATATACGATATTTGTTTTTCTCTTTCTGACTTACTTCACTCTGTATGACAGTCTCTAGATGCATCCACGTCTCAACAAATGATGCAATTTCGTTCCTTTTTATGGCTGAGTAATATTCCATTGTATATATGTACCACAACTTCTTTATCCATTCGTCTGTCGATGGGCATTTAGGTTGCTTCCATGACCTGGCTATTGTAAATAGTGCTGCAATGAACATTGGAGTGCATGTGTCTTTTTGAATTATGGTTTTCTCTGGGTATACACCCAGTAGTGGGATTGCTGGATCATATGGTAATTCTATTTTTAGTTTTCAAAGGAACCTCCATACTGTTCTCCATAGTGGCTGTATCAATTTACATTCCCACCAACAGTGCAAGAGGGTTCCCTTTTCTCCACACCTTCTCCAGCATTTGTTGTTTGTAGATTTTCTGATGATGCCCATTCTAACTGGTGTGAGGTGATAACTCATTGTAGTTTTGATTTGCATTTTTCTAATAATTAGTGATGTTGAGCAGCTTTTCATGTGCTTCTTGGCCATCTGTATGTCTTCTTTGGAGAAATGTCTATTTAGAGCTTCTGCCCATTTTTGGACTGGGTTGTTTGTTTCTTTAATATTGAGCTTCATGTGCTGTTTATATATTTTGGAGGTTAATCTTTCTCCATTGATTTGTTTGCAAATATTTTCTCCCATTCTGAGGGTTGTCTTTTCGTCTTGTTTATGGTTTCCTTTGCTGTGCAAAAGCTTTGAAGTTTCATTAGGTACCATTTGTTTATTTTGTTTTTATTTGCATTACTCTAGGATGTGGATCAAAAAAGATCTTGCTGTGATTTATGTCAAAGAGTGTTCTTCCTATGTTTTCCTCTAAGAGTTTTATAGTGTCCAGGCTTACATTTAGGTATCGAATCCATTTTGAGTTTATTTTTGTGTATGGTGTTAGGGAGTGTTCTAATTCCATTCTTTTACATGTAACTGTCCAGTTTTCCCAGCACCACTTATTGAAGAGACTGTCTTTTCTCCGTTGTATATCCTTGCCTCCTTTGTCATAGATTAGTTGACCATAGGTGCATGGGTTTATCTCTGGGCTTTCTATCTTGTTCCATTGATCTGCGTTTCTGTTTTTGTGCCATATTGTGTTGATTACTGTAGCTTTGTAGTATAGTCTGAAGTCAGGGAGTCTGATTCCTCCAGCTCCGTTTTTTTCCCTCATGATTGCTTTGGCTATTCGGGGTCTTTTGTGTCTCCATACAAATTTTAAGATGATTTGTTCTAGCTCCGTAAAAAATGCCATTGGTAATTTGATAGGGATTGCATTGAATCTGTAGATTGCTTTGGGTAGTATATTCATTTTCACAATATTGATTCTTCCAATCCAAGGACATGGTATATCCCTCCATCTGCTGGTATCATCTTTAATTTCTTTCATCAGTGTCTTATAGTTTTCTGCATACAGGTCTTTTGTCTCCCTAGGTAGGTTTATTCCTAGGTATTTTATTCTTTTTCTTGCAGTGGTAAATGGGAGTGTTTCCTTTATTTCTCTTTCAGATTTTTCATCATTGATGTATAGGAATGCAAGAGATTTCTGTGTATTAAGTTTGTATCCTGCAACTTTACCAAATTCATTGATTAGCTCTAGTAGTTTTCTGGTGGCATCTTTAGGATTCTCTATCTATAGTATCATGTCATCTGCAAACAGTGACAGTTTTTCTTCTTCTTTTCCATTTTGTATTCCTTTTATTTCTTTTTCTTCTCTGATTGCCATGGCTAGGACTTCCAAAACTATGATGAATAAGAGTGGTGAGAGTGGACATCCTTGTCTCATTCCTGATCTTAGAGAAAATGCTTTCAGTTTTTCACCATTGAGAATGAGGTTTGCTGTGGGTTTGTCGTATATGGCCTTTATTATGTTGAGGTAGGTTCCCTCTATGCCCACTTACTGGAGAGTTTTTATCATAAATGGGTGTTGAATTTTGTCAAAAGCTTTTTCAGCATCTATTGAGATGATCATATGGTTTTTATTCTTCAATTTGTTAATATGGTGTATCACATTGATTGATTTGTGTATATTGAAGAATCCTTGCATCCCTGGGATAAATCCTGCTTGATCGTGGTGTATGATCCTTTTAATGTGTTGTTGGATTCTGTTTGCTAGTATTTTGTTGAGGATTTTTGCATCTATATTCATCAGTGATATTGGTATGTAATATTCTTTTTTTGTAGTATCGTTGTCTGGTTTTGGTAACAGGGTGATGGTGGCCTCATAGAATGAGTTTGGGAGTGTTCCTCCCTCCACAATTTTTTGGAAGAGTTTGAGAAGGATGGGTGTTAGCTCTTCTCTAAATGTTTGATAGAATTCACCTGTGAAGCCATCTGGTCCTGGACTTTTGTTTTTTAGAAGATTTTTAATCACAGTTTCAATTTCATTACTTGTGATTGGTCTGTTCATATTTTCCATTTCTTCCTGGTTCAGTCTTCGAAGGTTAATCCTTCTAAGAATTTGTCCATTTCTTCCAGGTTGTCCATTTTATTGGCATAGAGTTGCTTGTAGTAGTCTCTTGGGATGCTCGGATTTCTGCGGTGTCTGTTGTAACTTCTCCTTTTTCATTTCTATTTTTATTGATTTGAGTCCTCTCCTTCATATTCTTGATCAGTCTGGCTAATGGTTTATCAATTTTGTTAATCTCAAAGAACCAGCTTTTAGTTTTACTGATCTTTGCTATTGTTTTCTTTGTTTCTATTTCATTTATTTCTGCTCTGATCTTTATGATTTCTTTCCTTCTGCTAACTTTGGGTTTTGTTTGTTCTTCTTACTCTAGTTCTTTTAGGTGTAAGGTTAGATTGTTTACTTGAGATTTTTCTTGTTTCTTGAGGTAGGCTTGTATAGCTATAAACTTCCCTCCTAGAACTGCTTTTCCTGCATCCCATAGGTTTTGGATCGTTGTGTTTTCATTGTCATTTGTCTCTAGGTATTTTTTGATTTCTTCTTTGATTTCCTCTTTGATTTCTTTAGTGATCTCTTGGTTATTTAGTAACGTATTGTTTAAGCCTCCATGTGTTTGCGTTTTTTACGTTTTTTTCCCTGTAATTCATTTCTAATCTCATAGCATTGTGGTCAGAAAAGATGCTTGATATGATTTCCATTTTCATAAATTTACTGAGGCTTGATTTGTGACCCAAGATGTGATCTATCCTGGATAATGTTCTGTGCGCACTTGAGAAGAAACTGTAATCTGCTGTTTTTGGATGGAATGTCCTATAAATATCAATTAAATCTATCTGGTCTATTGTGTCATTTAAAGCTTCTGTTTCTTTATTCATTTTCATTTTGGATGATCTGTCCATTGGTACGTGAGGTGTTAAAGTCCCCCACTATTATTGTGTTACTGTCGATTTCCTCTTTTAGAGCTGTTAGCAGTTGCCTTATGTATTGAGTTACTCCTATGTTGGGTGCATATATATTTATAATTGTTATATCTTCTTCTTGGATTGATCCCTTGATCATTATGTAGTGTCCTTCCTTTTCTCTGGTAACAATCTTTATTTTAAAGTCTATTTTATCTGATATGAGTATAGCTACTCCAGCTTTCTTTTGATTTCCATTTGCATGGAATATCTTTTTCCATCCCCTAACTTTCAGTCTGTATGTGTCCCTAGGTCTGAAGTGGGTCTCTTGTAGACAGCATATAGATGGGTCTTGTTTTTGTATCCATTCAGCAAGCCTGTGTCTTTTGGTTGGAGCATTTAATCCATTCACGTTTAAGGTAATTATCGATATGTATGTTCCTATGACCATTTTCTGAATTGTTTTGGGTTTGTTTTTGTAGGTCCTTTTCTTCTCTTGTGTTTCCCACTTAGAGAAGTTCCTTTAGCATTTGTTGTAGAGCTGGTTTGGTGGTGCTGAATTCTCTTAGCTTTTGCTTGTCTGTAAAGCTTTTGATTTCTCCATCGAATCTGAATGAGATCCTTGCCAGGTAGAGTAATCTTGGTTGTAGGTTCTTCCCTTTCATCACTTTAAGTATATCATGCCACTCCCTTCTGGCTTGTAGAGTTTCTGCTGAGAAATCAGCTCTTAACCTTAGGGGAGTTCCCTTGTATGTTATTTGTCATTTTTCCCTTGCTGCTTTCAATAATTTTTCTTTGTGTTTAATTTTTGCCAATTTGATTACTATGTGTCTCGGCGTGTTTCTCCTTGGGTGTATCCTGTATGGGACTCTCTGCCCTTCCTGGACTTGGGTGGCTATTTCCTTTCCCACATTAGGGAAGTTTTCGACTATAATCTCTTCAAATATTTTCTCTGGCCCTTTCTCTCTCTCTTCTCCTTCTGGGACCCCTATAATGCGAATGTTGTTGTGTTTAATGTTGTCCCAGAGGTCTCTTAGGCTGTCGTCATTTCTTTTCATTCTCTTTTCCTTAGTCTGTTCTGCAGCAGTGAAATCCACCATCCTGTCTTCCAGGTCACTTATCCGTTTTTCTGCCTCAGTTATTCTGCTATTGACTCCTTCTAGTGTAGTTTTCATTTCAGTTATTGTATTGTTCATCTCTGTTTGTTTGTTCTTTAATTATTCTAGGTCTTTGTTAAACATTTCTTGCATCTTCTCGATCTTTGCCTCCATTCTTTTTCCGAGGTCCTGGATCATCTTCACTATCATTATTCAGAATTCTTTTTCTGGAAGGTTACCTATGTCCACTTCATTTAGTTGTTTTTCTGGGGTTTTATCTTGTTCCTTCATGTGGTACATAGCCCTCTGCCTTTTCATCTTGTCTATCTTTCTGTGAATGTGGTTTTCTTTCCACAGGCTGCAGGATTGTAGTTCTTCTTTCTTCTGCTGTCTGCCCTCTGTTGGATGAGGCTATCTAAGAGAGTGATACTGGTAAGATCTGTACAGATTATAACATACCTAATCATCACACCCATCCCCATAGGTTGATTTACACAGATGAACAAACCCTGAGGTTTAAGTAACCTGCCTAATGTCACGAAGCTAGTAAATGTCAGAGCTGTGACATGAAACCAGGAAATTTGTCTCTAGAATTTGCTTATACTGCTCACCTGATACCCCAAAATATAATTTACCTAGGTGACTAATAGCCATATCCCTAGTTTCAAAATGGGTGGAATGGCCCTTTGAGTAGCATTTCCACGAAGAATATTAGGTTATTCTCCCTAAGGCTAATATTAGGAACATCCTTTAAAACTGAGATTGTTTCAAAAAGAGAAAGTACTCACTGATTGGTGGCATATGCTATCATACTTAGCATGTTTATTCTTTGGGGAGTATTTTTTTGGGAGTACACTTGTGTGTGTGGTGGGAGGAGGATTTGCAATTAAATAAGTATGAGAAGAGAGAGAGAGGCAGATGCTCCTGCTGGCTGCTCCTCTGGGCCATATTGACAGTGTCATTAATACCCTCATGGTCATGAGGATAGATATTCTTATGTCTTCATAGGAGGCAAGGAGGTGAGCAGATAAGGGGAAGAACATAAATCTAATGTATAAAAATATTAGCAACTAGTGCTATGTCAGTGTGAATCAAGAAATAATAGTCTCTGTAAAGAACAGGCCATGGATATTTGTGTTTTTTTGCATAGCACTTAGGATTTTCATGAGGCATTGCAACGTATGCTTCTATTGCCAACAGCATGTGTAAAATTGACAGTTTTACAGCGAGGATTGTGAGCAGCTATAAAAATACTATTTTCCTTTAGGTAAAAGTTAATTCTGATTTCTATCAACCCATGAAACACAGGGTTTAGGGTTCAATCAAAAGAGTCAGAAGCAATAGTCTGGAATCCCACCTTGGTTGCTGAATCTTTAAGGGCATGCAAGTATCAGCCTATGTTTTCTTTTAGCCCAAGTCCCTCTCTGACAGTGAGATAAGAACCTAGAGAGAAATTACTCTTTCAGTCTTTTAGGGGACCATTTCTTTCATTACTAAAGCCATGAAGGTTTAAATATAACAATTCTACTGGCTCCCATTGAACAGCACACACACCAAAAGCATTTTACAGTGGGCACTCTGGAGGCAGGAGGAAATGCAGTGATACAGTTCAGTTTCTGGCAAAAAAAAAAAAAAAAAAAAAAAAACTGTTCTTGAGGCCAACAGAATATGTATGTTATGTGTCTCCTTCAATACGGTCATCAATAATATGTTTCATATATGCGACACCTTCTCAGATAGAAAAGCTTTTTGAAAAAGTTTGAGTTATACATCTATGTGTGTACTCTAGCTTATTTGAGATAATACAAGAAAATAATCTATAAGACATCTATGAAAAATTGAAGGATATGGAGAGTAATAAGATGTGTTTGTATGTTAGATAAGTGTTACTTTTGTCATCTAAAAAAATGGAGTCAGATGAAAATTGCAAAAAAAAATCAGCACTAGACTTTATCAAAGAGGTAATAGAATATAGAGGAAAAAGAGGAAACTATACAGCATTACATTAAATAAGATTTTATTTATATTCATTTGAAAAATGGATATTGAGCTCCTACCATTTACTACGTGTATTTTAGATGCCTGAAATATAGTGGGTTAAAACAGATAAAAATTAGTCTTTGTGGAGTTTGAATTTTAGCAAGAGGAGACAGTAAATAATAATAATAATAACAATAATAAAATAATATAGAACATTGGGAGGTGATAAGTCGTATGGCAATAATAGAACAAGGCAAGTGCATATGGAAAAAATATGAAATTATGGTCCTAGATGCTGAATCTGGACTATATGAAGCAGTAGAATTTAATATTTTTAACAGAATGATGAGGAGGTTAGCCAAGCAATAATAGTTCAAGGAAAATTACTGATACCCGTAATGGTAAGTTTTATGTATCAACTTGACTGGGCTAAGGGATGCCCAGACAGCTAGTAGAACATTATTTTGGGGTTTGCCTGTGAGGGCGTCTTTGGAAGAGATTGGCATTTGAATCAGCAGACTGAGTACAGAGGGTCATCTCCACCAATGTGCATGGGTATTATCCAACCCACTGAGGCTCAAATAGAACAAAAAAGGTGAAGAAAGGGTGAATTCACTCTCACCACTTAGCTGAGACATCTATCTTCTCCTGCCCACAGGCACTGGTGCTTCTGGTTCTCAGCTCTTCAGACTCGGACTGAATTACATCACTGGCTTTCCTAGTTCTCAGGCTTGAAGACAGTAGATGATGGGACATCTTGACCTGCATAATTGTGAGTCAATTCCTATAATGTATCTCTTCTTTTATAGCTACAGCTATATCTATCTATGTATCTATCTATGAAGGAGGAGGCATACAATAATAGAGACGTTTGGTTAGGTACAAGATATTGACTTCCTAGACACTATTATGTCTAATAGAAGGTATGCCGTTTTCCTGGGTAGGGATGTAATATACAGTCTGTTACAATTCACCAACTCTATATATAGTACCTACTTTTGCTCATTTTCATGGTAATAAATCATAATATTAAAAAATATCTCATTTGTGACTATGAAGTCCAGGGAAAAAAACTGGATCAAGGAGCAGAAGTGGTTCCTCTAATCCTTTTTCCAATAAAGATTGTGCTTTCAGAAGAGAAAGTTATGTGGAAAGGCAATAACTGAATATCAGCATTTCATAATTTGCAATCATGGTTTATGGTATGACTCATGTGATTTTGATTTGCATTTCCCTGGTGATGGGTGAGGTTGAGTACCTTTTCATGCTCCTGTTAGCCATTTGAATATCTTCTTTGAAAAATGTCTATTTTCTCATTTTAAAATTTGGATTATTTGTCGGGTTTTTTTTTTTTTTTTTGCTGTTGAATTATATGCATTTCTTATATATTTTGGATATTAATACATTGTCAGATATGTGGTTTGCAAATATTTTCTCCTATTCAGTAAGTTTTCTTTTCATTTTGCTGATGGTTCCCTTTGCTTTGCAGAAGCTTTTTAGTTTGATGTAGTCCTACTTGTTTATCTTCACTTTTGTTGCTTGTGCTTTTGGAGGCATAGCCATAAAATCGTTGCCAAAACAAATGGAAAAAAAAATTCCCTATGTTTTATTCTAGGACTTTTATGGTTTCAGGTTTTACGTAAGTATTTAATCTATTTCAAGTTAATTTTTGTGAGTGGGGTAAGACTGGGGTCCAGTTTCATTCTTTTGCATGTGAATATCCAGTTTTCCAAGCACCATTTATTGAAGAAACTAACTTTTCTTGGCTCCCTTTTCAAATATTAGTTGGTTTATTAGGGTTTATTTTGGAGCTCCTTATTCTGTTCCACTGGTCTATGTGTCTATTTTTATGCCACTACCATACTGTTGTATTTTTTTTAATTGAAGTATGGTTGATTTACGATATTGTGTAATTAACAGTGTACAGCAAAGTGATTCAATTATATACTTTTTCAGATTATATTCCATTATAGGTTATTACAAGATATTGAATATAACTCCCTGTGCTATATGGTAAATCCTTAATGCTTACCTATTTTATGTATAAGTATTTTAAATCTGTTATTCCATATATCTAATTTGTCTCTCCTTACCTCCCTCTTCACTTTGGTAACCATAAGTTTGTTTTCTATGTCTGTGAGTCTGTTTAGGTTTTGTATATGCATTCGTTGTAATATTACTTAGATTCCACATGTAAGTGATATCATATTTGTTATCATATTTGTCTTTCTCTGTCTGACTTGCTTCATTGAATATAATATTCTCTAGATCCATCCATGTTGCTGCAAATAGCAGTATTTCATTCTTTTTAATGTCTGAATAATGTTCCTTTGTGTGTGTGTATGTGTGTGTGTATATATATACACACACACCAGATCTTCTTAAGCCAATTATCTGTTAACGAGCACTTGGTTGTTTCCATCTCTGGGCTATTGTAAGTAGTGCTGCTATGAACATTGGGGTGCATGTATCTTTTCAAATTAGAGTTTTCATTTTTTCCCAGTTATATCCCAGGAATGGGATTGCAGGATCATATACTAGCTCTAGTTTTAGTCTTTTAAGGAATCTCCATACTATTCTCCATAGTGGCTGCAGCAATTTACATTCCCACCAACAGTGTACAGTGTTCCCTTTTTTTCCACACCCTCTCCAGCATTTAATATTGAAGACTTTTTGATGATGGCCATTCTGACTGGTTTGAAGTGATACCTCATTGTAGTTTTGATTTTCATTTCTCTAATTAGCAATGTTGAGTATCTTTTCATGTGCCTGTTGGCCATCAGTATGTCTTCTTTGGAAAAATGTCTATTTAGGTCTTCTCATTTTTTGATTGGGTTGTTTGTTTCTTCAATATTGCATTGTATGAGCTATTGGTATATTTTGGATATTACTCGCTTGTTGGTCACAACATTTGCAAATATTTTCTCCCATTTTGTAGGTCATCTTTTTGATTTGTTGATGGTTTCCTTTGCTGTACAAAAGCTTTTAAGTTTGATTAGGTCCCATTTTTAAATTTTTGCTCTTATTTCTATTGTCTTGGGAGACTGATTTAAGAAAATGTTGTTACAATTTATGTTTTGCTGAGAATGTTTTGCCTGTGTTCTTCTCTAGGAGTTTTATGGTGTCGTATGTAGGCCTTTAAACTATTTTGAGTTAATTTCTGTATATGGTGTGAGGGAATGTTCTAACTCCATTGATTTAAATGTAACTGTCCAGCTTTTACCAGCACCACTTGTTGAAGAGACTGTCTTTTCTCCATTGTATATTCTTGCTTCCTTTTTTGAAGATTAATTGACTGTACGTATGTGGGTTTATTTCTGGGCTCTCTATTCTGTTCCATTTATCCATATATCTGTTTTTTGAGCCAATACCATGCTTTTCTGATTACTGTAGCTTTGTTGTATTGCCTGAAGTTTATAAGGGTTATGCTTCCAGCTTTGTTCTTTTTCCTCAGGATTGCTTTGGCAATTCTGGGTCTTTTGTGGTTCCATAGAAATTTTAAGATTATTTGATCTAGCTCTGTGAAAAATGTCATGAGTATTTTGATAGGGATTGCACTAAATCTGTAGATTGCCTCGGGTAGTATGGAAATTTTAACAATATTAATTCTTCCAATTCAAGAGCATGAGATATCTTTCCATTTCTTTGAATCATCTTCAATTTCCTTTATCAATGTTTTATAGTTTTCAGCATACAGGTTTTTTACCTCCTTGGTTACGTTTATTCCTAGGTATTTTATTTTTCTGATGTGATTTTAAAGAGGATTTTTTTAACTTTCTCTTTCTGATATTTCTTTATTAGTATAAAGAATTGCAAAAGATTTCTGTATATTAATCTTGTATCCTGCTACCTTGTGAATTAATTTATTAGTTCTCAGAGTTTTTGTGTGAAGACTTCGGAGTACTCTATATACAGTATCATGTCATCTGAAAATAGTGAGTTTTACCTCTTTCCTCCCAATTTGAATACACTTTATTTCTTGTCTGATCCTGTGGCTAGTACTTTCAATACTGTGTCAAATAGAAGTGGTGAGAGTGTGCATCCTTGTCTTATTCCTGAATTTAGCAGGAAAACATTCAGCTTTTCACCATTGAGTATTAAGTTGGCTGTGGATTTGTCATAAATGGCTCTTATTATGTTGAGATATGTTCCCTCTATACCCCCTTTGGTGAGAATTTTTATCAAGAATTGATGTTGAATTTTGTCAAATTCTTTTTCTGCATCTAGTGAGATGATCATTTGGTTTCTGTCTTTTCTTTTGTTAGTGTGGTGTATCACATTGATTGATTTGCATATGTTGAACCATCCTTGAAACCCTAGATAAGTCCAGCTTGATCATGGTGTATGGTCCTTTTTTATGTATTGTTGGATTTGGTTTGCTAATATTTTGTTGAGGATTTTTACATCTATATTCATCAAATATATTAGCCTATAACTTTCTTTTTTTGTAATGTCTGTCTGGTTTTGGTGTAAGGGTGATGGTGGCCTAATAGAATGAATTTGGGAGTGTTCCCTCCTCTTAATTTTTTGAAATATTTTGGGAATAATAGGTATAAGTTCTTCTTTGTATAGTTGGTAGAATCCACAATGAACCTATCTGGTCTTGGACTTTTGTTTGCAGGGAGATTTTTTAAATTACAGATTCTATTTCACTTCTAGTAACCAGTCTGTTCAAATTATCTGTTTCTTCTTTTTTAAAATTTTTTAAATTGAAGTATAGTGGATATACAATGTTGTATTAGCTTCAGGTGTACAGCAAAGTGATTCAGATGCACACACGTGCACACACACACATGCACACACACCCACACACACACAGATTCAGATTCTTTTCCATTATAGGCTATTACAAAATATTAAGTATACTTCCCTGTGCTATACAGTAGGTCCTTGTTGTTTATCTATTATATATATATATACTAGTGTGTATATGTTACTCCCAAATTCCTAATTTATATCCCCCCCCACATTTCCCCTTTAGTAACCCTAAATTTGTTTTCTGTGAGTCTGTTTCTGTTTTGTAAATAAGTTCTTCTGTATCATTTTTTTTTCATTCCACATATAATGATGTCATATGATATTTGTCTTTCTCTGTCTGACCTATTTAACTTAGTATGATAATCTCTAAGTACATCCATGTTGCTGCAAATGGCATGTTGTTCTTTTTTAGGACTGAGTAATATTCCATTGTATATATGTACCACATCTTCTTTATCCATTCATCCATTCGTGGACATTTAGGTTGCTTCCATGTCTTGGATATTGCAAATAGTGCTGCAGTGAAAATTGGGGTGCATGTATCTTTTCGAATTATGGTTTTCTCTGGATATATGCCCAGGAGTGGGATTGCAGGATCATATGGTCACTCTATTTTTAGTTTTTTAAGGAACCTCCATACTGTTCTCCGTAGTAGCTGTACCTATTTACATTCCCACCAACAGTGTAGGAGGGTTCCCTTTTCTTCTAGAGAAATGCAAATCAAAACTACAATGAGGTGTCTGTTTCTTCTTGACTCAATTTTGGCAGGCCATATGTTTCTAGAAACGTCCATTTCTTTTATGTTGTCCAATTTGTTGGCATATAACTGTTCATAGTATTCTTTTATTTTTATATATATATATATTTCTGTGGTGTCAATTGTTATTTTTCCTCTTTCATGTCTTGTTTTGTTTATTTGGGTCCTCTCTCTTTTGTTGTTGGTGAGCCTGGCTAGAGGTTTGTCAATTTTATTTATCTTTCATAAAAAAGCTCTTAGTTTTAGAGATATTTTCTATTTTTTGACCTTTGTTTTATATATTTCCTCTATGATCTTTATTATTTCCTTCTTACTGCTGACTTTGGGTTTGTTCTTCTTTTTCTGATTCTTTTAGGTGCTGGGTTAGGTTGCTTATTTGAGATTTTTCTTCTTTGCTTGAGGAAGGTCTGTATCACTGTGAGCTTCACAGTTAGAACTGTTCTTGCTGCATCCCATAGATTTTGTAAGGTTGTGTTTTCATTTTTGTTTTTCTCAAGGTATTTTCTGATTTCTTTTTTGATTTCATTGTTGACCCATTGGTTTTTTAGTAGCATGTTGTTTAGTCTTCATGGAATCATTTTTTTCCCATTTTTCTTTCTGTGGCTGATTTCTAGTTTCATACTGTTGTGGTCAGAAAAGATGCTAGACATCATTTTTATTCTCTTAAATTTGTTGAGACTTGTTTTGTGATCTAGTATGTGGTCTATCCTAGAGAATTTCCATGCATGCTTGAAAATAATGTGTATGCTGTTTTTTTTTTTTCAAATGTAGTATCCTATAGATATCAAGTCCAACTGGTCTATTGTGTCATTTAGGACCTCTGTTGCCTTATTGATTTTCTGTGTGGATGACCTGGCCATCAATGTCAGTGGGGTGCTAAAGTCTCCTAGTATTACCGTATTATTGTCAATGTCTCCCTTTATGTCTGTTAGTATTATTTTTATATATTTAGATGCTTCTATTTTGGGTGTGTATATGTTCATAATATCGTCATCTTGTATTGATCCCTTTATCATTATATAGTGCCCTTTTTTGCTTTTCTTTATGGACTTTGTTTTAAAGTCTATTTCATCTGATATGAGCATTGTTACCCCTGCTTTCTTTTTCATTTCCATTTGAATGAAATATCTTTTTCCATCCCCTAACTTTCAGTCTGTATGTGTCCTTACCCCTCAAGTGAGTCTCTTGTAGGCAGCATGTTGTAGGCTCTTGTTTTTTAATGCAATCTCCCACTCTATATCTTTTGATTGGAGCTTTTTACCAACTGACATTTTAAATAATTATTGATAAGTATGTACTTATTGCCATTTTAATTCTTGTTTTCCAGTTGTTTTTGCAGTTCTTCTTTGGTCATTTCTTCTTTTTATTTTTGTGTGTGTGGTTTGATGATTGTCTTTTGTAGTATGCTTGAGTTCCTTTCTTTTTGTTTTTTGTGAAACTGTTGTATGTTTTTGATTTGTGGTTACCATGGAGTTCAAGAGTGTTGACCCATAACTGTTTCTACTTGCCTTAAACTGATAGTCATTCAAGTTCAAACACATTCTAAAAGATCTACATTTTTATACCCCTCTACCCCACATTTTGTGACTTTGATGTCCTATTCTACATCTTCATGCTTATCCTTTTACTGTTAATTGTGGTTATGATTACTTTTACAATTTTTTATGTTTTTTAATCTATATACTGGCTTCTTTAGGTGATATTCAGTCCTTTTATATATTTGTCTTTCCTATTGTGATTTTCCCTTTCCTATAGATTGTTGCTTATTTTCTATTTAGAGAACCTTTAATATTTCCTTTAAGGTAGATTTAGTATTGCTAAATTCTTTTAGTTTTTGCTTATCTGAGAAATTCTTTCTCTCTCCTTTTATTCTAAGTGATAATCTTGCTGGGTAGAGTATGCTAGGTTTTAGGTTTTTCCATTTCCAGACTTGAATATATCATGCTACTCCCTTCTGGCCTGCAAAGTTTCTGCAGAGAAATCCTGTGAGTTCCTTTGTAACTGCTTCTTTGTTTTTCTCTTGCTGTCTTTAGGATTCACTCTTAGAGCTGAGCTTGCTGTGCTGCCAACTGAGATCTGGGCTGCCTCTGTGGCAGTCTTCTCCCAGGAACTATCTGCCCCAGATATCTCACTATGCTACAGTGTGGAGTGGGTGTAGCTGGGGCAGTGTAGCTGGGGGACAAGCCACTGCGTACTTCTGAGCACTCTGACAATGGCTGCTGCCACCCCTCTCAGACCACACCCTAGGTCATCCAAGTTGTTTCTGCATAGCTAGATGAGTCCTCTCCCAGGGCCTGTCTGCCTGAGATTCAGTGCTTAGCTCCTGTGCAGTCTTGTGGTACCTCCCAATGCATGCACTGACAATGGCTGCTGCAGCTCCACCTGCCACCTCATGTGTGCACTGACAATGGCTTCTTCAGCTCCATTTGGATCATACCCCAGGCATCCCGGTCTGTTTCTGCATAGCTAAACTGTGTCTTTGCTCAGATCTTGTGCCAGGATGTGGTGTGTGGAGAGCAGGGCGAGAGGGGCTGTGGTGTTTACCCCTTTGGATTGGGAAGTGTGGCAGTGTGGCAGCCACCAGTGCAAGGCTCCCTCCACCGGATTTTTGGCAAGCTAGTGCACACACACTCTTTACAAGTAGAGTTTAGGCTTCTCTAACCCTTCTGTCTCAATGGATTTCCCAGCAGGCAAGGGTGATTGTCTCCTCTGCACAGGATCCTAGGGCTGGGATCTCAGGTTGTGGTTCAACCTCCTTGCTCTGCAGGGCAAATATCCACCCATTAAGACCTTCTCTTCATTACAGATCCCTCCCAGTGGTGGAGGTCCTGAGCCAATGTCTTTTTCTTTCCATCCTATCTGGTTATGTGGAGATCATTCTTGCAGCTTTGGTTGTATAGGAGTTCTGCCAGTTTCCAATTAGTTTTCTGTGTGAAATTTTCTACATGAAGATGTATTTTTGATGTTTTGGGGGGAGTGAGCTCCACATCCTCCTACTCTACCATCTTGATCCTCCTCTAGTACCATACTGTTTTGATTACTATATCTTTGTAATATAGTTTGAAATTAGGAAATGTGGCCCTCTTGCTTCGTTTTTCATTCTTGGGATTGCCTCAGCTCTTTAGAGTCTTTGTAATTCCATACATATTTTATGATTGTTTGTTCTATTTCTGTAAAAATTGTCATAGAACTCTCGATAGTGATTGCAATGAATCTAAAGATGGCTTTGAGTAGTACACACATTTTAACAATAGTTTTCCAAATCATGAACATGGAATATCTGTCCATTTATTTTTGTCTCCTTCAATGCCTTTTGTCACTGTTTTATAGTTTTCAGTGTAAAGATACTTTACCTTCTTGGTTAAATTCATTCCGAAGTATTTTATTTTATTTTTTAAAATTTATTTATTTTGTTTATTTGTTTTTGGCTGCCTTGGGACTTCATTGCTGTGAGTGGGCTTTCTCTAGTTGTGGCGAGTGGGGGCTACTCTTCGTTGCGGTGCGCAGGCTTCTCATTGAGATGGCTTCTATTGTTGTGGACCACAGGCTCTACGTGTGCAGGCTTCAGTAGTTGTGGAATGCAGACTCAGTAGTTGTGGCTCACAGGCTCTAGGGCACAGGCTCAGTAGTTGAGGCACACAGGCGCAGTTGCTCCGCAGTATGTGGGATCCTCCTGGACCAGGGTTCAAACACGTGTCCCCTGCATTGGCAGGTGGATTCTTAACCACTGCACCACCAGGGAAGCCCATTATTTTTTATTCTATTGTGAATGGGATAGTTTTATTGCTTTTTTTAAAATTTAATTTTATTTAATTTTTTATACAGCATGTTATTATTAGTTATCCATTTTATACATATTAGTGTATGTACGTCAATCCCAATCTACTAATTCATCACAGCACCACCACCCCTCTGCTGCTTTTGCCCCTTAGTGTCCATACGTTTGTTCTCTACATCTGTGTCTCAATTTCTGCCCTGCAAACTAGTTCATCTGTACCATTTTTCTAGGTTCCACATATATGCGTTTAATATCCGATATTTGTTTTTCTCTCTCTGACTTACTTGACTCTGTATGACAGACTCTAGATTCATCCACGTCTCTACAAATGACCCAATTTTGTTCCTTTTTATGGCTGAGTAATATTCCATTGTATATATGTACCACATCTTCTTTATCCATTCGTCTGTCGATGGGCATTTAGGTTGCTTCCATGACCTGGCTATTGTAAATAGTGCTGCAATGAACATCCGGGTGCATGTGTCTTTTTGAATGATGGTTTTCTCTGGGTATATGCCCAGTAGTGGGATTGCTGGGTCATATGGTAATTCTATTTTTAGTTTTTTAAGGAACCTCCATACTGTTCTCCATAGTGGCTGTATCAATTTACATTCCCACCAACAGTGCAAGAGGGTTCCCTTTTCTCCACACCCTCTCCAGCATTTGTTGTTTGTAGATTTTTTGATGATGCCCATTCTAACTGGTGTGAAGTGATACCTCATTGTAGTTTTGATTTGCATTTCTCTAATAATTAGTGATGTTGAGCAGCTTTTCATGTGCTTCTTGGCCATCTGTATGTCTTCTTTGGAGAAATGTCTATTTAGGTCTTCTGCCCATTTCTGGATTGGGTTGTCTGTTTTTTTAATATTGAGCTGCATGAGCTGTTTATATATTTTGGAGATTAATCCTTTGTCCGTTGATTCGTTTGCAAATACTTTCTCCCATTCTGAGGGTTGTCTTTTCGTCTTGTTTATAGTTTCCTTTGCTGTGCAAAAGCTTTGAAGTTTCATTAGGTCCCATTTGTTTATTTTTGTTTTTATTTCCATTACTCTAGGAGGTGGATCAAAAAAGATCTTGCTGTGATTTATGTCAAAGAGTGTTCTTCCTATATTTTCCTCTAAGAGTTTTATAGTGTCTGGTCTTACATTTAGGTCTCTAATCCATTTTGAGTTTATTTTTGTGTATGGTGTTAGGGAATGTTCTAATTTCATTCTTTTACATGTAGCTGTCCAGTTTTTGAAGAGATTGTCTTTTCTCCATTGTATATCCTTGCCTCCTTTGTCATAGATTAGTTGACCATAGGTGTGTGGGTTTATCTCCGGGCTTTCTATCCTGTTCCATTGATCTATATCTCGGTTTTTGTATCCGTACCATGTTGTCTTGATTACTGTAGCTTTGTAGTATAGTCTGAAGTCAGGGAGTCTGATTCCTCCAGCTCCGTTTTTTTCCCTGAAGACTGCTTTCACTATTCTGGGTCTTTTCTGTCTCGATACAAATTTTAAGATTTTGTTTTGTTCTAGTTCTGTAAAAAGTGCCATTGGTAATTTGATAGGGATTGCACTGAATCTGTAGGTTGCTTTGGGTAGTATAGTCATTTTCACAATGTTGATTCTTCCAATCCAAGAACATGGTGTATCTCAACATCTGTTTATATCATCTTTACTTTTTTCATCAGTGTCTTATAGTTTTCTGCATACAGGCCTTTTGTCTCCCTAGGTAGGTTTATTCCTAGGTATTTTATTCTTTTTGTTGCAGTGGTAATTTGGAGTGTATCCTTAATTTTTCTTTCAGATCTTTCACTGTTAGTGTATAGGAATTCCAGATTTTTCTGTGCATTAATTTTGTATCCTGCAACTTTACCAAATTCATTGATTAGCTCTAGTAGTTTTCTGGTGGCATCTTTAGGATTCTCTATGTGTAGTATCACGTCTTCTGCAAACAGTGACAGTTTTACTTCTTCTTTTCCAATTTATATTCCTTTTATTTCTTTTTCTTCTCTGATTGCCATGCCTAGGACTTCCAAAACTATGTTGAATAATAGTGGTGAGAGTGGAGATCCTTGTGTTGTTCCTGATCTTAGAGGAAATGTTTTCAGTTTTTCACCATTGAGAATGATGTTTGCTGTGGGTTTGTCATATATGGCCTTTATTATGTTGAGGTACATTCCCTCTATGCCCACTTTCTGGAGAGTTTTTATCATAAATGGGTATTGAATTTTGTCAAAAGAGTTTTCTGCATCTATTGAGATGATCATATGGTTTTTATTCTTCAATTTGTTAATATGGTGTATCACATTGATTGATTTGCGTGTATTGAAGAATCCTTGCATCCCTGGGATAAATCTCACTTCATCATAGTGTATGATCCTTTTAATGTATTGTTGGATTCTGTCTGCTAGTATTTTGTTGAGGATTTTTGCATTTATATTCATCAGTGATATTGGTCTGTAATTTTCTTTTTTTGTAGTATCTTTGTCTGGTTTTGGTATCAGGGTGATGGGGACCTCATAGAATGAGTTTGGAGTGTTCCTTCCTCTGCAATTTTTTGGAGGAGTTTGAGAAGGATGGGTGTTAGCTGTTCTCTAAATGTTTGATAGAATACACTTGTGAAGACATCCGGTCCTGGACTTTTGTTTGTTGGAATATTTTTAATCACAGTTTCCATTTCATTACTTGTGATTGGTCTGTTCATATTTTCTATTTCTTCCTGGTTGAGTCTTGGAAGGTTATACCTTTCTAAGAATTTGTCCATTTCTTCCAGGTTGTCCATTTTATTGGCAAAGGGTTGCTTGTAGTAGTCTCTTAGGATGCTTTGAATTTCTTCAGTGTCTGTTGTAACTTCTCCTTTTTCATTTCTAATTTTATTGGTTTGAGTCCTCTCCCTCTTTTTCTTGATGAATTCAGCTAATGGTTTATCAATTTTGTTTATCTTCTCAAAGAACCAGCTTTTAGTTTTATTGATCTTTGCTATTGTTTTCTTTGTTTCTATTTCATTTATTTCTGCTCTGATTTTTATGATTTCTTTCCTTCTACTAACTTTGGGTTTTGTTTGTTCTTCTTTCTCTAGCTCCTTTAGGTGTAAGGTTAGATTGTTTATTTGAATTTTTTCTTGTTTCTTGAGGTAGGTTTGTATTGCTATAAACTTCCCTCCTAGAACTGCTTTTGCTGCATCCCATAGGTTTTGGATAATCGTGTTTTCATTGTCATTTGTCTCTAGGTATTTTTTGACTTCATCCTTGATTTCTTTAGTGATCTCTTGGTTATTTAGTAATGTATTGTTTAGCCTCCATGTGTTTGTGCTTTTTATGTTTTATTCCCAGTAATTTACTTCTAATCTCATAGCGCTGTGGTCTGAAATGATGCTTGATATGATTTCAATTTTCTTAAATTTACTGAGTCTTGATTTGTGACCCAAGATATGATCCATCCTGGAGAATGTTCTGTGCGCACTTGAGAAGAAAGTAATCTGCTGTTTTTGGATGGAATGTCCTTAAATATCAATGAAATCTACCTGGTCTATTGTGTCATTTAAAGCTTGTGTTTCCTTAGTAATTTTGTGTTTGGATGATCTGTCCATTGGTGTAAGTGAGGTGTTAAAGTCCCCCACTATTATTGTATTACTGTCAATTTCCTCTTTTATAGCTGTTAGCAGTTGCCTTATGTATTGAGGTGTTCCTATGTTGGGAGCATATATATTTATAATTGTTATATCTTATTCTTGGATTGATCCCTTGACCATTATGTAATGTCCTTCCTTGTCTCTTGTAACATTCTTTATTTTAAAGTCTATTTTATCTGATATGAGTATAGCTACTCCAGCTTTCTTTTGATTTCCATTTGCATGGAATATCTTTTTCCATCCCGTCACTTTCAGTCTGTATGTGTCCCTAGGTCTGAAGTGGGTCTCTTGTAGACAGCATATATATGGGTGTTGGTTTTGTATCCATTCAGCGAGCCTGTGTATTTTTGTTGGAGCATTTAATCCATTCATGTTTAAGGTAATTATCGATATGTATGTTCCTGTTACCATTTTCTTAATTGTTTTGGGTTTGTTTTTGTAGGTCCTTTTCTTCTCTTGTGTTTCCCACTTAGAGAAGTTCCATTAGCATTTGTTGTAGAGCTGGTTTGGTGGTGCTGAATTCTCTTAGTTTTTGCTTGTCTGTAAATCTTTTGATTTCTCCTTGGAATCTGAATGAGATCCTTGCCAGGTAGAGTAATTTTGGTTTTAGATTCTTCCCTTTCATCACTTAAAATATATCGTGCCACTCCCTTCTGGCTTGTAGAGTTTCTGTTGAGAAATCAGCTCTTAACCTTATGGGAGTTCCCTTTTATGTTATTTGTTGTTTTTCCCTTGCTGCTTTCAATAATTTTTCTTTGTCTTTAATTTTTGGCAATTTGATTACTATGCGTCTCAGTGTGTTTCTCCTCGGGTTTGTCCTGTATGGGACTCTCTGTGTTTCCTGGACTTGGGTGGGTATTTCCTTTCCCATGTTAGGGAAGTTTTTGACTATAATCTCTTTAAATATTTTCTCAGATCCTTTCTCTTCTCCTTCTGGGACCCCTATAAGGCGAATGTTGTTGTGTTTAATGTTGTCCCAGAGGTCTCTTACACTGTCTTCATTCCTTTTCATTCTTTTTTCTTTATTCTGTTCCACAGCAGTGAATTCCACCATTCTGTCTTCCAGGTCACTTATCCATTCTTCTGCCTCAGTTATTCTGCTATTGATTCCTTCTAGTGTATTTTTCAATTCAGTTGTTGTATTGTTCATGTCTGTTTTTTGTTCTTTAATTCTTCTAGGTCTTTGTTAAACATTTTGTGCAACTTCTTAATCTTTGCCTCCATTCTTTTTCCAAGGTCCTGGATCATCTTCACTATCATTATTCTGAATTCTTTTTCTGGAAGGTCGCCTATCTCCACTTCATTTAGTTGTTTTTCTGGGGTTTTATCTTGTTCCTTCATGTGGTACATAACCCTCTGCCTTTTCATCGTGTCTGTCTTTCTGTGAATGTGGTTTTTGTTCCACAGCCTACAGGATTGTAGTTCTTCTTGCTTCTGCTGTGTGCCCTCTGGTGGATGAGGCTATCTAAGAGGCTTGAGCAAGTTTACTGATGGGAGGGACTGGTGGTGGGTAGAGCTGGCTGTTGCTCTGCTGGGCAGAGCTCAGTTGATAGTTTTCTTTCTTTTTCAGATATGCTATTGTTAGTGTATAGAAATGCAACTGGTTTCTGTTTGTTTTGTATATCCTGCAACTTTACTGAACTCATTGATTAATTCCGTCTGCTTTTTGGTGTAGTCTTTAGGGTTTTCTGCATATAAGATCATATATCTTATATGAAAACAGAGAAAATTTTATTTCTTCTTTCCAATTTAGATGATTTTTATGTTTTTTTACTAGCCTTATTGCTTTGTCTAGGACTTCCAGTAATATATTGAATAGGAGTGGTAAGAGTGGATGCCTTTGTCTTGTTGCTGATCTTAGAGTAAAAGCTTTCAAACTTTTACCATTAAGATGCTATCTGGGGGCTTGTCGTATATGGCCTTTATTTTAAAAATTATTTCATTGAGGTATATTATTTTCATACCCAGCTTTTGCAAGTTTTATCATGAATGACTGTTGAATGTTGTTAAATTTTTTTCTTCCCCATTGAGATGATTATATAACTTTTATCTTTCATTCTATTGATCTAGTGTATCACATTTATTAATTTGTTTATGTTGAACCATTCTTGCATCCCAGAGTTGAATTCCACATGATCATAATGTATGATCCTTTAAAAATGCTGTTGAATTCAATTTGCTAATATTTTATTGAGAATTTTCTCATCTGTATTCATCAGCAATATTGACCTGTAGTTTTCTATTCTTATATATCCTTATTTGGCTTTGGTATCAAGATAATACTGGTCTCATAAAATGAGTTTGGGAGTGTTTCCTCCTTTTTCTTTTTCTTTTTTTTGTCAAACTATGTGTTTTATTTCAACAGACATCCCTGATTTGAAAAAATAAGGTGGAGGGGAGAGGGTTCAACATTTCATCACACCCAACAGTGAGCAAAACTTCCATCCAAGAACTCAGAGCCCCTTTGAGGCCTCACTTGTGTCTTTATTAGCTCCAAGACAGAAAGGAGCTGAATCTTCTAATTTTTGTTAAGAAAAATCTGTCAAACATATTCATTCTTTTAGAGGTGAGAGCAAGATCTTTAGGGAAAGAGATCCTGGGCTTAGAGCAGCTGGGGTACCAGAGGTGAAGCTGAGGACTGGGCCAGCTGGGCTGCAGGAAATCCTAAAAGCAATATTTGAATCCACATTTGGCTTGGGTCACTAGTGGCTGAGCTTATTCTTTGACCAGGTGCTCTCCGGTTCCAGTTCCCAGCTCCTTAGCCTGATGAATCAGATATGTGACCAGGTGTTTCTACTGCTGCTGGCCTATTGGCTGTTCACCTTTCTTTCTGAAATACTTCATGGTTTGGGGGGTTTTTTTTTTCGGTTTTTTTTTTGTGGTACTTGTGTTTTTACTTCAGTATGTTTGGAATTTTCTGAAATAAAGTTTTTCTTTTTAGAGCTTCCTCCTCCCTACCCTACCATACCCTCGGTTGCTGGACATACACTGAGCCTGGGGCAGGAGCAGAAATGGGAGCTGTTGGACATCATCTGGGAGGGAGAGCACAGTGAGGTGGTGTGGAAGGACTATCTCCCTCTGTAGGCTTCCAACTGATCAGGCTGGCAGGACTGGGCTGTCCTTCCTGGTTTTCAAAGATGGGAGGGACTGTCTAATCAGGTACCCAACAACCAGGAAGCAGAATCAGGACAAATGAGGGTCAGATTAGTGTTCAAATCCTGGGTGATGTGATCAGAGTGTAGCCACTCCTCTTACCCTTCTAATGTAGCCTCTCTTCATCTCTGTGGTCTGGGGTGAGGTGTTTTAGCCTCACCCCTGGATTCTGGTATTTTCACAATGGTGTCTTGCCTATGGATGTTTGCTAGTTGGCTTCTTGTAAGAGGGAATGAAGTTCAGGAACTACCTTGTCACTATCATGATGACTCCAGTATTAGTATTGTTATTCAGAGACCATAGTTTCTATTTTGTGTTATGAGTAGCTATGTTGATATCTTTGAAACTAAATTTTACATCATGAGATAAATTAGATTCAATTGTTAGATTAATGAGGCTAAGTAAAATCTGTAATAATGAATTCAGAATAAATTAATCAGTAAGAACTCTTGATGTATTTTATCTTTAAAAATACGAATGTTTTACTATTGACCACTAAAAAGGCATGGAAATAATATGAAATCCAGTACTAAATGATCACAGCCATCATCCAGTATGAGGGTAATAACACTGGATGGAGATCAAATGTGATAAATATATGTTGAGGCATCTTGCATTGATCATCGATGACAATATAACTCGAACTGAGGATTATGATGAACTGAAACCTTTGTAATTGAGGTTCAATAAACAAAAAAGATGAGGTTCAATAAACAAACAAGATGAAATAAAGCAAAAATAAAAACACTGACTGCTTACTCCAGGGCTAGTACTACCATTTCATCTCTGCTAGCATCTCTTGTTTTTGTATTAGGTGGTGACCTCTTGACATCATCAAATGTGGTCCTAGGTAGCACTTTATCTAGAGTTGGTCAAGTCCCTCAATTCTGGGAATAAGTCCTTTGAGGGAGGAGCTGGTTCAGACAAAGTTATTCTTATTTGGTATAAAGCTACAGTAGTTACAGGAAGAAGCACTTGTTCTGGGTTACACCTTGCTTGCTTCATTATTTTGAATGAAATTGTGTGGGGATGTGATGACAGGAGTGGCTTCCATCATTTTGGAACATTGAAAAGAAGACCTGGGAAACTGTATTGATGCCAGTCTTAAACTCTTGCTGCTGGCTTAACAACTGACTACAAGAACTAACCTCTCCTATACTTGTTAAGTGAGAAAAAGAAAAACAAAGTCTCTAGTCCAGGCTGCTATTGCCTGATTATTGTCTCACTTGAAGACAAAGCCTTTCCTAACTGACACATTAGAAATTGTATAAAATCTCTATGTTAAAAAGAAACACTGCCTATTGGTTATCAATGCTACCATAATCACCAGCACTAGGAGTGAGTATTTAATTCTTTCCATTTGTGTGTTTTTTGTTTTTTGTTTTTTTTATTATTGCTGTGGTGTTGGTCTTTCCTGAATGCTTAACTCTGTTGCTCTGCTGTAGGAACTGGAAGGTCATTAGTTGAGGATGGGGGTGGGAGGATGCTTTGTCCCAATCAACTATTTTGTCCCCAACACCAACCAAGTTAACACTTTGTTTTTACATTAACCTTGTTCCTATTTGAGCATTTTTTCCTCCAACCCAATAAGTTCTATGCTTGCATTAGAGAAAGAAGAATAGAAGCTCTGATAACTTTCATTAAAAATAATATAATATATTGACTATTGTACTGGACTTTTGGAAACATTTGTCTTTAAACAATGTTTGAGTAAGTTCCTCAGATATGAGCAAAACATTTCAGGGAAAAAAGTTAACCTGAATTTTGGCTGATTAAGGCAACTTGGTAGAGTCTGAGAGTAATTTGCTAAGTGGTAACCTGGAGGCATCAAAGAAGTAATTTTTCTCATAAATTGCCTGAATCCCTCTCAAAAGAGTATTCAGCCTCTCTAAAGTAAAGTAAAAGTAATAGCTCTTAACCTTTTATGGGGTCATCTTTCAGATCTCTTTAAAATGTGAGCATCTTCTCAGAAATAATCATATGCATATTTATAAAACTATTGTGTAAAATTTCAGGGAGGTACACAAGTTCACTGCAGTGTTTCACAGACTCTGTATCTTCCCATTTTTCTTGCTTCTATCTTACATAGTAGTCCTAGTGACTACTCAATGATTGTAAGACATCCTGAACTTTTGTGACCCCCCTACTTTTGCCATGATCTTTCAATAATTACAAATGCCGGGGTTATTATTCTGATGAACCAAGAGCACTTGGTAAATGCTCTATTGGTTGTGCATGATTCAGATAAGCTACAATAGACTCCCTGCAGCAGCAAAGCTATGGCTATGGTTTCAGATTGGCAATAAGACTCATGAGACATATATAAGAAGGCAATACTATCTAATAATACAGTAATCTAATACTATAGTTAATAAGCTTTTTAGAAGGATACAAAGCAGGAAATACAGGAAGTACAATATCTTCAACTCATTAGGAAGCCTGAGTGGTACCCAAAAATGCAGCAACTTTTGTCTCCTTACTTGTATGAGGCATGTATGGCTGCCACAGCTGAGTACCAAAGAATGTGAGGATCACCCTGACCTACGGAAGGGCATACCCCTCTACCCACCAATTTTATATACCACTGTTGTCGAAGCCTTGCATCCCAACTCACATCTCTCCCAACCCAGTGCAGTACCACATCACAAAGGAGGCATAAACAACATTCTTCATTTGTCATCACTACTATTTCCAAGGAAAACTTTTCAAGCAGCACTGCATCAGCCTAGCCCCAACGTTAACCCTTTATTTACACTGCTCTTTATCCTCTAAGAAACTCTAATGTTAGATTGGAACGCTGGTATGAATTAGTACCACAGTGCCAGGCCTAATTTCACAGGCGTTTCCAATGTAATGTGGATTATGAGATAACAGTAAATTATAATAAAATATAGAATGCAATCAGTAATAGATGTCTAAATCAAATGCATCAATTTGATTCTGTTAAGGTTGCAGAGACATCATTAAACCTTCACAGAGAAGACAGCATTTAAATGAGGCTCAGAAAAGAGGTTAAGTTTGTCTGATTTTTATACAATGAACAAATGTTTTGAGGAGGTATAACTTCCTTTAAAAAAGATGGTCTTTCATTTATTAATATAGAAATAAATCAGTCCCACAAAATTCTCTCAAAATATGTCTAATCTCTGGAGCAAGTATTAAATTTTAAAGCGTCTTCAGTATGTCCCAGGTATGACATTGAAGTAGGTTCAGTTTTGCATGAGAACACTAAAAGGAAAACTACATTCCTCATGGACTTAATGTATATCAGGTACTGTGCTAAATGATTTATAAATGCTATCTTAATTATCTCCAGCTTCATAACAATTCTGTGAGGTTGATATTCTGCCCATTCAAGATGGAGAACCTAAGACTCAGGGCCATTAAATAATCTGCCCAAGTGCTCCCATCTGGTAACCAGTGGATCCAGGATGTTAACCAAGGTCTAACTGAATTCAATTCAAAGGATTTTTTCCCAAGTGTATTATGATGCTCTGACACCACACTGTTAAAGTTGCCTACACAAATTAGAGACTGTTCAGAACAGGATAAGCATATGTTGGAGAATAAGGACAACGTGTAAGAAAGAATATTGAAAGAACTAGGGATTATTAGGGGAGAGTTGCCAGATATGAATAATACTCAGACTCACTCTAGGTTCTGAGCCAACTGAGATGAAACTCAAGGATTTGGATGAAGGATGGAATACATCCAATATCAGCTTTGTTATCCAAAGCACACAGCTTACTGTTCACACTGAATGTGAAAATCTAGCTTGGACCTAACAGTGAAGAGAGGCTTTCCACACTCTTAATTATGAGTTGAACTCCCTTGCCCACCCAGTTTCAGGCCAAGCAGTTGAATAACCATTATTTCCTATAGTTAGGAGGACTGGGGTGGTCTTTAGTGGTGAGCTTACCACGTAGACAGAATTGAGGAGAATATCTGCCATTTACAGGCATTCTTGTCATCTGAGAGAGAAACTGCTGAGAGGCCAAGACAGACATGGAATATTAACTCTGACCATTAGAGAGGGATGCATATTAGGCCTTTGCCTGTATGAATCACTTTCTCCAGGTGGAAGAGAGAAGATGGTGTGGGTGGATGGTGTGAATAGAGAGAGAACCTGACATCGTGTTTCTCATACTCATCACTGCTGAAAAAAGAAATAAAATTACTCTTATGTAACCTCATGGGTAAAGAAATGTTCCTCTTTCTCCATCCCTGCAACACACAGACCCTAGAAAGAAAAGACAGAAATGGGGGCGGAGGCAGGTAAATGGCAGCTGCTTTCAATTATTTAAAAGGCCCTAATATGGTAAAAGAAAAGGCCTCATTCAGAAGACAAATGTTGATAAGTTAGCAAGCCACAGTTCTGCTTATTATAAGAAAGACCTTGTCATGAATTAGAGCTAGCCATTAGTAGAATGAGCTGCCTCAGTGTTGCATTAGCAAAGACTTATGCCAAAATTGCTCATGATTAATGTTCCAATGACCAGCAAACTCAGGAAAAATTCTTCTAATGAAAATCTTGCATCCTTACTTACTTTTAATTCTTGAGGGTCTTGACTCTTCCTGCTTCTTAAATACTCGGATAGCTTTTCATCTTTTTAAAAGTCAGTAGAGCCATTTATCAGAAGCATTAAAGTAGACACTGGATGACCATTTTTTCTCTCTCAGTTAAGAAAACAGAGCACACAGTTTTCCAACATTGCAGGAGGGAGACTAAGCTATTTATTGAGGAAGTTTTTAGTTGGGGAACAGGGCTGCAAGTGAAGAAGAGTCATGTTACTCTAGGGATTATATAAAATCAATTGTAATTGATTTAAAAAGCTCATCACTTTTTAGTATTAAAACTTTAAATATCAGCAAGATACTACTTGCAAAATACTTTATCATTTCTATTGTGAATTAAGAAGATATTGTAGCATGATGACTTCCAATCCTTTTTTTCTTTTGGAGTATTTTCATTTATTTATTTGACAAATAGATATTTTTATTCACTGAGGTAGAATTTACATACAGTAAAATTCACCATTCTTATGTGATGTGTGTATGATGTATGATGGGTGTAATCATCACTACAATCAAGATACAGAACATTTCTCTCAACCCCCAAAAGTCCCTTTCTGCTTCCTTGTGGTCAAACCTCTCTCCCCACCCCCTCCTCTTGTAATCACTGGTCTGATTTTGACTTTTCAAGAATGTCATATAAATGGGGTGGTACAGTCAGTGACTTTTCTAGTCTCGCTTCTTTCATTTAGCATGATGCTTTTGAGATTCAACCATGTTGTTGCATGTATCTGCCCATTCCTTTTTATTGCTGAGTAGTATTCTATTATATGGATATGCCACAATCTGTTTATTCATTCTACAGTTGGTATACATGTAATGGTTTTCCAATTGAGCAGAAAGAGACTATATTAATCAGGAGACTTTTGGCTTAGAGTAACAGGAAGTTCCAATTGACTTAAACAATAGAAAATATATTTTCTCATGAAACAGCAAGTCCAGACATAGGATGGTTCCAGATTTTGATTCAGTGAATCAACAATGTCATAATAGTCTCAGGTTCTTTTCTTCTTCTCTGGTTTTTCCATCTTGTGTTCAACTCTATCACTGGGTTGGTTCTTCCCCTGGCTTCCAGATGACTGAAGCAGGTCCACATGACTTATGCATTTGTAACATGCAGGAGAAGAGACCACTTCTTTGCAATAGCACCTCATTCCCCAGAACACACACACAGATTTCTCTTCATGTTTTATTGGCCAATAGGAATCCTGTCAGGGGCCATTTCAGGAAGAAGGAAATCTGAGTGAATAAAGATCCAGACCTTTTTCTGTTTTGTATATTATTTTGTCCAGATTAAGTATCTGTTCTCCATATTCTATATATCCTGATTGAAAAAATATTTATGAAGCTTATTGATTAAAAGAAAAATTTGAGGGCCATTTATACATAGTACATGTGAGGAAATAGCTTGTGCTTTTATGAGCTAATCTGATTCCATTACTACAACTAATTTTCTTTCAAAAATGTTAATTATCTGGTATCATAATCTGAAGCACATGCATCACTGAAAATAAAATCCAAGAGAAAAACCTGAATTGTCACTTTCTCTTTTTTTTTTCATTTAATCCAGAGTTGTTTATAATTCTTTGAAAATTTTCACATTGGTAAAAAAATATATATTCAAGATATCGATGCACTGAGTTAAATTCTCACTCTAATATAAAATTGTGAATAGTGCTATTAGAATTTTATTTTATAAATATAATTATTTGCATTTTTTCCTGAGTAGTTGTATTTTTTATTTCTCAATTTCCTTTAAATCTACTTAAATATATTAAATTGGTATATACTATAATCAGGCTTCATATTTACTATCAATTTTTATCTAAGAAAATAACAACACACACACATATATACCATGCATTACATATACATATCACAAATGAAATTATATTCCGTCAAGTAAAAAGGCTGTACTTTTAAAGATGATATATGTCGAAATGATATAATAGGGTTTTATTTCTTCAAATCTTTGGTTCAAGTATATGATAAAATATTTTGGGATTATTTTTGTTCTCCTGTGGAAAAGTACGCTGGATTAACTGCAAACAGATGGTTTGTGGATGTTTTGTAGTTTTACTTCTATTACCCATTTTTATTATTTGAGATATGTCTAAAAGGTGAAAATTCAATGGATTTTTACAATAACTTTAAGAAACCCAGGAAAAATATATAGTACAATATAAAATTAAAAGTTATTAATATCTGCCTATGTTTCACAATTCTATGCCTTTTTTTTTAAAATTAATTTATTTATGGCTGTGTTGGGTCTTCGTTTCTGTGCGAGGCTTTCTCTAGTTGTGGCAAGCGGGGGCCACTCTTCATCACGGTGCACGTGCCTCTCACTATCGTGGCCTCTCTTGTTGTGGAGCACAGGCTCCAGACGTGCAGGCTCAGTAGTTGTGGCTCACGGGCTTTGTTGCTCCGTGGCATGTGGGATCCTCCGAGACCAGGGCTCGAACCCGTGTCCCCTGCATTAGCAGGCAGATTCTCAACCACTGCGCCACCAGGGAAGCCCCTCTATGCCTTTTAATATATTGTTTTGATCTATCTTTTCCTCTACTGTAAGCTCACTGCGGGTAGGGGCTGCCTTGCTGTACACACACTGCCTAGCATAATGCCTTACTGATAATATCAGCATCACCATAATAGCTACCATTTATGAAACACATTTTTAATAGCACACATTTGTAAAATAAAACCAGGCTTTTCGTGCCAGGGCTTTTCAAAATTATCTCATCCTTACAGTACCATCACTATTATTTTTTTCAATTTTATTGAGCTGTAATTGACATATAACTGTGTAAATTTAAGGTGGCTTCATGACAATCAGGACGTGAGCTCTGTCAATCTTATTGCTTCCCCATCCTCAACTTCCATTACATAATCTAAGAAGTCTGCTGAGTCTCAGGCCATAATGACTGCAGTCCAGTCATCAGGGAGGAGAAAGGATGACAAGGATGACAGAGGCTTGTCTACTCCTACAGTGGTGATTTCTGGACACTTTCAGATACACCTATTTGCATTCTATTGATCATTGCTTTGACACATAGCCAAGGCTAGTGTCAAAAGAGTCTGGAAAATGTATTCTTCATTCCAGGTAGGCCATGTGCCCAGCTAAAAATTAGGTGTTATATTAGTAAGGAAGTCAGGGAACCCAGAAAATAGTGAACAAATGAAAGTTTATACCACAGACAGAGAAGAAAGATACTAAATGCTACCTCCATAGAGGTGTGTAGCCTTTGTTTTGTTGATGTTTCTTTTCTTTGCTATTTTCCTTTTCTTGTTCTTGCTCTTCCTCTTTTCCTTCCCCTCCTCCTCTTCCAGGCTCTTCTTGCTTTTCTTTTTAATGGGAACAATATGGACATATTTAAAGGCTCATGAGAAGCATCTAGCAAGTAGACAGACATCTAAAACTCTACAAGAGGTTTAGCCCCTGTACTTGATGTAGACTGGCATCACCTTGTGTCCTTAAATTCTAGTTTATATTTGAAATGAATCCTGAGTATGAAGTCTGTTCTTGTGCTACTTCACTGGCAAGTATTCTTTCCCAAGGTGCTCATAGATGAGAACTTTATTTTGCTTATTATTCCATGCCCAGTTTGATTTGCTCCAATTTTAATAAAGAGAAAACTCTCAAAATTTTATTGCTAGTTTTAATGTGCTTCACCAGTGTACAATGTTTTCTTCTAGTCACTATTTAGGAAAGATACCTGTCAAGGCAGTCAGACTACTACTGAGTGCTATCCTGTTCTGGCTCTGAAAATGTCTCAGAAAGTATTATGTAATATTATAAATAATTAATAATTGCTATAGGAGGGAAGATCCCTCGCCATTTCCATTTTCATAAAATGATGCCAAAGTTTGGGTCTTTGATTTAAGCATGGAAACTATACACATAAACTGAAAGTACTGCATGCCTAGGTTGGCACCTAATAGCTGCTTTAGAGCTGGTATAAACTAGCAGAATCTGCTTTACTAATGTCATAATCCAGAATTTCTGCACCAAGCCTAGAGGTTCAGATACGGAACCCAGAAACCCAAACAGCCTAAAGTTCCACCCTCTGGAGGCCAAGGATGCTACTGGCTAATTTGCAAAGAACTTGAAGGTTCACCTTCATAACCTCTCCACCTAAAATACTCTAGGGACAGTGTTGACACCTCCATTCAGGTAGGGAGAACATTCGCCAAAATGTTAGAAAAGTGGGCTAAGTTTGGGAACAGATGTTCTGGTGCTTTTGGGACTTGAGAAGTTAGGCACTAATAGCTGCATGCCAGGCAAAAATGCTTTGCTTGGTATAAAATAACAGAAAGTTAGGAGTGGGTTGTGCTGGATCACTTGCTCAGCATGAAGAAATGTGCTAGGTTAGTGGAACAGACTCATTAGATGACCCTGGATTCCTCTTATCGTTCAAGCTGTTTAAGATATGCCAATATTACATCCTGGGGAGGGGCATGGGTTTTTTGAAATACAACTCCCAATTTAATAGCTAAATAAGGAAGGTGAGTAATATGTAAAGATTACTGTTAATAAAATAAAGATGTAGCACTCACAGTGGCAATGAAACTGGATAGAAGCACAATAGAGGACAGAGTCACTCAGCCTTCAATAACTCTCTAGTCTTAGAATTTGGGAGAATTGCTATTATTGCTTCATATCCACAAAAATCAAGTCAGAGTATGTTGAAATGAGGAAGAAGCGGTCCCTGGACCTCCCAACCCTGAGTCTGTTCCTCCTGGTGATAGGCTTTCTGATTGCATAACCTCATAATCCTAAACCTTGGCTAATGACCTGGGAAACCATAAGTATGCCTTCTTGAAAGTCATTTCCATTGGGTGAAAGCTGACTACTAAAACTTGAAGAGATCTTCACCAGTGTCAGAATGAACATCTGCAACTTTAAGTCCTGGGCAACACAAGATAAAACATATACACTGACTCCTACAAACTCAAGGGTCACATTGGAATTTTATTATTTGGTGACTCTACAGTGGCTAGGAGAGTGGAGAGGGTTAGAACAGATGGAGTTGTAATTAATATCACCCGTTCATATGTGCTTTTTTGGAAAATTTACTGTCACAAGCGTACCGGAGTAACAATTATTGAGATGAGATTAGTGAGAAGTTGTTTGGAAATTGGGGATTGTCACCATGTCGCTGACCAGAAGTGGATTCTGATAGACTACTGTCTGGCTTAATACACTAAAACTCAGGTTGGCTTGATGATGCATTAAGAAAAATTGAATGTTGCAATATATGTTCATGATGCCACAATTTACATATATGGCAATGGAGGGGACTTCTGAGTATTGATGGGTTTTGCTGTAAGGAAACTTATTAAAAGCAGAAGCCACAAGTATTCACTTACCTAATCACATGGCTTCCTTATTCCGCTCAGGCTGCCTTGATCATCAACCTACAGGCACATCTCCAAGAACAAATGAAGTCACATGATCACCCTCAGAGTACAGCAACTCCTCATTTTTTATTCTTAATCTGCAGTATAACACTTACCCTGCTGCTTTGCATGTTTGACAGTAAAACCTAAGAAACAGTAACACTAGCTGAATTTCAGCCTAATAGTATTTGAGGATAACACAGGCCAATGCAGAAGCAATGACTTATGGATGTTCTTCATGACCAAATCAGGAAAATAACATATGTTATCAAAAATTATAGATGCTCCATAGAGCAAGAGTAACAAGATTTTTATTTCTTGACATTTTTGTATGATAATATTCTTTGTAATATATGAAAGGGTCTAACAAAATTGGATGACTTCTTCAATGGTGTCAGTTTGCCTGGAGTAGATGAAAATCAAAAAGTGGTTGTCCTAAAATAAATTGCACCCCATCTCATGCTGCAGATAAATGTCATAAAAGAAACCTCAGCAATCAGTGATTCCAGAGCAGATGATATCTGAGATGATGTTGCTTGAGCCTGAGCTTTCTTCTACTCCAAGCCGGGTTCTACTCCAAGCTTAAAAATTTTAATGATACCTGGCCTCACCAATGTTCCATGATAATGATTTTCTTAGTTTTCTTCACCAGGTGATAAGCAAATGTGTAGGATTTTTCATGACAAGTCTTTGATGGGAAATCCACATTTTCAAGTCAAAACTTTTTCTTAAGTAAAATCTCCACACTTATTTTGGAAATGGGCAAAGGTGCCTTTTAGCTTTGATAGCTTCTGGTTTAAATTGGCAAGAATTTGCCACAGGAAAAAAATCCTGGAGTCTTTATATCCTATCACATTTAGTAGTGAATGGAAAACCAGTTGGCATAAAAATTTTATCATATTTTCCTGCACATTTTCATTGTATGCTAAATTCAATGTAAAAAGAGGATATACAAAATCATGATGGTAGGATTTAGCATTCTTTACTGCTTCATAGGCTTTTTATTTTATTTTTATTTAAAAAAATATTTTGTGGAGGTATAATTGACCTACCCACTGAACGTATATAAAGTGTAAAATCTGATACAATTCATATATACATGAAACCATCACCAAAATTAAGAAAATGACTTTGCTGTACCATGTATTGTTGTTATTGTAGTCTCAACTTGCATCTTTTCCCATGAGAAATCTAAAGTCATGCTTACATCTGTTCTTTTTACATTACATAGCATGTCCTTTTGTTTTTCAGGGTTTTTTTGGTTGGCTTTAAGGTTTTCTCTTTCTCCACAGATTTTAAGCAGCTTGTGATGTGCCTTGGAATAGTTCTTTTCATATTTCTTATCTTGGAGCTTGTTAAGTTTCCTGGATCTATGGGTTTCCATTTTTTCAACAAATTGAAAAATTGTGACCATTGTTTCTTCAAATATTTGTCTACTGCCCCCTCCCCCTTCTCTTCTTCAGGGACTCCATTACATGTATATTAACAACTTAAGCTTTAACATTTTAATGTATACCTTTCTATAGTACATTATTCTGTGAGAAATCGTATGAATACTACCTGTCTGTTCAATTAGTCTTATGCCATCCTACATGCATTCAAAGTAAATTTTGATTTAATATGTTTGCAAAATCAATATCTAAAAGTACAGGCTAGAAACAAAATAAAACAAATATTTATTTTATTTTTCATTAAATCCAATACATTATTCTTACAAAATTATTTTAATCACGTGATTGAAAATCCATGAAATTATAGCATTGGAATATTACACCCTAAATGTGAACCCTGGGATTATAGCCATTTTTGTGCTTTTCCATACTGTTCAAAAATACTAAACTGACAATATTTTTGTGTTCATAAAATGTTATTTAAAAAGTGGTGTTTTTATACTTGAAAATATTACCAACTAATGATATAGAAGTGGCCAATATTAGAAGATATAAAAATGTGCATCATTTTGACCTTTTAACCTCTGAAATTGAGGGGGGTATGTGAACATTGTGACATAGTCATGTGAAAATATTTGACATCTTTTGGCAAGATAAAAAAAGTAAGAGCATCAAAACATTTTAGATATGTAGATCATATAGGGATACATTAGGATATAAGAGGTTTTAAATTATGTATTGTTTCCATTGGACCCCTATAACCTGAATATTTAGTACTTTATATTAGAAAAAGTAGTAAACTAAACTGGATGACCTAAGCTCCATTTCCAAACCCCTTCTAACTATTTCAGTCCCTCTGAAGCTAAAATACCAATTTTCCATCCTTCCTTGAAACTGGGAGTTGCCATAAGACACAATGAAACCTCAAGGCTGGTCAGCCAGTGCCACCTCTTCTCCTCATTCCTTCTTTCTGTCTGAAAGAGGCTCTCAATTCATGATAGTGAAGTGGCTATTACTAAGCATTGTGAAAAAGAAAGATAGAAGGAGCTTCTTTCTGCAGGTGTTGTTAAGCTGCTATAGGAGCCATTCCTGGTACTTCTTGGTACATCAGTTAAATAGACTCTTGTGAAACTTAGTACAGGTTTTCTTTTACTTGAGGCCAAGTACATTCCTAGCTGATAGAAGTAGTATTGATAATACCTGCTTTTGCATTAGCTTTTAGTATGGGTTGGATTTCATAAAGGCCTTTACATCTGCTTGAGGATAACAACATGCGCTTGGTGACTTAACTTTGGTTTGGCCTACTGTATGGGGCCATGAACGCACCCTTTATTTTCTCTCTCTTCAGTAGCACACAGAGAAAGCTTATAATGAAGCAGGCATATGCTACACAAAAGTCACTTTTGTCTTCACTCTACACTAAAAAAGCTTCACTAGACACTAGGGAGCATTACTGCTTGTTGAAATAAGCTCCAGTTTTTCATATGCACTATGCGTCCTGTACATGTGATAACTGATAGATGTGTGACTATTAAGTGATGAAACTGGAGATGATTTCTAGCTCTGGGGAGTCAGTGTCCCCAGATTCCTATGATCTAAGTTCTTAGATGGCAAGACTTAAGCCTCCCTCACGTTCACAGTCCCAGCTGCTTCTGGCTTGTGATGGACGACCGAGTAGTTGATAAGCAGTCTCTGCCATCAGTGTGCCTTGTCACCTAAATCTGATTGTTTCGTCTGCATTTTGTAGAGCCCTGTGTTTAATTCCTGAAAATGTCTTGGGGGCTGGGCTGCCTCCTCAGACCTGTAGAGCTAAGGAGACCTAAGACTTTCTTCAGCGTTGCTACTCTTTTAAAAATCTAATTCGTGTGCTAAATTTCTTTGTTAATATTTTACAGAAAAAAAGTATTTCATAATCCAAATTTTTTTTTAAAAAGTTAAAAATTGAAAACATTAAGCACATAGGATAATGTGCCTAGAAAGACACATTAACTTAACTTGCTTTCCTTTCTAGCATCAACTCATCATGCTATTTGCATTGTACTTGCATGCTTTAACATCAAACTTGTCATTTTCTGAATTTCATGGCTTAGGGACCTAAATCCTTCCAATTTTATGTTAAGGCAATAGTCTATACCCTGTCTCTCCCTTAGTCCATTCTCTGTAATGCTTGAAGTCAATGCATGTTAGACATTCATTTTATTCACTATATATATATATATATATATATTTCTCCCCTCATATTTTACATGGTGTCTCCCCACAAAACTTAGAATTCATTATTTACTTATTCTGTTTATTCTTATACCTTTGCTGAGCCTAAATTAGTCTAAATACTGGGGATACGAGTGGCTGTTTTTAGTGAGTTCACCATCCAATGAGGAAAAAAGACAGAAAATCTATTAGATCAGAAATTCTGAGTGGTAGGATCCAGCAATTTACATACATATTTTAAAAGCTTTCCAAGTGATGCTGATACACACAAGGTTTAAAAATCATAGGTAGCCTATATTTACAGCCAGTCAAAATCTGCAAGTAATTTTACAGGGTGCTTCTTATAGACAGGTAGAATTCCTGCCATATTTTATTGTTTTGTTTTTCACTCCATCCCTACCACCATCTTTTAGAATGTGAAAGAGTCTTAGACAGCCTTTCTACTCAGAGTTCACATTTTAAGATGAGAAAGTTGATGAACAGAGAGGTATAGTGGTATAACCAAGATGGTCACTCCAGTATTATTACACAGTTCCTCTAACTCCAAATGTAATCCTCTTGTCTCTCCATGCTGGACAACCTATTATCACTACCTTGTATGAAAGAAAAAGAATCTCCTTTGGTAAAATGTTTTCCATTACACACATACACCTTAATAGAAATCATAAATGCCTTCAATCCTAGTAATTTTCTTTCACACTTAGCCCCTTATTTCCCATTTCCTTTCATGGGCAATGTCTGAAGATGCAGTTATCATACTGTCATAATATTTTCAATATCACATTCTGGCATCATTAATTTTCCCTATCACACCAGCTACTCAAGGATATATTTCAAAATACTATTTTCAGTTGGGACTGTCCTCTAGGACAGTTGTCAGAATACTTTTCTGGGTTAGGGGTCAAGAGTAAACTAATAAGGTGCCATTAAGAACAGTCTAGTGATGGATATGTTTATGGCATTGATTGTGGTGATGGTTTCATGGGTGTATACTTATCCCCAAGTTCGTCAAGTTGTATACAATAATATATACAGACTTTTGTATTCAGTCATACCTCAATAATACTTTGGTTTCTCTTCAGATCAAATAGATCTTTCACCTTTTACTAAAAAAATAAAATCATACCTCAATAGAGTGTTCTTTATTTAAAAATGAATAAAGTACATGACAAGCTCATAGAAGTTATGCCTTATGAGCTAGTGACTTTTAACTTTTGTGCCAAGGCATAAATATCATAAAGTATTATTAATAATCACACTATTAAATATAAAACTTGTGAGAAAATATAAAAATTAAAGCTTTAAAAAATTATTCCTATAAATCTTCTAATTGTCCCAGTTGTTGTAACAGTAGCAACAATCGCAATCTGTGGAGTACTTTTTGATTTACATAGTACATTTATTTAGTCCCTCATTTGATTGTCACAGTACCTTTACAAGGGAGCAAATATGTTCTGAGGAAAAAGTGACTCGTGCAAAGGCACATTGCTAATAAGTTCTCAAGCAGCGATTCAATCCCAGATTTTTGGTTGGCACACTTAAGGATCTGATGTACATTATAGGACTCCTGAGGCAATTAGAGTGCATTTTCATAGTGAATGTAATAGTGGTTGGTGTTCTTTAGAGACAAATGCATGACAATGCAAGTGGGTAAAACTTTGTTTCATAAAATATGGAATTCATTTTAAACTACTAAAGTTACATAAAACTACTAAATGATCACGCAAACTAATCATTGTGTGTTGACAGATTTGTTATTATTACCACAGGAGCGGTGCTGGCATCATATTTGTAATAATTTCAAATGCATTAATTTTGTGTTCATGTTAAATTATTACTAAAGATATATGGATATTGAATCATATTTCATTGATTTCCAGACTTTCCTGCAGATAAGGGTATAATTGCATTAATTCTTTATGGTTTTCTTTTGCAGATGATACACCAATTCACTTAGAAACATCTATGCATTTCTAATATCTAGGCATACCATAACAACACTATTTTATAGCAGCTACAGTTCCACTTAAATCCAAGATAGCATTCCCAATCTAAAATAGCACAGGAAAAAGTAAAAAGAGATGGACCTGGCTTGGAGGAACTCTGTCTGCCTGCCTGCCTATCTATCTATCTATCTATCTATCTATCTATCTATCTATCTATCTATCTATCATAAAGCATCTGCATACCTAGCTACCTACCTGTTTGTGATATGGACCTTTTCAAAATGGAATCTTACATGCAACCCCAAATTGTCTCACTGGCTCGGTTTCCCTTTCTCTTTCAAAAGATTCATTAGTATCCCTTATCCTTCTCTAGGCTATCTATTCTTCCCAGTCCAACTCTTCAGGGTAATATTATTTTACAAAATATAATTTGAAAGAAAAAAAAGCTGGACCAGATGATCTCTGTTTTCCTTATACTCTAATGCTCCATTATTGAGTAAAATGAGGGGACCCTCAAATGACTGTAAATTTAAGATCTTTCTCTCTCTCCATCCCTCCCTCTGAAATCACTCTGGAGGTTTTCCTAGTAGATGCTTTAAGGTAAATTCTAACTGTATTTGTTTGTAAATGGGTAACCAATGCAATTCTTTTAATAATTTTATTATATAAATTTGCGGGTTCTTGCATCAATGCCATCCTGTTAAATACATTCAAATATCTTATTTAAGTAAATTATACATTGATTTCTACTTTTTTTTCTAAAATATCTTCACTCTTCTTTCACATACACACAATCACATAAAATTCAACACAATTTATAATCTTCCATATAAATTTTAACATGAGTTTGTAATTTTCTATTATGTATCTATTGCACTTTTGATTGTGATTTCATTATGTTTATAAATTTAATGGAGGAAAATTGATATTTTCACTAAATAGGATTATAGCATATTTTAGCATTAACTGTATCTTCCTTTATGTTCTTCACTAATGTTTCATGATTTCATTCATATGGTAGTGTATATTTCTTGTTTAATGTTTTCCTAATTATATTTTAATATACGGTATTCCTTTTTTTTTGTAACGGGATGCTTTCTTTCATTATATTTTAATAATTGATAAATGCTGGTATACAGACAAGCTGCTTTTTAAGATGTTAAACTTAAAACTGTAAACTATTACTGGTTTTAAATACACTTCTGATTACTTTCTTGGTAAACAAACAAGAAAGTGATGGGCTTATCTTTCCTTTCAAATACTTATACCTGCTGGAATATAAAATGGTACTCTGGGCAAAAGAGTTCACAGATTCTCATTAAAGTTAAAACTACACCTAACATTTGACCTAGTAATGTCATTTCTAAGTGTTAATACAAGAGAAATAAAAACATATATCCACAAAAAGAATTGTACCTGAATTTTCATAGCAGCTTTATTCACAGTAGCTAAAAATTAGAATCAACACAAGTTTTCATCAAGAGGAAAACTGATAAATGAATGTGGTTATTTCTACAATGGAATTAGCACAACAATACAAAGGAAGGAAATACAACATTAATTGATTTCACAGAGAAGTCAAGTTAAAAGATGCCTTCTGTTCTAAGGATAGCTTTGTATGATGAATATTTAGATTATTTATTTTCATTCTTACCTGATTTTATTAAATGTATTTAAGGGTATGAGTTCACCACTAACTTCTGTAGCTGCATCTGCATCCCAGAGATTTTGACATGTACTTTTGTTTATATTCAGGTCTACATATTTTGTTAATTCCAGTTATTTCTTCTTTAACCCTTCATTTTAAAACAGACGAGGAGAAGTGGAAGGCATGTAGCAGTCAGAGGACCATATGAGTTCTGACATTCTCCTGCGCAGATGTTGTCAGGTCGTCCTACTCCAGGATAGGTCTTGACTAGGCCCAGCTTTGTCCCCGCAGAGTGGTACCCAAGTCCATCACTCCTGCCAGCTCTTGACTCCACCTTAGGGATGTACTTCCTTTTCAATTACCCTCCTTGGCCACATCTGCAGAGTTAGAATTTGAGAGTGTGCCCTTCTTGGTAGCCAAGGAGATTTTCCAACCTGGTCCTTTCCTTTACATAGTTGGAGACCAGATATATTTTTGCATCTCAAATATTTTAATATTTTAGACCTAGTTGGCATTGTTGTTGCTAGTACACATCTTTTTTCAAAGACGGATCAATTCCTTTGGCAAAAGCCACAGTCACAATCTTTTTTGAGATAGAACTCTCTCTATATTTAATTTCAGGTAATTTGGGTGCAAGTGTCATTGTAACAAGGCATTTAATCTTTTTTAGAGCCATTTAGGTCTAGAAGAAAGGTCTACTAGATACCATCTAAATATTTTCAAGTGTTAACAAATGACAAAATGGGATTGAAGCCACACTCTTTGGTCTTTACCTGGAGCCCATTTCTTAATGGTTGCATGCTGTGTTTGATCTTTTCCCTGCAGCTGCATTTAAATGGCTCACCTTTGATTTGGTGAAAAACTCCAACTCTGAAATGTATCTTTAATTTCCTTGTAAATTATCTTGTAAACCAGCCAGTCTTGTTCTAAGCTCATCATTGTCTTGCATCCCTGTATCAACTGCAACAGCATGAGCCAGCTCGCACTTCACACTCAGCATTCTCTTTCAAAATCTTATCATCCAGTTTCACCAATTTATTAGGTAAATTTCCTGTTCTCAGGATATTTTAGGCAACACTTTTACCAAGTGTTTCACCACTATACGAGTCAATGTTTTCCAGCCTTGTGTGTTTCCTCATATGTGGCTCAACTGTGCAAACATTTCAAGCCTCTGTTCACATCCTGTGTGCTAACACCCTGCTAGCCAAAGTAAGTCACATGGCCAAGCCCTGAGTCAATATGATGGGAAGTATAGTCTTCCCATGTAGATGGTGGTCATGGAAACTGAATGTTTTCTGAACAACAATCTTTTATCTACCATACTACTACTCACCTAGTATCATGACACATTTTTAAAGTAGCCTGTCTTCGGAAAAGATAATTAGAGAGAATGTTTGAAACTCATCCTTTGGATTTTCAAATAGGCATTTATCAACATTGGCAGGGATTTTGCCATTTTATTTGTGCCACATAAATATTTTAAATTATGCTGTGATCATGCACTCTTCTTTGAAAGGACATTCACATACATAGGGAGTGCTTGAAGTCTCTTACTATCCCTATTACCCTATCACAGAAAATTTGTAACCACTTCCCACTATGCACAGTGAACACAGACTATAAAGAAAAAGTTTCTGTCTGCAAAAGTTTATTACTTCTCAACCCCCTTGATATTTTCTAGCATCTTCCACAGAAAAAGAAGAATTACATTCTGTTAACAGAGGCATTGCACATATGAACATAATCCTAATGGTTTAACCATTTTATAGCAAAGGAAATTCTGAGAAACATACTTTACAGGAATACTTTTCCCTTCATAAAGCATTTAGTTTGACAATTGAAAAAAACTGTCTAAAGATGACTTAAATATTTTTATTTTCTGTTTTGTTTGCTTTTCATGAATCACAATTGTAGGAAGTCAGGGGATTTATGGGCTGGTCCAGAAAAAAAGATATGACCATGATAGGCAGTAGCACACGCAGCTTTGTCTGGCAGTGCCATGATAGGTTTGCATGTGGGAGAAGTCCCTCACAGAATAAGTCTGTCCAGAGGCTTTGGCTCAGGGGTCTCCTACTCAGAAGGGGAGGGAGATAAGACAACTCTAAGGGGAGAAGGGAAACTGAGACGGGGCTTAGACCTGTAGGTAAAGTTGCTTAGCCTCCTAAGGGGAGTCTTTGGTCAGAGAACTGAAAATCAGGGACCTTATAACTTCAAGGCCCCATTTTATCAATAGATAACAGCTGTTGGGTGAGGTTTCACAGGGTATTCAAAGCAGGAAGGCTAGACATGGCCAAACATTTGCTTGTTTGGTCTATTTTAAAAATAATTACATGTGCAAAAATTTGAGTCTAGCGCTGGCAGGCTTTTGAGCTGGAAGGTCTCAGTCTGCAGGGAAGAAATAATGTAGGGGCCAATACACAGAGGCCATTTTTGGCTCATTTATGTAACAATGATGCAATAGAAAAAAGAGTAGGTTAGGGTACATGGAAACTTGGCGGCAACTTGGGCTCCGATACAAAGTTTAAATGGACTTTGGCTAAGTATATCATTTAATATCATTTAATATCTCTGAACCTGATTTTCCTCTTCTCTAAAATAAAGAAATTAGATTAGATGAGGGGTTCACAAATAACTTGCAGGCCAAATCTGGCCCACCACCTGGTTTTGTAAATATGTTACTGGGACACAGCCGCATTTGTGTGTTCATGTATTACCCATGCCTGCTTTCCTTCTGCAAGGGCATAACTGAGTAGTTGTGAAAGTGACCACATGGCCCACGAGCCTAAAATATTTACTACTTGGCCTTTTACATAAAGGTTTGCTGACCCCTGGACTAGCCTATAACATGGGATTCCTTCAGCTTAAACATTTTTTGACTTAAAAAATATTAGAAGTCCAGCTCTTATCATCTTAGAGTTCCTGCTTCTTATTTTTACTTAACTTTTGCACCATCACTCACTACTTCAACTGAAGAGACTATTTGTAAGTTTCATACCAAATGTCACAAACACCATCTCTCCTACAGCTAAAATGATGTTGCCAGTCTCTCTGAATAAATCAGTAGCTATTTCATTTTCAAGTCTAACCTGAAATGAAAATGGAAAGAGAAGGCAAAAAGAGTGGAGGGAAATGAAAAATATAATATCTAATTGAAATAACAGGAGTATTTTATGTTAAAAGAAATGTAATTACCTAGTTGGATTTCAGCCAGTGGCATGCCTTCCCTCTGTCTCGGTTGAATGACCCAGGTCATTCCATCTCATCAGGGGTTCAAGTCTACATTTTCACATCTCATCTGGCAAAGGCCAAAAATTAGTCAGAAGCAACCCATTCATTTTTATTTGACAAATACCGCTATTAATTATTAAGTCAGTATTTCAACCAGCCATCACTCATTATTACAAGAAGCTCAAATTGTCAGAAGTCAAACTGAAACCTCTCAGAAATCATTTTGTCTTCTTCCCTAATAAAAGTCAAGATTATTTTGCTATATGATGAATAAAATTTTATACAGATCTTCATTATATTGCCAACTCAAGAATAGTAAAACACATTATATAACTGTACATCCTATATATTTTTTAAATAATTTAAAGCATAATGAGAACACTCACCTAAAAAGGATATGTGTTCTTCTCAGAATGTTTTTGTCACGTATATTTAAAATAATTCCTTCATGAAGACTCTTGAGTGTGACTGAAGTCACAATTTATTTAAATTTATTTCTACTATGCATACTATGGTAAAGGACCAGTGGATGTAGTAAAAAGATAACGACCATGGAGTTTCATTGATTTTTAAATAGAAATTGAAAGATGGAAATTGAAATATTTTAAATGTACTTTCTATTTACATGCAAAATGCAGTACGTTATCTGACCAGGTTTTCTAATTTTAATACGTATTCTGTTTGCTGTCTAAGCAAATTCATAATGAACCACATCTAGATCTAACTAATATATGCTGAATCATTACCATCTTTCAAGCACTGCTACTGGTACTTTTACAATTATTTCCTTATTTAATATGGACTATAGCCCTGTGAATGAGGTTCTTTTTGTTGTTGTTTGACTTTGTCTTGTTTGTTTCCATCATATAGTTGAGGATAATGAAGCTCAGGAAGGGAACGTGTATGCTAAAAACAGAACAAAAACATCAGAGCCAGGTTTCAAACCCAACGCTTTGGATGTCTAAATGGAATAAGGACAAACATATTTTCTCTCCCACCAACCTAAGCTCATGCTGATTCTGCCCTGGTTTGCTGACAACTACATTCATAAGATGGATGAAATCCTGTTTAAAAATGACAATTCAAACAAAATACTTTATAGTGCTTTTTGAGAACTTTTTAATGACAAATATCAAGCATCAACAAAAAGGAACAATTCTAGAATGGGGGCAGAGAAAGAAAAGATAAAAGCTTCTAAGTAAATATTAATAGTGGAGTCAAGTTGTTGTGATGTTTAAATCAGACATTTCTCAAATGTGCATTTCCTTTGTTCCTTTGCTGCTGCCAGAGCTATAGCACCGTATTTTTTCTCAGTCTAATTCCAACTGTATTTAGGAACAACCCCAGCAGAGTGCCCACTTGGACCCGATTTGATGAATGGCAATGCTGCGTAAGTGACAGAGAGGGAGAAGCATGTGGTACAGATACACCCAGGGATTAGGAGGAGATGATGGGCCTTTGTGGCCGCCACCAGGTCAGGTGGATCATGCTTCCTTAGGCACAGTAGATCAGCTGCCCTCACGCTGCAGGTTTGTTGATGCTGTGGATGTCATCCCGGCCTGTCTCCAAAGCAGCATGATTTTGACAAGGTTTTTAGTGCTTGCTGCTGAATAGAGCACATTCAACACCTCGTCAGCTTGCAGCAGCGGTTAAAAGAACACTTAGCCCAGCTTCCTTTATGTAAAGCTGTTGGCAGGTAGTACACAGCTACATGGCACACCTGTATATGTGCTGAAAATGGCTCGTGTTTTCAGGCACACCTCAAATTCCAGAAATTATAAATTCCATGCACTATAAAGCAAATGCCTATCAGGTATAGAATGTCTTCGCACAGAATTCCATTAGAGAAGGGGAGTCAGGTTTTCTAATATCTAACTTAGTCTCTGCTGAGTACATTTTACTAAGAAGGGGTTGAAAAGTTTTAACAAGTTAAATAGTATGCTCAATATTTCTGTGGCCAAAAAAATTGTTTTGAAAAAATTTCTGTACCTATATCCTGCTGACACCCACTCCGTTTCCTAAAGAATTATTCTTTCTAAGATGGCATTATTTTCTTCTTTGATTAGAAATCCTCTCTCAACCGTTAACTGCTTACTATGTGATTGCTAGGTAACAAGTTTGTGATAAGTGCTTTACAAGCATTATATCTAAGTCTGTTTTGATACCCCAGCAATTATTTATATACTTGTTACTACTGAGCATCTTCTGAACATTTTCTGTATTAGGGGAATTTAGTACATTAGGGGTCCAGTCTGCTCAAGCCAGAAGACCGAGTTTCTTTTCCTAACTTCCTTCAGTTTGTTTTTTTAATATATATATATATAAATTTATTTATTTTATTTATTTATTTTTGGCTGTGTTGGGTCTTTGTTGCTGCACGCGGGCTTTCTCTATTTGCGGAGAGTGGGGGCTACTCTTTGTTGCGGTGCGTGGGCTTCTCATTGCAGTGGCTTCTCTTGTTGCGGAGCACGGGCTCTAGGTGCGCAGGCTTCAGTAGTTGTGGCTCGCAGGCTCTAGAGCACAGGCTCAGTAATTGTGGTGCATGGGCTTAGCTGCTCCGCGGCATGTGGGATCTTCCCGGACCAGGGCTCGAACCCATGTCCCCTGCATTGGCAGGCGGATTCTAAACCACTGCGCCACCAGGGAAGTCCTGCAACTTCCTTCAATTTGAACCAGACAGATGACCAAGCCTTTTTCAACCAAAGACACATGAGAGCCTGATTCAGGAGAGAATGATATGAGGAGAGAATGCTGGGCAGAATCTACTGGGGAAGATATATAGTTGTGATGGAGGGATATTTGTCTGTTTAGAGTTTCCACTCGAGTACCCTGAAGTGTAATACAGCTGTTGGAATCTTAACTTCATTCCTCTCATTCTAAGTCTTTGTCCTCTGCAGATTCTTAGTGAGCTTCCTGTACCTGTTAATATTTGCTTTTGTAGGTATGGGGCATAAGATAGCTGGATGAGGTGCTCTTGCAAAACTGTCAATAATAAATAACCAAACTTTCAAACATTACCTTCCAATTCTTGTTTTGGTATCTCATGTAAATCTTAGTAGAGAGGAGTATAGCAGATATATCCCGTTAGATGCCAAAATTAATCTATTCTCTTTCTCTTTAATTTTTGTAACTATTTACGACATATTGGTGTATCTATCTTACTGCCCCCAAGATTATAAGTAACTGAATGTATGATTGTGTGAAAATAAATTTGTATCTTTCATGGCTATTTATTGAGTACCTTTCATATGGTGGGTACACAATAAATGTTGAATAAACAGCTAAATGCTCTTACCCAAAACTGGTGATATAAAGCAAATTCTACGTATTAAGCTTTTGATGGCAAAGTAGCATGATGTTTGTCATGAGTAGAAAATATAACCTTAGAACATAATGGATTAAAGGTAACTTGAGGGACAGAGTAGAAAGGTTAGATGAAAAGAAGGAAGGACCATGGTAAGACAGAGGAAAAATAAAGAAAATTTTATTTATGATCTACACATTTTTCTTTAGTTCTGGACAAAGGGAAAGAAATAATTTGCATAAACAATTAAAAAATAAACATTGTCATTTCAATCAATTCTGTGAAAACATATGTAGTCGTAAAATTAAGTAATAATTGGAATGTTGTCATTATGTTTATCATACAGTGTGGGAAATGCAATACAAAGGATAAGTAATAAGTTGAGCTGTCAGCATGATAAGACATCATTAATGTCACATTTAGACTGGACTCCTATTTATTGGGGTGATGGAAAGCTAATAAAGTTGGTCTTCAGGCAATAGGCATAACTGACTCCAAATCACACAACTTCAAAGTTGGGGAAGGAGAATCTGATTTAAAAAACAAGAATGAGATGTATCGTTTTGAGCAACTAAAATCACAATGTCTTAGGCTTGTTTGGGACAGGGCTCTCATTTTGTTACCGCTTTCCATACTGAACTTTTGCAGTGAAGTCAACTTCACTTCCTGTCAATGTGTTACCAATTCAATTTTCAGAGCCTGCATGTCTCTACACACTTCTGCCTACCCTAAGAAAAAATAAGAGTTCTTCAAATATGAAAAAAGAATTGGGTCAAAAAGCTTTTCTGTTAAAACTGCATTATTCTCCCACAGCAGGTGAAAGATCAGCAAGGTATTGTGAAGTGCAAATGTCAATATACTGAAGATGCAGGATCAAATAATTTTAGAGGTCAAAGGGGCTTTATAAGCCATCTTCACCAATTTTCTACCCCCTCAGAAATCTTTTCAGCAGGATCTCTGGCAGATGGCCCTCTAGCTTCTGCTTAAATACACTGTAGTGGTGGGGACTCTATTTCCTCCTGAAGTATCCATTTATTTACCTAAAATAAGTATTGATTGTTTTGTATCCCACAGGCACACTGCTAGGAAGAGATATCCTAGATATTATATACTAGATGTTGCAGGGGCATGTCTTTAGAATGTTCTTCCCATTTTACAGTGAGCTAAAATTCATTTCACTTTAACTCCTATTAATGGACACATTTATTTAATATTAGTAAATAATTAAAGTGTCTGTTGATCTTGAGCTTCATGATCCAAACAACTAAATTTAATTAATAAGTAGAGAGATTGATTCATATTCCATTTAATTATACTTTTTTGACAGAATAGTTTTCTTTATTAAAATATCAAGGTTTACTAACTTAAAGAAAACACCACATTTAAGAGGATATCTGTTCAGATTCATACTAAAAGAAAAAGCATCTAAATACACTTTATCTTCTCATTCATCACTGTTTTTAACAATCTGCTCTAATTGCCAATCTTATTTCAAGAGGAGCATATTTCATTCTATATTTTAACCAAAATATAACACTTTCTTAACTTTGTGGGGGTTTTTTTTTGTATTTTTTAAATTCTTTATTAGAGTATAGTTGATTTACAATGTTGTATGAGTTTCAGGTGTACAGCAAAGTGAATCAGTTATACATATACATATACCCACTCTTTTTTAGATTCTTTTCCCATATAGGTCATTACAGAGTATTAAGTAGAGTTCCCTGTGCTATACAGTAGGTCCTTATTAGTTATCTATTTTATATATAGTAGTGTGTATATGTCAATCCCAATTGCCCAGTTTATCCCTACCCCCTTCCCCCCCTGGTAACCATAGGTTTATTTTCTATATCTGTGACTCTATTTCTGTTTTGTAAATAAGTTCATTTGTACCATTTTTTTAGTTTCCACATATAAGCAATATCATATGATATTTGTCTTTCTCAGTCTGACGTACTTCACTCAGTATGACAATCTCTAGGTCCATTCATGTTGCTGCAAATGGCATTATTTCGTTCTTTGAATTAAATATACATAGTGGGATTTAAAGCCCACTTGGCTTCAATCTTTTTGAAAATTCTGCCACTGTCAAAAGTTTATAAAGAAGTTGTGGTCAATCCTATATGCACAATTGGATCATGTGGAGAGATTTAATAACTACTGAGACTCTCTCACCACTACCCATTCCAATTTAATTGGATTTTGGTAGAACCTGGGCATTGATAGGTTTCTAATCTTTCCAGGGGATTCTAGTACGTAGCCAGATTTCAGAACCACTGTTTAAAGAAAAGCTTGAAATCACTTAATGAGTCCTTCTTATGTGATAATCAGATACAAGCGTTGCTTCCTTTTCCAAGTCCATTTTCTCATGCCTCTTTCCTCATATGTGTCAGTAGCATGAAAATGATAAGAAAGCAAACAACCAAATAAAAAATGGGTCAAACACTTGCACAGATACTTCACAAAGAAGGTATATGAATGACCAATAAACACCTGAGAGATGCTCAACATCATCAGTCATCAGAGACATGCAATTAAAACCACTAACACCCATTAGAATGGTTAAATTTAAAAAAAATAACATGATATTATCAAGTATGGGAGAGAATGTCGGGCAACCTGAACGCTCATACATTGCTGATAGAATTGCAAAATGGCACAGCCAATTTGGGAAATTTAAAACAGTATATTATGTCACTTATCATATGATTTAGCAATCCTGTTCTTGTGTAAGATCATATAAACAAAATGAAATGAAAACATGTACATACAACTTATACATGAATATTTATAGCAGTATTATTCATCATAATCAAAATCTGGAAACAGTCCAAGTTGTCCATCAAATGGTGAATGGATAAACAAATTATCTTTTAACCATGCTATGAAATACCAGTCAGCAATAAAAAGAACACCACCATGGATGTAACAAAAAAATGTTTGCTAAGTGAAAGAATTCAAAAACAAAAGACAGCTACCATATGATTCTCTTTATATGAACTTCTATAAAAGGCAAATAATGACAGAAAACAGATCAGTGGTTGCCTGGAGACAAGGATAAAGGATAAGGGTTCACTTCAAATGGTCATAAGGGAGCCTTTAAGGGTGGTGGAACAGTTCTGTATTTTTACTGTAATGGAAGTTATACAACCTTATACAATTAGAAAATTTATCAAACTGTACTCCTAAAAGAGTGAATTTTGTTGTGTATAAATTATAGCCAATAACTATTAAAAAATAAGTCATAGAATTAGGCATTCTCATATGCTGTAGATGGAACGGTAAATTGGTACAACATTTTTGGGGGCAACTATGACAAAGTAAACATTTTCTTTGATATGTAGTTCCACACATATATTTATTCTATAGAAATCTTCACTTGTCCATAAAGATATAAATGGAAGATTGTTCACTGAAACATTGTTTTTAACATCAAATAATACTCAACAGGGGCTTATTTAAATCAATTATAGTATATCCATACAATGGAAAATCATGCAGCTCTTATAAAATGTAACATATCTGCATGGAAATTTTCTAACATTTAAAAATCAAAAGTATTAAGGCACAGAACAATGTGGATAGCATACTAATGTGTATGTAAAAACCCTTACCTTTTACACGCATAAAATGTCTCAAAGGATACTAGGTCAAAGGGAAAATGACACCAAATTATACATAAACACACACGCATATTTATATATGATGAAACTTTAAAATATATCTTTAAATTTTTCTAATAGAAGGTAATTGTTTAAGGCAAAAAAAATACTATATGTGGCAGCATTTGTAGACTACTCAGAAGATATGTAACGAGAGCACATAGGGCAGGAGAGCGTTAAATAGAATTACACTCTTGTAAATTTCATGTATTGTTTGACTGTAGATTGTGATAAGTTAAAGATACATATTGTAATCAAATAAAATACAAAGAGGTATATCTCAAAACTCAACAGGGGAAATACAAATCAAATACTAGAAAAAATATTATTTATCAAAAAAAAAAGACAGAAAACTGAGGAATAAATATATCAATTTTGGAACAAATATCAAACTTACAATAAATGGAAAAGGAATAAACACTTCAATTAAAAGGTCTTGATTATAAGACTAAATAAAAAAAAGCAAGACCTGTCTATATGATGTCTCAAAGGAATGTGATATAAAACAGACTGCTTTAAAATAAAATGATGGGGAAATGTATACCTTGAGGACCCTAAGCATAAGAAAGAAGAGGTGGGTATATTAACATCAGACAAACTGTGCTGTACTTCATCCCCAAAATCATTTCCAAAGATACATCTGTATGCACATAATAACAGAACTTCAAAATATAAAAACAAAACTGACAGATTTAAAGAAAACATAGACAAATCTACAAGGAACTTTAGAAATTTTAATACTACCCTATCAATAACTGATAGGAATCATAAAAGTCGGTAAAGATATAGAATGCTTGATAACACTATTAAGAAATTGGCTTATTTGACTTTGATGGACTACTACATCTAACGATTATAGAATATACATTATTTTCAAGTGCATATGAAACATTCACCAAGGTGGACAAAATTCTGGGTCATAAAAACTCAATAAACATCAAAGTATCAAAATAATACAAAGTATATTATCTGATCAGAGCAATATTAATTTAGAAGTCTGTAGAACAAAGAAATAATTGGCAAGAAAACACAAATTGCCAATATCTAGAATTTTAAAAATTGCACATCATTACAGAGCCTTCATATATTAAAGGAGTAATAAAAAGTAAACAATTTAATGCCAAAAATTAGAAAAGGTAGATAAAATATTTGAAAGTACAATTTCAGGACAAAGGGTTTCTCTCTAAAGTAATACTTGTGAAAGTTTAATGTGTTCAGAAATCACTAGGGGGGGATCATTATAAAATGCAGATTCTGATTCAAAGTTCTGGGGTAAAAATTGAGGTTGTGCATTTCTAACAGACTCCCAAGTAATGCTGCTGCTAAGAAAAAATATGTGTTGCTTAAGGAATACTCACTATGCTATTAAAATGCTTCAGTATACTGAATGGATTTACAATTATAGAGGACAGGTGTATTTTGATCTGGAATCCAGGGAAGGAGAGCCAAATAAATGAGATGTTGACTTACGTGAGATATTTCATAGGGATTTGTGAATGGCTGCCAGGTTGGAGTGGACACCATGGTGCAGGGAGAATCTACACATACCTGGAGCGGTGCAAAAAAATACCTTTACTTCACAAACATCAAGGGCCTATGCCTCTTTTCATTTGTACCTTTTATTTATTGTGCCTATTATTTATTTGTGCCTTTTATAATGGACAGAAATTTTCATATTAAAACGATCAAAAATTGTTAAGTTAATTAAATATCACAGTAAAAAGGGCCCTTGATTTGCAGATAAAAACAAGTTTAAATATTTTTCTTGATATAATGATCTTTCTAGCCTAGATGGCTTAAATGAAGAATTTAATTAGACTGCTTTAAAAGGAAGATCACTAGTGTTCAAAAATAGTTAATCTTCAAAATTAAAAATAAGACACTCTTCTCATTTAACAGTTGGCTGCACAGTCAACACAAGGGTATTTTGCCTCCTATTAACACTGTATGTCTTCAAAACTCAGCAAAAATTTTAAAGTGTACATGCCAAATTATTTTCTCGTTGACTTATATTTTAATTTCAGTAATACTTCCCATTCTGATTGATCTTAAATAAGCACTGACTTCTAATTTATGATTATATTGCTGAAAACAGACGCTGAGTAAGAAGAAAATAGCAGAAAAAACCCAGCAAATTATGTCATAGAAAAAAATAAACAAGCTACTTGACTTTTGAGCTATGCTAATTTCTTGGATAGTAGCTTTGGTTCAGAGCCTGGTCCCAGGTCTGCAGTTGCAGAAAATTACCTTTGTAAAGCAGACTGCAAATTGATCAAGCTCTCATTTTTAAAGGAGATGGGTGTACAAGGCAGTATGTAAAAACACAATGATGGCAGATGTTAATTCTACCTGACATATTTCACTCTTTTTATAATTTATAAATTTGTATTAAAAATAGTACATATTTAAGGCACACAATATGATAATTTGATATACATGTAAATACTGAAATGATTACTACAGTCACACTAATTAACGTGTCATCTTACCTAGTTACCATTTTTTCCATAATGAGTACATCTTAAATCTAATCTCTTAGCATACTTACAGTATTCAATATAGTACTATTAACTATAGTCATCGGGCCTATACATTAGAACACTAGACTTATTTATCCTAAGTAACTATAACTTTGTACCCTTTGATCAGCATATCCCCCACCCTACCAGCTCTTGCTACCTGCTTCTAAAAGTTCTATTTTTTTTTTTTCAGATTCCACATATAAGTGAAATCATACAATGTCTGTCTTTCCCTGTCTGGCTTATTTCATTAACATAATGTCCTCCAGATTCATTCATTGTTGCAAATGACAGGATTTTCTTCTTTCTCATGGCAGAAACATATTCCATTCTCTCTCTGTATATAGAATAGAATTTTATATGTATAATATATATTCTATTTTAAAATATTCTAATATATATTAGGATATATATATACACACACACACATATATATATAATGTCTTCTCATCTTCTTTATCTATTCATCCATCGACAGACACTTGGGTTGGTTCCAGACCTTGGCATTGTGAATAACACTGAGTGCAGATATCTCTTTCAGATCCTGATTTCATTTCCTTTGGGTATACACCCAGAAGTTGGGATTGCTGGATCATGTGGCAGTTCTATTTTTAATTTTTTTGTGTGGAACCTCCATACTTTTTTCCATAGTGACTACACCAGTTTACATTCCCACCAACAGTGAACAAGCGTTCCCTTTTCCCTACATCCTTGCCAACAATTGTTACTGCTTCTCTTTTGATAATAGTCATCCTAACAGGTGTGATGTCATAGTTCATTGTGGTTTTCATTTGCTTCTCCCTATGATTAGTGATGTTGAGCATCTTTTCATATATCTTATGGTCATTTGTATGTCTTCTTTTAAGAGATGTCTTCTTTTAAGAGATGTCTATGCAGGTCCTTTGCCCATTTCTTAAATCAGGTTATTTGTTTTCGTGCTATTGAGTTGTTTGAGTTCCTTTTATGTTTTGGATATTAAAGCCTTATCAGATATACAGTTTGCAAATATCTTCTCCCATTTTGTAGGTTGTCTCTTCACTCTGTTCACTGGTTTCTTTGCTATGCAGAATTTTTTTTAGTTTGATACAATCCCATTTGTCTGTTTTTGCTTTTATTGCCTATGCTTTGGAGGGTCATATCCAAAAAACTAATTGCCAAGACCAATGTCATGAAGCTTTCCCTCTGTTTTCTTCTAATAGTTTTATGGTTTTAGGTCTTACATTTAAATCTTTAATCCATTTTGAGTTGATTTTTGCATATGTGGTGAGATAAGGGTCCAATTTCATTATTCTGCATAAGGAAAACTAATTTTCCCAACACCATTTATTAAAAAGACTGGCCTTTCCCATTGTGTGTTCTTGACAGTTTTGTTAAAAATATATTGACCATAAATGTATGTATTTACTTCTGGGCTCTCTATTCTTTTCTATTGGTCTATATATCTGTTTGTATACTGGTATCATGATGTTCTGATTACTACAGTTTTGTAGCATATTTTAAATCAGATAGTATGATGCCTCCAACCGTGTTCTTTTGGCTCAAGATTATTTTGGCTATTCAAATCTTTTGTATTCCATATGAATTTTAGGATTGTTTTTTTCTATTTCTGTGAAGTAACCATTGGGAGTTTGATATGGATTGAGCTGAATCTGTAGATTGCTTTGGGCAGTATGGACATTTTAACAATATTAATTCTTCCAATCCATGAACAAGTGGTATAATTCTAATTTCAATTTCTCACGTTAATGTTTTATGGATTTCAGTGTATAGATCTTTCACTGATAAGAGTAAGCATTCTTGTCCTGTTCCTGAAATTAGAGAAAAAGCTCTTAGCTTTTCACCATTGAGTATGATGTTAGCTGTGGGCTTGTCATATATGACCTTTGTTATATGTTGAGGTACATCCCTTCTAAACCTAATTTGTTGAGAATTTTTATCATGATGTTGAATTTGCCAAATGCTTTTTCTGTATCTGTTGAGATGACAGATGATCATATGATTTTTATCTTTAACTCTTAATCTGGTATACCAGATATATTGATTTGTGTGTGTTGAATCTTCCTTGTATCACAGGGGTATTACCCTTTTAATGTGCTGTTGAATTCAGTTTGCTAGTATTTTGTTGTACATTTTTACATCTATGTTCATCAGGGATATTGCCCTATAGTTTTCTTTTTTGTAATGTCCTTGTCTGGCTTTGGTATCAGGATAATGCTGCCCTCGTTAAAATGTATTTGGAAGTGTTTCCTCCGCTTCTATTTTTGGAAGAGTTTGAGAAGGACTGATATTAATTCTTCTTTCAATGTTTGGTAGAATTCACCAGTGAAGCCATCTGGTCTTAGGCTTTTATTTGTTGGGAGTTTTTTGTTTTGTTTTTTAAAATTGTTATATTTTTATTATTTTTTCCAGTTTTATTGAGATATAATTGACATAAAGCACTGTATGAGTTTCATGTGCACAGCATAAAGGTTTGACTTACATATATTGTGAAATGATTGCCACAATAGTTTAGTTAACATCCATCTTACCATACACTACAATAAAAATAAACAGAAAAAAAAAGAAAAACAACTTCTCTACTTGTGATGACAACTCTTAGGATTTACTCTCTGAACAGCTTTCCTATATATCATACAGCAGTGGTACCTATAGCCATCATGTTGTACATCACATCCCTAGGACTTATGTATCTTATAACTGGAAGTTTGTACCTCTTGACTACCTTCATCAAATTCTCCCTCTCCCCAACTTCTGCCGCTAGTAACCACAAATCTAATCTCTTTTTCTATGAGTTTGGGGTTTTTTGTTTTTTTTGTTTTTTGTTTTCTAGATTCCACATATAAATGAGATCATATGGTATTTATCTTTCTTTGCATGATTTATTTCACTTAGCATAATGCCTAAAGGCCCATCCATTTTGTCACAAATGGCAAGATTTCCTCATTTTTTATGGCTGAATAATATTCCATTGTGTGTGTTTGTGTGTGTGTGTATATGTATATATGGCACAACTTATCTGTTAATCTGTCAATGGACACTCAGGTTGTTATTATATCTTGGCTATTGTAAATAATGGTGCTATGAACATGGGGGTGCAGATAGCTTATCGAGTTAGTGTTTTTATTTTATTTGGATATATTCCCAGAAATGAAATTGCTTGATCATATGGTAGTTCTATGTTTAACTTTTTGAGGGTCCTCCATTCTCTTTTCCATGGTGGCTGCACCAATTTACAATCCCACCAATGGTGCACAAGGGGTCTCTTATATCCACACTAGCGTGTGTTATCTCTTACATTTTTGATGATGGCCATTCTAACAGACATGAAGTGATATCTCATTGTGGTTTTGATTTGCATTTTTCTAATGCTCAAGTAGATGTTGAGCATCTATTTATGTACCTGTTGGCTACTGTTGAGGTTTCTGGTTACTGATTCAATCTCTTTACTTGATATTGGTCTGTTCAGATTTTCTAATTCTTCATAATTAAATCTTGGTAGCTTGTGTGGTTCTAGAAACTTACCCATTTCTTCCTGATTATTCAATTTGTTGGCATATAAGTGTGCATATTAGTCTCTTATGATCCTTTGTATTTCTGTGGCATCAATTGTGATATCTCCTTTTCATTTCTGATTTCATTTATTTTGAGCCTTCTCTCTTTTTTCTTAGTCAAGCTAAAGGTTTGTCAACTTGATCTTTTCACAAAGCCAATTCTTAGTTTTAATTATCTTTTCTATTGTTTTTCTAGTCTCTATTTTATTTATTTCTGCTCTAATCTTTATTATTTACTTCCTTCTGCTAACTTTAGGTTTACTGGGACAGGCTGGACCTTGGGTCTACCGAAGCCTGGTGTTATAGGGACTGGTCTGACACTGGCATGGGCCTGGAGCCTAGAGCCATGAGCCAGTCTGGCAACTGGCGTGGGCTTGGAGTCTGGGACTGAGGCTGCTGGCCTGGTGCCACAGGTTTGGGTCTGGAGCCTGGGTTCATGGGCGCCAGTGCGGCACCTGGATTCACAGGTGCCAGCTTGGATCCTGGGGAAAAGAGGACCAGTTTTGTGCTGGGGTGTACCCAGAGCCTGCGTTTGCAGGTGCTGGCCTGTAGGCTGGGGTCACAACTGCCAGTTTGGAGTGTGGGGTCAGTCAGGAGCCTGAGTTCATAGGTGCCTGAGGCCACAGTGGCTGGCGTGGTACTGAGGTTCATAGTGAGGTCAGGTGCTCAGTTCACTCTCCTTCCCCCACTGGGAAGTGTCTCTCTCTCAGGAGCTGGGCTGCCTAGGCTTGGGGGAGGGATGAGGTGGGTAATATAAAACTTCCTGTCTATAGTCATCAATGCATTGTTCTTATTTCTGTGCTCCACCCAGATGTATCATCTTTCACCTGGAATCTTTACCTCTTGTGAAGGTATCTCATGTGTGGATGGTCATTCAAATTGATGTTTCTGTGAGGGCACAGGTACTAGAAACTTCTGTGTCACCATCTTGCTGATGTCACTCCATTTCTTCCTTCTCATATTTCACTCTCTTATGCGACGCATGACTTTCCTGCAATCATGATTTCTAAGAAGCTGAATTCAAAGCTTGAAGATTGTTTACTGGTTCAAATTAGGGCAGAGAGCCCTGGGCTGAGGGTATGTTATTTAGGCCTTGGAAATGGGGATGTCCCTGTGTAGTAGTTAGAGAGCTTGTATTGTCCTGATCCAGTATCTCTACCTATAGACTCTGCTAGATAAATGCTCAGAATACCGTAAGAAAACCTTGCAAAAACAAAATCATACACAAAAATGTTGACTTTCAAAACCTACTAAGTAATAAAACTGGTAAACTTTTTTTCCTATAATTTTGGAATAATTAAATTTGGGGTAATTTCCATTGAGCTATACTCTGAAAGTATCCTTTAGTTTATAATTCTTATTTTCCCTCCACTTTCTGGAAGTTAATTGCTGAACTTCCCCTATCATGTTTTTTTATGTTTTATTGCAAGGATATTTTGGCACACATGCAAAAATGAATAAGGCATAAAGCCTAAATGTTAAAAAAATAAGCTTTTGTAGTGCATTAAGCACACACACATATATAAATATACACTGTGTATATATATATGTATATATTTGTGCTACTCACACAAACATGTAAGCTGCCATTACCAATACTGAGAACATTTAAGCCATAAAGATAGGGTGTGATCCTAATCATCCAATGATTGAAGATTTAGGTCTAGGGAAACATCTGTTTATTGGAAATTGTTTAATCAATTAAAATAATGAAAAATAATAATGTTTTTTACTAACAGCTTTTGCACTTTTTGCAATTATGTGAATTAAAATGTTTTCAAATATCTGCAGAAGTTTTCACAATTTTTCACTAAGAGCACCTTTTTCACCCACTGCAATTCTAAACAAAAAATACATGCAGACTGTGCATTCTAATGGAGATTTTTCTCAAATGGACGTTGATCTATACTATTTAAAAATATAATGGAAATTTGCCCTACTTTTGCATATTGTGGCAATCGCATGTTTAATCAATCATTACATACCAAATTATCTACTCCTCTAAATCCTGAGAATTTCTTTTTTCCCCTCCATTGCACTAAGATAGGCAATATTGATACAGTGGGGAAAATTTTTTTATAATGAAGAAAGGTTTTGAAAGCCAGCTCTTACAATTTTAATTTTTCTGATTACATGTGATATATACAAAAGAAAATGTTACACATGTTAAATATAATCAGTCAACACACGTTTACTGAGCAATTATTGATGCCAAATAGACATCTCAAACCAAATATATCCAACTAAATTCCTGGTCCTCCCGCACAAACTTGCTCCACTATAGCTCAGTTAGTCGTAACTCCATCCTTCCAATTGGACAGGCCCCAAACTTTGGAGTTATTCTTGATTTTTGTTTCTTTCAAAAACTCCTGTTGTCTCTATTTTCAAAATATGCTCAAAACCCTATCACTTCCCACCACCTCCACTGCTTGTCAAAACCATCATCATTTCTAGATTGTATTCCTGCTCCTATTCCTTGTTCCTTCTACAGTCTAATCTCAACCTAGCAGCAAGCGTTACCTTTTAAATATAAATCAGATAATGCCACCTCTGGGTTCAGAACTGTCCAAGGGCTCCCCATCTTATGAAAGTCAGGTCACCGTCTTCACAATGAAGTACAAGGCCCATCACTGGCTCCCTGCTACTTCTCTGACCTCTTCAGTTCTAGTCCCTCTGGTTCCTTTCTGGTCAATTGGACAGTCACAACATTGGAAGTATCACTGGCTCTTCCTGCTTCCAGGAAAACCCTTTCTCCATATGTCTGTATGGCTCACCCCCACATCCTTCTAATCTTTGCTCAAATGTAACCTTCACAGAGAGGCCTACACTGACCACTCTACTGAAAAATGCAAACCCAACCCTGGCACTTCTAATCACTATTCCTGTTGTATTCATCACTAATAAACTTCTAAAATACTGGTCATTATTTCTCCTCTTACTAGAAAATCCATCAGGGAAGGGATTTGTTTATTTCTGTAGGCCAAGTACCTTGAAGAGTAGCTTATACACAATGAAATTTAGTTGAATGAATGAATGAATATATACTATTTACTATATTAAGTGCCCAGGGAGCTAAGAATGAACAGGACACATATGCCTCCTGCTTTGGGGAGCTTATAGGCTATTACACTAGTCTAAGCATTTTGAGTTTGGAGAGATATTTAAAGTGCATGTAGTCCAACTTCCACTTTTTATAGATAAAGAAACAGAGGTTCGGTGATGCTCTTCAATGATCATTGAAGGACCAGAGTTCAATTATCTGACTCGTGAAGTCTTATCACTACACACTGTGCTTAAAAATTTTTACTTCTCACAGTTTGTGCTCAAGGTACAATAGGGTCTACAAAAAGTAAATATAAGATGAGAAAAGTTAATGCACAACATTATAAATTGTATTATTAGTGCTGTAGGAGTGGTATGAACAAACAGTCCTCAAGTAGTGCAGAATTGTAAGAAAGCTCTGTCATAAAATTATTAAGACAAACTTCAAGTTGAAAGATGAGTAAAATAATAGTAATAATGAAAATAGATATAATGTAACTGATGGTGTGGAGGCAGCATAAGTATAGCTTGGAGAGAGAATGAGAGAGATTGATAAGCTCCCTTGAGTTAACTTAAATCTTTAGGCCTTAGTGAATTGAAATCCTGCTAGAGAGTAGACATAGAAGATGTGATCACAAATGAACTCAAGGCCTCATAACAGAAAGCAGATGAGAAAAGGTTCTTTTAATTTTCAAGAAGATAAAAATAGCGGATGACAGAAATGAAGAAATATATTGAAGAACTAGCTAAACAAATTTTATGAGTAAGTAGTGGCAAAATTGGCAATTACCAAGAGTTATCATAGGCTCACCTTACAAGACTTGCTAGAACGGCTTGATATTTTATCTTAACGTTGGTATGGGTATGCCCATGTTTGTTGCGCGTGTGTATTTGTGCGTGCATGTTTGTGTGCATTTAAGCAAGGTGTACAAGAAAATGCCTCTTGATACCCTGCGATTATCTATGGGGTTAAATAATTACCACATTTTACTGCTCCATAGCTGGTTGAATATTTATGTGCCAATTATTCATTAATGAATAGATCTCAACCTAGAATGAAGTCTCTGTTGCATCATGTTCTTGACCTTGTCTTTGTTTTTCCCTAACATTTGTATCAATGATTGAATATAGATAAAAGTAAAGCACAGTTATGACTTTTTTGGGCTATCTAATATACAAGATGACAGAATCAAGTTTCTAAAAATATTGAGCAGAAATAGTAATCATAATTCTAATTACTACATTTTGGAGTAACTACTATGTGCTGACTAGGCCACTTTATACACTGCATCTCATTTGGTAATAACTACCCAAAATAGACATTATTATTCTTGATTTTTTAAAAGGCATATAAAAGTTAAATGGCATAACCAGTGGCAGAAGAAAAATTTTATCCCAGCTCTGTCTTACTCAATAGCTCATGTTACACCTATGCCACGCTAATGTTTATAAAATTTATGAATAGGAAATTAAGTAGAGACAAATGCAAATTCATACATTTAGATACAAAGAGCCATTTTTCTACACATGGAAAGGGATAACTTGAAGTTTTCTATTCAGCTGCTAATAAAGATAATACAATCATAAATCTTAGACTTCATCGCAAGTATTAGACCAAAGAGATAATTTCATTTATTCCTCTCTGGTCAGATTACATCAGGACTACTGTGCCTAGTTTGTTACGTGGCCCCAAAGACTTACATTGACAAACTCGGGAGACTCTGGTGGACCCTGAGTAATTAAGACAATAAGACCTTGAGCGCTCTCCTTGCTTATCTACATACTGTTCTTCCTAAAATGAGTTGTTATAGGATATGTCCCAAATTTTTGTTTGGAAAATACATATAACAATACCCTACTTAGTCCTACACATTAATACCTCCAAATCGAGATAGTTAGGTAAATATATAAGATTTGAACTCATGCAAGATTACTGGATGGTTAGGAGCACTGAATGACTCTTAAGAGCCACATGAAGTACTTTGGGATAAAGCAAAATAACAACACAAACCAAACATCATAGGACTATCACACGAAGAACATTTAATTCCTCAAAATTTTTAATAGAAGCATAATTAGCGTTTTCTAACTATGTGAAAACATTATGATATATTTATAAGCATATATATTTATGCACACTAGAGATTTGCTTTTTTGCTAAGTTCTACTACTGCTAAGGGTTCCATGAAACATTTTGTAGTCATCAGGTAAGAGTGGGATGATAATATAAAGCACTAGAGCAGTTGCAGCATATCATGCAGAGGTAACTTGACCAACTTACATGAAAAATTACACGGCTCTTCATCACACTGTTAGACTTTCAGACAGTTCATTTAGCCTTTGATTTGTTGAGTATATGAACTTCAATTTGAGCTTTCAAACAGTTCCAACTGATTTGACAGAAGCATAGGCGACTTCTGGTTTCAATTTAAAGACTATGATCAAAGAAATGGTGAATAAGATTTTTCAATTTTTCTATTTGTAGCACTGGTTTTCTTGAGAGACTTTAGCTATGATCTAATGCATTAATTGTTCTTCGAGGGAGCATAGGTAAGACTAATTTAATAGAAACACCTATGGCTGGAATACAAAGAGGGTTCTCTGTGTCATCTCAGGAATTTTCATCAGTTAAGAGGGAATGAAGCAATGAAAATTGATGTCCCATGAATATGCTGATTTTGCTTCCACTGAGTGAATTTAGAAACTCTACCAATTGGAAAAATTATTATTTTTAATCTGTTTCAATTTTGTTACTCAAATATGCTAGCAAAGGTCATAAAGGGGAAAGTTTTCACAAATACTGCAAGGACTATCCAGATTACTTTATTTGAATCACATTAATGCTTTGTGGTAAGGACCATAAAGTATTTTTCATTTAGTTGATAATGGACATATCTCAGATCTACATCAGGTAAAATTGCATCAGGTGATACTTTAGAAGGTACAAGTTAGAAACGTGTTTACTGAAGAGAAACACTTCATTAAAAAATAAATCATCTTCTCAATATCCCTTCTCCATATACATAACAAAGAAATTAATAAATATTATCGTTAATAGAAGGAACAAGCTGAGGTATATTCATTAGCTTATCATTCTAAGGTCATTTAGACTTTTGGAATTAGAATATCAAGCCTTTGCACTCTAGGATAAGCACAAGTTTAGTGTGAGCCTTTCTAGCAGTTCGATTGATGTGCTTATTAAAATCTTTATATTATTCAGTTGACTGGCTGAGGAATTTACTGCTAACTAAAAATATATTAAAGTTTTATCATTGATGACTTTATGCATCTTCTATCTAGGTACTGTAGAGGTCGTGAAGACCAATTATAAGAAAAAAGAAAACAAAAATAATAAAAATTTCCATAATTTTAAAAGGAAATCTAGCCTGAACCGATCGAGATTTTTCAAACTTATTTATGAACAAAAGTCCAAATTAATCAAAAGCATTGGATCTTTTGCTTAAGTCTCTGCTTAAATTATAGACTTTGCTATATAAGGCAGAGAAAAGTAATATAAATGTGGATACGGGAATGGGTCAATAGCCCCTGAACACAGTCTTATGGGAAATGATATTCTAAGTCAGAAAACAAGTTATCATCTAGGAATATGCATTCAGATTCATGCAAAAAGTCAAATTTTAATTTATCTTCTACAAACAGGGGAGTGTCCTGACAAGATTTTTCATGGCGAAGGATGCAATGGAAGGGCAGGAAATCATTTGATGCCTCTTTTTAGTGTCCTGGCAGGGCATGATGAGGATCTAAACTAAATAAAGCAAGAGTGTGGGGAAGAGGTGGAAAGGATAATTGGGGTCACGTGAAGAAAAGAGGACCTACAGGTTTTGGTGGTTGAATATAGAAAAAAAGAGTGAAAAAAGTGTCACACTAGAATTCTGGACTGGAGGTAGTGACTTTAATGTGGTTTAATGATAAAATGTATGGACAGAAAGTAAGGGCAACTTTGTTCTAACTCTGGTTTATAATCAATTTTGTGTTTTCTTAGAAAGTTATTTAACTTCTCTTATTTTTTTAATTTGTAGGATGGGTTATACAAAACGTATTCTATCAACTCAGATTGATAATAAAAATAAATGAAATATTAGGTGTAAAAATTTGCATAAGAAAATAATTGCCAAATGCTGCATGTTTTACTTTTGTTCCTTCTTACTCTCACTACTAATACTTCCAAATAAAACACTCATTGCTTTTTGCATGGACGATTTCAGTAGTTTTCTAGCTTGTCTACTACCCTTCATTTTAACTTCTCAATTCACAATACATCACACTGAGAGATACTCTTCCAAAAGAACAGTTCTGAGTATATCGCTTCTATTGGTTGCAAATGATTTACAGAAGTTTAAACATGATATAGACTTTATTATACTTCTACAGACCTCTTTCTTCCTTTAAATACCTCATTCTTAAAAAAAAAAGTTGGGGGGGAGGCTTGTCTTTTACTTCACAGACAAAATGGATGTAATCTGCATGAGACCCTGTAACTTGCTTGCCCCATCTCTCCCCTAAAAGTACATGAATTGCACTCATTTCAGAGTCAGTCATGTGTCTTTTTCTCTTCAAAGCGCTAACTCCACCTATGTACTCAATCATCCCTCTCAATTTCCCCAGGTCCTTGATTCAAAAGTTACCTTTAATCTTGTGTCTTCATTCTTCCCTTTTCTAATATGATTCTATTCTGTCTGTATGTTGTTCGAACTGCCTTCATCCTTAAAAACCTTACTGCAACCTTACCTTGCACTCAAAACATCACCATCTGTTATTCTTTTCCTTCACTGATACATTATTTAAGCTAAGCCTCTAATTATTTTCCACTTCTTTAGCTCCTTCTATTCTTTAACTCATTTCAGTTTAGATTTTTTATTCATTTTGAAATCGACCTTGATAAGATCACCAGTGAACTAAAAATCATTAACCCAATGGCTCATTTCACCGCTCACTAAATGGACCCTCTTGAGCATCTAACACTGCTGATCTCATTCTTTAGACTCCTTACTCCTTTGATTTGCAGGAAACTAATATTTTCTTGTTTTTCTTCTATTTTGGCTTAATTACTGCTGTCAATTTCTTCATCATTCCCTTAAATGTTATTTTTCATGGAGTGCTCAATTACCGATTCTTCTCTTCTTCTACATATGTTTCCTTACTTTAAATGTATACTGTTCATTTTCACCCAAGCATTCACGTCTAACAAGTATCTTTTTCATGAAAATGCATCTCCACTGACTCTTCATACCACAATCTGCCTGATTCCACGCTATCTATCTCAGCGTCTTACTAGAACTCCTCCAGTAGGTGTCCCTTCCTTCTTCATCTCCCTGCTGAGATATCCTGATATTATACTTTTTCGTTCTTTTTGTAGTATATTGCTTTCTATTTTGCTTTATCTGTTACGATTTGGCATGTATGCTACCCGAGGGCAATGTTCTTCTTGTTTTATCCGCATGGCTCCCTCAGTGCTTTTAATAATCTTTTGTATAGTAAATTCTCAATAACCACTTGTTGAATGCATGGAAAATGAATATTATAATTGAAAAAGATCTTATAGATCATTAGGTTCCATTTTTAGTATCGATGACAAATGGTCAGTCTGGGGGGTTTATAACTTTAGCCTTGTCCTGTACTCAGAAGAGCCTCATTTTAGATTCTAAACAGTTAATGGAGTGGCTTTGATAATATACTGAGCTTACTGCGCTAGAGGGGAGGTACAAGAGACAAACCTCACAATCAAATTTAGCTTCTGAAATATTTTATTGTTTCACATAAATGCAACAGCTTCCATAAAAGTTCTCTGATCAGGTGAAGCGAGGCGCCACCAAACCCAAACTGCTCCTTTTCAGCTGCAGAAATAATGAACACAATACATAATGCATGGCATAAGTACTGGTTAATCCCTTTAGACACAGAGTTTTTACAACATATTTGATCACGCTCATTTATGGTTTTCTGATATACATGTATCGGGAAAATGGACATAACAATGGCTGACATGTTGCTGGGAAATGCTCTTTAATTTCAACAGCAGGAGAAAGGCAATGCAATATGAGTGAAAGAAAAGAAACAGGAGACCCCTTCAGGCTTCCTCAGTAATCCTGTGATAATATCAGTTCCTACAGACAAATAGTTAGGAAATACATAGAAAAAATATGAGATCTGCTTTCCTAATTTACAGGCTATATGAAAAAATAAGAATGTTTGATATTATAGAAATTTATTTCAGAATAACAAGGAATAAATGGATATAGTTGCATATCAATGACTACTGACACTATAGTTATTTTACTTTATTTTTATTTTCCAGCTTTATTTAGGTATAATTGACCAATAAAAAATTGTATATATTTAAGATCTACCATTGATAATTTGATATATGTATACACTGTGGAATGATTACCACAATCAAGCAAATTAATATATCCATCACCTCACATAGTTACCTTTGTATGTGTGTGTGTGCTGAGAACACTTAAGATCCACTCTCTTAGCAAATTTCAAGTATATGGTACAGTAGTAGATCACCAGAATTATTAATCTTATAACTGTAAGTTTGTAGCCTTTGACCAATATCTCCCTGTTTCCCCCTTTCCCCAGCCCTTGACAACCACTATTCTACTCTCTGCTTCAGTGAGTTCTACTTTTTTAGATTTCACATACAAGTGAGAAGATACAGTATTTGTCTCTCTCTGGGTTATTTCCCTTAGAATAATGCACTCCAAATTCATTCGTGTTGTTGCAAATGGTGGGCTTTCCTTCTTTTTTAAGGCTGAATAATATTTCACTATATATACATACAACATTTTCTTCATCCATTAATCCGTTGACAGACACTTAAGTTGTTTCTACATCATGACTATGAATAATGCTGCAATGAACGTGATACGGCATATATTTCTTCAAGATAGTGATTTCATTTCCTTTGGAGATATGCCCAGAAGTGGAAATACTGGTAGTTCCATTTTTAAATTTTTGAGGAACTTACATACTGTTTTTCATAATAACTATATCAATTAACATTCCCACTAACAGTGTACAAGGGTTCTCTTTTCTCCACCCACTCACCAACACTTGTTATCTTTTTTGTGTAGTTAGTGTTAGCAATATGAGTTCAGGAAGAAGACTTGGAGGAATGAAGTGTCAAAAGCACAAAAAAATTAAGATACAGAAAGGACGGTTACAAGCACAGGTCATGACAGGTAAATTAAAATGAAGAGGCTGAACAAAAAAATGAAGTAATTTCCCACCTCTGTAGAATGAATCATGTGAGTTGAGAATATGCAAAGACCTTACTCAAAGAACAGAAGATATTTCCCCAGAAATTCCAACTGGGCTGAGATTGGTTGATTCAGTCATTCAGCAGACATTTATTAAGAACCTTCTGTGTGCTCGGCACTGTTTGGTGTGCTCAGTGAATATAATAAAGATCTGTGATCTATAACATACTCTAATGGGGGAAAATAAACAATAAGCAACAAGCATGATAATAAATTAGTCAATTATATGATATGTTAGAAGATGAGAAGTGTTAAGGGAAAAGAAAGCAGAATTTCTGTGTCATATTAAATGCAATGGTCAGAACAGACTCACCATTAGAGGAGGAGGTGAGGTTTGAGCAAAGACTTGAAGGAAGTGAGTTAGTGAGATAAGCTGTTAAGTTGCCAGTCAGGATGTGTGTTCAAACCCTTGTAAGAAACTCAGGCTTTAAACCTGGTAAGAAGAGCGCTGCCCTTGAAAATGAGCAGACCTGATTTCAGGTATTTATTCTTCTATTTGCATGTGTAGTCATGTAGCTCAAAATCACTTAAATTCTATGACTCTCAATTTTCTCATCTGTAAAATGAATTCTGCAATATTAATACAATATTAGTACAGGAAAAAATAAAGAGCTTCACTGTTAATAAACTTTTTAGAATAGATTTAGATTTTAGAGAAAAGTTGCAAAGATAGTACAGAGAGTTCCCATATTCTATACCCAGTTTCCACTATCATTAATATCTTACATTAATATGGTATATTTATCACAATTAATTAACCAATATTGATGCATTATTATTAACCAAAGTCTATCCTTTATTCAGCTTTCCTTAGTTTTTACCCAATGTCCTCTTTCTGTCACAGGACCCCAGCCAAGATACCACATTACATTTAGTCTCATGTCCTCTGAGGCTCTTCCTGGCTGTGACAGTTTTTCAGATTGTTCTTGTTTTTATGACCTGGACAGTTTTGAGGAGTAATGTTCAGGTACTTTGCAGAATGTCCCTCCGTTGGGAATTGTCTGATGTTTTAGACTGAGGTTATGGATTTTGGGGAAGAAGACCACAGAGGTAAAGTGCCATTCTTATCACATCATGTAAAAAGTACGTAATATCAGCATGACTTATGACTGTTAATATAAACCTTGAAGTAGTATCTCTCAGGTTTCTCAAAAGGCTTCACACTTAAAAGTAGGTTTCTTAAATAGTAGTAAACTAAAATCTGGACCCATGTCACTTGATGACACTTGTTGAGTTTATTGCCTAGGCCAGGACAGCTACTGATATATCCATTAAATGTATATTGTAGAATCTATTTAGTGCTCCATTGTCCACAAAGCAACACATCTCTACTGTAAGAGAAAGTAATTACTGAGTTATTTTCTCTAAGATAGATTCTGTGGGAAGAACTAAGTCTTACCATATACTTCCTTATTACTATATATAAGCCTTTGGTCATATTTTCCTTCAATTCTATTTTTTTTTTGTAATTTATTTATTTATTTATTTTTTTACACACACACACACACACACACACACTGTATTTTATTTTTACAAGGGATAAATAGACTGACACCAAGCATTGTACATGGATGACTACAACAAAAGCAACAATGATTGCAATTACCAAACATGAAACTCACTCATACTATGTCATAATATTGACATTCAGTCCAGTAATCCTCCACTGTAACAGCTCCTTTACTTTCCAGGGAAAATTGATTTGTATGTTTTTTGCCTCTGAGTCCTTGTGGGATTTTTTTTTTTAATTCAGACAGAAAGTCACAAAAATTATACTCATCATCATCAGTTCACTCAGTCCCATGTAATTAATTTTTTTTCATCTTTATCTTTTGTTAGCACTTTTATGAATTCATCAGTTTTTCATTTGAGTTCTGAAAATGCTTATTCATTCAGTTCAGCAGTACAGTCAGTTACCAGAAACCTGTACTTGTCAGAGTCTTTTCCATGAATTTCTTGAAGATGAGACGCTTTTATAGGAACATATTTGCAAAAGCATCAGAGTACACCCAGAACTGTCTGTAAATGAGAAAAGACTTAAAAATGACCACAGTTAAAGATTTGATGAAAGTTCATAATAATGCAGTTGACAAGAAAATTAGTTATTTCTGAGATATACATTTTAAAGTAATAACTAGGATTATGACTTATAACATTATACCAGGACATATAAGATTTTTAGAAATTTCATGTAGTGTCTGAAACATTTATATTAACATATTTCCATACAAATAACCCAATGAAAGTTTAGTATTAGTTGTTTTGTTTGTTTCTTTTATACTGCATGTTCTTATTAGGCATCAATTTTATACACATCAGTGTATACGTGTCAATCCCAATCGCCCAATTCAGCACACCACCATACCCAGCTCACTGCAGTTTTCCCCCCTTGGTGTCCATATGTCCGTTCTCTACATCTGTGTCTCAACTTCTGCCCTGCAAACCAGCTCATCTGTACCATTTTTCTAGGTTCCATATACATGCGTTAATATATGATATTTGTTTTTCTCTTTCTGACTTACTTCACCCTGTATGACAGTCTCTAGATCCATCCACGTCTCAACAAATGACTCGATTTCGTTCCTTTTCATGGCTGAGTAATATTCCATTGTATATATGTACCACAACTTCTTTATCCATTCGTCTGTTGATGGGCATTTAGGTTGCTTCCATGACCTGGCTATTGTAAATAGTGCTGCAATGAACATTCGGGTGCATGTGTGTTTTTGAATTATGGTTTTCTCTGCGTAAATGCCCAGGAGTGGGATTGCTGGGTCATATGGTAATTCTATTTTTAGTTTTTTAAGAAACCTCCATATTGTTCTCCATAGTGGCTGTATCAATTTACATTCCCACCAACAGTGCAAGAGGATTCCCTTTTCTCCACACCCTCTCCAGCATTTGTTGTTTGTAGATTTTCTGATGATGCCCATTCTAACTGGTGTGAGGTGATACCTCATTGTAGTTTTGATTTGCATTTCTCTAATAATTAGTGATGTTGAGCACTTTTTCATGTGCTTCTTGGCCATCTGTATGTCTTCTTTGGAGAAATGTCTATTTAGGTCTTCTGCCCATTTTTGGATTGGGGTGTTTGTTTCTTTAATATTGAGCTGCGTGAGCTGTTCAAATATTTTGGAGATTACTCCTTTGTCCGTTGATTCATTTGCAAATATTTTCTCCCATTCTGAGGCTTGTCTTTTCGTCTTGTTTATGGTTTCCTTTGCTGTGCAAAAGCTTTGAAGTTTCATTAGGTTCCATTTGTTTATTTTTGTTTTTATTTCCATTACTCTAGGAGGTGGATCAAAAAAGATCTTGCTGTGATTTATGTCAAAGAGTGTTCTTCCTATGTTTTCCTCTAAGAGTTTTATAGTGTCCAGTCTTACATTTCGGTCTCTAATCCATTTTGAGTTTATTTTTGTGTACGGTGTTAGGGAGTATTCTAATTTCATTCTTTTACATGTAGCTGTCCAGTTTTCCCAGCACCACTTATTGAACAGACAGTCTTTTCTCCATTGTATATCTTTGCCTCCTTTGTCATAGATTAGTTGAGCATAGGTACGTGGGTTTATCTCTGGGCTTTCTATCTTGTTCCATTGATCTATGTTTCTGTTTTTGTGCCAGTACCATATTGTGTTGATTACTGTAGCTTTGTAGTATAGTCTGAAGTCAGGGAGTCTGATTCCTCCAGCTCCGTTTTTTTCCCTGAAGACTGCTTTGGCTATTCGGGGTCTTTTGTGTCTCCATACAAATTTTAAGATGATTTGTTCTAGCTCCATAAAAAATGCCATTGGTAATTTGATAGGGATTGCATTGAATCTGTAGATGCTTTGGGTAGTATAGTCATTTTCACAATGTTGATTCTTCCAATCCAAGAACATGGTATATCTCTCCATCTGTTGGTATCATCTTTAATTTCTTTCATCAGTGTCTTATAAGTTTTCTGCATATAGGTCTTTTGTCTCCCTAGGTAGGTTTATTCCTAGGTATTTTATTCTTTTTGTTGCAATGGTAAATGGGAGTGTTTACATAATTTCTCTTTCAGATTTTTCATCATTAGTGTATAGGAATGCAAGAGATATCTGTGCATTAATTTTGTATCCTGCAACTTTACCATATTCATTAATTAGCTCTAGCAGTTTTCTGGTGGCAGTTTTAGGATTCTCTATGTATAATATCATGTCATCTGCAAACAGTGACAGTTTTTCTTCTTCTTTTCCAATTTGTATTCCTTTTAATTCTTTTTCTTCTCTGATTGCCGTGGCTAGGACTTCCAGAACTATGTTGAATAATAGTGGTGAGAGTGGACATCCTTGTCTCGTTCCTGATCTTAGAGGAAATGCTTTCAGTTTTTCACCATTGAGAATGATGTTTGCTGTGGGTTTGTCATATATGGCCTTTATTATGTTGAGGTGGGTTCCCTCTACGCCCACTTTTTGGAGAGTTTTTATCATAAATTGGTGTTGAATTTTGTCAAAAGCTTTTTCTGCATCTATTGAGATGATCATATGGTTTTTATTCTTCAATTTGTTAATATGGTGTATCACATTGATTGATTTGCATATATTGAAGAATCCTTGCATCCCTGGGATAAATCCCACTTGATCGTGGTGTATGATCCTTTTAATGTGTTGTTGGATTCTGTTTGCTAGTATTTTGTTGAGGATTTTTGCATCTATATTCATCAGTGATATTGGTCTGTAATTTTCTTTTTTTGTAGTGTCTTTGTCTGGTTTTGGTATCAGGTTGATGGTGGCCTCATAGAATGAGTTTGGGAGTGTTCCTTCCTCTGTAATTTTTTGGAAGAGTTTGAGAAGGATAGGTGTTAGCTCTCCTCTAAATGTTTGATAGAATTCACCTGTGAAGCCATCTGGTCCTGGACTTTTGTTTGTTGGAAGATTTTTAATCACAGTCTCAATTTCATTACTTGTGATTGGTCTGTTCATATTTTCTGTTTCTTCCTGGTTCAGTCTTGGAAGGTTATACCTTTCTAAGAATTTGTCCATTTCTTCCAGGTTGTCCATTTTATTGGCATATAGTTGCTTGTAGTAGTCTCTTAGGATGCCTTGTATTTCTGCGGTGTCTGTTGTAACTTCTCCTTTTTCATTTCTGAATTTATTGATTTAAGTCCTCTCCCTCTTTTTCTTGATGAGTCTGGCTAATGGCTTATCAATTTTGTTTATCTTCTCAAAGAACCAGCTTTTAGTTTTGTTGATCTTTGCTATTGTTTTCTTTGTTTCTATTTCATTTATTTACGCTCTGATCTTTATGATTTCTTTCCTTCTGCTAACTTTGGGTTTTGTTTGTTCTTCTTTCTCTAGTTCCTTTAGGTGTAAGGTTAGATTGTTTACTTGAGATTTTTCTTGTTTCTTTAGGTAGGCTTGTATAGCTATAAACTTCCCTCTTAGAACTGCTTTTGCTGCATCCCATAGGTTTTGGGTCGTCGTGTTTTCATTGTCATTTGTCTCTAGGTATTTTTTTATTTCCTCTTTGATTTCTTCAGTGATCTCTTGGTTATTTAGTAACGTATTGTTTAGCCTCCATGTGTTTGTCTTTTTTACATTTTTTCCCCTGCAATTCATTTCTAATCTCATAGTGTTGTGGTCAGCAAAGATGCTTGATATGATTTCCATTTTCTTAAATTTACTGAGGCTTGATTTGTGACCCAAGATGTGATCTATCCTGGAGAATGTTCCGTGCGCACTTGAGAAGAACGTGTAATCTGCTGTTTTTGGATGGAATGTCCTATAAATATCAATTAAATCTATCTGGTCTCTTGTGTCATTTAAAGCTTGTGTTTCCTTATTTATTTTCATTTTGGATGATCTGTCCATTGGTGTAAGTGAGGTGTTAAAGTCCCCCACTATTATTGTGTTACTGTCGATTTCCTCTTTTAGAGCTGTTAGCAGTTGCCTTATGTATCGAGGTGCTCCTATGTTGGGTGCATATATATTTATAATTGTTATATCTTCTTCTTGGATTGATCCCTTGATCATTATGTAGTGTCCTTCCTTGTCTCTTGTAACATTCTTTATTTTAAAGTCTATTTTATCTGATATGAGTATTGCTACTCCAGCTTTCTTTTGATTTCCATTTGCATGGAATATCTTTTTCCATCCCCTCACTTTCAGTCTGTATGTGTCCCTAGGTCTAAAGTGGGTCTCTTGTAGACAGCATATATATGGGTCTTGTTTTTGTATCCATTCAGCAAGCCTGTGTCTTTTGGTTGGAGCATTTAATCCATTCACGTTTAAGGTAATTATTGATATGTATGTTCCTATGACCATTTTCTCAATTCTTTTGGGCTTGTTTTTGTAGGTCCTTTTCTTCTCTTGTGTTTCCCACTTAGAGAAGTTCCTTTAGCATTTGTTGTAGAGCTGGTTTGGTGGTGCTGAATTCTCTTAGCTTTTGCTTGTCTGTAAAGCTTTTGATTTCTCCATCAAATCTAAATGAGATCCTTGCTGGGTAGAGTAATCTTGGTTGTAGGTTCTTCCCTTTCATCACTTTAAGTATATCATGCCACTCCCTTCTGGCTTGTAGAGTTTCTGCTGAGAAATCAGCTGTTAACCTTATGGGAGTTCCCTTGTATGTTATTTGTCGTTTTTCCCTTGCTGCTTTCAATAATATTTCTTTGTCTTTAATTTTTGCCACTTTGATTACTATGTGTCTCGGCGTGTTTCTCCTTGGGTTTATCCTGTATGGGACTCTCTGTGCTTCCTGGACTTGGGTGGCTATTTCCTTTCCCATGTTAGGGAAGTTTTCGACTATAATCTCTTCAAATATTTTCTCTGGTCCTTCCTCTCTCTCTTCTCCTTCTGGGACCCCTATAATGCGAATGTTGTTGCGTTTAATGTTGTTCCAGAGGTCTCTTAGGCTGTCTTCATTTCTTTTCATTCTTTTTTCTTTAGTCTGTTCCACAGCAGTGAATTCCAGCATTCTGTCTTCCAGGTCACTTATCCGTTCTTCTGCCTCAGTTATTCTGCTATTGATTCCTTCTAGTGTAGTTTTCATTTCAGTTATTGTATTGGTCATCTCTGTTTGTTTGTTCTTTAATTCTTCTAGGTCTTTGTTAATCATTTCTTGCATCTTCTCAATCTTTGCCTCCATTCTTATTCCGAGGTCCTGGATCATCTTCACTATCATTATTCTGAATTCTTTTTCTGGAAGGTTGTCTATCTCCACTTCATTTAGTTGTTTTTCTGGGGTTTTTTCTTGGTCCTTCATCTGGTATATAGCCCTCTGCCTTTTCATCTTGTCTATCTTTCTGTAACTGTGGTTTTTGGTCCACAGGCTGCAGGATTGTAGTTTTTCTTGCTTCTGCTGTCTGCCCTCTGGTGCTTGAGGCTATCTAAGAGGCTTGATGGGAGGCTCTGGTGGTGGGTAGAGCTGACTGTTGCTGTGGTGGTCAGAGCTCCGTAAAACTTTAATCCACTTGACTGTTGATGGGTCGGGCTGGGTTCCCTCCCTGTTGATTGTTTTGCCTGAGGCAACCCAACACTGGAGCCTACCTGGGCTCTTTGGTGGGGTTAATGGCAGACTCTGGGAGGGCTCACACCAAGGAGAACTTCCCAGAACCTCTGCTGCCAGTGTCCTTGTCCCCACGGTGAAACAGAGCCACCCCCTGCCTCTGCAGGAGACCCCCCAACACCAGCAGGTAGGTCTGGTTCAGTCTCCCCCAGGGTCACTGCTCCTTCCCCTGGGTCCCGATACGCACACTACTTTGTGTGTGCCCTCCAAGAGTGGGGTCTCTGTTTCCCCCAGTCCTGTCGAAGTCCTGCAATCAATTCCCACTAGGCTTCAAAGTCTGATTCTCTAGGAATTCCTCCTCCCGTTGCCGGACCCCCAGGTTGGGCAGCCTGACGTGGGGCTCAGAACCTTCACTCCAGTGGGTGGACTTCTGTGGTATAAGTGTTCGCCAGTCTGTGAGTTACCCACCCAACAGTTATGGGATTTGATTTTACTCTTATTGCGCCCCTCCTACTGTCTCACTGTGGCTTCTCCTCTGTCCTTGGACGTGGGGTATCCTCTTTGGTGAAGTCCAGTGTCTTCCTGTCGATGATTGTCCAGCAGCCAGTTGTGATTCTGGTGCTCTCGCAAGAGGGAGTGAGAGCACGTCCTTCTATTCCGCCATCTTGGTTAATCCCTTCAATTCTATTTTAACACAGGGGGTAAAAAACATGTCTCTAAAAGACTTGCAACATATCAAATGTGTATGTTGCTTTGGAATGTAATTGTACTTCTGTCCAGCAACTTCTGTTTGGGAATTGGAAATACATTTCCCAGTGACAAGAGCATATTTCAACTGAGGCAGCAAGTTGGTTATAAGGCCCTAGGTTGTGCTTCAGAAAATGAAAAGCAAACCAATCGAACAAGGATAGGCAGGCCTTGCAGGCTAACCAACGCCTTCATCTCTTTCTAATTTTGCTTTCATGATTCCCACAGAGTAAATTATATTGCTCAGAGTGAAATGAGACCCTGTATGTTCACTCCATTATTCTTCTTATATGTTTCAAAAGATGCCAGACCTAGAGCAAGCCTAAATTTTAGAGCCACACTGTCAATACCAGTGACAAAGATGTTTGCATTAAGCATTGCTTTTTTTTAAATTTAATTTTATTTATTTTTTTATACAGCAGGTTCTTATTAGTTATCCATTTTATACATATTAGTGTATACATGTCAATCCCAATCTCCCAATTCATCACACCACCACCACCCCCCTCGGCCTCTTTCCCCCCTTGGTGTCCATACGTTTTTTCTCTACATCTGTGTCTCTATTTCTGCCCTGCAAACCAGTTCATCTGTACCATTTTTCTAGTTTCCACATATATGCATTAATATACGATATTTGTTTTTCTTTCTGCTTACTTCACTCTGTATGTCTAGATCCATCCACATCTCTACAAATGACCCAGTTTCATTCCTTTTTATGGCTGAGTAATAGTCCATTGTATATATGTACCACATCTTCTTTATCCATTCTTCTGTCGATGGGCACTTAGGTTGCTTCCATGTACTGACTATTGTAAATGGTGCTGCAATGAACATTGGGGTGCATGTGTCGTTTTGAATGATGGTTTCCTCTGGGTTTATGCCCAGTAGTGGGATTGCTGGGTCATATGGTAATTCTATTTTTAGTTTTTTAAGGAACCTCCATACTGTTCTCCATAGTGGCTGTATCAATTTACATTCCCACCAACAGTGCAAGAGGGTTCCCTTTTCTCCACACCCTCTCCAGCATTTGTTGTTTGTAGATTTTCTGATGATGCCCATTCTAACTGGAATGAGGTGATACCTCATTGTAGTTTTGATTTGCATTTCTCTAATAATTAATGATGTTGAGCAGCTTTTCATGTGCTTTTGGCCATCTGTATGTCTTCTTTGGAGATATGTCTATTTAGGTCCTCTGCCCATTTCTGGATTCGGTTGTTTGTTTTTTTAATATTGAGCTGCATGAGCTGTTTATATATTTTGGAGATTAATCCTTTGTCCGATGATTCCTTTGCAAATACTTTCTCCCATTCTGAGGCTTGTCTTTTCATCTTGTTTATGGTTTCCTTTGCTGTGCAAAAGCTTTGAAGTTTCATTAGGTCCCATTTGTTTATTTTTATTTCCATTACTCTAGGAGGTGGATCAAAAAAGATCTTGCTGTGATTTATGTCAAAGAGTGTTCTTCATATGTTTTCCTCTAAGAGTTTTATAGTGTCTGGCCTTACATTTAGGTCTCTAATCCATTTTGAGTTTATTTTTGTGTATGGTGTTAGGGAAAGTTCTAATTTCATTCTTTTACATGTAGCTGTCCAGTTTTCCCAGCACCACTTATTGAAGAGACTGTCTTTTCTCCATTGTATATCCTTGCCTCCTTTGTCATAGATTAGTTGACCTAGGCATTGCTATTTTTTTTTTTTTTTAAACACTATTTTATTTATTTATGGCTGTGCTGGGTCTTCGCTTCTGTGCGAGGGCCCTCTCTAGTTGCGGCAAGTGGGGGCCACTCCTCATCGCGGCGCGCGGGGCCTCTCATTATCGCGGCCTCTCCAGACGCGCAGGCTCAGTAATTGTGGATCACAGGCCCAGCCGCTCCGCGGCACGTGGGATCCTCCCAGACCAGGGCTCGAACCCGTGTCCCCCACATTGGCAGGCAGACTCTCAACCACTGCGCCACCAGGGAAGCCCTGCTATTTTTTAAAAGAAGTTCATTTCAATCAAAATCACTGTTGGGAGGGCACAGAGTGGCAGCTGGGGGTGGTTCATTACAGGGTATTTGGTTCATGATTTTGATCTGTAAAAGTGCAGCAAGCAGCTGATGTAGCCATTGCTCTACTGTGGGAGGTCAGCTCTCCCTCCAGGGAGAAGTCTGATCCTTGTCTGGAAAAGTCCATTCGTCTTTGGATTGTCCTCTTCTGCTTCTGGTGCCCAAGGTCCCGTTTGTCCTACACTCTCTCCATTACTCCAGGACTTTGATTCACGATATGTAAGCCCCAAAGAGTTACGTAATTTTACATAACTTTGAAAAGTAAAACGTATTCTCTATCCAAAGAGATATGTGTCTTGTCAAAGAAATTCTGATGTTGAGCTGCATTTCTTAAATCTGTTTTAATATTTTAGTTTTATATTTAACCACCCTTTTCCTTTCTTCATAACTCAGAGTCAACATCATTATAAGCTCTGATTATAGCATATTGGCTAGAAAAAAGGAAAAAGGAGAATTAATTAATGATTGGAGGAAAATATTTTCTTTTAATATTCCTTTTTAAAATAGTGCAAGGGGTACCTTTAAATACAATGGAAGTTTACATATACTTTTATTCTATTTTATTTTATGTTGGAGTATAGTTGATTAACAATCTTGTGTTAGTTTCAGGTATACAGCAAAGTGATTCAGTTATACATGTATCTATTCTTTTGCAAATTCTTTTCCCATTTAGTTATTACAGAATATTGAGCAGAGTTCCCTGTGTTATACAGTAGGTCCTTGTTGGTAATCTATTTTAAATACAGCAGTGTGGGATTGACATGTACATATACATTTATGTATAACTCCTGCCATCCATTCCCAATCATCTTCCCAAATCCGTGTTCTTTATGCCCACATTATTTAATTTCATCAACTCCTATATGTTTCTCCCTGTGATACTTCATTTATCTTTCTTATTTATTTAACCTCTCTGAAATATTCTTTTTTTAATATATAAATTTATTTATTTATTTTTGGCTGTGTTGGGTCTTCGTTGCTGTGTGCGGGCTTTCTCTAGTTGCAGCGAGCGGGGGCTACTCTCGTTGTGGTGCGCAGGCTTCTCATTGCGGTGGCTTCTCTTGTTGTGGAGCACAGGCTCTAGGCATGCAGGCTTCAGTAGTTGTGGCTCGCAGGCTCTAGAGTGTAGGCTCAGTCGTTGTGGCACACGGGCTTAGTTGCTCTGCGGCGTGTGGGATCTTCCTGGACCAGGGCTCGAACCCTTGTCCCCTGCACTGGCAGGCGGATTCTTAACCACTGCACCACCAGGGAAGGCCTGAAATATCCTTTCTTAAATAAGGGATAAATTGTATAAATCATGGAAGATTCCCCAGGAACAAGTAGTTGAATCAATTTGTCAGCAAACAAACAGCCATACTATTGATATATTGGGAATAGAATACTAAAAACATGTTAGCAGAGGTATGTGTTGTACTTACATATGGCTTACAACAAAGTCAATCTGACATATGTTTAACAATATTTTTATTATTGTATTGCATAATTAAGCATAAATGAGAAATATAATAGTTAATCTAATGTCTATATTTAATATTTATCACACTGAATCAAAGCATGTTTTTCTCACCTCTTTGTATGCTTTTCAGTATTTATAAATGACATGCACTAAAATGTGAGTTCCCCAAAGGCAACTCACATCCACTTCACAGTGTGTCCTTAGGTCTCAGCACAATGTCCACTTTATGATAATTTCACAATAAATGTTGAATGAGTAAATCTTCTTTATCTATCCATACATTGAAGTTGACAGTTGTCCATGAAAACATATATTATATAAGCCTCATTTCAGACTGACTTACTGACCAACCAAGATGATCAGACAAATCCACACGATTCTGGACTTATTTTTGTGTCCCTTATTTGTGTCTGGCATTGGGTTATACTCAGGTCTACAGAGATGAGAAGCCACAGTCCATGCTCTCCAGGAGCTAACAGTCAAGTCAGAGAGGTGGACAAGGCAAGAAACAATGTGAAATGGCTGGACCATAAATTGCCTATGGGAGAATGAAGAAGCTGGAAAATCAGGCTTAGAAATTTGATTTAGAAGCAAAGGGTGTATCTCGCATGATTTTTAAGTAGCAAGTGCCACTCACTCATTAAAAAGTAAGTGGTCCAACACTCCAAAAGCCACGATTATTTGTACCTGTAACTCTAGCCCAGGGCCAAGCTGCCTTTCTAGTTTCTGATTTAGTGGTTCTCAGCCTCTTCTGCTTATGAAAACCACCTGAAAGGCATATAAAGAATTAAAGTGTGAGCTTCAGTATTTATTCTGATTTATTGGTAAAACTGGGGGCTCAAGCATCATTTTTTAAAAAGAAGCACCCCCAGGCAATTCTAATGTTCAATCATGGTTGAAAATCATGATTCTATTTGTTTTCTTCCTTCTACTACTTGGATGAACTAGGCATCAGAAATTCAGACAGGAGGCTATAAATGGATGACTAATACTGGGAGCTTTGGTATTACTGTGATGCTGCAAGAAATCATGTGAGTTTGTAGCTCACCCTGTGTGCTGACTTGAGACAAGTTAGTGATGTTCTATTCCCCTCACCAACTTAGAATCTCTGGGTAAAGACCCTCTAGCAGTGCCAGGCAAGCCAGGTCCAAATCTTACATTGATCTCTGATCTGATTTTGGAGATGGGGGAGGAAGGGAAAAGAGGAGAGAGAAAATATAAGGCCCCTAGAGATAGGGGAAGTGAAAGTAAAGGTGGGGAATGGGGTCGAGAGACACAGAAGTAAAAATAACTTGAAATTACAAATCCTTTCTCATCCTCATTTTGCCATCATACTTACATGGATCCCAGAGGAGTGGAACAAAAATGCCTTCTCCCCAAATCTGGAAAAAATGATCTAATGTGCAAAGGATAGGTCTTTCCATGAAAAAGAGATATGCATAGATTATATTATTTACCTTGATTAAAGATTTATGTTGTTCATAAAGTCTCAAGAAAACAAGTTACTCAATGTCTGTTTCCATATTTCCCAGTTGCATTTCTCTCTCTCACACACTCACAGGTGCCAGAGCGTTATGCCATGGTCTTGAGGCAGCAGGCACTCACTTTAACGGTCCTCCTCAACACTCAGGTTCTGACTAACATCGTTGTTTTCAGGTTCTGACTAACATCGTTGTTTTCCTCACAGTTCTATTCCTTGAGTTGGGGCCTTTATTGACAAGTAGGTATAATATTTTCTTAAGTCTCAACTGGGTAACTCCAACAGATAAAGTAATTTTTGACTTCCAGACCTGAACAAAGGTGAGAGTGGGATTTACTCTAAAAAGCTTTGTAATAAATTCCCTAAACATACTGAAGACAGGCACCCCATCTCTTGTATAATTTAAATTTATATTTAGATCTAGAAACATAAAACTCTAGTTGCTTAAACTGAGAGAAGTTTAATTTCTTAAGGAACAAGATGTTTGGAGTTGAGCTCCAGGATGACTGCAACTGCCCATGAGCTAGTTTTTTATTTTCTATTCTGCCATTTTTTTTAGCACATGGGCTTTGTTCTGATGATCATAAGATGACTGATTGATGATCCTGCAGGCATTATGTCTACTTCCCTGGAACCAGTAGGCGAAGTTAAAGGAGAAAGAAAATTCCTTGCCAGCTGAATTCAGTCCTTTTATAAAGGTTTTTCAGAAAGCTCACCAGAAATTTTCTTTAACATTTCATTGTCCATATCTTGATCATTTGGTCACCACTACCTGCAAGGAAGACCAGTATGGACTAAGTTGGCCAGCCTAATCTCTCACCCAATTTCTCTCTTCCATTCAACCTCACCCCAACTTTCTTTGTTCCTAAACTCTAATATCTGGGGTGAAATGAATAAGACCAGTTAAAACTTCAAAGCTTGAACTTATTGTTAAGATTGTTGGCATTCACATCAGATACCAAAGGCTTTATGGCAGAGCTGGGTAAGCATGAAGGATCACCTTAGACACAGAACAGAAGAAATAACGTTTTCCTCAAAAAAGTGCTGAAAGAATACTTCAGAACTTAGGCTTTTTAAATAATTGAGTAGTTATTTTGACTTTAGCTTACTCAGGTCTTGCTGAGAATTGTGTCACTAGGCACTCTTTCAGAAAAAATAGGAAAAAACAAAAAACAAAAAAACCCAAATACCTGTGATTTTTCTCTTCAAACTATTTTAGGAGCTAGGCAGCAATTAGTGTTGCCATATTAATATGGGAAGACATTTTTGTGGCAGCATTGCTTTTCTTGTTATTAACTACCAGTACTACATACTATGGGAGAGCATTGATATTAAGATTAATGAAGTGGTTACTTCATCCAAGAAGAGCAGGCAGGGATATTATTTCTGGATGTTCAGTGAATACATTTATTAATGCTAATTAGAAGTATTTAGGCTAATAAGTGTGTCCATGTTGTGTCTAAATAATATATACTCGTCTTAAAACTCATTAAGTTTTCTTAATAAATGTTGGAATCTCCATTAGGAGTAGCAGTTTCCAACCTAATTACTTGTTTTTGAGTTTTTCTTGGCACACAACCACATCCATATAAACACACACACATACACACACACACACACTCAAAGGCTCATAATTATTCCAGAGAGTAGCTAAGTTTACTTTCCTGGTTCTCTGATTGATTAAGAAGAATAGAACTTTTATTTCACCTTGGTGTTAACTACAGATAAAGAATTTGAAATACTTAAAAGAAAAACATAATTACTGTACTATGTAATTCATACAAATTAAATTGTATTAATTCATAATGAATGGTTCTAGGAATTCTTAGGAAACATATTTAAACTTTGCTTATTGGTTCTAATTTGAATATAGCAACATTTTGATGAGTATTCAGATCTTGGTAAAGTACTGTGGAATATCTTTATCAAAAGAGTTTCAGTAATTTGTCACCTTGTATTTTGTAATATGACCTTCACATTTAAAGCAGTCATGATATTGCTGACAAAGATCTGTGCTGTGTTGTAATTTTATTGTCAGTAGAAATTACACATGAGTTGCTTATACACTCTGAGGCAAGATATTCCCTGCTTGAGGGTCAAAGCTTTGATTATGATCACATTACTGTTAGTTTGCAGATACATTCACTTTTTGGTTTTGAAAAAAATAGTATTTTCTCAGGAGCACAAATCTGCATTCTGTCCATACCTAATTGTCTACTGCTCTTACAGAATTAACTTCTGCAATGAGTCACCAAACAAATGATTTGAACTGTTTTTCTGAAAATGGTTTTGCCACTGATTTTGCTATTGGTAATAGTCCATCACCAATCAACACTTAGAATGTCCATGAAGATTTTTTTCTTGAAGCTATTCTTCTATAACACAAATAGTTATCAATATATAATCTGACTTAGACAAAAAGCAGATCCCCTCTTCTAAAATAAATTGATCTTCAACAAGGGTACCAAGACCATTCACTGGAAGGAATAGTCTTTTCAACAAATGGGGCTAGAACAAATGGATATCTAGATGCAAAAGAATGAAGTTCACACCATATATAAATATTAACTTTTAAAATGGATCAAAGACCTAAATTTAAGAGCTAAAACTATAAACATGATTTTTGCAAATCACATACCTGGTAATGGACTAATACCCAGAATATATAAAGAACTCCTGCAACTCCACAACAACAAAAAAACATAAACCCAATTAAATGATAGGCTAAGGACTTGAATAGACATTTCTCCAAAGATATACAAATGATTAATAAGGACATGAAAAGATGCTCAATATCACTAGGGAAATACAAATTTAAACTATAATGAGATACCACTTCACATCTATTAGAATGGCTATTATAAAAAATAGAAAATAATAAATGTTGGTGAGGATATGGGGAAATTGGAACCCTTGTGCACTTCTGGCAGGAATGTAAAATATCACAGACACTGTGGAAAAGTTTGGTGATTCCTCAAAAAGTTAAGCAGAGTTATCATATCCAGCAATAAATATATCCAGAACATCTGTTTGCATCCCTGTTTTCAGTAACAGGTATGCCAATGTTTACTGCTGGATCGTTCACAATAGCCAAAAGGGTAGAAACAACTCAAATGTCTATCAATCAACAGACAAATGGATAAACAAAATATGACGTAGCCATACAATGGAGTAATATTTGGCCATAAAAAGGAACGAAGTACTGCTAAATGTTTCTTACACTTGGTGAACCTTGACAACATTGTGACAAATGAAAGAAACTAGTCATACGAGTCCACATACTATATGATCCCATTCGTATGAAAGTTCAGAATAGGGAAATCTATAGAGACAGAAAGTGGGTTGTTGATTAAGCCTGGGGGAGGGGGAGGAGAGGTGATGAGAAGCGACAGCTAAAGGGCATGAGCTTTCTTTTTCAGGTGATGAAATGTTCTAAAATTGACAGTGATGATAATTGCACATATCTGTCAATATGCAAGAAAAAAACATTGAAAAATTGTATACTTTAAATGGGTGAATTGTATGGTATGTGAAATCTATCTCAATAAATCTGACTTTAAAAAAATGAAGATTGAATAGGACAGGTATGCCACCCCTTATCTCCCGTTTAGATCTCTCTCAGACATCATTTGTGGTTGTGACTTTGGCTATCCAAATGGCGATGTGAAAGCCTTCTTGTATAGATCCAGCTCCTCCAGGTACTTGATATTGGAAGAACCAAAAGTGAAACAATAATAGAGGGATAAGCTCTCAGTTAAGTGTTTAGCCAAAGATAACCTTATTGATTTAGAACTAGAAGTTAAAGATGTGAATTTTTTCTAAAATATAAGTGGCAAGGCAAATTTCTTTTAACCCTTCACGTTAAAGAAAATAATTTTGCCTTGCCATTTACATTTTAGATAACAACTTTGCTATTGACACAATGGTCTTGAGAGGAGTTTCCAAATACTTTTATCCACCCCATGCCTTATTCATGTAGGTTGAAAAGATATTCCTACTCAGCAAGAAGTCTTGGCGCTTACTGGTAGAAGGATATGATTGAGAGAAATGAAAATTTTACACATTTTCTGACTCTGGGACTGATGGAAAGGAGAATAAACAGGTCAAACATTCATGCTCTGATTTTCCTCTCTCTGGGCCAAATCTGGAAAGGGGAAGGTGAGCCTTAGGTAAATACTGATGATAGAGAGAGTAGAGCATACAAATTACTTCCTGTTTTGAGCCTCAGAAAAAGCTCCCTAACCTGGGGCACAAATTAACATGGCAGCACAGCATGGTCAGGTGAAGAAGGGTCCTGGTTTAGAGCCGTCCTGACTTCCCTTGTAGTATGGATGCTCTGTGACAAACCTCAGGCCTGGATGGGACTCTATGGTGAAGTGTAGCAAATCCATAAGAAAGGTTAAGGGCAGAACCACTTGTCACAGGCCAGTGGAAAGTAAGGAAGGCAGGAGATGAGACTGTAAGTTATAATAGTCACAAACAAGCTGCAAATGCCAGCAGAACAAGACATGTCACCTGGGCAAGATGGAGGGATACTGACTCTAATTTTTCCTACACTTATACCTTGGTGTCCCCTAAGTTTCACAGCTTCCTTCCCCCATGCCATACCCAGATACCATTTTGGGGAGAGAAGCAGGGGGAAGGAGAGGGTATCTGAAACAGAGACTGGATGTTTTTTCCAAGAAAAAGCACTCAACATTATATGTAAACACACCAGCCAAGTGAATGGAGGAGAGCTGGAGCTAAGTGGAAACCAGGAAAATAAAATAGTGTGGCAAGCAGTTTTACACAGAGAGCAGGTGGCAGAGTACAAGGTACAGGAACCAAAGAATAAATTTTTAAGAATTTGCATGTTGTAGATTTCTCCTTAAGGTGAGCAGTGTTGCTTTGCTATAATAAGTTTAAGAACTTCTTGGCTGAGACTGTAGATGGGCCTATCTGCTTCAAGGTTTCAGAGTACTTCCCTGGTGTGCTGGTAGGATCCCCAGGGATAAGTGTTCAAATTTTGGTATGTGGATGTAATGTAGTATTCATAGGAAGGCCCCTATTTAGAACCTGAGTTCACACTCAGGAATGATTAAGTCCATTTGCTATCTAAGTAAAAATTAGAGCCTGACAAATATCTCCAAAGAGAGTAGTCTGTGATTAGTCAATATATCATACACATGCAAAGATGAAATGGAAAAATATCAGGAAGACATTAAGATGATGCAAGTTACTGTATCCTGGAATGATTGATATCTTGATGTGGACCTGGATCCATACATAGGAAGAAGACATACAGCACTTTCTATAGGTACATATATATTTTTCAGAATTTTCTACTCTATGGTACAATGGAAAGGTAACGGAGCTCTTCTGGAGAACAATTTTCAATTACAAAAAAATAATCTAGCTGACCATTTTGACCCATCAAAAGGGAGCATAAAATTTTTGGCACAACTATCCCAGCAGTATCCCCAGAAAACTGAAAGTTCAACTGAAAAGTGTTAACATGTAATTAATTAAGCAGGACATTTACAACTTACTTTCTTCTTCCCAACAGAAAGCTTGGAATAGGTTTTACTTCCTGTTAAGCAATAACTGATTCTAACTATTTTCTCTGTTTTTGAGTTTTTAAAAGAGAGAAAAGTTATTTGGGTGTGGTACTATCTCTGTGACGGTACAGAAATAACTGTTGTCTTAAGTTCGCCAAATGTAAAACTAGGATTATAGTATAGTGCTGTTGTTTTACAATTTCTACTTCAACGAAATACATTCATTCCCCCAAATATAATATACTATCATGTTAATTATACATAGGAATAAATATATACATCTATTCACACACAGATTAAAACCTCCTTCTTAATAAGTTATCTTGACTTATACTAATACCAAAGCCTGTCATTCAAATATATACTATACTAATCCATATATATATATATATCCATATGTATAGATCCATGTGTGTATTTATCCATATGTGTATATACATATTTTTCAATCATATTGTCATTTCTCATTCTTTCTTAGATGTTTAACCTAGATGCTTTAAATGAAAAGTACTACAAAAATTATTACATAGACTATCAGTATGTCTTCAGTATGGTACGTAAGGGATAAATTGGTCTACTGCATGCCTGCTAGAAGACTAGGCATTTTTACATATAGGGCTAAGTAATTTTATGATAAAAACACTATATTCATTTTGTGTATGCTGTGCACCTTCTGCCTCAGGCAAAGCCTAAAGCCCATTGGACAATTCTCTCCTTTTATTTAGTTCAGGAGAAAAACTGTAGCTGTTAAAAAAAAAAGTGAAATTGGGCATAATATTTCTCACTCTTTAAAGACATTTTAAGATGTTTTTTCTGCCATTTCATTTCCTGCTTTTCCTTTCTATCCCTTTCTTTGCCTTCCTTCCACCTCTTTTTGAAACACTACCTATATTATTGGCATATAGTTTCTTGTAGTAATCTCTTATGATCCTTTGTATTTCTGAATTGTCAGTTGTTACTTCTTTTTCATTTCTAATTCTGTTGATTTGAGTCTTCTCCCTTTTTTCTTGATGAGTCGGGCTAATGGTTTGGCAATTTTGTTTATCTCCTCAAAGAACCAGCTTTTAGTTTTATTGATCTTTGCTACTGTTTCCTTCATTGCTTTTTCATTTATTTCTGATTTGATCTTTATGATTTCTTTCCTTCTGCTAAATTTGGGGCTTTTTTGTTCTTCTTTCTCTAATTGCTTTAGGTGTAAGGTTAGGTTGTTTGAGATTTTTCTTGTTTCTTGAGGTAGCATTGCATTGCTAAGCCTGGACAAAATGGACACATTCTTAGAAAAGAACAACCTTCCACAACTGAACCAGGAAGAAATAGAAAATATGAACAGACCAATCACAAGCACTGAAATTGAAACTGTGATTAAAAATCTTCCAACAAACAAAAGTCCAGGACCAGATGGCTTCACAGGTGAATTCTATCAAACATTTAGAGAAGAGCTAACACCCATCCTTCTCAAACTCTTCCAAAAAATTGCAGAGGAAGGAACACTCCCAAACTCATTCTACGAGGCCACCATCACCCTGATACCAAAACCAGAGAAAGACACTACAAAAAACGAAAATTACAGACCAATATCACTGATGAATATAGATGCAAACATCCTCAACAAAATACTAGCAAAGAGAATCCAGTAACACATTAAAAGGATCATACACCATGATCAAGTGGTGTTTATCCCAGTGATGCAAGGATTCTTCAACATACGTAAATCAATCAATGTGATACACCATATTAACAAACTGAAGGATAAAAACCATATGATCATCTCAATAGATGCAGAAAAAGCTTTTGACAAAATTCAACAACCGTTTATGATAAAAAACTCTCCAGGAAGTAGGCAAAGAGGGAACTTACCTCAACATAATAAGAGCAATAAATACAAACCAACAGCCAACATCATTCTCAATGGTGAAAAACTGAAACCATTTCCTCTAAGATCAGGAACAAGACAAGGTTGCCCACTCTCACCACTACTATTCAACATAATTTTGGAAGTTTTAGCCACTGCAATCAGAGAAGAAAAAGAAATAAAAGGAATCCATATCAGAAAAGAAGAAGCAAAACTGTCACTCTGCAGAGGACATGATACTATACATAGAGAATCCTAAAGATGCTACCAGAAAACTCCTAGAGCTAATCAATGAATTTGGTAAAGTAGCAGGATACAAAATTAATGCACAGAAATCTCTTGCATTCCTATACAATAATGATGAAAAATCTGACAGAGAAATTAAGGAAACACTCCCATTTACCATTGCAAAAGGAATAAAATACCTAGGAATAAACCTACCTAAGGAGACAAAAGACCTGTATGCAGAAAACTATAAGACACTGATGAAAGAAATTAAAGATTATACAAACAGATGGAGAGATATACCATGTTCTTGGATTGGAAGAATCAATGTGAAAATCACTATACTACCCAAAGCAATCTACAGATTCAATGCAATCCCTATCAAACTACTAATGGCATTTTTCACAGAACTAGGAGAAAAAATTTCACAATTTGTAGGGAAACACAAAAGACCCTGAATAACCAAAGCAATATTGAGAAAGAAAAATGAGCTGGAGGAATCAGGCTCCCTGACTTCAGACTATACTACAAAGCTACACTAATCAAGACAGTATGGTACTGGCACAAAAACAGAAATATAGATCAATGGAACAGGATAGAAAGCCCAGAGATAAACCCACGCACATATGGTCAACTTATCTTTGATAAAGGTGGCAAGCATATACAATGGAGAAAACACAGCCTCTTCATTAAGTGGTGCTGGGAAAACTGGAGAGCTAAATGTAAAAGAATGAAATTAGACACTTCCTAACACCATACACAAAAATAAACTCAGAATGGATTAAACACCTAAATGTAAGGCCAGACACTATAAAACTCTTAGAGGGAAACTTAGGCACAACACTGTATGACATAAATCACAGCAAGATCCTTTTTGACTCACCTCCTAGAGAAATGGAAATAAAAACAAAAATAAACAAATGGGACCTAATGATTTTGCACAGCAAAGGAAACCATAAACAAGACGAAAAGACAACTCTCAGAATGGGAGAAAATATTTGCAAACGAATCAACGGACAAAGGATTCATCTCCAAAATATACAAGCAGCTCAATATCAAAAAAACAAACAACCCAATCCAAAAATGGGCAGAAGACCTAAATAGACATTTCTCCAAAGAACATATACAGGTTGCCAACAAACACATGAAAGGATGCTCAACATCACTAATCATTGGAGAAATGCAAATCAAAACTACAATGAGGTATCACCTCACACCAGTCAGAATGGCCACCATCAAAAAATCTATAAACAGTAAATGCTGGAGAGGGTGTGGAGAAAAGAGAACCCTCTTGCATTGTAGGTGCACTGTAGGGAATGTAAATTGATACAGCCACTATGGAGAACAGTATGGAGGTTCCTTAAAAAACTAAAAATAGAACTACCATAGACCCAGCAATCCCACTACTGGGCATATACCCTGAGAAAACCATAATTCAAAAAGAGTCATGTATCACAATGTTCATTGCAGCTCTATTTACAATAGCCAGGACATGGAAGCAACCTAAGTGTCCATCGACAGATGAATGGATAAAGAATATGTGGCACATATATACAATGGAATATTACTCAGCCATAAAAAGAAAAGATATTGAGTTATTTGTAGTGAGGTGGACGGACCTAGAGTCTGTCATACAGAGTGAAGTAAGTCAGAAAGAGAAAAACAAATACTGTATGCGTACACATATATATGGAATCTTAAAAGAAAAAAAAAGAGTTCTGAAGAACCTAGGGGCAGGACAGGAATAAAGTTGCAGACGTAGAGAATGGACTTGCGGACACACAGAGGGGAAAGAGTATGCTGGGAAGAAGTGAGAGAGTGGCATGGACATATATACACTACCAAATATAAAATAGATAGCTAGTGGGAAGCAGCTGCATAGCACAGGGAGATCAGCTTGGTGCTTTGTGACCACCTAGTGGGGTGGGATAGGAAGGGTGGGAGGGAGATGCAAGAGGGAGGGGATATGGGGATATATGTATATATATAGCTGATTCACTTTGTTATACAGTAGTAACTAACACAACATTGTAAAGCAATTATACTCCAATAAAGATGTTAAAAAAAAAAAGAATATACATACTGATAATTACCTTAAATGTGAATGGATTAAATGCTCCAACCAAAAGACACAGGCTTGCTGAATGGATACAAAAACAGAGACCCATATATATGCTGTCTACAAGAGACCCACTTCAGACCTAGGGATACATACAGACTGAAAGTAAGGGGATGGAAAAGATACTCCACACAAATGGAAATCAAAAGAAAGCTGGAGTAGCAATACTCATATCAAACAAAATAGACTTTTAAATAAAGACTGTTACAAGAGACAAAGAAGGATACTACATAATGATCAAGGGATCAATCCAAGAAGAAGATATAACAATTGTAAATATATATGCACCCAACATAGAAGCACCTCAATATATAAGGCAAATGCTAACAGCCATAAACAAACAGAGAAGTTGACAGTAAAAAATAATAGTGGGGGACTTTTACACCCCATTTGCGTCAATGGGCAGATCATCCAGACAGAAAATCAACAAGGAAACACAGGCTTCAAATGACACATTAGACCAGATTGACTTAATTGATATTTATTGAACATTCCATCTGAAAGCAGCAAGATACAGATTCTTCTCAAGTGCACATGGAACATTATCCTGGATAGACCACATGCTGGGCCATGAAGTGAGCCTCAATAAATTGAAGAAAATTGAAATCATATCAAGCATGTTCTCTGACCACAAGGCTATAAGATTAGAAATAAACTACCAGAAAAAAAACTGTAAAAAACACAAACACATGTAGGCTAAACAATATGCTACTCAACACCAATGGATCACTGAAGAAATCAAAGAGGAAATAAAAAAATACCTAGAGACAAATGACAACAAAAACACGACAATCCAAAACCAATGAAATGCAGCAAGAGCAGTTTAAGAGGGAATTTTATACCAATATAATCTTACCTCAGGAAATAAGAAAAATCTCAAACAACCTAACCTTACACCGAAAGCAAGAGAAAGAAGAACACGTAGAGAAAGAAGAACAAAGAAACCCAAAGTTAGTAGGAGGAAAGACATCATAACAATCAGAGCAGAAATAAATGAAATAGAGATGAAGAAAACAATAGAAAAGATCAATGAAAGTAAAAGGTGGTTCTTTGAAGAAATAAACAAAATTGATAAACCTTTAGCCAGACTCATCAAGAAAAAAAGAGAGGGGGTTCAAATCAATAAAATTAGAAACAAACAAAAAGGAGAAGTCACAACTGACACCACATAAATACAAAGGTTCATAAGAGACTACTACAGGCAATTATAGCCAATAAAACGGACAACTTGGAGGAAATGAACAAATTCTTAGAAAGATACAACCTTCCAAGACTAAACCAGGAAGAAATAGAAAATATGAACAGACCAATCACAAGTATTGAAATTGAAACAGTGATTAAAAAACTTCCAACAAAGAAAAATCCAGGACCAGATGGCTTCACAGGCAAATTCTATCAAACATTTAATGATGAGTTAACAGCTATCCTTCTGAGACTCTTCCAAAAAAACTGCAGAGGAACACTCCCAAGCTCATTTCATGAGGTCACCATCACCCTGAAACCAAAACCAGACACAGATACCACAGAAAAAGAAAATTATAGGCCAATATCACTGATGAATATAAAGGCAAAAATTCTCAACAAAATACTAGCAAACTGAATCCAACAATACATTAAGAGGATCATACACCGTGATCAAGTGGGATTTATCCCAGACATGCAAGGATTCTTCAATATAAGCAAATCAATCAGTGTGATGAACCACACTAACAAACTGAAAAATAAAAACCTTATGATCATCTCAATGGATGCAGAAAAAGGTTTTGACAAAATTCAACACCCATTTATGATAAAAAAAAAAAATGCTTCAGACAGTGGGCATAGAGGGAATGTACCTCAACATAATAACGGCCATATATGACAAACCTACAGCTAACATCATACTCAACAGTGAAAAGCTGAAAGCATTCCCTCTAAGACCTGGACCAAGACAAGCATATCCACTCTCGCCACTTTTTTCCAACATAGATTTGGAAATACTAGCCACAGCAATCAGAGAAGAAAAAAGAAATAAAATGAATCCAAATTGGAAAATAAGAAGTAACACTGTCACTGTTTGCAGATGACATAATACTGTGCATAGAATATCCTAAAGATGCTACCAGAACACTGCTAGAGCTCAACAATGAATGTGGTAAAGTTTCAGGATACAAAATTAATACACAGAAATCTCTTACATTTATATACACTAACAATGAAAGAACAGAAAGAGAAATTAATAAAACAATCCCATTTACCATGGCATCAAAAAGCATAAAGTACCTATGAATAAAGCTACCTAAGGAGGCAAAAGACCTGTACTCTGAAAACTGTAAGATGCTGATGGAAGAAATCAGAGATGACACAAACAGATGGAAAGATACACCATGTTCTTGGACTGGAAGAATCAATATTGTAGAAATGACTATACTGCCCAAGGCAATCTATGATTTAATGCAATCCCTATCAAATTACCAATGGCATTTTTCACAGAACTAGAACAAAAACTTTAAAAACTTGTATGGAAACACAGAAGACTCCGAATAGCCAAAGCAATCCTGAGAAAGAAAAATGGAGCTGGAGGAATTAGACTTCCTGACTTTAGACTATACTACAAAGCTACAGCAATCAAGACAGTATGGTACTGGCACAAAAACAGAAATCTAGATCAATGGAACAGGATACAGAGCCCAGAAATAAGGCCACACACCTATGGTCAACTAATCTACAACAAAGGAGCCTAGAATATACAATAGAGAAAAGACAGTCTCTTCAATAAGTGGTGCTGTGAAAACTGTAAGGTTACATGTAAAAGAATGAAGCTAGAACATTCTCTAACGCCATACACAAAAATAAACTAAAAAATGGATTAAAGACCTAAATTTAAGACCAGATACTATAAAACTCTTAGAGGAAAACATAGGCAGAACACTCTTTGACATAAATCGCAGCAATTTCTTTTTGGATCCATCTCCTAGAGAAAGGGAAATAAACACAAAAATAAACAAATGGGACCTAATGAAACTTAAAAGCTTTTGCACAGCAAAGGATACCATAAATGGAACACAAAGACAACCCAAAGAATGGGAGATAATATTTGTGAACAAAGTGACCGACAAGGGATTAATCTCCAAAATATAAAAACAGCTCATGTAACTCAATATAAAAAAAAAAAAACCCAATCAAAAAATGGGCAGAAGATCTAAGACATTTCTCCAAAGAAGGCATACAGATGGCCAAAAAGCACATGAAAAGATGCTCAACATCGTTAATTATTAGAGAAATACAAATCAAATCTACAATTAGGTATCACCTCACATCACTCAGAATGGCCATTGTCAAAAAGTCTACAAACAATAAATGCTGCAGAGGGTATAGAGAAAAGGGAATCCTCCTACACTGTTAGCAGGCATGTAAATTGGTACAACCATTATCAAGAACAGTATTGAAGTTCCTTAAAAAACTAAAAATAGAGGTACCATATGATCCAGCAATCCCACTCCTGGGCATGTATCTGGAGAAAACCGTAATTTGAAAAGATACATGCACCCCAATGTTTATTGCAGCACTATTTACAATCGCCAAAACATGGAAGCAACCTAAATGTCCATCAACAGAAGAATGGATAAGAAGATGTGGTACATATATACAATGGAATATTACTCAGCCATAAAAAAGAATGAAATAATGCCATTTGCAGCAACATGGATGGACCTAGAGATTATCATACTCAGTGAAGTAAGTCAGTCAGAGAAAGCCAATTATCATATGATATCACTCATATGTGGAATCTAAAAAAAAAGATACAAATGAAATTATTTACAAAACAGAAACAGAGTCACAAACTTTGGAAACAAACTTATGTTTACCAAAGGGGAAAGGTCGGGAGAAGGGATAAATTTGGAATTTGGGATTAACATATACACACTACTGTATATAATATAGATAATCAACAAGGACCTACTGTATAGCACAGGGAACTCTACTCAATACTCTGTATCTGAAAAGAATCTGGAAAAGAATGGATATATGTATATGTATAACTGAATCACTTTGCTGTTCACCTGAAACTAACACAGCATTGTAAATCAACTATAATATAAAATAAAATTAAATTTAAAAAAAAAATTTTTTTTGTAACATAAAGTCAGAAAGTAAGCACTTTCAAAATCAGTGAAGCACCCCAGTAATGAGGAAATGAGCATCCTTTCTACTCTGCCAAACAGAGCATGTGGTTTTCTTCCTCATGATCTAAGACAGCAAGTCCACTTCCAGGTGTCTTACCTACATTCCATGAAAGTAGAAGGAAATGATCGAGAACAAAGGCATATCTTCTACAGTTAAGAAATAAAAATTTTCTTCCAGAAAACCCCAGCAATATCTATTTCCTTTGGCTACAATTATAAGGAATCCTGAGAAATGGCATTTTTTTGCGGGGGGGGAGATGGCATGGAAAAGGGGTCACAGTGCCACCCTGAACAAAATCAAGATGGTTAGTAAGGAAGTAGGAGTGACAGTAAGACATTTGACATAAAATTGGAAATACCTTCTTCAGGCTATCTTTTACTATCCAACAATCATACTTCCTCTCACCTCCCATGAACATGCTCACCTCTCCCCAAGGTACTCTCATCCAGTTACACTCATTTGCCAAAAGTCCAGGATTTCTGAAGTTCTTTCCATCAGGTTTGGGAGTAGCTCCTATGTGAAGGTCTGGAAACTTAAAATTTTAAATCTTAAAGCTTATCTGACACCAACATACCAATATGCAATAGTTTAGAAGAAACAGGAAACTAAAACCTAAAAAATAATTTCCATTTAGACAAGGGAGGACTGGGAAATAAACAGCATTAGTGAATTTCTAGAACATACCAAATCCTGAGGGACAAGATGAGGGAGAACTTCATGGTCTGGGAGCAAAGGAAGTTCCTTGGGAACCAATCTGAGAGTCCTGGTTCTGCTGTGGAGAAAAATATATCTTGTTATCTTCAATGTATCTATGGATACAGTGGCATCATAGAACATATCTACTTTCACAGCCCACTTCCCCCTCGTGTTGGTTTGGGTGTTTTAGAAATATTTCAAAAATTGAAAAGTCACAGCTTTTGCAGGCCAAGTTAGGAGTTTCTTTGGGAAAACAGTAGGGTTCCCATCATGCAGTGGTTAGGAAAATAGACTCTTGAAACCAGAACTTCCATATATCAAATCATGGCTCTGCCTCTTACTAGCTCTGTGATCTCAGTTTACTTCTCTGTAAAATAAGTAACAATCACAACCATCTCAAGGGGTTACAGATAATATATGACAAGCAATCAGAACAATTCCTGATTTATAATGAGTGCTACATGAACTTTGTTATGATTCTTATTCTAGTTACTTTATAACTACCATCATCATTATTAATAACATGGGTAAATGACCATAAACAATAATTATTTAGACATGTTCTTTGACATATTTGCCTTTTACACGTTGGCTTTTTTTTTCTGTTCATTCCTTTATCCTTTCACACAATAGTCATGGCCTTACATAACTTTGAAATAGGCTTAGCTGAGTGAGAACCATCTGATGGTGGGTTCACAGCAACTTTCTGACCCAGAATGCTTAGAGATGTGTGCTTAAGAAAGACTTGGTACCACAGTCTGATCTCCTACTCAGACCTCCATTCACAAATGCTGATCACAGAGTTAACAAAGCAGTTGTTCTCTTTAACCTTGCAATGATCCAAATTATGAAACTTTCAGTCAATTTAAACAGCAGGCATAAGAGCATCTCCTTTAACAAAGCAGCATTTCCTCCTGTCTCTGCTTTGGAAATTGGATAGTTCTATTCTTTTTCATCCTTCTCTTCCAGAACTTGGCTCAATATATCCATAAATAAATAGGATTTTACCATGTTTTTTTTTTTTTTCTCCACCATTTGCCCCAACACTACATATAACACACGATGTATGCCACACAGCAAAACCTGGTGATCATGTGATTTACTGTTTTACCACCACATAATAAGAGTTATTAGCTTTCCATCCCACAAATTCAGATATAGCAATTCAGGAGAATAACCTCATCTAGGACTCAAAAATAGATAGTGGAAGCAAAGCAAAGGACAAAATAATTTGAAAAGACAGGATAATAAGTGGGTCTTTACGTATATGTTGACATAACCCAGAACTATAGATTCCTAGAAAATTACTGGACCCCAAGTACAAAAAGAGAGTGCTGGAGGCTATAACTTTACATAGTATCACATGGCAGCATAAATGACCCATCCAGCCATCAAACCAAATTTGTACCTTTATGATTCTTTTTCAAGCAATCTTAGGATCAAATACTTCCCAAGATCTAGGTTCATCTGGCCTTTATTACTGACCACAATTTTCTTCCCTCCCCCCTTTCTTTACTTCCTTCCTTTCCTCCTTCCTTTTTTTCCTTCCTTACCTCTCACCATCCCTCCCTCTCCTTCCTCCCATTTATTTTTATTTCTTTTTCTCTACATTTTGAGGGGGCTCCAAGTATAAGGACTTAAACTAAATTAATTCCTATGAGCTTTTTCTGAACGAGTATTAAGTTGCCATCTTAGTTATTATTTTCCTTAGTTTTCTCAATTTCCCAGTACCTTAGTCAAACCAGAGTTTATATTAAAAAATTCCCTAGAGTTTATAATACCCAGGTCCAACATATGTTTAACTTTGACTGTGTTCTACTTATTTTTATATTTGTTAGTTTCTTTTATATATTTATTAGGTTATTTTACAAATCCTTCCTGAAAGAATTTAAAAGGAAATCTAAAACTCAGCAAAGAAAACATTGAACAAATATAGGAAAAGGTGGAGGAAGTAAAACAATAAAAGAATATGTTATAGATCTGGAAAGAAGGATACATGTATTGCATTAATTTAGACAACAAATATTTATAGACTATCTACACTGGAGATACAGCAGGAACAAACCAAAATAAATACTTCTTTCATGGAATTTACATTATGGGAGGGGGAGACCTATAAGGCAGTAATAAGTGCAACGAATAAAGCAGGATATTGTAAAAACTGAGGCACTAAAAAAGGGAGGTGCTATTTTAGATAAGAGTACTCAGAGAAGACCCTTCTATTGGAAAGACATTTGAGAAGAGACTTGAATGAAATGAGAGAAGAGCCCATCTTCTGAGGAAACAGCATTCCAAGCAGAAGGAGCAGCATGTGTAAAGGGCCTGAGATGGGACCACATTTCAGTGTTTCCCTGAACAGCCAGTGTGATTGGATTTTAAAATAAAATTAGAGAAATAGGTAAGGTCTAATTCACCTTGTGAAGATGTTCAATTTCATTGCAAGAGCAATGGGAAGCCAAAAAGTTTTAAACTATGGGAGAGACAGGATGTTATTTAGGTTTTTCAGAGTTCATTCTGGATTCTGTGTGAATATGAACAGTATTAGATGAGACGTAGAGAACGAACGTATGGATACCAAGGGGGAAAAGGGGGGGGATGAACTGGGAGATTGGGATTGACATACATATACTACTATGTATAAAATAGATAACTAATGAGAACCTACTGTATAGCACAGGGAACTCTACTCAATGCTCTGTGGTGACCTAAATGGGAAGAAAATCCAAAAAAGAGGGGATATATGTTTAAGTAAAGCTGATTCACTTTGCTGTACAGTAGAAAGTAACACAATATTGTAAAGCAACTACACTCCAATAAAAAAAAAGAAGTTATAGTTATTGGGTTCTTACAATGTACAGGGAAGTTTTAGCCTCCATTACAGTTATGTGAGTTTCCCCTTTTACAGATAAAAAATAGAGACTAATAATAATTTAAATACATAAATAAAGGTCTACAACTGGTAAAAAAAAAAAAAATCAGTATTAGACGGATGAATTTGAAATGCATAGCAGCCAACATTAAAAAGGGAAATCAGACCCAATTTTGCATTTAATATTGACAAAAAGATAAAAATAGACCAAAAGCTCAAGAGAAAAATAATGTTTCCTGAGGCTGCAAAAGGACAGGCATATTCCAAGGGTCTATATTACATAAGGAACCACCTCTTTAAACCACAGCCATAACATTACTATCTAAATATCACTGTGAGCCCATTTTATCTAGGCCTTAAGCTGTTAGAAGACACAATATTAAAACTCATTTTATCCCTGCCCCCTAGTTTTTTCACTTTACCAAAGAATTAGAGAGATATGTGATTTTTTAAGTGAATATTTTGTAGGAGAAACAGAAGATTTTAGATCACACACAACATTAACTAAATATCATGAATACACATTGACTAGTCCCTTTCCAAATCTTCCCTAATATACCACCACTAAAAGAGCTCTCCTTGTATACTGTTCTCTAAAAAAACTAACATCATTGTCTCCTGTTGCCCCAGCTCCCATATCAGTTACCTGATACTTTATATTTCTAACAGATTTTATTATGCAGAACTATTGAACTTGTTCTGGTGTCTTCAAATTGAACAGCCACTCATGGGAACATTGTCAACAAAAGACCTTTCAGATATTGAGATGTACTCTTTAGAAGGCAGTCTAGTGATTTAAAGCATGTATTTCTGATTCAGATTTCATGGGTTCAAATGAAAGGTTTACTACTTTTGTGCTATGTGTATGTAGACAAGTTACTTTCCCTCTCTCTGAATTTCTTTACCTTTAAAATGAGTATCACAATAGACATAATCTTAGAAGTGTTACAAGACATAATTATAACAATACTTATAAAATACTTGGCACAGTACCTGGCATATAATAATGTGATGAATAAATATTAGCTATATTCATTACTATTTAAAAAAATAATTTAGTTTTTTAAAAATAACTGTTATTTGTTTATATGCATAAAATTGAGACGTTTCTCTTGAAGGGATGTCAGAACAAAAACTCTTCGTATCATAAAAGATTTTCTTTTTGATACTTTGTCAAGATTCGGTTGCATATTTACCATAAGGACCAATAGAAGACCCAAAGCTATTCTGATAAGTTGATTTGCTCTTAGGCCTCTCTTCTGTATAAGAAGGCAGTTTGAAATAAAGATATGCTACAGAATGCAGGGCTAAAGGTAGTAAGCCGTTCCATTCCATAAACTTTCTTTGGCAAAGGATTCCTAAGAAGTAGACTTGGAGTTATAAAATTAAATTCAAATCCCAGCTCTGTCATCTACTATGCAACCTTAGTCATGTTACTTAATCTTTAAGGGCCCTCAGTTTCATCATTTCTAAGACATGGTTACCAAGAATAAATATCTTCCAAAAAATAGGGGTTCAATAAATATTTTCTAAATTAAATTGAATGTCAGCTTTTAACTAATTACCCATGCAGAGTTTTCCAGCGTCTTGAAAAGCAATATAAGTTTCCTCTTAAAATGATTTTCCCTTACAAGTTGAAAACAGCTTCTAAAATAAGGGCTTTAATCAATTTGATTTAAAAATCCTTGATGGCAAGAAGGTGTCATAAACTGAAATACTGTAGGTTGGATTCGCCTTTAGAAGGAAAAACTTCCAAAGAGCAACAGTTACCCAGAGAGTTTTTGGAATCTCTTTCCTGAGAGGTGTTTTAACCCTGAGATGACTTCGGCATTATCATCTTTGAAGTAGAATGTTTTTTCAAGATAGCTTTCTTATTTTCTGTTCTCTCACACTATATCCCAGTGGAATTACTTCAAACATAAGGCCATCATTAAATTTGTGTGTTAGCTATTGCCACAAAAATGTAGCATGACAAACACATAATGCTCAATAAGCATCTATTTAGCTTGTTCATCTGCAGATAAGCTGACCTAGACTCAGGTGTACTGGAAAGGCTCTGCTCCAAGAGTCTCTCATCCTCCATGAACCAACAGAGAAATCTGTTCTCCTGGTCATGGCAGAAGTACAAGAAAGTGAGAGCAAACCAGCAAGCTCTATTAAGGCCTGGGCTAGAAACGGGAACATTATCATTATCATTTCCACTTTATCCTATTGTTCAGAGAGAGTCACTTGGCCCAACCCAAAAGTCAGGGGTCATGAAAATATGCTCTGCATATTTTAGTAGGAGAAATTACAAAGCCACATAGCCAAGAGAGTACATAAAGAAAGGGTGAAGAATTGCAAAAGTGCAATCATTCTTTCAAAGTATTCAAATAGGTTTCTTAGTATATGAGAAATTTTCTCTACCTTCCACTCAGCAGTCTCACCTTCCTCCCCAGGACTTTTCTCTGGGGTGGGGTGGAGTGGAGAGGGCTATTTGGTGAAAAGGTATAACTCTAAAGAAAACATAACTTTCACTATTATAATTTAACTATTTAGTGAAATTTTTGCCCATCTGTCACTATAAAATTTTTCAATATAAAAGTAACAGTAGTTCCACCTAGAAAGACATAAAGGAAAAAATATATAAGGACACAGATAAAGAAGATTTTGAGCCTCTTCTATTTTTCATTTCTTCCTCTACACCCAAGTAGGCTATTTCCAGATTTTGCAAACAGACCATATGTTCCCAATTCCTTAATATTAAAAGCTGTCTCATCTTGCTTTATTTAAGATGATATTTATAGTTCCCTCCATTCTATATGTGAGTAGTTAAGCATTTATCCATGATCATTAGCATTTGTTAAAATATTTCTATTAGATTTCATATAGCAAATTCTATTTGTGAGTTATTGCTCCAAGCTGCCATGTGTCAAAGCTGGGAATTTGCATGGAGGGTGGGGAGGGCAGGAGGGGGGATTCTTCAGTAATACTGTCTCCTATTTAATGTGGCTCTTCATTAAATAATAGTAACATTACTTAGATTTTTCAGAATGTGACCATGAGCATGAGAGGAAGAGAGGATAACTATTTTATATACAAGTAGCATAGAAAGGCTCAGTAGCTAAGAGGTGGAATGTTCTGGTGGAATGTTAAGCTAGATTCTTGAACTCAAAGCAACTCTTCTGTAGTCAGCATTGTGTAGCTACTGGGATTAGACTCAGCAAACTATAGTGTTCCTTTGTAAACTGGTTTCCTGACAATAGCAAAAACTAGAAGAAAATAGGAAGCCAGGAGGAAGGAAGAAGGAACTTTCCCCTTCCTGGCAGCTTTATGTTCACTGGGCCAATAGAACAGTCATGCATTTTGGATATGAATTTGCTTTCCCTGCCAACGTTACCATCTGTGAATTTATGGAATGCCTTATTCTATGCATATTCCACAAAATGTTTCTCATTACTGAGAACTTGATTTTACTGCAAAAGAGGTTTCAGCAATGGTCATGCCCATAGAATCATTGGTCTTATCATATAACCCATCATCCTGAAGGAGCTGGCCTGACAGAACAGTAAAAAAAAAAAAAAAAAAATAGCCAGATAGAGACTCAGTTATGGTGCTAGTTGTGAAATAAATGCCATGAAATATTGGAGTACTATCTTACAGAATACAGATTATAATTAAATCAGCAACCTATACATAGTGTTGTTTCTTCCATTCTATAGTACATAGGTATAGGAATCAAGAAAAAGTGAGAGTGATTCTCATTGCTATTACACCTAATAATCCATTCAGATAATTTTTTTCTGGACTGTTTGGGGTCTTAAATATCAGGAGAGAAAGGGTTTTATCAGGAGACATAATAATACCTCTGTTGATTTCAAAGTTGAGATTGTCACCTGGACACTTTGGGCTCTGTATCACTGGACCAATAGGTGAAGAATGAGATACTGGGGATAACTGTTCCTGATTATTGAGGGTAAAAATGGATTTTTGCTATACAATGACTTTGTCTGAAATAGGGATTCTTTGAGATGCTTATTATTTCCATATCAAATGGTAAAAGTTAATGGAAAATCAATGGGAAAAAAGGCCACTGACGATTCCAAATCTTCAGTTAATCACCAGGCAAAGAATTACAACAATGTATGGTGCTGCCTTGACAGAAAATGGAATGGCCAGTGAAGTTAGAAAGGTATAAGTATCAACTACAACTTCATGGCCATTTACAGTAAAAAGGATTGTATAGCAGCTACACATACCATCTTCTTTGCTTGTTACATACATAGCTAATTTATATACAGTAACTAATTTATATTTGTATATGTTAACAAATTCCCTTTTTACTCCCTCTTTTCTCTTATTATTGTGTATAAGGATTGTTGGGAGTTACTACTTATTAACTTTATTCTTAAAGTTAAATTTTTGTCTTTAAAATTTATTCTTTAGCTTCTTATATATCCAAGTAGAACTGTGACAGAATAAGAGGAGTACTATCATTGCCCAGAGAGAGAGAGACAGAGACAGAGACAGAGACAGTTAGAATTTTGTGTCTAACCTTTTTGGGGATGAGGGTGAGTGCATCTTTGTACAAAGGATAGTTGATTCTTGTTAGAGCGTAAAGTTGTTCAAATGAGTAAATGAACTGAATAAGTAAAGGGGTGAGCTGTATCTGTATCTAATCTTCTATCCTGTACTTTGTGATGTTGGGCTGGGACCCTGTGATGTACTAGAGCCAATACATACCAGAACACAAGAGCCAATTGTTGAATTTTCAGGAATTTTGACAGCTGGTTGTTAAATAGGTTAAATAGTCATTATTTAAAAATTAAATTACATAAACAAAATTAAATTATACTAAATAAAAGAAAATGAGGGACTTCCCTGGTGGTCCAGTGGTTAAGACATTGCGCTTCCACTGCAGGGGGTATGGGTTTGACCCTGGTCACGAACTAAGATCCCACATGCCACATGGTGTGGACAAAAAAAAAGAAAAAGAAAATGAATACTCAAGACATCTCACTTCATAATTACTTTACTACATTTTACTATTATCTACTTTGAGATTATTTTGATCAATTGTATCAGTATTATATCTGAATAGTATCTTCATACTGTCGCATCATGTTTAATATTTTGCAATCAAATATGGTGGAAGTATTTTTACCATAAATATAGACAAGCTCTACAAATTTGGGCTTTCTCTTTTCTCCCAGAATCTAGTTGTTAAACATCTATCAAGATGTCACTGGTTAGGACTTTGTAAATTACATTTTTCACTTGTCAATTAACCATCTTAATAGGCTCTACCAATAGATGGCACCAGCAGGGGGAGATTAAAAGTCAGGAGGAGGAAAGAAGGAATTCCTTCCTGTTTGGTCAATATTTTGTTGTCAGCACAGTGCCAATAAAAGCACTTCACCCTGGTTGCAGCAGTTGGCTCTAATCTTCAGCTCCTTTCAACACCCCCAGTACCACACAGGATTCCAAAGAGTATAGTTTGAACTCTTAGAGGTGGGATGAGAAAATATGCCCAATTCCCATTCAATATTTCACCTTTGATCCAATCATTCAAGAAGAGACCCAGCCTCCTTCTGACAGCTCTTACCTTAACTGAATTCTATTCAATCATAAATTATATATTCATTATTCATTATAATACAATATTTGATATATGATATTAATAGAAGTTACATGCTAAACATACTCAGCCATAAATTTCCCAACTGTTGGTCCTCTCTTTCCCCTTCCTTCTCTTCCTGAGACTACTTCTCAAAACACATAGAATTGTCCTATCTGGAGGTAAGCACAAATAGTGTTCTCTCCTCACCTGTTTATTACTGTCCTCATATTTCAAATAGGGCTTATGGATACCTCTCCTTCATTTACTTGAAACAATATTTGAAAAAGTAATTATAGAAGTTTATCGACATCAAGGGATTTATGTAAATGTTTATAACCATTTTTCCATTAGTGAATATTTTAAATTACTGATAACTGGATCACACACCCACACAGTGACATAATCACATCATTTTTACTGTGAAGTACAATACTGAAAGTTGGGCCAGATGGTTTTGTTTTCTTTTCTTTTTCACTAAAATTTATACCTAGTTAGGAAAGACTTTTATGAGTTCCTACACTATGACCTCATTTATCTGTTGAACAACAATGCAAAGTTAACAGAGAACATTCACTTTTTTTGTCACGTGAAATGCCACGGTCATATAATACTGATTTAGAAGTTTTCCTACTATAATGTCATTCGGTAACAGCGTGTTTGTGTATATACAGCCAGTAAGTGTAAGTAGATTTTTATCTTTTTTCATATTGCTAACATTTATTACATTTATTGATTAGCTGTTCAGTTAGAAGCACTAACTGAAGTTGCTAAACTTCCATATTTTAAAAATGACTAATGTTAAATGTAATATAAATGAATTTTAAAAGGACTACTGTTAAATATAATATAAACATATTCTTTACAAATATAAAGAAATGCCAGCTTTCAGCAATACCCTGGACTTGTAAACACATGACGTAATTCACTCTTGTTTTCCTCATACCCCACTTTGAAATACTTTTTTCATGTGCTCAAATATAGAGCTTTATTAATATAATGGAAGACTCGTTAATATTAGGATAATTAGCATCCGTTCCTCTACCTTCAAAAGGATCTGAAACAAAATCACTCCATATACAGAACACTAATATAACAAGGCACTGAGATTCTAACTCCCAAAGAAAAGAATGGCTTGTTACATGTGGTTCATGTAGATCAGGACAGAGCTGGTTAAATGCCTATAACTGATTTAAGAGGAGACTATAAAATTAAGAAGTTTTAATAATGCCTTCTTAAGTATTATGTTAAGAGTCATAAGGAGTGTCTGGGAAATAGAATAAAACTGAGCTAATTAAATAATCTTATGACCTGGTCTGTCTGTATTTAGTCAAGATATCCAGAAATTCCCCATGCATAGCAAGTTAACTTGGTCATACTTAATGTCCATCAGTAAAATTATTTATCCCTAGGAGTTTTTTCTTTCTTAAAGATATAAGGAAAAGCTAGTATATTGTGAAGTTATAGGTCTCTGTTTTTTTTCCTTGATGTTCTTAATATGAAAAACTATCCTAGAATTCAGAAAATAGCTTGATTTACCATTACTGGTATTTTAATCATGGACACTCTTTGCTTATTACATGAATCTTTAAAGGGAAAGTATATTTTAAGGTAAATTATATATTCTATACTATGCAAATTACCATTTGGCAAAATTCACCTCTTTTTTGTTCTGCAAATTTCAACAAACATTTGTGGCTGGATAACACTACATTCAAGATGTTACGCTTCATCAAGCCCCCAAAATTCCCTCATGTCTCTATAAAAGACAATCTCTGCACACATACACAATCCCTCCTTGCCACCCAGTTTCAGTCAATGTTTAATCATCAATCTGTCCCCATAGTTTTTATTATTTCAGAATGTCACATAAATGGGATAATATATTATGCAAACATTTGAGTCTGGCTTCTTTAACTTAATGTATTTAAGATTGATTCATAGTGTTGCACGTATCAATAGTTCATTTCCTTAAACTGATGAACAGTAAATAGTTTACCACATGGATATACCATAGTTTACTTACTCATTCACCAGTTGAAGGACATTTGGATTCTTCCCAGTTTTTGGTGAGGATGCATCAAGCATCTCTAAATGTCTGTGTATAGAATGTTTTGTGTGAACTTAAGTGTTCATTTCAGTTGGGATAGTACTTCGAAGTAGAATTGCTGGTTGTATAGTGATTGTAATTTTAACTTTATAAGAAATTATAAAGTAGCTGTGGAATATTATGCAGCCACTGAAATATTGACATATAACTATTGACGTGAAGAGATGATCACAGAATGTTTTTAATGGAACATTTTTTGACATAATTGTAGATATGTATGCAGTTGTAATAGATATTATAGAGAGAGCCCATGTACCCTTTACCTAATTTTTACCAACGGTAACATCCTACAAAACTGTAATCCTATCCAGAATATTGACATTGACATAGTCAAGATGCAGAACAGTTCCATCACCACAAGAATCCCTGCTGTTGCCCTTTTATAGCCACACCCCACTCCTCCTCCCACTCTGAATCCCTGGCAACTACTAATCCATACTTTATCTATATAATGTTGTCATTTCAAGATTACTATATAAATGGAATCACATAGTATGTAATATTTGGGATTTTATTTTTTTTACTCAGCATAATTCTTTTGGATTCATCCAAGATGGTATGCATATTAATAATACATTTTTTAGTAAAATATCAAGTTATAAAATGCTATGCATAAATTACTCCCATCTTCTATAAACTATAGATTTCTCTACCCAAAAATATGTGTTATAGAGCAAAATGATAATAGTACATAGGAGTAATGGCAGCAAAGTTTGTATTCTTTTCATTGTACTTCTCATATTTATGATTATGTGCATGACTTAATGAGAAAATATATAAATATAAAAAGGCCGACAAGGGAAGTTTCAAGGGAGATGTTTAGCTCCATGTGGTTACTGGATGTTTAACACAGTGGGTTTCATGGTTTTCATTTTCAGAAAGAAAAGAAAATACATCAGTTCTTTTGAAGTAGAAGACATGTCTATGTCATTAAATTCTGAAACGAATATGTCATATGAATTCTTATATAGGGGAAACTAAGCTATCAATGTACAATGTGTTTAGCAGAGATTTAGCAAAGGACGCAAAATGTTCCTGACATGTTCTTTTTTCAATCCTCTATGAGATCCAAGGAACTAACATTAAACTATAAACTAGTGCTGTCTTAGCTAGATTCTTATATCTATCTTCTCCCAACTATTACTTGTCTTTTAGACATTTTCCTACTCTGACCCTTTATTAATAGGAAAGGACAAAAGAAAGTGAGTAGTCTAGTCCAAATTTGAAAAATAGGCCAACAGATCTGATCAAAGGGTTTCTATAAAGCAGGCTGACTGACAGTATCAAACTTTAATGAAACTTATGACTTGTCCTTCTCCTAATTTGACCTGATAATTGAAATGGATTACTTAAAATCTGTTTAACACTATGTTTCTATTTCTTAAATACAATATTAGAAAATATTATTGTGATATCCTATTCTGCTTAGAAATGTTTTTCTTTAAGAAAAATAAGAATCCTGGAATTTCTTGCTGATAGTGATCACATTTTTCTGGGAAATTATAAAAATAACTTAATTTTAAGACCACATATTCTTTTTTAGTAATAATTCACTACTATCACAACCGTAGACATCATGACTGTGCCAGCTGCATTGTCAACAAGCAAGAAAGCTACCAGATGCCCCTTACGGCATCTGAGTGTTGAGGTCTCAGCTCTTAGTAATTGTCTAAGGAATGAAGCAATGCTAGGGCTGGATTTATAAAGACTAAATATCTAAAGTAGCTGCCATTATAATAACAGAGAGCTGTCTAGTTATTAAGTTTTCAGATTAGCATTCCTAATAAGGGATTATAGGGCAATGTTAAGGAAAAAATAAGTTATATTTGAACATGTCATCAAAGAGAATTAAAAACATTTTCAGCAAATAATTGCTAAGTAGACTGTGAGCTATTCAGGCTCTGTAGCACTGTATAATTAGCTAACTTTATTAGCCACCGAACATCTAAATGCAAAAGAATACCTTAGCTACCAAAACAAGAGGGTGGAAAGTTGGTGAATGCCTCACATGCACAATTATAAAATTGGTTTTTCCAAATGCCACACATAGATGTAAAGGTATTGTTCCCCGATATGTGCTTACACTAGGTTATATGTTCTGTTCATTCCTAAACTCTGTGTTTAAGACAGCGTTGCTTAGGTAGAAACTAGGAACTATGCCCAATACCGAAGAATACTTTCTCAAATTTAAACCATGTCTCTCCCAGCTACAACATAAACCACTACTAACCAAAAATTATAAGGCAAATCTTGTGTTCTAAAAGAAAAATTTTAGTCACAATAACTTTCATGCACAATATAAACAGATAGTTCAAGCACAACTCTTACTAAGCTGAGTTTGTACCCAACCCGCTATACCATGACATTTCCACATACCTCCTCCCTTCATTTGCTGAGGAAGCTGTGCCTGTCTCATTCCAGTTCTAAGGTTTATTCACAGAGCACCTTTGAGTTGCTCATGGTAGATGGTTCAACCTTCATCTTGACTTCCTCTCCCCATTCCAAGATGAACAAAATAAAAAGGAAAAGTTGAACAGTGTCCCCCCTAAAATTCATGTCCATCGGTGCTTTGGAATGTGATTTTATTTGGAAATAGGATTTTTGCAAATGTAATTAGTTAAATTAAGATGAGGTCATGGTGGATTAGGATGAGTCCTAAACCTAATGACTGATGTCCTTAAAAGAAGAGGAGAGGACACACAGAAAGACACAAAGGGAAGAAGGCCAGGTGACTATGGAGGCAGAGATTACAGGAGTGCAGCTACAAGCTACAGAACACCAAAAATTGCTGGCAGTCACAAAAAGCTAGGAGAAAGGCATGGAACAGATTCTCCTTCAGTGCCTCTAGAAGGAACCAACCTTACCCACACCTTCATTTTGGACTTTGGGCCTCCTCAACTGTAAGAGACTAAATGTCGGTTGTTTTAAACTACCAGTTTGTGATAATTTGTTATGCCAGCCCTAGGAAATAATACGGAAGGTAAAAGAATTGATTTGAGAATAAAATTGAGTTGGTCAAATAGTCACAACTTTCTTTGTTCACTTAATTTCCATATTGTGACACCACCTAGCTTTTACTTCGTAAGGCCCCTCTCCTGTCATTCCATCTTTTAATTATCCAAAGTCCTCCTCTGTACCTTAACAGTGGGTATGTATATCTCCTAAATTCACACTTTCTCTTTCCCTCACTGTATGAGAACTTCTATTCCTTCAGTGCAGAGAATGCATATCCTCTCTAAATTATATTTATATTTTACCTATGACAAAACAAAAGAAAAAATAGTATAACTTCTAGGGGATACACATACCACTTTTCTCTATAAAAAAGCTGAATAATACTACATACATAGTTTTATAATCAAGGTTTAAATTAAACCATATAAAGTGAACATTCTGTCATTTGATAAATACTGAAAATATGGTTTGTAATGGCCACATGATATTTCATCCCGTAGATGCACCACAGTTTAACTATTCAGTTATCATGGTAATATTAGGTAGGTATCGTTTTGCCCAATGTAAATGATGAAGTAATGACCAACTTCACACATTAATCTTCGACCCCATATCTCATGTTTTCCGTAGTATACAATCCTAAAAGTTGCATTTCTGATTCAAAGGGTATGAACAATTTTAAGGCACTTGATCTGTGCTGCCAAACTTTATTTGAGAAATGTTGCACCAAGTAGACTCCCCACTGACAGTTATCTATGCCTCCTTATCAGTGAATGCAATTTAATGATATACATTAATATACAAATGACATTTTACTGGTGTTGGCAATTCAGTTTTTTCTCTTTTCTTGATCAATCTGGCTAGAAGTTTGTCAATTTTAATAATGTTTTTAAAAAATTTTTTTGACTTTGTTGACTTTCTTTTTCTTTTCCATTTTCTCTATCATTGACTTCTAATTTGTGTTATTTCTTTTATCTACTTACTTGGCTTTAATATGCTCTTCTTTTTTATTTCTTAAGGCAGAAACTTATGTCACTGAAGTATAAAAATCATTCCTAATATATGCATTTAAAGGTATATATTTTCCTCTAAGCACCGTTTTAACTGCATCCACAAAGTTTGGTATGTCTTACTTTGATTATAATTCAGATTAAAATATTTTCTAAATCCCCTTGTAATTTCTTTTTGACCCAGGGATTATTTAGAAGTATGTTGTCTAATTTCCAGATATTTGAGGATTTTCTAGGCATCTCATTTTTATTTAGTCTAACTTAATTCTGCTAATGGTTGGAGAATATAATCTTCATGATTCTGACCCTTTGAAATTTCTTGAGATTTATTTTGCTGTCCAGCATATATTCTATCTTGATAAATGTTTTATGTGCAATGATCTCTATTTGTCACAGTTACGGTAAGAAGGAGACCATTTATCTGTTGTAACTAGCATAGAACCTTCTAGTTCCCATCCTTAGTTTTGTTTAATTAATAATTTACAATGAAACTCAGGAAATCTATGCGGTGATTTTGCTATAAAGTCTTAACAGATTCAGAATATTTTCTGTATCCTAAATGAACATTTTACATAGTATAAAAAGACTAAACAAAATATGATTGATATTTAAAATAGGAGTTTTTGTTTTTCAAAAAAATTGTAGTTTGGCTACTACACTTCATAGTAAGACCCTGTATCTTGGAGTCTTTTTCAAGATGCATCTGAATCTTTCTTATGACTGAATAGTATTCCATGCTATTTGCGACTACATGGATGGATCTTGAGGGTATTATTCTAAGTAAAATAAGTCCAACAAAGAAAGACAAATACCATCTGATTTCACTCATTTGTGAAATATAAAAACAAACAAAATAAATACACAACCAAACCAAACAAACACTAGATACTGAGAATAGAGTAATGCTTGCAAGAGGGGAATGGGCAGAGGGGAGGGGGGAAAGGCAAAATGGGTAAAGGGCACATGGTGTCAGATGGAAACTAAATTTTTGGTACTAAGCACGCTGTAGTGCATACAGAAGTAGAAATATAATGTTGTACACATGAAGCATAATGTTATATAAGCCAATGTTACCTCAATAAAAAGAATTTTTTAAAAATATATACATATGAATTTTTTATTGCAAGTTTCTAATTGGCTTAGTTGCCCAAAATAAAGTAGCTCAGAGTAATTTGGGATTATAAGTATGAGATAGTTCTTTGAAATCATGTTTGTATCAGGAAAAATTACTTGTGAATTACTTCCACACTAGCTCAATTTTTATTACTGTTACTATTTGGTATTTGGACCTGATAGATTTTTACTGAAATTGATGGATATCAAATTGGCCTTTTTTTCCTTTCACACACTCTGCCAGTATGTAAAATACTTCTATAGTAGGCTGAGTTTTTTCATAGTCAGTATTTTCTTTTATAAGAAGTAATACATATATATTCTATATATTCTCTCTCTATCTATATCATCTATATATTCTAATATATATTGAATATATATATTTGAGAGAGAAAACTAGTTAATGACAATAACGTAAACATAGTAAGAATAAATATAAACTGTTCTTAGAATATCAAATTATATAGATATGGTTGGTGTATAAGGCAACTAATTGCATATTGAATGGCAGACAGACTGGATAGACGTCTTTACAGCATATTTACCAGATGATGACACACCTGAACAAAAAAAGATTACCTGTATCAACTTTACAGGATCCATCCTGTCTGATAAAAAGGATTAAGAAATATAGTTCTACCTGGGGATTCCGGTTATGTGAATACTATGTCTGTAAGCCACTGAACAAAACTCCGAGGCAGAAGAAGTGTTAATTATTCACAGCATATCGATGTTCTTCCTTCATAAAATGTAAGGAAATTGCTCTATTCTATTTTTGCTCAGAAGTCGTTCTTGTAGGGAATACAATTTGTTCTTAATTTCAAATTCACTTCTCCTAATTACCCTCAAAGGAAATCGATGTCACTATTTTATTTTTATAGTTGGTGGGAAAAGAATTGACCAGATTAACTGACTTGAGAGTCCAACAATAGTTCCAGTGAGAACGCTGAATGGGAGAAAAAGGAGCAGTCATCCAGGGTGCCAGCCTTTGAAAAGTACTAAACGGCAAGCACAGGGAGGAGCTGAGCAAGAACCATGCAAAGGTTTTCAGTTCAGTCCCTGCATGAGTTTATTTACTTTGCTCCCTTCTATGCCTACAATCTGTACCGTAACTTTGGCTAGCGAGTCCCAAATCCACTTGGGAAAGTCAAAGACGATTGAACAAAGAAATCTAGAAAAGTGACTCATATATGTTCATTACTTTGCCAGTAGCATGTCTTCATGTAGAAGAGAGAGAAAAATAAAGTAATTAAGAAGTTACCTGGACCTTGAGCTCAACTACTCTCCCAGCAGCTCAAATCTTAGTTCTTCTATTTATAGGTGGATACTACAAACAGTATTTCATCCTTATCTCTAAAATAATACCTACTTTAAAGGCTTTGTATGTGATATTAATAATAATTTAAGTAAATCTTCTTACACATTTCATGGAACAAAATAAATATCAATAGTATTTTCTATTATTTTGGCTATTAGGACTGCCAATCATCACCACATACATATAAGATGTCTCTCATCTGAAACACTTACTTCCTGCCGTCATTATCAGTATACCAAACATGGAAGATGCAAGCTTTTGCATACCACTCTATTTTTCAACACTACAACTTCTCCCAGGACTTCAGTGACAACAGGAGTAATACTCAGGGAATGCAATCTAACCCATCCAACACTGCCACCAACCACACAAAAACCTATCTGAGCCTGGCTTTATGCTTTGGATCACCTGTGACAAAGAGTAACCACAATGCATGACTATCAGTTTGCATAGAGTAATTCTGATAATTCATTCACTGGGTGATGTCACTGGTGTTCATTGCATTTCTGTGGCTGTTGTGTCCTAATTCCACAGTGTTTCTAGTTAGTGGGGAATGGCAGCTCTAACTCAATCAAATGTGTACTCAGATGCATCTGTAAGATTCAGTCTGTCAATGGTGCTCTCAAAAATATGTATAATTGCCACAGCGTAATGTTAGGATTTTCTTATTTGGGGAACATCTATGACAGTTTGGGCTTTTTATTCTTTCCCACATGCTCTCTGATTTCACTGTGAACATTTGTGATGAATGACAAGAATGAGAAAGTGCCCATTTAATGTCCTCACAACTGCCTTTCATATGCAGAACTGCATTACTAGATAATAAGTGACATCCTTTGACATACTGGTGTTTGTTTTCATTTCATACACAGAATGAGAAACAGATGACATAAAATATTTTTAAAAAACTGAGACATGGGAACAGATGTCAGCAAATGGCCTTCAATACTGTGAATCCTAAACCAATTTCTCATTCAAATTTTACCTTCTTTATAGACTTCACCATCCAGGAAAATGACCTGCAAATGCCCAAGTCAGCACATTTCTCTCAGGGGCATCTCATTTACATCCTTTTAATTGGCTCTTCGGTACATTTTGATACTTGTGACAGTTTATTCCTTGTTTTAATTATTTTCTATTAGAGCATTCTGATGTAATGTGCTATGGGCTGTTTATATGTTGCAAGATGTTCATTTGCAACATAATTGAGCTCATATTTTTTTCTGTCCCCTGAGTGAAGGTTAGACTTTGAAGTTTGGAGAATTATAGCACTTCTACTGATTGCCTCACAAATTGAGTATATATACAATTGTGTATAATTCAAAGTATGGCAATAAAAATTGTATAAATATTTCATAGGACATGTGAAGTGAAATCTATTATTTCCTCCTAAACATACTCATACTGGATGTCTACTATGGTGAATCTCTCTCATTCATAATGGAAGAGAAGAGAAGAAAATCACAAAGGAATTAATTGGAAAGATGGGCCCTGGAAAGCTGAGAATAAGTTCTGACTGCACAATTTCTAGCTTATGGTTCAGGGCAAGTTCTTAATCTCCTAAACCTAAATTACCTCATATGTATGATAGACATGATAACACAGGATCATTTTGAGAAGCAAAAGAATTTGTGTATACGAAATTCTTTTATATTTTAAAACATCATTCATGTGTAATCATTTATTGGACACCTTCAAAGATTATATCCAAATGTGGGATGTCAAAAAAGATCCAAAAATCTTTTGGTAGCCTTTGCCTGATGTTTATGTAAAAGTGCACTTGAAAATGTCCTCTGTAGAAGTACCTTTCAAAATTTGATGCACATGCAGATTACCTCCAGATTCTGGTTCAGTGGGTCGAGGATGGGTCCTATGATTCAACACAGCTCAAAATATGAGCCAGGATCTGTGCCTGCCTTTGAACCCTTGTCCCTGGTCCACAGCAATGAGATAAGGAGCTTGTACCAGAAGATGAATCAACACGATGATTCCTTAATAAAGAAAGTCTAGTTATGGAAAAATGTCAGCTGTACAAAACAGAGTACTTGGTGATGCAGATAATTTCCATCTGGCCAAAACTCCTTATCTCAGTGAGAACTGGGAAACAATCAGTTCCGTCAGGCACTTTGAGTAGCACTGCTTAGACTGATATGGGGGAAAGCATTTAAAATGTCACTTTATTTTTCGTTTGTTGTAAAATCAGTGTTAATCTGAAGTCTCTAAAGCAATGGTGCTTCGGGAAAAAGCGCTATTATATAATGATTAATCAGCAAAATGTTGGACTCTAAGAGCTCTGAGTCAAAATTCCTGTTCTGCCACTTATTAGCAGCATGATTAGGCAAATTTTTAACTTCTCTAAACCTCATTTTTCTCAGCTGCAAAATGAAAATAATGATACTTATCTTCATAGATACCTTTCTCATTAATTTACCCTTTCAACAAATATGCGTTGCATTCTAAACAATGGGGTTAGTAGAAGTGAATAAGACAAAGTTCCTAGTAGAAGGAGGACTGTGGTCATGATCAAATGAGAAAATAAATATGAAAGAACTCGGCAGTAACCATTCCTTTCCCATCTCCATTTTTCTCTCTCTCCAAACATACACCGAAACTCCCAATTAAATATGGACATGGTGAATTATGCTTGATCTTTAATACTATTATGAAAACAAAATCTGAGATAACGAAACAACATCTAATAGGCAGTATTATATTAAAGGCATATTCTATGAGGGCAAGCTGAGCAGAGTCTAAAGCCTAGGTTTAACAGACTCTAAACTATGAAATATTGGGTATGTTACTTAACCTCCCTAATGTAAATTTCCTCCTCTCAACACAAGGATGATAAGTTATATTTCATAGTACTGTTCAGAAATAACTGATATGTAAAGACCTTGGTGCACAGAAAGCACTCAAAAACTTGTAGCTCTTTAATTACTAAGGGCCCAATTCTGGATTAGACTACTTAGAAAAACTTTCTCTAAACTTTCCAACTGGCATGGATTGTTGTAACCTTGATAGTTTGCTCCCCAAAGAAAAGGACTGTACATGATTTCCAATATATTTCTAATGCACATTTTAGATCATGACACTAATATTTATTCAACATTTGTTTAAAGAAAAGAAGGGAGAGATCAGAGGAAGATAGAAGGAAGGGAGAAAAAGAAAACTGCAGGATGACAGAGGCCTCAGTTCATGGATGCGATCACATAATGCCATCAATGTGATCAGATTGACATCAGGTCATTGTACTAATGTTACCACAGTCAACACAACATGTATCTATCTCCCTTTCCACTAGACTAGCCTAACATGGGGAATGATTGGTAGACCAGTAGTATGTGTGTGCCTAGGTGTATGGGTTGTTTCATCATTAGTATCATTTTTCTGTCATTCATCCTATGGGCAAATGAGGATTGAAGTTAATATCACTTTAAGTCTGTGACCCACATAGTGCCTAAATGATTAATGCCAGCACTTGACAGTGATTTCCTAAAAACATAGCCTTCATATACATCCAAAAAAAAATTCCTTCTCTTAAGGTTACGACTTTGTTCTTCCTTGTAAAATGAGACCCCTGAAAAAGAAATTTAAAAGCTGTCTAGTGCTACTTTCTAGGCTAAGGAATTGTAAAGACACTAAATAATCCAGGGAATAGTTTACGATTTCTTTCTTAAAAACATTTGAGCTTAAAAAAATCAAAACTTCTCCCATTGTCCCACTTTGATGTGTACTCATACTGAGAAGAGTTTTTCTTATGTCCAAACAACATAGCCATGCCTTAAAGTAAGATAAGCCTGTTTCCTATTATTTGGTCTGGTCTTCTATAGGCACAGAAAGCAGGTAAGCCTCCTCTTTTTTAGGGCCAGTCAGAGCTGAATTGTAAAGTGTGATTAGAATGTCCTCCATATCACTGTCTTTACCCACTTTTCACTTCCATTTAGGGGTCTATCGCTCTCAGGACCTCTGAGGAGGCCCCCTGGTGGTGGTGGTATCTTCCTACCCCAAGCACTTATACACATTCTGTCACCTGGCCCCTCCCTCCCATGAAGAAATGCCATACACTCTAGGAAAACTTCCCCTTTAAATCTGTCCTACTTCCCCTTATTTCACTTCTCCAAATATTAACAAATAAATTAGGAAGTGCCAAAGCTCTATGAAATACATTTATATTTTAAGCAAATTATTTTGAAATCTTCAGAATCTTAGAGATTTTACTACGATGATCATTACTGCCAAACACACAACCAGCCCTTTTTGCTAGCTGGTTTCAAAATTATACTAAAAGACAGAATGTGGTAAACTCCATAACAGAAATCTAAACATAATACTATGGACATTGAACAGGGAGAGGAAAAGGTTATTCCTGGCTATGAAAAGTCACAGAAGAATTCTTAGAAGAGTTAATATACGCAGAGGACATTAAAGAGTGATTAGGATTCCTACAGATTGAGACACAATCAAGAGGTTATTGTTCCATGCACCTACGACTAACTAATCTATGACAAAGGAGGCAAGAATATACAATGGAGAAAAGACAGCCTATTCAATAAGTGGTGCTGGGAAAACTGGACAGCTACATGTAAAAGAATGAGATTCGAACACTTCCTCACACCATATATAAAACTAAACTCAAAATGGATTACAGATGTAAATGTAAGACCTGAAACCAAAAAACTCCTAGAAGAGAACATAGGCAGAACACTGTTGGACATAAATCGAAGCAATATTTTTTGGAACTATCTCCTAAGGCAAAAGAAATAAAAGCAAAAATAAACAAATGGGACCCAATTAAGCTTAAAAGCTTTTACAAAGAAAGGAAACCATTGACAAAATGAAAAGACAACCTATGGAATGGGATAAAATATTTGCAAATAATATGACCAACAAGGAATTAGAATCAAAATATATAAACAGCGCATATGACTCAATATAAAAAAAAAAAACCAATCAAAAAATGGGCAGAAAACCTGAACAGACATTTTTCCAAAGAAGACATATAGATGGTCAACAGGCACATGAAAAGATGCTCAACATCACTAATTATTAGAGAAATGCAAATCAAAACAGTAATGAGATATCACCTCACACCTGTCAGAATGGCTCTCATCAAAAAGTCTACAAATAACAAATGTTGGCAAGGATATGGAGAAAATGGAACACTGGTACACTGTTGGTGGGAATATAAATTGGTCCAACCACTATGAAAAACAGTATGGAGGTTCCTCAAAAAACTAAAAACAGAACTACCATATGATCCAGCAATTCTACTACTCAGTATACATCTGGAAAGAAATGAAAACACTATTCTGAAAAGATACATGCACTCCTATGTTCATAGCAGCACTATTTACAATAGCCAAGATATGGAAGCAATCAAAGTGTCCATCAACAGACGAATGGATAAAGAAGATGTGATATATATATCACAATGTAATATATATATTCCATTGGAATGGATATATATATTATACACAATGGAATATTACTCAGCCATCAAAAGAATGAAATTCTGCCATTTTCAGCAAGGTTGATGGACCTAGAGAATACTATGCTTAGTGAAGTAAGTCAGATAGAGAAAGATAAGCACTGTATGATATCACTTATATGTAGAGTCTAAAAAAATAATACAAATGAATGTATATAGCAAAGCAGAAACAGACTCATACATAAAGAAAACAAATTAGTGGTTACCATATTGGAGGAAGAAGGGGGGGCAAGTTAGGGGTATGAGACTAAGAGATTCAAACTACTACGTATAAAATAGATAAGCAACAAGGATATTTTGTATAGCACAAGGAATTATAGCCATTATCTTGTAATAACTTTTAACGGAGTATAATCTGTAAAAATGCCAAATCACTAGGCTGTACGGCCGAAACTAATGTAAAATTATAAATCAACAGCTATAACTTCAATAAAAAAAGAGGTCATTGTTACATCACTTTTTCTCAGTATAACGCAGTATTGCATTTAAAGTTTATGCAGTTTGACTTGGGATGATTAAGAACCCATGTAAATATATATTGCCACCATATAGCTCCTCAAAGTAAAAAGTGCAATGTATTTTGTAAATTCAATATGAAAATGATTGAAACAAAATCTAAACCTTTCAAGAAACTCAGCTTATTATATAATAGTCTCAGATAAGGAGAAAGGAAAAAAAGCAGTGAGGAGGAAGATTAAAAATTACTCAAATCACTGAACACCAATGAAAAAATTGAGAAAGTGTAGTTTAGCACACTTCTTATTTATAAAATCAGATATATTTAGAAGAAGGTGGGGGAAACACAGTGGATGCTATTGCTGTGAGCATTGACTTTATCTGTCTCCTATCCACTGCAGGCAAAATTATAGCTCTTGGAAACCTGATTGTCCTCTGCTAAACACTATAATTTCTATTATAATTGGCCAATAAATAACAACATAAATTAATTGTTGTATTTAAATACTAATGAGATTCATTTCTATTGAGCTTTGGCATATTTCACATAGGCATTAATGTGTCTCAAATCAAGGAAATAAAGTAAACTACAGAAACCTTAAGGACATTTTTAGCTTGTAGAGCACATCTTTGTGGTGATACTTAAATAAGCCTACTTTATACGGAAATTTGGGTGTGTTCAAGCTACTGAGTATATTTTTATTCAGTAAGGTTTTTTTTTTATAGTTCAATTGCTCATTAGTCTGTGATTAATGTCATGCTTATTTTCACATGTAGTTAGAAAACTAACATTTACATAGGATAAGAAAAAAGAAGAGCAGCAGTAAAGAAGATTTTAAAAAGCTAACAATGAAGTCATCAGTACAGAATTACTTTAAGCTCCTCTATCACGGAGGGGGACAAAAAATTATTCGACAATCATATATATGACTGAGAAAATAAAAACAGTCCTGCTAATGCCAAACATTGTGATTCTGGTAAATCTTGGGGTTTGCACACAGAATATGAGTGTAATCTGGCTACTTTACACTTATTTCTATTATAATTTTTGCAGACTTTCTAAAAAACTTCAGAAAATGAGAAACTCGTCACCACGTGAATTTTGATTTATAGCTCCGTTTAAGAAAGAACTGTCAGGAACTTCCCTGGTGGCACAGTGGTTAAGAATTCACCTGCCAATGCAGGGGACATGGGTTCGAGGCCTGGTCTGGGAAGATCCCACATGCCGTGGAGCAGCTAAGCCCGTGCACCACAACTACTGAGCCTGCACTCTAGAGCCTGTGAGCCACAACTACTGAGCCCGCGTGCCACAACTACCGAAGCCTGTGTGCCCTAGGGCCTGTGCTCTGCAACAAGAGAAGCCACCACAATGAGAAGCCCGCGCACTGCAATGAAAGTAGCCCCTGCTCACTGCAAACAGAGGAAGCCTCGCACAGCAATGAAGAACCAAAGCAGCCAAAAATAAATAAATAAATTTATTTAAAAAAAAGAAATGTTTACTGGTATTTCCATTGCCTGCAAATACAACAGAAGTGCAACCAGAGGCCAAAAATGTATGTTTTCAAGGTCAAACACTAAGTCAGGAGCTACTGAGGCAAGATAAAATTTATTTTTATCTAAGTGACCTACTACAATTTATTCATTGAGTTATTAGAAAGGCATTTATGATAATAGCCATGAAAGACTTAGATCTTATATTTGTAGAGAATGTTGGTGCTCTCTATTAGTGCAAACACTTCCATTATAAGATTCCTTTCTTTTGAATAGCTGTTAAATTGTTAGTTGATTTGGCTTGAACAATCCCAATGAAAGGAAACTCGGGGAACTCGTAAATCACCAAGAGCAAATTTCTACCTATTAATCCTGAATTTTTGTTGGGCAGGAGGGGGAAGCAAGCAAACAAAAAGGAAAAGCTTATTACTTCTAGATAACAGGTCTTCAATTATGTAAAGACACCTTGATAAGATCTTAGAGAATGATACTTATGGAGTCAACCTAACATTGTTGAGATTATATATTCAGGTCCTACTGAAGTGTTTATTAAGATCGGCAATGAAAAATTTGTGGTTAATGAGGTTGATTCCAGGCCTTCACACAATCAATCTATTTAATAAACACTACCCATATACCAGGTATTACTTAAGACATGACACCCGGAATAAATGAAATGTGCTCTTTGCCCTTATGAAGCTTTTGGAAGAAAGGCAGATCTTTAACAAATACTTAATTACACATTAGATATATACACTCAAAAAATATTATTGTCACTAGCTTTCTCAATGACTACAATAAAACCCAAATTCCTTCCCATGACCAGCCTCATCTCATATCAGGCTCCACATTCTAGCAGCAGTGACCTTGTTTTATTGCTTGAGCATGGAAAACACTTTCCATTTTCCACTTGAGGAATTTTGTACAAGTTGCTTCACCTTCTTAGAATGTTCTGTTCCGTGATATTCATGTTGCTGGGTCTTTTTCATGGTTCAAGTGCCAGCTTAGAAGAGGTTCTCTCCAGCCACCTCTAAAAGTAGGCCACTTCTTTAGTTATTCTCTTATGGGGCATATGCTTGCCTGAATTCTATAACGATTAGGGTTTTTAAAAAAAATTTGACTCTTCTTTATTTCCCCCAAACCAGGATTTATTACTTTATTCAAACATATTTATGAAGAGTCTATTGTGTGCTAGGTACTGATCTGTTTGGGCCTTGGGATATAGAAATGGACAAAATAGACTTAAGTTTCCAGCACTCATGGTGTCTATATTTTACAAGGGGAAGATAGTAAACAAATGGGAAAAAAAAAATCAATGCATGATACGTCGAGAAAGAAGTGCACAGAAGTGGAATTCTATTCTAGACAGGGTGGCCAGGGAAGAACTCTTTGGTGAGATGACACTTGCATCCATGAAGTAGATGAGGGTAGAAACTCTGACTGCACTACAACCCCAGTGCTTGGCACAGTTTAAGTACATCTACAAGAGGTACTTAAAACATATTTGATAATTGAATGAATGAGTGAATTAATTTTTAAAAAAAATTATGTTCCCCACCACATAGTGAAGTATATCTTTATATGAATTTCCCACCAGAGATAACTGAAGGAGACAAGACTGGAGACAGGGAAACCCAGCTGTTGCAGAAAGATGAGATGATTATGGCCTACATTAGTGGAATGGCAGTAGGGGTGGGAGATAAAAACAGTAGAACACAATGAAAAGATGAATGCTGAGAGAGTGAGACAAAGGAGGAAATAATGCCACCAAACTTCTCAAAAACTGCATGGATGGTAGTACTGTCCACTTATTTGGGAAAGACAGAAGGACTATATGTAGGGGAAAGATGGTAACTTTGTTTTTAGACATATTAATTTTGCAATATCTTGGAATATCCAAATAAATATATTATTTGATTATACGGTCCGAAGTTCAGATAAGAAATTTATACTTTAAAAATCATCACCGAGAGCCCTGAACCAAGATGGCAGAGTAAAAGGACGTGCTCTCACTCCCTCTTGCGAGAACACCAGAATCACAACTAGCTGCTGGACAATCATTGACAGGAGGACACTGGAACTCACCAAAAAAGATACCCCACATCCAAAAACAAAGGAGAAGCCACAATGAGATGGTACGAGGGGTGCAATCACAGTAAAATAAAATCCCATAACTGCTGGGTGGGTGACTCACAGACTGGAGAACACTTATACCACAGAAGTCCACCCACTGGGGTGAAGGTTCTGAGCCTCACGTCAGGCTTCCCAACCTGGGGGTCTGGCAACAGAAGGAGGAATTCCTAGAGAATCAGACTTTGAAGGCTAGTGGGATTTGATTGCAGAACTTCGACAGGACTGGGGGAAACAGAGACTCCACTCTTGGAGGGCATATACAAGGTAGTGTACACATCGGGACCCAGGGGAAGGAGCAGTGACCCCAGGGGAGACTGAACCAGACCTACCTGCTAGTGTTGGAGGGTCTCCTGCAGAGGCGGGGGTGGCTGTGGCTCACTGTGGGGACAAGGACACTGGCAGCAAAAGTTCCGGGAAGTACTCCTTGGTGTGAACCCTCCCAGGGTCCACCATTAGCCCCACCAAAGAGCCCAGGTAGGCTCCAGTGTTGGATTGCCTCGGGACAAACAACCAACAGGGAGGGAACACAGCCCCACCCATCAGCAGTCAACCAGATTAAAGTTTTACTGAGCTCTGCCCACAAGAGCAACAGTCTACTCTACCCACCACCAGTCCCTCCCAACAGGAAACCTGCACAAGCCTCTCAGATAGCCACATCCACCAGAGGGTAGACAGCAGAAGCAAGAAGAACTACAATCCTGCAGCCTGAGGAACAAACACCGCATTCACAGAAAGATAGACAAGATGAAAAGGCAGAGGGCTATGTACCAGATGAAGGAACAAGATTAAACCCCAGAAAACAACTAAATGAAGTGGAGATAGGCAACCTTCCACAAAAAGAATTCAGAATAATGACAGTGAAGATGATCCAGGATTTCGGAAAAAGAATGAAGGCAAAGATCGAGAACATGCAAGAAATATTTAACAAAGGCCTAGAAGAATTAAAGAACAAACAAATAGATATGAACAATACAATAACTGAAATGAAAAATACACTACAAGGAATCAATAGCAGAATAACTGAGGCAGAAGAATGGATAAGTGACCTGGAAGACAGAATGGTGGAATTCACTGCTGCAGAACACAATAAAGAAAAAAGAATGAAAACAAATGAAGACAGCCTAAGAGACCTCTGGGACAACATTAAACGCAACAACATTCGCATTATAGGGGTCCCAGAAGGAGAAGAGAGAGAGAAAGGACCAGAGAAAATATTTGAAGAGATTATAGTCGAAAACTTCCCTAACATAGGAAACGAAATAGCCCCCCAAGTCCAGGAAGTGCAGAGAGTCCCAAACAGGATAAACCCAAGGAGAAACACGCCGAGACACATAGCATTCAAATTGGCAAAAATTAAAGACAAAGAAAAGTTATTGAAAGCAGCGAGGGAAAAACGACAAATAACATACAAGGGAACTCCCATAAGGTTAACAGCTGATTTCTCAGCAGAAACTCTACAAGCCAGAAGGGAGTGGCATGATATACTTAAAGTGATGAAGGGAAGAACCTACAACCAAGATTACTCTACCTGGCAAGGATCTCATTCAGATTCAATGGAGAAACCAAAAGCTTTACAGACAAGCAAAAGCTAAGAGAATTCAGCACCACCAAACCAGCTCTACAACAAATGCTAAAGGAACTTCTCTAAGTGGGAAACACAAGAGAAGAAAAGGACCTACAAAAACAAAATCAAAACAATTAAGAAAATGATCATAGGAACATACATATCGATAATTACCTTAAACATGAATGGATTAAATGCTCCAACCAAAAGACACAGGCTTGCTGAATGGATACAAAAACAAGACCCATCTATATGCTGTCTACAAGAGACCCACTTCAGACATAGGGACACATACAGACTGAAAGTGAGGGGATGGAAAAAGATATTCCATGCAAATGGAAATCAAAAGAAAGCTGGAGTAGCAATACTCATATCAGATAAAATAGACTTTAAAATAAAGATGGTACAAGAGACAAGGAAGGACACTACATAATGATCAAGGGATCAATCCAAGAAGAAGATATAACAATTATATATGCACCCAACATAGGAGCACCTCGATACATAAGGCAACTGCTAACAGCTCTAAAAGAGGAAATCAACAGTAACACAATAATAGTGGGGGACTTTAACACCTCACATACACCAATGGACAGATCATCCAAACAGAAAATTAATAAGGAAACACAAGCTTTAAATGACACAATAAACCAGATAGATTTAATTGATATTTATAGGACATTCCATCCAAAAACAGCAGATTACACTTTCTTCTCAAGTGTGCATGGAACATTCTCCAGGATAGATCACATCCTGGGTCACATATCAAGCCTCAGTAACTTTAAGAAAATTGAAATCATATCAAGCATCTTTTGTGATCATAATGCTATGAGATTAGAAATGAATTACAGGGAGAAAAAAGTAAAAAACAGAAACACATGGAGGTTAAACAATACATTACTAAATAACCAAGAGATCACTGAAGAAATCAAAGAGGAAATCAAAAAATACCTAGAGACATGTGACAATGAACACACGATGATCCAAAACCAATGGGATGCAGCAAAAGCAGTTCTAAGAGGGAAGTTTATAGCTATACAAGCCTGCCTCAAGAAACAAGAAAAATCTCAAACGAACAATCTAACCTTACACCTATAGCAATTAGAGAAAGAAGAACAAACAAAACCCAAAGTTAGCAGAAGGAAAGAAATCATAAAGATCAGAGCAGAAATAAATGAAATAGAAACAAAGAAAACAGTAGCAAAGATCAATAAAACTAAAAGCTGGTTCTTTGAGAAGATAAACAAAATTGATAAACCATTAGCCAGACGCATCAAGAAAAAGAGGGAGAGGACTCAAATCAATAAATTTAGAAATGAAAAAGGAGAAGTTACAGCAGACACCACAGAAATACAAAGCATCCTAAGAGACCACTATAAGCAACTATATGCCAATAAAATGGACAACCTGGAAGAAATGGACAAATTCTTAGAAAGCTATAACCTTCCAAGAGTGAACCAGGAAGAAATAGAAAATATGAACAGACCAATCACAAGTAATGAAATTGAAACTGTGATTAAAAATCTTCCAACAAACAAAAGTCCAGGACCAGATGGCTTCACAGGTGAATTCTGTCAAACATTTAGAGAAGAGCTAACACCCATCCTTCTCAAACTCTTCCAAAAAATTACAGAGGAAGGAACACTCCCAAACTCATTCTATGAGGCCACCATCACCCTGATACCAAAACCAGACAAAGATACTACAAAAAAAGAAAATTACAGACCAATAACACTGATGAATATAGATGAAAAAATCCTCAACAAAATACTAGCAAGTAGAATCCAATGAGCATTAAAAGGATCATACACCATGATCAAGTGGGATTTATCCCAGTGATGCAAGGATTCTTCAATACATGCAAATCAATCAATGTGATACACCATATTAACAAAGTGAATAATAAAAACCATAGGATCATCTCAATAGATGCAGAAAAAGCTTTTGACAAAATTCAACACCCATTTATGATAAAAACTCTGTGGAAAGTGTGTATAGAGGGAACCTACCTCAACATAATAAAGGCAATATATGACAAACGCACAGCAAACATCATTCTCAATGGTGAAAAATTGAAAGCATTTCCTCTAAGATCAGGAACAAGACAAGGATGTCCACTCTCACCACTATTATTCAACATAGTTTTGGAAGTCCAAGCCACAGCAATCAGAAAAGAAAAAGAAATAAAAGGAATACAAATTGGAAAAGAAGAAGTAAAACTGTCACTGCAGATGACATGATGCTATAGATAGAGAATCCTAAAGATGCCACCAGAAAACTACTAGAGCTAATCAATGAATTTGGTAATGTTGCAGGATACAAAATTAATGCACAGAAATTTCTTGCATTCCTATACACTAATAATGAAAAATATGAAAGAAAAATTAAGGAAACACTCCCATTTACCACTGCAACAAAAAGAATAAAATACCTAGGAATAAACCTACCTAAGGAGACAAAAGACCTGTATGCAGAAAATTATAAGATACTGATGAAAGAAATGAAAGATGATACAAATACTTGGAGAGATATACCATGTTCTTAGATTGGAAGAATCAACATTGTGAAAATGACTATACTACCCAAAGCAATCTACAGATTCAATGCAATCCCTATCAAACTACCACTGGCATTTTTCACAGAACTAGAACAAAAAATTTCACAATTTGTATGGAAACACAAGAGACCCCGAAAAGCCAAAGCAACCTTGAGAAAGAAAAACAGAGCTGGAGGAATCAGGCTCCCAGACTTCAGACTATACTACAAAGCTACAGTAATCAAGGCAGTATGGTACTGGCACAGAAACAGAAACATAGATCAATGGAACAAGATGGAAAGCCCAGAGATAAACCCATGCACCTATACTCAACTAATCTATGACAAAGGAGGCAAGGATATACAATGGAGAAAAGACAGTCTCTTCAATAAGTGGTGTGCGGTAAACTGGACAACTACATGTAAAAGAATGAAATGAGAACACTCCCTAACACCATACACAAAAATAAACTCAAAATGGATTAGAGACCTAAATGTAAGACCAGACACTATAAAACTCTTAGAGGAAAACATAGGAAGAACACTCTTTGACATAAATCACAGCAAGATCTTTTTTGATCCACCTCCTAGAGTAATGGAAATGAAAACAAAAACAAACAAATGGGACGTATTGAAACTTAAAAGCTTTTGCACAGCAAAGGAAACCATAAACAAGACAAAAAGACAACCCTCAGAATGGGAGAAAATATTTGCAAACCAATCAATGGAAACAGGATTAATCTCCAAAATATATAAACAGCTCATGCAGCTCAATATTAAAAAAAAAAAAACCCAATCCAAAAATGGGCAGAAGACCTAAATAGACATTTCTCTAGAGAAGACATACAGATGGCCAAGAAGCACATGAAAAGCTGCTCAACATCACTAATTAACAGAGAAATGCAAATCAAAACTACAATGAGGTACCACCTCACATCAGTTAGAATGGACATCATTAGAAAATCTACAAACAACAAATGCTCCAGAGGGTGTGGAGAAAAGGGAACCCTCTTACACTGTTGGTGGGAATGTAAATTGATACAGCCACTATGGAGAACAGTATGGAGGTTCCTTAGAAAACTAAATATAAAATTACCATATGATCCAGCAATCCCACTACTGGGCATATACCCAGAGCAAACCATAATTCAAAAAGACACATGCACCCCAATCTTCATTGCAGCACTATTTACAGTAGCCAGGTCATGGAAGCAAGCTAAATGCCTATCAACAGATGAATGGATAAAGAGGATGTGGTACTTATATACAAAGGAATACTACTCAGCCTTATAAAGGTATGAAATTGGGTCATTTGTTGAGACATGGATGGATCTAGAGACTGTCATACAGAGTGAAGTTGGATCTACAGACTGTCATACAGAGTGAAGTTAAGTCAGAAAGAGAAAAGCAAATATTGTATAGTAACACATATATGTGGAATCTAGAAAAATGGTATAGATGAACTGGTTTGCAGGGCAGAAATTGAGACACAGATGTAGAGAACAAATGTATGGACACCAAGGTGGGAAAGCAGAGGGTAGTGGTGGTGGTGGTGTGATGAATTGGGCGATTGGGATTGACATATATACACTGATGTGTATAAAATTGATGACTAATAACCTGCTGTATAAAAAAATAAACAAAATAAAATTAAAAAATTAAAAAAAATCACCATATAAATGACAATGAAGTTATAAGAGTGGATGAGATCACCAATCCAGTGAAAGAAGAAGGATCAATAAAAAATCTTAAGTTATACCAACACTTAAGAGTTGTCAAGAGGATGAACTAGCTGTTGAGGCCTAAAAAAAGAGCTATCAGAAGTTATAAGAGAATTGGAAGATTATCATATCAAGAAAATGAAAAAGAAAAAAGGTATTTCAAGGGGGCAGTGAATGACAATGTCCAGTGTTGCTGAGAGGTTAGTTAAAAAAAATATTGAAAGACTGAGAGCTATCCAGAACAGTGGCATGCTAATGTTTGGTGCTCTGTTTAGCGGAAGTTTCAGTGTAGTGGTCAGGTCAGAAATGAGACTGGAATAGAAAGAAGTCAGAGGTGAGCAAGTGGAGGCAACCACTACCATTGTATTTCAAAAAGTTTAACTGTGATGGAGAGGGAAAAGAGAGGGGGGTAGCTTTGAAACCACAGTGGGGGATAAGGGTAGGGAGAGGGATGGACAATTAAATTTTAGATATTAAAAATTTTGGTAAATGTGGCTTCTAAGACTTTGTCTAATCTGTAATGAATGTATAAAATCAGTAGAGCCTTGTTTCATTACTTTAGGGATTTCCTACTTCAAATCCTATGATAATAATAAAAATTTCTTTCTAGATTTCCAGCTTCAACTCCAGGATGTAGTGAGCTAGAAGAGGAATCCCTACCACTTTAAAATGAAAAAGAGTTAGAATATCTTCCAATTCGTGACTTTTTTTTCAAATTAACCATTCTTAGTTCATTGTAGATTCACATGTGGTTGTAACACATAATACAGAGAGATCCCTAGTATCATGTACCTAGTTTTGCCCAATGATCCAAATATTACCTACTGTACCTACTCCTCATGTGCCAAGGTTTCTTCTTTTTTCGTTTCCTTTCTGTTTAGAAAACTTCTTTCAGTTGTTTTTTAGGTTGTCTGCTGGAAACAAATTCTTTTAATTTTCCTCCACCTAATTATGCCTTGATATCCCTTTTATGCCTGAGGGTATTTTCGATGTGTATAGGATTCTGGGTTGCCAATTCATTTATTTCAGCACTTGAAAACACTGTGTCAGTTCCTTCTGACCTCCACAGTTTCTGATAATAAATCCTCTGTAACTTGAATGATTTTTCCCCTATATGTAAAGTGTCCTTCTTATCTGGCTGCTTTCATGATTTTTATTGTCTGTTTTAATCAGAAGTTAATTATGTTGTGTTTGCATGTATATTTCTTTGGGTTTATCCTGTTTTACATTCACTTAGCTTCTTGAATATATAGACATATCTCTTACCAAATTTGGGGATTTTTCAGCCATTATTCATTCCAGTATTTTTCATCTCTGCCCTTTTTTCCCTCTTTTAGGGGTCTGATGACATGCATGTTAGATCGTCTGTAGGGTTTCACAGGACCCTGAAGCTCTATTTATGTGTTTCAACCTATTTTCTATAATTGCTCAGATTAGGTAAAAAAGGGCAATACAAAAGTAAATTAGAAAGGATAAATATGAATAATAAAATTTTTCAATTTACCCAGAATTAAGGAAAGAGAAAGAACAAGGAACAAATGAAAAACAGCCAAGAAGGTGGCAGAGCTGATTCAACCATATAAATATTTATATTAAATTTGAATTGACTAAACAGACCAATTAAAAGAGGTTATCAGATTTCAGGTAAAAGTAAGATCCAACTATATGCTCTCTCCAAGAAACCAGCTTTATATGTTAAAAAAAAACAAACAAAACAAAACAGGTAAGTAAAAAGTAAAATAATGCACAATAATATACTATGTAAGTATTAATGGAAAAACAGCTGGAGAAGCAATATTAATAAGAGACAAAATAGACCTAAGAAGAAGGTATGTTATCAAGGATAAAGAGGGACATTACAAAACAATAAAGGGATCAAGTCTTTAAAAAGACATGACTCCTACATGTGTACACACCTAATAATGGAGCTTCAAATACCTGAGGCAAAATATGATAGAACTGAAATGAGAAACAGAGAAATCCACAATTACAGTTATAAACAAGACACCTCTCCCAGTAATTATTACAAGTAGACAGAAAATAAATAAGAACACAGAAGATGCATGGGATGGAGGGACAAGATGATGTAGTAAAAAGACCCTGAGCTCCCCTCCTCTCACCAACACACCAAAATCACAACTATTTGCAGAACAACCATCAATGGAAAAAGACCAGAATCTACCTGTAGATTCTGTAGAATCTACAAATCTGTAGAAAGATCTTCTACAACTAAATGCATAAGGAAGGAACCACAATAAGATGGGCAGGAAAGGCAGATTCACAATACAGTCAAGTCCCATACCTCCAGGTGAGTGACTCACAAACTGGAGAATAATTACATTGCAGAGGTTCTCCCAAAGGAGTGAGAGGTATAAGCCCTATGTCAGGCTCCCCAGTCAAGGGGTCCTGCACCAAGAATATGAGCCCCCTAGAGCATTTGACTTTGAAGGTCATTGAGGCTTAATTTTGGGAGTCTCAGAGGGCTGGGGGAAATCGAAACTTCACTCTTAAAGGGTGCACACAAAATCTCACATGCTCTGGGACCCAGGGCAAAGGCAATAATTTGATATACGCTTGTGTCAGATCTACCTGCTTGATCTTGGAGAGTCTCCAAGAGAGGAAGGAGGCAACTACAGCTCACCTCAAGGACATAGAGACTGGCAGCAGTTGTTTTGCGGCACTCCTTCTACCATATGGACACTGGTGCTACCAAGCACCATTGTAGAATCCTTCCTCTAGCTCTTTAGCCCCAGGACCCAGCCCTCCTCTGGTCCAACAGACTGTAGGTGCCAGTACTAGGATGCCTCAGGCCAAAGAACTAAATGGGCTGGGACACAGCCCCACCAATCAGCAGACAGGCTGCCTTAAGATCCCACATTTAGACACAGCCTTGCCCACCAGAAAGCCCAGGACCCATCTCCACCAACTGGTGGGCAGGTACCAGCCCCAGAATCCCCTGGGCTCTGACCCTGCCCTACAGGGAGCATGCTGTAGACTCTGGACCAGCCTCACCCACCAGGGGACAGACAACAAATGCAAGAAAACCACAATCCTGCAGCCAGTGGACCTGGCCTTCCCACCAGCAGGCCAGGCCCTGCCCTGGGACCAGCTGGACCCTGGCTCTGCCCACTAGGAGGCCAATACAAGAACTGGGACACCCTTTACCCCATAACCAAGGGTGTCAGGAACTGGCCCCTCCAACAGCAATTCAACACCAGCTTTAGTACCCCTGAGTCCTGCAACCAGACTCCAGGACCCAGCTCTGCCTGCCAGTAGTCTGGCACTAACCCCAGGACCTAGATTCACCCACCAGTAGGTGAGCAACAGCTCCAGTGTCTTTGGGTCCCTTACTCTGCTGACCAGTGAGCCAGCTCTAGCCCTGGGGTCCCCTGGGGTTCCACAGTCAGCTGACTAATGATCCAGTCCCACCAACCAGTGGCTGGTAGCCAATGCACAAGGCAGGGTCTGGCAATTAACCAGACTGGGGACCAACCAAGCCTACCAGACTGCCCACATAGTTAGCCTGCCACAACAGAAGGACTCACAAAGCCCTCATAGCAGGGACGACTAGAGCATATAGCATGAATGACAAGAGGGTAGTGCACTGCTGGGATGCACAGCATGTCTCCTACAAAAGGCCACTTCTCTTAGGTCAGGAAATGTAACCAACCTCCCAGATACATAAAAATAAAAACAGCATCTTAGGCAAAATGAGGTGACAGAGAAACATGTTCCAGATGAAGGAACAAGATAAAACCTCAGAAAAAGAACTAAGTGAAGTATAGATAGGTAATCTACCCAAGAAAGAGTTCAGGGTAGTGATCATAAAGATGATCAAAGAACTCAGGAGAATAATTGATGCACAGAGTGAGAAATCAGAATTTTTTAACAAAGAGTTAGAAAACAGAAAAAACAACCAAACAGATGAATAATACAAAAACTGAAATGAAAAATTCTCTAGAAAGAATCAATAGTAGACTATAGTAGACTATATAGTAGACTAACGATACAAAGTAGACTAATGATACAAAGGAACGAATCAGCAAGCTGGAAGACAAAGTAGCGGAAATCACTGATTCTGAACAGAAAAAGTAATGAAAAGAAATGAGGACAGTTTAAGAAACCTCTGGGACAACATGAAGTGCACTAATATTCGCATTATAGGGGTCCCAGGAGGAGAAAAGAGAGATAGAGAGGGCCTAAGAAAATATCTGAAGATATAAAAGCTGAAAACTTCCCTAACCTGGCAAAGGAAACAGACATCCAAGGCCAGTAAGTGCAGAGAGTCCCATACAGGATTAACCCAAGGAGGAACACACCAAGACATACTGTAACTAAAGTGACAAAAATTAAAGATAAAGAGAGAATAATAAAAGAAGCAAGGGAAAAGGAACAAATAACATACAATTTACCGTGATACAAGCTTACCTCAGGAAATAAGAAAAATCTCAAATAAACAACCTAACCTTATGCCTAAAGCAACTGGAGAAAGAAGAACAAACAAAACCCAAAGTTAGTAGAAGGAAAGAAATCAAAAAGATTAAAGCAGAAATAAATGAAAGCGATACAAAAAAAAAAAAACAATAGAAAAGATCAATGAAACTACAAGCTGGGTCCTTGAAAGGATAAACAAAATTGATAAACCTTTAGCCAGACTCATCAAGAAAAAAAGGGAGAGAGCTCAAATCAATAAAATTAGAAATGAAAAAGGAGAAGTTACAACCAACACCACAGAAATACAAAGGATCATAAGAGACTACTGCAAGCAATAATACACCAATAAAATGGACAACCTAGACGAAATGGACAAATTCTTAGAAAGGTACAATCTCCCAAGACAGAACCAGGAAGAAACAGAAAATATGAACAGACTAATTACCAGTACTGAAATTGAACCAGTAATTTTAAAACTCCCAACAAACAAAAGTCCAGAACCAGATGGCTTCATAGGTGAATTCTACCAAATATTTAGAAGACTTAACACCTATACTTCTGAAACTATTCCAAAAAATTGCAAAGGAAGGAACACTTCCAAACTCATTTTATGAGACCAGCATCACCCTGGTACCAAAACCAGACAAAGATATCACAAAAAAATAAAATTATAGGCCAGTATCACTGATGAACATAGATGCAAAAATCCTCAACAAAATATTAGTAAACTGAATCCAGCTATACATGTAAAGGATCATACACCATAATCAAGTGAGATATATTCCAGGGATACAAGGACCGTTCAATATCCTCAAATCAATCAGTGTGATACATCACATTAACAAATTGAAGAAAAAACCCATTTGATCATCTCACAGATGCAGGAAAATATTTTACAAACTTCAACATCCATTTACGATAAAAACTCTTCAGAAAGTGCACATAGAGAGAGCATACTTCAGCATAATACAGGCCATATATGACAAAACCACAGATAACATTATCATACTCAATGATGAAAATCTGAAAGCATTTCTTATAAGATCAGGAACAAGACAAGGATACCCATTCTTGCCACTTTTATTCAACATAGTAATGGAAGTCCTAGCCACAGTAATTAGACAAGAAAAAGAAATAAAAGGAATCCAAATTGGAAAGGAAGAAGTAAAACTGTCACTGTTTGCAGATGACATGATACTATACATAGAAAATCTGATAAAACTCTTAGAGGAAAACATAGGCAGGACACTCTTTGACATAAATCACAACAATATCTTTTTGGATCCAACTCCTAGAGTAATGGAAGTAAAAATATAATAAACAAATGGGACCTAATTAAACTTAAAAGCTTTTGCACAGCAAAGGAAAGCATAAACAAAAAGACAACCTAAAGAATGGGAGAAAATACTTGCAAACAATGCAACTGACAAGTGATTAATCTCCAAAATATACAAACAGCCCAGACAGCTCAATATCAAAAAAACAAACAACCCAATCCAAAAATGGGCAGAAGATCTAAATAGATATTTCTCTAGAGAAGACATACAGATGGCCAAAAAGGCACATGAAAAGATGCTCAATGTCACTAATTATTATAGAAATGCAAATCAAAACTACAAGGAGGTATCACCTCACACCAGTCAGAATGGCCATCATCAAAATGTTGGTGAGGATGTGGAGAAAAGGCAACCCTTGTATACTGTTGGTGGGAATGTAATTTGGTGCAGTCACTATGGAAAACAGTATGCAGATTGCTCAAAAAACTAAAAATAGAACTACTGTATGACCCAGCGATTCCACTCCTGGAAATATATCAGAAGAAAATGAAAACACTAATTAGAAAAGATACATACACCCCAATATTCATAGCACCATTATCTGCAATTGCCAAGATATGAAAGCAACCTAAGTGTCCATCAACAGATGGATGGATAAAGAAAATGTGGTATATACATACAATGGAATATTGCTCAGCCATAAATAATAATGTCATTTTGCAAATTGGGCCAGTATGTATGGACTGGGAGGTATTATGCTAAGTGAAATAAGTCAGACAGAGAAAAGCAAATATTGTACAATACCACAAACATATGGAATCTAAAAAATAAAACAAACTAGTGAATATAACAAAAAAGAAACAGACTCATAGATATAGAGAACAAATTAGTAGTTACCAGTAGGGAGAGAGATGGGGGGAGGTGCAAAATAGGGGGATGGGATTAAGAAGTACAAACTACTATGTATAAAATATATAAACTACAAGGATATTTTGTACAGCACAGGGAATATAGCCTATATTTTATAATAACTATAAATGGAGTATAACCTTTAATCATTGTGAAACACTATGTTGTACATCAACTATACCTCAATTTTAAAAAAAATTTAAAAAGAATGCAGAAGACCTGAACATTATCAATCAATTGGACCTAACTGATATTTATAGAGCATTTTACCCAACAGCAATAGAATGTCTCTACAGACCCCTTAGCCATTAAAGAAATAATAAGACAACAGTACAAACAATATAGTGCCCAAATATTCCACAACTTAGAACAAATGGAAGATTTCCTTGACAGATACAAACTACCCAATGTCTATCACTGACTTAGAAATAGGTAACTTGAATAGTCCTATATCTATTAGAGAAATTAAATTCAAAGTTAAAAACTTTCCAAATAAAACACATATACACATACACACATAGAACTCCAGGTCAACATGGTTTTACTGATGAATTCTGTCAAATATTTAATTAAGAATTATCATTTCTACACAACTTACTGCATAAAATACAAAGGTAGAGAATACTGTCTAATTCAATTTATGAAGACACATTTACCCTAAAATTAAAACTCAGAAAAATATAAGAAAATTACAGACCAATATATTTCATGAATATAGACTCAAAAAATCCTCAACAATATATTGATAAATTGGATCCAGCAATATATACAAAGGTAATGCATCGCTATCAAGTGGGATTTACTCCAGGAATGCAAGGCTGGAGTAATATTTAAAAGGAGTAACATTTAAAATCAATTGATACAATTTATTATACTGAAAGAGTAAAGGAGAAAATACACATGACCATCTCAAAAGAAAAAACAAAACAAATTTTTTTGATGAAATTTAACATCCATTCATGATAAAAGCTCTCTTAAAACTAAAATCAGAAAGGAATTTTTTAAAATCTTTAATGGGTATCTACAAAAATCCCAGAGCCAGAACCATATGTAACGGTGAAAGACTACTTTCCTATCAATTTTAGAAATAAGGCAAAGATGCCTCTGTCATGATTTCTAATCAATGTTATACTATCACAACTTCACAGATAGTACAACAAAGCAAGAAAAGGTAATAGGAGGCATATAGATCAAAATGAAGATATAAAACTGTCTCTGTTTGCAGACAACATGGTTGTCTATATAAATAATCCCAAACAATTTACAATATAGCTCCTAGAACTGAAAACTGAGTTTATTAATGAGCACAACTTACATGCTGATCTTGTATTGTAAGTATTATGAGACAGAGAAAGAGAAATAGAGAAAGAGGAAGAGAAAAAGAAGGGAGGAGACAGGGTCATGCACAGTGCTAGCATCAAGTAAATCCTAATGGCCAAAGAATAAGGTCAACTATATAAACAAATAACTGAATGAGTGAATTAACATGGGAGAAGGGATCATTCTTCCTTACAGAAAAAAGTCTAAATAAATAAATATTGCCCTGAAGTTTTTCTTCCTCCCTAGTAGAAAGTAGCTAAACTCTCCTCTTCAGTTCCTATACTTAAAGATTCTGTTGGTTGTTGATGACACAATTATATTTTCATAATCTTATAAATTGAAGCTAGACAATGCATTGTAAATATTTTCAGAAGGAAAGTTAAAACTGCCTCCCTCACTTATAAAAATTTTTATTTCTCATATTGTTCACACACCTGCTACAGCAAAATCCCTTGAGAGAAAAAAAAAAGTATTCCACATTTTGGATCTAGAAATGTGACAGTGGAGCGAAGCAACTGGCCTTCAAGATAATGTAATCATCTCTCAATTTCTATTTGCTTTTCTGCTCTCATTACTCTCTCTACAATTTCAGCATCTACCCTAGAGTAGAATTATGGGAGGATCTTTCAACAGATAGCATCCAAGTGTATATGTCCTCTCAAAGCACTTGAATTTGGTCACTTCTTCAACTGGTTTCTGGAAACACAAAATTTTCTCTGTAAGGAACTATTTCTTATAAGTCCTGCTATGTCAATATTGCTGTCTGCAAAGTACATTATTAAGGCTTGCTTTGATTCAAGCGGACTTTTAACTTGTAGTAGTAGCAGTACATAAACATCATATATAAACACACGACAAACTGGTCCCCAAATTTTTTTATGTCATATAGTTTGTTCCTGGCTGAAGAAGAATGATAAAAAGGGATCCACGATCTTTCTGCTTGTGGTTTGTAATTCCATTCCATTGCATGGTGCTATCATTACTTTCTGAACACACAACTTTAGGATGGGAATAAAACATCATATGCTTGTAATCATTCACAATCTTCACCATTTTTGTTCAATTGTCAATGAAATTGCATAACACTTTAAAAATTTTCCCTTCTATAAATATTTCTTCAGGTAAATTCACTATGTTGCTAGTTGTTTGAGACCAAGAACTCTCTCAGCAAACCAGTCAAGCAGAAGCAAGATTTAATTCATCATCACCCACAGAGCTGTCAGATTTAAAGACGATTTCTTATTACTTTGATATGCTCAACTGTGCAATGTACACAAAACAAACAGCTAAATTACTAATATCACCAATCTTCAGGTGTACAGCAGAATATAATTCAGGAAGAAGTTTTTCAGTAGATTCTAGATGGAACATTGTACCTAGAATTTATACCGTAAGCAGATCTCAAAAATCCTTCATGCTTATTAAAAGTGGTTGTTGGCTATAGAAATTATTTCAACATGTTTTATTTAAATCTTAGTCACTATACATGTAAAACTATAAGGAATTATCTTCTGAAAGCAATCTCGTAAAGTCTATTGTCTTGAAGTTTGATTGATGAGAACAAAATTGCTTTGAATACCTCATTTTCCTGCAACTATTTTTCTTCACTCTTTAAATTCCTTATCATTCTTGGATCAAAGATAACTAAACATGAAAATTTTCATTAAATGTTATTTTGGAGGGCTTTTTTTTGCCTTATGAAATTTTGAGCTAGATTATACTGCTTTAATTTATCTTTAAATGATAGGAAAATTCCAAATGAATATTTTCCTGCTGGAAACACTCATGGTATAATTGGAAAAGAAAAATACAAATTAAGTACAGTATATACAGATTATTTTTAATTTTATTAGTTACAAAACTGAAACCAAGTCTCCTAAAACTGAGTTCTCTGCCAAGTTTACGATTAACCTCTCTATCCAAAACTTGACTCCCTTTCATGTTCCATACCTGTCCCTCCTCAAGATCGAGAACTATCAAAGAAAAGGGGGTATTATAACCAAGCAGGACCCTATGGGGTCTTCCAGGGACAGACCCCCTCTGCCATGTCCTCCACTTGCCTCTTGTTCGTAGAAAAGCTTTAGTTTCCCAGGCCTTCTGAGTCTCAAATTATTGGCTGAAGAGTTAATGATTAGGAAATATGAAATAGCTGTTGGGCCTGGAAACTGGTAATAATTTAGACTATAAACCAGCCACATAGCAGTCATCAAACTCCCAGCTCCCTGAAAGATAAAGGCCTGACACACTTCCTAAGTTGTTTTTATAGGAAGCACACCCTCACCAGATGAAAACTGCTGACTGCCAGCAAATAGACCCCAGACCAGTTGAAACCAGAAGGTTGATGAGGCTCAAAACTTCACTTTGATGCCAACCAATCCGAGAATTCTACACAAGCTGATCATGCACGCTGCAGGCCCCTCCCTCACACTGCCTTTAAAACCTTTGTCTCCTAACTGGCAACTTGGAGATGGTCTTAGGACATTTGTCCACCATCATCCCAGGTTCCTAGACTCCTGAGCAAAGCAACTTTTCCTTTTCCACCAACACTTGTTTCTTGAGTATTGGCCATCAAGCAGCTGAACTTGGGTTTGGTACCAGCCTTGGCCAGTTACAAAACCCAATTCTGTAAGATCAGAAATAGGATATAATATAAACTCTAGCATTCTGCTTTGAATTTTATAATATTATCAACTTTTTTGGTTTGAAAGCTATGTATGCTTTGAGATGTTATCTAGCTAGCAATCTTTTACTGATTGATTGTGCAAAACCCCTAATAATTGTTTTTGTGCACAAAATTAATCACTTTCATCATTAATCATTTTATTATTGCAATAATAAACATACTCTTATGCTTCAACTGACATTAAATTTCAGCATAAAGAGCATATAAGGAAAGTTTCAGCTTAAGTTATTTATACTTGAAAGTAGGTGTTCAGGTATAAAACTTACATCTTAATTTCTTTCAGTTGCTCATTTTACTAATATATAATAATTAAATAACACAGTAGCACTGTATTATTGTTCATATGCTGATTGTGATATGTACAACAGGGGTAAGCAAACAATGGCTCATGGGCCAAATCTGGCCCATCTTTGGTTTTGGATTTCCCATCAGCTAAGAATTGCTTTTAAAGTTTTAATAATTTACATTTCAAATGGTTATATAAGCATAACCATAATGCATGAACACAGTACATATGAATATTTCATAAATTTTAGTGTGTGTATATATATATATATATATACATACATTACATTTTCCAACAAGCTTATCTCTAAGTATTATTGATGCTTTTTAAAATATTTAAAAATATTAATCGCCAATTGTTGGATGCAAATATATAGAAATACAGTTGATTTTTTGTGTATTGAATTAGTATTGTAATACATTGAACAACTCAATTATTGGTTCTACTAGCTTTTTTGTATATAAGATAGAATTGTCTACAGAGACAATCATTTTGTCCTTGAATAATAACAATTTCCCTTTGTCTCCAGACATGAAACTCTGGAAATTATATCAAGAAAGAAGAAAACAAAATGTCCCCAATGACTCGGGAATAGGGAACAATATCTTACTTCTCCAATTTTCCTTTATTTCAACTGGCCAGCCCCATTCCTCCAAGAATCAGACCTCACTTAGCTCAATGGTATATATCAAATTTTGTTGAAAGGGTTAACAGAGATCAATTGATATAACCCATGTGAAAGCATTTTTAATGCATAATACAAGTTACCTATTAATATTACGTAGGATTGAGATTTCCTGTGATTATTCTGTTTAGTCAGTGTTTTATTATTTTCACATTTTTCTTAACTTGCAAATTTAGTGTATTGTCTTTATCTAGAAACTTTATGAATCATGTCTCACATCATGACCTTTCAAAGCTTACTTATAAAAATGTACCATGCCATTTCATGATTTTTATTTCTTTGAGAGAGAGAAAAAGAGAAAATTTTTAAATGAGTTAAAAGTTTAAAATCATGTCCCACTTTCATGTGAAGTATGTATTTTCAACAAGAAAAAAGGAGCTGTTGAATTGAAAGAGCAAATCTTCAAAAGTTTTAGTTCTTAAAATTGTCTAACCTGGCCTCTTGATCACTAAATGCTAACAACCTAAGGAAACTCCCAAGAGATAGTAAATCACCTGGATCTTTTCCCTTGCTCTGGCAAGTTTCATACACCTCATGACAGGCTTCAGGTAAGCAATACACAAGGTCGCTCACCAACCAAGGCTGCCTCTTTAGTTTAATTTCCAGCTCCCAAACAGAAAGGCAAAAAGTCTTTAAAGAAATAAAGATAATGGATGGAAGGAGAAAAAGAATAGGGAGAGAGTAAGACCAGAGAAATTGAGTTTTATAGTTAATTTGCATGTGGTTGCATCTATACATTTACTAGTTTTGCCTCTTTTAGAACTTCATTTTCGTAAAGGCGGGTAGCACATCTGCCTATAATGAGCATGGCTTTTTTGGTTTTTGCAAAATAATAACTGGTGTGAGGGAGAGAGGTTTATCACAACTTTTCAGCAAAATACATTCCTTCTGTAAACAACACTGATTTCAGTGTGATAGTACAACATGTGGTGCCTTCAAGGAAACTCAGTTTATATAGTCATTAAGAGATATACAAAGCCCCCTCTTCACATGGCTTTAATAATTTATACCAGTGTTTTATAACTTAAGTGGATGTTTTTGTTTTCAGCTATGATGAAGCAGTTATAGCCATAGTTAATGAATGAATGAACAATCCCTATGGAGTTGATGGGCTGGATGTCTTTCCCTTTGCTGATTGAATTAATTTACAGTTCAAGGCCTCCTGTGCCCACTCACCACGACCCCACAAGCACTTTTTAAAGCAATTATGCTTCCATGCAAAGCTGCTACTGCAACAAACTTTGATGACAAAAATAATAATTTCCTTCAGTTCAGTATCCTGAGTTGTTTCAATGTTTAGCAAACAACTCTCCAGAGCCACTCTCACTCTCTAATTTGTTTTGTTTCTTTCGTATTGGAAAGCACAGGACAGAGGCATTTTGAGAGTTTGTTCTGAAGCTTCTAAGTAAGATCTCCTTTTGATGGGATTGATTTGGCAACCCTTCCATCTCACTAGGGAGGCCTTTACTGCATTCACTTGGAACTGTTTCTAATATGACCTTAAAAATAATTCTCTAAATTTTCCGCAGGAGGCAAACAAATATAAATTCTCCAAATATTATTTTTTCCATTTTTGGTAGAGAAAAACTGGCTCTCTATTCAACTCCTCCTTCTTGTTAGAGTTTTTTTAATATTGTCAACAAAACCATAATTGCTATACAAGTCTATAATTTTAAAAGAAAATTTACAAATCCCCTTTGTATAGAAAGCTTCCAAAGTGGGAAAAAAATGTCTCAATTTTGCTAAATAGCCAACAGAATGTAGTTAAAATTTGAGAAAACACTTTAGGAAGATTTATTTTTTTCAGAAATTGTTATATTTGAAAAACTGGAATACATAGCCTAATTAATGTTTAATGCTGGCAGACAAATGCAAAGGGGAAAGCAGCCAAGTTTCAATGGCTACTCCCTTAAAAAGAAATAGAAACTTCATAATCAATCGACATGAAGCATTTATTGTACAATCTCTTACATGTCCATCGTTAGTCTATGTGTTGTGGGGAATACAATAGAATGAGAAAACAGAAGCTTCGCCTCGTCGTAAGACAACATCAAATGATTCACAGAGCTAGCTTATTTTTACTCCAGTGTCTATTAACCTCGACTTACTCTGAATCTAAGATTTTATTAAGAGGTACTTCAATGAAAAATAGAATTTAAACTGACCCTTGAAGAATGACTAAGGTCTGAATAAATGAGTGGGGACATTAGAAGAGCATTCAAGGAGGGGAGGACCATAGGCTTACTTTTAGGGCCATTATTTCAGTCTGATTAGAGTTCTGCAAGCTTATCATACAGTAATGGGAAGTTAGGTTGTGTCTGCTATGTCAAATTCAGAAGACATGTAGAAATGCTGTGCTAAGATTCAGAGTTACTAAATTTTTTGAACAGGGAAGTGGGGCAATAAAATTGGTATTTATGACTATTGCAAGAAAGAATTATTGTAAACAGAGAACAAATGAAAAAACTGTAGCAGTCCAGGCATGAGGGGATATAAAAATAACTAGGGCTTAGGCTTCAAGAACAAAGAAAAAGGGATAGAAATGGATGACATTTTGAAGAAGGAGATCATTGATGACCCACTGGATATGGGAAATTAAATAAAAGAATTACTTCAAATTGCCTCTGTCATAGCCAAAGTATATCACATCTACCAAATGTTCTATTTCTCCTAACACAACTTCCTCTCCTCCAGAATGAGTTAAATATAACAAAAAGAAATATTATGACTATATTAAAAGCAAAGTAGTGACTCATAAATATGGTTTCCTAGAAAAAAAAAAAAAAAGAATTACTTCAAAGTGATTTCAAAGAATCCAGCCTAGATAGGAGGAAAGTGTAGGGTTTTTTTGGCAGAATCAGGAAAGTTTGGATGAAAAGTTGTTTTAACAAAGGTATGTGTACAAGAGAGAGAAATGTAGCTGAGGTGGTAGAGGGAGAGGATGGACAATATGATGGGTTTTCATTTGTAACATTGGTTTAGGGGTGATGGGAAGACATTCAAAGGACGACTTCTAAGTGACAGTTGGAAAAGACAGAAGAGCGAAAAACAATGAAATATTCTAGGAAGTCTGAAGCCAACCAGCTGCCATTCAGTGGGTTTTCCTAAAAGGAACAATATCCTTTTTCTTCACCTACTTGATGCTTTATCAATTATTCTCAACTCTATGATTTCTTCCATGCCTACAGCAAGGCGTTGGTGACTAGATCATAGATAAATAAATTCACTTCGTAAATTGTAAAGTGCTATATAAATCTATATGTCACCATTACATCCTATGTTATCTTTATATTATTATTTTTTAAAGCCATTATATCCATGCTTAAGTGTGAGCTACACAAAAGTGACCTCCTTACCAAGAGTGCAGTTTTGAAAAGGAGAAGAGAGGTGTAACTCTTTAGTGGAAAGTTGACTAAAACTACCTCTGCCAGGTGGTCAAGGTTAACATCAATAGTGATGTCATGTTGACATTATGTAATCTTGATATGATGAAATGAAAATGGCACTTTACCTCTGTTGTCTTCCTCCAAAAAACTCATAACCTCAGTCTAATAAAAAAAAATCAGGCAATTTCTAATTGAGGGACATTCTACAAAATACTTGAGCAGTACTCTTCAACAGTGGCAAGGTCATCAAAAATGAGGAAATGGACATTTTCACAGTAAAAAAAGAGCCTAAGGAGTCTTGAATGCTGAATGCACTGTGGTATCTTAGGATCCAGGAGCAGAAAAAAAAGCGGGGAGCACTAAGTTAAAAAAAAAAAAAAAAAAGGAAATCTGACTCCTGAAGTATGAAGTTTAGTTAAAAACAATGTTTCAACATCAATTCATTAATTGTGACAAACATGGAGTACCAATGTAAGATGTTAATAACAGGGGAAACTGGGAGTGGGGTACATGTGAGTTCTCTATACTATTTTTGTAAGTTTTCTGAAATCTAGAAGTACTCTAAACTAAAAAGTTTAGCTAAAATTTTTTTTAAAAAAATAAGGAAACAGCATAAGGCAGGCCAAAGCAGGAGTAGAAGGAAAGAGGACGTTCACTAAGTCATGAAATTTAACACTTTCTTAAAACTTCAGTATAAATTTCCTAACTCAAAAAATCTGTTCAAAGGTAAACTTCTTGAGCAGAACATAAATGCTGGGGATTTAAAGCCAAACAAATGAAATATTTTGGAAATATGCTTTGGAAAAATGAAACATAGTTTCTTAAATATTCTAAAGTAGTTGTTCTAATATGACATCTGTTCTAGAATTTGGTTGTCTGACTTTCTAGATCTTTATTAAAATAATATTTACATTTGAAAAGCCATTATGAAATTATTCTCCTACAGTGTTTTTGAAATGGGATAGAAAATACATTTTTCAAACCTAATACTTAAATACATAATTAAAGTTTTACTATTTTATACCTTCCTGTTAGATGCAAGACAACCTACTTTGCTTATTTATTACTCAGAATAGCTTTGATTTTTAGTTAACAAAAATGATCTATCAAAGAATAATCTCTAGGAATTACTCTCAAATAGTTAAATAGTCCCTCTAGAAATTACTCTTTGTCCTCCAATTACTATTTTATTCTTTTATTTTCAACTTAGACTATATAAGACTCATTAATGATAACTAATCTTTCTCTTGAAATTTCCAGTCTGAATTTTAGATACTGAAGTCTCAAGCTCTGGCTAAGAAAATGGAAATAACTGCAAAACTTGGATGGGTATATTTTTAGCCTGTTGAAGTCTGCAACTAGGGCTGGGTGCCTGCAAATTAGGTGTCTGTGGCTCCAACCCCAAACCACTATAAGTAGGAGGTTTCATTAAGTTTGAAATGAAAATTAAGCCATATGCAAAGTTTTCATAACAAACAGAACAGAGCTATGACTGTTGAGTAAGAAGGTTGAGGTTGAGGAGCCATGGCAAATGAGATGTTACTAGGAGTAAAGCCCTCTACCGCAGCTCATCAGCAACACTTTGTTTCCAAACCCCTAACCCCTAGCTCAGTGTATTCTCTTTCAATAGTTTCTACAAATGTACTGGAAGATGGTACGCCATGACAGACTGAACCAGAGATTCAGCATGCATGTTGGCATTAAAAGATTTGGAGAAGTCTTTTAGTTAAAAAAGTAACTTTGTTTAAAATTGAATTTGCCAAGATTATTGATATCGTGCAACATCTTTTTTGAAGTGCTACCTTTTTCCACTTTGAAGAACACCACTGGAGAAAAATCTGTCCTCCATTGTTAAAATCATGGAAAGGACCCAGCTAATGAAAATTGTTGCCATGATGACAGAATTATCCAATCTTGCCCTCTTTCAAAACATCTCCCATACCTCTGACTTCCAATGGCTACAACATTTCAAATTGGCTAAATGGGAGTTTTAATTTTTAAGCATGAATGGATACCTGTAAAGGATTGGGTATTATGCTCAATGAGAGGGGAAGGGTATCAAACACTGAGTCAGTGGGAAAATAATAAATTTAAAAAATCTATGACATACAAAATTATTTTACACTCGTTTTTTGTGGGTTTTTGTTTTACTTCCCTGCATGGAGATCACTGTGACTGAAAGTTAATAAAGTCAGCAACCGCTCTTGAAAGAAATTTCAGGAATGCCACATTTTTATGCAATCTAGGAATCTAACATGTTTAATAAAACATGGAAGCTATGACCCAGTAGTGGGTAGCAACAAACATTGTTTAAAAATAAGTAGAATGTGATAGAACAGGCTAGAAAATATTATGTATATCATTGCATTAAATAATGGTTTAAGTACATGCATTACAATGCATACACACATTATCATGTCTTAGTGTTAAAGTTCTTATTGTAAGTTTAGAAAAATGCTTGTAAAACACTGATCTAGAATATGATTCAGACATGAAATATTTTTGCACAGCTAAAAATACTATTTAAAAAAAGCATTGGACTTTTTTTTGCAGAGGAGAACACTATCCTATGGACTAAGAAAGAGAATGTGAAGATTAATGTATATTGAACAATATTACATCTGGCTGGGTTGTCCATTCTTTACATCACATACTACAAAAACCGGAACTGCAGGGATAGTAAGTAGAGCAAGTTCAACAGTGTGTAAGAGAAAGCAATAGACCAGAGAACATAGCCAGCAGTAGGGAGTATCCTGCACACCAAAATCTGCACCTGGAGATAGGCGAGCTAGAAGGAATGTCTTAGTGAGAACAGAAGTTGGACTAAAGCAGGGAATTCAGAAAGTGTCAGGAGAGGATCTTGTTTTCATTGTTTGGACAAGTTCAAGCACAAAATTCAAGACTAATGACTAAGATCTGGACTTAAGGAGAAATCCTATGGGAAGAGGGCACTGCAGTAACAAAAAACAAAAGGAATCATGCACCATGTCAATGTGATTCCAAATGTGAATAGATGTTAGGGAAGCAAAAATTGCAAGGAGAATAGGAGGGACTTTTAAAGAGAATTCAAACCAAAACATGAAAACCAAGTGAATTAAACCAAGTATAAGGTTGGTGTCATTCAGCCGCTAGAAAGAATGGGTCCAGAGGAAGTCAGGAAACAAGTTATATCTGAAAGTAAACAGGGACAGCAGTACGCATTCATTCATTCCTTAATTCTATTCATATGTTCATGCATTCATTTGTTAATATGCTGATTAACTCACCAATTAAAAAATGTTTATGAAATCTCTAGTGTGTGCCAGGCACAAGTTCAAGATTTGTAGCACCCAAACTTCCATTCCTTAGAGCAAGCATCAAATCAGTGTAGGTTTTAGGACACATCCTAGTATTGCTGCATGTAAGATTAAAAGCAAAAAAGAGTGAGATGTTCTTTGATGTAGGCATATGGACATCAAAGAAAGCATACAAGCAATACCTTGAGGTTGAGGTAGAAAACAAAAGATGTAAAGAACAGATAAGTAACTAAAGTAAGGATAACACTTGGGGCTCATTTACAGTAGAACCAAATAGTCCTGTACACCTTAGCATGGCTCAGTTCAAACAATGATATCCATAAAGATAACTCTGACTCATTAAATAAATGTAGTATTATAAGAATAACTGGCATTTCTTAACCATGCATAATGCATATTATATCCATTATCTTATTTAGTCCTTATTGTCAACTTACTATTCCCAATTTATAACTTGGATCATCTCGCTTACAAAAAACAAAGAAACTGATGTTTAGAGATGTTAAGTAACTTACCCATGATTACCTTACTGAATAGGGGGAGTTGGTATTTGAACCTAAGTTTGTGTGACCAAAATTTGGTTGCTTAACTGCCTATCTTATTTTAACATGATCAATATTTAAGGCAGAAAAGTTATATACTTTAGAAATATTACACGTGGTACTTACCCTCAAGGGGCTTATAGTCCATAAAGAGGTTTGAATATATGAAACAGAAAGTAATTTTAGAGAGTCATTAAAATTCAAAATTAGTGGTGCCACAGGTACTGAAAGGGAGCAATCACTGTATGTTGCAAAAATTGGAAGAAAAATATGGAAAATTTTGGACTTGACCCAGGTTTTGAGGACATGTAGGTATGTATGAATGGAGAGGAAGGAGAGCATATTCATACTGAGGCAAATGTGGAGGTGATGTGGAGGTCAAGAAGCAAGAGCAAAGAAAAAAAAAAAAAAAAAAGAAGCAAGAGCAAAGACTCACAGGTGATGATAAGCATCCTTGGAGGGAAGACCAGGAAGAAGCAGCCTGTCTAGTGTGAATAGCTGCTACCAGGGAAAAGTGAACCAGGAATTGGAAGAAGTAAAGAGGGCCATATCACAGACCCCATGAAACTAGACCAAGAAGCTTAGCTATCAGTTTATAGGTAATGGAAGACGAATGAAATCTTACAGAGAATGTTTTCATGCTCAACTATTTCTGAGCCTTCACAAGTCTCTCCAAACTCAAACATATGTATTATTATTTTTCCTTGTTGTTATTAAGGGGTACTAAATTTCACTTCTCCATGATTAAAAAATAATCCCCTGTATATAATGACAGAGATGCAAATAAAATATACTTTCAGTTGTTCATAGAATCTGTTGACAAGTGGTCTGATGAGCAAAATAGAAATCATCCAGATCCAATGTCTTGCTCCCTTTTCTAATGCAATTTCCCAGAAAAGTGGATTTTGGAATCCCATGAAAATTTTAGACCCGCTGATCTCAATTCATAACAGCTGCTCAGTTTCCATGTGTTTCCTTCAATCCAGATCCAGTATTCTGATACAATTGATATGTTCTACTTTAATAGATATATGTTTTATGTAAGTGTTGATACCTCAGATGTCTGAAGTAATCTGTCAGCCTCTGAGGTCAATAATTATTAGCTAAACTACTCAAAGATAATTTTAAGGAACTTTAATATCAGGTTACCGTAATTCTGTTATGGTTTCATTAAAAGAAAATTCAGATTAGAAATATTCCCTCTCTGAGGACCATTTACTCGGGGACAGTTGCCTGAATTAAAAGAAGAAAAAAACCTAGTAACATTTATTTTATATTTTTACAATATAGTAATATTTTGTCGCAAACATTGATATAAGTGTAGGGGAAATTTCATTTATATCTCTGACCAAAGAAACAGCATTATACATCTCTTAATCAAGAGCTCTGTATTGTTATCACTATTCTTAAGTCAAAAGCTAGTTAAAAGCAAACATTTTATTTATTATTATTATTCCTAAATTTCACAAGATTTATAACTACATAGAGGGATCATTCATTCATTCATTCACTTCATAAAAAAAATTTAGAAGGCACCTATTATAAGCCTGACACTGTGCTAGACACTTGGGATACAATTATGAACCAAAAAAAGAAAGATGTTTATCAAACAATCTAACAAATATATGTCACTTCAAAATTGTGCCAATTTAAATTTGATTTTTTTGAAAACAGTAGAAATTTGATAAATTCCTGGCTGGATATTAAACAAGAAAAATCAAGAAAAAAGATAAAACATAAATTAGCACTAACAAGAATGAAAGACATTAAAAATGTAAAATGAAATATAATGAACAACTTTATGCCAATATGTTCAACAATTTAGATGAAATGGACAAATTCTTGAAAAATATAACTAACCAAGCTACCACACAATGAAATACAAGATATGAATAACCTTATATCAATTAAAGAAATTGTATTTGTGGAGGAATTGTCCCACAAACAACATTCTAGTCCCATATGATTTTGCTGGTGAATTCTATCACATCTTAAGAAAGAAATAACATTAAACTTACTCAAAGTCTTTCAGAAAATAGAGGAAAAGGAACACTTTGTAACTTGTTTTATTGAGGTCAGAGCTAACAAAATTAAGATTATAAACCAATATATTTTGTGAACATAGACACAAAAATTATTTTAAAAATATTATAAACTTGACTCCAGAAACTTATAAAAAGGATAATACATCATAAACCAGTGGTGTTTTTTTCCCCAGAAATTCAAGGTTTAACAATCAGAAAACACTGTACTTCACCATATTAGCAGATTAAAGGAGAAAACCATGTAATCATCTCAATAGATTCAGAAAAAGCAGTTGGAGAAATTTAACACCTATTCATAAGTAATATTCTGTGTAAATTGGGAAAATCAATTTGATAAATGGCATCTATGAAAAACTATAGCTAATATCACATTTAATGTGAAATATTAAAACACCCTCCCATAGGGAACAAGGAAAAGATGTTTACTGTTACTCTATTCATAATTGTGCTGGAGGTCCTAGTCACTGAAATAAGATAATAAAAAGAAATTAAAAACAGATTTTTTTAATGAAAAAAATCTCTACTTGCAGATAACATGAATGTTTATCTAGACAATACTAAGGAATGTACCAAAATACTGCTAGAATTGTGGCAAAGTGTGTTTACAAAAATAGTCACTGCAAAAGTTCTGGTACCATATCCTCTAACAGAATCTTGTTACTCCCCCCCTCAGAGTCTTTGCCCCTTTCCTTGAAATTGGACAATTTTGTGACTGACTTGAAAAATAAAATGCAGAGGAAGTGATGTGTGACTACCAAAATTGAGTCATAGTAAGTAGTGCATCTTCCACCTGGTGCATACTCTCTCTCTCCCTCCCATTCTTCTCCCCTCCCCCTTTCCTCCCTTCTTCTCTTCAGAGTTTTGCCCTTAGGACCTCACCATGATGTGAGGAAGTCAGGCAGCAATATGAAAAGGTCATGTCTAAATCAAAATACTATCAGGCATTTCTACAATACGATATCACCTCATATCAGTCAGAATGGCCATCATCAAAAAATCTACAAACAATAAATGCTGGAGAGGGTATGGAGAAAAGAGAACCCTTGTGTCCATCAACAGAGGAATGGATAAAGCGGATGTGGCACATATATACAATGGAATATTACTCAGTCATAAAAAGAACAAAATAATGCCATTTGCAGCAACATGGATGGACCTAGAGATTGTCATACTGAGTGAAGTAAGTCAGACACAGAAAGACAAACCTATGACATGGCTTAGAGTCACGGATGTAGAAAACAAACTTATGGTTACCAGGGGATGGGGTGGAGGGATAAACTGGGAGATTGGGACTGACATATACACACTACTATATATAAAATAGATAACTAATAAGAACTTGCTGTATACCACAGGGAACTCTACTCAATATTCTATAATGGCCTGTATGGGAAAAGAATCTAAAAAAAAAAAGTAGGTATATGTATAACTGATTCACTTTGCTGTACACCCGAAACTAACACAACTTTGTAAATCAACTATACTCCAATAAAAATTTTAAAAAATACTATCAGGCATTTTTGTAGGAATTGATAGTCAGATTCTAGAATTTATATGGAAATACAAATGACATAGGATAACAAAATCTATCTTGAAAAAAAAAAAAAAGAACCAAGTTGGAGGACTTACACTAAATAGTAACAAGACTTACTAAAAAACTAGAGAAATCAAGACCAAAAATATATCCATGTGGTCACTTAATGTCTGACACAAGTGCCAAAGCAATCCAATGGGGGAGGAGAAAGACTTTTCAACAAGTGGTGTTGAACAACTGAAAATCCATATGGAAAAAAAAGGAGCCTCAACCCCTGCCTCACAACATATAAAATATTAATTTGAAGTGGTACAGAGACCTAAACATAAAAGCTAAAACTCAACAGCTTTTAGAAGAATACTTACAAAAGAATATATTCACTACTTAGAGGTAGGTTAATGAAAGCATATGTCCACAAGAAAGCACTGTATGAGAATGTTCAGAGCTGTTTTATTCATAATATTCCCAAATTGGAAACAGCCCAAAAGTCTTTCATCAGAAAATGGCTAAAGAGACTGCTATATATTCATACAATGATCATTAGTTGGCAATTAAAAGGAACAAACTATTAATACATATAACATGAATAAATCTCAAAATCAATTTGCTAAAGGAAAAAAAGGCTTATACAAAAGAGTTTATACTATATGAGTCAATTTATATAAAAGTTCTAAAATAGGTAAATTAATCTATACCAGAAAGAAATGAGAACAGTGTTTGCCTTGGGAGTCGTGGGGACAGGGATAGCCTAGGAAAAGGCATGGGGTGGGTACTGTCTGGGGTGATGATAATATATATCATGATAAGAGTTTGAGTTTCATAAATGAATACACTTTTTAAGACTTATTGAATAGTATAACTGTGTTTTTTATGTTTCATCATGTGTATTACACTTAAAATATACAAATATATATTTGTTTTTATACACATACACACTCAGACACATGCAAATATCAAACTCTAGTTAATGATGTACATGCTGAAATTATTTAGGGATTGAGTGTCCTGACGTCTGCAACTAATTTCGAACTGCTTTAAAAAAAACATGGATTGATGAATAAATAGAGGAATGGATAGATGGATTGATATGTGAAAAAGCTAATAGGGCAAAATATTAATTGTAGAATCTTGGTTTTGAGCATGTGTGTTCACTGTATAATTCTTTCCACTTTTATGTAGGCTTAAAATTTTTCATAATAAAATTTGGGGAGAGATTACAATTATAGAAGGAAAGATATAATGAGGTATGAAGACTTTTATAATGAGACTTGATAGAGTCAGGTAGTGAAGTTTTCCTTCCTTTTTTTTTTTTTGAGTAGTCTGCTGAGGGCTACATAGAGAATAGTTTCTAGAAGTGGTTCTGCTTTAACTACATTCAAATATGCTTACGTCCTAGGGCCTTTCTACTGTTTGTGAAGCATTATCTCTATGAACTTCCAGTCAGTTCTACTCACTTCCCAGGTATCAGTTTAGATGCTGTGCTCTCAGAGCAGCCCTCTACACCAGGTTAGGAATCCTGGAGTCCTGTTCCTCTCTCAGCATTCATCATCCTTTGCTTTGTGTCCTTGTTCAGTGCCTTCCTTCCTCAATAGCTATTAAGAGGTATAAGAGCTGTGAGTATGTATGTCTTGTTCAACACTGTATTCCCAGTTCATACAGCAGGGCTTGGTACATAGCAGGCATTAAACAAATATATATTAAATGGATGAATTGTGTTGTGTTAAATATTAAAATCAAATACTGGAGCAAGCAGAAAAGTGGACACTATTTACACCAAAGTTTTCATTTCATCTCAGGAAATTCCTGGGCTGCTTAGGATAATATCATCCAACTTAATTGGTATCCTGGTTCTATAAAATTATCAAAAGACTTTTATGAGAGCTTTTTTCCCAACAAAGAAAAGTTAGATGCTCAAATAGGTAATATCCAACTTAAAAAAAAAATCCAGGACTGGTCATTTTTTTCAACTCACTTCTTATATTTTTACTCTTTTCCCAGTTTCTTTTTTTGACTTTTCTACATTATATCGAGGCACGATCACTTTTGGACACAAAGTTCAACAAGATGTTAATATAATTCTTTCTGGGGAAAGAAAAATGGCCCAAAGGGAATAAACAAGTAAATAACAATCACAATGTAGTAGCTTTTAATCTTTCACTATCAGTGAAGAAAAGAAAACAAGCAAAACCAAAAATCCAACAACTCAGCACATAGGCACAGCACATAGGATAGAAAAAGAAACTGTTATTACTTTGCACCCTTTGTACCATAGTCACAGCATGGGGTTGAGAAAGACAACTGCAGGATGTCTACCTTGGGAAACTCAAGAAAAGAAATGCCTTGCAAAGAGGTGAGACAGTTCTTGCAAAACCAAATAAATTCTTTGCTGCAGTAATCACATAGAAAGATGGATGTTGGAAGCAGACATATGGCTCACGGGGAGGAGTAATGAGATCAAGGCACATGCTGCTGAAGCAGGTGATTTACTAATTAGATTTCAGTGATGTGGTTCATACAATGTTTAGATGGAAATTATCTTAAAATATACAAAAGAAACAAAACAGAGAAGCAGGGGAAATGATTTAGAGCCATGATCACAATGAAATCAGAATGATGGGGCTGAAGCAAGGTTTTTTATAAGACTTTTGTTGGCAAATAAAAGCAATTTGTCATGTGCTATAAAAATCTTAATAGGATTGAGTAGAGCAATCCAAGAACCAGGAATACAGACGATATGATTATCACTTCATCATATATTGTTTCCATATACTGATACTTTCATAAAGGTGGATATAATTATTCATATATAATCTCTTTTATTCTCTATCACAATTATAACTGTATCCTAGAAAATAGGGTTGAGACAGTCTAAATGACTTGCTCAAGGATACAAACCTGCAACCAGGAGAACTGGGGTTCAAAGTTATGGTGTCTACTTAAAAGAAATGTCCTAATCCCCTGCACTGTGCTTCATCTAGTTCCACAGCACTGAAAAGTCATATGCAACTTAGAACATGCTTTATAAGGACATGAAATCAGTGCATTTAAGTGTTTTATAACATATGCTTACTTCTCCACATTACACGGAGCTTTGGGTGATGGTCTTGACCATCAAAAAAGCACTTGTTCTGGGCTAGTTACTTGGGATGAGACCTCGTATTGCACTTTGAACTTAAAAAATATTACACTTGGGCTTCCCTGGTGGCACAGTGGTTGAGAATCTGCCTGCCGATGCAGGGGACACGGGTTCGAGCCCTGGGCTGGGAAGATCACACATGCCGCGGAGCAACTAGGCCCGTGTGCCACAACTACTGAGCCTGTGCGACTGGAGCCCGTGCTCCGCAACAAGAGAGGCCGCAATAGTGAGAGGCCTGCGCACCACGATGAAGAGTGGACCCCGCTCGCCGCAACTGGAGAAAGCCCTCACACAGAAACGAAGACCCAACACAGCCATAAAAAAAAAAAAAAAAAAAAAAAATATTACACTTAAGGAGTGTTGCCTCCTCTTATCCATTTTTTTGATGTTCCCATGATGAAATGCTATATAACCACTATAGTTATTATCATTTTAAACTGGACCATTGATACTGGCTCTTACAACATTGAGATACAATGGGAATGTTTGAGGTTTGAAGAAGGAAGTGGTAACACTGTCAAATTATTCCTGGATAACCCTTCAAATTTTTAAACGTCAAGGCATTTAGAAAGCATATGGACAAACATTATTTCTAGGGAATTGCTTTAGAATAACGTGGGTGGCTGAAATACATTTATAGCTGATTGAAATAATTCACTCAGTTTCTGTCTGTTGTGATATAAATAAAACACTACAATCAAGTGTTCTGAATTACACTGATTATTCCATGTGTTATGGTTTGTCAATGGATTTGAAATTTTACTTCTACCAAAGAGTAAACATTTATTATGCAAAGGAAAATTAATAAACTTTTTAGCAATAAAATTTTAAAAAGTACTTCCTTGGTTGAAGAATTAATTTATACAACATCAAGGATTAGTGAAAGAAAATCATTCCATTGGCAGTTTGCTTACATGTGTACTTTGAGCAAAGATTTTTGCTGGAAATCATTAATTTTAAGTGAGGTAGCAGCATGCCTAACTCAAAAACAATGGCAAAGTAAAGACTAGCTTTACCTGCTGGCCTGCTAGCTCCTAACAGGGACAAACACTTGTAATAATAGTAGTTTATTACTACTAGCTAATAATAGTGCCAACTATGTACCATGAGCTATCTCACTTTTCATGTGGTATTTCATTTGAAAAATAAAATAGACATTATAGTGGTATCCAGGATGAGTTCAAGGGGAAAAGGTCTCCGAAGGCAGAAGGCTGCATAACAGAGTTCAGTCTTTAAGCCATCTGTCTGAGCAGCTAGGGGTGGAGAAAATGAGAAAGTGAGAGTGGTCTCAAGTACAGCTGAGGGAAAGATCTCTGGCCCCTGCTGGGTAGGGAAATCATGAAGTTAAGTACTTCTTGTTACAAGGTGAACTTGAGACCCAGAAAATAAGGAACACACTAAAAATCAGGTTGTTTAGAAATAACAAGTTCTCTACTCAGATCAATATTGAGAATAAGTTGTTGATTTGAAAGAAGCTTTGTAAACAAATTTGAATTTTACAAGAACTGAAAAACTGATACTACATCAAGGTGGAGCAATAGTTAATGAATGGAAGCAACCCAGAAAAAGTTACTTGGGCTTTAAATGTGTGATTGGGTTGATCTTTCTTCTCCTAGGGATAAGGAAAGTTATTTGTACCCTTATTCTAACTTCAAAAGGAATTTACCTTCTCCACAAATCCTATGATCCAACACTTCAAAAATCACTATCCCTTTTGATTGATTTAAAATAAACACCTCTAGCCTCTGAGCTGCTGAAAAGGTCTTCCTTCTTGTTTGGATCCCATATATGAGTGATATTTACCTTAGTTACCATATTCATCTAATTTCTTAAAGACTTATAGGCACTGTACTAGATGCTAGGAAAACAAGTTTACTTCTCAAATCAGCTTCTAAATGAAGTTCTTCCAGCCCTTTTCCTATTTTCTGTGATATTAGATATTGGTCCACATCAGTAAGAGCTTTCCTAAATGGAAAAGATAAACAGAACAGACCTTGTGGCAGTAAATCCTTTCACAAAGCTCCAAACATGCAGACATTTAGTAAGCTAAATGCCTTTTTTATGAGACTGCTTCAAATCAAGGTCAAACCAGTTGTCCTTGAGCTAAGGGAAGCAGTTGCCCAAACTGACTGACTTTCAGAAAATATGTTTCCATTAGTGTATGTATTTCTTGGCAACCATTTATAGAGAAGCTACTATGTTCAAGGCATCAGGAAACTGCTGAGATTAGAGGTGAAAACATAGATAGGATATGGACCCCTCTCTCAAGAGGACACAGCATATGCTTCTAAATGATTGTGATACAAAGTAGAAAGTGGCAAGTGTTTTGAGAGATGAAAATATGCAGGATTAACCTGAGTGTATACACACAAAATTTCAATGTATGTATTTCTATTCGAGTATTCTTCCTCTTTTGTTTGTAACTATGTTAAGTCAGCATTCCTCTGTAAATTACTGTTCTCATTTCAGTAATGGGTTGTAATTCCATCTGACACCTCGAAGGTGATGTAGAGACAGTAGAATATAAATGTATATGCTGAGTAGGCACAGATGGAATATGAAGAGGGGATTTGGCATGGTCTGAAATGCAAGCAGCTGCTGATGGGAGACAGGGAAAGAGACAGTTTGGTTCAGCAAACTGAGCAGCTCTTAGAACTGAGGTCTGACTGAGTGGTCTTACGCACTGTAGGAGCATCTGCCATTCAAAACCTCCAGGTTTTAGAGTTCTTATTAAATCAGGGCAGGGTGGTTTTGACTATAAGATATTCAGGTTCCTACTCAGTTCTAGGCTCTCAAATTCCACTAGACAACTGGACTCCATGCACCACGAGACTGAGTCACCACTGTGCACCACTGGCACAGGGCTTGGGCTCAGCAGATGCTCAGAAAACATTGATTCAGTGCATGAATAAGTAATTACTTGGGGGTGGACTTCTAATAATGTCCACCACCTTCTCTCCTTTCTTCTCACCTCCTCCTCTAGGGTGTCCTACCATCCTGATTTGCCCACGACTTTCCCAGTTTTAGCCTTCAAGCCCCACTTCCTGTGAAACCTTCAGTCTTAGGCAAACCAGGATGGTTGGTCAAACTTCCTTCTGCCCACTTTACCTATCTATGCTTCAGATATGTCCATGGCATCTGTGGACCTTACTTAAATCCATTGGAGATATTTAGGACTAAAGACAGTGTTTTAAAGGGTACCTAAAAGTTTGTGAATTTGTTCCTTTTGCTTGTTTATTTCTCCCTGGAATAAGTGAGACAATGTTAAGACAGACATAGATTTTTAACGTCTTTCTCTATTCATATGTGAGTGGACAATCTGCAAATAAAAAAGCCCTTCTATTTGCCAAAAGCCATCATCTGCCTGAGTACATTATGATGTGATAACAACACAGAACATAAGGCTTCAAGTAATTCTTGGAATATCTTGCTTGGATTCCAAGCCAAACAGGTGTCATACACAAAGTCCAAACTGACAGTGAACTGAGACAATCTGGTCACTGCCAGACCAAAGATACTAGGACAGCAGAGAAAACCAAGCTGGCAATGGAAGACCAAAGCCACAAGAGAAATCCAAATATGCACAGAAATCCAAGGAACCATTCTTTAAAAAAAAAAAAAATCCCACATGTATCCTGACCTTTAGCTGAACTAGGAATGATTAGAGCAGTGCCATTCTCCAGTGACCACAAAAGAAATGTCATGCCAGTGCCACCCTCCCAGCTCTGAAAGATGCAAGATGGCATTGCCATCAACTCCCAGACTTTACTCAGAGCTACAGGCATTCCAGTGGAACATGAAGTGGTACTTTAGATGGAAGACTAGATTTTAAATAAATCCAGATTTCATGCCTTCCTATAGTATCAAGAATGCCCAGTTATTTACTTGAACATGGAATGTGTGTACAGGGAAAGGAAATAACATTGCACTTTTAAGTACTGTATTATAAGTGAAAAATGAATGTCAAATAAAACTGTATTTAAAATTAAAAAGAAAATCAGGGATCTTCACTCTATTTCACTCTGCTACAGGCAGAGGAATTTTACCACTTGGTATTGATGTCTAGCTGAATTAGAAAGAAGCGTTTCTCCTTATAGCACTAGTGGGATATTTCATTTATCTGTGTTCAACTAGAGACATTCTGTGATTATTGTAATCCCAGTTTTAAAAGATAAGCATTTTCAGTATAATGTGGTAACTACACTTTTAGCAAAGCAAGTCCAATGAAAGAAATATACAACTACAGTATTTCAGTGCTGGTGGGAAAACTACTTGTTGGATTTAATAAGAGACAGTATGTCTCTTTGCATATGTATGTACTTTAAAGGATCATCTACCCTAATTTTTCATGAGATGCATATCCACCATAATTTGCTTTTCTGTCTTATTGAGGGATTTACTCACTTATTCATTCAAAAATATATGTTGGGTGCCAGGCACTTAGACACTGGGGATAGAGCAAGAAACCAAACAGGCAAAGTTCCTATTACCATGGAATTTACATACTGGAGTCAGGAGAAAGACAATAAGCAAATAAGTAAAATAAGTGGCCAGTCAGAAAGTTATAAATACTTTGGAAAAAAATAAAATAGGCGAGTACGGATAGGAAAGCAATTGTAAGTTCTCTAGGGCTGGTTTTGAGCCACACTTGAGAAGAGGCCTTTCATCTTTCAGAAGCTCCCATACTTCTTCTACTCCTTTATGTGTTACATAAGAGTTTAAGTGACGAGGTTTCGGGTTTTACTTAGATTTTGAACAAAGCAAGAGATACTACTGGAAGGATTTTAATCAAAGAGAAGCAAGGTTAATTATCAAAGTGGTAGATATTCTTTCAATATCCCAGCCAGGTCGTTCCTTATCCAGCCACAGTGTAGCAGAAAGGGCATGGAATTTGGGGTCAAGCTAAACTGGTCTTGAATTTTGATTCAGCCACATCAGCTCTATGTGACCTTAGGAGCATTATTTTAATCACCCTGAGCTTTACTTTCTTTTTTTGTGCTATGGATATAATAGTTGATTCCATGTTTAAAGGGGCTATTATTGTGAATATTAAACATGATAATTAATGACAAGCATCTGGCACTCAGTGGATGCTCTTCATGCTACAGTCGTTGTGATACATCGATCTCCCCTTCCATCTTCTGAAATGGACTAACCAAGACTGAGATATGAAAAGGAATCATTATCAAGGTTAATAACTGGCTCAATTAACTGCAACAGAACTGAAGGTCTCAGAAAAATGGGGTACCTCCACATATTTCTGGATATAGGACAAAATCAGAGGTGACTGTCTAAAACATGTCTTCGGAGGAGCTTCAAGATGGGAAGAGTAAGACGTGGAGATCACCTTCCTCCCCACAAATACATCAGAAGTAAATCTACATGTGGAACATCTCCTACAGAACACCTACTGAACGCTGGCAGAAGACCTCAGACTTCCCAAAAGGCAAGAAACTCCCCACGTACCTGGGTAGGGCAAAAGAAAAAAGAAAAAAACAGAGATAAGAGAATAAGGACGGGACCTGCACCAGTGGGAGGGAGCTGTGAAGGAGGAAAGATTTCCACACACTAGGAAGCCACTTCGCGGGCGGAGACTGCGGGTGGCGGAGGGGGGAAGCTTCGGAGCCACGGAGGAGAGCGCAGCCACAGGGGTGAGGAGGGCAAAGCGGAGAGACTCCCGCACAGAGGCTCGGCGCCGAGCAGCACTCACCAGCCCAAGAGGCTTGTCTGCTCACCCGCCGGGGCGGGCGGGGCTGGGAGCTGAGGCTCAGGCTTCGGTCGGATGCAGGGAGAGGACTGGGGTTGGCAGTGTGAACACAGCCTGAAGGGGGCTAGTGCACCACAGCTGGCTGGGAGGGAGTCCGGGAAAAGGTCTGGAGCTGCCAAAGAGGCAAGAGACTTTTTCTTGCCTCTTTGTTTCCTGGTGCGCGAGGAGAGGGGATCCAGAGCGCCGCCTAAACGAGCTCCAGAGATGGGTGTGAGCCGCGGCGATCAGCGCGGACTCCAGAGACGGGCAGGAGACGCTAAGGCTGCTGCTGCCGCCACCAAGAAGCCTGTATGCGAGCACAGGTCACTATCCCCACCTCCCCTGCCGGGAGCCTGTGCAGCCCGCCACTGCCAGGGTCCCGTGATTCAGGGACAACTTCCCCGGGAGAACGCACTGCCCGCCTCAGGCTGGTGCAACGTCACGATGCCTCTGACGCCGCAGGCTCGCCCCGCCTCCTCCGTACCGCTCCCTCCCCCCGGCCTGAGTGAGCCAGAGCCCCCTAATCAGCCGCTCCTTTAACACTGCCCTGTCTGGGCGGGAAACAGATGCCCTCCGAAGATCTACATGCAGAGGCAGGTCCAAATCCAAAGCTGAACCCCAGGAGCTGTGTGAACAAAGAAGAGAAGGGAAATTTCTCCCAGCAGCCTCAGGAGCAGCGGATTAAATCTCCACAGTCAACTTGATGTACCTGCATCTGTGGAATACCTGAATAGACAACGAATCATCCCAAATTGAGGAGGTGGACTTTGGGAGCAACGATATATAATATTTTTTTCCCTTTTTCTCTTTTTCTGAGGTGTATGCGTACGCTTCTGAATGTGATTTTGTCTGTATAGCTTTGCTTTTACCATTTGTCCTAGGTTTCTGTCTGTAAGTTTTGGTTTTTTTTTTCTAGTATAGTTTTCAGCGCTTGTTATCATTGGTGGATTTGTTTTTTGGTTTGGTTGTTTTCTTCTTTCTTGCTTGCTTTCTAATTACTTAAAAAACTTTTTTAAAATTATTTTTTGTTTTTTACTTTAATAACTTTTTTATTTTAACTTATTTTATTTTATTTTATCTTTTGCTTTCTTTCTTTCTTTCTTTCTTTCTTTCTTTCTTTCTCCCTTTTATTCTGAGCCGTGTGGATAACAGGCTCTTCGTGCTCCACCCAGGTGTCAGGGCTGTGCCTCGGTGGTGGGAGAGCCAAGTTCATGATATTGGTCCACCAGAGACCTCCCAGCTCCACATAATATCAAACGGTGAAAATCTCCCAGAGATCTCCGTCTCAACGTCAAGACCCAGTTCCACTCAACGACCAGCAACCTACAGTGCTGGACACCTTATGCCAAAAACTAACAAGTCAGGAACACAACCCCACCCATTAGCAGAGAGGCTGCCTAAAATCATAACAAAGTCACAGACACCACAAAACACACCACCAGACGTAGACCTGTCCACCAGAAAGACAAGATCCAGCCTCATCCACCAGAACACAGGCACTAGTCCCCTCCACCAAGAAGCCTACACAACCCACTGAACCAACCTTAGCCACTGGGGGCAGACACCAAACACAACGGGAACTATGAACCTGCCGCCTGCGAAAAGGAGACCCCAAACACAGTAAGTTAAGCAAAATGAGAAGACAAAGAAAAACACAGCAGATGAAGGAGCAAGGTAAAAACCCACCAGACTTAACAAATGAAGAGGAAATAGGCAGTCTACCTGAAAAAGAATTCAGAATAATGATAGTAAAGATGATCCAAAATCTTGGAAATAGAATGGAGAAAATACAAGAATCATTTAACAAGGACCTAGAAGAACTAAAGAGCAAACAAACAATCAAGAACAACACAATAAATGAAATTAAAAATTCTCTACAAGAAATCAATAGCAGAATAACTGAGGCAGAAGAACGGATAAGTGACCTGGAAGATAAAATAGTGGAAATAACTACTGCAGAGCAGAATAAAGAAAAACGGATGAAAAAATTGAGGACAGTCTCAGAGACCTCTGGGACAATATTAAATGCACCAACATTTGAATTATAGGGGTCCCAGAAGAAGAGAAAAAGAAAGGGACTGAGAAAATATTTGAAGAGACTATAGTTGAAAACTTCCCTACTATGGGTAAGGAAATAGTTAATCAAGTCCACGAAGCACAGAGAGTCCCATACAGGATAAATCCAAGGAGAAACACACCAAGACACATATTAATCAAACTATCAAAAATAAAATACAAAGAAAAAATATTAGAAGCAGCAAGGGAAAAACAACAAATAACATACAAGGGAATCCCCATAAGGTTAACATCTGATCTTTCAGCAGAAACTGCAAGCCAGAAGGGAGTGGCAGGACATATTTAAAGTGATGAAAGGGAAAAACCTACAACCAAGATGACTCTATCCAGCAAGGATCTCATTCAGATTTGATGGAGAAATTAAAATCTTTACAGACAAGCAAAAGCTAAGAGAATTCAGCACCACCAAACCAGCTTTACAACAAAAGCTAAAGGAACTTCTCTAGGCAGGAAACACAAAAGAAGGAAAAGACCTACAATAACAAACCCAAAACCATTAAGAAAATGGGAATAGGAACATACATATCGATAATTACCTTAAATGTAAATGGATTAAATGCTCCAACCAAAAGACATACACTGGCTGAATGGATCCAAAAACAAGACCCATCTATATGCTATCTACAAGAGACCCACTTCAGACCTATGGACACATACAGACTGAAAGTGAGGGGATGGAAAAAGATACTGCATGCAAATGGAAATCAAAAGAAAGCTGGAGTAGCAATTCTCATATCAGACAAAATAGACTTTAAAACAAAGACTATTACAAGAGACAAAGAAGGACACTACATAATGATCAACGGATCAATCCAAGAAGAAGGTATAGCAATTGTAAATATTTATGCACCCAACATAGGAGCACCTCAATACATAAGGCAAATGCTAACAGCCATAGAAGGGGAAATCGCCAGTAACACAATCATAGTAGGGGACTTTAACACCCCACTTTCACCAATGGACAGATCATCCAAAATGAAAATAAATAAGGAAACACAAGCTTTAAACAATACATTAAACAAGATGGACTTAACTGATATTTATAGGACATTCCATCCAAAAACAAGAGAATACACTTTCTTCTGAAGTGCACATGGAACATTCTCCAGGATAGATCATATCTTGGGTCACAAGTCAAGCCTTGGTAAATGTAAGAAAATTGAAATCATATCAAGTATCTTTTCTGACCACAACGCTGAGACTAGATATCAATTACAAGAAAAAATCTGCAAAAAATGCAAACACATGGAGGCTAAACAATACACTACTTAATAACCAAGAAATCAAAGAGGAAATTAAAAAATACCTAGAAACCACTGACAGTGAAGACACAATGACCCAAAACCTATGGGATGCAGCAAAAGCAGTTCTAAGAGGGAAGTTTATAGCAATAAAATCCTACCTTAAGAAACAAGAAACATCTCAAATAAACAACCTAACCTTACACCTAAAGCAATTAGAGAAAGAAGAACAAAAAAACCCCAAAGTTAGCAGAAGGAAAAAAATCAAAAAGATCAAATCAGAAAAAGAATTGAAGGAAACGATAGCAAAGATCAATAAAACTAAAAGGTGGTGCTTTGAGAAGATAAACAAAATTGATAAATCATTAGCCAGACTCATCAAGAAAAAAAGGGAGAAGACTCAAATCAATAGAATTAGAAATGAAAAAGGAGAAGTAACAACTGACACTGCAGAAATACAAAGGATCATGAGAGATTACTACAGGCAACTCTATGCCGATAAAATGGACAACCTGGAAAAAATGGGCAAATTCTTAGAAGAGCACAACCTTCCGAGACTGAACCAGGAAGAAATAGAAAATATGAACAGACCAATCACAAGCACTGAAATTGAAACTGTGATTTAAAATCTTCAAACAAACAAAAGCCCAGGACCAGATGGCTTCACAGGCGAATTCTATCAAACATTTAGAGAAGAGCTAACACCTATCCTTCTCAAACTCTTCCAAAATATAGCAGAGGGAGAAACACTCCCAAACTCATTCTACAAGGCCACCATCACCCTGATACCAAAACCAGACAAAGATGTCACAAAGAAAGAAAACTACAGGCCAATATCACTGACGAACATAGATGCAAAAATCCTCAAAAAAATACAAGCAAACAGAATCCAACAGCACAGTTAAAGGATCATACACCATGATCAAGTGGGGTTTATCCCAGTATTGCAAGGATTCTTCAATATACGCAAATCAATCAGTGTGATATACCATATTAACAAATTGAAGGAGGAAAACCATATGATCATCTCAATAGATGCAGAGAAAGCTTTTGACAAAATTCAACACTCATTTATGACAAAAACCCTCCAGAAAGTAGGCATAGAGGGACCTTACCTCAACATACTAAAGGCCATATATGACAAACCCACAGCCAACATCATTCTCAATGGTGAAAAACTGAAACCATTTCCACTAAGACCAGGAACAAGACAAGGTTGCCCACTCTCACCACTGTTATTCAACATAGTTTTGGAAGTTTTAGCCACAGCAAGCAGAGAAGAAAAAGAAATAAAAGGAATCCAAATCAGAAAAGAAGTAAAGCTGTCACTGTTTGCAGATGACGTTATACTATACATACAGAATCCTAAAGATGGTACCAGAAAACTACTAGAGCTAATCAATGAATTTGGTAAAGTAGCAGGATATGAAATTAATGCACAGAAATCTCTGGCATTCCTATACACTAATGATGAAAAATCTGAAAGTGAAATTAAGAAAACACTCGCATTTACCATTGCAACAAAAAAGAATAAAATACCTAGGAATAAACCTACCTAATGAGACAAAAGACCTGTATGCAGAAAACTATAAGACACTGATGAAAGAAATTAAAGATGATACAAATAGATGGAGAGATATACCATGTTCTTGGATTGGAAGAATCAACACTGTGAAAATGACTATACGACCCAAAGCAATCTACAGATTCAATGCAATCCCTATCAAACTACCACTGGCATTTTTCACAGAACTAGAACAAAAAATTTCACAATTTGTATGGAAACACAAGAGACCCTGAAAAGCCAAAGCAATCTTGAGAAAGAAAATTGGAGCTGGAGGAATCAGGCTCCCGGACTTCAGACTATACCACAAAGCTACAGTAATAAAGACAGTACAGTACTGGCACAAAAACAGAAATATAGATCAGTGGAACAGGATAGGAAGCCCAGAGATAAACCCACGCACATATGGTCGCCTTATCTTTGATAAAGGAGGCAAGAGTATACAATGAAGAAAAGACAGCCTCTTGAATAAGTGGTGCTGGGAAAACTGGACAGCTACATGTAAAACAATGAAATGAGAACACTCCCCAACACCATACACAAAAATAAACTCAAAATGGATTAAAGACCTAAATGTAAGGTCAGACACTATCAAACTCTTAGAGGGAAACATAGGCAGAACACTCTATGACATAAATCACAGCAAGATCCTTTTTGACCCACCTCCTAGAGAAATGGAAATAAAAACAAAAATAAACAAATGGGACCTAATGAAACTTAAAAGCTTTTGCACAGCAAAGGAAACCATAAACAAGATGAAAAGACAACCCTCAGAATGGGAGAAAATATTTGCAAATGAAGCAACTGACAAAGGATTAATCTCCAAAATTTACAAGCAGCTCTTGCAGCTCAATATCAAAAAAACAAACAACCCAATCCAAAAATGGGCAGATGACCTAAATTGACATTTCTCCAAAGAAGATATACAGACTGCCAACAAACACATGAAAGAATGCCCAACATTGCTAATCATTAGAGAAATGCAAATCAAAACTACAATGAGGTATCATCTCACACTGGTCAGAATGGCCATCATCAAAAATTCTACAAACAATAAATGCTGGAGAGGGTGTGGAGAAAAGCAAACCCTCTTGCACTGTTGGTGGGAATGTAAATTGATACAGCCACTATGGAGAACAGGATGGAGGTTCCTTAAAAAACTAAAAATAGAACTACCATACGACCCAGCAATCCCACTACTGGGCATATACCCTGAGAAAACCATAATTCAAAAAGAGTCATGTACCACAATGTTCATTGCAGTTCTATTTACAATAGCCAGGACATGGAAGCAACCTAAGTGTCCATCAACAGAAGAATGGATAAAGAAGAAGTGGTACATATATACAATGGAATATTACTGAGTCATAAAAAGAAACGAAATTGAGTTATTTGTAGTGAGGTGGATGGACCTAGAGTCTGTCATACAGAGTGAAGTAAATCAGAAAGAGAAAAACAAATATCATATAGTATCACTTATATGTGGAATCTAGAAAAATGATACAGATGAAGTTATTTGCAAAGCAGAAGCAGACACACAGACATAGAGAATGGACATATGGATACTGGGGGAGGATGGAAGGAGGGGTGGGATGAATTGGGAGAATGGGATTGACATATATACACTACTATGTATAGAATAGATAACTAACGAGAATCTACTGTGTAGCACAGGGAACTCTACTCAATGCTCTGTGGTGAACTAAATGGGAAGGAAATCCAAAGAGAGGGGATATACATATTCGTATAGTTGATTCACTTTGCTGTACAGCAGAAACTAACACAACACTGTAAAACAACTATACTCCAATAAAAATTAATTAAAAAAAAATCCAGTACTTCTGGTATATTTCCCAACTATTTATAAAAGGCACAACCACAATCAGCTTGTAAGAATATCACTTAGTTGTATTACATAGACGGTTTGGTAATTAATCATTCATTAAATAAAATATGGTCTTTTAAAGATTCCCAAAGGCCTAATATGAAGCAAACATTTTTTAAGTTGAAAAAAAGTAATTTTCCCTTTATTTTAGAGTGTTCCAGGAAAGCTTTCTCAGTTGAAAACTGAACTGTGTAATAACACAATATCAAAAAGAACATTGCCACAGTGAGCTATTGATTTCTATTAAAAGCCTTCTTAAGATGTCTTCCCAGAGGACCTTGTCTTCTACAACTGTATAATTTCAGTCCCCAGTATGTCCTTTCAGTAGGGACAATAATGACCATTGTGGTTTTATTGATACTCTGGTAATTATTTTCCCTTGAAGATTTTTTATTCACCTGAGTCTTAAGAGACCTAATGGTTTGGACAGCAGTTTGGAGGACCAGGAGTTCTGTTGTTGTTGCTACCATTTTGGGTTTTTTAAAAAGAGTTTTGCATTAATTAGAATTAGTTGCATTAGTTAGAATTTCCAATCTTTATGTAGAGGAATATCTTTATGCTGCTGTACTTGGATTTCTCTTTAATTTTCAAAGTCAACAGATAAAGTCTCTCTCTGCTGGCCTGAAAATTGAGTACCAATGACATCAGACATAGAGATATCCTTTGTGTGTGGCTAGCTGGCATCACTCACTAACAATAAGGAGTATAATATTACATTATAGATGAATCTAGTAAAGTCATTTTACGTTACAGGTTAACATATTCATATAAATGAGAAAAATATAAGGAGAAATATTTTATGTAAATCTTGAAAGTAAACTTTTTCAGAACAACTAAACCATTTGGTCTTACCCTCTGCTCCACAATGATGACTCTCAAAGACATCTGATGCTTTATAAATAATAAATATTGAAGTTATCAAATAACATCCAGGACTTTCTGAAACTGAATAAATTTCCTACTGTCACACACAATCAAAGTTCCTTGAACTCTCATGTTTTCGTGCATTCATTGCATTCCACTGTATTAGTAATTATTTTTATAGCAATTTTATAGCTATGTTGTATTTGGCTTAGAAGTGTCCAGAATTTTACAGGAATAAGAAATATTTCAAAATTCAAAGGTCAGCTTCTATAACTCTAAAAGGTTTTAAATCTTGACATACAGGATCTCTTCTAATGTCAAAATGTTACTTACAACATTCCACATTGACACAGGATATTCCTTCATAGAATTCCCTTCATGAATTGACTAATGTACTTGTCACTTAAATGAACACCATTCTTCAGGTAGTTTTCTCATAATTGATTTTCCCTCAATATCAATGTTAACATTAATGTCTTCCTTTTAGAATTTCCCAAAGTTTGAAGCTTAAAATGTAGGCATGAATTCAATGGAGAGAAAGAAGTGGCAGCATATCTCTACCATGACACTAGTTCTCAAATGCAGTGTTGCAGCATCATGGTTCTGGCATATACTGTAAGGAATTTTATTAGCAATAAAGTACTGAAAAGATGTCAGTCCTTCCGGTTGACACAGTTTCTTCATTTACAGCGGCTTTCTACCCTGTGACATTTAAAGAAATCTTGAGAACTGCTCAGGACCTCTACCATCATGTGGAATATCAGTATATAGAGTCACCTAGGAATAGGTTTTGGAATCAGCTCAAAAGGTGGAAATCATGGTCAGAATGAGCCTTCACAATCATTTAACCAAGCATCTTGTGGGAGATACATAACATATTTCTAATTAACTCTGACAAGCCATGTTTTCTCCTGCAGTGGATCACAGAGGCTTTTTCTTCAAATGAACGGTAGATGAGGTGGTTGGCTTGCATTTAGAATCTGTCTGATATTTTAAAAAACTATGTATTTTGAAGAACTAGAGCCACTCTTCACCCTGACAAGATGTTGATACTTCCAGAGGCAAAACTGAGACTAACAGGAGGAAAGCTAGATTTCCCATTCCACAGTCATCCCCAGGGCACACTCTGTTTAAGCATAACTGCTGGCTGAATCTACTAGGGTATTTAACTTATTACTCTTCCCTTTGTGTTTCTGTCCCTTGAGTTAATTTCACTTAAGTAAATTCCTTGTAATGCAACTGCATTTCTGATTGTCAACATATATCATTTTATGCCCCATATTCAAGACACAAGAGGCAACTCCTCTTTTGCTTTTACCAAGATCTCCTTTGAAAACAATATGTATAAGGCATTTGCCTGAGGACTGAGTGTACTCTTTAGAGATCCTCAGAAGGTGAACACTGTCAAGGCAGATCACTGTATACACCTTGAACTATGGTGGCACCAGGTATTTTAAGTCAGTGAGGATAAGTTCAATTTGCATTTACAAATAACACATTTCACTTTTCATGGCACAGAGTAATCTTTTTGTGAAAATTATGTCTGTATCTCTGTCTTTCCTCTATCTCTAATCATCTCTTCAGTTAGAAAAGAAAGGAAAAGTATATAATTAGGTTTAGGAAGCATTCCCCAGATATAGCTGTCACAGAAATGTTACAGCTACTTTGCAGTATTTGTAATACTCATTGCTCAGAATTGCAACAAACTTCTTTTTCCTACTTTATTTTTTTAACATTTTCACTTTCCAAAGTTCTCAAGACCAAGGCCATTGGCCCTGCCTCTACATTATAATGCACTATCCATTGCCTTTGCCAGTCAAGGGGTACCTTTCTTTCCAAACAACATCCTGCACTTGATTGTCTGTATTTACTTCCAGAGATAAAGAATATTGTCTAAATTGATGTCCATAATGACTAAAAAGTTAAATGAAGTAAAAACTCTACAAATAACAAATGCTGGAGAGGATGTGGAAAAAAGGGAATCCTCCTACACTGTTGGTGGGAATGTAAGCTGACACAGCCACTATGGAAAACAGTATGGAGGTTCCTCAGAAATCTAAAAATAGAATTACCATATAATCCAGCAATCCCACTCCTGGGCATATATCTGGACAAAATTCTAATTCAAAAAGATACATGCACCCCTATGTTCATAGCAGCACTATTCACAATAGCCAAGACATGGAAACAACCTAAATGTCCATTGACAGATGAATGGATAAAGAAGATGTGGTACGTATATACAATGGAATACTACTCAGCCAAAAAAAAAAGAACGAAGTAATGCCATTTGCAGAGACATGAATGCAACTAGAGATTATTAAACTAAGTGAAGTAAGTCAGAAAGAGAAAGACAAATACCATATGATATTACTTATATGTGGAATCTAAAATATGACACAAATGAACCTATTGATGAAACAGACTCAAGGACATAGAGAATAGACTTGTCGTTGCCAAGGGGAGAGGGTTGGGGAAGGGATGGAGTGGGAAGTTGGGGTTAGCAGATGTAAGCTATTATATATAGAATGGATAAACAACAAGGTCCTACTGTATAGCACAGAGAAATATATTCAATATCCTATGATAAGCCATAAAAAAAGAATGTATATATACATGTATAACTGAATCACTTTGCTGTACAGCAGAAATTAACACAACATTGTAAATCAACTATACTTCAATTTAAAAAAAGTGAAGTGAAGAATGAATGACTTTCTTTCCTTATGAGACATAGTAAGATCATCAGCAAGAATGAAGAACTTAGGTGCCCGTCAGCCCAAAAGGGACTGTGGAAGATGGAATAGATATTAAGAGCATAGGACACAAAGTAAGGTAGAGATAATATAGCCAAGTACTTCTTTCATAAAGTGAAATGATAACTTCCACACAGAAATCCTTTGTCCTCCCTGAACATTGCATTTCAGGAATGCTCCATTAAAAAGTTGTTTTTACCAGAAATTGGCACACTGGGAACTGATTATTATAGTGGAACATATTTGTCTTTGGTAAAAGTAATGCCCTTTCAAAAGTAATGGGGTAATTTGATGATAGGGAAGTATTTTTCTTTTCAATTAAAATTAACTTTTTTTAATACAGGGGTTAAAGCCTGTATTTTCCTTATAGACTTGCTGTATTTTGAAACAAATGAGCTGAAAATGTAAAGCTGTTGATAACTAAGGGTAAAGAACAAGTAAATGTAATCAAAGCCTACCTAGGACTGTTGCAATAAATTAGAACTAATATTTTTTACAGAAAATATTGTGCCTTCTGAAAGTGCACACATCATACCTCATATCATGTTGGAAGAGCATCGACTGTGAGAATAGTACATTTACAGCCACAAAGATTAAATTCTGTCCTTTACAAACTTTAGCTCTGATTTCAGTGTTCTCTATACTTATTTCCATATATAACAAAAATGATTACATGTCAGTGATAACTAAGAAAGACAAAAGCTGAGTTTAAGTTTAAGAAATAAGTGCTGTACTTGCTACTGCTTGGAAATATTAAAACGTAAACCTCTATTCTTAGTGTTGTGAAAACCACAATTCATATTACTACAGATTAACATCCAAATCTATTTCTGTTTCAGATATATATATACATACATATATATATATATACACACATATACGTATACACACACACACACACACACACACACACACACACACATATATATATATATCAAAAGACTACCGTAGAGCTTAAACTTTTGTCCCTCTACAGTCTTCAGAATTGAAATCATATAGGAGTTAGTGAAAGCATATTTCCGAATCAATTCACCAACACCATTTCTTTATAGCAGTAATGCTATAAGCATGTAAAATGCTGACAGAATTCTAAGAAAATCTCCAAATCAGATTAAGTTGGGACATGCTATCAGTGAAGAAAATTCTTAAGCCCTAAAGTTAGAGAATCTTTTCCTTGGAGACCTAATAATTTAGAAACCTTTCAATCTAGAGTTTTGCAGACTGTGGACTTGTTTCCTGCCTGTTTAAAAAAAAAATGTTTTTGTTCAAAAACATTTGACTTTTCAGTGTCGTTTCTGACAACACATATTTTGTTTTTGTTTTGGGTTTCGGGTCTGTTTTTGTTTGTTTCTCCTGTGATTGGTTTCCAAATCCCTATATTCTTGACTATTGTCACATATTTCTTTACAACAGCAGAGGTAAAAACACCCAATATCACAGTTACTGGAATCTTTGCTTTATTTCTGAAATCAGCAAATACATCCTTTATCTCAACTGTGTCAATCTGTCAGCTGGTGCAGTAAACTCCCCTCTAGGGCCTCCCTCAGGTACATGGATTCCTGAGTAAGATGGACAATTTCAAAACTCTTAAAAGTTATTCTAATGCATTCTATGAAGATCTCTACTCACAAACACTGACAAGGTTGAGTAATGTATAAGAACTACATTATATTTGTTAGTATTGTACAAAATTCACATCAGTCAAGCATATTTCTTTGAGTCATTTCATATAAAACTTTTGACTTTATAGGTCAACTACTGTTTCCCTTTTCAGGAAATTTGCTGTTTGAACTGTCCCATCTATGGTCAAAGGGTTTTGAGCAACATTAAGTTTAATGTAGTCATGTCTCAAACCTCATCATATTGACAATTCTAGGCAAAGTTTTACTACCTTTCTTTGTGCCTGTTCCTCTGAATAAAAATTAGAATATTATTTGGTTGTAAGAATCCCTTTAAAGTTTGGTAATTCATACCACAAGGACGTTGACATTAAATATAATAAACAGAACTGCATGTGCTTTTAAGAATTACTCATAATTAATTTTGTTCTTTTCTGTTCAGTGTTTCTCCTCTTATTCCGCAATTACAAAAACAATATTCTGGATGGGTTTGCTTTTGTTTGTAATAATTTTAAAATAATTTATTAGTATTTGGTGAAAAGAGCAGTTTCTGGTATATTATACAAAAAAGGAAACCTCAGGATGGGCTTTAGTAGTATCATTGCAATATTTCAGGAGGAAAAGAAAACCTTATGACCTAAATGCCTGAAATGTCCTTCTAATGTGAAATAAGGTGGATAATTAGTGCAAATGATAAGGCACGCCACTTCTCTTAGGAAAAAGACACCTTCCTTTCAGAGGGTGAGGTATTTTTTTTACACTGTTTATATTCATATACTCGATAAGGACATTTTTATCACAGGTGTGTGTGAATTTGCATAAATCGTGGGATGAAATACCAAAATCATTTTTTGATTAAGTGAAAAGTAGAACATATGGGAATTGATGTTGAGTATATAATTATCATGTTTACCATATTTTTGGTGACATGAAGCAAACAGCTATGTTTAGACCTACATCTGTTTCAAATAACACAAAACAGTGCTGTTGCCCAAAATATTTTTTAGGAGCACACCAAATTCTGAAGAACGTAACTGTTTCTTAGATTTCCCAATGCACCCATCTATCTCAGGTGTTATGATCTGCCATTCTGACTTAAAACAAACAAACAAACAAACAAAAAAACTTTAAAATCTAACATATCTTTGTCTTTCTCAGGACTGACCTACTTCCACTAGGAAAAAACTCTTTGTCTTCATGCTTTCCCAAGCATGATAACTAATGACGAGTAGTTATTGTTATTTTTGTTATTATTATTACTTCATCTTCTAGGAAAAGAAAAACTCATTACATTTCCAATTGCTTTATTTTCATCATTAGGCTAATTCCAAACCTCGTTTTATGATTCTCTGCTTTAAATGTCAATTAGAAACTTGACTATGGTTGCTACATGAATAAGATTATTGCGAATTCTAATTCTAATCACATTCATGACCAACGTCATTCTGGGGTTAGTTGCCATCTCCATTGTCCTAGGAAAGGTTTTACTAATTAACCGTAGATAGACTTGGCCTCCTTTTCATTCTCAAGAGGCTTCTTGGAGGCATGCACCTTTGCAATTTTCTTTATCTTTCAAAGTAACTGGAGATTGTGTCAACTTTATTCAAGAAAATACACGAAAGTTAATGGAATTGTAAACTCAGTTTACAAATGAAATGTAACCCATCACTGTAACAAGAAACTTATTTTGAACCTCGTTTTTTTTTTTTTTTTTTTTTAAGTTTTCCAAAATTCTTTATAAGATATCAAGCTTTCCTAATTTGTATACTTTTAGGAACCAGAGGAGCCATAAGCCAGCCCTTGGACAAAAAGTTCACCTTTATGTAAAAGTAAAAATAATCAGACATACGTCTCTATTCATTGGATAATTTTTCCATATTTGCATATTCTCTTTTCAAATCACATTCTTCCTAATTTTCCAAATATTTTGATGAATTGCAACTCTTCAAATTAATAAAAGCATCTATATGTATCTGTTAGGTCACAACATCTACTCTATCTGTAGCTTAGGGGTTAGGGGTATGGAACAAGGTCCCTCCCTTACATTCCCTTTTGAAAAATATTAATGTTTATAAATTTGATATAACTGTATAAAGAGCTTACAAAATGAGAACTATATCATTATTACTAAATGTTGGTTAAATTCAAATTAATAGTTATAAAACAGGTGGAAGGGATAAAGATTAACACTACAATGGACAGCTCAGTACCCACAACACTGCTTTAAATAGAGGGTATTGCCTTCACCTATGAAAAATTCTAAATGTGGTTGGATTCAATTTGCCAATATTTTATTTAGAATTTTTCTCATCTATATTCAGTGTATTTGATAGGTAATTTTCATTCTTCTTCTGTCTTTGATAGATTTTTGTGCCTAAGTTTTGCTAGCATTATAAAATGTGTTGAGTAGTATTTTTTGCTATTCTTTGGAATATTTTGTGAATGACTGAAGTTATTTGTTCCTTGAATGATTGGAGAACTTGCATATAAAGCTATCTGTATGCAAAGTTATGTTTGTAGGGTGGTATTTAACTACTGATACAATTCTATCTTTGATTTGGGAATTATTTGGATTTTCTTTTATCTTAACTCAGTTTTGATGAACTATATTTTTCTAGGGATTTGCCATTTCATCTAAAGCTTTCAAATATGTTAGCATAAAGTCCTTAATACTATGCTTATTAGCTTTTTTCTAATTTTTACATCACCTCTAGCTATGTCTACTTTTTTACTTCTAACATTTTATTGACCTCTTTTTTGTAATCATTGTTGCTAAGATAGATAGATAGATGGATAGATAGATGATTGATGACATAGATCTAAATATATATCTATCCTAGATTATCCAGCAAGGTCTCTGGTCTAATCATATAGCTCTTAAAAGTGAAAGAGAGAAGCAGAAGAGGTGGCAGAGTGATGCAACTTGAGAAGACTCACTGATACCCTAACTGTAGCTCAGTGAGACCACACCACACTTCTGACTTACAGAACTGTAAAATAATAAATTTGTGTTGTTCTAAGCTAAGTTTGGGCAATTCATAATGGCAGCAATACAAAACTAATACAGCCTATAAATTCCTTTCTAAGTATCACTTTGTATCACACATTTTTTAAAAACATTTTGTCTTTTGTTGCTGTTTACAGAATTTAAAACTTTTATTTCTGATTTCTTGTTTATATATACATTACTTAGAAGTTTTTCTAATTCCCAAACATATCAGTTTTACTCTAGTCATCCTTTTGATTGAATTCTTACATTGTGGTCAGAGATTTTTAGTGTGAATGATATAATTTTTCATGTGCGTATACGATCATTTAAAAAATATCCTCTCGGGCTTCCCTGGTGGCGCAGTGGTTAAGACTCTGCCTGCCAATGCAGGGGACACGGGTTCGAGCCCTGGTCTGGGAAGATCCCACATGCCACGGAGCAACCAAGCCCGTGAGCCACAACTACTGAGCCTGCGCGTCTGGAGCCTGTGCTCTGCAACGGGAGAGGCCGCGACAGTGAGAGGCCCGCGCACCGCGATGAAGAGTGGCCCCCGCTTGCCTTAACTGGGGAAAGCCCTCGCACAGAAAGGAAGACCCAACACAGCCAAAAATAAATAAATAAATAAATAAATTCATTAAAAAAAAAAAAAAAAAATCCTCTCTGTGTTTCAAAATAATATATAATCTTGACTTGTTGAGTACAGTATTCTATAGCCCCTATTAGATGAAGTTAATTAACCAGGCTGTTTTCTCCATCCTAATTATTTTTGGTAGTTTGATCTATAAATAAAATGTTTATTAAGGTTTATAATAAAAGGTTTCTTAAGATCCCACTATATGGTAGATATGTTTATTTCTCTCTGTAGTTCTACCTTCATTTTTTAAATTTATATATTTTTAAGTTATTATATTTCTTGGATTCAAATTTAAGGTATTATACTTTCTTGGTAAATTGAAATTAAATAGCAACACTTTATCTCTAGAATGGCTTTTCACTTACAGTCCATCTTGTTTAAGATTAAACTTCTATAAAACTTTCTCTTGTATATGTTTCATCTGATACAAACTTTCTATTCTTTTTCACTCAATCTCTTTATCCTAATGTTTTAGGTATGCTACTTATGAATATTGATTGTCTGGAATTTGTATTTTTACCAAATTTGACATTTTTGCCTTTACTACATTTAGTCCATTTACATTTATTTTAATTTCTGATATACTTTCACTTTTCTACTATATTATTTTGTTTTCTCAAGGTTCCCTCTAGCTTCATGAAGTAAGATTTCCCACTAGACTCCCCACTCCTAGCTCCACATCCCTTAATTCACACAAATTGAATCTCAAGTTCACAGGGTTTCACAAATGCTCTTCAAATGAAAGCAGGTTGTAGCACTGAGATCATCTCTCTGTTCCCTTCTTCATTCAATTATTTAGCCTCTGATTGTACATGCTTGCCTGCTCTTGATTCATTTAAAAATGTGTTAGCCCAACATTTTGTTGTTTTCATTGGGAGAATCAGTCTGGGTATATATCTTGCCTTACTGCTAAGCAAGAGACATCACTATGAATTTTTTAGCTATGTAAACTTAGAGATTGTCAATGTGGGAAATAAAATACTATCATCATTATAGCCAAGTAACCTTTATACCTGCTCCTTAAAAAATTGGATGACTTTGTCAACCAGTCCACCATTGTAAATATTACTAGTCTGGTGTAAATGAGGCTGTTTTTGTCTCTGGGAGAGAATTTCTTCCAACAACCACAGAAGGTCAAAATCTGTAACTTCTCAAAATTGCAGACTTTCTCACTTAACACAGAAAACATTTCCTGTAATATGCATGGCATGTTGTAGGAGATCACCAAATGTTTATTAAATAAATTAATGAATGAAAAATTACATTATGCCCTTACTGACATAATAAGATGACTACTTTCTGTTAAGCCGTTTTTCCATGTACTTTTCTAATTCCTTTTTAAATCTAGCCTTAGTCTTTGTGTTCTTAATAATACTCAATAAGAAATTGTTTTCCTCCCTAAAAGGTTACTTTGGCCTAAAAAGTTAATGTAGTCATATATGTGATATTTCATTGAATAGAAAAATAAAGAATGAGTTTCAGGTCAGTGGACTAAGACTGTGGTATTTCAAAACTGATAAACACCCTAATTGGTGCAGGATATTTGTTTGCAGTGTCTTAGAGCAGAGTAAAAAATTTCACTGATCAACAGCCTACTTCTTAAATACCAACATTTCGCATATTACAACAGCATTTGTTTGTTTCATCCCTGATAGTTCTTTTTGTCAAATCATTTTCACATTTGTCATTCATCATTACTCCCAAATGTAAAGCACTTTTCCTCTATAGTGATTAGTTTGGTAATTTCAAGACTACAGGAAGAACTAGGGTGACTTTAATTACTTTAATTAGTATGGTCACAGATTAAGTCTTGTGATGCCATCACCATATATGTTGTACTATTTTACAAGTTCTAAAATAAGCTATTTAGGTTAATGTTGACAGTATTATTCTATACTTAGTATAATCTGCTCTCAAACATTCTCTAGTTATGAGATTTCTGGAGCAATATATTCTTGCTACAAAAAGCAATGTCCTGGGCTTCCCTGGTGGCTCAGTGGTTGAGAATCTGCCTGCCAATGCAGGGGACACGGGTTCGAGCCCTGGTCTGGGAAGATCCCACATGCCACGGAGCAACTGGGCCCGTGAGCCACAATTACTGAGCCTGCGCGTCTGGAGCCTGTGCTCTGCAACAAGAGAGGCCACGATGGTGAGAGGCCCGCGCACCGCGATGAAGAGTGGTCCCCACTTGCCACAACTAGAGAAAGCCCTCGCACAGAAACGAAGACCCAACACAGCCATAAATAAATAAATAAAAGAACGTGAATTTCTTAAAAAAAAAAAAAAAAGCAATGTCCTTGTATAAGGTTAGTAAAAACATTCCGAGTCTGTATCAGGCAGGATTCTTTCCTTGTACACTATTCCCAATTGTCTCATTTTGCTTTGTGCAAAATGTAATAAGGAAAGATATTCCTTAAGTAGAACACTTGGTGATACTGAGGTTTTTAAAACTTTCCTTCAGTACTTGAATTGCGTAAAATCTAAGAAGACGTATGACTTGCTATATCTGTTCATTGACATATTTCATGTTATGTATCATATTGATTTTCCTACTCGAAAATAGGATTAAGAAATTCTTAAGAACACCTCATTTTTCAAAGATAATTATTAACATTGTATATCTTATCAGTTGCAGAATTGCCCTAGTTTAAGCCTTTACTTGTGTGCAAACCTTTCATTGTGCCCACTGAGTCATTTACCTTTATCAACACCACTATACCTGCATGGTTATTAATAGCAATGTGGTGGAATGTGTATGTTCATTGAGTTCTTGATTTTCAGGAGTTATCTCATGGAGTACTCCCAAGTGTTATTATTATTCTTTTTTTTTCCTCACAGCTAAATAACAGAACCAAGATTCAAAACCACTTTTCTTAGACTCCAGAGTCAGAGTTACTAACTACAATACAACCACTTACCGTTTGTTATATAGCATTAATTTAGGGTTTTAATAAAAGTTTTGCACAAATGACCAATTTCATCGACAGTATTATACCTACCATTTAAACCTATTATAAGGCCTAAAAAGGAGAGAATTGTTATCCAGACTTTGCAAATTAAGGTATTAGCAATAAAAGAAGGTCAAAATCACATAGGTGGGGGACATGAGGGTCCAGCCCCTAATCTTCTTAGACCTCAGATCTTTGTCTGTGCTGAGGGTGAACTAGAAATCTCTAAACACTGTTCTAGCAATGTAATGTATGCTTCCAGGTTTAGATCACTTCAATAAAAATTAAAATATGCCAACAATTAAAATATGCCATAAATAAGAGTTTATGGGTTTTCAATTACCATTGCATTGTAGGAAAGTTTGTTTCACTTTTCATTTTTCCTTTGTTTCAGTTATAATGATTCTTTAGATCACACCCATTGCTAAATTTCAACTTTTGACCATATTGAAATAATTAAATTAAACAATTATATTTGGATTACAAAAGACTAGATATAAATTATAGCAAAAGAAGGCACTCCACTATTATAAATATTGCATATGCCCTTTAAAACAGATACAACTATTCAGTTCTGCTTCTATTTCAGCTTTTAGCTTGAATTTGTGTCTATAAAATTATATAATCCATATTGTTTAATTCTTTAAAACATGAATTGAGGCTTTAGTGCCTTTCCAATCAAGACAAAAGAATTTGGGCTTAACACTTATAAAAACCTATACTGTACTTCCCAATATTATATGTTAAGCATAACAGATATTCTCCTATGTTAAGCCATCAAGTTTATGACAGTTTGTTACAGAATCCCCCAGGAAATTGATAGTTTGACAAGGCATATTTCCTTTTCCCCATATTTGTAGTTCTATGTATTTCCCCCAAAATACAAACAAATAAGAAGTAAAACAAAAATATAATAACTCTGCCATAAGTTCAACACAGCATGCTGGATTGGATCCTGGATCTAAGAAGGGCATTACTGAAAAAAATGAAAAAAATCCAAATGAAATCTGTAGTTTAGTCAACAGTAGCATACCAGTGTTAATTTTTAGTTTTGACAAATGCAGCATAGTTATGTATGATGCTTAACATTTGTGGAAGCTGGGTGAAGAATATACAGAAAATCTCTGTACAATGTTTGCAACTTTTCTATAAATCTGAAATTATTCTAAAGCTTAAAAAAATATTAAAAAAAATAACTTTGGCACACTAAGAACCAGAATAGAAGCTTATCTACTTCAATGTTCATCAGACAAAAATTATTTTCAGTTTTCCTATGAATCAATCATTCTAAGTTTGAGGAAAAAATCCTAAGGTTGTGTAGGATTTAGAAAACACAAGTATATCCAAAACATACAATCAAGAATCACAAGAACAGCATACTGACAGACTGAAAATAGCACCAGCTTCTCCATAGTGGCCCAGAAAGTGGCATTGGGTATTAACTTCACACCTAGCTAAAGATAGCTAGACTATCTTTATTAGGAAACCAACTGACTTATTTTGGTATAGCAACCAATTTATTTAAAATAAAAATAAAGCCTCAGGATTAAAGTTAGGAAAATCATGACATTATTAATAATCTCACATTTATTGAGAATTTCTCATATACCTTAATGTACGTAGATGGAGTGCCACATTTAATCCTCCCAAAGCCGCTTGTCACCATTTACCACTTAGAAACTGAGACTCAGGGAGATTTAGTAAGTGTCTAAATTATCTACTTAGTGAGTGACAGAGCCAGGATATGAACTTGAAACTTTCTAATCCACTAAAACCTACCTATTTTACTTCATAGAATAAAAGTGGATCAAAGATGATCTAGTTACTTTGTCACATCTACAGGCAGAACTTTTCTCCTCTATACTTTGGCCATAGCGACTTTAACTTGCTAACATGCAAACTTTGGCTAACTACCATATAAAAAAGTCCAGTGTACATTCATCTTGGCAAAAGAAAGTGACCCGGGCTTCCCTGGTGGCGCAGTGGTTGAGAGTCTGCCTGCCAATGCAGGGGACACGGGTTCGAGCCCTGGTCTGGGAAGATCCCACATGCCGCGGAGCAACTACGCTCGTGAGCCACAATTACTGAGCCTGCGCGTCTGGAGCCTGTGCTCTGCAACAAGAGAGGCCACTACAGTGAGAGGCCCGCGCGCCATGATGAGGAGTGGCCCCCGCTTGCCACAACTGGAGAGAGCCCTCGCACAGAAGCGAAGACCAAACACAGCCATAAATGAATGAATAAATAAATGAATAAATAAAAATTTAAAAAAATTTAAAAAAAAAAAAAAAAAAAGAAAGTGACCCAAGTGTGCTAATCTCCTTTTGCTCCTCCAAAACTATTGTCTGCCTATCTTCACACTATTCTGTCTCAAGAAGCTGACCTCAGCAGACTGCATCCCCAGGTTTCTGATTGGTTTCAGCCAATGGAATGTATAAACAGAGATTGGAAGACAAAGATTGGATTATATTTCCTCTCTGCTCCCTCTCTGTCAGGCTGCTATTCTGGTCTGACTAGTCTGAACAGTATCTATGATCACTACCCCTATAGGGTAGCCCCTCTTCTACAAGCAGAGCTTTTACCAAATTTTGGTAACAGCTTCTTCCTCTGCAAATAGATACTTCATTAAATTATTTCCACTGTCCTTTGTTTATTGTGCTATCTGCTTTATGAGGAGACCATGGCTAATATAGCCAACATAAGGTTAACGGACAATAACCCTTTGCTTTTACCCAGTGTTAAGCTCTCTGCATTTTAAAATTGTACCCTTTTTTAATAAGAGGACCTCTTTATATTGCCTATGCAGTTAAACCCCAAATTAAAATAAGTTCCTCTTCTTTCAATTTTTTTTCTCATTTAAGCATAATTTCAATAAATTTAATTTCATCCCTTTGGGATATCAAGGTGTTTTTGTAAATAATGTTCATCTGCAATATCTTCATTTAACACTGCAAGAATTATAATTATGTTTGACAACTGATGTGTTCTTTACCTTGACACTGATTACTGATACCATTTCTGATCTCAGCAAAAAGTTTCCCTAAATATGAATTGAATGAATATTATTTTCAATTTTCTAGGTTCCCCAACACAAAAGAAACATTTTAATAATCACTTCAGAAAAAAAAAAAAAACTATTGATATCCACTTCAGGTAATAATTGAATAAAATCCGGCCAGAATAATTCTCCCTCATAAAACAACTATAAAATGTGGACATAAAACCAAAATCATCAACCTGAAGAAATTGTGTTTGGGAGGAACATCGTATAAAGTGGATTCTCATTTTCATGGCTTTTAACCTGAGGCCAATTGCAGTAGGTACAACATACAAGCAGGCAAGTGTGCTAATGAGAAAACTGCTGTTGGAGAAATCACAGTCACAGAGGAGAATGGAGGAAGCAAAGAAAAATAAGAAACCGAGAAGGCCTTCCCAAATTCTGTATACCCACATCTCTGACAGGTCCTGGAACCACTCATGTGAGAGACAGATTAAAAGCAGCTCAGCTAAAGATCAAAAACCTAAACTTACGCTGGAACTGCTGCCCCCAAAACAGTACATGTCCAAATAAGTTAACTGACTGCTAAACAAAAGAAATAATACTCACTTGAAATAAATAACAGAATCCATATTCTCTACAAATTAATCTTCTCGATGTCCAGAATATGATACAAAATTACCCAACAGACAAATGATGAGGAAAATAAAACACATTCTAAAGAGTAATTATCTGAAAAAATGATATGAGACCAACCTGAAGATGAACCAGATGTTCGAACTAGGAGACAAGGACTTTAAACTGGCTTTGGTAACTATACTCAATTAAAAAATATATAAATAAATAAATGTATACTTTCGAAGAATGAAAAGATAGAAAATCTCAACAGAGAAAAATGATAACAAGAACTAATGGAACTCTAGAATGAAAAATGCAATACCTGCAATTAAAAATTTCTTAGATGGCCTGAACAATTTAATGTAAATTACAGAGGAAAGAGTAAGTTAGCTTGAATACAGAACAGTAGAAATCATTCAATATGAAAAATACAGAAAAAAAGACAGAAAACTGTGAACAGAACCTCAGGGCCTAGTAGATAATACCAAACAGTCCAACATATGTGTAATGGGTGCCCTAGAAGATGAAGGAAGAGAATGGGGCAAAAAAATGTGTATTTCATAAAATTATACCAATAATTTCCTAAATTTGACGAAAGATAAAATTTTAGATATGGATTCTCATCAAACATCAAGACAATAAATAAATAAATAAACCATACTGAGCCACATTGTGGTCAAACTATTGAACATGAAAGATAAAGAACGAAGTATAAAAGCAGCAAGAAACACCCACACGTGCGCGCACAAGTGCACACACCCCCGCATTACATACCGGCAAAAAGAGGTTTGATTAAAGGTCAAATACTCATCAGAAACTTGGAGGCCAGCAGAGAGTGTGAAACATCTTCAAAATTCTGAAAGAATGTTTTAAAATTCAGTGTTGGACGTTGCTGTTTGGCTTTGTAACATCTTTGAAGCCTTAAAAGAATTTAAAAAAAAAAAATCAATGCTGGATGTTGCCGTTTGACTATTGGAATAGAAACACACCATCTGCAAGTCAGCTCTCTATCTCTATGCATAAAAAAGCATGTATACAATACACTGGGACATTTTAGTAAAAGACTGAATCACTGATACATTAGGCAATTTAGTCAATATTCTTCATGCATCCTTTGTTAGATGACAGAGGTATAACAGCTGTAGGCAAGCTTGCATAATCTTAGAGTTTTTTCCATTATTTTCCCCTCACTCTTGCTTTCTCCCAGCCTCAGGAAAGCCATTTTGGCCTGAACGAATATAAGAAGTTATATAGCTGCTCCCAGAGTTATTGTCTTTAAAACCTGTATCTCTGTATATGTAATACCTTATTTTACCCCCAGGATAAAAGTTTCATGTATCAGTACCAGAGAGAGGAAGTTTGAGAACATAAAATGCTCTTTTCTTGAGCCACTGAAATCACTGCACAGAGGCCATTGTATTTTCCACATATATAAAAAAAATACTGTGTTCAAAAACAGCAAAAGAATGATGCAATACTGAAATATTAGAATGTGTTTTAAAGAGCACACTTAACTAGTACTGTCTATCATTAATCCAGTTAACTAATAGTTTAGTGTCTTACATACACTTACACACACATGCACACACACCCTTATACATACACATATGTCCTAGAAGTGTCATCAGTTGAGTATCATGCAAATCAAACAAATACATATTCTGGAGGAAAAATTATGTTTGACTGTCAGGTGAGTGCTGCCAGTATCTATAAAATAGTTGCATGATGGCCTTTAACTTATGGCAGACATAATGCTAAGTAGCCATTTGAATGCTTAAGCTTATTTTGATTTGTCTGTTTCCAAACACCCACAAGGGCAGAACTGTGAGAAGCAGCCAAGGAGAGCAGAATGCCTGTGTCAAAAGGAGACAGAGTGTTTTCCATGGAGATAAAACCGGAGACAGAATAGATCAGTATAGAACATTCCCTTCTGATAGTCCTTTTTATTTTCTTTCTGCTGATTTGCAAAGGCTCTCTACTTTATGGTTAGAATGATTTCTAAGGTCTCTTCAGCTACAAAGAGAAACAAAAAACAAAGGAGTCTTCTCTTTGCTCCTTGTAGATGTTTTATTGTTAAACAGGATGCAGGCTACATGTAACCATCAGTTTCCAGATTTTCTTAAGAAATTCTTGGGTTGTTGTTAGATATTCTTATTTTCTTAATGTTTCAGAAATGTCATTCTGACGTCATTTAGAATGGCTAAGGAATCTCCTCCTTTGGTGAGGGGATTCTAAAAACGTTGTTTCCTAAAAGAGTCAATTACACCAAATATTAAGAACTAAAGAGAATGTATACTTACATTGGACAAAGGCTCAGACAAACATTTTCAGCCCTTGACATTACTGTTTGACTTCTGGGACAGAGCCACACTGCCTGGATTTCATCTCTCTCCACCTCAAACTCACCGTTAGATGTAGCTATACATATTTCATGTCAGTCCTCACCTAACAATAAATAGTACATAAAGCAGCACAGAAATATCCACAAGAGTTGAATATTCAGGAATATCGGACTGAACTGTAGAACCTGGAAAATCAGTAATCACATTTCAAATTAGCAGCACCTAAAAATCAATTCTAGAAACACGCTTTTCTTTTCTTCTTACAGTTTATAGCCCATATACATTTTATATCATTTGCTGTGTTGGCTTTTGTGGTGGGTCCTTGGAACTTTGAATTTATCAAAAGTGTAGCTTCTCAAAAATGTCGTATTATTATGTTTTTATATATTACTTATGATGACAACATGTGCTGGTATAGTTTAAAAATAAGAATTATTCACAAAAGGGCTTTACAGTTTATGAATAAAAGATCTTCACATCTTCTGCTCAATCTTTGTAAAAGCCCTATGATGTATACAAGGCAGATACTATTATCCTCATCTCACTGATGAGAAATCTAAGACTCAAAGAAGTATTTACTAGCTCAAGTTCTCTAACCTAATAGGAAGTGAAATCAGAAGTAAAACTCATCTAGTTCTTCTGATTCAAATTCCAGGTCATGTTAGGAAAAATTGGGCTCTAAAGTTGGATAGATTTTGCTGGAAACCTAAATCTACTATGTACTATTTGAGAATATATCTACTATTTATTATTTGAGAGAAAGCTATGTGATTTCTCTCTGAAGCTCAGATTTATCGTCTATAAATGAAGGATTAAAAAAGTTTTCCTTACAGAATTGTTGAGAGAAGTCAATGAGAATTCAACAAGCAAATGGAACATGAAGTATTTCCTCAATGAGCATGGCTGTATCACTGGACCCACTGTTGTCATCATGTAATCATCATCATGATCACCACCATCATCAAAATACACTGACCTCACTAATAACCATACTTTTCATTCTTTCATTTCAATACATTCCAAAATCATTTCTGATCACTTATAATATTCCAGAAAAATGTGCTAGAGGCTGAGAACAGAGAGGTATACAAGATCAAAGTCTGCCCATCAAGAAGCTGACTGCACGGAGGAATAAGAACGTGAATATATAACCAAATCCAAGCACATAAAGGTTAAAGGAGAGAGAAAGAACAGTTAGTTCATCCACAAGCTTGGGGGCAAGAAGCACTGTAGCTCAGGAGAAGAGAATGTTAAGGTAAATCTTTTCAGAAGCAATGTCCTGGCTTAGTAAGCCTTAGAATAAGTAAGAGTACACTATACAAATAAAAAGGAAAAGGAATTTTCACAAAGGAATGAACAGGTCCACAGGCCCAAAAGCAAGGGACAGCCTGATGCCATCCAAGTAGTACTTCAAAGTAACTGAAACAACTTCAAGGAGAGGAAGGGATCTGATATGACCTGAGAGAGTTTGAACTTTATCTTGAAGATAGTGTGGAGATATTGAGGGAGTTTTTAACAAAAGGATCTCAAGATCATATTCACGCTGAAGAGACGTGATCCTGAAAGCAATGTTGAGAATGGCTTGGAGGAGAGCATCAGTATAAAAAAGACAGCAGGAAGAACGCCAGTCAGAGCATGCAATAAGAATGAAATTAGGGGATTCCCTGGCAGTCCAGTGGTTAGGATTCGGCACTTTCATTGCTGTGGGCCCGGGGTTCGATCCGTGGTCAGGGAACTAAGATACCACAAGCCATGTGGCGTGGGCAAAAAAATTAAAAATTAAAAAAGAGAATGAGATTGATTATAGAATACTATTGAAATATATACATTCATATATCCAAGGGTGTTCCAGTAAATGTTTAGAAACTGGAACTCCTGAAAATAAAAAAACAGCCCCGATTTGTAGCCTTTGTTGATTTCCATTTTATAAATATTCCCACCATGGCCAGTTACAAATTACCAACATGTATTTGAATGCAGAGGTGGGAAAATATGAGCAGTAGCACACACACAAATTTCACTTTCTTAGTGGTGTCATTTGCAGCACAAAAGCTTTTAATTTAAATGAAGTCTCACTAATCTATTCCTTCTTTTGTTGCTTGTGCTTTGGTGTCATATGTAAGAAATCACATCCTAATACAATGTCACTAAGATTTAAGCTTATGTTTTCTTCTCATAGTTTTATCATTTGAGCTCTTATATTCAGGTCTTTGACCCATTTCAAGTGAATTTTTACATACGGTTGGAGGTAAGGGTCCAAATTCATTCTTTTGCATACGGATACCCAATTTTCCTAGCAGCATTTTTAAAAGAGGGGTTGGGTTTTGGGTTTGGTTACTGTTTTGTAAATATAGGAGAGACCTGGATCATACCTTTATGCTGAGGAGAAAAAAATCCTACGGAGAGCAAGATGTTAAGAATGCATCATGATTAATAAAAAGCTTCAGAACTGAGAACACAGTGATGGAATGAGCCACAAACAAAAACACTTCTTCCACAAAAATGGAAGAAAGATGGGCTGAGAGGAAAGCAAGAAGCAGAAAGGGTGTAAATAATTTTTTAGTAGGTGAGAGTCGTAAAGTTAGGCAAATTCCTACTTGATGACCTTTTATTTATTCTAGAAGGCTAGACTGTCTAATCCTAAGCCAATGTTTTAAATAGCAAAGTTTTGTAAAGACTATTGGGAAGATCATTAGAGAGCTTCCTGGGAATTCATATTGATCATGAGGCAGATTTCAGACAACATGAAGTTGTAAACTAGGTATGTATAAGGCATCCATAAGCACAGTTTTATTTGTTTGTATCTAAGGACTCAGTAGTATAAGCATATATGTAGGACATGGATATTTGTGTTTTAAATTTGCTTAGGGTTTTTTGTAATTTTTTTACTCTGAGTGTCCTTTGGTTTTTCCAGCTTTGTTGAGACATGTGATATTAAGCTTAAGGTGTACAGTGTTTTTATTTGATACATGTATGTATTTTTTTTAACATCTTTATTGGAGTATAATTGCTTTACAATGGTGTGTTAGTTTCTGCTTTATAACAAACTGAATCAGCTATACATATACATATATCCCCATACCCCCTCCCTCTCGCATCTCCCTCCCACCCTCCCTATCCACCCCTCTAGGTGGTCCCAAAGCACCGAGCTGACCTCCCTGTGCCATGCAGCTGCTTCCCACGAGCTATCTATTTTACACTTGGTAGTGTATATAAATCCATGCCACTCTCTCACTTCATCCCAGCTTACCCTTCCCCCTCCCTGTGTCCTCAAGTCCATTCTCTACGTCTGCGTCTTTATTCCTGTCCTGCCCCTAGGTTCTTCATATCCATTTTTTTTTTGATTCCACATTTATGTGTTAGCATACAGTATTTGTTTTTCTCTTTCTGACTTACTTCACTCTGTGTGACAGACTCTAGGTCCATCCACCTCACTACAAATAACTCAGTTTCGTTTCTTTTTTATTACTCAGCTATGTACGTATTACTAAATGATTACCACCATACCTTTAGTTAACACCTCCATCATGTCACATAATTACCACTTACTTTTTTGTGGTGAGAATATTTAACATCTACTCTCTTAGCAACTTTCAAGTATACAATGTAGTATGATTAAATATAATCACCAAGCTATACATTAGATCCCCAGAACTTATTTATCTTATAACTGGAAGTTTGTACCCTTTGACCAACATCTCCCTGTTTCCTCCACCTCAGCTCCCATTCGACTTACACTCTCTTTCAATTAGTTCAGCTTTTTTAGATTCCATATATAAGTGAGATTATACAGTATTTGTCTCTCTCTGTATCACTTATTTCAATTAGCATAATGCCCTCAAGGTCCATCCATGTTGTCGCAAATGGTCAGATTTCCTTGTTTCTCATGGCTGAGTAGTATTCCATTGTGTGTGTGTGTGTGTGTCTGTGTGCGTGTGTGTGTGTATATATATATACACACACACACGCACACAGACACACACACACACACACACATACACACCACATCTTCTTTACCCATTCATCTGTTGATGGACACTTAAGGTTGTTTCCATATCTTGGCTATTATGAATAGTGCTGCATTGAACCTCTGTAAATGAGTGCAGATATCTCTTGGAGATCATGTCTTCATTTCCTTTGGAAATATACCCAGAAGTGGGATTTCTGGACCATACAGTAATTCTATTTTTAATTTTTTGAGGAACTTCCATACTGTTTCCCATAGTTAATTGGCTGTACCAATTTACACCCCCCAACGCTGCACAAGGGTTCCCTTTTCTCCACATTCTTGCCAACACTTATTATCTTTTGTCCTTTTAATGATAGCTATACTAACAGGTGTGAGGTAATATCTCTTTATGGCTTTAATCAGCATTTCCCTGATGATTAGTGATGTTAAGCACCTTTTAATGTAACTGTTGGATATCTCTACATGTTCTTTGGAAAAATATTTATTCAGTTTCTCTGCCCATTATTAATTGAGTTTTTTTTTTTTTTTGGATTCTTGTATTGAGTCGTATGAGTTCTTTATATATTTTGGATGTTAACTCCTTGTCAGATACATCATTTGCAAATAGTTTCTCCCACTCCACAGGCTGCCTTTTCATTTGGTTGATTGTTTCTTTTGCTGTGGAAAAGCTTTTTTGTTTGATGTAGTCCCACTTATTAATTTTTGCTTTTATTGCTGGTGCTTTTGGTGTCATAGCCAAAAACATCGTTGCTAAGACCAATGTCAAGGAGCTTTTTCATAAGTTTTCTCCTAAAAGTTTTACGGTTTCAGGTCTTATATCTAATTCTTTAATCTATTTGAGTTTTTAAACTCAAAATTATTGTTGATATAAGATTGGTGTACAATTTTGTTCTTCTTCTTGTGGTTATCCAATTTTCCCAACACCATTTATTGAAGAGACTGTTTTCCCCACTAGGTTCTCTTGGCTCCCTTGTCAAATATTAATTGACCGTATATGCACAGGATTATTTCTGAGTTCTTAGTTCTGTTATATTGGTCTATGTGTTTATATAAATGCCAGTATTATACTGTTTTGACTGCTATAACTTTGTAGTATAGTTTGAAATCAGGAAATTGATGCTTCTGGCTTTGTTCTTCTTTCTCATGATTGTTTTGATTATTTAAGGTCTTTTGAGGTTCCATATAAATTTTAGAATTATTTGTTCTATTTCTATTAAAAAAGCCATTGAAATTTTAATAGGGATTGCACTGATTATGTAGGGCTTTGAGTAATATGAACATTTTAACACTATTAATTCTTCCAGTCCATGAACATGAAATACCTTTCCATTTGTTTGTGTTTTCTTCAATTTCTGTCATCAAAGTCTTGTAGTTTTCAATGTAGAGAACTTTCATCTCCCTGGTTAAATTTATTCCTAAGTATTTTACTGCTTTTGATGCCATTGTAAATAGGATTGTTTTCTTTAGTTCTTTTTCAGATATTTCATTGTTAGTGTGTAGAAATGCAACTGATTTCTGTATGTTGATTTTGTATACTGCAACTTTATTGAATTCAATTATTAGTTCTAACAGTTTTTTGGTGGAGTGTTTAGGATTTTCTACATACAAGATCATATGCAAACAAAGACAATTTTACTTCTTCCTTTCAAATTTTGAGGTCTTTTATTGCCTGATTACTCTGGCTAGGACTTCCAGTATTACATTGTATAGGAGTGATGAGAGTGAGTACTCTTGTCTTGTTCTTGATCTTAAACGAAAAGCTTTTAAAAGCTCACCATTGAGTAAATGTCAGTTGTGCATTTGTCATATATGGCTTTTGTTATGCTGAAATGTGTTCCCTTTATACCCAATTTGTTGAATGAACAATTTTACCATAAAAATGTTGTATTTTATCAAATGCTTTTTTTGCATTTATTGAGATGATCATACGATTTTCATCTTTCATTCTGTTAATGAGGAATATCACATTTATGGATTTGCATATGTTGCACCATCCTTGCATCAGAGCAATAAATCCAACTTGGTCATGGTGTATTGCTCCTTTTAATGTTATGTTGAATTCAGTTTGCTAAAGTTTTATTGAGAATTTTTGCATCTATATTCATCAGGGGCTTGGTCTGTAGTTTTCTTTTCTTGTAGTGTTCTTATCTGACTTTGGTATCAGGGTAATGCTGGCCTCATAAAATAAGTTTGAGAGAGTTCCCTCCTCTTCAATTTTTTTTGGAAGAGTTTGAAGAGGACTGACATTAATTCTTTAAATATTTTATAGAATTCACCAATAAAACATCTGGTCCTGTGTTTTCCTTTGTTGGTAGATTTTTAATTACTGATTCAATCTCCTTACTTGTTATTGGTCTGTTCAAAATTTTCTTTCTTCCTGGTTTAGTCTTGGTAGACTGTATGTTTCTAGGAATTTGTCCATTTATTCTAGGTTATCCAATTTGTTGGTGTATAATTGTTCACAGTAGTCTCTTATAGTCCTTTGTATCTTTCTAGTATCAGTTGCAATGTCTCTTTCGTTTCTGACTTTATTTACTTTGGTCTTCTCTTTTAGTCAGTCAAGTAAAGGTTTGTCAATTTTGTTTGTTTTCAAAAACTCAGCTTTTGTTTTTTGTTTTGATCTTTTCCGTTGTTTTTCTGATCTCTATTCCACTTACTTCTGTTCCGATCTTTGATATTTCCTTCCTTCTGCTAACTTTGGGCTTAGATTGTTCTTTTTCAAGTTCCTTGAGGTGTAAAGTTAGGTTGTTTATTTGAGATCTTTCTTGTTTCTTAATATAGGCTATTTGTCACTATAAACTTCCCTCTTAGAACTGCTTTTGCAGCATCCCATAGGTTATGGTATGCTGTGTTTCCACTTTCATTTGTTTCAAGATTTTTTTTTCTCATTTGATTTCTTCTTTGACCCATTTGTTGTTCAAAAGCTCCCCCCTTTTCCTCCCCCCTTTTATGTTTTTGATGTCACAATTTTTAAGTCTTTTTGTATTGTGTGTTCATTAACAAATTAGTATAGCTATAGTTTTTTAATACTCTTGTTCTTTAGCCTTTATACTAAAGTGATTAACAATACACCATATTGCAGTATTAGAGTATTCTGAATTTAACTATATACTTACCTTTACCAGAATATTGTATATTTTTCTATGTTTTCATGTTATTAATTAGCATACTTTCATCTCAGCCTGAAGAACCCCTTTCAACATTTCTTGTAAGGCAGGTCTAGTGGTGATGAATTCCCTCAGCTTTTATTGGTCTGGGAAAGTCTTTATCTTTCCTTTATTTCTGAAGGACAGCTTTGCCAGATAAGGTAGTCTTGGTTGGCAGGTTTTTTTCTTTCAGCACTTTGAGTATATCATCCCACTCTCTCCTGGCCTGTAAGATTTCTGTTGAGAAATCTACTGATAGCCTTATGGGGGCTTTCTTTTAATTTACACACTTTTATTCTCCTGCTGCTAGGATTCTCTTTGTTTTTAATTTTTGACAGTATCATTATAATGTGTCATGGAGAGGATCTCTTTAAGCCGATTTTGTTTGGTGACCTATCAGCTCCATGAACTTGAATATCCAAATCTCTTGCCAGATTTGGGAAGTTCTCAGCCATTATTTATATCAATATACTTTCTCACCCCTTCTCTCCCTCTTCTTTTTCTGAAACTTAAATAATTAGCAAATTCATCCTTTTGATGGTACCCCAAGACCAAATAGGCTTTCTTCACTCTTTTTTATTCTTTTTATCTTTGTTCTTCTCTGACCAAGATACTTTCAAAGTTCCTGTCTTTAATCTCACTGAATCTTTCTTTTGCTTGATTGAGTCTGCTGCTGATACTATCTACTGCATTTTTTTCATTTCATTCATTGTATTCTTCAGCTCCAGAATCTCTCTGGTTTTTTTTTTTATTATTTCTGTCTCTTTGTTAAACTTCTCATTTTGGTCATGTATTGTTTTCCTTACTTCATTTAATTTTCTTTCTCTGTTTTCCTGTAGCTCATTGAGTTTCCTTAAACAGCTTTTTTGAATTCTTTATCTGGTAAATCAGAGATCTCCATGTGTTTGGGCTCAGTGACCAGAAGATTATTGTGATCCTTTAGTGTTGTCATGTGTCCTTAATTTTTCATGTTTCTTGGAGTTTTGTGTTGATGTCTTTGCATTTGAAGTAACAGTCAGCTCCTACAGTCTCTACAACTGCCCACTCCAATGCATCCAAACTCATAATTTTTACTCCAATGGAGTGCTGGAATATCTCCTCTTGAAACCTGGATTACCACAAAGGCCCTCTCATCTGTGAGTGATGTGCTAAGTTCTTGTTCTCCAAGGGCTCCCAGACCTTGGCCAAAAGAGGCTGAAGCCAGTTCATGGGACACTTGCAGGGTCCACAGCCAGGACTGAGGTCTATCTGCCTATTACCCATTGCACAGGTAGGCAAGACTCCTCCAAGGTCCCTTGTGGTATGGTGCTGAGTCCCACAGCCTTCTCAAAGGTGTTCTTCACAGATGGATGCCATTTTTCTGTTATTGAGGGTGGGTACATAAATAAGGGATGCCTTGTTGGTTATCCATTTTAATCAGCTATACTCCAATGTAAAATAAAAAGTTAAAAAAAAAATAAGGGATGCCTTATGTTGTTAAGATGCTGATATCACTTCACTAATAGTCTTGATTAACTAAAATAGTTACAGGGTCCTCCTCAGTATATGCAGAATGACTCAGGATTCATATTATAGCAGTGGCTCTCAAAGTGCAGTCCCTGGAGCAGCATCAACAAGCACTGGAACTTGATAGAAATGGAAATGTTCAGGCCCTACCCCAGAACTACTCAATCAGAAACTTTGGGAGTGGGGCACAGCACTCTGTTTTCACACACCCTCCACCTGATTCCAGAACATGGATAGTTTGACTGAAACAAAGTTGGGTTCTCTGGGCACTAATATTGAAAGGGAAGAAGGAAGTTAAGGATACAGGAAATTGGACAATTAAGATGATAAATCCTGAGTGTCTTGGCTGGAAAGTGAAGAGCAAAAGGATTATAATAGTGGGAGAAACTAAAGGAGAATGGGAGTCAACAGGAGATAAAAACACAGATCTACTGGGAGTAAAGGGGTGAGACACCACTCACCAGTCTCCACTTTTCAAAGTCCAAGCCCACCTTTCTCCTGGTGTCTAAGTCTCAGCATCAAGGCTTTAGTTAGAAAGAATTGTTGAGATTATTTTATAACATCAAATTTCTATCAGTGGGAGACAATGAAGAAGATGGAGGACGAGTAAGACACAGAGATCACCTTCCTTCCCACAGATACATTAGAAATACATCTACACGTGGAACTGCTCCTACAGAACACCCACTGAACGCTGGCAGAAAACGTCAGACCTCCCAAAAGCCGTGTGGATGAAAGGCTCCTGGTGCTCCAGCCAGGCATCAGGGCTGTGCCTCTGAGGTGGGAGAGCCAACATCAGGACACTGGTCCACAAGAGACCTCCCAGCTCCACATAATACCAAATGGCAAAAATCTCTCAGAGATCTCCATCTCAACATCAAGACCCAGCTTCACTCAACAACCAGCAAGCTACAGTACTGGACACCCTATGCCAAACAACTAGCAAGACAGGAACACAGCCCCATCCATTAGCAGAGAGGCTGCCTAAAATCATAATAAGACCACAGACACCCCAAAATACACCACTAGATGTGGACGTGCCCACCAGACAGACAAGATCCAGTCTCATCCACCAGAACACAGGCACTAGTTCCCTCCACCAGGAAGCCTACACCACCCACTGAACCAACCTTAGCCACTGCAGACAGATACCAAAAACAATGGGAACTACGAACCAGCAGCCTATGAAAAGGAGACCCCAAACACAGTAAGATAAGCAAAATGAGATGACAGAAAAACACACAGCAGATGAAGGAGCAGGGTCAAAACACGCCAGACCTAACAAATGAAGAGGAAATAGGTAGTCTACCTGAAAAAGAATTCAGAATAATGATAGTAAGGATGATACAAAATCTTGGAAATAGAATAGACAAAATGCAAGAAACATTTAACAAGGACGTAGAAGACCTAAAGAGGAACCAAGCAACGATGAAAAACACAATAAATGAAATTAAAAATACTCTAAATGGGATCAATAGCAGAATAACTGAGGCAGAAGAACGGATAAGTGACCTGGAAGATAAAATAGTGGAAATAACTACTGCAGAGCTGGATAAAGAAAAAAGAATGAAAAGAACTGAGGACAGTCTCAGAGACCTCTGGGACAACATTAAACACACCAACATTCGAATTATAGGGGTCCCAAAAGAAGAAGAGAAAAAGAAAGGGACTGAGAAAATATTTGAAGAGATTACAGTTGAAAACTTCCCTAATATGGGAAAGGAAATAGTTAATAAAGTCCTGGAAGCACAGAGTCCCATAGGGGCTAAATCCAAGGAGAAACACGCCAAGACACATATTAATCAAACTGTCAAAAATTAAATATAAAGAAAACATATTAAAAGCAGCAAGGGAAAAACAACAAATAACACACAAGGGACTCCCCATAAGGTTAAGAGCTGATCTTTCAGCAGAAACTCTGCAAGCCAGAAGGGAGTGGCAGGATATACTTAAAGTGATGAAGGAGAAAAAACCTACAACCAAGATTAATCTACCCAGCAAGGATCTCATTCAGATGTGATGGAGAAATTAAAACCTTTACAGACAAGCAAAAGCTGAGAGAGTTCAGCACCACCAAACCAGCTTTACAACAAATGCTAAAGGAACTTCTCTAGGCAAGAAACACAAGAGAAGGAAAACACCTACAATAACAAACCCAAAACATTTAAGAAAATGGGAATAGGAACATACATATCGATAACTACCTTAAATGTAAATGGATTAAATGCTCCCACCAAAAGACACAGGCTGGCTGAATGCATACAAAATCAAGACCCATATATATGCTGTCTACAAGAGACCCACTTCAGACCTAGAGACACATACAGACTGAAAGTGAGGGGATGGAAAAAGATATTCCATGCAAATGGAAATCAAAAGAAAGCTGGAGTAGCAATTCTCATATCAGACAAAAGAGACTTTAAAATAAAGACTATTACAAGAGACAAAGAAGCACACTATATAATGATCAAGGGATCGATCCAAGAGGAAGGTATAACAATTGTAAATATCTATGCACCCAACATAGGAGCACCTCAATACATAAGGCAAATGCTAACAGCCATAAAAGGGGAAATCGACAGCAACACAATCATAGTAGGGGACTTTAACACCCCACTTTCACCAATGGACAGATCATCCAAAATGAAAATAAATAAGGAAACACAAGGTTTAAATGATATATTAAACAAGATGGACTTAATTGATATTCATAGGACATTCCACCCAAAAACAACAGAATACACATTTTTCTCAAGTGCTCATGGAACATTCTCCAGGATAGATCATATCTTGGGTCACAAATCAAACCTTGGTAAATTTAAGAAAATTGAAATCGTATCCAGTATCTTTTCCGACCACAACACTATGAGACTAGATATCAATTACAGGAAAAGATCTGTAAAAAATACAAACACATGGAGGCTACACAATACACTACTTAATAACGAAGTGATCACTGAGGAAATCAGAGGGGAAATCAAAAAATACCTAGAAACAAACGACAATGGAGACACGACGACCCAAAACCCATGGGACACAGCAAAAGCAGTGCTAAGAGGGAAGTTTATAGCAATACAAGCCTACCTCAAGAAACAGGAAACATCTCGAATAAACAACCTAACCTTGCACCTGAAGCAATTAGAGAAAGAAGAACAAAAAAACCCCAAAGCTAGCAGAAGGAAAGAAATCATAAAGATCAGAGCAGAAATGAATGAAAAAGAAATGAAGGAAACAACAGCAAAAATCAATGAAACTAAAAGCTGGTTCTTTGAGAAGATAAACAAAATTGATAAACCATTAGCCAGACTCATCAAGAGAAAAAGGGAGAAGACTCAAATCAATAGAATTAGAAATGAAAAAGGAGAAGTAACCACTGACACTGCAGAAATACAAACGATTATGAGAGATTACTACAAGCAACTCTATGCCAATAAAATGGACAACCTGGAAGAAATGGACAGATTCTTAGAAATGCACAACCTGCCGAGACTGAACCAGGAAGAAATAGAAAATATAAACAGGCCAATCACAAGCACTGAAATTGAAACTGTGATTAAAAATCTTCCAACAAACAAAAGCCCAGGACCAGATGGCTTCACAGGCGAATTCTATCAAACATTTAGAGAAGAGCTAACACCTATCCTTCTCAAACTCTTCCAAAATATTGCAGAGGGAGGAACACTCCCAAACTCATTCTACGAGGCCACCATCACTCTGATACCAAAACCAGACAAAGATGTCACAAAGAAAGAAAACTACAGGCCAATATCTCTGATGAACATAGATGCAAAAATCCTCAGCAAAATACTAGCAAACAGAATCCAACAGCACATTAAAAGGATTATACACCATGATCAAGTGGGGTTTATTCCAGGAATGCAAGGATTCTTCAGTATACGCAAATCAATCAACGTGATACATCATATTAACAAATTGAAGGAGAAAAACCATATGATCATCTCAATAGATGCAGAAAAAGCTTTTGACAAAATTCAACACCCATTTATGATAAAAACTCTCCAGAAAGTAGGCATAGAGGGAACTTACCTCAACACAATAAAGGCCATACATGACAAACCCCCAGTTAAAATCATTCTCAATGGTGTCACCACTGTTACTCAACACAGCCTTGGAAGTTTTAACCACAGCAATCAGAGAAGAAAAAGAAATAAAAGGAATCCAAATTGGAAAAGAAGAAGTAAAGCTGTCACTGTTTGTAGATGACATGATACTATACATAGAGAATCCTAAAGATGCTACCAGAAAACTACTAGAGCTAATCAATGAATTTGGTAAAGTAGCAGGATACAAAATTAATGCACAGAAATCTCTTGCATTCCTATATACTAATGATGAAAAATCTGAAAGTGAAATTAAGAAAACACTCCCGTTTACCATTGCAACAAAAAGAATAAAATATCTAGGAATAAACCTACCTAAGGAGACAAAAGACCTGTATGCAGAAAATTATAGGACACTGATGAAAGAAATTAAAGATGATACAAATAGATGGAGAGATATACCATGTTCTTGGACTGGAAGAATCAACATTGTGAACATAACTATACTACCCAAAGCAATCTACAGAGTCAATGGAATCCCTATCAAACTACCATTGGCATTTTTCACAGAACTAGAACAAAAAATTTCACAATTTGTATGGAAACACAAAAGACCCCGAATAGCCAAAGCAATCTTGAGAACGAAAAATGGAGCTGGAGGAATCAGGCTCCCTAACTTCAGACTATATTACAAAGCTACAGTAATCAAGACAGTTTGGTACTGGCACAAAAACAGAAATATAGATCAATGGAACAGGATAGAAAACCCAGAGATAAACCCACGCACATATGGTCACCTTATCTTTGATAAAGGAGGCAAGCATATACAGTGGAGAAAAGACAGCCTCTTCAATAAGTGGTGCTGGGAAAATTGGACAGCTACATGTAAAAGTATGAAATTAGAACACTCCCTGACACCATACACAAAAATAAACTCAAAATGGATTAAAGACCTAAGTGTAAGGCCAGACACCATCAAACTCTTAGAAGAAAATATAGGCAGAACACTCTATGACATAAATCACAGCAAGATCCTTTTTGACCCAGCTCCTAGATAAATGGAAATAAAAACACTAATAAACAAATGGGACCTAATGAAACTGAAAAGCTTTTGCACAGCAAAGGAAACCATAAACAAGATGAAAAGACAACCCTCAGAATGGGAGAAAATATTTGCAAATGAAGCAACTGACAAAGGATTAATCTCCAAGATTTACAAGCAGCTCATGCAGCGCAATAACAAAAAAACAAACAACCCAATCCAAAAATGGGCAGAAGACCTAAATAGACATTTCTCCAAAGAAGATATACAGATTGGCAACAGACACATGAAAGAATGCTCAACACCATTAATCATTAGAGAAATGCAAATCAAAACCACAATGAGGTATCATCTCACACCGGTCAGAATGGCCATCATCAAAAAATCTAGAAACAACAAATGCTGGAGAGGGTGTGGAGAAAAGGGAACCCTCTTGCACTGTTGGTGGGAATGTAAATTGATACAGCCACTATGGAGAACAGTATGGAGGTTCCTTAAAAAACTAAAAATAGAACTACCATACGACCCAGCAATCCCACTACTGGGCATATACCCTGAGAAAACCATAATTCAAAAAGTGTCATGTACCAAAATGTTCATTGCAGCTCTATTTACAATAGCCAGGACATGGAAGCAACCTAAGTGTCCATCATCGGATGAATGGATAAAGAAGATGTGGCACATATATACAATGGAATATTACTCAGCCATAAAAAGAAATGAAATGGAGGTATTTGTAATGAGGTGGATGGAGTTAGAGTCTGTCATACAGAGTGAAGTAAGTCAGAAAGAGAAAAACAAATACAGTATGCTAACACATATATATGGAATCTAAGAAAAAAAAAAAGGTCATGAAGAACCTAGTGGCAAGATGGGAATAAAGACACAGACCTACTTGAGAATGGACTTGAGGATATGGGGAGGGGGAGGGGTGAGATGTGACAGGGTGAGAGAGTGTCATGGACATATATACACTACCAAATGTAAAATAGATAGCTAGTGGGAAGTAGCCGCATAGCACAGGGAGATCAGCTCGGTGTTTTGTGGCCACCTAGAGGGGTGGGATAGGGAGGGTGGGAGGGAGGGAGATCCAAGAGGGAAGAGATATGGGAACATAGGTATATGTATAACTGATTCACTTTGTTATAAAGCAGAAACTAACACACCATTGTAAAGCAATTATACTTCAATAAAGATGCTTAAAAAAAAAATTTCTATCAGTGGGACTACCAGCAAAGAGGTCATCCATAATTTCATTTTGCCCATCCTTCACTTTCCTTCCACCAGGTATAAAGTGATATGAACACCAGATTTCAGACACAGTAGATTTTCTTGTTAAGGGTATCGATAATTTCACTTTTATTTAAATTCTAACCATTGCTTACAATTAACCAATAGCTGTTTGCTAAGTAATATTTAATAAGACTATTTACAACAGTCATAATGATAAACTAAATTTCCAATGGTATTAAATCAAATGAGGCACTGCTCCTCATCAAATGATGATTAAACAGTAGGTCAAAGGAGACTATATCACTGTTTTGTTTTCTTCAGTTCTACTCAAAGAGACATGAATTTCAGTGTCATTATTTCATACACTTTGTTTCATCAGAAGATATCCATAAGTGGGACTGAGCAGTCATTTGATTTCTAACCAAGTTAAACCAATTTATTGTTTGATCCAGGGGCCCCAACAAGTCAGTCTTCAATCTGAAGGATAAAGGAAACAATAAGATCTTTGTAGCCTAATTTTACCTGAGAGAAAATAATTTAAAATAAGTTTGTAACAATGTTGACAATTTATATGAAACCACACTAGAATAGTATACTACTATGGTTAAATGTATTTTTAAGTCATTTTTCACAAACAGGTAACATTAAAGATGCTACACATAGTTTAGTGGCATAAAATGTAAGTTTTGTTCTATTCAAATGTTTTTCACATTTCAAGGTCCATTGTACTATAAGCCCTAAGTCAGAAATTGGGCCATCTACTGTTTCTGAAAAGACCTAGTCAAAGTAAAAGAAATGTTATCTGCAGTCCAATAAGGAAAAGCAAGCCATTTATCTAAACTCTGTCTGGTTGGTAAAAACAGAATTCAAAATGTCAAAATATATCCACCAGGCAAGACATTTTTAAGTGAGCTAATGACAAAATATTGGACTTTATTTATATGAACTACTCCTGGAAGGAATAACATCTCATCGGGGAATGGATAGTAGTGATTATGAAAAATTTCAGTTTAGATTACTGACTTGACTGAGTCTGGTATGACCTGGCACAAAGCCATCCTTAGGAGTGAGCAGTGCAGAAACACCATCCCATACATCACAGACATTTATTTTGGAGAAGAGCACATTTGTCACATTTTAGGAAATGCAGCCCTAAACTATGACTTATTTTGTTCATCACTTCAGAATCTTAAATCTTTGTTGTATTTAATCTTAAATCTTTGTTGTATTTTTGCTAATCACACCTGAACTCAGTGAGGTAAAAACTGTTTCTTCTCCCTTTCATTCCTTTCAAACAAGATCTGACTCTTCCTTTCCTATCCTTAAAAACTTTGCCAAGAAAATTATCCAAAACTTTAAAATAAGACAAAAAGATAGACAGCATATCCCTTCAATGTTACACAGAGGCAAAAGCCACCCAGGTATTAGGCAGGAGTATGATCTTTGTTCATTTCACCATTTATGATTAAGTTCCAAGACATAGTGAAATTATAGTTTTATAGAAGAGCACTATAAATAATTCCTCTCTACTAAAATATATAATCTGAATATTGAAATAAAACACTGACATACTGAAATATTGTGTCATCCCACTTATTCTATTTTCAATTGCTCAGACAGATGAAGGGCAGACTTGACTAATTGAGTATATCTGTAACCAGGGTGGAGGTGCCAGTCTCTCCTTTCACTGACTCCCCAATCTTGAAAAATGATTCTTGTAGAACCCTCTTCTTTTGGTTTGTGTAGTAGTCAGAATCTTGCCTCCTCCAAAAATGTCCACATCCTAATCCCAAGAACCTGTTAATATGTTACATTAAATGGCAAAGGGGAATTAATGTTACTAATCAGCTGACCTTAAAACAAGGAGATTACCCTGGATTACCTGGATAAACATAATATAATCACAAGGGTCCATGAAAGTAGAAGAGAGAGGCACAAGAGTCAGAGTGCTGTGATGTGAGACGGTCTCAACCCACGTTAACTGGCTTTGAGAACGAGGAAGGGGACCATGAACAGTGGAATGTGGGCAGCCTCTAGCAACTGGAAAAGGCAAGGGGATGGATTCTCTCCTAGAGCCTCCAGAAAGGAACATAGCCCACCTTAATCTTAGCCAGTGAGGCCCATTTTGGACTTCTGAACCACAGAACTATAAGACAATAAATCTGTGTTGTTTTAGGCCACAAGTTTGTGATAATTTGTTATGGCAGTAGTAGAAAACTAATATAGCTTTAAGTAGGTTTGAAGAACTCTCTCTTCATTCTCCCTTCCTATCCCCAGAGTCTGACTATCCATAGATTCTCAAGTTCCTAATCTTTTGCTTACATAGTCAGTGGGAGAGAAGGAACTGATGCTTCTAGGATCTTCCCATCTCCAGAAAGTGTGCCAGAGATCTGTCAAGATTCTTCATCTCTCTTATGAATGTGGTACCTGCTGTTTCAGCTTTGAGAATTTAATTGCAATCTCAAGATGACAGGAAAAGATTTATGTAGCTAGACTAAATATGAGAGAAAGAGGAATTTGGTCTGAAAAACTGTTGCTAAAATGTCATTTAGCTATCAACTGCTCATCTTGGGTACTTGATTAAAATATGGATTCATAAACTTTGTTCTAAACCTACCTAATCAATATCTCTGGGGGTGAAGGCCCATGGCGTTACATCTTCTGACACACACTAAAACTCGATAAACTCTGTCATGCAGGAATACATGTTTCTACTTCACTTCTATTACAGAAGCCTTAACCCCAACAAGAAAAGCAAAGTTTTTGTTTCTAGAGGTCGAATGTATCTGCTGCCTCACTTGACAGACAGAACAAAGACCTGAGACCGAGAAGGGATAACTGATTTGACTAAAGACACAACATTCTGACTGACAAAGTAGGGGCTGGATAATAGAGCCTGTGCCTTCTACTCCCAAACTCTTAACTTTTTTTTTTTTTTTTTTTGAAGTCATCTCTCTTGAAAACAAGAGGAGGGAACAGTGCCTTTTAGAAGCAAACCCATTTATTGTAGGTTTGTTTCATCTCCGCAGTAGCTCCTTTTTTATTAACTATTGGTGTTTCAATAAATGACGGCAAACCATTCTGTGCCATTATTCCCATACCAACTGTGAGATTTGTAAGTGCTTGTTCCTCAGCACTTCCTCACCAATCACATGTACTCTCTTCTCTCGTTGGGTCTGATGCTTTGCTCCCGGATTAATGGGGAGCAGGCTGAATTATTCTCCACTTAGGATACTTGGTAATATTCAACTAATCTCAGATTTCTGTTTCTGCATGGCGAGTATTTTACATGTCAATATTCACCACTGATGTTACTGTTAAAAGAAGTTAAAAGGTTAGCTTTGAACCTAGAAGCCTGTCATTAAAACTCCTGCCAATTGGCAAAAACTTGAAAGGTTTGCTTTTTAGCATTGAGCACTAGGAAAGTTTAGTCAATTAGACTTGGCTTGATTTTCTTCCTCAGGATGAGTTTTCTTCTTTGAAAGACTCCCCAGAAGAATAAATTAATAAGATGTCAAGAAAAAGAAAATTCAAATCCGAAGTGGAAATGGACAAAGGTATCATTATACATGAAAGGGACATCAGGCCCCTGCCTTAGCTTTGCAGCTCGGCAATCAGACACCAAGCCTGACTTTTCCAAGAAGAGCAATGTCTCTGGCACTTAAACAGACTTAACTGCTAAAGCCATTCAACCCACTTCCTTCCTCTTTGCCCTTTTTCCTCGCACGTGGTGTGCAAACCAAATGCAGGTTTTATTTCCATTAACTTTAATATTCATTGAGGAGAATACCATCCCAATATGCCTCCCCATGGTACCGACCCTCAAAAATCAAACACCCATTTCAGTTGCCAGTGGCTCTTGTGACTCTGTATTAATCCTGAACACAATTGAGATTTGCAGGAAACATCTAGCCTTGGTTTAGGGCTCTTTATGTTTTCTTTATGTTTTAGGGCAGTTTGGATAAATCTCTTTTTATGATTTTGTGTTGTAGAAACTGGAAACCTTTCTCAGTTGTATAAAATAAACAAAAAATCAGTGAATTAGAAAACTGAATCATTAATTACACGTTATATGTTTTATGTAAGTTTATATGTAATATGTTATGATCGTAAATTGTATATGTTATGATAATATTGTGACTGGGTCTGAACATGGTTCTTTTTTTCTTCCAGTTTACTCTGACATGGTTATTTTGGTGAATTCTCAAAATAAAGCTAAAGAGTATTCAAAATATAATGCCTTCTCCTCAAAATGCTTCCTGTGCACATTAGTTAAATCACTCTTCTTCATCTAACCTGTTACCAAATCCTCTTGTTCCAACCTTTTAACATGTCTCAAATTTGCTCCCTTTCTCTTAGGTTTTGTTACATACCCACACACTAACAAATATACCTGAATTGTAGTAGCCATCTCCTGGTTTATCTCTTTTATTTTGACTCTGTCTTCATCTCCACATCACTGCCAGATGAATTTAGTTAAGATACTAGATAAAAACAAGTGTCCTTCCTCTGTCAATGCCACACCAGAATGCAAGATCTGACATCACCTGACCCCACTGTAGCTGAACTTTTCTTCTATCTCATTCTACTGGCACTCAGACCTTCCATGCATTCTTCCCTTTGTGTCTTGGTTCAAGCTCTTCACTGAAAATCATGCAGGTTCTTATGTACTGAACAAGCCATCATTAGTCATAAAGTTCATGAGATTCTATGAAACTTTTTTAGAACATTTCTTATCTACTTATATTATGAAATCCAACTCTAGTCATAATAAATAAGTCCACTAATATTGTATTTTCTTATATTTGTTGTCTCATTTATATTTGTTGGACCCTAATTACTAAGATTTTGGAGATTTTAAGTACAAGAACCTTACTTGGGAACTTCATGCTTTCAGTCACTGGACTTATCATTCCATTTTAAACAACTGAAAACACTGGGAAAAAATATTGGAAACAATAATTCTCAGGCATTGGACAAAAAACAGCACAAAATCATGATCCCTGAGGAAAAAGGAAAAAAATGAGGTGTACCCTAAGACTGTTGCAACTTACTGCCTAGAGAAAGTTTGTGGGCTACAGGATAGGGAGGGAGAAGCCACACTAAACTGGGCAGTTTCCCTGAGTTGAGGGAACAGAGTGGAGAATTTGGGGAGGCCGAGGCAGCTAGCTAGCATCAATAGAATAAAGTATCAAATAGAAGTAAGCTGCATGGAAAAGCTCTCGTGGTCTTCAGAAAGTTCTTTTCAGGTCTTCACCTGAGTACTGATCAGTCCATGTTTATGAAGAAACTACTAAAGACAAGAGAAACAACTACCACATAAGAAGAAGGAGAACACAGCCTGGGAAAGCAATTCAAAACGCATCATAGATCTCCATGTAAGAGCTAAAACTGTAAAACTTCTAGGAGAAAACTTCAGTAGAAGATCTCAGTGATCTTGGGTTAGGCAGAAATTTCTTAAATAAAACACAGAAACTGCAAACTAGAAGGGGACAAGATCAACAAATTGGACTTCATCAAATTTATGGATCTTTACACTTCAAAAGACACTGTTACAAAATGAAAAGATACACATGCTGGAAGAATACAGTTGGAAGACATATATTTGATGAAAAGCTTGTACCCAAAATATATAAAGAATTCTTTAACTCAATAACAACCAAACTTAAAAAAAAAAAAAAAACACAGCAAAAATATTCAAAAAGACACTTCACTAAAGAAGAAACATGAATGGGAAATTAGCACATAGAATGATTCTCACATAATTTGTGATTAAGGAAATACAAACTAAAACCACAATGAGATACCACTACACAAGCACTAGGACTAAAATTAAAAAGACTGACCATGCCAAGTATAGATGAAAATACGGAGCTACTTCAACTCGCATACATTCTGTGGGAATGTAAAATGATAAAAACAACTTTGAAAAATGGTTTGGCAGTTTCTTAAAATTATAAACATGCACCTAAACATGATCTAGCCATTCCATTCCTAGATATTTAGCAAAGAGAAATAAAAACCTATCTGTTCCCCCTGCCCCCAAATATCCCTAAATGTTTACAGCAGCTGGATATACAAACATCAACAACTTAAAATAACCCAAATGTTCATCAACGGGTCATTGGTTAAACAAATTGTGATCCATCCTTACAAGGGAATAGTACTAAGCAATAAAAAGGAAAGAATGGCTGGCACCTGCCAAACATGCTAAGTTGACACCAAAGGCTGCCGACTCCTGTTTTTCCTCTCTTTACATGCTTTCCTCTTCTTACATATGTTGGTACTTTTGATGTTCCATAGATCTCTGAGGTTCTTATTTTCAATTTGTTTTATCCATGTTCTTCACAGTATAAAATTCCTATTGATAAATCCTCAAGTTCACTGATTTATTCTCCTACCATTTCATATCTGCTATTGAGCTCAAATAGTGATCTTTTTCATATGATGACTATACTTTATAACACTAGAATTTCTTTTTTAGTTTCTATTTATTAATATTCACTCTCTGTTGAGTCCTTATTATGTGTTCTTTAAAGTCTATAAACAAGGTTTTCTTTAATTCTTTGAACATATTCATGAGCTGCTTTGAAATTTTTCTATTGTAAATCCAACATCTGAGCCCACTTAAAGTCAGTATCTATTGTCTTCTTATTTTCCTGATTATGTTACACTCTCCTGATTCTTTACATGTTTTATATTTTGTCATTGTTCTTGTTGTTATTAAAATGAAACATTTTAGACAATATATTTTAACTGCTCTGGATTTTTATTTTTCCCCTGAGGGCTTTCGTTGCTGTTGCTTTTTACAAATTTATTTAACATGCCTGGACATAATCTACAGAATCTGTCACCCTCTTGACATGTGGCTGCTGATAACTGTTGTCTTTTTTTTTTTTTAATTCTTGTTTTTATTTTTTTAGCTTAACTTCCTAAGGGTAGTGGTCAGTCGATGACTGGTATGAGGTTGTGCTCAAAAACTTTGATCTAGTAAGGCTTCCATGCTTGGCTGGTGAAATTATGTGTGGGGTGACAAATAGGTTCAAAGTTCAGGCAGTTTTCAAGCTTGACTCAGCTTTTACTTTCCGCTGGCTTACTCGGATCTCCCCTACATGTGCACAGAAGCTTCCCATCATTCAGGGCAGTGTGACAAACATGGACCATCTCAGATCTCCACTATGTGTGCAGCGTCCAAGGAAGTGAGGGATACGTAAAAACTTGTCTAGCCTCTCTATATCTCTCCCATTTTTAAGATTTGTTAGATTTCTGGCTAGTCTGCCAGATCCAGGCTTATCACAAAGGACTACAATCTAAGGCTAGCAAAAGGGCAGTCTTCTCCATTCATTTTTCCACAGTTTGCTACTTTTGCTGACACTGTCACTAAGTGTGTTTTTTAACCTCAATTCCACATCAAGTCAGCCCCCTCCAGCAGCAATGCTGCTGGTTTTCACGTCCAGCCCTAACCTGGTAGAAACACCATGTTGTTAAGGTGGGGAAGGGAATGGAGGAAGGATTCATTTATCCTTTAGTGCTTGCTTCTCGTTGGTCCATGGTAATTCCAGCTGGTGTTACTTTCCCCATGCTTCCTGGGTACACATGTATGCATGCTAGTCTGCTCAATGGGCAGAAAATGAGAAATATGTCTCACAAACCCAGGGAAGGTGTTAATGCACCTGTATTAAGCTGAGCCAAACCTGTGCAAAACTGGTCACCACAGCAATGGCTAGAGTAAGAGATAGAACCTGAAAGATTTGAAATGCTGACCAAGAGGACTCTGATACAAAGACATCATGAAAACTTGAATAAAGTAATTAACTTATTCTTGGGTAGGAATACTATCGTTAAGATGTTGGTTTTTTTCCAAATGAATCCATAAATTCAAATAAAATTTCAAAAGACCTCACAGCATGTTTTGCTGAATTGACAAGCTGATTTTTAAAAAATTTATAAGAAAAAAATCACCAAAGAAAATCAGAATTCTCCTGAAGAAAAACTGCAAATTGGGGATACTACTCTATAGGAATAAAGAATAACAAAAAGCCATTGAGGAACTGGTGCTAAGATAGATGAATAATAGAACAAAATAAACAGCCCCAAAGCAGACCCATGCATATAAAAGTTATACTGTAATTTACTTACATCAGAATGGGCATAGATTGCAGATCAACTGGGGAAACACGGTGTTTTCAATAAATGGTTGCTGGGACAATAGGTTTTCCATACATTACATGCCATAATGTAATGAGATCTTATTTCACAGCATAAACAAATTCCAACTGGATCAGAAACTCAAATATTAAAAAAAAACTAAAACTCAGTTATAAGTCATTATAAGAAAATATATGGTTGGCAGTGATATAAGGATTGATTACACTGGATTAAAAAACAAAAACAATAACATACACCATAAATGAAGCACACACACACATATATATACATTCACTTACATTAAAATTAAGGAGTTCTGCTCATTAAAAGACTATTAAAAAATGTGAAAATTGAAGCAACTAACAGGATAAACCTTTAAAAACATATAAACTACCAAAGGACTAGGATACTGAATTCTTATGTAATTCCTAGAATTCAATAAGAAAAGGACAAACAACCCAATAGAAAAATTGTCAAAAGAATGAAGCAGAAATGATCCATTATATTGATTTAATCCACTAATAGATTTTGATTTAGAGTTTGGAAAATACTACTCTAGGCCAAATGACTCATATTGGAAGAATTAGTGTCAGTAGAAATATATTGTTTCTTTATACTGTGTATTGTTCACTTGCAATGCCAGAATATATACAGCGTTTCAAAAATAAGTTCATTTTCTTTCTTTTTAAGTTTCAAAAGTCACAAAATTGATTACTGTGTATTTTAAAAAGCAAACAATACAAAATATATAATAAAATATTCGATCCTTGCTTTGTTCTTCCCTGCCTTCACCACCTCTTCAGAAGTAGCTTTGTATATCTTGGTGTGTGTGTGTTTGTGTGTTGTATGTGTGCGTGTGTGTTTGTGTTTCTTAAATCTTTTTCTATGCATTTGCAAACATGTATATGTGGAATGTTAGAAGAATTGCTATTATATTATGATGAATGTGTTACCTTCTTTTTTCACTTAATGACATATCATAGATATCTTTCCACATTAGTTTTTTACTATCTAAGGTGTTTTGAGAGTCTTGGTTTTATATCTTACAAGAAAGTGTCAGCACAAGATTTACCCAACTGCATCACTATTCAAGAAGAGAGTCTTTATTTGTAGTTACATTTCAAATCTTTAGGCAAATCTATCTAGCATCTTTCTCAGGAATAGTTTGATGTGCACGGTCAATTCAGTTCTGCAGTACCCTAGAAAGCAAGTTTTCCAAAGCTGGGAAATTCTCAAATGGTACTTTCATACAAAAAGGGCATTTTCTAGAGGTGTATTTAATTTTATTTTTAATAGTTATTCAAATTAAATTCACATATACGTAATTCCTCATAGAGGTGATAAAAAATACATGGCCTAGAGTTAGGATATGTGAATCAGGAGCTAAAGCAATGTATGAAAACACACTACAGAGGATGCTTGATGGGTATCTGCATTACTGACAACTACGCTGAATTATTAACTTGAAATATACACTTACTCAATTTTGTCTTCAAATGAATAAAGAACCATATTTTTATACGTAAGTGTGAAAACGAACAGAAGCAAATTGTGCTTATTTCCATAACTTACTTTCTCTTGAGAAGAAAAATAATGAAAGAACAAACCTTTCCCATTTCACCATGAGTACAGCTCTTGTTGTTGGGCTTATTAGAGTAAATGCATGGCCCACCTTTTCCTATATATTTAAATATTTCACTTTTTGCAACTTTCTGAAAAACAGCAATCTAATCTATCTATGCTGACTGTAACTCTGCCTCTTGACACTTTCCGCAACATCCCTCTACATGCGCCCCAATCCTTGGCAACTACTGATATTTTTACTGTCTCCATAGTTTTGCTTTTCCCAGAATGTCATACAGTTGGAATTGTACAGTATGTAGCTTTTTCAGACTGGCTTCTTTCACTTAGTAATATGCATTTAAGGTTCCTCTACTCTATGTCTTTTCAAGCCATAATAGCTAATTTCTTTTAGCACTGAATAATACCCCATTGTCTGGATGTCCCAGAGTTTATTTTCCATTTACCTACCAAATGACATCTTAGCTGCTTCCAAGTTTTGGCAATTGTGAATAAAGATTCTGTAAATATCCATGGGCAGGTTTTTGTGAGGATATAGTTTTCAACCTTTAGGTAAATACCAAAGAGCATGACTGCTAGGTCACATGCTAAGAGTATATTTAGGTTTATAGGAAACTGCCAGAGTATCTTCCAAAGTGGCTGTACCATTTTGCATTCTCACCAGCAATGAATGGGAGTTCCTGTTGCTCCACAGCCTTATTGACATTTGGTGTTGACAGTGTTCTGGATTTTGGCCCTTCTAATAAGGATTGTAGTGTTATCTCATTGTTTTAATTTCCATTTCCCTAATGACATATGATGTGGAACATCTTTTCATGTGCTTATTTGCCACCTGTATATCTTCTTTGGTGAAAAGTCCATTAAGGTCTTTGGCTCATTTTTTAATCAGGTTGTTTTCTTAATGTTGAGTTTAAGAATTCTTTGTATATTTTAGATAATAGCCCTTATCAGATGTCTTTTATAAATATTTTTCCCAGTCTGTAGTTTGTCATCTCATTCTCTTAATATTGTCTTTCATACAACAGAATTTTTTAATTTTAATGAAGTCCAGCTTATCCATTATTTCTTTCATGGATCATGCTTTTGGTGTTGTGTCTAAAAGGCCATCCGCATACCCAAGGTCATCTAGATCTTCTCCTATGTTAACTTCTAGGAGTTTTATAGGGTTGCATTTCACATTTAGGTTTGTAATCTAGGATTTCACTTTGTATCATAAATTTAAAAAGCAAAAACAAAACAAAAGCAAAGGATATTTGTTCCTCAACTTAGCCAGGAAATTAGCTGAGTTTTTTGGAAATGCTAAAGGTAAAAAAAATATGCATTTGAATTTTTGTATGACCTTTTTCAAAACTTCAGATATCATAAATAAAGTATAGCACTTAGGAAGATCTGTCCTCTTTTTTCAGGCCTCTGATTATTTTCTTATTCCTGTATCTCAGGACTCTACAATGTGACACACTGATATAACTAAAAGCTAGCTGCAGCTTTTCATAAAAGGAGAGTAGAGAAAAGTAGACATTCTAGAGGTGTTGTCAGTTCAGAAAAACCAGTTAGCCTTGGAAGAAGAATGATGTGAAAATATTTAAATCTTAAAACAGAAGAAAAGAAAAACAAGGTAACCTCTTCAATGTTAAAAATCTAAAAGCCAAAGTTCCCCGATGAAGAACACAGTTAAAAGTAAAATATTTATGTGTGTTACTATGATGAACTCTGATTTTGTTCCTGAATGTTGGATTTGATTTCCCTTTGTGCTTTTTCATTATATATTAACATTGTTTTCTATGCATTATTTATGAGCAGGACCTATCTTCATATCACATGTGTGATTAATTGAAGTATCATGGAGGAAGGATACGATAGATCATGACAATTTAACATTATACTAAGTATCACGTTACCACGGCTGAAAGAATCATTCAAAGGGTCATTTCCCCAGATGTGTTCTTATTTGATTTGTAAAATAAGTTTTCCAGTTACAAGTAACTTGGGAAGGGACAAAGAACAGGCCAATACTTAGCTTTATCATATTTCACCTGCCAGCCAAACCTAATTATTTTATTCTCAGACAAAAATATAAATGAAAAGCCTCTGTTTAGTGCTACCACTGCCAACAGTGTCTGCGCCTTAATAGATACCAAGTGCAAGAACTACAAGAAGGGCCAAATGTTAGCACTAGAACTCAAAAGAGGCAACATAGAGCTCTGGAAAGATAATGGTCTTCACAACCTGAAATCATACATATAATATGACTCCCTCATACCTAACTTCATCCAAGGTATGAGACGGAATATATAATGAAACAAGCTAATTTTCCTCTTAGCCTGGAAACTGTTGAAAAAACAGAGTAGAGAACAGATAAATGCTAAGATTTGGGGCACTTTTCTAAATATCCAATCTCCCAGGGCTCCCAACTACTATGGTTTGCATGACCCTAAGATATTAGCACAAGCAGATACAGTACATTGGAATTGGGGAAAAGGACAGAATAACCTTCTCAGAGAAACATTCTCTAGTGACATCCCAAGAGGCAAGAAGCCAACAGAATCAGTAAAGATAAGTGGGTGTCCCAAATTTGTCATCTGATTTTTAAGGGGGATCATAAATCAGAACTATTAAATAAGGCACAGTCCTCGTTAGCCATCTCATGGATAGGAGGAGGGGCATTGATAACTGCCATTTTTTAAAATTATTTGAGTTGATTATGTTAATCTATTCTATCCCCTGACCCTCACAGTAAAGGCTGGTCCCATCCGATTCTTCCTCCTTATTCCAACTCCACACTAAGGACTGATGAAGATAGCTCTTGCTCGGCCAAACATCAGCTTCAGTAGAACGTGAGGGCTAGTGGAGAAGTGGGCGATTTGGGGGCGGGAGTGGGGGGCTGGGAGGAGTGGAGGGGAGACTGGGGGAAGGGAATGAGAGAAAGACTGGGAAGGGTTAGGGTGTTAGAAAAAATCTTTAAAAGCCTGTTTTCAAGAAGTCTTCTACCCTAACCTGACCACTAGCTGGATAAAAGGGAATACAACATGTTTCCTTTTTCTTTCATATTGTGTTTACTGTTTTATAGTTTTGTAAGTACTTTAACAGGTCGTGGGTGGATAGAATCAGGGTGCAGAAGATTAACAATGTCATTATTCCAAGGCTCAGCCCCTTCCAGCTAGAATGATGGAAATTTAGTCCCCATTTGAGTTTCTCCTTCAGCTTTAAATAGATATTTCATAACCAGCTGGCGTTCTTTCATGCTGCAGGGTTACCAGCTCCTCATCCCACCCATGCCTCAGGCTGCCTAGATACTCTGAAGATGGCACCACTTGGCTGGATACTGAAACTCAGCAGTCAGGAGAAGTCACGTGCCTATCCTTGCAGTCCATGTTTGAAAACACATCCTCTCTTTTTCCTTACCTGATAGAGGAAACACTTTCCAGGGTTCAAGCATGGCTGTCAGCCATAGCGTGGTTGGTGCCTCTTTTCAATTTCTGGCATCCCACCACACTCAAGACAGTGCTCATATATGGTCCTCCCTGCCTCTAACATGGAGAGTCCTAGAGCCCAAGGAGGCCACTCCTGGGAGCCTTGTTCTTGCCTGGAAGCTGATCTTCTCCCTTTACCTTCTAGTCTTTGAGTTCCACTAGCAACCTCAATTTCATTTTTCTGAAATTGTTGTTGCTATTATTATTTGAGATTAGGGTCATCCCTTGGGCAGATCCGTAGAACTTTATTTGATCTTCTTAGAAAGTTCGTGGAATAACCAAGCTACGAGTATTAATATCCTTTTATACATTTGAAAACTGAAGCATCAAAAGACCAAGTGACCAAGAGACAAAGAACATTGAGTGGTTTACAAACTGAGACAGCAAATGAAAAGATGGGTAAATAAATGAATGACTTGCTCAAGTGACATAACTAGATCTCAGATTTCCTAGCACTTAGCCTAATCACCTCCATTTGATAAACAGAATTAAAATTTCCTCTTCATCAAATGTGAGCTGCATATGATATCTCAAGGGACTGTGCAAGTGAGAAAAAAAGAATTTGTATACCACTATTAAATTAATGAAATCTTTTATCATTATATCCCCTATTTCCTTTTATTATTAATATAGCACCTACTGGGCAGGTATTAGCTCCATTTTAGGACAAGAAACTGAGGCCCAGAGAGGGTAAGCAGTTTACCTCAGTGAACACAGCTAATTGGTGGTAAAGCTGAGATTTGAACACAGATCTGATTCTAGGTCTTTTGCTTTTTCAGTAAATGAAATCAAAGCTCAGGTCTTCTTGCGTTACCTCCAAAACAGAGCACTTGTCTGTGGCTAATGCAGATTTGAAATGCTGCAAATGACTTTGAACCCCTTGGAAAATTAGACATACATACTTTTTCCACAATAGTCATATTGCTCCCCCTGTGGTCTTCTGTGCTCCCACCTTACAGGCGTTGCTGCTGGATAAGCCAGTTCAAAGAAGTTATCATCAAAATGTAAAATCTAATAGCTAGCAAGACTCCACATCTCGCTGGGATATAGATTCGGTCACATTATCGAAGTCTGCTGGAAACGTGACACTGATGACAAGTAGGAACTTTATAGCTCCCGTTTCCCTTTGCTGACATTAAAAATGTAAAATCTCTCATGTCCCCAAAAGTTCATCTACTTGGTCTATGTTGCTGAAGCTATATGTTTAGTATCATTCTGGCAGCAGGAAAGATCCTGGCAAAGAAAGCGGGCCCGTTAGTCTTACACAGGGAGCACTTATTCCAGGACAGGGAAGCCACCCCTAAATCTCCCCACCCTTATGCTACCCCCGCGCCACCCCCCAGCATGCATTCACCTGCAAAGTCCAAACACACTGGCTGCAGATGCATCAATAATCACACCATCAGGAATGTAAGAGGATGAGCAAGCCTCCCATGAAACAGAGGGAAATTAGACTCGAATATAGTATTGTGTAGGCTAAAAATGAGAAAAATCCAAGGTATTGGAAATAAATGACACCATGGAAAGAAATTACCACAACTCACTACAACACAGCTGAGAATTTAATTGTCAGTGAAAAGTAAGTCAGTTTATATTCCCAACCATCATTATAAGCACTAGAGAGGAAATAGCTATAGGAGGTGAGAGGTAGGACCAAAAAAAAAAAAAAAAAAAAAAAAATTGCTCTGTCCTTTGCTCCTTTTTTCAAGCTCCCTGCTGGCCCAGTAAGAGTCTATTTAAACTTGAGCACTCAGTTCAAATTTCATCTCCTGCATGAAGGCTTCTCATTCCTCCAAGAACTATTTGTTTGCTATCATTCTCCCCCAATAAGGATGTGATTATGTATATGTATATTATGTATATCTCTTTGCTGCTTTATCGTCTATACTTAGTAACATGCCAGGCATATAGTAGGAACTCAATAATTATAACTGAATTAATTAAATCATCATCTAGTCTCCTCTTTATGTTTCCATTATATTTAATCCATATCAGAGCAGGACTTTTCTCATATTTTGGCTCTGGATTTTGCTCTTTCCCCCTTACTGGACTGCCACCTTTTTGAGAGGTAAGAGGAATCAAGATCTACTCGTTTAGGTAGCCCAATATTTATCACAACACTTTTATGGGAAACCAATTCTACAGTTGTTTCTTGGATGGAATAGAAATAAATATCCTCTAAAGTAATATGCAATTCTAACATTTCTATTATATTAAGAAAACAAGTTTTTAAAGAACATGGTGCTTGAGAAGTGTGTAATCAAGTAGAATACCGATTAAATGATTAGAGACACTACGCAAGGCAGGGCATTGAATTGTAATTAGGCACTCACTATTTTGTACCCTGACATATTTAAACAAAGTCAGTGGGAAATAAGACTCAGGCAGGTAACTATTTTAAATAAATTGAACACAGTATGTGTTCCTAAGAAGGAAATTTCTGATACGGAGTCTATTTCTTTATACCCCATTCACTGAGCTCCCCAATCTCTGGTCTGATTAAAAGTCCAGGTACACTTCTATTTGAAGTTAGCTCTTAAGTCAACAGGAATTTTTTTTTACTACTGCAAAGGCCACCTGGCAAGCAGTCATCCAAATTAAGAAGCGTGAGCTGTAACTCACAGCTAAAAGCAGTTAGCTGCACTGCCTCTGAAAGGGGAGCCCAATGATCAGCAAAATTTAATGGAGTGCAAGGTTTCAAGCCATCAGCAAATTCATATGCTTCTCTATACCCAACTTGCTGGGATGGTGTATTCCTAACTGTCCTGAGAAGTATACTATTAAGCCAGGTCCCCCAGAGTGATAAATCTTCCCAAAGACCTTGGGGTGTCAGGACACTGGAAGAAAAGTGATGCATGTAATTAAAAAGAGGTTTACTGTGGCCAATAGTCCCAAGGATTGATGTGGTACCTGTTCTCAGAAGAACAGAAGAATCCCCTATAGGGCATTGATGTTGGCAGTCAAACCCAAATTCGCAAATGAACCTTGCACTCAGAACCCATGTACAACTGAGACGCACATGGTGTCTGTGGAATGTGTAATTTTCCAAGGACAGGGATAGGAAAGGCTTCATGAGTGTGTGGCCTGCGTTTTGTACAGGGTGCCACCCTTGGTTTAAAGTTCTACTATTGCTATCTTGAAGATCTTAATACATTTTGAACAAGAGACCCTACAAATTATGTTGCTGATACTAGACAGGGAAAAGGATAAACCATTAACAACTTTTTCGAAGACTGTGTAAGCCCCTTATTGTCTGGTCAGAGGATTAAAGTTCCTGATGGCAAATAATTTAGACAACAGAACACTGTGCTGAACTTAGAAAGGAAATTCATCACAGTTAAAATCTGGATCGGCTGCAGGAGACTTTCACACACTCTGCTCCTAAGAACACTGCTGTATCAAGCTGGCTACTGCTGCAACCTTGAGATGTCTGCTTTTGGTCACAAAGGTTGGTTAGTTCATCATCACTCTCAGAATAGTTCAAGCAAAATTGTAAAACAAACAGTGTATGTTTGGATCCCCACTTTCTCTATGCCCTGCTATCTCACTACTGCTACTAAATCCCCATTCTCCCTCCTTATCCACTTGCCCCAGGTATCCACTGTTCTCATCTTTCTCCATCTAACCACCTGGGTCAAAATGTGCTTTCTGTAAAATGTCTGATAAATTATTTCACACAGAACTGATAAATAAGTGAGCTTATACAGCCAAAGTACATAGAACAATGTCTGACATAGAGTCAGCATTTAATATGTATTAGCTGTTATTTTTATTGTCACTAGTATTATTAAAATGTTACTCCTCTGAGGGACGCACATATTTCTTAAAGTGTAGTGAGTATGAGGTAATTGAAGATGTTAGAACTCAGGCAGGCCTTGGTTTAGCTCATGTATCAGCTAATTCATGTCTAAGCCTCAGTTTCTTTAACTATACAAAAGAGGATAACACCGACCTTGTGAAATTGTCATGAAGTTTAAATGAAGACTATAAAGAAAGTGAGTAGCATAATATCCGACTCATGGGAGGTGCTCAACTAAGCTGAGTTTACATGCAGAATTGCTACTGTCTACAAGAGTATTAGCATTTTTACAGGGGTCAGAATTATAAACTCTGGGAAGACTGTAGCAGAAAGATATGATCCTGGTGGTAGAGAAACCATTGAAACATTTCCCCCCCTCCATTCAAACTTAAACTTCTGACTGTACTCGTCATTTAGATCTCAGCTTGGCTGTCACTTCCTCTAGGAAGTCTTCGGTGCTAGGTTTCCATAGAGCCCTGCCCTCCTGTCATACAATGACACAGGATCACAGGTAATTGTTCACTTGTCTAAAACCCCTGCTTGATAGTAAGCTCCTTGAAGCTGGGAAATGTATCTTCCTATGTAGTCTATGTGGCTACAGCAATGTTTTCCATCTCATGTGCTCTTCCAGAACCTTATCACTCCCTCAGCAAGAAGTGGAGTCTTAGTCCCCTCCTATCCTTAAACCTGGGTGGATGTCTGTGACTGCCTCAATTTATGGAGTAGCATGGAAAATAATTCTACATGACTTCTGAGGTTAGGTCATTAAAGGTGGTATAGCTTCCACCTGACTCACTCTCTTAAAATCATTTCCCTAGAAGCTCACCCACCACGGTGGGAAGAAGACCAAGCCACATGGAGAGGCACACAAGGAGGGGAATCTGAGGTCCCAGCCTGCCAACAACCATCGTCGACTTTCCAGTCAAGTGAGTGAGCCATCTTGAAAGCAAATACTCCAGCCCTGAATCAAGCCACCTCAGCTGATGGAACGTGAACAGATGTGCCTTTTCTACTGATTCCAGTCCAAACTGCAGATTCATGAACGATATAAATGATGTTATTTTAACCCACTGTTTTGTGTGATTTGTTCAAAAGCGATAGATAATTAGAACAAGTTTTGTTCAGTTTCTTGAATAGTTAAATTTTCACTACCTAACCTAACAGAGGCAGGAAACAGATGATAGATGAGAGGAAAGGAGTGGAGGAGAAAGGGAAGAAAGGCAAGAGGCAGAAAGTAAGATAGGAAGAGAGGGAGGGAGAGAGGGAGAAAGGAAGGGAAAAAGGAATACCTTCCATAACCCTTTTTCATTTAATATATTCATTATGTTATACCCAAGGTGTGTCAGGAACTATAGACATAGATTTTTTATCCAATAGCTAAGAGTTTAGTATATAACGCTGTTTAAGTTATAAAGGAAGAAAAGTAACCCTGAAAGCCAGCACTGTTGAGGAAATTGTCTCCCAAGTCAAAGACATACAAGGGAAAGAGATACTCCAAGTCAGCATATCAGTGGCTGATGGACCACTTCCTATCTGGAGTTCTTTCTACTGTATCTGTCTCTAACTAGGTACAGTTTTTTGTTTTATCTTGGTCTACACATCATGAGTGTTCAAAATACCACCCGAATAGCAAGAGCGAGGATCTAGGGCAAAAGTAGCAGAGTTTAGGGAAAGAGCAAAGGCAGTGTCAGAGAATTTCATTGCACCTGCAGGTAGCTTCTGGATCCCAGTTGCCCTGTCAACCCCAGAAATATCAAACATCAAGTATCAACAAATATGATCTCCAACGTGCTTTGCATCCCCACTCCCTCCCCTGCCTTTTTGATGATATCAGAGATATTAGGTCTGATAAGGAAGTATTAACCGTCAAGCAACCATGAATTTCTGTGAAGGGTTTGATACATTTGATAATGGGACCTTTTCCCCAGGAATGTGTTTAGAATTCCCACCTGCTTCTTTTAAATCCCTTATACGTCATGCTCCTTACAGGCAAAGATAGACAGTCCACTGTAATTTTTATGTTGTTTTTGTTTTTCTCAAAGTTCTGATTTGTTTTTAGATGATATGTGCTGGTATTTAGCACTCATGCACGTAAACTCTTTAGGTACCTGAGAAATGTAATTAGAAATAAGTGGGTTAAATGACCTGTCTCCTAAACTTTGTGCTCTGGATGTTCCTTGAAGGCCTGGAACATTCTTATTCAGCTTTATATCTTCTGTAATCTTTGCACCTTGTGGATACTTCATAAAAGTTTATTGAATTATTGAAAAAAGGACATCCAGAATGATAGCATCAGCAATCATCATAGACAAAAAGCATTAATTTTAAAAAAATTTTGTAAAGTTTGTCCATATGGAATGAGGAGTTACATATTTCTTTAAAATTTTACAGTTTAATGAAAGACCATGTTTTCCAGAGAGAACTCAGTTTCTACACTGTCAGGGCTAATGCTACATAGTAGTCAACGAGGTATTGGTGAGTCTAGCACAAATTTAAGTATAGGAACCCATCCCCTGTTTCTTGCCCATCCAAGTCTTATCATTGCAGTAGCAGGAAATCAAAGCGCAGTGATTACTGTCATTTGCAGTCCTTTAGTCAGTTTTTAAAACATCTAAGTATTTTAGTCTGTATTTTCACACTAAAAATTAACATATAAGAAAAATATACTGAGGATAATTTTACTTGCTTTTTTGAATTTTAAGAAAACTACATATAAACATAGACACAAATATAAAAGTTAAATATGAATATATATGTTTTGTATATATATATATATAAATAAGATTATATGTATATAACATATGCATATGATCATTGGGGGGGAAGGGAACAGAATATATAATTTCTCATTGAAACACTGACAAACCTATGCCTCTAGACCTGTCAGTTCTAGACACACTGCTACTTCTCCTTGGAGCTATTCCAATCACTTGGCTAGGTATGTATTTTAAAGGTAGTCTCAGACTTACCCATGTTTCAAAATGGGGCATAATTTCAGACTGACTTTCATGATAAATACAATGAATATCAAAACATGCCACTCTGCTTACGTACTAAACAAGTGAAAGTTTTTTCTATGTTGAAGCCCATCTCCACAACCTGCTTAGCATGGCTATTTGTATAAACATTTTGGTGGCTCTTTTTTCTTAATAAGAAGTTTCATTTCATAGAGGATCTAATACAGAATATTTAGGAAATATTAAATTAGAAATTACAAAGAGGCTATGCATTTAAATATACACTGTTAAGCCAGAATACAGGATGTTAAGCCAGAGAAAGTCAGTTTGCCACAGAGAGTGATCAAGTAGAAGGAAATTTAAACAATTCCATGGGGTTTTTTGTTTGTTTGATTTTGATCTGGGGAGAGAGCATCAGGAATCAATCAACTGTGGAAAGACTATTTGGAGACCTGACACAAGAGAAATGCTCCTGAAGTACTCCTTGAAGATATGCCATCAACAGACACAATATTCTTAGAACATTCTTCAGGAGCCTCATAGAATTGCCCTTAGTGTTGACTATTATTAGTTTAACTGCCCCCATCCCAGCCAAATCTCAGATACCACTTGGATAAAGCATACATTTAAATGACAGTTTGTAGACTGTGGTTAAAAGAAATCAGATGCCTGGTTCTTCCTTGAATTTATTAGCGTTATCACATGCGTGAGTTAATCATAAGATTCTGGGAAACATTTTATATCCTGAACCTTTCCCAGTACTATAGATCAATGCCACTGGATCCTTTCCAGTAGTGGGACAGCACAGTGTGGTGGATCAGGACCAAGGAGCTGTCTCCAAGAGGCTCGCAATAGCCACTGGTTTGCATCTTTCATAGCAGGAATTGCATTAGTAATTCATCAAAATCGTCCTCTCCTCAGATCCTTGGGCAATAAAAAGTACTGGTACAAATAAGATAAAGGGTCAAGTTGTGTAATGTTTTAACACAAATGTAGTTTTATTTTATTAAAGATTTATGCTAGTAACTGAGCTAAGAATTTATATACTCAGATAAAATAAGATAAAGGGGAAAATTCAAAATTGTAAGACTTATGTATTCAAGGAATTTTATACAAAATACTGACTCCAAACAATATTCCCAAATTTAACTCTATAAAAAATGCTAAATTATCTATTTTGACAGTAAAACTAATATTACTGAGGTTACACTTTGGAATGATATTACCTCTGTTGTCTTAATTAAAGAAACAACATACAGACATACATCCATTACTATATTCGTGTGGCCAGTTTCTTGAGCTGTCTACACAGAGTGTAACATGATATAGTTTTATGCCTCTCCAATCAATCAGTAATGATACGTGGAATCACATTTTCACATCACTTGATGAAAAACTGATCAAATTTAATAATTTCAAAATTTTTTATTTTAAAATTTAGTCTAGTTTAAAACTTTAATTTTAAACTTAATGTAAATCACATTTCCTCCTCTGCATTATACGTTCAGGCTTGATACGGAAATCTCGACAGTTTACTGTGAACGATGGTAGGAAATATAAGATACAGGTCAAGTGTACAATTTGATAAGTTTTGACACATGTATACACCCAGGAAATCACCACCCCAATCAAGGGTGGGACTCAGAGCGTGTGACATTTTATGAATGCCCTTTAAGAGCACAGCCTGTTTCCCACAGCCCTCTAGCTGTCCCGAACACAAACCCCATTTGCCTTCAAAGGTCTGTGTTCTGGGCACTCATCTTCCTGGTGCAGGACCCCCAGGCTAAAGAGCCTGATGTGGGGCTCAGACCCCCCTGCGCCTTGGGGAGAACGTTTGCAATGGTAATTATCCTCCTTTTGTGAGTCACCTACCCGGGGGATATGGGTGTTGACTGTATCATGTCTCTGTCCTTCCTACCCATCTTGTTTGGGGTTCCTCTTTATAGCTTTAGTTATAGAAAATCTTTTCTGCTAGTCTTTGGGTTGTTCTCCTAGATAGTTGCTTTGTAAACAGTTATTTTAAATAGATAGTAACTTTGGTGTGCCTGGGGGAGGAGGTGAGCTTAAGGTCTTCCTATTTTACCATCTTGGCCACAACTCTTTCAACTCTCATTTTTTGCCACTGGCTATCTTGACACCAATACCACACTATCTTGATGACTATACTTCTTAAGTTTTGCAGTCAAGTAGTGTAAGTCCTATAAGGCATCTCTCTCAATCTATTTAGTCTTCAATTTCTCTCATCTAAAATAAGTATTTTATCATTTTTGCTTCTATTATAAACAATTTTTTATCTCATTTCTTACAATTTTTGCTAGCAAATAGAAATAGAATTGATTTTTGTACATTAACCTCAGATCTAGCAACCATGCTAAATCACTTATTAGTTCTAGTAGTTTTGTAGTAGATTCCTTAGGTTCTATTTCTTTGGAGAACTCTGACTCATGTAGCTACAGAAGGCAACATTGAGACATCATACAACAAAATGGGCAGGTAGGCCAAATGACCAGGTCCCTAACTTTATCACTCCATAGCAATGCTTCTCAATTGTGATGATGTTGTCTCCCCAAAGGACATTTGGCAATATCTGAAGACATTTTTGGTTGTCATCACCAGGAGTGCTACTGTCATAGAGTGGGTAGAAGACATGGATGATACTAAACTTCCTACAGTGCACAGGACAGCTCCCCTACAACAAAGAATTATCCAGCCTGAGGCATTAATAATGCTGAGATTTAGAAACCCTGACCTAAACTGAAGTCCACCACTTGACAAGCTCTGATCGTACACGGAGCATTTAATCATTTATTAATGCTTCTGCCTTAATTATGAATAAACCACCAAGGGCACTAGTCATTTGAGGAAAGTTTTCAACATCAAAGAGGTTTAAATCAACAGATAAAAATAGTACAAGAAGCAAATAAGACTTCAAAAAGTACAATTAATATGCTAAGGGTCATAATGTATGGCACTGCATGTAGTAAGAACAGTATTTTATTTAAAAGAGGTCAATCAGAACTATAAAGACATCTTGGGAGCTAAAAGTGGAGAAAAGTCAACCAAAGAAGCCAAATATGAGGAAAATAAAAAACTCCCAGAAAGGAAAATAAAAAGACAAAAAATATGTACAAAAAAAGAAAAAATACAAGAATATTAGAACATTTCAGAGAGTCACAAAGAATAAACAAGATTGCACACAGAGGATTGGAAATGTAGAGAACCAGGGTAAAGGGTTAAAAGAGGTTACCTTTAAATGTATTAAGCCTTCTCAACAGCAAACATAAACTCTCAAAGTCTATGAAAATGCTTTCAGATTTGAATAAAACACTCTTTATTCAATTTGGAATTAAATCCAGGCAACCATCAACTGGTGTGAGATTAGGATACTGTTATTTTCAGATCAGTAAAGTTTTCTGTACCCTTTCCCAGTAATCTACTGAAGGATGTGCTTCACCAAAGCAAAGGAGAAAGATTATCATGTGGGATCCATATGAAGAGCCTACCTAGCAAGCACACAGTTCAGATTGAGGTAGGAAGATGGAGTCTTCCAGAAGGATGTCTCCAGAAAAAAAATTTTTTTGAACTAATTTATTACTTACATGACTGTGTAGAAAATAATATTGTTGGAGATATTAGGAAGAATTAGTGATAAGGAAATAGAATAAGAAGGAATCTTATTATACAAAACAATTATTATTTTGGGAAAAACAGAAAATTGTTCAAGAAATAAATATTATAATAGTGCACCATTTGGCTCAGGACTGAACAGACTGCTATTATTCTTTAAATCAAATTGCTGAAAACTGATATAAATAGTATGATATAAAAATATCGGAAAAGTGAAATAAACTAATGTAGTGAAGTGGGATAGAAAAGTAGCATCATGTGTTCCATATTAGGAACTAAATAAGTAATGTCTAAATTTGATAAATCAAGACATAATGGGATAAATATAAAATCTAGAAATGATTAACAGATTTAGGAATAGATTTAATTATTTATTAATTGATTTAGATGTAATTCTGCAATTACCAGGGGCTTAAACAAGTGGGGTTTTTTGTTTTACTCACATAACAAGAAATTCAGAGACAGTCAGTCCAGGCCTGGACAGTGGCCCACAAACGTCAGGGCCAATATTTCTGTGATCCTCTAGCGTTTCTCTCAGGTCAATCACAAAATAGTTACTGCAATCTTACCCATCATGTCTGCATGCCAGGCTGCAGGAAGGGCAAAAAGCAAAAGAATGCATACGAGACAATTTTAAAATTAACTGTTCTGACAACGAGACAGCCATTCTTTTTTGCAAGAAATGGCCATAATTTTTTAGCTGGATATAGTGTCAACTTTAACAAAGCTGACATTTCATTAGTAAAAAAAAAAAAGTGAAGGAGAATGGATATTGTATAGGCAGCTTGCAGTCTCTGCCACAAGAGGTAAATACCAAGATAAGAATAGTTAAAAAATAGTTGAAAGTCATTTGGAACTGGGTCTCAGGAGTGGTAAGAGGATAATAGCAGATGCATTTTTGTTGTAATCTTTATAATCCACCTGTACTTTTAAACTACAAACAATACAAACATGTACTGTTATGAAAAAAATTAAAGAACAGAATGTGCTTACTATAAAAAAGAATGAATTGATGCCAAGTGAAGGATGAATAACGTCACAGCATGGTATATGAAAAATAAAAGCCCACAAATCTCCAAACGGAAAAAAAGGATGAGAGAATTGAGTGAATATCAAACACATAGCTCTGAACAAAAAAGAACATGAGACATGACAGTTGATATCATATCCTCATTTCAAATAGCAACTTGATTTCCACAAAACATAATCTAGCATGTTATATAATATTTCTAGATTGGGTGTCACAGGTTTGTAATTTTGTTAGTACTTAAATTATACATTTGATTTGGTTTTAAGTGGAATGAAAACCATAAACATAAGGAATTTATGTGTAGCTTTATCTTTGTGCATCTGTAATATTATCAAAATAATTTAACTCAACACTGGAGTTCCAGAAGTTAAATTTTCCTTAAAAAGAAATCTGTATATTATTTCAGTGAGAATTATTGTCCTAAGAGTATTTACTTTATGGAAGGCAGTTCTTCTCACTTAATTCAACATATTACTTCCACCCATGTTGTTTTATGTTCTAATCACTGTTTCTTATATTTAAAGATGGATAGGATGAGAGAAGCATAGCCAAAGATAGATCTGGGTATATAAACTTTGTTGTCATCTTGCACAAACTGATACCTGCATTTAGATTTCCTCATCTAGAAATTGGGCCTAACTCTGTTCACCTTAAATATCTGTGAAGATTTAAACACTAACCTCAGTACCTTGCACGAAATAGGGGCTATGTAAGTTTTTGCTCACAAAAGATACAATTATTAACATTACATATAGTTACACAGGAAAAGTCTAATATGAAATCCATTTATGAAGACGAAAAGTTTATAACCCTTTCATCAACATGAAAATAGGGTGGACAAGCCTCTTAGATAGCTTCATCCACCAGAGGGCAGACAGCAGAAGGAAGAAGAACTACAATCCTGCAGCCTGTGGAAGAAAAACCACATTCACAGAAAGACAGATAAGATGAAAAGGCAGAGGACTATGTACCAGATGAAGGAACAAGATAAAACCCCAAGAAAACAACTAAATGAAGTGGAGATAGGCAACCTTCCACAAAAAGAATTCAGCATAATGATACTGAAGATGATCCAGGACCTCGGAAAAAGAATGGAGGCAAAAATTGAGAAGATGCAAGAAATGTTTAACAAATATCTAGAAGAATTAAAGAACAAACAGAGATGAACAATACAATAACTGAAATGAAAAATACACTAGAAGGAATCAATAGCAGAATAACTGAGGCAGAAGAACGGATAAGTGACCTGGAAGACAGAATGGTGGAATTCACTGTTGCGGAACAGAATAAAGAAAAATGAAAAGAAATGAAGACAGCATAAGAGACCTCTGGGACAACATTAAACACAACAACATTCGCATTATAGGGGTCCCAGAAGGAGAGGAGAGAGAGAAAGGACCCGAGAAAATATTTGAAGAGATTATACTCGAAAACTTCCCTAACATGGGAAAGGAAATAGCCACCCAAGTCCAGGAAGCGCAGAGAGTCCCATACAGGAAAAGCCCGAGGAGAAACACGCCGAGACACGTAGTAATCAAATTGGCGAAAATAAAAGACAAAGAAAAATTATTGAAAGCAGCAAGGGAAAAACGACAAATAACATACAAGGGAACTACCATAAGGTTAACAGCTGATTTCTCAGCAGAAACTCTACAAGCCAGAGGGAGTGGCATGATATACTTAAAGTGATGAAAGGAAAGAATCTACAACCAAGATTACTCTACCTGACAAGGATCTCATTCAGATTCGATGGAGAAATCAAAAGCTTTACAGACAAGCAAGACCTAAGAAAATTCAGCACCACCAAACCAGTTCTACAACAAATGCTAAAGGAACTTCTCTAAGTGGGAAACACAAGAGAAGAAAAGGACCTACAAAAACAAACCCAAAACAATTAAGAAAATGGGAATAGGAACATACATATCGATAATTACCTTAAACATGAATGGATTAAATGCTCCAACCAAAAGACACAGGCTTGCTGAATGGATACAAAAACGAGACCCATACATATGCTGTCTACAAGAGACCCACTTCAGACCTAGGGACACATTCAAACTGAAAGTGAGGGGATGGAAAAAGATATTCCATGCAAATGGAAATCAAAAGAAAGCTGGAGTAGCACTACTCATATCAGATAAAATAAACTTTAAAATAAAGAATGTTACAAGGGACAAGGAAGGACACTACATAATGATCAAGGGATCAATCCAAGAAGAAGATATAACCATTATAAATATATATGCACCCAACATAGGAGCACCTCAATACATAAGGCAACTGCTAACAGCTCTAAAAGAGGAAATCGACAGTAACATAATAATAGTGGGGGACTTTAACACCTCACTTACACCAATGGATAGATCATCCAAAATGAAAATAAATAAGGAAACACAAGCTTTAAAAGTCACAATAGACCAGATAGATTTAATTAATATTTATAGGACATTCCATCCAAAAACCGTAGATTACACTTTCTTCTCAAGTGCGCACGGAACATTCTCCAGGATAGATCACATCTTGGGTCACAAATCTCTCAGTAAATTTAAGAAAACTGAAATCATATCAAGCATCTTTTCTGACCACAATGCTATGAGATTAGAAATCAATTACTGGGAAAAAAACGTAAAAAGCACAAACATATGGAGGCTAAACAATACGTTACTAAATAACCAAGAGATCACTGAAGAAATCAAAGAGGAAATCAAAAAATACCTAGAGACAAATGACAATGAAAACACGATGATCCAAAACCTATGGATGCAGCAAAAGCAGTTCTAACAGAGAAGTTTATAGTTATACAAGCCTCCCTCAAGAAACAAGAAACATCTCAAAAAAATAATCTAACATTACACCTAAAGGAACTAGAGAAAGAAGAACAAAAAAAAACCAAAGTTAGCAGAAGGAAAGAAATCATAAAGATCAGAGCAGAAATAAATGAAATAGAAACAAAGAAAACAATAGCAAAGATCAATAAAACTAAAAGCTGATTCTTTGAGAAGATAAACAAAATTGATAAGCCATTAGCCAGACTCATCAAGAAAAAGAGGGAGAGGACTCAAAACAATTAGAAATGAAAAAGGAGAAATCAAAACTGATACTGCAGAAATACAAAGGATTATATTAGATTACTACAAACAACTATATGCCAATAAAATGGACAACCTGGAAGAAATGGACAAATTGTTAGAAAGGTATAACCTTCCAAGACTGAACCAGGAAGAAATAGAAAATATGAACAGACCAATCACAAGTAATGAAATTGAAACTGTGATTAAAAATCTTCCAACAAACAAAAGCCCAGGACCAGATGGCTTCACAGGTGAATTCTATCAAACATTTAGAGAAGAGCTAACACCCATCCTTCTCAAACTCTTCCAGAAAACTGCAGAGGAAGGAACACTCCCAAACTCATTCTATGAGGCACCATCACCCTGATACCAAAACCAGACAAAGATACTACAAAAAAAGAAAATTACAGACCAATATCACTGATGAATATAGATGCAAAAATCCTCAACAAAATACTAACAAACAGAATCCAACAGCACATTAAAAGGATCATACACCATGATCAAGTGGGATTTATCCCAGGGATGCCAGGATTCTTCAATATATGCAAATCAATCAATGGTGATACACCATATTAACAAATTGAAAAATAAAAACCATATGATCATCTCAATTGATGCAGAAAAAGTTTCTGACAAAATTCAACACCCATTTATGATAAAGACTCTCCAGAAAGTGGGCATAGAGGGAACCTACCTCAACATAATAAAGGCCATATATGACAAACCCACAGCAAACATCATTCTCAATGGTGAAAAACTGAAAGCATTTCCTCTAAGATCAGGAACAAGACAAGGATGTCCACTCTCACCACTGTTATTCAACATAGTTTTGGAAGTCCTATCCACGGCAATCAGAGAAGAAAAAGAAATAAAAGGAATATAAATTGGAAAACAAGAAGTAAAACTGTCACTGTTTGCAGATGACATGATACTATATATACATAGAGAATCCTAAAGATGTCACCAGAAAACTACTAGAGTTAACCCATGAATTTGATAAAGTTGCAGGATACAAAATTATGCACAGAAATCTCTTGCATTCCTATACACTAATGATGAAGAATCTGAAAGAGAAATTATGGAAACACTCCCATTTACCACTGCAACAAAAAGAATAAAATACCTAGGAATAAACCTACCTAGGGAGATAAAAGACCTGTATGCAGAAAACTATAAGACACTGTTGAAAGAAATTAAAGATGATACCAACAGATGGAGAGACATTCCATGTTCTTGGATTGGAAGAATCAATATTGTGAAAATGACTATACTACCAAAAGCAATCTACAGATTCAATGCAACCTCTATCAAATTACCAATGGCATTTTTTAAAGAATTAGAACAAAAAATCTTAAAATTTGTATGGAGACACGAAAGACCCTGAATAGCTAAAGCAGTCTTGAGGGAAAAAAACGGAGCTGGAGGAATCAGACTCCCTGACTTCAGACTATACTACAAAGCTACAGTAACAAGACAATATGGTACTGGCACAAAAACAGAAATATAGATCAATGGAACAGGATAGAAAGCCCAGAGATAAACTCACACACCTATGGTCAACTAATCTATGACAAAGGAGGCAAGGATATACAATGGAGAAAAGACAGTTTCTTCAATAAGTGGTGCTGGGAAAACTGGACAGCTACGTGTAAAACAATGAAATTAGAACACTCCCTAACACCATACACAAAAATAAACTCAAAATGGATTAAAGACCTAAATGTAAGACTGGACACTATAAAACTGTTAAGGGAAAACATAGGAAGAACACCCTCTGACATAAATCACAGCAAGATCTTTTTTGATCCACCTCCTAGAGTAATGGAAATAAAAAAATAAATAAACAAATGGGACCTAACGAAACTTAAAAGCTTTTGCAAAGCAAAGGAAACCATAAACAAGATGAAAAGACAACCCTCAGAATGGGAGAAAATATTTGCAAATGAATCAGCGGACAAGGGACTAATCTCCAAAATATATAAACAGCTCATGCAGCTCAATATTTAAAAAAACAAACAACCCAATCCAAAAATGGGCAGAAAACCTAAATAGACATTTCTCCAAAGAAGACATACAGATGGCCAAGAAGCACATGAAAAGCTGCTCAACATCACTACTTATTAGAGAAATGCAAATCAAAACTACAATGAGGTATCACCTCACACCAGTTAGAATGGGCATCATCAGAAAATCTACAAACAACAAATGCTGGAGAGGGTGTGGAGAAAAGGGAACCCTCTTGCACTGTTGGTGGGAATGTAAATTGATACAGCCACAATGGAGAACAGTATGGAGGTTCCCTAAAAAACTAAAAATAGAATTACCATATGACCCAGCAATCCCACTACGGGGCATATACCCAGAGAAAACCATAATTCAAAAAGACACATGCACCCCAATGTTCATTGCAGCACTATTTATAATAGCCAGGTCATGGAAGCAACCTAAATGCCCATCGACAGACGAATGGATAAAGAAGAAGTGGTACATATACACAATGGAATATTACTCAGTCATAAAAAGGAATGAAATTGGGTCATTTGTAGAGCCGTGGATGAATCTAGACACTGTCATACAGAGTGAAGTAAATCAGAAAGAGAAAAATAATCATATATTAACGCATATATGTGGAACCCAGAAAAATGATACAGATGAACCGGTTTGCAGGGCAGAAATAGAGACACAGATGTAGAGAACAAACGTATGGGCACCAAGGGGGGAAAGTAGCGGGGGGTGGGGGGATAAACTGGGAGATTGGGATTGACATGTATACACTGATGTGTATAAAATTGATGACTAATAAGAACCTGCTGTATAAAAAAATAGATAAAACAAAATTCAAAAAAAAAACATGAAAATAGGGTGTTCTCAAATATATTTACATCTCTTCTTTTCATCTTAGGGGGAATCAATGTCAATTTGAACTAGCTACTTGTAGTTTTCCTTTCCAATAGTTCTTGGGTATATTAGATTATGACTGTTCTCATTTTGCTCTGTTGTGTAAAAATCAATAGCAACATATTTCCAATATTACATATTAAATTGGAAACATACTAAATATGAGACATCAAAGATGACCAAAAAACCAGCTGTTCTGAAATCCTATTATCTTCTGTTTTATGTAGATCCTACAAAAATGCCATGGATGACATACCACAAAAACAAATAAAAGGTGGGGAGCAGCTGGAGAGAAAAGCTAAGATAAAGTCTGAACTATTCTTCCTAGGAAGCAGAACACAGAAGTTTAATGCACATTTCTGTAGCTAATTCTGACCATCACTATCATCACAGAATCATCACTGTCACCTTCAATATTATCATCCAGTATCCCTGCATTGCATTTTTACAATTTAAATTCTATAATTTGTGCAAAGCTTTTCCACATACATAAACTGTCCTTCAGTTTATAGAAAACTGCACAATTAATAGGGTACAGGTCCAGAGTTCAAACCCACTCTTCCACTTCACAGCAACCTAGCGTAGCCCCGAAGTAAAAGAGGGTGGGAAGTCACTGCACCTACAGGCTGATGAGGTCAAACTGCGTGCAGCAGGTGACCCCAGACATGGACAAAAGCATAGGAAAATGAGTCCAGCAAAGAATAAAAAGCTACCAGTATCTCCCATCAGATGGATTCCTAGATTATAGGCATTCCTTATACTTTTAAAAGGAAGAAAAAAACTAAAAATCAAACTTTATTGATTGAGCTTGGCATGTTTAGATGAGCAGTGGATGGGTTCAAATCTGTAAGTCACCTTGCTCAGACAGCAACAGAGAAAACCAGAGTCAAGCTAGGAAAAAGGACCCGATGCTCTCTCGAAAGCACAGAAGAAATAAGACCATGTGCCTTAAAGGAATAGAAATCTGAGGTCACGGGGAAGTGTGGAAGTGTTGCAGCCTGCTGTGGGAGCATGTTTGCTTACTGACAAGAGAGTAACAGTAGATTTACTAAGAGAGATTAATAGACAAAAAGTAATAAATCACAGTTTTAAAAAACTAAGGACCCACAGAAAGACTATCTGGGTGTTTCAAATGTATTCTTGATGTCAAACCTTGCCAAGTACAGTTTCTTTCTTCTTTGGAATAAACCAATACACAAAATTGTGTTAAACACATTTAAAATATAATTCCATAAATAAAACTTGCATTTGTATTCAAACCCTGACTCAGCTATTACAAAGTGAAGCCATACCTGCTGGATTCCCGATTAATCATTTGGAAACACCACTCACCATAAGGGAAGCCTGTCACTTCTTCAGACAAAATATGATTGGAAAAATTACATCTTAATGAGACACTGCTAATTGGATTTATAGTATAGCTTATGTGCCAGTTATCAATATATTGCTTCTCAGCTTCGAACGCACACTTCACTATATGCTCTGTGCTAAATAAGAGAATTACTGGAAGCCTTTTCCTTTAAAGCAAGAGCAATGACAAGCCACTCAGCAGAGGGCATTCAAGAGACATCACCAGAGGAAGAGACTTTCTGAAATTTCCTACAAGGGCCAGGGGGTCAGACTTGTGAGTGTGAAAACATCCTGTGCAGCCTGTCCCAGCCACTGGTCTAGAGCATGGTCCCTCCATGACCTTGTATCCTATGAAAAGCAATAATCTTTCCTCAGTCCTATAGGCACAGAAACACCAGCCCGCCCCTCCTCCCCGATACACACTCACGAAAGCCTTGGCTCTGAAGGCCTCCTGCATTAGAGGCACTGGGACTCCCCCCCATGTGGTCTGCCAGCAGCCACCTATGTCCTGGAGGGTCACACACCAAGTAGTCCTTCAAGCTCCTACACCCATGCAAGCCTGCATGCTCTAACGGCCTTCTGCTTTGGCTGGCACCACACTTGCTGCACATCCACATTATCAGTTGCTGACCACCTGCCCACAGGCCTGCTTTCCTGGCCCACTGTTTACCCAGGAACTTCAGACCAGCCCAGGCCTGCCCAAACCAATAAGCACCTCTGCTATCAAGTGGGCTGAACTCCACCTCCTCTAACAAGATCTGAACCTCTTCCAAATTTATCCTTCCTTGGTTATTCTCCCCAGGGTAACATATAGAGCTTCTTTACATCACATGTAAATATATAATTCTTCATATTAACTACACGCGTTTAACTTATGGCTGGTCTCTGTCTCCTGACTGGACCCAGACTACTGCAGTTTGAAAAACAGAAAAAAAGAAAACAAAACCTAAAATAAGGAAATATGCATTAATTTATTAAGTACTATATGCCAGGCGATGTTAGACAATTTAAATATTTTATATCATTCAATCCTCAGAAGAATTCAACAGGGTTAAATATTTGAAGTTCAGGGAGATTAAATAACTTGTCCAGATTTATATAGCTTAGGAAGAGACAGAAACATTTCAAACCCTTGTCCATCTGAATGCAAGTAGTTTTAACTTATGAACTTAAATATTTATGAAGTTATACATTTATATTTATGAAGTTGTATACCTACCTATCTAAATAATGTCCGCACTGCAGAGAATGAATTGTGTTGAAAGAAGAGAAAGTCTGGGAGCAAAATTAGCAAGTCTTGGTGGTTTATTAGGTGGAGTAGTAAGATACTGACATGGTATGGGAAGTGGAATTGATTATAAATACTCCTTACAACTTGGATGACTTTGGACTCTCATTGGAATCACTGCAGGATTTCTCAGCAAAGGCATGACAAAAAAAAAAAAAAAAAACAGGATTTAGAGCAAATTAGTCATGAAATGATGGGAATGGCACATGGATTTGTAGTGGGAGAGTCAGAATTAGAGAATATTTCTGGAATGTTTGTTGCAGAAATCTGGATAGGAAGTGCTGAGGGTCTAACATAGAGTAGTAGCAATGGAGATCTAGGGAATGCATGGGATAGATTCATCTCAAAGGAAACATCATGAGGACTGGGCATCAGATTGAGAGAAAGGGATGAACAAAAGACAAATCTGAATGTTGGGAATATTTTATAAAAGAATCTCTGGGAAATCCTTCACAAAGAACATGAGATTCCTGGAAACATCATGAAACAATCATTTCCGTGTCGTGGGAAGAATAAATGGTTAACAATAAAGTCTTATTAACTGTTCATAAGCCAGATATACCAAGGTAAAAGAAAATTGCTGTTTGATAGCTATGTGTCCAATGTTTTTTCTATGAGCAAGACAGTAAAAGGGCTGGGAAGATTTTCCTCTCCTTAGCACAGCTGCAGACAAGTGGTCTACACAGACCTGTCTACAAGGCTCCAGCAAACCTCTGGTAATATTCCCCCTGCCTGGAGATGGATGTCAGCTCCAGAACACAAAACTGTTCAGACAAGTGAAGAATTCTGTGTAGTACTTCTGTGTAACTTGGCAGTGCACTTTATTGAGAGTTGAGAGACAGGACAGCCCTTTGGTCTGCCTCTTCTCTTGGTATTCTTCAGTGTTTGTTTGCCGTCATAAACATCAAAGTATTACCTTGTCCAGAGAGAAGGGACAACCTCAAATTTGGTCATTCCTACAACAAGAACCCAGTGCCACAGAAAATAACAGAATAGAGGAGACAACTTGGCTGACAGACATGCTCAATTTGGGATGTGCTAAGCATACTAGGATTTTAGAGAAAATAATCAGTAAGCAGAGAGCAAAATAGAACTCGGGCTCAAGTGAGAGGCTGAGGGACCATCTATAGAGAAATGACTGTATTATACAGAAGTCTACATCTGCAAGGGAATGTGTACTTGTTTTAGTATAAGTCCCTCATCCTATAAAGACAACTGAACCACTGAGAAGCAGTTGTTATCTGTTACTTTGATACTTTTCCAAAGTGTAATGGGGTTCTCCAGAGAAACAGAACAGAACCAATAGGAAATATAAATAATTTATACACACACACACACACATACACACAAAGATCTCCATTAGATCATATAATATTATACATATTAGAAAGAGATTTATTCTAAGAAATTGGTTCACTGGTTATGGAGGCTGACAAGTCTCAAGTTGCAGACAGCAAGCTGGAAACCCAAGAAAACTGATGGTGTAGTTCCAGCTCAGGTCCAAAGGCCTGAGACCCAGGAGAGCCAAAGGTGTAGCTCTAGTCCTAAGGCCAACAGGCTCAAGACCCAGGAAGAGCCTATTTTTCAATTATACTACAAAAGTAGGGAAAAAACCTCCAATGTCCAAGCTTAAGGCAGCCAGACAGGAAGAGTCCCCTTTTACTGTCAGGAGAGTCATCAGCGTTCAACTGATTGAATGGGGCCCACCCACATTGAGGTGGGCAATCTGCTTTACTTAGTCTAACAACTTAAATGTTAATTTCACCCCAAAACACCCTCACAGACACCTTCAGAATAATGTTTGAACAAGTATCTGGGCACCCTGTGGCCCAGTCAAGTTAACACATAAAATTAACCATGACACAAAATAACACATAATTAGTGGCAGATCTGAGAACAGAATTTAAGCCTTCAGGTTCAGTTCCAAAATGTACATTTGCTCTGCTCTTCAAAATAAGAGGTGGTAGGTCATTTGTCTGGTTGGTTTTCGATAAAAATGTTATTTAGTCTTGAATAGGTTATACATGTACATGGTAGAAAATTCAAAAGGCACTGAATAGCACACAGTGAAAAAGAAGCCTCCATTCACCTTTGAACCCAGCCATCCAGTTCCCTTCTACAGACACAATCACTGTTATTAGTTTCTTGTGTATCCTACTGGAAAGAACCTAAGCATATAAAATATTTGTTTTTGTACAAACAGCAGCATATCTTACATGTCATTCTGCCCTATGTTTTTGTTTTAGACTTTTTTCAAACTCAACAAAATATCCTGGAGATTTTCCCTTAATGGTACACATAAAGTTCTTAGTATTCATTGTATGCTGATGGAGATATTTATTTAACTAATGTCCTGCTACAAAGAATATTACTATATATAATTTTTGACATGACAGCATATCTATAATACCTATTATATAAATAGGATACATATTAAATATATAACATAGAAGTGGAATTACTGGATCGAATTATATTTCTTTTTGTGAGACACAATGTCTAATTGCTTTCAATAGTAGTTGTACCAATTTACTTTTCCGTAAACAATGGGAAGCATCTGTTTTCCCAAACCTTTGCCAACATAGTTTGTAATCAGGCATTCTTTGCTACTCTAATAATTTCTTAATGTTATCATTGTCATTTTGATTTATATTTATCTTATTCAGAACTTGAATGTTACTTCAAATGTTTTAAAGACATTTTTATTTCCTCTGCTATGAATTATGTAAACACATCACTTGCCCATTTTTTCTTAAACATTTATAGTAGTTCTCTATGAGTGAAGGAAATTAACTTTTGGTTGTGCAAAGAAATAAATGCATTATCAAATTCTAGTATCTCTTTTAACTCAGTATTTCTAGACTTCAAAGTGGTAACACTAGAAGCAGAGTTTGGTAGTTTTTGCTCTGCAGAGAAGGAACCAAAGTGCAGTTCTGAGCACAGGGGGAATTCGGTGGGAGTCAGGAATTAATCCATTGGCCACATTTCCAGGAAACCAATACCGTACAGGGACTCAGCCCATTCCTCTCCTGTCACCAGAACTCTCTTACCTAGGAAATTCTGTCAAGAAAATTCCGCTTGCTTGGCTCCTACCCATCACCTGGTTAAAGAACACCCCTTCCTAAGGTGAGGACTTAGGGGATCCACATTACAGTGAAATTGCTAAGAGCACAGGCTCTGTAGCCAGGTTGTTTGAGAAACCCAGAGAGACACTACCTAATCCCAGCCATCATGGTTGCTATCTCTGGTGCTAAGTCAAGTTGCTGTCATGCACTTTCTCATAGGTTGAAATGAGAATGGTACTTAACCTCTGTGGCATTCTTCCCCAAAATCCATAAACCCAGCCTAACGAGACGAATCCCAATTGCGAGACATTCTAAAAAATACCCAGCCACTACCCTTCAAAAGTGTCAAGGTCTTGAGAAAGAGGAAAGACTGAGAAACTTTCACAGATCGGCAAGGCCTAAGGAGACATGACAACTAAATGCAATGTGGAATCTGGGCTGCATTCTGGAAAAGAAAAAGGACAGGCACCTAAGGTTCATAGCAGCACTATTTACAATAGCCAAGACATGGAAACAAACTAAATGTCCATCAACAGATGAATGGGTAAACAAGATGGGGTATATTTATATGATGGAATATTAGCCATAAAACAGAATGAAATCATGCCATTTGCATCAACATGGATGGACCTAGAGATTATCATACAAAGTGCAGTAAGCCAGAAAGAAAAAGACAAGTATCATATTACATCGCTTATATGTGGAATCTAAAAAAAAAAAAAAGATACAAATGAACTTACTTACAAAACATAAACAGACTCACAGACATAGAAGACAAATCTATGGTTACCAAAGGGGAAGAGGAAGGATAAATTAGGAGTTTGGGATTAACATATACACACTACAATATATATAATAGATAACCAACAAGGACCTACTGTATAGCACACAGACTAGACTAAATATTTTCTAATAACCTGTAAGGGAAAAGAATCTGAAAAAGAATACACATATAACTGAATCACTGAGCTGTACACCTGAAATTAACACATCATTGTAAATCAACTATACTTCAATTTAAAAAAAACAAGAAAAAGGACATTAGCAGAAAATCTGGTGAAATCAGAATAACATCTATAGTTTACTTTTAAAAAGGAACAAAATCACTTGTGTATCCTCCTAGACAATTTTATTGATTCATACTGCTTTTTAAGGTGCTTTTTCATAAATATATGAATATCTATATCAATAAATAATCACCTCCATTATTTTAATATTTGAGTAGAATTTCATTTTCTGTACTATATGTATAATATTTTTTTAACATCTATATTGGAGTATAATTGCTTTACAATGGTGTCTTAGTTTCTGCTTTATAACAAAGTGAATCAGCTATACATATACATATATCCCCATATCTCCTCCCTCTTGTGTCTCCCTCCCACCCTCCCTAGCCCACCCCTCTAGGTGGTCACAAAGCACTGAGCTGATCTCCCTGTGCTATGCAGCTGCTTCCCACTAGCTAGCTATTTTACATTTGGTAGTGTATATATGTCAGTGTTACTCTCTCAGTTAGTCCCAGCTTACCCTCCCCTCCCCGTGTTCTCAAGTCCATTCTCTACATCTGCGTCTTTATTCCTTTACTGCCCCTAGGTTCTTCAGAACGAATTTTTTTGTTCTTTTTAGATTCCATATATATGTGTTAGCATATGGTATTTGTTTTTCTCTTTCTGACTTACTTTACTCTGTATGACAGACTCTAGGTCCATCCACCTCACTACAAATAACTCAATTTCGTTTCTTTTTACGGCTGAGTAATATTCCATTGTATATAAGTGCCACATCTTTATCCATTCATCTGTTGATGGACACTTAGGTTGCTTCCATGTCCTGGCTATTGTAAATAGAGCTGCAATGAACATTTTGGTACATGACTCTTTTTGAATTATGGTTTTCTCAGAGTTATGCCCAGTAGTGGGATTGCTGGGTCGTATGGTAGTTCTATTTTTAGTTTTTAAAGGAACCTCCATACTGTTCTCCATAGTGGCTGTATCAATTTACATTCCCACCAACAGTGTATGAGGGTTCCCTTTTCTCCAGACCCTCTCCACCATTTGTTTGAAGATTTTTTGATGATGGCCATTCTGACTGGAGTGAGGTGATACCTCATTGTAGTTTTGATTTGCATTTCTATAATGATTACTGATGTTGAGAATTCTTTCATACATTTCTTGGAAATCTGTATATCTTCTTTGGAGAAATGTCTATTTAGGTCTTCTGCCCATTTTCGGATTGGGTTGTTCGTTTTTTTGTTATTGAGCTGCATGAGCTGCTTGTAAATTTGGGGGATTAATCCTTTGTCAGTTGCTTCATTTGCAAATATTTTCTCCCATTCTGAGGGTTGTCTTTTCATCTTGTTTATGGTTTCCTTTGTTATGCAAAAGCTTTTGACTTTCATTAGGTCCCATTTGTTTTTTGTTTGTTTTTATTTCCATTTCTCTAGGAGATGGGTCAAAAAGGATCTTGCTGTGATTTATGTCAAAGAGTGTTCTGCCTATGTTTTCCTCTTAGAGTTTAATAGTGTCTGGCCTTACATTTCGGTCTTTAATCCATTTTGAGTTTATTTTTGTGTATGGTGTTATGAAGTGTTCTAATTTCATTCTCTAAAATGTAGCTGTCCTGTTTTCCAGGCACCACTTATTGAAGAGGCTGTCTTTTCTCCATTGTATATTCTTGCCCCCTTAATCAAAAATAAGGTAACCATATGTGCATGGGTTTATCTCTGGGCTTTCTATCCTGTTCCGTTGATCTATATTTCTGTTTTTGTGCCAGTACCATACTGTCTTGATTACTGTAGCTTTGTAATATAGTCTGAAGTCTGGGAGCCTGATTCCTCCAGCTCCGTTTTTCTTTCTCAAGATTAGTTTGGCTATTCGGGTTCTTTTGCGTTTCCATACAAATTGTCAAATTTTTTGTTCTAGTTCTGTGAAAAATGCCATTGGTAGTTTGATAGGGATTGCATTGCATCTGTAGATTGCTTTGGGTAGTATAGTTATTTTCACAATGTTGATTCTTCCAATCCAAGAACATGGTATGTCTCTCCATCTGTTTGTATCCTCTTTAACTTCTTTCATCAGTGTCTTATAGTTTTCTGCATACAGGTCTTTTGTCTCCTTAGGTAGGTTTATTCCTAGGTATTTGATTCTTTTTGTTGCAATGGTAAATGGGAGTGTTTTCTTAATTTCTCTTTCAGATTTTTCATCATTAGTGTATAAGAATGCAGGAGATTTCTGTGCATTAATTTTGTATCCTGCTACTTTACCAAATACATTGATTAGCTCTAGTAGTTTTCTGGTAGCATTTTTAGTATTCTCTATGTATAGTACCATGTCACCAGCAAACAGTGAGAGCTTTACTTCTTTTCTGATTTGGATTCCTTTTATTTCTTTTTCTTCTCTTATTGCTGTGGCTAAAAATTCCAAAACTATGTTAAATAATAGTGGTGAGTGGACAACCTTGTCTTGTTCCTGATCTTAGAGGAAATGGTTTCACTTTTTCACCATTGAGAATGATGTTGGCTGTGGGTTTGTCAAATATGGCCTTTATTATATTGAGGTAAGTTCCCTCTATGCCTACTTTCTGGAGGGTTTTTATCATAATGGGTGTTGAATTTTGTCAAAAGATTTTTCTGCATCTATTGGGATGATCATATGGTTTTTCTCCTTCAGTTTGTTAATATGGTTTATCACATTGATTGATTTGCATATATTGAAGAATCCTTGCATTCCTGGGATAAACCCCACTTGATCATGGTGTATGATCCGTTTAATGTGCTGTTGGATTTTGTTTGCTAGTATTTTGTTGAGGATTTCTGCATCTATGTTCATCACTGATATTAGCCTGCAGTTTTCTTTTTTTGTGACATCTATGTCTGGTTTTGTTATCAGGGTGATGTTGTGGCCTCATAGAATGAGTTTGGAAGTGTTCCTCCCTCTGCTATATTTTGGAAGAGTTTGAGAAGGATAGGTGTTAGTTCTTCTCTAAAGGTTTGATAGAATTTGCCTGTGAAGCCATCTGGTCCTGGGCTTTTGTTTGTTGGAAGATTTTTATTCATAGTCTCAATTTCAGTGCTTGGGATTGGTCTGTTTATATTTTCTATTTCTTTCTGGTTCAGTCTCGGAAGGTTATTACTTTCTAAGAATTTGTCCATTTCTTCCAGGTTGTCCATTTTATTGGCATATAGTCACTTGTAGTAATCTCTCATGATCCTGTGTATTTCTGCAGTGTCAGTTGTTACTTCTCCTTTTTCATTTCTAATTCTATTGGTTTGAGTCTTCTCCCTTTTTTTCTTGAGGAGTCTGGCTAATGGTTTATCAATTTTGTTTATCTTCTCAAAGAACCAATTTTAGTTTTATTGATCTTTGCTATTGTTTCCTTCACTTCTTTTTCATTTATTTCTGATCTGATCTTTATGATTTCTTTCCTTATGCTAGCTTTGGGTTTTTTGTTCTTCTTTCTCTAATTGCTTTAGTTGTAAGGTTAGGTTGTTTATTTGAGATGTTTCTTGTTTCTTGCAGTAGGATTGTATTGCTATAAACCTCCCTCTTAGAACTGCTTTTGCTGCATCCCATAGGTTTTGGGTCATTGTGTTTTCATCGTCATTTGTTTCTAGGTATTTTTTGATTTCCTCTTTATTTCTTCAGTGATCTCTTGGTTATTAAGTAGTGTATTGTTTAGCCCTCATGTGTTTGTATTTTTTACAGATTTTTTCCTGTAATTGATATCTAGTCTCATAGCGTTGTGGTTGGAAAAGATACTTGATACGATTTAAATTTTATGAAATTTACCAAGGCTTGATTCGTGACCAAAGATATGACCTATCCTGGAAAATGTTCCATGAGCACTTGAGAAGAAAGTGTATTCTCTTGTTTTTGGATGAAATGTCCTATAAATATCAATTAAGTCCACCTTGTGTAATGTATCACTTAAAGCTTGTGTTTCCTTATTTATTTTCATTTTGGATGATCTGTCCATTGGTGAAAGTGGGGTGTGAAAGTACCCTACTCTGATTGTGTTACTGTCGATTCCCCCTTTTATGGCTGTTAGCATTTGCCTTATGTATTGAGGTGCTCCTATGTTGGGTGCATAAATATTTACAATTGTTATATCTTCTTCTTGGATTGATCCCTTGATCATTATGTAGTGTCCTTCTCTGTCTCTTGTAATAGTCTTTATTTTAAAGTCAATTTTGTCTGAAATGAGAATTGCTACTCCAGTTTTCTTTTGATTTCCATTTGCATGGAATATCTTTTTCCATCCCTTCACTTTCAGTCTGTATGTGTCCCTAGGTCTGACGTGGGTCTCTTGTAGACGGCATATATATGGGTCTTGTTTTTGTATCCATTCAGCCAGTCTATGTCTTTTGGTGGGAGCATTTAATCCATTTACATTTAAGGTAATCATCAATATGTATGTTCCTATATGTATAATATTATATCAGAATTTATTTAGTCAATCTCTACCACAGGACAAGCTGGTTATTTGTATTTTTCAGTAATAAAAAGAATAGTATAATGAAAATCCTTGTGATGAATTCTTGTTGCAAATCCTTATTTCTTCAGGATAAATTCCTAAACTCCTCTAAGAGGTCTTTCTGAGTCTGAGATTAAGTACATTTCTGAAGCTTTTGCTAGGTACTGCCAAATTACCATTTAGATTGGTTTGAGAGTGCTCATTTCCCTCAACAACAATCAGTAGCATTTTTATTTTCGCCTTTACCAAAATAGTAGGCTTTTAAAAAAGCCTTTAATTTTTATTTATGTGATTATTAATGAGATAGTAAACTGCTTTTTTATGATGCCAATGACTTCCCTAAAACTTCATTTTTCTTATTCAGCTATTGTTCTCTCTTCTGAATATTTTCCATTTCTTGCTTTCAAAGTTATTGTAACTTTAGTGTCATTGTCTATGAAAGGTTCCCTCAAAGAAATCCCTGCTATGTCTCTAAAAATAACAAGAGGCACATTCCTAAATTTCCTTAAATAATGATGTCAGATATTCTATAGAAAACTCTGACAAGAAGCTTCTAACTTAGCAAAGAATGTACATCTGCAATCCAACCTCATTTATCACTGAGCACTTGGAAGCACAGGGCACTTATTTTTAAAGATAAATCAAGACTCTTTTTTGCGAGTGAAAAAAAAGTTTTACAGATGGAATTGTAAATGTTTGTGGGAAAAGATATATTTAGGCTGAGAGGTCACCTCTGGTGGGCATATTTGCCCTCTCAAACAGCTCCTCATGTTGAGGTAGGTGTGAGTTGCTTATTAACTGAATATAACAATACTTAAAGGCACGAATGTTAGCTAAACCTTTTTTAATTTTTGGACCCTAGTAGACTGGCTGTAAGCCTCATACCATCTATTTCGTTAAGCCCAGGAATGCTTTAGAACAAACCAAGCTTCTTCCCTCAGCCGTTAACTTGAAATCACTTCCATTCCCATCACTGGTAAAAAGCCCAGTGTTAGGTGGTTAGATATGGATGACCTGGCCCAAATAATGTGCAAACACTTTATCTGAGGCTTAGATCCAGTACTTTTTTTTAATGCTAATCAGTTGTATACCACATCTCCCTTTTCTTATTGTTCTTCTAAAACTTCCTATTAGAAATAACTTGTATCCCCAACTATATGTAAAAAGCAACCTTATATTGATGGAATGCCATTCAGAAACTTTCCTTCTCATTTCCCTGTACTCAAACAAGAGTGAAACACTCTCCAAAGAACACAATGAACACAAACTATTTTATACATGTAATAATAAAAGTTGATTCAATGATGGTTTACACTTACTTTGCAAAGAGCTGTGGTCATATTATTGTGTGTAAATAGAATGTTAATGAGCTTCATTCCTAAAGAAGTGCTGCAACTACTGCTTAGACTAGAATCCAGGAGGACCTTTGGGTTCAACGTCCAGTAAGACTCAGATTGAAGCCAAGATTCATTTCAGCAGAGCCAGTAGGAAGTGGTGGCTAGGAAGGAAATTGATCCCCTCGGTAATCTTCATCAACTCTTTCAGTGCCATCTCCAATCAGCATGAAATCTAAATTAATAATACAGCTTAAGAGGGTGTTCCCTAAACATGCTTAACCAGATTGTCACTCTGAAGCCCCTCCTATTTAGAAGTTGTAGAGCTTCCTTTGATCACAGCCAAAGGCAATCCAGTGGGTATCCCTCAGGGACTCTCTGAGAAGCCAAGGAACATCTTGACAACTGTTACTTATACAACATGCTTAAACAACATCGGGAATTTGCATGTTTCCCATAATTCACCAGATCAGGACTCTAACTGCCATGATCACAGCTCTCCAGGAAGCCTTTAAAATTAATGGAGACTTATCAACTGTTCTCAAGGACCAAAAACTCAAGTCTACAATTAGAATGATTGAAAAACTCAAGTCTACAATTAGAATGATGCATATGCCCCACCCCCCCAATTTAACTAGAGATTTCTCAGAACATTTTCAGAATTTTCTAGGGTTCCTTAGCACAAGACATAAGGTCAGAAGACTTTATTTATGTGACATGGCCCCCAAACTAGCTGAGCGATCCAGAGACTATCAATACCTCATCCAAAAAAATGGAAAGGAAAGGAAAAAAAGAAAAGAAAAAGCTGGGCTTGATCACTTCTAAGTTCGTTTTGACTCTATATTTCTGTGAATCTACAAATCTATAAATCATTTAACTTTAATGTCAGCTTTTGCTTCTGAGAAAAACAGAAGGATCCAGCCCTTGCTAAATTCAGGGGTTTGAATTGTAATTATTAATTTAGAGTTGTAATTATTAATTAATTAATTGTCCTCTCCTAGGACAACTGCAAGATGTGAAGATTGATTTCTTCATCAAAGAAAACAGAGCTTACACAACCCCAGGACTTACACAATAAAGGAGGTTAACTTTCCTTGAAGAATGAGAAAGTTTATTTCCAAAGGTCCCCCAGTTTCCAGTGGACCTGCGAATTAAAATATTGGGGTTTTTTTGGTTGCTTTATGTGGCATGTTGGGGTAATAACGTGTAGAATGATCCTAACGTGACCAAACAGAAAACTTCGTTCAACATTTCAAGCTATCATGGGTCAAAGTATTTGAACAATAGTGGATTGAAATAGTCCAAAGAACAATCTCTTTTGTTATCTCAAAGAAATATTTATAGAAGGACTTTTTTGATGAAGAAAGACACCATGTAAGATTAATCGTTTCATCACTAATATTCTACCACTGAGTCCTCAAAGATTCAGTGTCTCCACGGTTATTTTTCTTCATCCAGCTCTCAAAGTTTCTTTTTAATTAAAGCGATCCTATCAAATAGTAAAAATGTACTTATCATTGAAATGCGATTGTTCATTGGAAGAGTTCAGTATTGAGAAAAATGACAACTAGTAGGCCAACTTTGTGAGCTTCTCAATCACCGAGCTGAACTGAGAACACTAAAGCTTGTATATGGTTATAGCTCTTCCTGAGTATTAAGTTAAACCACATGAAATTGTCAATACACACCCATCTTTGAAATATAAATTTTTATCCGTTATCATAATTTATATTTTTCTTTGTGGAGAAAAACAAAGTCAACTATGAAATTTCCGAACAGCAAATACACACACAGCTAAGCTAGCATATAATCTAGTAGATAAACTTGCAGAATCATAACATATTCCACTACAAACTTATTTTTAAAAACAAACAAAATTTACCTTTTTAGGACCATCAGAACCAAACTAAGGAGCACAAATGGCAAAGAGTTTAAGACAAGAAGGTCCCACAAAATTGTGCAACAGCTGTTGATGTGTTCTGGGTGTGCAGTAGCCTTTTTTTTTTTTTTTGCAGTAGCCTTTTATAAAGGTTTTCTCTTCCATAATTTTACACACAATAGGTATAGCCAAAACTGTGTTCATCCTCAAGTATCTTTTTCCCTAATCAATCACATTCAAGGTGAAAATTCACATATCTTATTGGACAATTCTTTGCAATTTATTTATATTATCACCAAGCAGGTGGCAAACTAATATGCCTTGCATATATAAGTAAAATACCAACAAAACAATAATGTGACCACGCTATTACTGAAAGCTTTAAAACCAGTTTAAACCAAATCTCTCAACCAGTTAGATGTTAAAGTATGACTTTTCAATGCATTAGGATGCAATGATTAATTATTTCATTCTATATGGAACCCTTTTACCTCCTAGCTGCCTATTTCTATAAAATGAATTTCCCAGATATACAATTCTGTACATTACAAAATTATTTTCTATTACAAGAGACTTACTTTCTGAGTTAATTCTAATAATGACCTTAAAAGAACCACAAATATTTTCTATTTGCTTTTTGACTGTAATTTTTTTGGTTTTATTGTTTTACTGTTCCTAGTGAACCATTTCCTTTTTCTCATTGCAATTTCTGTTGAATGCTCTTCAAAGTCTGCATGCTTAGAATTTAAATGCCACTAAGAGAATTATAATAGTACCTAACATTTATGAATAGTTTTCTCCACACTAGAACTGTGTTAATGACAAAAATATATTATTTCAACTAAACAAATGCTGCGTTCATGCTTTATATTTTCTCATATAAGTAATAGCAAAGTTTAATTTAAACTCATTTGACTGGAGAATCAAATCAAACTCATATTATAAAAAAATTCTAAGCACAAGTATACCTTACACTTCTCAGTCATTTAAGTTTTTATTAGAATTGTACTAAGTCTGTATATTGCTTTGGAAATAACACTTTTGTAATATGAACTTTCTCCAAGCAAGCCCACTAAATTTATTTATTCATAAAATGTTTTGTAACTTCCTTCTCACACATTTCTTGTAATGTCTACCTGGGTGTCTTATACTTACTTCTATTGCTAAATGTAACGGATTCACCTATCATATTTTCTAAATATATTATTATTAATAAAACATTACAGTTTTTGAACTCCACACACTGTACTAAGGACCTTGGAATAATTATCTCATTTTGCCTTACAAAAACCAAATATGGGATGTATTATTATTAGCCTTGCTTAACAACTAAAGAAACCAAAACTTAGAAAATTCAAATAACTTTAGAAGGTCATAAAACTAAGACTGGCAGATTCAGTCTCTGGATACTCTTAATTTTAGCTTAAATTTTCTTAAATTTCTCAAATTTTCCTAAATTTAGCTTAGCAATGTCAAAAAATAATAATTCAACAAGTAAGTTTGCAAAAGTCAATCATTTGAGGAGCCTTATATTTGTGTCAAAATTCTAGGTATATTCTATCTTTGAGGAAGTAGACTTTGCTTTCACATCAGTCATTTTACTTTAGCCACATGGACAAGGCAGATACCCAGTAATACAGACATATCATAAAGTTTATGGTCTGAAGAAGCTGAAACATTTTAAAGTATTATTTATATCATCAAGAACTACGATTTTCTTCTAAAACTGTGTCTTCTTTTTTTAACATAAAATTTAATAGGGGAAAGCCATGACTCCACTCACAGTTGGTAGCACACAATGGATGCTCAATGAATATTTGTGGACTGTATCTCTATATTTAACAGATTTAATTACAAAAAAAGCCACTAACCATATAAGGCATTTTTGCGATTTAGTTAAGTTTGTATTGGAGAGAAATATGCTTTTCCAAAATATATTTTAGCTTCCTTTGGTTGTGGGGGAAGAGGGAGATGAAATAAAAGACTGGTGAGGAGAGGATATAAGTGAACCGGGGTAAGAGGTCAAGGGAGGAACAGGTATGTTTAAATGTAATGAAGAGGATTCCAGGGCAGGATGATGGGGTCAGGAAAGAAAGGTGGATGGGAAGAAGAGGCAGGAGGGTCTTAAAAAGTTAGAAAAAGAACAAGATAAACTAAAATAAACAAGGAAGAGAAAATGGAACCGTTTTCCCATTTATATCTCTAGGTGCTTACTGCTAGAACAAAGCAAATTATTCAATTATGCATATTTATTTTCTATCCAGCCATTGCACTAAATCTCATATTAATTTTTTAAATAGACTTTTTAAAGAGCAGTTTTAGGTTCACAGCAAAATTGAGTGGAAGGTAGAGAGATTTCTCATATGCCCTCTCCTCCCATATATGCACAGCCTCCCACATAATCAAATTTCCTCCCCAGAGTGATACATTTGTTACTACTGATGAACCTATATTGACACATCATTATCACCCGTATTTCATAATTTATCTTAGGGTTCACTCTTGGTATCATACATTCTAAGTGTTTGGACAAGTGTATCCACCATTATAGTATCATACGGAGTATTTTCACTGCCTTGAAAATCCTCTGTGCTCCGCCTATTTATCCTTCCCTTCCTCTAACCTCTAGCAACCACTGATCCTTTTACTGCCTCCATACTTTTGTCACTCCAAAATGTCATGCAGTTCGAATTTCACAGTACACCGCCTTCTTGGATTGGCTTCTTTCACCTAGTAATATGCATTTAAAGTTCCTCCAAGTCTTTTCATAGCTTGGTAGCTCATTTCTATGAGCGCTTAATAATATTCTATTGCCTTAACGTACCAAAATTTATTTATCCATTCACCTCCTGAAGGACATCTTGGTTGTTCCCAACTTTTGGCAGTTACAAATAAAGCTGTTATAAACATCCACGTGCAGGTTTTTGTATGGACGTAAGTTTTCAACTCATTTGGGTAAATACCAAGGAACACAACTGCTGTATATACGGTAAAAGTGTGTTTAGTTTTATAAAAGTAACCACCAATTTGCATTCCCCCCAGCAATGAATAAGAGTTCCTGCTATGCCACATCCTTGCCAGTACCCGGGGTCAGTTTTCCAGATTTTGGCCACTCTCATAGGTGTGCAGTGAACTTCATTGTTGTTTTAATTTGCAATTCTGTAATGACACAAAGTTCAGCATCTTATCACATGCCATCTATACATCTTCTTTGATGAGGAGTCCTTTCAGGTCCTTTGTGTGATTTCATTTTCAAAGAAAAATTCTGTAGTTCTTCAAACTCTGTGACTTTACTGAAACTTAGAGAACTTGACTGTAAAGAAAGCAATCTTCATTGTCATTGGCTCAATTTCTGTCTGTTTGGACTCTGAATTTCTGCACATTTTCGAATTCAACAGTGTTCCAGATTTTTGTTGTGATCACCAGTTTAGTAAGTACATATGGCTTATCAGAGTAGTATAAAAGCATCATCTTGCAAACAACAAGAGACCTAATGATTTTAGTCTCCCAGAATCTTATCATTCCAGTATCTTGAGTTTAAGAAAGCATCTCAGCAAACAGTCACTCCCTTGTTACATATGCACAATTTTCAATTAGGCTAACCTCCACATTTTGGCTAAATTTGTTCCAAATAACCCATAAACTGACCGTCATAAATAAATAAATAAATAAATAAATAAATAAATAAATAAATAAATAAGGAGGAAGAGGAAGGACATTCACATCTGTGATCCCTGTTTCTACTGCATTTTACCAAAAGCGTATTTCACAACAAGACCTTTTCAGATGAATACTGCAGCAAAAGCAGAGCCTACCACCCTTTCTAGTCTAGCTTGAATAACTCTTGGAATACTTTTAGCCTTCTTTATTTGTTGGTTTTGTTTTGTATTGCTACCACACTATACATTATAGTTAAAAAGTAGATTTTTTAAGTACCAAGAAAATTCCATGTATAAATTGCCTATGATTACCACACTGAGTCTATATAATTCCCATTTCTGCCTTGTTGGTGTCTTTCAATAATACATCGCACTCCCGTGCATACTCCCACAGCATGGCCCCTTAACCTCCCCAAAGTGGGCGAGGTGGACACGCGACCCGGGGCTTGCCGGCCAAAGTGAAGAAGATTCCCCTGGTTCTGACAGTGTTTCTTCAACAGGCTTTCCGGGGGGGATCAAGGAGAGACCCCGCAGCCTAGGGGCTGCACCTCTGGGAAGGATGGCTCCGTCTTCTCCAGTCCAATATGAGGCCCAGTTGCTGGAAGCTTCCAGGGGACACCATCACAGTTACGATTCTCCCAAACACACTGAGGTTGCTCCATTTCTGCCTTCAGGTGCCTCTCTTCCTCAGGTGTGTCTTCGTCGTTTTCCAGAGGAAAACTGCAAGCAGGTGGCTGCATCTTTAATGCAGAAGAGCAGAGTGCAGAAACTGTTGCAAACAAGGAGAAGGAGCTGTGTGGCTGACAGGGTCTTGGTGCTACGGCTGGGTGTCAGGCCTGTGCCTATGAGGTGGGAGAGCCAAGTTCAGGACATTGGTCCACCAGAGGCCTCCTGGCTCCATGTAATATCAAATGGCAAAAGCTCTCCCAGAGATCTCCATCTCAATGCTAAGACCCAGCTCCACTCAATGACCAGCAAGCTACCATGCTGGACACCCTATGCTAAACAACTAGCAAGACAGGAACACAACCACACCCATTAGCAAAGAGGCTGCCTAAATTCACAATAAGGTCACAGACACCCCAAAAACACACCACCGGACATGGTCCTGCCCACCAGAAAGACAAGATCCAGCTTCATCCACCAGAACACAGGCACTAGTCCCCTCCACCAGGAAGCCTATGCAACCCACTGAACCAACCTTGGCCACTGGGGGCACACACCAAAAACCACGGGAACTACAAACCTGCAGACTGCGAAACGGAGACCCCAAACACAGTAAGTTAAGCAAAATAAGAAGACAAAGAAACACAAAGCAGATGAAGGAGCAAGGTAAAAACCTACCAGACCAAACAAACGAAGAGGAAATAGGCAGTCTACCTGAAAAAAATTCAAAGGAATGATAGTAAAGATGATCCAAAATCTTGGAAATAGAATGGAGAAAATACAAGAAACGTTTAACAAGGACCTACTAAAGAGCAAACAAACAATGATGAACTACACAATAAATGAAATTAATAATTCTCTAGAAGGGATCAATAGCAGAATAACTGAGGCAGAAGAACAGATAAGTGACCTGGAAGATAAAATAGTGGAAATAATTACTTCAGACCAGAATAAAGAAAAAAGAATGAAAAGAACTGAGGACAGTCTCAGAGACCTCTGGGACAACATTAAACGCACCAACATTCGAATTATAGGTGTCCCAGAAGAAGAAGAGAAAAAGAAAGGGACTGAGAAAATATTTGAAGAGATTATAGTTGAAAACTTCCCTAATATGGGAAAGGAAATAGTTAATCAAGTCCTAGAAGCACAGAGAGTCCCATACAGGATAAATCCAAGGAGAAACACGCCAAGACACATATTAATCAAACTATCAAAAATTAAATATAAAGAAAACATATTAAAAGCAGCAAGGGAAAAACAACAAACAACATACAAGGGAATCCCCATAAGGTTAACAGCTGATCATTCAGCAGAAACTCTGCAAGCTGGAAGGGAGTGCCAAGACATATTTAAAGTGATGAAAAGGAAAAACCTACAACCAAGATTACTCTACCCAGCAAGGATCTCATTCAGATTTGACGGAGAAATTAAAACCTTTACAGACAAGCAAAAGCTAAGAGAATTCAGCACCACCAAACTAGCTATACAACAAATGCTAAAGGAATTTCTCAAGGCAGGAAACACAAGAGAAGGAACAGAAAAAAGATCTGCAAAAAACAAACTCAAAACAATTAAGAAAATGGTAATAAGAACATGCATATCGATAATTACCTTAAATGTAAATGGATTAAATGCTCCCACCAAAAGACATAGACTGGCTGAATGGATACAAAAACGAGACCCATATATATGCTGTCTGTAAGAGACCCACTTCAGACCTAGGGACACATACAGACTGAAAGTGAGGGGATGGAAAAAGATACTCCATGCAAATGGAAATCAAAAGAAAACTGGAGTCGCAATTCTCATATCAGACAAAATAGACTTTAAAATAAAGACTATTACAAGAGACAAAGAAGGACACTATATAATGATCAAGGGATCACTCCAAGAAAAAGATATAACAATTGTAAATATTTATGCACCCAACATAGGAGCATCGCAATACATAGGGCAAATGCTAACAGTCATAAAAGGGGAAATCAAAAGTAACAGAATCATAGTAGGGGACATTAACACCCCACTCTCACCAAGGGACAGATCATCCAAAATGAAAATAAATAAGGAAACACAAGCTTTAAATGATACATTAAACAAGACGGACTTAATTGATATTTATAGGACATTCCACCCAAAAACAACAGAATACACTTTCTTCTCAACTGCTCATGGAACATTCTCCAGGACAGATCATATCTTGGGTCAAAAATCAAGCCTTGGTAAATTTAGGAAAATTGAAATCGTATCAAGTATCTTTTCCGACCACAATGCTATGAGACTAGATATCAATTACAGGAAACAATCTATAAAAAATACAAATGGAGGCTACACAATACACTACTTAATAACCAAGAGATCACTGAAGAAATCAAAGGGGAAATCAAAAAATGCCTACAAACGAATGACAATTAAAACATGACGACCCAAAACCGATGGGATGCAGCAAAAGCAGTTCTAAGAGGGAAGTTTATAAAAATACAACCCTACCTCAAGAAACAAGAAACATCTCAAATAAACAACCTAATCTTACACGTAAAGCAAATAGAGAAAGAAGAACAAAAATGCCCCAAAGTTAGCAGAAGGAAAGAAATTATAAAGATCAGATCAGGAATAAATGAAAAAGAAATGAAGGAAACTATACTAAAGAACAATAAAACTAAAAGCTGGTTCTTTGAGAAGATAAACAAAATTGATAAACCATTAGCCAGACTCCTCAAGAAAAAAAGGGAGAAGACTCAAATCCATAGAATTAGAAATGAAAAAGGAGAAGTAACAACTGATACTGCAGAAAAACAAAGGATCATGAGAGATTACTACAAGCAACTCCATGCCAATAAAATGGACAACCTGGAATAAATAGAGAAATTCTCAGAAAAGCACAACCTTCAAGACTGAACCAGGAAGAAATAGAAAATATAAACAGACCGACCACAAGCACTGAAATTGAGACGGTGAATAAAAGTCTTCCAACAAACAAAAGCCCAGGACCAGATGGCTTCACAGGCGAATTCTATCAAACATTTAGAGAAGAGCTAACACCTATTCTCAAACTCTCCCAAAATATAACAGAGGGAGGAACACTCCCTAACTCATTCTACGAGACCACAATCACTCTAATACCAAAACCAGACAAAGATGTTACAAAGAAAGAAAACTACAGGCTAATATCACTGATGAACATAGATGCAAAAATCCTCAACAAAATACTAGCAAACAGAATCCAACAGCACATTAAAAGGATCATACACCATGAACAAGTGGGGTTTATCCCAGGAATGCAAGGATTCTTCAATATATGCAAATCAATCAATGTGATAAACCATATTAACAAATTGAAGGAGAAAAACCATATGATCATCTCAATAGGTGCAGAAAAAGCTTTCGACAAAATTCAACACCCCTTTATGATAAAACCCTCCAGAAAGTAGGCATAGAGGGAACTTACCTCAACATAATAAAGGCCATACATGACAAACCCACAGCTAAAATCATTCTCAAAGGTGAAAAACTGAAATGATTTCCACTAAGATCAGGAACAAGACAAGGTTGTCCACTGTCACAACTGTTACTCAACACAGCCTTGGAAGTTTTAGCCACAGCAATCAGAGAAGAAAAAGAAATAAAAGGAATCCAAATTGGAAAAGAAGAAGTAAAGCTGTCACTGTTTGTAGATGACATGATAGTATACATCAAAAATACTAAAGATGCCATCAGAAAACTACTAGAGCTAATCAATGAATTTGGTAAAGTAGCAGGATACATAATTAATGCACAGAAATCTCTTGCACTCCTATACACTAATGATGAAAAATCTGAAAGAGAAATACAGGAAGCACTCCCATTTACCACTACAACCAAAAGAATCAAACACCTAGGAATAAACCTACCTAAAGAGACAAAAGACCTGTATGCAGAAAACTATAAGACACTGATGAAAGAAATTAAAGGTGATGCAAACAGATGGAGAGATATACCATGTTCTTGGATTGGAAGAATCAACATTGTGAAAATGACTCTACTACCCAAAGCAATCTACAGATGCAATGCAATCCCTAACAAACTACCACTGGCATTTTTCACAGAACTAGAACAAAAAATTTCACAATTTGTATGGAAACACAAAAGACCCCGAAGAGCCAAAGCAGTCTTGAGGGAAAAAAACGGAGCTGGAGGAATCAGATTCCCTGACTTCAGACTACACTACAAAGTTACAGTAATCAAGACAATATGGTACTGGCACAAAAACAGAGACATAGATCAATGGAAAAAGATAGAAAGCCCAGAGATAAACCCACACACCTATATTCAACTAATCTATGACAAAGGAGGGAAGGATATACAATGGAGAAAAGACAGTCTCTTCAATAAGTGGTGCTGGGAAAACTGGACAGCTCCATGTAAAAGAATGAAATTAGAACACTCCCTAACACCATACACAAAAATAAACTCAAAATGGATTAGAGACCTAAATATGAGACCGGACACTATAAAACTCTTAGAGGAAAACATAGGCAGAGCACTCTTTGACATAAATCACAGCAAGATCTTTTTTGATCCACCTCCTAGAGAAATGGAAATAAAAACAAAAATAAACAAATGGGACCTAATGAAACTTAAAAGCTTTTGCACAGCAAAGGAAACCATAAACAAGATGAAAAGACAACCCTCAGAATGGGAGAAAATATTTGCAAACGAATCAACGGACAAAGGATTAATCTCCAAAGTATATAAATAGCTCATGCAGCTCAATATTAAAAAAACAAACAACCCAATCCAAAAATGGGCAGAAGACCTAAATAGACATTTCTCCAAAGAAGACATACAGATGGCCAAGAAGCACATGAAAAGCTGCTCAACATCACTAATTATTAGAGAAATGTAAATCAAAACTACAATGAGGTACCACCTCACACCAGTTAGAATGGGCATCATCAGAAAATCTACAAACAACAAATGCTGGAGAAGGTGTGGAGAAAAGGGAACCGTCTTGCACTGTTGGTGGGAATGTAAATTGATACAGCCACTATGGAGAACAGTATGGAGGTTCCTTAAAAAACTAAAAGTAAAATTACCATATGATCCAGCAATCCCACTACTGGGCATATACCCAGAGAAAACCATAATTCAAAAAGACACATGCATCCCACTGTTCATTGCAGCACTATTTACAATAGCCAGGTCATGGAAGCAACCTACATGCCCACTGACAGACGAATGGATAAAGAAGATGTGGTACATATATGCAATGGAATATTATTCAGCCATAAAAAGGAACGAAACTGGGTCATTTGTTGAGATATGGATGGACCTAGAGACTGTCATACAGAGTGAAGTAAGTCAGAAAGAGAAAAACAAATATCATATATTAACGCATATACGTGGAACCTAGAAAAATGGTACAGATGAACCAGTTTGCAGGGCAGAAATTGAGACACAGATGTAGAGAACAAACGTATGGACACCAAGGAGGGAAAGCAGCGGGGGGGGGTGGTAGTGGTGTGATGAATTGGGTGATTGGGATTGACATGTATACACTGATGTGTATAAAACTGATGACTAATAAGAACCTGTTGTATAAAAAAATTAAAAAAATAAAATTAACAAATTAAAAAAAAAGAAAAGAAAAAAGAAAGCCCAGTGATAAACCCACGCACATATGGTCACCTTATCTTTGATAAAGGAGGCAAGAATATACAATGGAGAAAACACAGCCTCTTCAGTAAGTGGTGCTGGGAAAACTGGACAGCTACATTTTAGAGAATGAAATTAGAACACTCTTTAACACCATACAAAAAAAACTCAAAATGGATTAAAGACCTAAATGTAAGGCCAGACACTATCAAACTCTTAGAGGAAAACATAGGCACAACACTGTATGACATAAATCACAGCAAGATCCTATTTGACCCATCTCCTAGAGAAATGGAAATAAAACCAAAAATAAACAAATGGGACCTAATGAAACTTAAAAGCTTTTGCACAGCAAAGGAAACCATAAACAAGATGAAAAGACAACCCTCAGAATGGGAGAAAATATTTGCAAATGAAGCAACTGACAAAGGATTAATCTCCAAAGTATATAAACAGCTCATGCAGCTCAATATTAAAAAAACAAACAACCCAATCCAAAAATGGGCAGAAGACCTAAATAGACATTTCTCCAAAGAAGACATACAGATGGCCAAGAAGCACATGAAAAGCTGCTCAACATCACCAATTATTAGAGAAATGCAAATCAAAACTACAATGAGGTAGCACCTCACACCAGTTAGAATGGGCATCATCAGAAAATCTACAAACAACAAATGCTGGAGAGGGTGTGGAGAAAAGGGAACCCTCTTGCACTGTTGGTGGGAATGTAAATTGATACAGCCACTATGGAGAACAGTATGGAGGTTCCTTAAAAAACTAAAAGTAAAATTACCATATGATCCAGCAATTCCACTACTGGGCATATACCCTGAGAAAACCATAATTCAAAAAGACACATGCACCCCACTGTTCATTGCAGCACTATTTACAATAGCCAGGTCATGGAAGCAACCTAAATGCCCATCGACAGACGAATGGATAAAGAAGATGTGGCATATATATACAATGGAATATTACTCAGCCATAAAAAGAAATGAAATTGAGTTATTTGTAGTGAGGTGGATGGACCTAGAGTCTGTCCTACAGAGTGAAGTCAGAAAAAGAAAAACAAATACCATTTGCTGACACATATATATATGGAATCTAAAAAAAAAAAAAGGTTATGAAGAACCTAGGGGCAGGATGGGAATAAAGATACAGTCCTACTAGAGAATGGACCTGAGGACACAGGGAGGGGGAAGTGTAAGTTGTGACAAAGTGAGAGAGTGGCATGGACATATATACACTACCAAATGTAAAATTGATAGCTAGTGGGAAGCAGCCACATAGCACAGGGAGATCAGCTTGCTGCTTTGTGACTACCTAGAGGGGTGGGATAGGGAGGGCAGAGGGAGACGCAAGAGGGAGGAGATAGGGGGATATATGTATATGTATAGCTGATTCACTTTGTTATAAAGCAGAAACTAACACACCATTGTAAAGCAGTTATACTCCAATAAAGATGTTAAAAAATAATAACAATAATGTATCACACACACAAACAAATGGGCTGCAGAACAATCATTAGGTAAATAATCATCCCACACATTGGTGAGTTGCCCATTCCTTCAGCAGCAATATATACATTTTGCAGGCCTGGAAACTACAAGCTTTTCCTTTCCTTCCATTATATATAATACAAAGGAGCTTATTTTCATCATTCAGAAGAATAATGTTCTTCTCCCTTGGAAGCTTTGTTCTGATTTATAGCATAAGCTAGCCTTTTTTCAGAATAAAATGACTGCTTTTTTAAATGGCACGTCTTAAAAGTTCTTCTCTCAGCAGGTCACTGATGGTGGGAAAATATCCCTCTGTTCATATCAAGGTTTGAAAAAACAAAGTTATTTGAAATACAGTTTCTCTTAAACCTCTTTTCACCCAAGAAGGGCATATGGAGAAGTAGCTCTCCACACTGTTCCCACTGCTTATATAGTTAATACACCACAGATTTGTATTAGTTAAGGGCCAGGATATGAGAAATGCCACCAAAAACAATAATGAGATAATGGAAGGTTAAAATTGGAATAAGGACAAGAAACTATTGAGTAGTGGTAACTACAGAAGAGAAGAGGAAATGGGTCGAGAAGAATGGGAGAAAAGGTGATGAGAGTTATGATATGTCTACAGTAAGTTTGGGAGAAAATTCTTAAGTATTACACTACTTTGCCACAAAGAAATGAGAAGCAAAACATTATTTTTTCTACTTGAAGCTTCTATAGTCTTAAAACCTTGATTTCCTGCTCTTACCAAATGAATCTTTAGTTGAATCTTATAAGTTATCTTTGCCTGACTGATCATCTAAGCAGCAAGAAACCTAAGAATTTTTTTGCCTACAGGTCACTATTTTAAAAATGAAAAGAATGCCAAGATGTTCTTTCAATTTCTGATTAGACACAAGGAAATAGGAAAGAGACAGAATTGAGACTAGGAAACTCTGCAGGGCAAGAAGCCCTTTCCCTATTATCTGTAAGCTAGCTATTAACCTGTGTTATCATAGAATTTTAAAGAGTTTATAATATCAATTTGCCCTTAAATTCTCAAAAACAAGAACCAGAATCTCACAGTCTACAGAAAAGCTTTTGACTGACTTATGACAGATTTCTTCTGCTCAAGACGAAGAGGAAACTCAGTTAGTTTAAGCATCAAGGTGCTTAACTATGTCATAGATTTACTTCATTATACCCTCACTCTAAAATGTGTGCATCATTTAAATAAAGTGATCTTTAATATTCTATGTTTCCACCTGGCTGCTTTATAAAGGCCTACACTTAGATTGAAAAGAATTTAACTGGAGAGAAATTTAGGGGTAGTGTGAATAAAGTAGTAAGCAATAAAGGAAGCCAAAACCTTAGACTTAAATAGCATATAAAGAAGATGTAGGCAGGTACCGTATCTATAGGGGATGAATGAGAAGTTAGAGGTCAATAATTTGGATCAAACCAGTGGCAACAAGCCTGCAATCTGTAGTAAGAATGTATTAAATTAAAATGACTAAAATCAGAATTAGGTTATGGATGTGGATACAAGGTCCAAGTCAGAAATACAGGTTTCAGAAACAGAAGACATCAATGAATCCACCAAGAGACAATCCATTAAGGCCTCAAAGCAAAACTAGTCATGATATTGTCTGCTGACACCAGGAATTTCCTAGGCTTTCTAAGTGGGTTGGGTCATTCTGAAGGTTAATTATGGAATCAGTTGCTTTTCCAAGTCCTGACACGGTCAAGAAATATCAAGCCTTATTCATGACTCTGCTCCATGTTTAATCAATTTTAAGTTCTACCCTGAATAGATACAGAAAGCTTTTCTGAAGGAAGTTCACAGGTTAAGCTATCCCAGAAAAAGTCTCAGAACCTACATTCCCACTGAAGTAAGGCTCTTTGAGTCAGAACTCAAAACTTTTTACATATGGTTCCTGGCCCCAGAAATAGTTTCAAGGTCCTAAGAGGTATTCATATACACATCATTTCTTCTTCAGAAACAGGATCCACAAGATGGGTCCAGTCACACTCTTACTCCAATAGTGTTATAGGCACAAAAGTTGTCATGAAGGTAGCCAGGGTCCTGTGCACCTCCAGCTTCTATTTCACAGTCCAGCCTAAATAGGTGAGCCCCCTACCTCCTTTACTTTACTGTGGTGCTCCAGGCCAAAAGTTCCACTTCTGCCCTAGACCAAAGCAGACATGAATTGATTGATGCTCAAGGTAGCTGTATTGTCAGCCTCTTTCCCCAGTCTCTACCCCAAGCTTAGAGTCAGTACCTGAATGATAGAGTTAAAAAAAAAAGAAGAATAGTGAGTAACTTGAAGCTTTCCCTTTAAGAACAAGTATCTGGCAAGGATGTCCCCGTTCATCACTCTTTCTGATACAGTGCTAAAAGTTCTTGATAATGCAATAGGCAGGAAAGGGAAATAAAAGATATACAGATTGAGAAGGAAGATATAAAACTGCCTTCATTCACAGATGATATGATCATCTATGTAGAAAATTTTTTAAAAACCAACAAAAGAACTCCTGAAACTAATAAGTGATGGCAAGGTTGCATGATACAAGGTTAACATACAAAAGTCAAGTCTTTCTATACACCAACAATGAACAAGTGGAATTTGAAATTAAAAGCACAATACTATTTACATTAACACCCCCCTCAAAAAATAAAATACTTAGGCACAAATCTAACAAAATATGAGCAACATCTATATGAGGAAAACCATAAAACTCTGATGAACAAAATCAAACAAGAACTAATTAAGAGGAGAGATAGTTTATGTTCATGGATAAGAAGACTCAATATTGTCAAGATATTAGTTCTTCCCAATTGGATTGCAATCAAAATTTCAGCAAGTTATTTGTTGATATCAACAAACTAATTCTAAAGTTCATATGGAGAGGCAAAAGACCCAGAACAGCCAACACAATAGTGAAGGAGAAGAATAAAATTGGAGGACTGAAGCTACCCAATTTCAATACTTACTATAAAGCTACAGTAATTATGACAGTGTGCCGTTAGGAAAGGAATAGACAAGTAGATCAGTAGAACAGAATATAGTACACAGTAATAGACCCCCATAAATACCATCAACTGATCTTTGACAAAGGGGCAAAGATAATACAATGTAGCAAAGATAGTCTCTTCAACAAATGGTTCGGAAACCTTGACACTCACATGCAAAAAAATAGATCCAGACACAGATCTTACACCTTTCACAAAAATTAACTCAAAATGGATCATGGATCTAAATATAAAATGCAAAATTATAAAACTGCTACAAGATAACATAGGAGAAAACCTAGATGATTTGGGTATTGTGATAGCTTTTTAGATACAACACCAAAGGAATGATCCATGAAAGAAATAATGAATAAGCAGGACTTCATTAAAATTTAAAACTTCTTCTCTGTAAAAACAAAAACAAAAAGAAAAAAACAATATCAAGAGAATTAGAAGACAAGTCACAAACTGGCAGAAATATTTGTAAAAGACACATCTGATAAAGGACTGCTATCCAAAATATACAAAGAACTCTTAAAACTCAACATTAAGAAAACAAACAACTTGATTTAAAAATGGGCCAAAGACCTTAACAGACACCTCACCAAAGAAGACATACAGATGGAAAATACATATATGAAAAAATTCTGTAAATCATATGTCATTAGGGAATTGAAAATTAAAACAGCAGTAAGATACTACTATACACTTATTAGAATGGTCAAAACCCAGAACACTGACAACATCAAATGCTGGTGAGGACTTAGAGCAACAGGAACTCTAATACACTGCTGGTGGGAATACAAAGTAGTACACTTTGGAAGACAGCAGCAGTTTCTTACAAATCTAAACATACTCTTATCATATGTACCAATAATCATGCTCCTTGCTATTTAACCAAAGGAGTTGAAAAGTTATGTCCACACAAACACCTGCACATTTATGTTTACAGTAGCTTTATTTATAACTGCCAAAAGTTGGAAACAACCAAGACATCTTCGGTAGGTGAATGGATAAGTAAACTATGGTAGTTCAGACAATGGAATATTATTCAATGCTAAAAGAAATGAGCTACCAAGCAATGAAAGGACATAGAGGAACCTTAAATGCATATTACTAAGTGAAAGGCACCAATCTAACAAGTCTATATATTATAGGATTCAAACTATATTACATTCTGGGAAAGGCAAAACTATGGAGACAGTAAAAAGATCAGCAGTTGCCCAGGATTGGGGGATGTGTGGAGGTATGGATAGGCAGAACACAGAGGATATTTAGGGTCGTGTATATACTCTGCATGATACCATAATGTTGGATACACGTCATTATACATTCGCCTGAACCCAATGAATGTACAAAGCCAAGAGTGAACCCTTAAGTAAACTATGGGCTTTGAGTGATTACACTGTGTCAAGATAGGATCATTCCTGGTTAAAAAAAAAAAAAGTACCATTCTGGTATGTTATGTTGAAAATGGGGGAGGCTATGCATATGCATGTGTGGGGAATTTGGGTATAAGTCAATCTCTGTATTTCCCCTCAATTCTACTGTAAACTTAAAATTGCTCTGAAAAATAAAGATTTAAAAATAAACCTGGAAAAAACACAGAACTAAGAAACAGAAGCACAGAATTTCAGAGAAGGCATTCGACTAGCATCCAGAGAAAACTGGAAGAGGCACGGCTTGTATTCACATATACAAGAACAGGTTTGTGTCCAGAGCGTGAGAAGATCAGCTTGGAAAGCAATTTTGACAAGGAAATGAGGAGCTATACTTTTTTCATTTCTTATAATGGATTAGGTCTGCATTACAGTACCAGTAGTGTTCTACCATTGTTCCTGAGATCAAGGTTGTTGCTTTTAGGCATCCTTCTTGATATTAACGGCTAAGTGCTAATAGACGTGTTGAGAAAATGTGGAAGCAACAAACTATGTACTCTTTGCTCTATTTAAATCTATCCATGGGCACTCTAAACATTTGAATCACATGTCATATTGACGACTGTCTTCCCTAAGTTAAGCACCAGTTCCTTTAACTACTTGATATTATTTAAAATCCCTTCATTTTCTTCATCAACTTCTCCTTTTTAATCATAATTTGACTTCCTTTTTCCCAGCGGTAAATTCTTCAAGGCCTTCTGGCTGTCGAGGGGAATCTAAAGATGGGAATTTGGGAGGGGAAAAGGGGCCAAAGACTCAGAGATTGACTTGTTCTGCCCTGGTATGGCTCTGTCCTTCAGGCCTTGAAGGATATGTCTATGATATTAGGTTCCACTTCTATTCTTACCCCTCTTCCTCTAAAATGCTTCTAACATTTTGCTATTCTTCCTAGTCTCACAGATATACAAGATCTATAATGACATCAACCACACTATAGGAGATGCCACTGGTTTTCTTGGGCTGGTTTTTAATTTAATTTAATTATAGCTTTAATGCGATAATTGCTTCTTGTCTCCTCCCTCCATTCTGATATTGATTTTGTGAAATTTGTGAACAAATTTCTCAGAGGAAATTCATTTTTAATGACATTAAAAATATTTAAGGAAATCCAAACCAATATCTATCAAAATTAAACCTACATATAATCTTTTCCAGAAATTTCACTTCTAGGAAATTATTCTTGAACTATTTTCACATGTGTGAAGTGATATAATACAAAGATACTTGTTGAAGCTTTAGTTTCAATAATGAAAGAAAAATGCAGCAATCTAAATGTTGATCAATCATTTGCTGACATATTAAATAACTTCTCTGCTCCTCAACATGTATATGAATGTGTGTGTATTTGCATATATATACATTACATATATGTGTATATATATATAATATATATATGGATATACAAACAGAAACCTTGCAGAGCTATGATGACCAAATAAAATACTGAATGCCGAGTGCCAAGTACCTGGTACAGCATATCTGGGTCAGAGCAAATGCTCAATAAATTATATTACTATCATCATTTAAATTCTAGCTCTTTCGCTAGATTTAGAATCACTCATTGCATCAGTCTTGCTAAAGAATGTTTCTAAAGTTATGTAATATAGGTAAGTATGCTGGTGAAAATTATACCAGCTGAAAAAAAAAGCTATTGGCCGTCTAGTTAGGTATTTAATTCACCTGCAAGGCTGCACTATAAGATTGGCAAATAGTGTCTGTCATCTATTGAGCTTTTATACAATAGTCACAAAGAAAGCCATTAATCAACTCATTGAATCAGACTGACACTTAAATGTTTTATCTTTCAGATTCACATTGAAAATATTGATACAATTTTGCACTACTTTTAGTAGTTAGTAAGTTCATCACACTTGGATATATAGTCTGGAGGAGTTCCTTTTCCCTACTTATTCTGAGCATTCTTAAAGGAAATTGGAGACTCAAGAGGGAGCAAAGGGACTTACCTGTGATCACTGTTAAGTGTTAATTATTTTTCTCTCCCTGTTTTTGATGATGGTGGTAGCTATGAACAAACTCTACAGTTTATCTGAGATGCGTTTAGTGATCCAATTGGTAACATTAAAACTCATTATGTCTAAAAATTGTACTGGATATTATGGGGTTATAACTATAAAACCAGTAGGGACTCTGTCCTCAAGGAGCTTATAATTCACCACAGAGGATATATTATGAACATAAATATAATACAGAAAGTATGGATGAAATGAGAGTGAGAAAATAATCTACTCAGATTATACAGCAGCAGTATTCACAACAGCCAAAAGGTGGAAACAACCCAAATGTTCATCAACAAATGAATGAGTAAACAAAATGTGGTATATACATATACAATAGAATAGTATTCAGCCTTAAAAAGGAATGAATTCTGACACACGCAACAACATGGATAACAGTGAAGAAATTATGCTAAGTGAAATAAACCAATCACAAAAGGACAAGTACTGTATGATTCACTTTTATGAGGTACCTAGAGCAGTCAAATTCATAGAGACTGAAAGTAGAATGGTGATTTCCAGGGGTCGGGGCAAGGAGGTATGGAGAGTTCATGTCTAATGGGTACAGAGTTCAATATGGGATGATGAAAAGTTTCTGGATATGGATGGTGATGATGATTGTACAACACTGAATGAACTCAACGCCACTGAACTGTAGACATTAAAATGGTTAAAGTGTTGAATTTTATGCTATGTATATTTTACAGTAATAAAAAAGAAAATAAATAACAGGCAGTTTGATACAAATTTAAATTTTGATATATTCAATATATTTCCTAGAAAAAGAGGGATAATCTTGACCTAACCCAGGTGCTTCGTATCCAGAGACATCCTGAAAATGCACAGAAAAAGAATAATTGTATCTGTATGCTACAGATGAGAACACTATTAAATATTAATAGGATAAAAGTGGTATGAAAATAAAACTATATGTAATTCTTGCATGCACATAAAGAAGAGTATCAAAAAATGATTACTTGTTGAAACAAAAAATGGCCGGACTTTCTTATATGATAGAAGTTATGTTCCAGGGAGACTATTCTCTACTGACTCCACCAAGCGCATTAATTTTGTTTGCTCTTTGATATGTCCTAATAGCAGTAAGTCTTTACTATAATTCTTTTTAACAAGCTTTTATATTTGAAAGCTATGTTCCAATGAAACTAGTCATTTCCTTCAACTATATGTGTGAACGTAATCATTGGTGCCTTTTAAATATAGCTTAAGTAGAACATTTGACTCGTTCAGGGAACCGAGTTTCCGGAAGGGAGCACTGTCTTTCCATAACTTAATCACAGGGTATTTATAGCAGTTTGAAAGCTGGTACTGTTTCCAGCGAAGTGAATGAAGTTTGATAAATGGCAGACTATTGGTTTCTCATTCTGGATGTCCTTGCTATTTGTACATGAGACAATGAATCATACTGCTTAAAAAAGCTAACAGTGTATTTATGTATAGGAATAGCATCTAAGATTCTGCTTATATACTGACAGTCTTGTGTTGATGGTAATACAGCCTACTATTATCTTGCCAGCATATCTGATGCTGGAGAGTCCTTCTGGTTTAAGAAAGAGACTTTTAAAAATACTAACGGCTCTCAGCAGCATCTAGTACAACCTGTGAGAGGCTGTCAGTTTTTCTGATGCATTTAAAACTGCGAGGAATATAATGGTGTCCCTTGAAAGTGAATCCAGAATGTTCAACATGTTAGTGAAATTTATCAATGCAACAATTATTTAAGAACACTATTATGATGCATAGAGCTCTGACAATATGCTCTTCGAGATGGTGCATAACTCCATGGCCAGCTAAGCATAAGCAAGAATTTGTTTCTAACTTCAGAAGCTCAAAAAACTATGTTCAAAGGTATTATGAAATAACCATTAGACATATGCAATTAAAATATATTTTCCATTTTTTTTCTGTTACTGTTTCGCTTTCCCACTGTCTCCCCTGGATTATGCAGATTAATTTTCCTTTTGGAATATAGTTAATACCCTAAAATGCACACAGTACCCCTCCTTATCCACGGCAAACACGTTCCTAAGACTCCCAGCAAGTGCCTGAAACCGTGGATGGTACTGCACCCTATATATATACCATGCTTTTTCCTATAATAACAGGCAGGATGGAGATGGCATGAATGCACTGGACAAAGGGATGATTCACATCCCATGCGAGAAGGAATGGGGCAGTGAGAGATTTCATCATGCTACTCAGAACAACAAACAATTTAAAACCTGTGAATTGTTCATGTCTGGTATTTTCCATTTAATATTTTCAGACTGCAGTTGACTACAGGTTATTGAAACTGGAAAAGGAGAAGCTGCAAATAAGGAGAGGATACTCTACTGAGTATGTAAGGCTTTCCCCCTGAAAAGAGAAAAAAACAGGTCGTATGTTCCTACTGCCCTGAGGAAACTTCGGCAATGTTGACAGTAATCAACACTTCCTTGAATTTGTCTCTGAATTTATTAGCCACCCCTCCTGATTTATGATCACGGGCAATGAGTGAAGTTAAAATAAATTTAAGTATCCAGAGATGTATTTCCATATATTTCTGATAACTAAACTCAATTACAAAGTGTGCCTAAAAGGAGGGATTCAAATAAGATTTTCCTTCTATCTAATGAGATGATGATCTATGAATCCATACATACAGTGCACTCATCATTAAAAGAAACTACTTAAATACTGAGGGTAGGAAAGGCATTCAGAGATTTTATATATATTTAGATGTGTCCAATCCAGTCTTAGAAGTAGCCCTATATAGCATTATTCACCAGAAGAACAATATTTCATAGTTTAGGAGGACAATTTTATGCAATCAGTTATTAGTTTCTGCATATTACATTCATATATTGCCTTAGTGACATACTCTACTGCATTCCTCTAAGTGATATCAAGAGGCTATTATACCCAAAGAGCTATCCTTACTGTGTTTATTCAATATCCATATTTCTTTGTCATTTTCACATTTATCCTTAAAAACTCCTTGTAACTTGCCTTACTCTTATTCCATCATCAAATGCCTTCAGATATTAGAAAAAACATTTAAAATGATCATATTATATTTATGGATCTGAATAAAAATGTATCCCAATTGTGTGAACAAAATTCCATCACTTTTTTTTTTTTGCAAGAAATAGTCTCCTTGACTGAAGAATATCTGGACGTATTAGGAACATGAGCTGTCTGGCAGAAACAGACAATGCAGGTAGGTTTGATTTCTCTCAGGGAGTTAGAAAACCGCTCTTCAATGAAGGAGGATAAAGCTATAATGATTCTTCACAAGGAAGCCTGATCATGAGCAACTAAATGAGCCACTTTTTATGGCCGTTAATGACTCGGGCAGAAATGAAAAAAAAAAGACTCACTGGTTACTTGCTCCTGTGAGTCAAACATAAAAACACAACACAGTGAAGCATATTGTTTACCTGAATTTTAGAGGAAACACTGAAGATGTTTTCCAAAGTAAATAAATTGATCACTGTTCTAAATCCTATAACTAGTCTTCTTTTGTTTTTGTCTCCTGGTCTACTTTCCTTATATAGTAGCTATGTAGCACAGATTTTTTTATATATATACAATATATTTTTACAGTACTCACAAGGTATCTGCACAAAAGAGACTGAGTTGATATCTATACATGGAAAGCTAACGGGATCCTGTGAACCTGGATATTGACACCCTCACTCTCTGCCATCAATCTAGAACACTGCATAATAAACATTATCATCACAACTGTGCAATACACGAGAATTAATCATGACCAAAAATATGACAGAACCCCCCACTTAGTGTATTGTTATTTGTAATTGTCCATAACAATAGTTACAACAAACTTTGGCAATAATAGTACGTACAAAAGTTGGAAATGTACTACTGTTTTTAATGAGTAATAGAGTCTTCCATGAAGATGATGAGAATGGTAAACACATCCTTTTCTTCCTAAATTGTGTTTGCTTAGAAAGGCCAGGTCTAATGGAACCATGTAAGCCTTCATTTGTTGACAACAGGAATGTGAACTCTGGCCTACAAAAACTATGAGACATCAGGAATACACCTAGTGGAATAAACAAATACAGCAGAAACCCATGACAATGAATTTATATAAGTATTCCTTTATCTAAAAATTAGGGCTTTTTTTTTTTAAAAGGAGGATATGGGGACAATTTTTCAGATAGAAAAAATAATTGTATAGTTTACCTGCTATCTTAAAGGATTCTGCTAATTTTCATGTTAAAGCCATTATTTATTAAAAATGTTGACAGAGTCCAACTAAACTTCTGAATACTCTTTCAGTCTCTGAGATTGCATGAGTCAGGGTTTTTTATGCCCCATTGCCTGCTTCAGAAATTCTTAACAGGCCACTCAAGAAAGATAAAAAGCCATAGGTTGTATATACAATACATGACTATGACTGTAAAGTAGTTCATTTCTTACAGGCTCATTGAGTTTGCAAGTCATCTGTGAATGAAAAAATTCTTAACTTTTCCAGTCATAAAGCTGTGATTAGCTCAACTGTTCTGCTATAAAAGAACCAAATGATTCCATTAATGGATTTTATGAATAAGAAGCTCAGGGCTTTATATTTTTCCTCATACTCCTCACCTTGTATTCTAACACTGTACTTATACACAGAATGCCAAGTTTCATACAGTGATAAGGTATATGATAAAATGTATGAGTCTAATTTTTATGTTTAATCAAAGGAAAATATCAAATAATTGATATTTTAAAGTACACTATAATTGTAACTACATACAAAATAAGGAGGAAGAAAGTTCTTCATCAACACATCAAAAGGTTAAGTAATCTAGAAGATTCACTGAATCCTATCTTGAGGCATAAATTTCAATGAGGTTCTCCAATCTGCTCTTTCAGTTGGTAGTTGAGAGCCTAGATAACTTCCACTCCTCTCCCACCCTACCTGTGTTACAAAAGAAAAAGGGGGTGCTAAATGAAGTTTTATTATTATATAAATTCTTGCTCCAATTGCTCTACTACCATGACTTTTATTCCTTTTACTTATTAATCTCATAGAAAACTCCCACAGAATAATTTAAGAAACCTCAGTTTTTAAAAAAATCATCAAAATTCTGAAAATAGACCCATTGGAGTCTCTGTGTCATGAATAGTTGGTTGTTAGGGACTCTTGTATGATTTAAAGGATTTTAATCAATTGATTGGTAATTCACTTTATTTTTTACTCTCATTTCTCCTTAAACAGAGAGGATATTTCAATTCTCTCCCAATATTTAACAGCCACCTACTTGAAATGACCAGGATGTTTTCTTTTAAGAACACAAAAAGCAGATCCTTGAAAATTCTTAGTTTAAATGGGTGACTTATCTGATCTGATATTACCTGGATTGTATTGATGATGTTTCCTTGTAAGACAGAAAACCTCTAATCATTCTAAACTTAAGGCTCATGAACCTTTCCAACATTGTGGCAAATCTTCTAGGAGGCATTAATTACACACAGCCAGAAAGTTTCACCCCTGTCACTATGGCAAGAGGATTTTAATAAGTATAGTTACACCTATCATGCTCAGTATCATTTATATTTCAAACCAAATAATACTATCAAAACAACTCCATCTGTGGAGGAAAGGTTTAATTTAGTCTTACTTATCCAGCAATATGATGGATTAAAAATTAAATATATATGAAAACAGATAACCAGGAATAAGAGTCAGAAGAAACTACCAACAAGAGATTTAGATGGCCAAAGAGTTCAGATGTTTCAATGATCACATATAGAATATAAGAAAAAAATAGATAAAATATATAAAGAAATAAAATATGGAATAATAAAATAAACAAGTCACTAAAAAATTTAAAATACCAAAAATATATGAAAAAGAGAATTTTAGAACTGAAAAGTATAATTCTTGAAATTAAAAAAAAAAACCTGTATGAACAGGTTATGCAATAGATTAGACAGTTAAAGAGAGATTTACTGAACATTGTGCTAAACCTGTATTATCATCTAGACTACAGCATAGGGAGAAAAGAAAATGGAAGAGATCAAAGAGAAAATAAGAGACATGGAGGATAAAATAAGAAGATATAACCTATGTTTAATCCTAGTCCCATCAGAAAAAAATAGAATAGGACAAGATATTCAAAGACATAATAGCTGGCAATTGTCTAGAACTGATAAAAGCTGGATTCACAAATAAAGGAAGTACAATGTATAAGAAGACAGGCAAAAAGCAAAAACAAAAACCCTCCATCTAGATATATGGTGGTAAAATTATAAATTACCAAAGAAAACAACAAAATATTAAAAGAAAATAGAAAGTACAGTTGTCCCCAAGTATCCATGGAGGATTGGTTTCAGGACCCCTCCCACCCCAAGGATACCAAAATCTGGATGCTCAAGTCCCTTATATAAAATGATGTTGTATTTACATATAACCTACACAAATCCTCCCTTATATTTTAAATCATCTCTAAATTACTTATAATACTAAATATAAGGTAAATAATCCATAAATAGTTGTAAATACAATGTAAATGCTATGTAAACAGTTGCTATCACATGGCAAATTCAAGTTTTGCTTTTGGGAACTTTCTGAAATTTTTTAATACTTTTGATTTGGTTGAATCTGCAGATGCAGAACCCATGGATACAAAGGGCCAACTGTAAAGACAGATCTCCAAAACAGTTAAAAAAAAAAAAAAGAAAAGAATAACAGCAGACTTTTCAAAAGTAAAAATGAAGAATGAAATCAGTGATGATATCTTCAATGGGCTGATGTTATTTACAAAATAAATGCATAAATTAAAGACACAAAAAGTTTAGAAGTAAAAGATGGAAGTATATATTAATAAATTCTAACTAAAACAAAGCTAAGACAGCTATATTAATATAACATTAGAACTTAGGACCAGGGTGTTATTATACAATGAAAAGTTTTATTTGATCAGAGAAATATAATTCTAAACTTGTATGCATTAAATAACAGCCTTGAAACATACAGAAAAATTAATAGAATTTAGAAGGACACTGCAAATAAATTTGCTATTATAGTAGGAGATTTTGTCCTCCTGATACATAAAGTAGACAAAAAATTAAGGCCATAAAATAATTGGATAACCAAATTTTCAAATTTTACTTATAAGGCTAATATATGACTCTGCTCTCAACAGACAGAGAATATACAATCCTCTCAAGAGTATGTGAAATAGATATTTTTAATTGACCATACATTAAGCCAATAAAGCAAGTCTCAACGAAATATGAAGACTCAATATCATATGACCATGTTCTTTAACACAATGTCATTTCATTAGGAGTCAATATTAAGAAGATTATTAAAAGTTTTCACACATCAGGACATATAAACTCACACAATCTAAATAATATATGGGGAAAAGTAAACCTCAAAAGAAATTGTATATATTTGGAACTGACTGATAATGAAAGCACAAAACTTTGGAAAGATGCCATGAAAAAGTATTTAGACAGAAAATATTATCCTCAAATAATTATATTAGAAAATAAGAGATTAAAAATTAGTAAGCAAAGCATCCAAATTAAAAAATTAGAAAACTAACAAAATAAACCAAATAAACAATTTAAAAGAAATTTTTTTCTATTTCTTTAATTTTGTATCCATATGAGAAGATGAATACAGATCTACAAGGCACTCCATCCAAAAACAACAGAATACATATTCTTTTCAAGTGCACATGGAACATTTTCCAGGATAGATCATGTGCTAAGCCACACAAAAAAAGTCTCAGTACATTTAAGAGGATAGAAATTATATCAAGACTTTTTTCCAACCACAACTAAAAATCAACTACAGGAAGAAAAATGGGAAAAACACAAACATGTGGAAACTAAACAATATGCTACAAACAAACAAACAAACCAAAAAAAAAGGTGAATGAAGAAATCAAAGAGGATATCAGAAAATACCTTGAGACAAATGAAAATAAAGACACAACTTCTCAAAATCTATGGAATGAAGCAAAAGAAGTTCTCAGAAGGAAGTTTATAGCGATGCAGGCCTACCTCAAGAAACAAGAAAAAGCTCAAATAAGCAACCTAAATGTAAAGAAAAATAAACAGCCCAAAGTCAGAAGGAAGTAAATAATAAAGGTCACAGAGGAAATAAATAGAGGGAAAAAAATAGAAAATATCAATGAAACTAAGAGCTGGTTTTTTGAAAAGATAAACAAAATTGATAAGCTCTAGCCAGGCTCATTAAGAAAAAAAGAGAGAGGACCCAAATAAACAAAATAAGAAATGAAAGAGAATAAATTACAACTGATATTACAGAGGTATAAAAAAATCATGAGAGAATACTATGAACAGTTATATGCCAACAAATTGGACAACCTAGAAGAAATGGATAAATTTCTGTAAACGTACAACCTTCCAATGTTGAATCAGGAAAAAATAGACAATCTGGCCAAATTGATCACTAGTTGTAAAATTGAGTTAGTAATCAAACAACACTCCCAGCTGTCCAGGACTGGACAGCTTCACAGGGGAATTATACCAAACATATAAAGAAAAGCTTAATACCTACCCTTCTCAAACTATTCAAGAAAATTGAAGAGGAGGGAACTCCCACATTCATTCTATGAGGCCATTATTATGGCCAAAACCAGACAAAGGCACAACAAGAAAAGAAAATTACAGGCCAGTAGCTATGATGACCATAGATGCAAAAATCCTCAAGAAAACATTAGCAAACCAATTCAACAATATATAAAAAGGATCATACACCATGATCAAGTAGGATTTATTCCAGGGATGCAAAGATAGTTCAATATTCACAAATCAATGTATGTTATACATTGCATTAACAAATTGAAGCATTAAAATCACAGGATCATCTCAATAAAGAGAGAAAAAGCATTTGACAAAATTCAATATCCATTCTAAAAGAAGATGTGATATATATCTATACATTGGAATATTGCTCAGCCATAAAAAAAAAAGATTCTGCAATTTGCAACAATGTGTATAAAGTTAGAGAGTGTTATGTTTAGTAAAATAGGTCAGACAAACATACATATAACATACATACTGTATGTTATCACTTATATGTGTAATCTAAAAAATAAAACAAACAAGTGTATATAACAAAACAGAAAAAGATTCACAGATATAGAAAACAAACTAGTGGACACCAGCGGGGAAAGGGAAGGAGGGAGGGGAAAGATTGAGTGTGGGGTTAAGAGGTACAAACAACTATGTATAAAATACATAAGCGACAAGGATACATTCTACAGCACAGGGAAATATAGTTATTATTTTGCAATAACTTTAAATAGAGTATATAAAAATGTTGAATCACTGTGTTATACAACTGAAACTAGTGATGTAAATCAACTATACTTCAATATTTAAAAATTCAACATCCATTCATGATAAAAACTCTCAAAGTTAATACAGAGGAAACATATCTCAACATAATAAAGGCCATTTATGACAAACCCACAGCTAACATTATACTCAATGGTGAAAAGCTAGAAGCTTTTCCTCTAAAATCAGAAACAAGACAAGGATGCCCACTCTTGCCAGTACTATTTAATATAGTATTGGAAGTCCTAGCCACAGCAATCAGACCAAAAAAAAAAAAAAAAAAAAGAAAGAAAGAAAGAAAGAAAAGGCATCCAAATTCAAAGGGAAGAAGTAAAACTGTTCTATTTGCAGATGGTATAATACTAGATACGGAAAACCTTAACGTCTCCACCAAAAAACTATTAGAATAAATGAATTCAGTAAATTCAGTAAAATCTGCAGGATACAAGATTAACATAGAGAAGTCCATTGCTTTTCAATACACTAGTAATGAACTATCAGAAAGAAAAAGCAAGAAAACAATAACATTTAAAATCACATAGAAAAGAATAAAATACCCAGGAATAAGCTTAACCAAGGAGGTAAAAGACCTATACTCTGAAAATTACAAAAAACTGATGAAAAATATTGAAGATGATACGAATAAATGGAAAGATAGCCCATGTTCATGGATTGAAAGAATATTGTCAAAATGTCCATACTATCCAAAGAAATCTAAGATTTAATGCAATTTCTATCAAAATACCCATGGCATTTTTTCACAGAACTAGAACAAATAAATCTAAAATTTATATGGAATCACAAAGTCCCCAAATAGCCAAAGAAATCTGGAGACAAAAGAACAAAGCTGAAGGTGTCATGCTCCCAGACTCCTGTCTATACTACAAAGCTACAGTAATCAAAACGGTATGGTACTGGCACAAAAAACAGACACATAGACCAATGGAACAGAATAGAGAGCCCAGAAATAAACTCACTCTCATATAGTCAATTAATATGCAACAGAGACAGAATATACAGTGGGAAAAAGATAGTCTCTTTAATAGTAGTGCTGGGAAAACTAAACAGCTACATGTAAAAGAATAAAATTAGAACATTTTCTCACACCATATACGAAAATAAACTCAAAATGGATTGAAGACATAAATGTAAGACCTTAAACCATAAAACTCCTAGAAGAAACCATAGGCAGAATACTCTTTGACATAAATAGTAGCAATATTTTTTGGATCTGTTCCTAAGGCAAAGGAAAAACAACCAAAATTAAACAAACAGAACCTAATTAAACTACAAAGCTTTGCACAGCAAAGGAAACCACTGACAAAATAAAGAGACAACCTACTGAATGGGAGAGAATATTTGCAAATGATATGTCTGATAAGATGTTAATATTCAAAATATATAAACAGCTCATACAACTCAATATCAATAAAACTAACAACCTGATTAAAAGATGGGCAGAAGACCTGAATAGACATTTTTTTCAAAAAAGACATATAGATTGACAACAGGCACATGAAAAGATGCTCAACATCACTAATAATCAGAGAAATACTAATCAAAACCAAAATAAGATATTATCTCACACTTTGCAGAATGGCCAGCATCAAAAAGACTGCAAAATAACAAATGCTGGTGAGGATGTGGAGAAAAGGGAACCCTAGTACATTGTTGGTGTGAATGTAAATTGGTGCAGCCACTATGGAAAACAATATGGAGGCTTTTCAAACAATTAAAAAAGAGAACTACCATATGATCCAGCAATTCCACTCCTGGGAATATATCAGAAGAAAATGAAAACACTAATTCGAAAAGATGCATGCACCCCAATGTATATAGCAGCACTGTTTACAATAGCCAAGATATGGAAGCAACCCAAGTGTCCATCAAGAGAGGAATGGATAAAGAAGATGTGGGATATATCAATATATACAATGGAATATTACTCAGCCATTAAACAGAATGAAATTTTCCTATTTGCAAAAACATGGATGGACCTGGAAGGTACTATACTTAGTGAAATACGTCAGACAGAGAAAGATAAATACTCTATGCTATCAGTTATATGCAGAATCTAAAAATAAAACACAGGAATACAGTATAACAAAACAGAAAGAGGCTTACAGATAGAGAGCAAACTCGTGGTTACCAGCAGGGAGAGGAAAGAGGGGCAAGACATTTGTAGGGTATTAGAGGTAGAAACTACTATGTATAAAGTAAATAAGCTACAAGGATATATTGTATAACACAGGAAATATAGCCAATATTTTGTAATAACTTTAAATGGAGTATAATCTATAAAAATATAGAGTAACTATGTTGTACACTTGAAACTAGTATATTAAAAATCAACCATAAAAAAAAGTTTAAAAATGTTTCATGATAAAGTATTTAAAAAAAATTATGATTAACTTAATGCCAATAAATCTGAAGAAACTTTGGATGAAATTTAAGAATCTCTAAAAATAAAATGTATCAAAATCAACCTAATGTATATAAGAAGCCTCAATGGTCCTATAATCATAAAAAATAAATTTAATTTGTAATTTAAAATATTTTCACAAGGAACATCTCAGATACGGATAATTATAAAGATTAGTTCTACCATGTTTTCTAGATCATAGGAAAGAAAGATTTTTTTAAAAACCTATGATAAGTCTAGTAAAACTAATGAAAACTAAAAAGAGATGCATGGGAAAGGTAAGCTATAGTCCAATCTTGTAAAGAAATATGAATACAAATAGATGCAAATATCCTAAATATATTGGCCAATGTGAGTAGAGTGAAATTAAAAATAATTCATATTTGTGTTGGCATTCCTTTCTAAATCTAAAAAGGGTACCTGCTCATTGGAAATAGTTAAAATTGATTACATTTGGGAGAGGGACTTGTGTGTTGAGGGGATAAGGCAACCTCAATTTTTCATTTTGCAATTTTCTGTGTAGTCATTTTCTAGCCTTATATATGTATTACTTTTTTTCTTTTTTTTAATATAAGAGGTTATCTGGCTTGAGATATCAGGGCCATTTTCCATTTCATTTTGCTTTCTCCTTAGTCTCTCTATGCTAAAATCAATAAATATTTTAAAATATTATTTACAATTTCATGGAATTAAATTGAAAAAAAACTTAGACGCGATGGATGATAAATTTAGAAAATACAAATAAAATTAGCTCAAGAAACAACTAGAATAGGTTAGTAACTACAGAAGAAATTGAAGAATTACATGCAAAAATGGTGCCAGGACAATTTCATCAGTAAACTTTTATCAAACTTCAAGAAATAGGTAATTTCTGTCGTTTATAACCTGTGCCAGATCATAGGAAAAGATTAAAGCTCCCCAAATTACTTACAAAATTGGTATTAGCTGAATACTAAAGTCTGATAATTGCATAATAATACAATGGAAGAAAATTTCATATTAATTTCATCTTCAAGCACAGATGTATTAGTAATGCCTATTGAAATAATTCAGGCCAAAGATGACAGTGGGTTGGACTAAACTGACAGTGCAAGAGATAGTGAGAAACGATCGGATTATCATTTCTTTTAGTAGAACAAAGAGAATTTGTTGATGGAGTGGATATGAGAGAAAGAGGGAGAGTAAAATCAAGAGTAACTGTAAAGTTTTTGGTCTAAGCAACAGGAAAAAATTACATTTCATTTACTGAAGCTGAGAAGATCATAGAAGGAGCTAGTTTTCAGGGTGGGTATGTGGGTAGGAAACATGTGTTGAACCTACTAAACTTGGGACACATACCGTACATCCAAGTGCAGCCGCCAAGAAGTCAGTCAGAATAATAAGTCTTGAGTTCAAGAGACTTTCCAACATGTAGATGAATTTGTTCACTGAATGAAAGAATTTGGGGGTCAACTCTAAAGGCTATTTAAAGCCCAGAGATGTGACACCACTATTGTAATGACTTCATTAAATTAACATTTAAGGGGAGCAAAGGGTGCTGTATGGTGAGCTGCAGTTCAACAACAGACCACAGGAGAAATTGAAATAGAGAAGTTTATTATTCACAGGTCCTGGAGGAAGTACACAGCACACCTCAACGGACGACACTACAGAGTGCAGACAGAGAAGATGATAGGACTTAGGGCACATGCCTTTATTACAGTCTGTGGGTGGAGCGTTTTGGGGTTCCTAGACTATAGGTCAATTCAAACCAAAAGAGCAGGATTCTGGTAAGCTGCACAGGGGTTTTATCTAAGGGGCACACAAGGGGAAAACCTTGGGATTCAAGAGAAATTGCTGTTTGCCACCAGGGCTATTGTGAAACTCACATCAGGAACTTACATTTACTTCTGACTCTGTGGGCTGTTATCTAGGGTAGGCAATTGTATGAAGGGCTAGTGTCAGGTTAAGGTTCCTGCAGGCCACCTGGCCAAAGAAAATGTGTGCCAAGACAGCAACACCACGGAGTCGCTAGGCTAAGCCCTTGACGATTACCAATGAATGAAGTGTAACTGGGCAGAAAGGAAGTTCTGGGTTAGTGAGAAGGAATCAGGAAAAGAGACTGAGAAGAGGCAGTTAGGGTAAAGTTAGGAGGAAAACAGGAGAGAGTAATGGCCTGGAAGTCAAGAGAAAACAAGTGCTCAAGCAAAAGAAAGTAAACTACCATATCAAAGGTGTCTAGTAAGTCAAGTAAGATGAGGGCTGAGAGAGAACCAGCAATTGAATTGAGGTGTGTGAAAGTCATTGTAGATGTTGATAAAAATCTGTTTCAGGCAAGTTTTGAGGATAAAATCCTGATATAAGTGAGGTCAAGAGAAAAGCGTATGTGAGGAAGTGGAAGCAAAAATGAGGATTGTGCCTAGAGGAGGAGTGAGGGTCAAAGAAAGCTACGGTGGCGGTGGTGGTAGTGGTGATTGCTGCTGCTACTGTTGTTAAAACAGGAGAAAAAGCAGCGTGTTTTAATGAGAATGATCCAGAAGACAGGGGGAAGAAAACCAATTTTCATAAAGAAAGAAGACAAAAGCAATATAAATATCTTTCCTCTAACAATAACAGAGATTCCAGCTACATGGTTTTTCTTACTGGCTTTCTATTTCTAATTGCAGTCATAAAAATCTGTAGGAGGTTTGACTATCCTATGGAACTTTCTGTAAATGCCCTAGATGGCTTTGACTGCCTTTGCTGCTCTGGTAGAATGAGTTTCATAATCCTACACTTTCTGGTTGAGCATTGCCCAGAGGACCCCATCCCAATTCTAAAACACCTTTGTCTCTACAGTTGTTTCAGTGTCTCACTGAAATAGTCTGTCTTCCCAGGCTGGACCCCTGATTTTCCCAGTGAAATGTCAACATCCAACACACATACACACCCAATCCCTTTAATGACCCAATTTACCCCTTAAAAGTAGCTCACACTGTTATGGCTTTCTTAGGGAACTGTACTTGAACTATATTACTGCATTGCGTATTATTGCATGGCACCAGCACCAGAAGGAAGTTCAAACTCCCTTTACATAGAAGGCAGGTGCCACATATTTCAAAGCTCCATGCACTGCTCAAAGTCTCTTGGCATTATTTTTGCCTGAAAAGGGTATTTGAAATCATCATTCTTACTATTATGCACATTACTATTACAGGTATTCTTACCATTACATACTATTATTTTCTTGTTTATATTTTCTAAGAGCTGAAACTAGCAGTACTAACAAATGTTCCTGAAATGAAAAACTGTTTTCATGTGTTATCTACCTCTGCCATTTCAAGAAAATCTTTACTCAAAAATTTCGAAGAGAAGGTGCTGCGAATGTTAGATTTTAACCTACTCGTTTGCACCATAAAAATATTACTCTACATCTTCACAATGAGTTCTCATCTTCTAAATCACTATAATTGTCTTCCATGCCAATATAATCCTGTCAGTTATTCTGAGAAGAAGCACGTAGGTTATCAATATGATTAAAGGCAACGCACTAAAGAAAGTGCACTCAACTGTTCCTCAAAGGCCAATCTCCAGATTGGGAATCTATTCACCACTGGTCAAGCTTTAACATTAGAAGTTAATGGTCATATGCTTCCTGTGAAGCTATTGCTACAACCAGATTCAGTCTGATTCAGACAAAAGTCGAAGATAGAACACCAAGGAGAATAAGGAGTCTTGGATCAGATGAATGGATTCAAGGGAGAAAAAAAAGTCAGGTTTGGGGTGAAGGAGACAGAAACCAGGAATCATGTCCAGGAAACAAATCAGCTCCAGGTCATGCTGCTAAACAAGCCAGGAATATCAACAGTCAGACTCTCACTGACTCATTTTAAAAAATCATTTGTTCATTCAGCATTTATAGATTCATTCATTCAACAAGGTGTCAGGCACTATGTGCTAAGTCACAAAGTTAAACACAATAGTCAGAATGTCTGTTCTCAGATAGCTTATAGTCCAGTAGAGGAAATGGAAAATAAAAAATTTTTAAATCATATAAACATAAAACATAATAGCACATTGAAATTAATCCTAGGGAAAAAAATAAAGCCAGATATGGTGATAGAGGGTGAAAGAGGTGCTATTTTGGATAAGAGAATTAGGAAAGGCTTATTTGAAAAGTGTTGCCTTTAGAGACCTGAATTACATGAGGTAGTAAGCATGCGAGTACCTGGGGAAAATCTTTCAAGCTGAGGAAACAGCACTAGAAAAGACCTTGAGATAAGGACATGCTTGACTTGTTCAAGGAATAGAAAAAAGGCCAATGAGGAAGTAGGATAGTAAACAAGAAGAGTGATGGGCTGAGATCTGAAAGACAACCATGAGCCAAATCATACAAGGTTTTGTAGACTGTGGCAAAGATTTTGGATTTTATTTTCAATTTGGTGGAGCATGGTAGTGCCATACAGACAGACCACCAACCCATGGCAAAAACTGAAGGACAAACATAGAGGTTTTAAATACATAGTTGCAAATAATAATGCACTCTCTTTGTCATCACTTCTGAAGTTCTGATCAAGCAGAAAAGGTTAGTATATATGTAGGGGGTACAGGGGTTGGGATCTGAGCCAACCACAAGTTCTGGCATCAGAATTCAGTCTACTGACCTAGCACTCCACTAAAAAGATTAGGGGATATGATCTCAGTACAAACAGTAAGTGTTGAGAGCAAAAGGCATAGGGGAAAAGAAGATCCAAAAATCAAGTGGAGTTATGTCCTCATAGGTGGGAAGGATATAGAGAGAAATCTAGGGGAACCAATGATCCAAGAAAAGCAGGCACACTGTGGGCACCAGGGAGAACTGCTAGTAAATAACACGGTTATGGTCCCAGCTGCTGAGTGGGTTCTATCCTGAGGGAGGGCTGAAAAAGCCAACCCCTAACCCTATTAGGATCCAAAGTTTCTATCAGGAGATCAGAACGGGGCCAAATGGGCAATGTGGCACCCAGAGGAGAATGGCAGCTCTGTGGTTAGAAATGTGTATTAGGGTTCTCCAAGATATAGAACCAATATGAGATATAGATAGATAGGTAGATAGATATTTGAGATTTATTACAGGAACTGACTCATGCAATTATAAAGGCCAAGAAGTTCTGAATCTGCCACCTGCAATCTGGAGAATAAGCAAAGCTGGTGGTATAATTCAGACTCAGTCCAAAGGACTGAGAATCAGCTGATAATGTAGGTCCTGGCCTGAGTCTGAAGAACGAGGAGTGCCAATGTCTATGGGCAGATGTATGTCCCAGCTCAAGCAGAGAGCAAATTCACTCTTCCTCCATCTTTTTGTTCCATTCAGGTCCTTAACAGATTGAATAATGCCCACTCGAATTAGTGACATAATCTTCTTTACTCAGTCTACCCATTTAAGTGATAATCTCCTCTGGAGACATCCTCACAGACACACCCAGAAATGTTTTTCAAACACTCTGGGCATCGCTTAGCCCAGTCAAATTGACACATAAATTAACCATCACAAAGTGAAAGCCTGCAATGGCAAGACAAGTTTCTACAGCAAGCCTGAATGGGAGCTGATGAATCATCTCCTGCCTCAGGTGAGAAGTAGTGCTGGGAACTGAGTTGAGCCTATAGATGGCAGCCAGCCAGCCTTCCTCGTGGAGTAAAGGAGATAGAAGAATATTAGGATTCAGGCTGGGCTCATCAGTCCTCTCAATGTTGGCTTGAAGATAACACTGAACATCCAGCATATCTGGTTCCCTTCTGAGTCCCAATGTTTACTTTCAGAAATAAATCTAGAATCTAATAGATCTAACATCAGTAATTATTTCCATCTCATAATCTAGAAGTACCATTAGGTCAATTTATCTGTCATGGGAAATTTCTGCTTATCGTCAAAGGAATTTACTGAAAGGAAAAATCTTTCTTTCAAGACAAATGGCTAAAGGTGTTTAACATAAAAGTGATACTTCTTCACTGATTGGATTGGCAAAACAAACATAATTATCCTACCAAATGGGGGATATTTTGTCACTCAGGATCTATATCCAGCATCCATCAACTCACAGTGGTTAACATTAACTGACAAATGATTTAAGCTACTGGAAGAATAAAATGGGATCACTCACTTTTAAACACATACATGTGTTTTAAAAAAAACCAAAAAACAAAACAGGACATGATATCTATCCTCTTAAATTTTTAGTGTATAATACAGTATTGTTAACTATATGCACACTATTTCACAAAAGATCTCTAGAAGTTTTTCATCTTGCATGACAAACTCTATACTTGAATAGCAACTCTCCATGTCTGCTCCTTCCCTCCCCCTGAGCTCCTGGCAACCACCTTTCTACTTTCTGCTTCTGCTGGATCAAGTTTGCTGTTGAACTCTTCTAATGAACGTTTCAATTTATTTATTCTATTTTTCAGTTCCAAAATTTGTTTGATTTTCTATTGTTTATCTCTGTGATATTCTCATTTTCTTCATATATTGTATTCCTAAACTTACTGATCATCTTTATGATCGCTAATTTGAATTCTTTGTCAGTTAATCCATATAATTCCTTTCTTTAAGGGTCAGTTTCTGGAGATTTATTTGGTTCCTTTGATTGAGCCATGGTTCCTTGTTTCTTTGTATGCCTTGTAGCTTTTTGTTGAGATACCTGCATTTGAAAAAATAGCCACCTCTCCTAGTCTTTAAAGACTGACTTCATACAGGGAAAACCTTCACCAATTAACCCAGCTAGAGATTCTGGGGGCCTTTCAAATCTTTTCCCAGGCTGCATCTTCTCTGGGCTTGTGCTTATAAATTCCAAATTAGAGGGATTTGCTGGTTTTATTTGCAGTAGCTTGTCATCTCTTGCTCCCTCTGGTATGACTGCAGTACTGCAAGTTTCTGGAGCTGTCACCAGTCGCCCAGCTCTCTTCTGTTTTCAGCAGCCCAGACTTCTAGAGGATGACTGACCTCATCAACACTTTGGGTCAAAAGAGACAGAAACCGGTACCTCAGACAGCTCCCCAAAAAAGTCACTGGACAAAGGTTCCAACTCTTTCCCTTCCCAGGGAGAAGCCAGGAGTTGGGTGTTTTTTTCCCACTCATTCTGTGCTTAGCTGGGGGGAGTGAGTATAACTAGTGCTCCAAACCATCTTCTTTATTTTCAGGGGCTCCCAACCTGACATCTTTTCCTCTCTGTCAGCACGCTGATTCAGGCAAGACAGAAAGCAGTCCCTCAGGCAGCTTCCAAAGAAGTCTAAATGTTGAAAGTATGGCCCAGTCTTGTCTTTCCCTCCCCAGGGAGAACTGAGGGCCTGGGACTCTTCTCCTGATTGGGCTGCACTGAGCCAATGGGAGGAACTATGGGGAGTGCGTGCAGCTGCTTTTGCACTTGGGTGCAGGACTCTCAACTGTTCTCAGGATTTCTCACAAAGGAAACTAGACTGTGTATTTTTTTTGAGTCAGTGTCTCCGTGGGTGGGGGAAGGAGTGTCTGGGCCTTTGTATCCCACCATCTTACTGACATCACTCCCTGGGCTCACTTTTTAACTTTCAAAACAGCTAAGGATCATACTCTCCCCTACAAGGCTGTAAACACATCTAAAGCAACCCTCATTACCCAGCTCAGAGCCCAGCACGTAGCACATGCATATTAAGTATTTATTTAACTAAAGTAAAAGGTTGTACAAGACATTGGCAGGATTTGAACTTATGGGCTGTGGCACTGTCACCCTTTCATAAATGGCTTTCCTGTGGTTCTCTACTCAAACTTTCAAGAGTGCCTAAGAATTTCACTAGTAACTATGACAGAGAGAATTCAGGTTCAGGGTAGCAGTGGAGTATATAAGAAAGAGCATAGAAGACTTGGTGTCGAAGACCTGAGTTTGAATCAAAGTCCTTCAAATCTTCCTAGTTACTTTCAGCCCTAGATGTTCTTCAGGTTCACCTGGGGAGCCTTGGAAACATAGATTCCCAATACTCACCCTATTGAATCAAAGCTTCCAGGAATGAAGCATGGACAGATACCATTTACACAGATTCACAAGGTTGATAAATGCAGTTCTCGTTATTTCTTAAAAGGCATGCCCCAACCTTTCAGAACCGTAACAAGCTCAACTATCTGTAAAATGGGCTATCGGTTCCTCCATCACTGACCTCACAGGGATACTGTGAGGGTCTATTCACAGTGGGAACACATGTGAAATCAACGTAAACAGTAAACCATGGTAATAATGTAAGATAACTTTACATATCAGGTTAATTTGAATATCAAACAAGTGTTTAAAGGAAACAAAAACACATCAATCCCTATAGACATGTTCTATATAAAGAATCATATTATTCTCTTTCTAAAGTTATAATATTATACCTCCCTTATTATAGTTGTGTTTCTGTGAAGTGGTTTCTAAATCAGATTTTATTTTAAGCACATTAAGGGAACTAGCTATTTAAAGTAACTCCCTGTTGAATACTTTATGAAGAATACTTCTAAAATGCAAATAGACAATCACTAACTAATCGTTATTTAAAGCCTGGGTTTTGTATATGATGTTATCTGCAAGTGGGACACATCTGTACTGTTGTCAGCAACATCTGGTACTTTCCCTGGAAACCACTCATGCCTTTCCTGGGTTAGCCTCATGACAGCAATACCACTGGCCTCATAGGAAGCATGAGAGACCATAGGCCCTTTCTCTCACCCACTAAATGCTGAGAAACAAACACAGGTGTTACCTCTTAGATTCCAACAATAGCTGGATTCCCCTGTTTCCCACAATAAAGCCTTAGATCAAGCAGAGGACTTCCCACAAAAACTACTCTTAGTGATACATATCCCATATCCCTGATGCTCGGGGCTGATTTATTACACTCCTAAAGACCACACTTCCTCTCAAATAGTTCAAAAATCTCACATGAGGATTTTCTTTAAAAATTCCCTCCATTACTTAGCTTCAACTAGGCGGATAATATTTCAGGTGTTAAAAAGAAAAGGCTTCCATACAATTTGGTTTCTGAGAAACTCAGGGGAAAAATGAGTTTCTTCACAATGAATTTCCTTTCAAGAGAAGAAAGTTATGGCAGTTCAAGATTAATATTCAGGGCTTTCCTGGTGGCACAGTGGTTAAGAATCCGCCTGCCAATGCAGGGAACACGGGTTTGAGCCCTGGTCCGGGAAGATCCCACATGCCGCGGAGCAACTAAGCCCGCGAGCCACAACTACTGAAGCCCACGAGCCACAACTACTGAAGCCCATGTGCCTAGAGCCCGTGCTCTGCAACAAGAGAAGCCACCGCAGTAAGAAGCCCACGCACCGAAGAGTAGTCCCCGCTCGCCGCAACTAGAGAAAGCCCGCACGCAGCAATGAAGACCCAACGCAGCCAAAAATAAATAAAATAAATGTTTTTAAAAAAAAGAAAGATTAATATTCAAGTCACTTCCCCTTTGAATCAAATATGTTTCAGAACTCACTTTTGCTAAGGCCCAGTCTACGATCGTGTTGATTGGCTGCCAGTGTGAATGTTAGCCATGAAAGGGGGTGGAAGGGTAAAGGAGAGGTGATTGGAGTTCTTCAAGCATGGGATTTCTAGAACTTTTCATTTAATAGATAAGAACCGCCCAAAGAGAATCTTCTGAAAGGTTTGCGTGTTTTTGACTGGGAACTTACAAGGTTAACCAAGGGACTTGGTGAGATCTTTCATCATTCATCCAGATGTATTTTAAGATTAATCTGGCAGAACAAACCTCAAAGCACTGGTATGTAAGGAAAAGAAAGATCTCTCAAACCACAAATTTAGAACTTGAGCGTTATAAGGACTTAGGCAAGGGTAGTAATTCATAATGAAGAATACTGTGATCAAGAGCATGGATTCTGGAGCCAGACTGGGTGCCAAGGGCAATTCAAACACTTACTAGCTGTGTAAGTTTAAACAATTAGCCTCTGTAGACCTCACTTTTCTTATCCGTAAACAGAGATGACAGTAGTATCTACCTACAATATAGGGATTGTTATAAAGGTAGATAAGTTAATATGTGCAAAGTTCTTAGGACAGTGCCTGCAATATAGTAAATACTATATAAGGTTCATTAAAGTAAAAATTAAAAACAATGTAGATTAGGTTAAAAAAAAATCTGGTACTGTAAGGAAACTTAGAGATGAGAAAGTAAGGTATACAGAGGTTGCAAAAACCACACTATGTGGTCCATCAGTGAGACACACTTAATAGCTCTGACAACCCATCTCCACTGTGCTACCAGCTTATTGATGACTGAGATAGTCATTGAGATGGTTACTGCCAAACCAGAATGATAATAACACTGAGCTTTGTATTAGAGATGTGAGAAAACATGAACAGTAAGAAACACTTTTAACTGTTGTGCAAGTGGAAAAGCACCAAACACAGAGTTTCAGAGCATATTCTCATTTCCTAGAAGTACATGTCAGTTTTTAATCACATTTTCTGGGGCTGGTGTCTATAGAGAGAAGTAGACTATAGCCAGAGAGCCTGTTGAAATAGAGGTTTTTAATAACAGAGAAAATGAAGCACTCTGAAAATTGCATTAGGCTTTAGAAATGTGTGTAGACTGGTTTATTAAAGAGTGCTCTAAATAAGAAGTGAACACTCGAGCACTTGATTGCTACTCACATCATGCGGGACCTTGGGAAATTTATAGAATCTCTCTAAATGTCATGTTCCTCGCAGATGAGAGAGATAAGTCTTGTTGCATCCCTAATGATGATTATGTTGTTGATGAATGAAGGGTAAAGCCCTTCCCAATTTTTAAAAAAATTCTGGATGAAAGACAGGCCACTAATAATGGAACACTTTACAGTTGATAATATCAGATTTATCTCCTTTAGCACATGAACTGTCCCACGTGGATATAAATCAGAGTGAAAATATCAGTTCTAGAACTTCATATTAGTGTGTGAGTGATTTAGCAATCTGATGAGCCCCAGCTTAGCAAAGGATCAGAATGAAGGTTTACCTAGCTCTCCCATGGCACCACATAAAGGGTAGGCTTAGATCCCTTTGTGAAATTCTGTGATATCCTGAGAGTTTATATGTACCAATAAGGAAACCATGGCTCAGGAAAAAAATTACAGAATGGGTCAAAATCTGACACTTTTTTGGGTCCATTGGAAATTGACTTAGCTCTTTAGTCATTTCAACAGACCCCAAGGAGAGACAAAAAGAAAACAAATGATTACTGCAACAGCCCCAAGTGTAGGATATGACATGCCTTGTTAATTGAGGAAATACATCTTTTTCAACATGGATTTAAACAGTATTTTTTTAACATCTTTATTGGAGTATAATTGCTTTACAATGGTGTGTTAGTTTCTGCTTTACAACAAAGTGAATCAGTTATACATATACATATGTTCCCATATCTCTTCTCTCTTGCGTCTCCCTCCCTCCCACCCTCCCTATCCCACCCCTCTAGGTGGTCACAAAGCACCGAGCTGATCTCCCTGTGCTATGCGGCTACTTCCCACTAGCTATCTATTTTACGTTTGGTAGTGTATATATGTCCATGCCACTCTCTCACTTTGTCCCAGCTTACCCTTCCCCCTCCCATATCCTCAAGTCCATGCTCTAGTAGGTCTGTGTCTTTATTCCCGTCTTACCCCTAGGTTCTTCATGACCTTTTTTTAAATTTTTTTTTTCTTAGATTCCATATATATGTGTAAGCATACGGTATTTGTTTTTCTCTTTCTGACTTACTTCACTCTGTATGACAGAAGAACAGTATTTTTTAAAATTAAATGTATCCTATGCTCTAAGTTTTCCAACAGGTCAATCCATTAAAGAACATTCAAGCCCACAGCTCCCACTGGTGGAAATATTGAAGAGCAAAGTCAAGTTGAAGGGCTTATGAGACCAGACAATGAAAAGAATTGCTGCCTACTCAGCTGAAGTCCATACCATTGCCCCAGCCTTCAGGACATTGTAAGGGACAGAGAAAGGACAAGGATACAAATGGATACAAAGGAGTGAGGTATCTTTTTGTTTAGGATGAGAGATGTCAGAGAGATGCTTGGGAAGCGTGATGTAAAATTCAGATCAAGAGAGGGAGGTTAACACTGGACAGAAGGGTCCACTTTCGTTGTGAAGGTGCAGTCATTAAGTACCTTTCTACGGCTATTCAAGGAAATACTTCAATTTTGCTAGAACTTTTAACCTTTTCCCTCCCAGTTGGCATTCCTTTCTCAAAGTACCCTAACCCACTAATGAAGATCCCGCATCAGTTTTGCATGCTAGTTTAGAGGAAATTGATGGTATAACATGGCAAAGAGGAAAGAGAACAATATGCTACCTTCTGTTTTCCCAGATTCAGTGGAGACAAAGTGTCAGCATTTTTGAATGAACTTAGATTCATATTTCTAGGTGATTGTCAGCAGACCTAGGAGGCACACTGTCATAATGGCTTAGGGACTCTATGTTATAGACCAGAATGTTATAGACAGGGCAAATGCTACTGAACTTGAATTATCTTCACAGGTTACAGAAGGTGGTATCCTGCAGGAAGAGAGAAAGAGATGGGAGAACTTGTGGTTTGCAGTGAGAATCTGCTCTGCTGACTTGAAGAAGGTCACCTTCATTTTGGGTCAACAAATAGCCTGGTACTTTTTATTTCGAAAGCATTCATGACAACCCAAGCAAAAGTATGTAAGGACTCTAGGAAAAGGAATCAGAAGGAAGGGGGAGGAATCTGAGACCCCGCAGGAAGAAGTAGGAGGAGGAAGCACTCTGGGTAAAAAAGCCTTTTTACTCAAAGTGCAGTCCCTGAACAAGCAGCAGCAGCCGAACTATAGGCCCCACCCTAGACCTAGTGATCAGAATCTTCATTGCAACAAGATCTCCATGGGTTTCATGTGCATATTTCAGTTTGAGAAGCACCAGTGTGGAGAGCAGCCCTGGGAGAGCAAGGAAGACTCAAATGGGGATCAGAATCACTAATGATATCCTGGGTGGGTTAGAGAGTCACCCAGAAGGTAAGATACCACCATGGACAGACAGTCAATATCAGATCGGATTGGCAATGACATCATGGCCGCAAGGATGAATTTACAGCAGTGGTGGAGGATGGAGGAAGTACTCCCTCCTCTGGGTCCAGCCCTCTACAGGAGTTGGTCACAGCTACTACTACAGTTACCAGAACATCAAGCATGGAGAATGGGGTTAAAGAAAAGGCTCTAGTCCCTTTAAGGAACAGGAGTGCCTTTAAGGAACAGAAGGTCATCCAAGGCAGAAGCCTGGTTCTAGGGTTTCAGTCAACACGGTAGAAGTAAGGAAGTGGCATGACTCGGAGATTATATGGGAAAGCAGACTCATTGCTAGCACATCAATACCTCAGTCTCCTCACAGCAGAACGACTGCAAATCCCACCAGCCATGGAATGAGGTTCCTGTGAGGATGTACAGGCATTTAGGTAGTGGAATTTGAGTTTTCATACTACTGTGTTTTCATTTCTCCCTATACTCTGGTGGGGCTTTGGGGATATTTTATGACACAACAAAGTCCCAAGTTTGCTGAAGGTAAACTGCTTTTGCCTGGAACCCAATTCTAAGAGGAGTATTTTTCACAAAGCTTTTAAAGATTAGGAATATAAACACTTTAATTAAATCTGTAAATTCAAACCCACAGTATTTTCAGAAAAGGCATTTTACATAAAAAGATATTTATGTCTTAACGCAGATTAACTGGTTTTCATCAAATTTGCACAGGTCATGTCAGCTCCCTGCAGTCCTCAGTCTCCTCTAACTGAAACCACTGCTCTAGTTCATGAGGTCACCCAACCAGGGCAGGGAATACATTGCCCTGTTTGGGTAGCCTCTTCGAGAACATTCCTGCCAAGTGCCTGGGAGATGTCTCACACAGCACGTACGTAGTCTGTGCTCACCAGGCACTGCCATTCACCCACCAGGCCTCAGCATGGCGTCCAGTGTATATGGGGTCATCTGCCATGCCCCACCAGGCATCAAGCTCTCCTCTATGTTCTGCATTGTTCATCAGGGGATTATCACTTTGCCCAGGGTGCCTGGGACGCATGAATCAGAAAACGCACAGGATACTCAAGACAGGATGATCATCTTTCAGTCCTGATTGTGCCAAAACTAGGAGGTACTATATTTGAAGCAGAACCAGAGAGAAAGAGATGCAGGCTTAGTCCAATGCAACCCTTGTGGAACTAGAGGCAGCTCTCTCTAGTGTTCTCTTTCTTACCTTGGATACCTGTACACAAAATTTCTATCCTCATAGACTCTCCTCCCCAAATTATTTATGCAAATATATACTGGCAGGTGTGTGTGTGTGTGTGTGTGTGTGTGTGTGTGTGTGTGTGTGTGTGTGTGTACATAGATGGGGCTGGTGTGGTTCTTTGGCCCTAGAAGATAAATTTTCACTTAGACCCAGCAAGGACCAGTCTGTTATTTTTGTACAAAAAGCCAAAATATTGGCATCCATCATCTAAAAAACAAAAGAGTGATTTTTCTCTCCCAAACACAGTATTTAATGGACATCTGGCTCCAAAGGAGACTAAACATGTTACATATCAGATCAGAATATAGGTCTATACTTTTAGTTTGCAGAAAGGTGAAAGAAGACTTTTTTTAAGGCATGTTAATACAATTCGTCTTTCTCAGAACACTCTCCTACTAATCTTACCAACTAAGAGGAGCTTTCTTTTTTAAATTGTACTTGCCTTGGCACGTAAAATGGTATGTGACTTATCACACTTGATTGTCAAAGTGCCCAAGAGAAATACTACAGCATTCTCCTCACGTAGCTCACTGCTCTGTTGTCAGCCAACCAAGAAAGAAAGTCTTACACACCTTGATTTAAGTGACAACACAGAGCAGCCACCTTCTGTGGTGTATGTATGTTAAGCCTGTTAATCTTTAGCCTTTTTTTTAGTTTAAGATCTGTGTTCTTAATGACGGAAAGTAATAAATATCTGCAGGTAGAAGAAAAGGTAAATCAATGATGTGGTTTGGGAATTAAAGAGTAAAAACTCAGGACTTCCTTCAGTAAAGAAGTCCGTGTTTTCTGGCAAGGGTGAATTAAAAGCATCATTTATGGAGAGTTGGATTTTGGAGGGTTTTCTTTAACATGAAGTGAGCTGCAGGCTAAGAGATAATTAAGTGATTTTAGAATTAAGCAGTTTTTAAATTTTTTTTTTCCTTCAGGGAACATTCTGGTGCTCTCCTTGATTTAACAAAAAAAGTCCCAAATTCTGCAACAGAGAATGATCCCCTTTGCAGAGAAAACAGATTTGATATGTCACACGTATTACAGAATAGTTGGAGGTGTTGAAAGGTTCAAGAGGAGTGGTGGAGTGGGAAAGGGCAGGGGCAGTGGAATCCAGGAGAGAAAGGTTGAAAATAAATTCTCCAAGCATTTGAAAGAAAAGGAGCTAATCCTAAGCATGTAGAAGATACAAGGATTTACATTTTAAGACTGTAAGCTATAAAGCGCTGATGTTATGTGTCTTCAGAAGTTTTACGGAGACTCAGAGTCATGGGAATGATGGCTTAGCACATAGTTGGTGCAAAAATTGTAACTGTCCAAAGGATGAATGGAGGTGAAAATTCACCAGGTCAGTAGATCCTTTGCCCTCTAAGAGCCACAAGATATAGTCCTTGCAAGGCCAAGTTAATAGCTGCTCTCTTTCCTTTCTGTTATTTTTCTACTGAATAGAAGTGAAATTTTTCAGTTTAAAGCCCAGACTGCATTAAACCAATTAATTTATTTGTAGATGTTTATATTATACAAATAATTACAGGGGTTTTAATGGCAAAGGCATTAGATCTCTCAAATGCAATGTCCTCTCCTTTGTCCTGGCCATCTTTAGATTCGGAGCCACTTTTTAAAATCAGTCACATTAAAATTATCACAATTACCACTGGAAACAAAGGAGTCAGGGGATTTTCCTGGTGGTCCAGTGGGTAAGACTCTGCACTCCCAATGCAGGGGGCCGGGGTTCGATCCCTGGTCAGGGAACTAGATCCCGCATGCATGCCGCAACTAAGAGTTCACACGCCACAACTAAGAAGTCCGCATGCCGCAACTAAGACCTGGCACAACCAAAATAAATAAATTAAAAAAAAAAAAGAAGGCAGAGAATCAGTCTGATACAGATATGAAATATACCTGAAAAAATAAGTAGCACGAGCCACAGTCCCTGCCTATGCAATTTGGTTTTATTTTTTACGGGACTCAGCTGAAAAGGACACTGTTTTTGAGTATTCAAGTATAGTTTTTCCTTACCTCAGTGAGATAAGCTAGCTGACCTGAGGGTAGAAATGAATGCAGCCATTTGAAACCCCACTTCACTTGGTTACATAATGCACGGGCTTCTTAGGACTCCAAGCATTTAAAACACTAGAAAAGTTGATTTAAGCATTGTAGAGAAAAACGTTTGTTCTTCCTCCTCCTTCCTCATCGCATACCCAGGAAAAGAAATTCTGCAACCACCATTGTGAATCAGTTACCATAAAGAATAGAGTTATCACCAGCCTGTTCACAAATACAGCAAATAAAAATTTGCAAGCTTGCTGTTTAACCTTGTCGCCAACATGTTTCTCTGACTAAAGTAGACATTTAATAATCAAGGGCGTCTTTCACTTCTAGTGGGGTATTGAATTCTGTGGATGCAGATGATAGCTCATCTCGAAAACCTTTGATTCTTACATGGCTTTTCGATTACAGAAACAAAGCCTCCCCTAGGCTATTTGGCCTGAGCCAGTAAAATAAGTTTTCAATGTGACTTACTAGGCTGTATGGGACCACAGGAAGTTAGATTAAATATAAGATGATGACATTAGAGCTGTCCACAGTGGTCCTATTGGCCTGACTGTCCTCTTCTTTGCTGCCAATGAAGAACTACTCTGTTCTACCTGATACCTGCATTCTGCATCCTTCCCTTAACTTCAGGAGTTATCTATTCCCATCCTCCCACATATTTTTTTTCGCAGGATTGAGATGCCCCATTGCTTCCTGCTGTAGAGGCTGCCTCCTCTGCTCTCCCCCAAATTCCGCCGTCATCCATAAAACTATCCTCAGGCATTCTAACCACCATAGCTATTTTTACAAGTAAATGAAATATGTTTATATCTATATTGAACCATGATATAGCTATATTATATATTACATACCTATAAATGAAAATATGTTTTGACTTTTTATCTCTTGGCTTTTCTGTTTATCTAAATATTTACCTATCTATCCATCCATCTTTATAATCTAAGGGAAAAGCCCCCTCTAAGATTCTCTGCATCTCTGAATCCAGCATTCTACACACAGAGACTACTCAACAAGTCACGTGTGCCACGTTCAAAGAGTGGCACTCCATAGAGGGGTAACAGAAAACCATGTCATTCTTTCTCCCTGCTTCCCAGCTCTGTGAAGCTAATTCTTTCTTACTCCTAAGATTAAATTGAGGGCAGATCTCATGACTTTTCTGGCCAGTCTCAGGAAATGAAATTTTGTGAGAACCTTTTCAATCAGAGTGAATCTCACATGAGTACAATGACCTTTCAGTAACAAAACTCTAAATGTCACTTAAAGTAAAACTGTATTCCTTCTACAGCTTGTTTCTGCTCCACAGTGTTACCTGCAGTGAGAAAAGAGTTCTGTTTCTCCATCTACTCTTTGACTCCTGTCCTACCCCACCCCTACCTAGGCTGCATTCTGACTCCTCTGGGATGAAGAAGGGAATGGAAGTAATGGGCAGGAAATGGCTTATTCTACTGTTATGATTTGGACATGGTCAGCTACTAACTAGCTACACGAATTGGGCAATTTATTTAACTTTGCTGTGCTTTAATTTCCCCATGCAGTGAGAACTAAGTTAATACAAATAAAGCATTCTGTAGTTCCTGAGACAGAGGTAGATGCTCAGTATGTGTCAGGCATTGTTTCTACTCAAACCGAGTGTCTCTCGTGGGGTACTTGTGTATTATTTTAGACAATCTCCATTAGAAATATCGGGGCAGGTTCTTTGATGCAGGCAATATCTCTCTTCACGTAGGACTCTACTGCAAGCTTGTGTATCTAAGAGTTCACCTCCAAACTCTGCCTAAAGATCTCATGGGTGATGACCCCTTTTTTCCCCTTCCTGTTTTATTGAGATATAATTGATATACAGCACTGTATAAGTCTAAGGTATACAGCAGAATGATCTGGCTTATATACATTATGAAATGATTACCACAGTAAGTTCAGTGAACATCCATCGTTTCAGATAGATACAAAATAAAAGGAAAAAAACATTATTTTCCTGTGATGAGAACTCTTAGGATTTTCTCTCTCTACAATGTTCATGTATAACACAGAGCAGTGTTCATTATATTTATCATGTTGTACATTACATCCCTGGTACTTATTGATCTTATAACTGGATGTTTGTACCTTCTGACCACCGTCCTACAATTCTAACCACCGCCACCTCTGGTAACCACAAATCTGATCTCTTTTCCTATGAGTTCATTTGTTTGATTTTGAAGTATAATGGACCTACAACACCATGTTAGTTCCTGGTTCTCAACATAGCGATTCTATATTTCTATACATTTCAAATGATAACCGTGGTAAGTCTACTTACCATCTGTTACCATAAAAGTTATTACATTCTTACTATGTTCCCTACACTGTACATTTCATACCTGTGACTCATTTATTTTGTAACCGGGGATGACCTGTTTATTTTTTTTCCCCTCCAAGTTCTTTTTTTTTTTTTTTTTAACATCTTTATTGGAGTATAATTGCTTTACAATGGTGTGTTAGTTTCTGCTTTATAACAAAGTGAATCAGCTATACATATACATATATCCCCATATCTCCTCCCTCTTGTGTCTCCCTCCAATCCTCCCTATCCCACGCCTTTAGGTGGTCACAAAGCACCAAGCTGATCTCCCTGTGCTATGCAGCTGCTTCCCACTAGCTAGCTATTTTACATTTGGTAGTGTATATATGTCAAGGCCACTCTCTCACTTTGTCCCAGCTTACCCTCTCCCCACCCCATGTCCTCAAGTCCATTCTCTACATCTGCATATTTATTCCTGTCCTGTCCCTAGGTTTTTCATAACCTTTTTTTTTTTTTTTAGATTCCATATATATGTGTTAGCATATGGTATTTGTTTTTCTCTTTCTGACATACTTCACTCTGTATGACAGACTCTAGGTCCATCCACCTCACTACAATAACTCAGCTTCGTTTCTTTTTATGGCTGAGTAATATTCCATTGTATATATGTGCCACATCTTCTTTATCCATTCATCTGTCAATGGACACTTAGGTTGCTTCCATGTCTTGGCTATTGTAAATAGAGCTGCAGTGAACATTGTGGTACATGACTCTTTTTGAATTATGGTTTTCTCAGGGTATATGCCCAGTAGTGGGATTGCTGGGTCGTATGGTAGTCCTATTTTTAGTTTTTTAAGGAAACTCCATACTGTTCTCCATAGTGGCTGTATCAATTTACATTCCCACCAACAGTGCAAGAGGATTCCCTTTTCTCCACACCCTCTCCAGCATTTATTGTTTGTAGATTTTTTGATGATGGCCATTCTGACTGGTGTGAGGTGATACCTCATTGTAGTTTTGATTTGCATTTCTCTAATGATTAATGATGTTGAGCATCCTTTCATGTGTTTGTTGGCAATCTGTATATCTTCTTTGGAGAAATATCTATTTAGGTCTTCTGCCCATTTTTGGATTGGGTTGTTTGTTTTTTTGATATTGAGCTGCATGAGCTGCTTGTAAATTTTGGCGATTAATCCTTTGTCAGTTGCTTCATTTGCAAATATTTTCTCCCATTCTGAGGGTTGTCTTTTGGTCTTGTTTATGGTTTCCTTTGCTGTGCAAAAGCTTTTAAGTTTCATTAGGTCCCATTTGTTTATTTTTGTTTTTAATTTCCATTTCTCTAGGAGATGGGTCAAAAAGGATCTTTCTGTGATTTATGTCATAGACTGTTCTGCCTATGTTTTCCTCTAAGAGTGTTACAGTGTCTGGCCTTACATTTAGGTCTTTAGGGATGCCCCCTTTTAAAACACTGAGGCTGGCTTCTTCTCCAGTGTAGTCCTCACCTGGCCCTCTTGAGCCATACACCTCTGCTCTGTCTTCCACTGTTGCCTAATGCGTCATCTATTTTTGTCCCTAGTACCATCAGGCAGCTAACCTGACACAGCTTCACGTGAAATTTTCAGTCCCTTCTGTTCTGCCAAACTCCCAGGGACAACGTCAAGCTCTGCACTGCACGTGCTGAGCTGTAGGTGAGGAGCAGCAGCTTCCCAATGTCATAACACTCCACAACTTATCCCAAGGATCTCTTTAGCTCATCCTTTGTATGTCCCAGAGTGGGCTAAGGATTGAAGGATGTATCTATGGTTTTCTCACTTCTAAGTGCCTAAAATGGTCTCGCTACTCATCCTGGGGTAGAGAATGCTCACACCTTATTGTTTTGTCTTGGACTTTTAGAACACACATCTTTGCTGCAACAGCAGATTTCAAGACTCCTCTCTATAGTTATTTCCTCCTAACTTCAAATTCACATCTTCTGAACCTTGTCTTACTCATGAAAACATACCTAAGCAACAGAGAAATTTAAGATGCTTAGAAGGGATACAAAGTTCAGCCTTGCAAGGGATATTCAGCCCTGTTTGTCTCATGCCTAAATTCATATTATTCCCAACCACTCTTCATTTCTCCCTCTTTACTCAATGTTTATATTCTCTACTTCCACTTTAAATCTATCCCTTATCTGGGATGAGTTTCTCCTGGGGCTCCCAGTCCACAGAGGAAGCAGATCTTTTCCAGTCCACAGTTTTGTTTTGCTTTGTTTCGTTTTCCTTCTAGCCCAGGCTCTTTTTGAAAGTGCCACTATTCCTAGCACCTAAATATAGTGTTTGTAACATAGCAGAGCCCAGTAAACATCTTCCACCATTGAGGGACTCTGTGGTTTCCACCGAACAATCCTCTATCTCTTTTTACACTGAACCCTGGTTCATATTGTTGGGGAGACAATGCTCTCTGTTTCACACCAGCTAACTTTCCTTCTGACACTCAAAAAGCCCCCATTTTCCAACCCATTGCATATAGGTGGGGAAAAGGATTTGGGGCAGAAGTAATGTTTTCATTTACAGATCTTGCCTCAAAAATGCTTCACATGATCTTCTACTTTCTTTCTACCTTTGCCCTTGTCCACACTGTTGAAAGTATAGGACTCAGATGTTGAGAGGCCCACAATTCATCTTCTGAATGAGAGCTGCCTAAAAGTCACCCAACCACGTGAAATTAGTGTGAGATAAAAAATTGTACTGTACTTAGTCACTGAAATTCTAAGACCATTTATTAGAAGAGCTAGCATTCATTATGGTAACTAGTACTTCATTCAATGACTGGGATTCCAGGTACAGTGAAAAGAACAGTTTTAGGTTAAGAAAACTATGTTTAAGTCAGACCTTCAAGACAGCAGAGGAGTAAGACGTGGAGCTCACCTTCCTCCCCACAAATACATCAGAAATACATCTACATGTGGAATAACTCCTACAGAACACCTACTGAACGACGGCAGAAGACCTCAGACTTCCCAAAAGGCAAGAAACTCCCCACATACCTGGGTAGGGGAAAAGAACAGGAAAAAACAGAGACAAAAGAATAGGGACAGGACCCACATCTCTGGGAGGGAGCTGTGAAGGAGGAAAAGCTTCCACACACTAGGAAGTCCCTTCACTGGTGGAGACAGGGGGTGGGCAGGGGGAGCTTCGGAGCCATGGAGGAGAGCACAGCAACAGGGGTGCAGAGGGCAAAGCGTACAGATTCCTGCACAGAGGATTGGTGGCAACCAGCACTCACCAGCCCGAGAGGCTTGTCTGCTCACCCGCCGGGACAGGTCAGGGCTGGGAGCTGAGGCTCGGACTTCGGAGAGATTCCAGGGAGAGGACTGGGGTTGGCTGCATGAACACAGCCTGAAGGGGGCGAGTGCGCCACAGCTAGCTGGGAGGGAGTCCGGGAAAATGTCTGGAAGTGCCTAAGAGGCAAGAGACCATTGTTTCGGGGTGCGCGAGGAGAGGGGATTCAGAGCAATGCCTAAACGTGCTCCAGAGACAGGCGCGAGCCGTGGCTATCAGCGCGGACCCCACAGACGGGCATGAGATGCTAAGGCTGCTGCTGTAGGAACCAAGATGCCTGTGTGCAAGCACAGGTCACTATCCACACCTCTCCTCCCAGGAGCCTCTGCAGCTGCCACTGCCAGGTTCCCACGATCCACGGACAGCTTCCCCGGGAGAACGCAAGGCGCGCCTCAGGCTGGTGCAATTTCACGCTGGTCTCTGCCGCCGCAGGCTCGCCTGCATTCCATACCCCTCTATCCCCCCAGCCTGAGTGAGCCAGAGCCCCCTAATCAGCCGCTCCTTTAACCCTGCCTTGTCTGGGCAGGGAACAGACGCCCTCAGGAGACCTACAATGCAGAGGCAGGGCCAAATCCAAAGCTGAACCCCAGGAGCTGTGCGAACAAAGAAGAGAAAGGGAAATTTCTCCATGCAGCCTCAGGAGCAGCGGATGAAATCTCCAAAATCAACTTGAGGTACCCTGCATCTGTGGAATACCTGAATAGACAACAAATCATCCCAAAATTGAGGTGGTGGACTTTGTGTGATTTTGTCTGTATAGCTTTGATTTTACCATTTGTCTTAGGGTTCTGTCTGTCCATTTTTTTGTTGTTTTTTTTTGTACAGTTTTCCAGTGCTTGTTATCATTGGTGGATTTGCTTTTTGGTTTGGTTGCTCTCTTCTTTCTTTCTTTTTTTCTAATTTCTCTCCCTCTCTCTCTCTCTCTCTCTTTCTCTCTTGCTCTCTCCCCTCTTTCTATCTTTCTTGTTTTCTCCCTCTTCTTCTAAGCCATGTGGCTGACAGGGCCTTGGTGATCCGGCTGGGTGTCAGGCCTGTATCTCTGAGGTGGGAGAGCTGAGCTCAGGATACTGGTCCACCAGAGACCTCCTAACCCCACGTAATATCAAATGGTGAAAGCTCTCCCAGAGATCTCCATCTCAACACTAAGACCCAGCTACACTCAATGACCAGCAAGCTACAGTGCTGGACACCCTACGCCAAACAACTAGCAAGACAGGAACACAACCCTACCCATTAGCAGAGAGGCTGCTTAAAATCATACTAAGGTAACAAACACCCCAAAACACACCACCAGACACGGTCCTGCCCACCAGAGAGACAAGATCCAGCCTCATCCACCAGAACACAGGCACTAGTCCCCTCCACCAGGAAGCCTACACAACCCACTGAACCAACCTTAGCCACTGGCGGCAGACATCAAAAACAATGGAAACTTTGAACCTGTAGCCTGTGAAAAGGAGACCCCAAACGCAGTAAGTTAAGAAAAATGAGAAGACAGAGAAACACACAGCAGATGAAGAAATAAGGTAAAAACTCACCAGAGCAAACTAATGAAGAGGAAATAGGCAGTCTACCTGAAAAAGAATTCAGAGTAATGATAGCAAAGATCATCCAAAATCTTGGAAATAGAAGGAGAAAATACAAGAAACATTTAACAAGGACCTAGAAGAACTAAAGAGCAAACAAACAATGATGAACAACACAATAAATGAAATTAAAAATTCTCTAGAAGGAATCAATAGCAGAATGACTGAGGCAGAATAACGGATAAGTACCTGGAAGATAAAATAGTGGAAATAACTACCACAGAGCAGAATAAAGAAAAAAGAATGAAAAGAATTGAGGACAGTCTCAGAGACCTCTGGGACAACATTAAATGCACCAACACTCGAAATATCGGGGCCCCAGAAGAAGAAGAGAAAAAGAAAGGGACTAAGAAAATATTTGAAGAGATTATAGATGAAAACTTCCCTAATACGGGAAAAGAAATAGTCAGTCAAGTCAAGGAAGGGCAGAGGGTCCCATACAGGATAAATCCAAGAAGAAACATACCAAGACACATATAAATCAAACTATCAAAAATTAAATACAAAGAAAAAATATTAAAAGCAGCAAGGGAAAAGCAACAAATAACATACAAGGGAAAACCCATAAGCTTAACAGCTGAACTTTCAGCAGAAACTCTGCAAGCCAGAAGGGAGTGGCAGGACATATTTAAAGTGATGAAAGGGAAAAACCTACAACCAAGATTACTCTACCCAGCAAGGACCTCATTCAGACTAGATGGAGCAATCAAAACCTTTACAGACAAGCAAAAGCTAAGAGAATTCAGCACCACAAACCAGCTTTACAACAAAAGCTAAAGGAACTTCTCTAGGCAGGAAACACAAGAGAAGGAAAAGACCTACAATAACAAACCCAAAACAATTAAGAAAATGGGAATAGGAACATACATATCGATAATTACCTTAAACGTAAATGGATTAAATGCTCCTGACAAAAGACACAGACTGGCTGAATGGATACAAAAACAAGACCTGTATATATGCTGTCTACAAGAGACCCACTTCAGACCTAGGGACACATACAGACTGAAAGTGAGGGGATGGAAAAAGATATTCCATGCAAATGGAAATCAAAAGAAAGCTGGAGTAGCAATTCTCATATCAGACAAAAGAGACTTTAAAATAAAGACTACTACAAGAGACAAAGAAAAACACTACATAATGATCAAGCGATCAATCCAAGAAGAAGATATAACAATTGTAAATATTTATGCACCCAACATAGGAGCACCTCAATACATAAGGCAAATGCTAACAGCCATAAAAGGGGAAATCGACAGTAACACAATCATAGTGGGGGACTTTAACACCCCACTTTCACCAATGGACAGATCATCCAAAATGAAAATAAATAAGGAAACACAAGTTTTAAATGATACATTAAAAAAGATGGACTTAATTGATACTTATAGGACATTCCACCCAAAAACAACAGAATACACTTTCACCTCAAGTTCTCATGGAACATTTTCCAGGATAGATCATATCTTGGGTCACAAATCAAGCCTTGGTAAATTTCAGAAAATTGAAATCGTATCAAGTATCTTTTCTGACCACAACGCTATGAGACTACATACGAATTACAGGAAAAAATCTGTAAAAACTACAAATACATGGAGGCTAAACAATACACTACTAAATAACCAATAGATCTCTGAAGAAATCAAAGACGAAATCAAAAAATACCTAGAAACAAATGACAATGAAAACACGATGACCCAAAACCTATGGGATGCAGCAAAAGCAGTTCTAAGAGGGAAGTTTATAGCAATGCAATCCTACCTCAAGAAACAAGAAACATCTCAAATAAACAACCTAACCTTACACCTAAAGCCATTAGAGAAAGAAGAACAAAAAAAAAACAAACCCAAAGTTAGCAGAAGAAAAGAAATCATAAAGATCAGATCAGAAGTAAATGAAAAAGAAATGAAGGAAATGATAGCAAAGATCAATAAAACTAAAAGCTTGTTCTTTGAGAAGATAAACAAAATTGATAAACCATTAGCCAGACTCATCAAGAAAAGAAGGGAGAAGACTCAAGTCAGTAGAATTAGAAATGAAAAAGGAGAAGTAACAACTGACACTGTAGAAAAACAAAGGATCATGAGAGATTACTACAAGCAACTCCATGACAATAAAATGGACAACCGGGAAGAAATGGAGAAATTCTTAGAAAAGCACAACCTTCGAGACTGAACCAGGAAGAAATAGAAAATATAAACAGACCAATCACAAGCACTGAAACTGAAACTGTGATTAAAAACCTTCTAACAAACCCAGGACCAGACGGCTACACAGGTGAATTCTATCAAACATTGAGAGAAGAGCTAACACCTACCCTTCTCAAACTCTTCCAAAATATAGCAGAGGGAGGAACACCCCCAAACTCATTCTACGAGGCCATCATCACCTTGAAACCAAAACCAGACAAATATGTCACAAAGTAAGAAAACTACAGGCCAGTATCACTGAACATAGATGCAAAAATCCTCAACAAAATACTAACAAACAGAATCCAACAGCACATTAAAAGGATCATACACCATGATCAAGTGGGGTTTACCCCAGGATTGCAAGGATTCTTCAATATACGCAAATCAATCAATGTGATACACCACATTAACAAATTGAAGAATAAAAACCATATGATCAACTCGATAGATGCAGACAAAGCTTTTGACAAAATTCAACACCCATTTATGATAAAAACCCTCCAGAAAGTAGGCATAGAGGGAACTTTCCTCAACATAATAAAGGCCATATATGACAAACCCCCAGCCAAAATCGTTCTCAATGGTGAAAAACTGAAACCATTTCCACTAAGTTCACGAACAAGAAAAGGTTGCCCACTCTCACCACTATTATTCAACATTGTTTTGAAAGTTTTAGCTACAACAATCAGAGAAGAAAAAGAAATAAAAGGAATCCAAATCGGAAAAGAAGAAGTAAAGCTGTCACTGTTTGCAGATGACATGATACTATACATAGAGAATCCTAAAGATGCTACCAGAAAACTACTAGAGCTAATCAATGAATTTGGTAAAGTAGCAGGATACAAAATTAATGCACAGAAATCTCTTGCATTCCTATACACTAATGATGAAAAATCTAAAAGTGAAATTAAGGAAACACTCCCATTTACCATTGCAACAAAAAGAATAAAATACCTAGGAATAAACCTACCTAAAGAGACAAAAGACAGAAAGCTATAAGACACTGATGAAAGAAGTTAAAAGAGGATAAAACCAGATGGAGAGATATACCCTGTTCTTGGATTGGAAGAATCAACATTGTGAAAATGACTCTACTACCCAAAGCAATCTACAGATTCAATGCAATCCCTATCAAACTACCACTGGCATTTTTCACAGAACTAAACCAAAAAATTTCACAATTTGTATGGAAACACAAAAGATCCCAAATAGCGAAAGCAGTCTTGAGAAAGAAAAATGGAGCTGGAGGAATCAGGCTCCCAGACTTCAGACTGTACTACAAAGCTACAGTAATCAAGACAGTATGGTACTGGCACAAAAACAGAAATATAGATCAATGGAACAGGATAGAAAGCCCAGAGATAAACCCACACACATATGGTCACCTTATCTTTGATAAAGGAGGCAAGAATATACAATGGAGAAAAGACAGCCTCTTCAATAAGTGGTGCTGGGAAAACTGCACAGCTACATGTAAAAGAATGAAATTAGAACACTCCCTAACACCATACACAAAAATAAACTCAAAATGGATTAAAGACCGAAATGTAAGGCCAGACACTATCAAACTCTTAGAGGAAAACATAGGCACAACACTGTATGACATAAATCACAGCAAGATCCTGTTTGACCCATCTCCTAGAGAAATGGAAATAAAAACAAAAATAAACAAATGGGACCTAATGAAACTTAAAAGCTTTTGCACAGCAAAGGAAACCATAAACAAGATGAAAAGACAACCCTCAGAATGGGAGAAAATATTTGCAAATGAAGCAACTGAGAAAGGATTAGTCTCCAAAATTTACAAGCAGCTCATGCAGCTCAATATCAAGAAACAAACAACCCAATCCAAAAATGGGCAGAAGACCTAAATAGACTTTTCTCCAAAGAGGGCATACATATTGCCAACAAACACATGAAAAGATGCTCAATATCATTAATCATTAGAGAAATGCAAATCAAAACTACAATGAGGTATCACCTCACACCAGTCAGAATGGCCATCATCAAAAATCTACAAACAGTAAATGCTGGAGAGGGTGTGGAGAAAAGGGAACCCTCTTGCACTGTTGGTGGGAATGTCAATTGATACAGCCACTATGGAGAACAGAATGGAGGTTCCTTAAAAAACTAAAAATAGAACTACCATACGACCCAGCAATCCCACTACTGGGCATATACCCTGAGAAAACCATAATTCAAAAAGAGTCATGTACCACAATGTTCACTGCAGCTCTATTTACAATAGCCAGGACATGGAAGCAACCTAAGTGTCCATTGACAGATGAATGGATAAAGAAGATGTGGCACATATATACAATGAAATATTACTCAGCCATAAAAAGAAACGAAATTGAGTTATTTGTAGTGAGGTGGATCGACCTAGAGTCTGTCATACAGAGTGAAATAAGTCAGAAAGACAAAAACAAATACCGTATGCTAACACATATATATGGAATCAAAAAAAAAAAAATGGTTCTGAAGAACCTAGGGGCAGGACAGGAATAAAGACACAGACATAGAAAATGGACCTGAGGACACAGGGAGTGGGAATGGTAAGCTGGGATGAAGTGAGAGAGTGGCATGGACATATATACACTACCAAATGTAAAATAGCTAGCTAGTGGGAAGCAGCTGCATAGCACAGGGAGATCAGCTCTGTGCTTTGTCACCACCTAGCGGGGTGGGGTAGGGAGGGTGGGAGGGAGACACAAGAGGGAGGAGACATGGGGATATATGTATATGTATAGCTGATTCACTTTGTTATAAAGCAGAAACTAACACACCACTGTAAAGCAATTACACTCCAATAAAGATGTTAAAAAAAAACTGTTTGAAAAAAAAATTAATAATAATAATAATAATAATACAAAAAAATAAAATCAACAAAACCAAAAAATGCTATTTCCTAGCCAAGGGACCTTGGACATGCAGTAAACTTTCAAATCAAATGAGGTAATATGTGTGAAAGTACTTTGACTGAAAATGTGAGTTATTATTCTATTATTATTTGCCATTCCCTGGACCTGTGAAACACTCACTGTCTGTAGAGGTATAGAGCCATCTCATACTCTTTCAATGCCAATTGAATATCCACAATCAACTGAAATCTTCTATACACAGAAACAGTCAAATCAAATAAGCTCTCCTCATATATTCTCTTTTTCTCCCAGTGTAGGAAAAACCCAAAATATTAGATGAATGAACTAACGAGTATATCACTGATGAGGCTTGAAATACAGTGATAATGACAACTCCACTTGATTTTTCCCATACTCCTTTCAAGTATAAATTCCATACATATTTACATGATCTATGAAAGAAAAAACCAGAGGCAGGATTACTATTTTCTTTTCACTTACACTCACATGTTTATTTTAAATTTTTCTGACGTATGTTTCACAAATAATAATAAAATATGTAATTTTGTGTATTATAAATTCCATGTAACCAAATGATTCTCACAGAACGCTTTCATTGAATTTTGCTGAACTCTTGTATCAGTAGCCAATTCATGGTTGCAGTTGGGACCCAAGATTACTATTATTTTTCACCTCTAGGGGGGAATTACTTTAAGATGACTGGAGGGACAGATCAATTGGTTCTCAACTGGGAGCAATTGATAATGTTAGCTCCAGGAGGCAGGAGGGGTGTACTAGGGGCATCTGGGGGGTGGAAGCCACAGATGCTGCTAAATATCCTATAATGCACAGGGCAGTTCTTCAACAAAGAATTATCCAGCCCAAAATGTCAATAGTGCCAAAGTTAAGAAACCCCATGTTATACTTAGAAGGACTGTATTTCCTTGCAAGCCTCCCAAAAGGCTTAATGTTTATATGACTGAGATGTCTGCATATCAGTCTCTGTCTGTTCACTGCAATTTTGATCCTGAAAGAACACCCATGTAAATAAAAGAAAAAATAAGTAAGTCAATTCATTATCAACTGTCACAAAAAATGGAACCTTAATTCTAAGGCCCACAAACCTTAGCGAGGCAGATTGTTGAGTGAGTATTGAAAAATTAAGTTAATCCTGCCACCCGGAGTTAACCATTTACTTCATGCATGCATGAATAAACTATTAAGCCCAAATGTTCTATATATCATACTAGGTCCTATGGGGTATATGTTCCTTACACGGTTAGGATACTAACCTTCCATCCAAAAATGCACACTTAGTAATGGAGAGAAAACATTAAACTTTTTTTTTTTTTTAAATCTCGGTGTCTAGTGCCATCACGGTACCTGACTCATAGTAATTCCTCAACAAATGCTGATTAAACAAAAGAATTCATCAATTGCAAGTCGTCTCCCTTTTTTTCACTCATTCAGCAAATCTTTATTAAGCACCTTCTCTGTGTCAGGTACCCTTTTAGGTGCTAGGGACACTTTGATGAACAAAACACAGAAGCTTCCTGCTCTCACAGACCTTCATCCTAGTGTGGTGGTTTTCAAACTTACTGACCGTGACCCAAGATAAGAAATTCATGGATCTTTGTGACCCAGACACATACATATTTAAATGACTGAAGCAAAAGTTTCACAAACCAGTGTTTACTATTTTTACTTAAAAATACATTCAAATATTTTCTATTCTCTTTCATTTTTTGTGCATGCTATATTATATTAATTTCACAACATATGATTAAGTCATACCTTTGGTTTGAACATTTATTTGTATATGTGTATGGGGGAATAAAATTTTCAAATTTTAATAAAATTTTTAAATAGCACTGGGCAGACAGTAACTTAGGGTACTATGATAGACAGTGACAGCAGGGGATCACTTCTTAGATATAACTGCCATCAAGGTTTTCTGAGGAGAGAACCAATATCTGAATGATAATAATACCTTAACATCTATGTGGTGTATATGATACACCATTCTGACTGCTTTACATGTAATTACCCACGTAAACCCCACGACAGCCTTATAAGGGAAGTGCTGTTATTATCCTTATTTACAGTTGTGGGAACTGAGACACAGCAAAGATATGAATCCTGTGCCCTAAGTCACAGATATGTTAATGCGTAAAATTGAGATTTAGAGGCATGTTCATGGCAGATTTCATGTTCTTAATTATTATCCAATACTACCTCTGATTGGAGAGAAACCAGCCACATAAAGCTGTTGGGAAGACTTCTCCTTGCAGTAAGTGCAAAGGCATGAGACAAAAATAAGCATGCCTTACTGTGCCAACAGACATGCTTCTCTGAAAGATTCTTACCCTTCCATCCCTAAATAACCTCCCAGTCTTGCTGTGACAAGCATGTGACAGGCAACCCATCACTTTCTTTGTCTTTACTCTCTGATTTCTTTTGCCTTGGAACCAACCTAAATTATTCTTTCATTTTCTAGGTTTGGCCTAGGCAACTGTTCTTCTATGATCAAACTCCAGGTCTCTATTAGGTCTTAGCCTAGATAAACTATTGACTCCTGTAATGGAATACAATCCTCTTTTTCTCCAAGGATTTTCTAAGAACTCACCTTCCCCAGGAACCAGTAACAGCAAAGAGCTAGGAACGGTGTCCATTTGAAAGCTCCTCTGCCAGGCCCCAAAGCCCCATGACAAGGAACTTTATGTGTAGAGATGGCCCTATTTATCTTTAGCCTGAGCCAAGATGACAGGCCTGAGTCTGGTCCTAGCATTTCCTAAAAAAGCCTAAATCATCCCTCTCTAATGCAGGTTACAGAATTAAAAGAAGTGGCTTGCTTTAATTGATACAGCAGTAGCTGCTGCAATCATTGAAAAGTAGTAAACAAAAGATAAGAGGTAGGAGCAAGGTAGGAAGGGAATGATGGATTTGGGATTGATTCTCTAATGACCATGTCAAAGGAGACCGGAGAATGAATGGCCAGGTTACTCAGCATATTGAAGGCTGCTATTTATTGGTAGTTTAATAGTTCAGGGTGTTCTATAATGAATTCTATGGCTTAGGAACTTCAAGAAACACACATCACATTTTCAAGGTATTTTCCTTAGGATATGATTTTCCCCCTCTAGGATATTTTATCAGTTAGGATTCGGTTTTAGAAAAAGGGAAATATCTCTAGCTATTCTAAGAGTAAAGAGATTCAGTACAGAGAACTCAGTGTGCTTATGCTCCAAAGCTGACACCCAGAACACCCCCAGAACTGGCCCAACAGGGAAGTAGCTATCTGCGATTGCCAGAGAAGTGCAGAGTTTTTACGTCATTGCACCAACTGCTGTTTCCAGCATCACACCGCCGAGGTCACAACCTGGATGTCCAGATGCTGCTGCCAGAACTGCTGACTTCAATGCCATGCCACTTATGCTAGAGCAATGCCAGCAAAATAGATCCCTGCATACCACTGCCTCTCCCTCCATTTAATTCAGTTCTGATTTCACAATTCCATGTGTGCATCTCATTGGTAGAACCTAAATCACATCCAAAATCTGAACCACAGTGACATCTGAGAAATGATGGTTTTAGCTCTCCAACATGTGTACTATGGAAGGGAATACTAGAAAGAGTTGGAATAGATGTTGAATGATCCAGGCTATCATATCTTCCACAGGTTTGTTCATCTTCTATTCAAGAAGAATAGTGTTTTTTAACTGGTCATCTTTTTTTTAACAGCTTGATCAGTAGATGTAATAACCCTTTGCTCTACTAATAAATTTATCTAAGAAATAATGTCTTCCCAAATCAGATACAGGTATCTCCCATGGAATGCATGTATTCCTCAAAACACCTGTGTCAGTACATTTTTGTGGATTAAATACTACATTCTCATCGATTTATAGCCTTTTTTAAGATCACGCTTTTTAATTGATATTCAAGTTTTAGGCCCTTATTTAAATTTTTGATTACCATCTTCAAGCAGTTAGTGATTTGTTAGTAAACAATTTAAAAGACTAGGTTGGGGTGGGGGTGGGTAAAAGGAAAATAGAAAATTGTAAAATAGCATACTACATACATTCTTTTAAATGTTTTCCACTTTTTTAAACCTAAGATACCCTGAAATTCACTCCAGGTCAGTGTATAGGAATCTTCCGTATTCTTTTGTAAAGCTGCCGAATACTCCATGTTGCAAATGGTGTATTTGTCTTAGACAAATTTAGATATTCTTTGTAAACCAATCTGAAAATATTTTCCTTTTAATTGGTGAGTTTATCCCAGTTAGAATTAATGATATAACTAAAATATTTCATCTCTACCCCATATTATTTTGTATTGTATTTAATATACTTCTGCTAATATATTTTTAGGTATTCTATTCCCTTTGTCTTTTATTTTTTGTATTTAGAAAATGTGATATTGTTGTTTTAATGGTGATCTTTATACTAATATCTTTTGTCATGTTCCTAAGCCCCATTTCCCTTACTTAACCTTCGACTATAGCTTTAATTCCTCCTATTACCTATATGGTAATTAATGAGCTTATTCTACTTTCCCCTACCTGTCTCACTTATCTTCACCCTTTTCTTTTTTTAGTTGTGTTATTTCTATTTTATGAGAACATATAACATTCACATACTGCCCCCCTGCTTGCTTTGGTCTTAGATCTACAATTAAACATATTAAATACTCAACACCATGCCTTTGACTGAGCTATCCCCAATCATCTCTTGATTTAATGAAGCTTATCCTCTAGGCGGTTCCACAGGAAGGTTTCTAAGTTCAGTATTTCTTGAATTCTTCATGCTTAGAATTGTTTTTCTACAGCCTTGATACTTGAAGAATAACTTCAATGGACATCAAACCCTTAGTTTATGTTTTCTTTCCTTGAGTTTTGTGACAATGCTGTTTCACTGTTGCTTTATGCTGTGTTCCTATCAAAATTCCAAAACTAGCCAGATTTCCTTTGTTTTGTAAATGACTTGGTCTTTTTGCCTATCTCAAGAATTTTCTTTAAGTCTAAAAGTTTTACTAGGATATGTCTCAGAGGTAACATTTATGGTCAGTTTTCCAGGTACACAGTAGGCCCTTCCAACATGTAAATGTAGGTATATTTTTAAATTTCCACCATTGTTTTTATTGAATTACAGTTTTAAATATTACTTCTATCATTTTCTTTGTACTTCCTTGGAGAGCACGATCACTTGTATGTTGGACTCTCTCTGCCTATCTTCTATATCTAATCCTTTCTCATCCATTTACTTTTTTAATTTGGTTTTCCTACTCTTGGCTATTTCCATGCCTCCCCTTCACGTTTTTCAGTCCATCTACTTATTCTCCCTTGAGTAAGCTGTAATTTCATCTTCGTCTCTGAAATGATTATAAAATATTTTTTTTCTCACCTGTTTCCCCTGAGTTTATTTGATCAACATGCGTCTCACATCTTCCACTTTTTTCTTTTCTGTTCTTTTTATGCTGTTGTTCTTCTCCATTCTAGGTTTTTGAATTTCTGATTCAAAGTGTTCTTTCATGTGTGAAAATACTTGTTTAATGATATTTAATGAATGCTGAAATGTATTTCAGTTTTCCCCTGCTTCATAGCTGTTTTCTAGTGGTGTGGGAGGTGAGAAATGTTTTTACCGTGTGAAAAACTTTGATTTTTCACTTCTAATTTCCCTTTTAAAGTAGCTTTGTGTGGGTGTTACCTGACATTTTCTGTTCAATTTTAAATGTTTTGAATTTTCCTGAATCATAAATAACAGGTGTTTCTCCATGGGAAGAGATTGAGGTGAAGGTTTTAGGCGGATTAATGGTTCTTAGTTGGTATAGAAAAGCTGAACTTCTTTAATAGATGTACCTTTGGGGATGTCTGATATGTCTTGGGACTTAATCATACTCTTTTATGTAAGGCACTTAATTTTTATATCTTGCTTGTTCCCTTAATTCCCTTTACCAAACAGCCTTCAAAGAAAACCTCCTTTGTTCCAAAGTGCATCCTGGTACCCCAGAACTGGTGCCTTCTCAAGTTGGTCGCTTCTGGTCTCATAAACTTTCAAGCCTCTTCCATTTCATTCCCCAGTCGCTGGCACTCTCCTACACCAGGGTTCACATTGATTCTCAGTATTTACACTGAGAGTGGGATCCTTTGTTCAGAGGGTGATTTCATCTGTGCTTCACTCCTGCTAATACCCTCTCCCCTCTCCTGTTCCTGTACAGTCTCTACTTGACTCTCCTGGATTGGGATCCAGAGATGACTCTGATGGTTTTGGATATTTATTTTCCCACTTACAAGTTCAAGTAAGTTTGTAGTATTCTCTGTCTCTTAGTTATGCTATAGGTGTGAATTAGGGGTGCGTTTTTTTCTTCTTTTTGTTAATCTTAATATTTTCAGAAGATACAGGAGGAAGTTCAGATTTAGGTAGTTACCATAATCCTACAGGAACCTGGAATTCCCATTTGATATTTTTAAAGCTATTTAAATGGCGTCATTCTCTAACTACGTAGTCCTAATAGGTAGAAAATTCCATGTATTTTTGTCTGCTAATTGGTATTCAGGAAACTTGGTAAACTGTTATTGTAATAATTAATATATAGATTTTAGGAAGATTTTTTAATACACACAATCACATCATCTGTGAATAATGACAACTTTGTATCTTCCTTTCCAATCCTTTTATCTTTTGTATCTTTTCTTCTTGCTGCCTAAAGGCTTTCAATAAACTGCTGAAGAGAACTTTTGATCAATGGCCTCTTTTCTTACATCTAGCAATGAAGAGAAAACTCTCAATGTGTCACTATTAAGTAGGATGTCTGTCCTTCATGTTTTTATCTAGTGTATTTTTAGTGTAATAGGATAGTGTGTAATTCTTAGTGAAATATATCCTCTTTTCCCAGAGATAATCATTAAAGCTCACAGCTAAGGATGAAAGATTCCAAGTACCACCAGCTTTTGGGGCTGTCCACCTCCTGCAGGCCTCACTGAACACAACTCTAACTATTGAAAGTGAGCAATATCAAGTCATGTGGTATAAATATAAAACAACTCTATTTTTGCCAATAATTGTAACCAACATGCTGTCTTGAGTTCCCCTTTTCTCTGGACAATGAATTTCATTACGACATATTAATCTCTTCTTCAAAAACTTTAACATGCACTAGTTACAGCAGTTCCATTTTCATTTTTAAGACTCTATTCTGCTCATCAAAATATTTAATCTCACAATTAGAGAAAGTTCTTTAAACACACAATAGGTGAGAATGTTCTTGCACCAACACTATTCCTAGTCTTTGGTTCCCGACCCTTTCATTTGGGTTATCGTTGATATTACTGGGGAAGGAAGGGAGAAGGAAAACAAATAGTTTGCTATGTGCTGCCAATGGCAAGATTACTCCTCTTTTCTTGTTTTGAGCACCCCCAAGTGCTTGCATCAAGCAGCATTCTTCTGGCACATGAGGATCCGCTCCTTACTATAGCAGTCTCCAGCAAACTGGCAAGCCCAATCCCACGTACCCACCACAGCCCTCAACTCTGGAGCCTGATGGCGTAGATAAGTCCATTCTCCCTAACTCTGGGGACTGAGAACTTGAGGAACCACGCCAGCATGCCAACTCTCTGATTAGGCATTATCAGGACAGATGATCAAGCTTAGCTGCTTGGCAGAGATCCTGCAGGACACTGGAGGTCATTTTCCACTCTAGCAGACTTGCCCCAACTCTGGGATTCCTTTCCCTTGCCTTGAGAGATAGCAAGCAGTTGGATACCTTTCTCATCTCCCACAGAAAGGAGAATGAAGGCGATACCTTCCCTACAGGAAAAATCACTCTCTGCAAAAGGCATAAGCAGCTCGCTTCCAGCCTCTGTCTCACATGAATTCAAAGAGGCGGAGCCAGGTTGAGAGGGTCTACCTCTGATGAAAAGGCACTCCTTAGCCATCCCTGTAGGGAAGTGGACAGCCCAACAGCTGATGGGCACCCTAAACTTAAAATGTGGAGTAGGGAAACTCTTTTGTTCTCGCCGTAGGCTTTAGTTCTCAATTTCTGAAAAACAGATGCTCTTACTTGGCACCTCCTAACTTTACCATCTTAAGGCAGGTTTTTTTAATCTTTAACTTAATGGACTCTGTCTCTGTCCCAGGCTTACTTCAAACCATGAAAATGATAGATGCCACTGACCTGATTTTTTTTTTTTCATATCCACTTGACCATCTGACCAAAATCTGTAGTACAGAAAAACCATGTATCAAATATCTGTTAATGTTGAAACAAACGAAACAAAAACCAGAGTTGTCACCATGAGGGCACGTTTATAAATAATGGCACCATGCCTGGTTCTCCATATGTAAGATGAAGCAGCTAAGCTGAAGCAATCACTCAGCTATTTTAGGGCTGGCATACACCATTTGGAGAAAGTGAAAGCTGTTGGACCATCCACTTAAAGCAACCTATAACATTCATATTTATTATGCTGTGACTTCATTCTAATTTATTAATACTTTATTAATGCAACCTAAGAGAGCGACAACAAAATTTATGAGAAGATACAACCCTGAGGACAGGAACCAATTCTCTTTCTTTCTTCCTCCTTCTTTCCATCTTTTCTACCTTCCTTGCTCCCTTTATTATTTACCATTTCTTCCTTTCTTCTTTTGTTTCTCTCTCCTATCGTCAGTGTATGGCACAGGCCTACCTAGCCCATCATGAGTCCTCAGTACATGTTTGTCACATTAAACAAAAATGAAATGTTCTATTTTATTTATTAGAAATAAATATGGTCCAGTAGGCACCGTGGACATTGAACTGTCCTCAACTTCCTAATAACTGTCTGGGCGGTTGCACTGAAATCTACAGCAGCCACTTCCTAAAGCTATGCTATCTTTGTGCACTGTTAATCTGGCTTCCTGATTGACAGATTGCTTGATTCTGCCACCACCATCTCTTATGAGATCTATACGCATATTGGGAGGAAATAAATCTGCCTCACAATACACAACACCGTATTTCTCCCTTTCCTACTTTTTCATCTTTCTTCTCTCACAGCCAAAGAATTGGGCCTCTAAAGTACTCTCAGCACCTGCAGTCCTCCAAAGTCCTCTCAGCCCCTGCAGGCCTCCAATTCTGTTACTTCCCCAGATGCAATTCCATTTCATAATCACATAACCCGTATCACATCTCTGTCTGGGGTTTACTGCAATCCTCTCTCTCCAATTTCCACACACACATCATGAGTTCCTTACTGCTACCACTGTTGAACCTACAGCACTCCATCTATTGAGTTATTTTGTGGGTTTAGGGCATTGTGGATTTTGAAGGAAGTAGTACCGAAGGCACAAATTGGTCAAGAAGCAGAAACTCTGTTGTAAAAATAAGATCAATCATGTTTTTGAAAATTCTACATGAAGAATGACTCTCTGGTCCTTGAGGACAAACAAGAAACTGAGATCCAATTCTGCAGGAATTAGGAAAGAAAGTGACAACCAAACAACAAATATACTCAATACCAGAGACAAAGCAAAAGGAGAGGAGGGACTGATTGGGACTGAAACCTAGAAACAAAAAAAAATTTGTGAAGAAAATAGGAAGTGATTGAAAATAGAAGATTCTTGACCAACTGGGGTGTAGAAGAGGACTGAATGAGAAACAACGGAAGATGAACAAAAGAATGGGGAGGGGGAAGGAGGCTCGGGAATTGAGACACAACACCTCAGTCTCCCAGGTAAGTCATAATGCAGTGACTTCTATCTAATGCCGCTGAGCTCTGCCATCTCATCCTCTCTGACTCTATAACACCCCCATATCAATTCCCCTCTTCCACCTGGAGACCCTTGGTTGCCATTCTGTCCTGGTCTGACCTTTGTTGTGGCCTTAGAAAACATCTTTGTGATGGCAAACTGGGATAATAGCTGCATTTTGTGGTCGTGAAATTGATTGATCTCACTAGTATTTATCAAATATGTGTACTCTGCTGATTGCATCCTGGACCACTCACAGGACCTCGGAAAATCAAAAGCAAAAAAATAAAAAATAAAAATAAAGTTTTATACACATTAAGGCTCAATCTTTAAAAAATTAAAACTGGTGCTTAGAAAAGCTGAAAAGTGTTTGTACTTTGGTATTGATGTTCTGTGTGCCAAGCCTAATTTTTTTCCATGGAAATTCATGGTATAATTACAAACAACTGTCACTTGTCATTATAACAAATAGCTTCCATTGATGGTTAGCTGCCATTGTGTTTCCTTAGTTCTAACGTTTTGAAAAAGGAAAGATTAAAAAAAAAGGAAATGGCTAAAACTCCATAAAAGTAACATTTGGTTTTAAAGTTATAAAATTGTTGAGTCAAGATATTTTTAGTAAAATTAGTTCCATCGGTGTAAACCCAAATTCTGGCACATAAGCAGATGTGTGTGGCTATGCTCCAAATAATTGAAGAAAAACTTATTTCCATACCTAAACAGCCAAGCTACTCATAACTCCCTACTTCTCTCTTGATTTTCATCTTGACCGAGGTTGAGGTTTGCACTTCAACTCTCGTTTATTATCTCATTTTTCTTATGAACTCCAAACAAGAAGTAAATTATTGTAAAAATACCTAATTTGAAATTTGATGAAATTGACTTGAGGATGTAAGTTTCTTTCTTAATATTAATAGGGTTCTTGAACTTATTTTTTAAGATGCCATGAAAAAATAGAAACCATTTACTGAGTTTACAAATCAGAAGCATAATGCATGATTTTTATCTTCAGAGAGCTTTAATATAGTTAGAAATACCAGACAAGCACATGTGATAAACCAGTTATATTGTTAACAATGAATTGCATGGTAGAGTATGTGTACATTTTATATGTTCATAGAAATAAAGATAGTTAAGGTTTTTAGTAATGTTGGAAGCATTCATGTAGATATAGAACTTAAACTGAACCTCAAAAGTTGCAGAATTTGTTCTGGGTACGTAGAGCTAGGTATATCTTGTGTTTTACCAGAAAGGAAAAAAAGAAAAAAATTATATTCCATTGATGAGAGAAAGAAATAATATAAAGACGATCTGTGTCATTACTGAACAAAGCTAGGAGCCACAACAGTTGGGATACATTAGGATACTATTTTCTTCCCTCTATTTGATCTTCAGTGACTTAATCACAAAGGTTCTGTGAAACCACCTGCACAACCTCACTCTCCACTAGTTAAGAGAGAACTGGTGAGAAAGAAAGATTACCTATAAAGTTCTTAAAGAAAATGATCTAATGCAGGGACACTGTGCCAGTCAAAAAAATTCAGAAACCTCAAAGGATTACAGAGCTCTAATTCCCAAGAAGTTACCTTCATTTCCTCTGCAAATCTTGCCATTAAATTTTCTGTACACCATGTTGTATAGTCATTCCAAAGAAATCTGCCTGATTTGGCCCAATTCTGAAAGAAAGCCCCCATCACTTCCACTAAGTGGAAAACTGAAGCGATTATGAGGATAATTCAGTTGCGATTGTGAGGTGGTAAGTCACTCCAGGCAAGTCTGGGCAATGATGGGAAAGAAGTAGGCAGAAGTGTTCACTCTCTCCAAAGGAGATAATCAAGCTGATAGAACATAATAAATTGCTTTCAGTAAACATTAGGGCCTTATTATCTTTTAATTTCATGCAGAAGGTATTTTTATTCTGTACTTAATCCTGTTATAAGTGCCTACACCAGAGCTCCCAATCAAATCTTTATTGTCACATGCACAGAAGGAAGAGAAAAAGAAAACACAATCTGTCTTAGTTACTAATCAACATAAGAATGGTCTAACAAGGAACAAAACCCTTGGGAAACCTTTTTAGAAACAGCCTCAACACTTCTAAGAATTTCACTTTAAGGCAATTCTTTGTAATTCTTTAGACAAATGTGAACTACCCAAAAGGGTGAAGGTGGGAGAGATAGAGACAGACAAAGTTTAGGATAAAAGACGTTAGGGAGAGAAAAGGAGAGACCTTCTGCCTGGTTGAAAACATTCTCTAACCCCTTGCAAAAATACATATTGCCTTCCCTTCTATCCTAGAGGAGGTAGGCTGTCCCTCCCACCTGTGCCCTCACCTCATCCTACTCACCTCCTCAGGGCAGCAGCCCATCAAATTCCTCCTCTCTCTCCCTTTTACTGGCCCTTTCCAATCAACATACAAATGGTGGCAAAAAACTCTAAGTGTTCATTTGCTTAATAAACTTGTTTATTGAAATAGGATATACATAGGGAAAAGAGCAAACGTCATAAAAGAAGAATTTTCAGAGTAAATGCACCGCTGTAAACTCCATCCATATCAACAAGTAGAATGTTACCAGCACCCTAGAAACCTCTATTGTTCCCCCACCAGGGAATTCCCTCTCCCAAAGATAACAACTATCCTGACCTCTGACACCATTGGTTAATTTTGCCTATTTGACAGTTTTCTCTAAATTGAATTAATCCATATACTCTCATGTCTGGCTTCTTGGACCGATATTATGTTTGTGAAAAATATCCATGTTATGTCATGCATGTAGCTTTGTCCATTAATTCTTATTGCTGTATAGTATCCTACTGTATGAATAATCTACAAGTTAATCCACGGGTGAAAGAGATTTAATTTGTTTCCAGTGTGCACCTTTTATTAAATAGGAATTGTAAAATAGGGCTACCATGAACATTCTTAGCTGAACATATGTACCCATTTTGGGGGTGTATACCTGAGAGTAGCATTTCTGTATCATACAGTGTGCATATATTCAGCTTTAGTAGATACTGTCAGTTTTCCAAAGTAAATGGATCTAGTTACTCTCCCATATCCTCTCCAAAACTTGGTATTTTCAATTTTGTTGGTAGTGGTAGTTATTCCGGCACAGGTGTAAAGATATCTAATTGTGGTTTTAATTTACATTTACCTGATGAGTAATGACATTGACCAACTTTTCCCAGGTTAATTGGCCATTCAGATAGGAAGGATCTGTTCAAGTGCTTTGTCCATTTTTCTATTTGGGGTGCCTATTTCCTGTTTCTCTTTATGTATTGTGGATATGTTTCTCCTGATCTCTCTCTCTCTGTCCCTTTCATATATATATATATACATATATATGCATACATATACTTACATAATATATTTTATATGTAAATTCTTATATATTCTTATATAATTTATAAATACATTAATACATAAAATATGTATACATAGTATATATTATACCTATATAAAAGATCTATGCTGTAACCTGTCTTTAAATACCCTAAATAGTGACCTTTGGTAAACAGAAGTGTTCCACTTTAATGGGGTCCAATTTACCATATTTTTCCTTCATGTTTAGTGATTTTGTGTTCTATTTAAGACCTTTTTTTACCTACTGTAATGTCAAGAAAATATTGCTCTGTTTTATTCTAGAAACTTTGGTTTAATTGAAGTGGCTTAAATCTCCCTCTGGCTATAATTCCCACTCCTTTCCTTCACAGTAACTTCACAAAATACTTTTCTATATTTCCCATCTTCTTTTCTTCAGAAATAATCTGACTTCTGACTGCCCCTCCCCATGCTCACTACTCCAGTGAAGGTATTCTCTCCGTGCTAATCCATATCTCCCTAGCTGCCAAAGGGAAATTTTTCCATTCCTGTCTTAGTCATTTGACTGTAGCATCTGATGCTGTTGACTAAGCCCCCTTCTTTTTAAAGTTTCTCCTTAAAAATTTCCAGATTCCATTTCATCCATATTTTACAACTACCTCAGTTCATTCCTTCTCAGTCTTCTTCATGGGCTCCTTCTCCTCTAATTATGTTTTAAACATAAAACTACCACATGCACGAAATTCTACTGTGTACCAGACACCATGCTAAATCCTGGAAATATGGTGGTGAGCAAAAACACATGGAGCTTAGTATCTGGTGGTAGACACACACATTAATCAAATAATTACCATGATGAATATTTAATTACAAACCAGGATCAGGGCTCTGAAGGAAATAAAGGTTTATAGAAGGGCTCAGGAAACTGTGGCCTGTGGGCTAAATATGGCCCACTGACTGTATTTGTAAATAAAGCTATACTGAAATAGAGGCATGTCTCTCCATTTACATATTGTGTATGGTTGCTTTCACACCAGAGCAACAGAGTTGAGTAGTTGTGATAGAGACCACATGGCATGTAAAGCCTAAAATACTTATTATCTGGCCTTTTACAGAAAAATGTTTACCACTCCTGGTCTATAATAAGAAACATAACCCCGACTGGGCATATGCTGGCCAGGAAAGGCCTTCTTTCCTAGGGCACTGGCTCTCGGGTCTCAGGAATAGTAGGTATTTACTAGGCAAAGAGAGAAAGGTAAAGCTCTAAACTGAGAAACACCATATGCAAAGGTCCTATATGGAAAGGGACATGGCACATCACAAGGAAATGAGAGAAAAATGAGGCTGGAGACACAGCCAGGGACAAGATCAAGCAGCATCTTGTAATTCACATTAACAATGCTTTAGATTTGTTCTAATGGAACGTCATTAAGTACTTTTTAAGTAGAGCAGGGTAGGGAGGTTTTTGTCATGACTGTTTTTCTCCATCTCTTGGCTCTGGCTTCTTTGGTGTTGGTTTTGTTCTCACGCTATTCAAGGTAGCCCCCGACAACTCCTAGTAACATCCTCCAGATTCAAGTCCAGAAGAAAAGAGAGATTCCTCCCACCACCACCAATAGTTCAAATATGTCCTGTTTCTGCCTGTTTTCAGTCCCATTCCCATCAATGAGCCAATTACTGAGGCCAGAGGAATGGAATTAACCAATTGACTTATGCCTACTTACACGGCCACCGCTAGAGCTGAGCACAGGATCAGCCTCAAGCATTTGCAATAAAAGTTAGATAGATGTAGCAACCCAAAGGAAATACAGGGTACTTTTTCAAGGAGCGAGATGAATAAATGCTGCATGGCAAAACCAAAATATTCTCAACACAAGACACAAATGGGGATAAGTTCTCCTCTCCCTGGGTGTGCTTTCTAAGAACATCTCATTCATACCTCTGTTTTCAACTACCACCTTTATAATAATCTATTTGTAAATATCTGTCTGTTTGTAGCCCTAAATGTTTTCCTGGTCTCCAGATCTGTTAATCCTGGTCTCCACTTGGATATGCTACACGTTTAGTTTAATGAGAAAAAACAATTCATTATCTACCCATCAGACCTACTCCTCCTCCTGTACCGTCTTGCCCAGATCAGAATCTAGAATTCTGTAGAATTATTCTACAATCCTTCCTGAATCTTATCAAACTGTCTAATCAGTCACCAAGTGATGACATATCTCCCTCATCCGCTATTTAAAATTCTTCAAATGATTCTTGCCACCTCCAGAATAAAATCCAACCATCCTATGAAGACAGTCAAGATGCTTCCCAATGTCCCTGCTACCCCTGAAAAAACACTCTACTCCTCAAAGTCTTTCACTCCGTGCTTTTGCCCATACTTTCCCCTCTTTCTAAACTGCCTGTTCTTCTTTCTTCCTTCTTCACGTGGCCAACTCTTGCTGGTTATTCAAAAATAAGCTTAATCCTCATTTTCCTTAGGAAACTTAGCCAGAATCACTGTGAGTCTGGTACTCTTCCTCTGTGCCCTCATAATACCCATGGCGCCCCCATGTCTCAAAACCTATCACGCTGCCACAGTTTATTCCTCTGTCTCTCAGAGTCTGCAAGCTCTCTGAAGGATAGGGATGTGTCTTATCTTTCTATGACCTAGTAAGTGTTTCGCACATACTAAACACTCAATAAACACTGGTCGAAGAATTCTACTCAGGTCAACTGGGGAAAGAAATTACACTTCTTGAAGAGAATTTCATTGATGGAAATAAAAAATTAAACATGGAAACTATATGGTAGTGATAGGGCAAGTTAATCTAAGTAAATAGTTCCTTAACATTTTTTAAAATCCTTTTTTGACCCTCTCTTCACCCCTCACCTCTTTTCTAGCATACGGTGTACATTCCCAGAGATACAGAGAACAACTTAATGCTAAAGGAGTGTCTACTCTGATTTCCATAAAATGCCTCATTTAGTGCCCTGTACCCCAGAGGCACCCATTATTTAGTAATTAGTTATCACAATCTTCAGGCAGACATAGGATGCTAAAACTTATGGTAAGCACGCTCTAACATTTACTGTTGTAGTAATATAAGTAAATAACAGAAAGCAATTTATAGAACCACCCCCAGGTTTAAGAAAATTTCAATGGAGGTGGTTCCTGGAATTCCTTTGGTCTCAGGACTTTTAGGAGCTAATTGCCGCTCATAACAAACACTTTTTTCTTATATTTTTTATTTCTTTCTATTTATGTTTCTTCTACAATTTAAATACAATTTCCTTTAGAATATTATCTTTATTCAAGTATCGTATACCTTCATAAATTTAATTTTTCTAGTATGTACTAGGCATACTTTCCCCTGCAGATACAATAGAGAACAAAATCAACCCAAGCTCTGCTCTTATAGTGCTTATAGTCTAACGGGAAAACAAAGTCATTACACAAATAATCACAGACACACACAAACTGAAAAACACAACACTGTGACACGTTTTGAAAAAATTACAGATATCTACAGCAAGCATCTGAGTTAATACAGGATGTAACTGAAGGCTCCCTAAAGAAAAGATGCTGGGACCGGGATCTGAAAATGAAGGCAGTTGATTAGCTGAAGGGAAATGAGACTGGGAGAAAGCAGAGAACATTTCAAGCAGGAAAATGTCACGTGCAAAGATTTTGAGACAGAAGGAGCATGGCATATTCAGAGGACTACATAAAAACAAAATTAATCCTAAATTCCCACTAAGTACAATTTTTCAAAGATGGAAAGCAATAGGATTTAGAAGAGACACTGATTTGGAAATATATAAATATGAACTGAATCTTGGTTCTTCCTCTCAATTTGTTGTATGACTCTTAAAAAGCACAGTCTTTGTGTACCTGCCTTTCCAAACGTGTAAAGTGGATTAAACTAAGTTTTTCACCGTAATTCTCAGAGTATATTGCAATTCAAAAATTAATGGGAAACTATCGTGGACCAATGTCAAGTATTATTATTGACTATATTTTGTCCTCATGGATTTTTTTAACTAAAAGTAACTTCGCAGAACTTTAGCTTTCCTATAACGTTCCTCATACCAGCAAATAAAGATTCATAAACCAATATTAAAGATCTAGGGGATCTTTTACCTGACAGCCAATGTTTTCCTAATTTTATTTTATTTTATTATTATTTTTTTTTACTTTTTCAACATTTTTATTGGAGTATAATTGCTTAACAACAGTGTGTTAGTTTCTGCTTTATAACAAAGTGAATCAGTTATACATATATATATATCCCCATATCTCTTCCCTCTAGCGTCTCCCTCCCTCCCACCCTCCCTATCCCACCCTTCTAGCTGGTCACAAATCACCAAGCTGATCTCCCTGTGCTATGCGACTGCTTCCCACTAGCTACCTATTTTACATTTGGTAGTGTATATATGTCCATATATACACTACCACTCTCTCACATTGTCCCAGCTTACCCTTCCCCCTCCCCGTGTCCTCAAGTCCATTCTCTAGTAGGTCTGCGTCTTTATTCCCATCTTGCCCCTAGGTTCTTCATGACCTTTTTTTTTTTTTTTTTTAGATTCCATATATATGTGTTAGCATATGGTATTTGTTTTTCTCTTTCTGACTTACTTCACTCTGTGTGACAGACTCTAGGTCCATCCACCTCACTACAAATAAGTCAATTTCGTTTCGTTTTATGGCTGAGTAATATCCCATTGTATATATGTGCCACATCTTCTTTATCCATTCATCTGTCTGTTGACACTTAGGTTGCTTCCATGTCCTGGCTATTGTAAATAGAGCTGCAGTGAACATTGTGGTACATGACTCTTTTTGAATTATGGTTTTCTCAGGGTATATGCCCAGTAGTGGGACTGCTGGGTCATATGGTAGTTCTATTTTTAGTTTTTTGGGGTTTTTTTTTTTTTTGGCTGTGTTGTGTCTTTGTTGTTGCACGTGGGCTTTTCTCTGGATGCGGCGAGCAGGGGCTACTCTTCATTGTGGTGCACAGGCTTCTCATTGTGGTGGCTTCTCTTGTTGCAGAGCACGGGCTCTAGCCACGCGGGCTTCAGTAGTTGTGGCACACAGGCTCAGTAGTTGTGGCTCACGGGCTCTAGAGCACAGGATCAGTAGTTGTGGCGCACGGGCTTAGTTGCTCCGTGGCATGTGGGATCTTCCCAGACCAGGGCTCGAACCCGTGTCTCCTGCATTGGCAGGCAGATTCTTAACCACTGCGCCACCAGGGAAGCCCTCTAATTTTGTTTTTTTAAGGAACCTCCATACTGTTCTCCATAGTGGCTGTATCAATTTACATTCCCACCAACAGTGTATGAGGGTTCCCTTTTCTCCACACCCTCTCCAGCATTTATTGTTTGTAGATTTTTTTGATGATGGCCATTCTGACTGGTGTGAGATGATACACATTGTAGTTTTGATTTGCATTTCTCTAATGATTAATGATGTTGAGCATTCTTTCATGTGTTTGCTGGCGATCTGTATATCTTCTTTGGAAAAATGTCTATTTAGGTCTTCTGCCCATTTTTGGATTGGGTTGTTTGTTTTTTTGATATTGAGCTGCATGAGCTGCTTGTAAATCTTGGAGATTAATCCTTTGTCAGTTGCTTCATTTGCAAATATTTTCTCCCATTCTGAGGGTTGTCTTTTTGTCTTCTTTATGGTTTCCTTTGCTGTGAAAAAGCTTTTAAGTTTCATTAGGTCCCATTTGTTTATTTGTGTTTTTATTTCCATTTCTCTAGGAGGTGGGTCAAAAAGGATCTTGCTGTGATTTATGTCATAGAGTGTTCTGCCTATGTTTTCCTCTAAGAGTTGGATAGTGTGTGGCCTTACATTTCGGTCTTTAATCCATTTTGAGTTTATTTTTGTGTATGGTGTTAGGGAGTGTTCTAATTTCATTCTTTTACATGTAGCTGTCCAGTTTTCCCAGCACCACTTATTGAAGAGGCTGTCTTTTCTCCATTGTATATTCTTGCCTCCTTTATCAAAGATAAGGTGACCATATGTGTGTGGGTTTATCTCTGGGCTTTCTATCCTGTTCCATTGATCTATATTTCTGTTTTTGTGCCAGTACCATACTGTCTTGATTACTGTAGCTTTGTAGTACAGTCTGAAGTCAGGGAGCCTGATTCCTCCAGCTCCATTTTTCCTTCTCAAGACTGCTTTCGCTATTCGGGGTCTTTTGTGTTTCCATACAAATTGTGAAATTTTTTGTTCTAGTTCTGTGAAAAATGCCAGTGGTAGTTTGATAGGGATTGCATTGAATATGTAGATTGCTTTGGGTAGTAGAGTCATTTTCACAATGTTCATTCTTCCAATCCAAGAACATGGTATATCTCTCCAACTATTTGTATCATCTTTAATTTCTTTCATCAGTGTCTTATAATTTTCTGCATACAGGTCTTTTGTCTCCTTAGGTAGGTTTATTCCTAGGTGTTTTATTCTTTTTGTTGCAAGGGTACATGGGAGTGTTTTCTTAATTTCACTTTCAGATTTTTCATCATTAGTGTATAGAAATGCAAGAGATTTCTGTGCATTAATTTTGTATCCTGCCTAATTTTATTTTAAATGGCCAATTGCTAACCATGTGACATGAGTAATCAACAACAGAACATAAGCATGAGTCCTGAAACACTTAATCTGTTTCTTAGTGATCGAAATTGTAATTTGCTGAGAAACAAGGCTGAATAGTGGATACATACTGAATTGTGATTTGCAGGCTTTGCCATTGAAAGAAACAAAAAATCAATTCACTTAGGTGAAATTGAAAGGTAGAAAATCAGGTTTGGGAGGGGGAAAATACAGTGAGTTTACCTCCAGGCAAGTATAACTGGAAACCAATGGAGACCCAAATAGAGTTTTCCAGGATAAAGTTAGAGAAGTAGCATTAGAGCTGCTTGAGAAGGCTGGACTGGAGTTAAAAGGTAGGAGTCATCAGTCCATAGGTAGAAGTTATAACTTCAGGAGTGAAGGTATTGTCCATTCGCTCACTTCAGATGAAGTATCCAAGTAAGTTCTAATTGTTCCTAGTCCACTTTGAGTTACAATTTGTGCAGGTGCAAAAATAAAATTAATTAAATGCACTTCAAAACTGAATACCTAAATAAAACTCTTAAAAGAGCCAAAGGAATAAATGTTAAAATGGATAAAATACCTTTTGAAGGCATTAGAGTGTTTCCGGTTTGGGTGAGGCTTTGTTTTGTGTAAGTATATGCCGTGCTGGTGGCAGCTGTCACTCTACAGTACACCGGGTGGGGATGTTGTAGCAACGAATGTAAGTTATGCTGTTACGTCACTGCGGTAATGTCTATAGCCTACAACCCGCACGACATTTCTGGGTAAAGGAAGTGAGAAAAAGTGGTCTCAACGGCAAATACGAGCCACAAGCACTTAAAAAAGTTTCGGGTTAGGGAAGCCACTACCCTAGACTTGCTTATTCTAGGCTTTTTGAATATATAACAAAATTTGTAGACTCTTTGATACTGCTTCTAATTCTAAGTAGCCTCTTCTGAATGCATATTTTACTTGCTTAAATATAGGCACATTTACAGAATAGTCCACAGACTGGCACAACTAGTTTCAGTGTGTTAATTTCACTAATATTTCCTGAATTCATTTTATGTACGATGGACTGCTCCAGGTGTTGGGAACCAAAGCTAATTTCACGGCAGCCAAGGTCCTTGCCTCCATGCAGAACGTATTCTATGAAATTAGTTTTGTTTGTGAGGAAACTGAGTTTTGATATTCTGTATCTGAGGAGCATTTATCTGAAACTTCAGAGTTGTTTAAAAGTACAATTTCTTAAAAAAATTTAAGTACGTATTGATAATGATTATGTAGAACAATCAAGAAATGTTAAAATACTTTGCTCTTTAAGAGCTTTAGGGAAAAAAGATATCTATTACTTTTATTTGGGGAAAGAGAGGAAATCTGTAACACTCTGAGGATGAGTAAGATTTAATCAAATAACCTTTTCAGTCTTGACAACCACTTCTATTCCAAGAAACTATGTTACAACACATTTTCTCTTCAGTTATAACTCTTCAACAGAGCTTTCAAGAGCCTGTCACACAGAGTTACACTGACATTTTCTTCTACTTAGCTATCTACTCAAGCTGACTCAAAGAACCCTGAGAGAATTTACACTTGAAAACAAGTTTGATCTACTAATGGAAACAAAACGCTACGGCTATTTATTTTTTCTTTTTTCTTCATTGTTCAACCTTTTCCTCCCTGACCAAGATATTAAATTAAAATTCATATACAATCAGTAGTATCTTACTTGGTTCCAAAATTGAAGGAATAACTTTTAATACTTAAGTTAACGTATCTTGGTTGCCCAACTTATTTATTACAAAATGATATTGTGATATTGTCTTAGATGAAGATTTCTCAATCATGGCTCTGTTTACACCTAGGACCTAAGAATTTTTTGGTGTGTGTGTGTCTCTGTGTGTGTGTTGAGAAGCGGGGGCAGGGCTGACTTGTGCATTAGTAGGATGTTTACTGGCATCCCTGGCCTCTACTCATTAGGTGCCAGTAGCACCCCCCAGTTACGACAGCCAAAAAATTTCCAACATTGCCACTTATCCTCTGGGGAAGGGGGCCAAATTGCCTCTGACTGAGAATCATTATCCTAGATTAGAAGTCTCTACTTTGTTGATAAACATATAGTTCACAAAATCCACCAGTGACTAAAAACATAAGATTTTAGGGACATATGGAAAGTTTTGCCCCAATTTTATAGTTTGGGTATTAAAACTTATTTGCTATTATACTCACTCAAATTTATGTTGCATATTAATTGCAGATGATTGCAGAAGAAGCTTGAAAAACTATTTAATTATAATTTATGGGAACTAATTTTCTGTATGGTATTAGACTGTGAAAACGGTACACCAACACAATGTTGAAGGAAGGCGTTTTTTAAGCCTCTGAGCAAAGAAAGAAACATCAGAGTGGAGATCTAAATATGAACAGCATGATTGGAGAATTAACATTAGGTGAATTTGCTAACTAGTTAATTAAATTTTAATGTGTTTTATTGTGAGTGGGAAGTAATATTATATGAATATTAATAAAAACCATTTATGTTCCTTCTTGCTTAAGAGCTTTGCTCTTGTTAAATGTGTAAAACGTAATGTGTAACTATAGAAACCTGCCATTTCCATTATTGGAATTTTTCTCATAAAGAGCAAAACTCATTAAACTTTTATTCTCTGTAAAGTTTCTGAAAGCCTAGCAGAGAAACCAAATCTTGCCCTCATAAAATTTGTTTTGCCAGGAAAGAACATATTTAAAGTAGTAGGAAATTGGGGAAAGAGGGTAAGGTAGGCACATCAGTTTGGAAATCTGAAATATTTGTGTAAATATTTATATAAATGTTTTGATCCAAGGAGTCTCGGTGCATTGCCCCAATGCTGAGGTTGCCAGCTCACACTACAGCTGGTGGTGGCTGAAATCAAATGTTAGGGACTATAGCAGAGTTGTCACCAAGAAAAATTAGCCAAACCCAGGCTCAGAATCTAAACATAAACTTAACAAAGCTCAGGAGTCTGTTTTAATTGGAAATACAATCCAAACTGAAACAGGAAAATGTGATCCACAGTATACAAGGCACCTCTCTGCAGCATCCTCACCAACACCCTAATGGTTCCCATAAAATTCTAAATTCATTTTTAATACTTACTTCCTCTGTGTATACATTTGACTACAGCCATGTTACCAATACTGAATAATAACAATAATAATGATGTCATGTCCAGAAGTAGAAAGAATTCATGCACTAAACGTATGTGTGTGTACGTCTCCTAATCCATCAGAATAAAAAAGACATTACAAACCAACTGCAAAACTATTTTCAAACTGGGTAAAGCCTATCTTGCTCAAAAGGAGCAAGAAAACATTTTCATGAAGTAAACCCAAGAGATTCCAGGCCTGGGGGCTCTGTGCAAACTCTCTATGTATGGAAAGATTATTTAATGATCCCCCAAAGTCAACTGAGACTGCCTTTATTTGACACCAAGACTGTGAGGCATTTGTGTGGACTAAGTAGTAGGACATGGGGGAAAGGCAGAAATTTAAAACTGCCAGTTTGCTTGTAAATTCTCTGACACACTGGACGAAAATAGACAGCATGAACCACTTGCACCACAATACTGTGGACATGCCCTCATCCTAAAGCCAATTCTCTTCTCTTATTTTATTACATTAAGCATTTTGCCAAGTAATTAAATTCTCCCATTATCTCATTCCTTGTATGCATTAAACAATGTGACATTTGTTTTGGAATTATGCAATGACCCATGCCCCTTTATTCTCCTCAAAAATGACATTTGCCATAAAAAAGAACAAAATAATGCCATTTGCAGCAACATGGATGGACCTAGAGATTGTCATACTGAGTGAAGTAACTCAGACAGAGAAAGACAAATATCATATGATGTCACTTATATGTGGAATCTAAAAAAAAAAAAAAGGTACAAATGAACTTATTTACAAAATAGAAATTGAGTCACAGATGTAGAAAACAAACATGGTTGCTGGGGGGAGGGGGGGAAGTGGGGTGGGGGGCTGGGGGGACAGATAAATTGGGAGACTGGAATTGACATATACACACTACTGTATATAAAATAGATAACTAATAAGGACCTACTGTACAGCACAGGGAACTCTACTCAGTACTCTGTAATGGCCTATATGGGAAAAGAATCTAAAAAAGAGTGGCTATATGTATATGTATAACTGATACATGTTGCTGTACAGCAGAAACTAACACAACATTGTAAATCTACTATACTCCAATAAAAATTTTTTTAAAAAATGACTATATTTGGCTATTTCCCCTTTTGTCCATAAGAATATGGAAACCCTAAAGCATTTTTTAAGTAATAGAAGGAGATGAACAGCAATTTCATATCATTAAAAGATCCAAAATATTTTTGTTAAAGCAGACATGCTGTTTTGGGTGTTTTCCCCTTTGGACTATTTTATTACTTTGCTACAGCTTGTCTAAGGAGTAAATAGTTTAAAAGTTTTCGTGGCGAAACAGAGATCTCCCCCCCACAAATTCACTGGGGAAGCCCTTTATTAAGAACATTGGAAGTGCCATGTTGTACTACACATGTAAGTACCAAGAAGTAAAACAACTTCTCTGCAACATCAAGCTTTCCCCCTGTCCAGGCTAGTGTGATCTCCAAGCTTCACAGTGGAAATCAAAGCCACTCAAGTATGTTGCAGTAGCCCCTGAGAAATGTCTTTTTGCCGCCATCTTAAAAGGGAACAAGAAAGGATTTGTCCTAAATTATTCCATCAGTGGCTCGCAAAGCACACTTTATACTTTCTCTTTAGAGAGATCTCAAATCACTGGATTCTCTACTTCTTAGCAGTTCTGTTGCAAAGTTTATCAAGGTAGCAAAGTGAAATGAACGGTTATCTGTGGAAATCAACACTCTGTGCTCTTTCCCTAATATCTCGGAAAGAAGAAGGATCATCTCTAAGTGCTTTGTCAGTTAAGGGAACACCAAAGAATGTTCTTATTAAAATTTCTTTGAGGTGTTCTCCAAAGTTTCCAGAATGACATTTTCTAAATCTTATTTCAACAGAATTCTTTTTTTTAATCCACTTTATTGCTTTCAATATAATCTGGAAATATTTTCACCGAATATTTGGATCATGAAGTATTTTGGGGGGAGGAGAAGAGTGCAAAATGCCCAATAATATTTTATATGATATCAGCCTAGTATAGACTCTCAGATGGAACTCATCTGACCCCAGAACAAGGAGCCCCAGAATAGAAGTGGAATGGAGAGATAAGACTTTTTTTTTCCAAGATCATATTTAGAGCATGACTTCAGGAAAATAGATCTCTAGCCCTTCTTCCTGGCCACCTCATTTCCCCCTGTGTGCCAGGCAGGCTGCACACAGGGTCAGTGATGGGATAGGAGGGCCTTTGTATTTACCCTTCAATATTGTTTAGAGCATGGTAATTAAAGAAAGATTGGTTTACATTCCTGAAGCAACCCTAGGGAGGGGAATTTTCAAACCCTGGAAATACATATTTAAATATTCTGAACTTAATCACACTGGGATTAATGTTGGCAGCAGATAAAATCAGTCCATACCACTTTCCTTGGAGGGAATGAAAACATTGGCATTGCTAGTCAAACTAATATATCTTTGGTCCTGAGTCACTGATTTACTTGAAGTCTGGAATATTTACATTGGGTGTATGAACAATATAAATGAAAAAGGAGTTGCACGTAGGGGCCAACAAACATCAATAATTTAATTATTTTCCTCCATGGCAGATAGAGAGAAATAACTTATGGGGCCACTGGGAACATTAAAGTAAGCTTTTCTCTCTTGGCTAATAAATCTGATGAAAATATCTCACCTTTGCCAGGGCAATATTCCTAGAAAAGCTTTCCTAAGCCCAGGTAAGTTTAGCACTCCTTCAAATTTCGTGGTCTAATCATGTGCAAAGACTCCTCTATAATTCCATAATTCTCCAGTGAGGGACAGGGAAAAATACTTTTCTTTGGTCTGTAAAGAATGGAGGTTTAACCCAATGCAGGGGTCAGTCATGGAGGGTAACCTCCCAGTTCTTCCACTTAGCTATTTGTACACCACTATACAAAGTTTCTAATACCATCTCTGTCCTTGGGAACAGCTAAATGACTTTCCAAAGACCATAAACACCAGTTGGGGAAATTTGTATTCAGAGGAGTAAAAAAAAAAAAAAAATGGAAATGGATTTGAGAGGCATAATAACATCTGCTAGGTTTGGAAAATATGATTTTCCTCAAGTCATTTTATGTAATTCACATCCAAGCTTAGAATAATGTTCCAATTTATTAGGCTGTGTTGTGGTTCCAGCTATATTTTATTTTTAAACTGTAACCAGTTTTACGTATAATTTTACTAATCTGTACAGAACTTTCTATTTTAATAAAAATTAAATAAATTTACTTTGGCACTTTTCAATGGAAAAAAATTATGAATAAGTTCTAATTGTAAAAGAGCAAATAGCTATTAAATAGCACCTGGTTAAAATAGGATTGGGGATATCATGTGAGTTTGGAGCTGAATACTGAAGATCAGGTCTTGCGTTTCGAACACAAAAATACCCAAGAACCTTAGACCATCACCAAAAATATATGCCACATACATGTATTGGGGATAAATGGTTAATGAATGGTCTGCTCACATGGTTTCTGCACTCCCAAACTGACCAGATGATAATGGAATAAATTTTACTTTTCAAGCTGTTCTGGGACCATGGAAAGAGGACATGGTGTGGAAACCACATTGCTGGGTTCCAGTTCCAGCTCACCCATCTAAGTGACCTTGGACAAGTGCAGGTCTCTCTGAGCCCTTCAGTTTCCTTACCTGTGAAATGTGAGTGGCAATATCTGACTGGGTTGTTGGGAGAATCAAGTATATAAGCTATCATTAAGCTGCAGTCTATCAAAAGCAGTAAATCAATCATTCACTATTCAAGCAGACACTCAGAGACAAGAAATAAGCATTGATCCAAAATATTAACAGATGTACAAGAACATTTCACAATGTAAGAAGCCATACTTAGTAGAAAATCAGTTACAGCTCCCTTTCTTCTTTCTCTGCCTTTAGATATTTTTGCCTAATCTACGGTCTGCATTGATACGAATGTCAGAGCTTTCAAAAACATGAAGAACTCTCAAAACTCAACGGTAAGGAAACAATCAACCCAATCTTAAATGGGCAAAAAGCTTAAACAGACACTCACCTGAAAAGATATAGATGGATGGCAAATAAACACAAGAAAATCTGTTCAACATCATTAACGATTAGAAAAATGCAATTTAGAATCAAAATGAGATATCACTATATATCTATAAGAATGGCTAATTTTTTTATTGAACTATTAAGTTTTGGGAGAATGCAGAGCAACTACACTTATACACTGCTGGTAAGAATGCAAAATAGGAAAGCTATTCTGAAAAAAAGGTTAGGCAGTTTCTTATAATTTTTAATGAAGTTGTATATATACTTACAAGCAATCCCACTCTTTGATTTACTCTAGAGAAATGAAAACTCACATTCACAGAAAAATCTATACACAAGAACGTGTATAGTAGCTCTATTCATAATCACCAAAACTGAAAACATCCCAAATATCCTTCAGTATGTAGTAGATTCACGAACAGTGGTACATCCATAAAGTAGAATACTACTCAGCAATAACAAGAAACAAACTATTGACACACACCACAAAGGCATTATGCTGAGTGAAATAAGCCAGTCCCTACAAGTTATGTGCTCTATAATTCCATTTATATTACATTCTCAAAAAGGAAAAAAAAAAAGACTATAGTTATTGGAAACACGTCAGTGGTTGTCAGGGGTTAGGTGTGGGTAACACTGTGACTCTAAGAGGGTAGCACAAGGGAGTTTTGGGGTGACAAAACTGTTCTGTAGCCTAATTGTGGGGAGTTACATTAATCTATACATTCGTTAAGATGAACAGAACTGTACACAAGAAAATCCAATTATATGGTAGGAAATTTTTAAAAAATAAAATGTTAAAAGTATATTGTATAGCATTCTACTATTCAAGAAATTTTAAGATTCTTCATCTTATAAAAAATAAAACTAAGACTTCAAGGCGACCTTTCTTCCTTCATCTTCTACCATCTCTCTCATCTTCCCTCAGCGTATAATCATCAGCAGGCAGTTAATAAATATTTGTGGGATTTAAGTCTCAGATCTTAGGTTACATAATAATAAAATATATCTAACCTGAAAATTCAAATAGATGTCTTGTCTATACAATTCTAATTATTCAAACACTTGCAAACATCTGGATGGACATTTTTTTTTCACTCCCTCTAAATATTGGGCACTTTACCAACTTTGAAGTCTTTGTATATTTCCAATTCCTAAAGGAAAAATAGTTTTTCATGTCAAATAAATGATTGCATTTATGCCTTTTGGTGTCAGCAAATTTGGTCAATATTTTCAGTTCAATTTTCATGAATCATTTATCATTATATTTGAATATTCAGCTCCAGAAAAGTCACACTATTACTAACTTATATTGATAATGTTGCTTCTCAATTTTTCTCTCCCTTTCTCTCCCTCTCTCCCACCCCACATACACCCACACATACACCCTAAGCTTGAACTACTGAAATCTCATTTAGGCTAACATTTGGAGGGATGCCTAACCTGGCCCTCCTCTTCTGTGTGAACTGTCATCAGCACCCATAGGTTTCAGTTCTATCAGATAGCCATCTTTATATCCTGTGAGTGACTTTTCAAGGGTCTTTTAAAAAGTTATAACTAAGATGCTATGTATAGATTGGACCCATGAGTAACTACCAAAGAACGCTGAAGAGAAAAACTGACAACTGAACAGAAGTTGAGTACTCTATAAATTCAATATAACACATACACAATAATCTTGCTAAGAGCAGAACTATATTTTAAAATTACGTTGATTGGTTCAGTAATCAATGAACTGGTAAGGGGAAATCTTGAAGTATAACGGGGTCCAGCAGAGACATATAGGGTATGAGAAAGTAGGAAATTTTCCCTTTTGAAATCACACTCACCCACACTTAACTTTGTTCTTGAGACGTTATTCGAGAGACTGGGCAGATAGCCTGACTCCAAAATACCCATCCCATCAACTTTCCAAGACTTAAAGTTCTACCAATTCCTTGTCCCTTTTAGTCTAGAGAAAAATAACTACATAAAAAAGGCAGGGGTTTGACTGCAATGCTTAAGTTAGGACATACAAACATTCAGAAGTCTGAAATAATTTATGAACAAACAAATATAAGATTCTATAGGAAAAGATCCATAGCAGTAGGAAATCAGAGAGAAGAGATGAGTGGAAGAATATTAAAAGGCTTTTTGGAGGAACTTAGACTGAGCTCTGATAACTACCATTCAGAGAAGAAAAGGGAGTTCCTCCTAAGTTGGAAAGATAGATCAAATGAAAGATGCTGACAGGTCTGAGAGCAGAACTGTGAAGAGAAGCACATAACCCAGAAGAAGAGCCAGGGCATTGTTTTAAACAAATGACTAAATTATCCTTGTTTCCTTTACCCGAAGTACCGGAATACGATGTTAAATACAAAAGTACATTACCAATGTAGTGTAAACAGAGTCTCACATGAGTTTTAAAACTAAGACTAAATGGCTGTTTTCTGAAATACAGTCTGAATACCATTAAATGGACTAGAGGACATAATTTTTCCTCAAGCCCTAGGATCCTGGAAGGATTGCTGTGCTATCTAATGTACATATTACTGGATAGAACACACACACAATAAAAGACGAGAAAAGACAGAACACTTATTTTTTAAAAAAAAGAAAAAATATATATTGCCTGCCTGCTCTAAGCAATAGTAATTTTAAATATATACTCATGATATCTGGAGCAAGGAAAATTTTTATAGCAGAACAAACTGGGAAAATTCCCAAGAGACTCAATCTGGTACTTTTTTTGTTTCAAGGATAGTATATTTCAGACACTTCAAGGAGAAAGGTCAGGTGTGTACATTAGGTTAGGAAGAGGGAAAACCTGTTTTCCTTCTCATCTTGCCCCTTTCTTGAATAGCATTAGAGAAAAGGGACTGAAAATATTTCTTAAAAAATTTTTAAGTAAAACTCTGTATTGTAATGATGGGCTATACTCAAAACAAATATTGGGTTAAAGCCTGGTATTCCTAATGAACCTATTGACCTTTAAAGAAAAACAGTTTCCTCTAGTCAAACTTTTGTCATCTACTAACCTACTTGGACTTGCCGTCAAAGAACTCAGAAGCAAAGTCACATGCCACCTTGCCTTGCCAGAAAGATAATTAAGATATTTGCTAGACAAGGAAAATGAGGAGAATAAACTTCAAGTTTCTACAAGAAGTTCAAAAATCCCTAAGAAATAAGCTTTATTAAACCATTATGTTATAGAACAATTGAATATTAGATGAGTACAAATTAAACGCTCATATTTGCAGTTATCTAAAACATTTATACTCCTTGAAAAGTCAATAAAGAAGATACAAAGAGAAGTAGCAGTATGTAATAGTCATCTACTGCTGTGTAACAAATAACCCCCCAACATTTAGTGACTTAAAACAACATTTATTATCTCACAGGATAATAAATGAGTCAGAAATCTAGGTGCCACTTAAGTAGATTCTTTGTTTCAGCGTCACAGGCTGCAATCAAGGTTTTCCTTGGGGTTTGACTGGGGAAGGTTTCATTTCCAAGCTCACTTACATGGTTGTTGGCAGGAATTACTTCCTCACAGCTGTTGGCCAGAGGCTATCCTCAGTCCCTTGCTTTGTGAGCCTTTTCATAAAGCAGCTCACACATGGCAGCTTGCTTCATTAATTCAAGTGAGTGAGAAGATCCAGAGAAAGAGTGCAAACAAGATGGAAGTGCCAGGCTTTTATTACCTAATTCCCAGAGCCACATCCCATCACTTTCGCCAGATGCTATGCATCAGAAATGAGTTACTAGGTCCAGTCCGCTCACAAAGAAAGGGTGGTTCACAAGGGCATGAATAACAGGAGGAAGAGACCATTGGGAGCTATTTTTGAAACTGTCTGTAACACAGAATTTGTAAACAAATTTGGCCAAAACCTGAGGACTAAGAGGCACTAAGTGCATAGTCCACATATGAAGAGAACCACCAAAGGTTAGAGTCAGAAAGTTTCCCTGGGATCACAAGGAGACCACAGAAATGGTTTTACTACCACAGGCGTCTATTCCTACCCACCTCTCCAGCCTCTAAGAAAGGAGGCTGAGGAGGGATGGCAACAGGAAGAAGAGGCTACTCTTCCTACCTCCTATCCCCATCTGTAGACAACTCTACAAGCCAGGTAGGAGGGAAGACGCCAAGGGAATCACCATAGAGACTGGGGGTGCCTGCAAGAAAGGGGGACCACCATTCCATTCAGTAGTGGAATTATGGCCAAGAAAGGGGAGTTGCTGATCTACCCCTGTGCCTATGGAAGAGAAAAGGGAGCTGGAGAGAGATGACAGGCAGAGGGTGTGGGGTTCCCCACAGGTGAGCAATCTTCACTTCTACGCTTGGGGTGCTCAAGGTGGGTAAGCTTCCCATACATCAAATGGACACGATGGATGGTAGCTGGGCTGTAGCCATTTTGCTAGTACAACCATACAACCATAAAAAATGTCAATGCTTGATGAAAATGCACCACACACAAATACACACACGTGTGTGCACATACACATATACACACAGGTGCAAGAGGCTGTGGGGTGCATATCAGTGGCATCAATTTAAAGCAAAAAAATGGGTAGAAGTGATGAAGTTGGAGTCATAGCTGTCAAGGTAGAAAGCTGTGCAGCTAGAAGGCCCCAAAGCTCCTCCAAGCCCCTGACCCACCTCACACATTTATATGCACACGGGGCAGCCAACATTTGGACACCTGCCATGCAGAGGGTATAGATGACTAATATTTGTTAACCAGAGAAGCAGCAGTAACTCAAAGGAAGGAGACTACCATAGTGATCTCTTGTGTAAAGAAACTTTCTCCTTCCTTCCCATCCTAACACTCTGGGGCCTGGTATGTGGAAAAGGGAAGAGGTAGAACTTTGAATGAGACTTAAACTGGATAAAACCTTTAAATACTTAATATGACTAGGAAATTACACAATCTGACCAAGTTCTGTTGAGAAACAGGAAAGGGAAAGTCAGAAGACCATAGCTGAAAATGATAGGAAACAAATAAAAAGAATAAAAATAAGAATGGTTTCATGTTTGTAATGGCAAAGAATTGATACTATTCAATGAATCATTGATTCCAGCTCTTTAGTTGAACATTTTTTTACCACAAATAATAACCAAGAGCATTATAATTATAATACAATACAAAAGACCCTAGTCTCTTTTTTTGGATCCTGTTATACTTAAGTTTTCTTCAGGATTACTCTACAATTTTTCTCTTAGTATCTTAACAACTGGAATGAAGAATCAAGTGAATCAGGTGGATCAGGTAGAGGGAACAGTCAATTTACTCTCTTAAAGGACCACAACCTTTGTGCTTCCTATTTACATAATCCTATGCCTAAAGACAAATTCTTTTATTTCAAAAATATTTAAAACCATGCAAAACAGAATTCGTCATCAACACCTACTTTGTGCCTAGTACTGCGCTAAGCACCATGGGTATATAAAAAGTAAAAGTAAACACAGAAAATAGTAAACAAAGCAAAACAAAAGATAATGTAATTCAATGCTAAGAATTAGAAGAGTTCATTGGGGTCATGCATTTAGGCATGCTTCATAGAGAAAATTAAGACTTGCTAGATAGTATTATCTTTAAGTTTATTAAGTACATATACCTTGACCAATTATTTACAGAGCTAACCTTGGTATATTATATAGTTCTGCTGTTTCTATTTTCCCAGACCCCTAACATCCCTATAAATCATTTAAAATGCAACAGAATGGAGACTTAGCTTGCACAACTGGGTGAGAATTTTATGAGGTCATTTCTATTGAAGTAAATCAGTTGGAACTCTAAGCCATGGCATTTAATTACTTTATTTTACTAGCTAAATCCAACCAAGGGAAACATTTTATTATGCAGTATATTTCACATCTATAAGACTCTAGGTTTACATACTGAAGAGATATGTAACTGATAAAATGGGAGCGGTTATAGCTCTAGAACTAAAAGTATCCTTATTGCTTAAATGTATCAAGCCAGATTACTACTGACTAATAATTTAGAATACTAAAATGTCCTTGAGTGGATATGTCAGTTCAGCATATCCTGACTTGCTGCAAGTTGTTTATTGCTTGTGACATATAAATCCTCATGAACTGGTTCTTTTCTATTTATTATGGGGAAAGAGTCTTACTAAAATGTCTTTAATCAAACAATGCATAATATTGTTCTGTGTGTTTTTAAAATTTACACAGATATGAATGAACTATAAGTATCCTTTTGTAACTTGCTTTTCACTCCACAACATGATGTTGGGATACACACCAACTTCTGGGGAAGAAGAGAGAAAAAGAAAGGAGAGGGATGGTACTTTAGCTGTATTTGTAATTTGTATTTCTTTGAGATGGGGGTGGGGAAAGAAAGAGGAGGAGGAGGAGAAGGGGCAAGGGGGGAGGGAGAGGACAGAGGAAGACAGAGGGCAGAAATCTGAAGCAAATATGATATGGCTAAATATTTCTTCAAATAGAGAGGGGGATATGTAAATATCGGTTATATATTTTCATACTGTACTGTAAGTTTGATCATTTCTTACCAATTTTTAAATTTTATTATCTTTTAAACAAAGTCATGTCACATGTCACAGAACAATGTTTTAAGCATGTCCCATATTAACAAATAATGTTCTAACTAGAAGTTCTAGACTACTGGTTAAAACGGGTCTCCTAAACTTTGTAGTAGTCAAACTCTATTTGTCTGAGAACTTATCAAGTTCAAGATATATAAGCTTGAAGACAACAAAACTCTACCCTTTAAAAAGTGCTTCTGGAGATTTGTTCTTTGACAGACTTTGCTAGACCACGGTGAATTAGAATGTTCTAATCTTTTCATAATATTTCATTTGATGGTCCCTATGGAAATAAAATCCATGAAGCAGCATACTGAAAGACAAGCTTTCTAAAGTGAAATATGCCTCAGGCTAAAGGTTTGAGATATTTTCTAAGACTTCTTACAAAGATGATAACGAATAATTAGTACTGTCTGTTACTGATAGACAGATTACAAATGTAGGTATATCCAAATGGATTAAAAGACAAGAATTGGATCACTGTCATGGGAACCAAGGAAAGTGTAGCTATCCATCGCTCCAATCACTGAGAACAAAAGTAACATGGAAGGGCAGGGCTCACTTTTCCTATAGATTCAAGAGCTGCCAGAGCTTCTGGAGCCCACAAACCAACACTAGCACAAACCACATCTACTCAACAGCCTTACTTCAGATGCCATGCATTGCATTCTGTATTCTTAGATATTAAAGACACATAAACTCTCAATTTGTTGACACTCTTGTTTTGAGTTCATTATTGTTCTATAAATATCCCCATGCCTTCTCTGTGACGTTCATGGGCTCCTCTGAATATCTGATGCCAATTTCCAATCTAACTTCAGGGCAGTAGTCATAGGAAGCAATTATAGTATTCTGTCATTTGTAAAGTGTAATATTCCACAGGCAGCAGAAGAAAGTCTGATATGGAACCAGGGTCTACTTTCCTTTCTTTCTCTCTACCACCATCACATACAGATGTATCAGAATTTCTGTAGAGTTTGGCTGGTAGATACAGAATGGATAAACAACAGGGTCCTACTGTATAGCACAGGGAACTATATTCAACATCCTGTGATAAACCATAATGGAAAAGAATATGAAAAAGAATGTATATATATGTATAACCGAGTCACTTTGCTATACAGCAGTAATTAACACAACAATGTAACTCAACTATATTTCAATAAAAAACAAATTTAAAAAAAGAATTTCTATAGAGTCTGGAATAACTCAAGGGAATAACAACTTGAGGCTAGCCTGAACATTATATGTTAAATGTGACTTTCCTCATAGTTTGTCATCTGGTGGGAGGTAAAGAGAAGGGTCCAAGGAATTAAACCTTCTCAGGGAACCGCTTTATGGACAGTACCTCTTGCCTCATGTGAGCTCTTTCCTCTCAATCCCCCCCTTAAACTGCCTCAATCTTCCCACCTTCTTCAGGAGAATTTCCATCCTTTCTAAAAATTCTGCCCTGTATCCAAAGATATTGATTTCATTACAAGATCCATCCCTCCTTCTTCCAGCAGTACATTTCCAGAGTAGAAGCGGGTGTTTCAACTGGCCATCAGCGATGTCTGTTAACAAACACCCAGGATCTGGGGACAGTACACCTTTAAAATCATGCACGCACACACACACACACACACACACACACACACACACACACACACACACACACAGAGTTGATGAGCATTCATTCTGAATGTCAATACTGTCTAAACTCATAAAGAGGATGAAAGATATTTCTATAGTTATCTCATCATTTGTTATATTCCTGTCCCTCAAAATAGCCAGTATTCTGCTGCTTCATCATTCAAACTGTTTCTAAGTAAGGAAGGCGCTCTTACCAAGCCACATGCCTGTTAACAACTGCTCCCTTAAGGACACAAAGAGAAGCTTGAGGAGTATTCAGAAATGCTTAATGAAGTGCACTGCTACTAACAAGTTGCACTAATTAGCTGTGGTCATTTACACACAGCCAGGGCAGTACAGGTTTGCAGATAGGGTGAGCTCTATGCAAAGCTGAAGCTGAAGAAATTACAATTTATCTTCTGGACTATCACCTGCTACCCATCTCCCTCTACACCCAAATACATGCATACACACCTAGGACTATTATTCTGTTCAGATACTCCCTCCATGCACTAAATTCCAGCTGCTTCCCCCCAATTCTATGCCTCCTCCCTCACTGACTTTCATCCTAGGTTACCTGTATGAAATTGCTCTCTGCTTACCACTTCCAGGAAAAGATGTAATAAGTGTGTTTTCATGTAAGGGTTATAACTATTTGAAGCTTAATTTTTTATCTCTTCCCAGGATCATTAGCTCAAAGCCATGCAATAGTAACGATAGATTAATATTAATGTCACTGGTAATTTCATGTACCAGTGATATGCTGATGGGAAAGAAGTGTTGATACCCCAAATTCTCACTAAATAGAGGATACCTGCTCATTTCCAGTAGGTAAATAATCCTGTCTGGTTCTCTAGGGTTGCAAATTATTTTCATAAGACATGACTTAGCAACTCGAATAAAGGTTAACATCTGAAAACTTACAAAACTACTCTTGAAGATTTATGTACATTCATTGTCTATACATTCTCAATTGCCATTTACTTTTTAATCCAGTGCAGTTTGGAGCTTCTACAATCATTACTCTAGTAAAACTACTCTCACCAAAATTACTAACTTCTTCATTGCTAAATAAGTGGAGAATTTTCTGACTTCAGATTAGTTTCTCTTGACCCTTTTGACCATTTCTTCCTTCTTAAAACTCTTCTTTTGTATCTGTGGCTCTCTTCATGTTCCTCCTATTTCTCTGTTCAATCCATCTCAGTATCCTTGTGGAATCTTCTCCTCTACCCTTCCCTTTGAATGTCAGAGTGGTCCATAGTTCTCTCTCTAGCTCTCGTTTTACTCTAAAACTTTTCCTAGTATGACCTTACCCATTTTTAACCATATATACATATATATATATATAGTATATATGCTTGTATGTATGTATATACATACATACATATGTATAAATATGCCAATAATTCTCAAATATATATCTCCAGCCCAGATCTCAATCTCCACATATTTCTAACACTCTACTTAATGTTTCCACTAGAATATTCCACAGATACCTCAAACTCAGCACACACAGAATTCATTATTTTTTTCCAACAAAACCAGCCACTTTTTGGGATCCCAATTGCAATGAATGGAATTTCCACTCACCCCACTGCCCAAGCCAAAAACTTAAGAGTCTCATGACATTTTCCTTTCCATTAGCCCCCTAATCTAATCAAGCACCAAGCCCTGTTGATTTTAGCTCCTTAGTATCTTTCCAAGAATCCTCTCATTACCAGCCCCAACGCCACTTCTTTCACATCATTAATCTCTCTTCTGGATAACTTTTTGAGGCAGATGCATATCATAAAGTTTGAAAGCATGGATTCTGGAGCCAGATTGACTGCATTCAAATCCCAGCTCTGCCTCTTCCCAACTGTACTACCTTGGAAAACTATTAATCTCTCTATTCTATTACAAAACAAAGATGAGAAAAAGAAAAAAGCAACTCACCTCATAATATTGCTGTGAGGATTAAATAAATTAACATACGTAAAGTGCTTTGGGAGAGTGTCTGGTACATAGTGAGCATTCATTAAGTGTGAGCTATTATTAGCAAGACAACAGCCACCTGACTGGTTTCCCTTCCTCTAGCCTCACTGCTTTTCAATCTGTTCCCCAGTTGGCATTCAGTGTCAACTTTCTAAAATGAAAATCAGAACGTGTCATCCCTGGCTTTAAATATTCAGTGTCTCCATCACTCATACACTATCCCTAAACTCTTCAAGACTGGTATTTCCCCTATGAGTTCCAACAACACCTCTGTATACCCATATTATAGCACTTAGAGGACGGAATTTTATTTGCCTGCTCATTTATTTATCTGTCCTATAAAACTATAAGCAACTCAAGATTTTCTTTTAATTATTGAGTCCACTTATCTACATTGCCAGGCACACAATAGGTATTCAATACATAGTCAATGAATGAATGAATTACCTGCTATGAATTCTGATTAAAAGAAAAATAAGAAATACTTGCATTCTGCTGTGTATATTCAATCAATTGAAACCCAGAAACTCTGGGAAACAAATATTTTTCTGCATTAAAATTACCCATTTCATCGCATCAGCATTTTCTCTGCTGATTTACTACTGCGTGGGTAGTATTTGCAAAAGTTCCATTCTCTCTTACATACTGTCTCAGGAATTCAAAATTAGAGTTATAACTTTTCTGGATTTTTCAATTAAAAATATTGCTTTTCTCTTGTTATTAAATTGATTTGAGATTCCCTGTTCAATGTGGAGCTAAAGAGGAAGAACTCTTGATGTAGACTTTAGAGTTTAAAGATCCTGTCTTTTACCTCCAACAAAAGAAATACCCAAATAAATTAAAAAGAATATGACTTAGGATGCTGGCCAAGATGGTAGGGTAGGAAGACCCTGAGCTCACCTCCCACTATGGGCAAACCAAACTACAACTATTTACAGAGCAACTATCTATGAGAAATACCTAAAGAATAGCGGAAAAGATTTCCCACACTAAAGATATAAAGAAATAACCCCAACAAGATGTGCAGAAGGGGCACAGACGCAGTACAGTCAAGACACACGCCTCCAGTAGGTGACCCACAAATGGGAATATAATCACAATTGCAGAGGTTCTCCCCAAGGAGTGAGGGGTCCAAGCCATACATCTAGCTCCCCAGCCTAGGTGAGCTGCCGGAGCCCCCAGAACATCTGGCTTTGCAGTCCAGTGAGGCTTGCAAATGGGAGAGGCAGAGGGATGTAAGAAACAGACTTCTCTCTTAAAGGGCACATGCAAAATCTCACATGCTCCAAGACTCAGTGCAGAGGCAGTAATTTGAAAAAAGCCTCGGAACTTCCCTGGTGGCGCAGTGGTTAAGAATCCGCCTGCCAATGCCGGGGACACGGGTTAGAGCCCTGGTCTGGGAAGATCCCACATGCCACAGAGCAACTAAGCCCATGTGCACCACAAATACTGATCCTGTGCACTAGAGCCCGCGAACCACAACTACTGAAGCCCACGTGCTCTAGTGACCATGTGCCGCAACTACTGAGCCCATGTGCTGCAACTACTGAATCCCGCACGCCTAGAGCCCATGCTCAACAAGAGAAGCCACCACAATGAGAAGCCTGAGCACTGCAACGAAGAGTAGCCCCCACTCGACACAACTAGAGAAAACCCGCGCACAGCAACGAAGACCCAACTCACCCAAAAAATTAAAAAAAAAAAAAAAGCCTGGGTCAGACCCACTTGCTGATCTTACAGAGCCTCCAGGAGAGGCAAGGGGTGACTAGGACTCCCCCTGGGGACACAGACACTGGTGGCAGCCATTTGGGGGAGCTTGTTTTACCACAGGACAATGGGGCTGGCAAACAAAATTTTGGAATCCTCCCTCTAGTCTATTAGCAGAGGGGGGCTTACCCACCCACCAGCTGCTTGGCAACAGTCCCAAGACCCCTGCAAGCTAAGGAGCCAGCCACATATGAATCCAGCCCCACCTACCAGAAGATGAAGATGAACCCAGAAATATGAGTAGGAATTTGCCAGGTAAAGAGGGGGGCGATGGATTCACACATGTGTGAGGAACCAGCAGAAATCTTATAAAGCTAGAGCAGAAAGAGCAAGGTAAAATAACAGATGAGGCAGGAGACGACGTCAGCCACAAAAAGCGTTTGAGCATTATGGAAAAGGCAATGAAAAGTCACTGGAAGGTGATCTGCAAAGGAAATCTTCTAATAACTACAGTATGGAGACTAGATCAAAGAGAGAAAAGAGTAGAAGCACAAGATGAAGTTGGAAGGAAACTATTTCAGTACTCCAAGTATGAGATGCTAGCATGGAGATGGTGGGATGGAGAGAAGAGAACATACTTGAGGGACATTTATGAGACAGGATCCACAGGACTTAGTGAGGTACTGGAGATGGGTGGGTGAGAGAAAGGGAGAAGCCAAGGGTGATACTCAGGAGGCAGCACAAAGAGAGCAAAAGAGGAACCACAACACTGAACCTCTGCCATCAGCATGTGATGGAAAATTACAAATAAAAATATTAAATGTGCTAATGTTTAGCAGCTAATACCACCAGTCAATCAAATGATTTATGAGAACAGATGAATACATTTATAATGAAAATGTTAACATTTGAGATGTAATATTAACATTCTAATATGGAATATTAAAAGATAAGAACAGAGGAACATCTGCTCAAATTTTGAATATATGCACACAGAAGTATCTTGACATGCAAAGAAGGTAGCACAGAAAACTAAAGCAGACATCCAGGAATTTAAACACAGAATGGGAATAACAGTCAGTACTAAGGAGTCTTATAGAAGCATCTCTTTTAGTTAACCATGTTTTTAAACTTGGAGGAGTGTGGGTGTTAGAATAAGTGGGCAAGGATCAGGAACTAACCAGAAGAGAATCAAGGAACCACTCCCTTAAAGTTCTGAAAACAAGGAATTTGTATCAGTGACAGCATCGAAATGAGTACATTAAAGAAGCTACCTTTTAAAGGAAATGAATTCAGGGCAGGAAGAATGTCCATTTTTGTTCCTCTGATCATCTATTACCTGTGAGAATATGATTTTCTGGAATTTGAAACAGAGGCTATAAATGCCTTCATAGTAACTTTTACTTACTACAATGTCAACTACTTTAAATCATTTTAAATATACCATTGAACTCAATTAAGAGTATATTCATCTTCGAAATAAAAATATCTTAAAGATTCTATAGAGGCAAAATGGAAGTAGAAAAGCAGAGGTCTATTATTTTGTGTATGGGATAAAATATGGTCTTACATACCTTTTTGATAGACAGATTTGCTATTCCTATGATTCTCATCTATGATGTCTTTATCACCTATATTTTGGAGATCACTGTCTACTAAAAAATTACATTCATTACATATTAATTTATTCCTTTCCCTATCTTTATTCATCAAAAGCCTTTGTTGGCTGCCAATCAGAACCACCGATGAGCATGAATAATCACCCCGAGTTAATGTAACTCCATACAAAAGCAAAGAACCTGCTTGGCATTTTAGTCAGTTTGTGCAAGTTTACAAATCTTCAATTTCCATTAGGCTTTCTAAAATACTGAAAGTAGCTTACAAATCCCCATTACTAACTTTCAGGACCCCAATTGAGACAATGCCGCCATAAGGTTGGTACAGCCATAATCCAAGTGTGTTACTGTGCACTGGCTTGTAAGTGTTGATAAACTTCCCCAGGAGACAATGGGGGAAAGAGTTTCTCTGCAGTTTTGCAAAATCTTATGACAGTCTTGCAAGGACTACAGAGAAAATCTGCATTATAACACACTAGGGTATCACTAGGTGATATGAGTGAAAATTCTTTAATCAGTAATCTGAATAGTCACCACACAGAAAAAAGTAGCACTTTCTTGAGAAATTAATGCTATTGTTCCATTATTCCAACTATCTAAAAGAAGAAAGACTGGCATTTAAAAAAACTACATTCATTTGCAAAATATTATTTTCTTCAATGGCTCTGTCATTATCAAGATGGTAGGGTAGAATGGTTTGAAAATCTTGTTTGAAGTTTGCCTGACAATGATCTTGATAATTCAGAGAAATAGAAGCAAAGCTAGCTGAAGTATTCAGAAGGTTGCCTGGATCTGTCATTGCACATTTTTCTCTTTCACTCTATAAATTAAGTGGTTCCTCATCCAGGATAAATGTATGGCACCATGATATGGAATGAGGAATCAGAATACTTGTTTCAAGTCCAAGTTCTACTGTCAAATAGCTGTGTCACCTTAAACAAGTCACATAAAGTCCAATGGCCTTAGTTTCCTCATCCATTAAATGTAAGATTAACTTATCTCTAAATTCCTTTTAATTCTAAAGTACTAACTATGCTTATTTTAATAGGAAAAAGAAAAGTATTCAGTTTTAGCAATCAAGTATATTTAAAAGCAAACCAAATCCTAAATGTCAACTGAGGAACTGAAGTATTATGTTTTCCCATCACTCACTGCTTTCTGACCAAGCCTATATTTCTAACTCAAGAATTATATTCCATGAAGTCAGGCTCACTGGGTGTTTTGCTGATAAAAAGAATAATGACAAGTATTTCAGGTATGAAATTCAGTTAAACAATTGCATTTCCACTTGGAATACACATACTTCACAACTTCAGAACCCATTATAACTTGTACCTACTACATGTTTACTCTGTCAATTATAATCTTTTGAAAATTTAATTTTAAAATTTTACTGTTGATAAAATTACAGTTGAACCTAGATAATAAAGCATTTAAAAAGATTATTTCTGAAAAAAGTACTTGGTACCCTAAAATAAAGGTGACTGTAGCTGTAAAGCCAATGCCCTCTCTAGGCCTGTTCATATTATAACATAGTCTCTCTTGTCTCTGTCTCTCCCTCTAAACTGATACAGAGCAATTATCTCAGGTGACTAAAGGTGACTGGGCATTGCCTCTTACTCTGATGTCCCAAGGTTAACTATTATGATCTTCCGCAGCAGGCTTGAGTGTCCTCGTTGGCTAGCCAAGCTTGGAGATCAGCAGCTACTTTCACAGGAACCAGGTCCTGGATGAGAAAAAGTCTGGATTCCTAGTAAGAGGCTACTTCCTGTTAAAGTCCATATTTTTATTTAGAATTTTCTCTCACTGTGACCTCAGCTACCTAGATCTTGCCTGAGTTTTAACTGCCTGGATCCAAGATTTATTTTTATACCCATTTCTTAAATTAGTGTGCTAAGCACTCCTGGGTACAAGGGTTAAACCAAAAAAAGTATGTATAACCATAGGATAAATAATGATGCAAATTCCTAGAGAATCAAGCCTTGTCTTGATAGCAATAGAAAAATGTTTTTATTTAAACAAACGTGGACATACTACGAAGTATAGCATACTGCAAAATATAAATGATTTTTAAAAATTAAACTTGAGATTTCAAAGTATTTCATTTTTGTATCAAGCAAGTTTCTCTGACTGTGTTTATTGATTCACCTCACCTATTAGGGATATTTCAGGAGAAATTTTTTGGGGGTGGGCAATGACTTACTATATTAGCAACTCCTTCTCCCATGCTTTTACAGTTCTTTGGGGACATTATTCACATTGCATTTCAATTATCTGATTGCATGCCAAGCTCTTTTACTTTGCTGGCTAAACAAAGATAATTTCAAAATCCCTGACAGCAAATTCCCCTAGTGACAAAATGAATTGCTGTTATTTACAAAATGGGACTCAATCTAAGCTAATGTAAGTGCCGTCTTGACTAAATCAGCTCACTTTGACATTATGTAGGATTATGAAATATAATTTACATATATTTCAAAAGACTGCAGTGTCATCTTTTTAATGATCTGGTTCTGTCGGGCAATATATTAAAATTCCTTTAAATAATGTGATCTTAGACAGTGTTGACATTATGGAATTTAAAGATTTTTTAAAATAGAAAATTATTTCAGAAAAGCAAGCACAAATGTAAAAGCAAATTTTTTTAGTCAAGCACACGCAGTCGATGATGAACAAGTTCGCAAAAACTGCTGACAAGTTTTCTAGTTTAAATGACCACCCTGGGACAAAATATTGAAATTCTTTAGTGAGAATCAATATAAAGTAAAATATTAGTTTGCACTGTACCATTAGGAGAAAAGAAAAATAGAAATTTCCATTTTCAAAGTGAAACTTAAAGAATGTGAACCACAGCAAACGAATCACAGCTTGTTTTCATAGTAGAAAAGAAGTAGAAAGCAGATATTCTACATTTTCAATTGACTCTTTGCAGATAGATATAATCAATCCCTTGGTTATAGAAAGGACTGTCCCATAAAGAGGCTCTGATCTGCTGCTACGTCTTTCTATTTAGTGCATAACTCTGGGAAATGCAATTTGGTATAATAAAAAAGCTTCCTGAGAACAGCCACTACTGGGTACTAAAACATATAACTAAGTGGCTTCTCCAAACCACAGGGTTTCAGATCTGATCTGGATACAGAGAGATGGCCTGGGCTATGTGGGGTCTCAAGTCCAACCAAGAGCTATGATTTAGCCACGTTTCACTTTCAAATTTATTAGCATTTTCTTAAACTTACATATATTCTCAGCCCACAAGAGTGGGTAGCTGGTCAAATGCTCACAAGTTGTTTCCATAATATCTCTCTTATAACAATGATGCTTTGGCGAAAGTGATCAATGCGTGTTTGTTGTTCAAATATTATGGGTCACACACTGATTACTATTGAACTATTTACTTTCCTGTATTCGGATTTCTTCAAGGCCCAAACAAACTATATTTAGTTCATGGAGAAATAACTAATAAATGTTTATTTTCATGGCTACTTTTGGGGATTCCAGGAATCTCATTTGACACTTGTTACTTCAAAAGCGACTTTAATGATGCCAAATTTATTCTGTGCATGTGTCAAAGTAAAAGCTAACAATTAAATAAGCCAGATTATTCTTACTTGTGGAGCTGCAACAGGTACAATACCGACTCTAAATGTCACATTCGAGAGAAATGAATTCAGGTTACTGAAGCTCAGAATCCCCAAAAGGTGAAAACTTACATCAACAGAAATTCTTTCCACACCTATACAGAAAAGGCACAACTGGTGTATCAAGTTCATCGCTTTGTCATTATGCATTGGGAGCATTCAATTCCCCTAGAAAGAACACAGTGAAAACCTTATCAACTTATTCACCAGCCTCATTGGGACACAGGGAGGTGGAAGTGAAGCGAGAAAGGGAAGGTAATAACATTCTCATGGAACAAAAGTGCTAGACAGAGAGCATGTGATTCTTTTCACACAGAGGTTCCCAACTGCTAAAATTTCCAGTTCCCTCTTTCTAGTGGGTCCTATTTAAAACAGAAACCCAGTGTTACTAAAGCAGAAAAAAAGGAAGTCAAATTGGTACCTACAAGAAAGTTTTGAAAGTAAAATGCTAAGAACATCAGGAGCCAGTTAAAATATATATATATGGAAGCATAAAATGCCAACAGCAATTGGCATAAAGTATACCAAGCTTGGAATACCTTTGTATGAAGTTTAAAACTAAAAATGTACTCTTTATAAGTTTCCATAGATATACTAAGTAACTCAATAAGAAGTTTATCAAATAGTCTACAAGGAATATTCCATAAAAGATAAAGAGTGTGGGTGTTATCTTTTTTTTCAAGGCGCCTTCATTATTTGAAGTAAATTTATAATGCTAGAGGTATCCCATTGTATCCCTTCAGAAAACAGTGATGCTGGGAACAGCTTACATCACTAATGTTATAAAGTAGAGGAGAAGTAGGCTGCTTCACCCCACAATGCATGTTGTGAGTAAACTCATATTAGTTAAGGCAAAGTTAACAAGAATAATTATCAGGATTTCTACAACCTACAAACCTGGCCATTTTGAATAATCATATCTTCCAATCCAGTTGGTTTATTAAAAATTTATTTTTCCCCTTGTCAGGTCTTTCACATTTTGGCAAGTGTCAGTTTTTCCCTCTCATTATGTAGGTGATGGCCACAGTTTTATAAGCAGTGCACAGCTGCCTCATTCTTCTGTTCACTAATGCAAAAAGATCCGTGGACCATACGTCCGTGCCTGGGTGCCAAAGGTGTACGCTGGTCCTCAGAACAAGCCTAGCAAAACTAAGTTTAAGCAATTGAATCATCCAACAAGACACTCCCCAAGTCATGGTGGGCAGACCCAGTGTAAAACACAAGTTGGTGGTAGATTGGCGTAGAAAAGAAAATAGCTGCAAATAGAACTTTAAAAAGTAAAAAATATGTATATCAAAATGATAAATTATAGAAATAAGTAAGATGTAGAAAATGCATAACACTGTCTTTGATCTAAACGTAGAGTTTCCGCCAGTGAATAAAGTGAAGCATTGATCCCTCCTAGGTATTCAGCCTTTACACCTTAGCAAGACCCCTTCCTCACTTGAGTATGTATTCATGTGTTGAGAGGTGCCTGAGTTCATGGTGAAGATTTCTTAATATGGAAGTCAAAACAGACATATGCCTCATAAGCAAGCGGATTTCTTTTACCTTTGGATTTTTGCCAACTGAGGCCTTTAGAATTAAAATGAATAGGATTTCCATAGGACAGCTGCAAATCTGTCTAGCAAGTAGAACGAGAGCAAGAAACGGGGGAGGAGAGGCAATCAAGCATTATTTCTAAGCTGAGCCTTGAAAATCCATAACCTGACCAAAAAGAAGGCAAGGCCAGCTACATAATTTGTGGGACCCAGTACAAAATAAGAATGCTGAGCCCCTTATTCCAAACTTAAGAACTCACGACAGGAAGAGCAGAGCGTTAAAGCTAGTGCGGGGCCCTTCTAAGTGCAGGACTCCATGAGCGCCCTAGGAGAGGGCATCCTGGGTGGAGAAATGGTGTATGTAAAGGCTCAGAATGCAAAAGGAGTGAATGGCAGGAAAGAAGAAGCCCAGTAGGAGGGAAGAACTCCAGTCTCGTCGAGGATGGCAAGGAGTAGGAAGATTCCAAAGGAGATGAAGAAGCACACAAATAGGTCGGCCTGCCATAACACCATAGTTGTCAAAAGTAAACAATGAGGGCTTCCCTGCTGGCGCAGTGGTTGAGAATCTGCCTGCCAATGCAGGGGACACGGGTTCGAGCCCTAGTCTGGGAAGATCCTACATGCCGCGGAGCAACTAGGCCCGTGAGCCACAATTACTGAGCCTGCGCATCTGGAGCCTGTGCTCCGCAACAAGAGAAGCCGCGATAATGAGAGGCCCGCGCACCGCGATGAAGACTGGCCCCCGCTTGCCGCAACTAGAGAAAGCCCTCACACAGAAACGAAGACCCAACAGAGCCAAAAATAAATAAATAAATTTTTTTTAAAAAGTAAACAATGAGACAGTGGATCAGAGAAAGACAGTTTGTAACTCACGGCACAGCAGATAAGCAGCAGTATCAGCATGGTAGCACCATCTCCCTTGTCCTCAAATCCCACAGAGTGATGTGAAGTCCTAGATTGCAGCTACACTTGCAGTGGGTTGCCCAGCAGTTGAGGAACTCAGGGCTAAGGGCTCAGCAACTTTTATAGCAAGCAGTAAACAAGCCAGTCCCCCTCCCCCGAGCAGAGCAGTCATATGATAGTCATGGCATTGGGATTGCCTTAATTGCTTACCCGACCAGCTACAGAAATGGCTCAGGATTCGAGCACGTTAGGCCTTGTATTTTCGCATGTTTGGGGGTCCTTGGTGGACTGCCTCTCCGAACAAACAAGAGAAATGCATGTGCCCTTGAAGCAGGATCTCTGTTGTAGGTTGTGTCTGCTAAGAAGATATGCTTAAGTCCTAACCTTCGGTACCTGTGAATGTGACTTTATTTGAAAACAGGATCTTTGCAGATGTAATCAAGTTAAGATGAGGTCATACTGAATTAGGGTGAACAATAATCCAATGACCAGTATCTTTGTCTGAAGAGAGGGACAGAAACACACCACATGATGATAAAGGCAGAGACTGGAGTGATATATCTACAAACCAACAGTACCAATGATTGTCAGCAAATGCCAAAGCTAAGAGAAAAGCAAGAAACAGAAATCTCCCTGGATTAGTCTGCTTGGGCTGCCATGACAAAATACCATAGACTGGATGGCTTAAACAACGGAATTTTTTCTCACAGTTCTGGAAGCTGGGAAATCTAAAATCTCTCTCTCTCTTCCTCTTCTTATAATGCCATCAGTTCTACGGGATTGGGGCTCTACCCTGATGACTTCCTTTAATCTTAATTTCCTTCTAAAGACCCTATATATGCATATAGTCATATTGGGGATTAGGGCTTCAATATATGAATTAGGGGGTGGGGTATACAATGCAGTCCATTGCACTCTCTCAGTGCCTCCAAAAGGAACCAACCATGCTAATGCCTTGATTTCAGCCTCCAGAACTGTAAGGCAATAAATTTCTGATGTTTTAAGCCACGCTGTTTGTGACACTTTGTTACAGCAGCCCTAGGAAATAAATACCATTTCCTTTGGTATGCTCAGAAGAAGATAGTAATTATACCTCTAGCATATTGAGGCAGAGAATCTGATATCAAGCTGTATAACTATGAATTCCTTACAGACCTAACCTGGTTGTTTATTATAATTCTGTTTGCATATTTACCTTGGGACAACCTGGCCTTAAATGGAAGTGTCCTTGACCCTATGGATCGAATGTTTGAACAGAAATTTGGAGCTCTTGCCAAGATCTCTTCATATCCAAATGACAGAAGGATGAGGACAACTTAGCAACCTTGACCAGTTAGGCATACTCTCTAAGGCAAATGAAACTCACCAGATGTAAGTCCCTCTTTGAAATAAAATAATTAACAGGCACCAAGGATCAGAACACTAAACTACAGTTCGAGTACACACTTCAAGCAGCAAGCTTGTCTATACTACATTTTCTTTTTGGTAAACTGCCATTCCCACTGACAGCCTCAGTTAATAGGATTGGACCCTGACGCCATGTTTCTATCACGTTCTACCAACCCTGACCACAACAGACGAAGCTAAGGCTCAGACCTCTGGTCTGTGGGCCGAGACTTATTCTCTCTTCTCAGGGTTTCAAACTAAGACAAATAAATTGGAAAGCAGTTGGAAATAGCCTCTGGATCTAGATGTTCTCATAAACTTTGAAGCTGGGGCAACCATGCTCAGACAATGTATACTGATGACCAACAAGACTGCATCTGTAGCAAAGGACAGCCTATGAAAGTAGAGGGCGTAAGGGAGGAAAGTTTCTTGGTTTTTGCTGGCACCTCTGCTCTTGGGTCTGATTTTTCTTGATGTTCAGTTGTACATTGTGATTTTGTTTCTCTGAAATATCCCTCTTTCTTCATAATAAAACACCCTTACACTATTTTAATGGAATTTCTATTTCTTCTAAGTAAATATCTTATTTCCTTGATAGAGAGATATACTTCCCCAGTACATCTCAAGAGTGTCTGGAAAGATTTCATTTTTAAGGAAATGGTTCCTCAGAAGGGGCACCACTATAAATAACATTCTAGTGGGTAGGGAGGAGAGAGCCACTCTGAGCTGGCCAACAGTAGAGGGAACAGAGCACCAGGAGAGCCACTGCCAAAGGAAACAGGCTCCACTCAGCTGCCCAGCCCTATGAGAACTACAGCCAATGAGAGATGCTGTTGGCCATACTTATCTACTACAGCCAAGAACTTATCACTAGGTACATCATATGATTTGCAACTTTTCTATCTCAGGGTGAGGTGTTGTGGGAGAATGGGGACATCTCCCTTTTCAATTTAAGAGCAGAAGTTAAGAGATAATTGTTCTTTTGTTATCTTTCTCACTGAGGAGGGAGAAATAACATTGGCCTTCTAGGAAAACTGATGCAGTTTAAGGATGAGAAAGCTTTGAGTCAGAACTTAAGCCACTGGCCAAGATTAAGTTCCTGTATGCAACGGGCTATAGACTGGACTGAATTTATGAGGTCCTTGATTTCTCCTTAAGTGCAAATTAAGAACTAATGCATTAATTCACACATGTGATTGCTCCATTACAGACATGCGAGGTGACGGTACTATTGAACGGGCATCAAGGTCACCATGTTGAATAGGGTATTATCAGGACGTAAGTCAGATACCAAGATTAAGGGAATGTTCTAGTATTAGAACTTGCAAGATGGAATAGGCTACAAAGTAGAAACCCAAGACTCAAAAATTCCTAATTATACTGTCTACTGAAGTGAGGACAATTTGAAATAATTTGTACTCTATCAGGATTTTCACTTTTTTAGCAGGAATCCATTCATTTTCATGATGCAGGTCCCACAAATTGATATTGACGTTTACTTTGAACTCTGAGCCCTGGGCTGGGATCAGTTCAAAGGGCATGAAACCTGTCTGCTATGTCACTCTTTCAGCAGGAAGCAATCCTTACTTTCTGCCATTGTTTCCTAGAAAAAGAATAATAAACCCTGTACTAGAGTCCACGTTAGTTATTCACGTAAGAGATTTGCTGAACACAACATAAAGTCTGTTTTTCAAGGAGTATCTCTTCCAGAGATGTTAGGAAATAAATATATATGAACAGTTTTCCACAATGCCAGCCATGCACTAAATCTAAAAATCAAATGGTTCTATGAATCTTTCAAGCCTTTGCAGTCTAAAAGCTCCAAATCAAACAAATAATTTTTCCCATCAAGTATGTAATCATCAACTACATGCAATTAATAGTATTATCTGAAATTATCTTGCAGTGTCTCCACCTTGTGACAAGGGCACTCATTTTTGAGATGCTTCCTCAGGATGGGGGGAAGTAAAGAAGTAAAGAAATGTTGACTTCTCTCCGTACCATGGCCTTTTTTTCTCCAAATCAAAGCCATCATCCAAAAAACCAAACTAAACAGTCCATTTTAAGAAGAAAAGGAGGCTTTGGGAGTAACCTATAAGCTTCATATTAAGTATTCACTTTATAAACTTAAAAGATAAAAATGGAAGTACAAAAAAAATGATTCTTTTGGGATAAAAAAGATGAATTACAGGTAGTAAAGATAGAATATCTAGTCTTCTACTTTTTTTCCTAATGCATCAAATTAATGCATCTTTCAATTTAATTAAGTCTGAGTTCCTTTTTTTAACTATTCTGAAAACATAAATCCTGCTGAAATGGAATAAGAGTAGGTTAGAAAATCTCGGCTGCTCAATGGTGGAGGAAAAAATGGCAACAGAATACAAATGACACTCAACAATACTTAATTCTTTCTCTTTTTTTTAACATCTTTATTGGAGTATAATTGCTTTACAATGGTGTGTTAGTTTCTGCTGTATAACCAACTGAATCAGCTATACATATACATTTATCCTCACTTCTCCTCCCTCTTGTGTCTCCCTCCCACCCTCCCTATCCCACCCCTCTAGGTGGACACAAAGCACGGAGCTGATCTCCCTGTGCCATGCAGCTGCTTCCCACTAGCTATCTATTTTACATTTGGTAGTGTATATATGTCCATGACACTCTCTCACTTCATCCCAGCTTACCCTTCCCCCTCTCCGTGTCCTCAAGTCCATTCTCTATGTCTGCGTCTATATTCCTGTCCTGCCCCTAGGTTCTTCAGAACCATGTTTTTTAGATTCCATATATATGTGTTAGCATACAGTATTTGTTTTTCTCTTTCTGACTTACTTCACTCCGTATGACAGTCTCTAGGTCTATCCACCTCACTGCAAATAACTCAATTTCATTTCTTCTTATGGCTGAGTAATATTCCATTGTATATATGTGCCACATCTTTAACCATTCATCTGTCAATGGACACTTAGGTTGCTTCCATGTCCTGGCTATTGTAAATAGTGCTGCAATGAACATTGGGGTACATGACTCTTTCTTAATTATGGTTTTCTCAGGGTATATGCCCAGTAGTGGGATTGCTGGGTCATATGGTAGTTCTATTATTAGGTTTTTAAGGAACCTCCATCCTGTTCTCCATAGTGGCTGTATCAATTTACATTCCCACCAACAGTGCAAGAGGGTTCCCTTTTCTCCACACACTCTCCAGCATTTATTGTTTGTAGATTTTTTGATGATGGCCATTCTGACTGGTGTGAGGTGGCATCTCATTGTAGTTTTGATTTGCATTTCTCTAATGATTAGTGATGTTGAGCATCCTTCCCTGTTTGTTGGCAATCTGTATATCTTCTTTGGAGGAATGTCTATTTAGGTCTTCTGCCCATTTTTGAACAATCCTTAACTCTTAATGCAGGGTAACATTTGAAGATTAATCCCCAAATAGCTTTGAGAATCACTAGACCTAAATATATTGGAATGACAGCACCTGATCTTAAGTTAAATTTTAATAAGACAGGAAAAAAGGATTGATGTTCACTTCATACAGTGCACACAAAACTCATAACATGTAGGTATGTGAAATTAAAACATCCCTGAGGAATTAATTGTCCTTCGTATTTTAGTTTAGATTTCAGTGGTCTTGACATGCTTGTTTATCAGTCACAAGTAAATGTTTTGCTCCCTCAAATGTTCATTCCAGATTCTTCACCTATTTTAAGAAGCCAATTTTTAAAAAAAATACAGTCTCATTTTTGTTAAATTAAACCCTCTAAAAAGGAATGGCAAGTCTCTATACATCTGCCATCTTCTTTATTCTCTGTGAGGTCTACAGAATAGTTAATTCCATTTCCACAGTGAGTAAACATCAAATGAGATGGTCTGTTGTTCCCTTTTAATAACAAATTTTAATATTTCCTGCAGGCGTTTATCATGAAAGTACCTCTGTTAGGTCATTTCTGCCGAGTCAGAAGTGAAGAGACTGGCTAGGAAGGCTGAGATCAAGAGGTCTATTGCAGTGGTATTTCCACTGGGGACACAGAAGCCATCTTCCTACTCCTTTCATTGCCGCCCCTCAAGGCTTAGTGACAGCAATCTTGGGAACAAGGTTCTTAATTTCTTTCACCCATTTGCAGAATTAATCATCATGCCAGAAACTTTTGCCCAGTATAGTTATTTTGACTGAAGTAGTCTACGCCTTACCAAGGGTATATTACTACTTATATCTAGGCAGCTCTGTTTCACTCAATAGATTTGGAACCCACCTTCAAAAACAGTTCTTGTTGACATAATTTGATGATTTGGAAAATTATTATCATTAGGTCCCAATTATCTTTAAAAAGAACTGTGAGTCTTAAAATTAATAAAATATTTGGGGTCTCTAATTTGAGTTCATTTGCCTGGGATTTTCTGGGAGCCAGGTCTGGACCAACATGGTATAAATACCAAAAGTAGGATCTAAACTATTTAGAAATTGGGTGTAAACATACACAGTCTCATTTTGCATCATTGGCTGGTGTTCCTATTCAGGGCAGGGGAAATAAACTTGAAACCTTTTGATTATACAATTTGTAGATTGTTCCAATTCACAAGTCATTAATAACTGAGGAAAGACCATGCACTGCATATCTATGAATATAATGGTAATCAGTTCAAATCTTATTTTTGTCTGTTTTCCATTTCTTTATTCTCTATTTCCGCAATTTATTTATTATGTAAATAGGTACTGAGTACCTGACTATGGGCCAGGCACCAATGTAGGCAATAGAGATGCAGCAGCAAACAACACACACAAGTCCCCTACAGTCATGAAACTTACATCCTGCAGGAGGGATGTTGATAAAAAACAAGTTAAAGACTACGCGATATAATTTTAGAAAATGTTCAATTCTGTGAAGAAAATAAAACACAGGATGTGCTAGAGAGTTAAGAGGTGAGTGTAGCTTAGCTTGGGGGTCAGAAACAGCTCTCAAGGGAAATGACATTGAACTGAGATTGAATAACACGAAGTAAGTGCTCATGGATTCAGTGTTCTGGGCAGAGAGAACAGGAAGTGCCATCCTAGGGTAGAATGAATTTGGCACATTCAAGGAACAGAAAGAACCTCTGAATGACTAGATATAGTGAGAGGAGGTGGGGAAGAATGGTTGGAGATGAAATCAGAAAAATAAGCAGGAACAGATTAGGTAGGGTCTTGTAAGCCGTTGTAAGGAGTTGGATATTATTCTAAATACAATGAAAAGCCACTGGAGGAATTTAATTAAGGGAATTATATGATGTGATTTACATTTTTAAATTTCCTTCCAGCTTCTGTGACCAGAGAAGTGGTTCACACCAAGTTTTCTATTCCAGTGGGCTGAGAGCTCAGGGGAACTGGGACTTCTCTGGACTGAGGTGACCTAAGGCTCCCTCACTCTCTCTGTACTGTTTAAGGATACTTCATTCAATACCTATAACATCATGGCTGAGGCTAGCTACAGCCTACTCTCCAGGCATGAGGAGAGGCCTCGGGTCATTCTTCCTGCCACTTTAAGCCATGTCATTTCATGAAGTAAAGTACCAACAGTACAAGGAAACCCACCCATTGGACAGTGCAGCTGGACTACGCTGAAGTTTGACTGTAATAGACATCTATAAAATGCAGAAGAAACCCAGTCTGCAAAGAGCAGAGAGATAATCAGTCCTGGTTTGCAGCATTCAGTGATTGCACCAAGAATTCTCAAGTCTACTTGTACTGAATGTAAATGTGAAACATTATGGATCGTTGCCTAGCAAAGGGGAAAAGTGCTTTGTCACATACAATATTTCTGATTGTTGTTTGTTTGGAACATGAAGTGATTGATATTTCCTAATGCCTATTGTTTAAAAGGCACACTTTTATGGGCTGTAGTCCTGTAAATGAACTTTCTTAATGGTCATGAGTTCTCAACAAGCTGAAGCAGGCAAGGAAAAACAAACCCCCAAGGTGAAATAAGCCTATAGAGGCCAACCTCAGAAGAGGAAAAGGAAAATAGTAATGATTACATGTCAGGCACTTCTTAGAGCTATGTCATTTCATTGATATAAAACCCTATCAGTGAAGGATACTCTCCCATTATTAGAGGTAGAGAAACTAAGGCCAAGAGATGTTACAGAACTTGATCGTTACCATAAAACGAGTCAGCATCAGAGCTGCGTCTGTAGTCACAGCTAGACCTGAATACAGAGCCTGAGTTCTTTCCATAGCATCAAGCACAGTCAAAGCCAAAAGTAAAGAAACTAGATGTTACATTCTGAGGGAGTGAAGCAGATGAATCTCTGAAGAACCTACATACCAAATGAGCCCACGCGCCCCTCCAAGCGACCTCCCATTTCCAACACTGCTGATCTTCGCTGCCACCAAGGTTGCAGGACAGAACTACTGTGAAGGAGGCAATTTATGCAGGGTCCCTCCCTCAGCCCCCTTTTTGGATCTTTCTCCTACCCAGCGACGGCTTCATGTTTCCTTTGTTTTCACATTTTCTTGGCCCACACAATTACTAGCCACTGCTCTCAAATTCTTCATTCATGTTAGAATGGAAATGACTCACAACAAGCAGACAAATCTAAAAGAGATTTATGAGGATGAGAGATTTAAAGTATTAAAGTTAATCTCTGTATTTTTTCAGAAATCAGTCAGTAGGTAGGGGTAACCTGCAGAGAACCAGGACCTGTCTCGGGTCCTGAAATCAATCTGCACAGACGGTACCTCTGGCATGCCTAAGGTAGACTCTGGTCCAGTAACTGCCCCATCAAAGCTTATCTGCCGATCTCCTACTTCTCTCCCCTCGAGCCAGCCCTTCCAAACATCAGTTGTCCTTTTCTATTCTGTAATTTGGCTACTGCCATGCATCCCAACCAAAATTCTCTCCTTCCTCTTCTTCATCCAAACCCTATTCATCCTCACAGCTCTCGTGCAGGACCAGCATCTTTTTAAATAATAAATTTAATTATTACATACATGTTCAGTGTTAAGACTTTTAAAATTCAGAAACATACGAAGAACATTTTTAAATCAATGTGATTCTGTCACTGAGGTAACCATTTCTAATAAGCGTTACCTATCCTTAAGCCTTTGCTGATCATTCCAGCTCTCTCAATCAATCTCTCCCTTTCTTCTCCTTTTCTCTCTCTCTCTCTCCCCCTCCCTCCCTCCTCTCTCTCCTTCTGTCTCTCTCCTTTGAACTCCTTCAGTTTATTGACTACAACAAGCAGTTTCTCATATATTTATTCAATTACTCCTTTAACAAATGTTTATGAAGCCCACCTATTTTGTATCAGACATCGTGCTAGACTCCAGGGTGGTAAACAGGACAGATAACAGTTTCTGCCTGCATGAAATTTACAGTCTATTGCCTATAATTATGACTTACTACTTAACATATCTAACTTACTGATTTAACAATCTGTGCATCTTGTAAGTGAATATTGTCTCCCAAGTGAATTGAAACTCCTTAGGGTCAGAAAGCTCATAATGTCATTATGATCAAACATATAGCCAGTTGTATTTACTACCATGCCCAAAGGATACAAAAAGGCATAAAACTGCGCTTTTCTTCATATCAAAAACAGCTTCAATTACATGGGACAAAAGCCCTACTAATGAATGCATTGTTGATTTATGAACCTTCTGTTACATTCTATTTCATTCCATACTAGATCATATTAATTAAAATACATAACAAAGGAAGATTTTAACTTGAGGCTTACAGTTTATAGGCTGATTAGGCAGAAATGAAGTCAACTCCGTATTAACATGGTTGCTGAGCGGGATAAAATAAAGAACAATTATCTGATCAGACACAATAAAAAGATGGGAAATTACAGTAAACTAGGTGGCATGTGTTTAGAATGTGTAACATAATAACTGACTTGAACAGTATCTGGCACAGAATGGATGCTCTAAAATACTTGCTAGATGAATAGATGATGAAGGAGCACTGAACTGTGGGCTAGGTGACTGGGTTCTAATTCTGGTCTTGCCTCTTCAGATAAATCCCTTTACCTTCATGGGCCTTAATTTCACATACAGAGAGGGGCTTGGATTATTCACATGCAATTCTTGAATAGTAAGTGCATAGCAACCACCACAAGTAATATATTTGTTGTGACATATTTTGCTAAACTCCTCCTAACAACCAAACACAGATAAATACATATTCTTTACGTGAATAGAAAATTCTTAATTGCAATGGTATATACAAATCAACTGTATGTATAGAACACAAATTATGATGAACAAAGTAGAGCATCTTTGGGGGAAAACAGATATTAATAGTACCACTTTCCACTCTCAAAATTATCCTGATTCATTTAATAAATTATATTGAGATTCTATTATAAAAGACCACATGATGATTTACATATCATCACATTGGCCAATTAGCCGCACAAAAGCTCTGGTAAAAATAATTAAACTACCAGTGATTTCAGAACTATTTGTGTAATGTCATCAGAATCTATTTTGTATAATTATGCTAATAATTATGTACATTTTTCCAGTTTTAATAACTTCTTTCCCTATATCCTGTATACACATTTAACTACCTTTTGACAGAATCCATTATATTATGTGTATTGCAATTGGTTTCTTTGGCAATTTTCGGGGATGTAGGCATAAGCTAAAACAAGAAACAATCTCTCAAGTGGTTTAGACTTCCAATTAGCAAAAGGATAAAATGTTGAAATTAGGATCATTTCTCAGGAGATGGTGCCCTTCTTTGTTAACCATCCTAGACCTAGAATTTTTTAATGCATATACTCCACTGTGGCTTTGGAAATATTTAGATACTATTTCCTGTATTTTAAGTTCTATATCTAAAATCTTCATAAATGTTTCTAGACAAATAGTAATAGATATTCATGCCAATGGTATATGGGATGAAATCCACCACCATCCCCACCAGGCTAAACTGATCTGTTTCTGGCTTTGTTTGTTTGTTTTTGATATCATGGTTAGTTCATGAGCAGTCAATTAGTACATCTGTGCTATCAATCAGATCAAACCAATGATCAGGTAAATTATCTAGAAACAATGGATTATACAACAAAGAAAGTGTAGACTCAACACAGATACTATAGAAACAGGTCAAAAACATCCACAACAAGATACATACTATTAAAAATAACTGTTCAATGAAAACAATTTTTATTTCCCTGTTGGCCTTTCAATAGGAATTGTTTCTATTCATTCTCTGTTGGAATTTCCAGAACTGCTCTTTCATTTCCAACCCATTCTTTATCAGTGGCCACACTTTAGTTTTAGACACCAAATTGCATCTGGTGCTCTTAACCATGGTTTGTCTGGCTGCTTAATGTGCTTGCAGAACTGCTATCCTGGGCCACCCCTGAAAAAGCATCAACTGCTAGGGTATCACATGGGAAACCACACCGAAGTTGCTACATGGCTAAATGGCAAAAGATGGCTAGATGGCAAAACAAATGATCTTGTCACTGAATAGGTAAACAATCTATTTGTTTGACCAAAAGAAAAATCAGTCACACCAATTTGTGGTTGCATGATAGAACGAATAAATAAATTTAACCTTGTCCTTTGCAGCAGGTTCTGATGATTAGGAAGCTGTCGCAAAGGACTCAATTATCAGACTCCGGAAGAACTCATTTTCAAATACTACCTGGAAGGTTAGAAGCTGATGCTTACAATTAATAGACTAGCCCTTCTAATTTTCGGTTGAAAATTAATACTTAGTTTGCCATAACACACATGACAGGGTCATGCATATAGTAGATGTTCAACTGGATGTTAACTGAGGACCAAAATTAGTCTGGATAGAAACTAAACAGTGCCTGCTATGGCCATTTTCCTCCATTTCACAAAATATTAAGTACCTAGTTTGCTTAGCAGAAGCTTGCTAGATTACTCTCTCTCTGGGAAATTACAGCCAAAATAAAATATCCCAGATAAGTATTTCTTTTGTATCTATAATTCTTAAGCCTTTCTACAATATCACATTTAAACAAAACTGTTAGGTCATGCACACCTGTTTGAGTCACAAGGTACTACAGTTTCAGATTATACCAGGAAAGGACAAAAACAGTGAATGTCATAGAATGGGGAATTCTACATAACCACAAATTCTAATTAACAAAATGTCATCTATATTTATACTTATATACATAAATGCACTTATATATGTATATACATATATATGCAGTTTATACTTGAATTTAACACTAAACATATATTGAACACGGACAATTTTTCTTTGACTATAAAACATGTCAAAATCTTCCAAAATCTTGAGATTATCATTTTGAAGATCAGTTTTTTTATTAATTGTGAAAGATTAATAGATTCACAGGAATGAAGAAGGTAACAGATAATGGGAAAGCTGGATATAGTTTTTACTGTAAGTGGTACTATAGCAACCATAACGGAGGAGTCTAATGGGTATAGGGTTTCTTGATAGGTTAATAAAAACGTTTCAGAATTAGATTGTGGTGACAGTTGAACAATCTTGTGATGTACTAAAAACCACCAACTGTATACTTCAAATGGATAGATTTTTTTTTTTTTTTTTTTTTCTTTAAGAGCTTTATTGAGCTATAATTTGCATACCATAAAATTCAGTCAGTTTTAAGTGTACAATTCAATGATTTTCAGTAAATTTGTAGGGTTGTGCAACCATCACCACAGTCCCATTTTAGAAAATTTTCATCACACCATAAAATACCCTGTGCCTGAGTGCAGTTGATTCCTGTTCACACCTGCAGTCCCAGGCAAACACTAATCTGATTAATGTCTCTATAAATTTGCATTTTCTTGACATTTCATGTGAATGGAGTCATACAGTATATATAGTGTTTTTCATCTGGCTTCTCTCATTTAGCATAATATTTTTGACCCTCATCCATACTGTAGAATATATTAGTGAATTGTTTCTTTTATTGCTGAATAATATTTCATTATATGGATATACCACATATTGTTCATCTGTTCACCACTTGATAGACATTTAGATTGTTTTAGTGTTTTGACTATTATGAATAATACTGTTATTAACATTTGTATACAAGTTTATATATAGACATACATAGATAAGTATTTATGAATGGAATAGCTGAGTGAATGGTAGCTTTATGTTTACCTTTTTAAGGAACTTCCAGACTATTTTCCAAAGTGACTGCACCATTTGCCTTTCCCACAGCAATGTGTGACAGTTCCAGTTTTCCAACACCCTTGCCAACACTTGCAATTGTCTCTTTTACTGATAGCTGTTCTAAGTGGGGAGGGGGGTAGTTTCTCATTGTGGTTTTTTTTTTTTAATTGTTGTTGTCTTATTTTCTTTTGTTCTTTTTTGTTTTTATTTAAAAAATTTTTTTTTATTGAAGTATAGTTGTTTTACAATATTATTTTAGTTTCAGGTATACAGCATAGTGATTCAGTATTTTTACAGATTGTACTCCATTAAAAGTTATTATAAGATAATGGCTGTGATTCCTTGTGCTGTACAATATATCCTTGTTGCTTATCTATTTTATACATAGTAATTTGTATGTCTTAACCCCATACCCCTAATTTGCCCCTCCCCCCTTGCCTCTTCCCTTTGGTAACCACTAGTTTGTTTTCTGTATCTGTGAGTCTGTTTCTTTTTTGCATATATATTCGTTAGTATTATTTTTTAGATTCCACATATAAGTTTGATTCCTTCTTTATATCTTTAGTTGTGGAAAATCTTTTCTGCTAGTCTTCAGGTCATTCTCATAGATAGCTACTCTGTAAACAGTTGTAATTTTGGTGTGCCCATGGGAGGAGGTGAGCTCAGCGTCTTCCGACACCACCATCTTGGCCACACCTCTTAAGGTTGACCATCTTTTCATGAGTTTATAAACCACTTGTATTTTATCGTTAGTGACATGTCTAGTCAAATCTTTTGCCAATTTTTAAATTGGGTTGTTAGTGTAACAAATGGATAGATTTTATAGTATGTGAATTAGAGCTCAATAAATAATCAGTCATTCTTCTCCCTAACAATCTGACCTATTTAACATGTTATAAAGGCAATACAATTAATGCAATGTTCTGATTATATAATCATATATAATTTTTAAAACTTCCTTCAGGGTTAATAGCAAGGAAGCCAGTAACAGGTAGTTTAATCTTATTTATGGAGGTGGGCAAGGGAAATAGGGTTCCCATCAAGTTCAGCGACTAACTTCTTGGAATTGGGTACCTGTAGGATGCCTCAGCTGAAGAATATATCTAAAGTCACCATCACTTTAAATATTCTAACAAAGTTCACTGTGAAACTTCAGCAAAAGTACAGTAAAACTACAGGAAACTACTCAGAAAGTAGGCCTTCAAGAACGAAAAACAGATAAAATACTTTTTATTACGGTAGCTGCAGAAGTAAATTTTTTTTGCTAATTTCAAAAATCTGACAGTCTTTGTAAGGCAAATCCATTTGGAAAGGTGGCTCCACTGGACTTCCTTGAAGATGGTTGACCCCATATATGACTATCTCTAAATTATTTAGGAATGGAGATTAAGCAAATATTACCAATTACTTTATACCAATTTATCTGCCAATATACTGACAGATATTCCCTCCTCATCTTCATAACAGTAGGACTTGGACCAATTAAACTGATGTTGTCTAGATCTTTATTCATTTAGTTTTGCTTAATTTACTTAGAGTGGAGATATCATTAAAAATTATCAGACACCTATGTTCTCTAAAAATAAAAGCATTTAAACTCTGTTTATTGCTCTGTTTATCAGAATACTATGATTCTCCCTATGGACATTTGAATGACACATATAATAATAACCACAATGATGCAGAATGCTCTAGGAAAATAGCTTCTTTATTAATTATGCTTTCCTGGATAATTTAGAATATTTTAATTCTCAAACCTTACAGTAAACATCTCTTTTTCAAAATCTATTTCTGGGGGCTTCCCTGGTGGCGCAGTGGTTAAGAATCCGCCTACCAATGCAGGGGAACGGGTTTGAGCCCTGGTCCAGGAAGATCCCACATGCCGCTGAGCAACTAAGCCCATGCGCCACAACTACTGAGCCTGCACTCTAGAGCCCGCGAGCCACAACTACCGAAGCCCGCGTGCCTAGAGCCCATGCTCCGCAACAAGAGAAGCCACCGCAATGAGAAGCCTGCGCACCACAACAAAGAGTAGCCCCCGCTCGCCGAAACTAGAGAAAGCCTGTGCGCAAGGAAGACCCAATGCAGTCAAAAATAAATAAATAAAAATTTATAAAATAAAAAAAAATGTATTTCTGCACTTGCCTTCCTTAAGACAGAGTGACCATAATTGAATTAGTTCTTTCATAATTAGAGATAATCGTAAGTCTACACTGCATTAGAAATTGAGGTGAATTATAATAAATTCAGGATAATTTTGGAAGATTTTTTTAAATAAAGCCCAACTGCTTTCTTGATTTCTTGTTATTTTTACCTATTTTTTAAATGTTATATGCAAAGAAATTTTTTAAAAACTAAATTATAAGGAGTTATAAGTCATAGAAGAAATTGGTTATAAAAGAATAAGTATTTTACTTAAGTGTGTTCTAGTTAATAGAAGTTGAATCACAGACTGGAAAAGAACTATTAAGAGAAACTTTTTCTTTCCCCTAACTTAATTCGTGGTTCTCAATCTTGAATGCACAGGAGAATCACCTGGGGAATTTTTCTTTTTTAATGATTGACCCCTCTCCCATAGGTTGTGCTTCAGATGATCTGGTGAGGCACCTGCTTACTGATAATTTTTTAAAGTTCCCCAGGCAATTCTGCTGATTGGCCAGAATTGAGAACTACCATTCCTAAGTCTTACTCCATACAGCTCAAACTTTAGCCACTCCTTTAAGCTTCTCTGTATAGCTCTGCTTAAAGTAATGTTTTTGTCCTGCAAACTACCTGTATATATAACCACCTGTATATGTAACCTGTGTAGATGACCACCTGTATCTTGCCTGTTACCGCTTCTTGATCTAACTGGTATTCCAGTTACTTATGAACATGGATGCATCACTTACTTGACTACATCTGTGCCCTTGGAGCTGACATGTGTTTGCACATATTAAGTCCCCAATATATATTTACTGTATGAATGAATGAATGAATGAAAATAAATGCATATGCTTTCCCACATTCCCTACATTTGCTCTCATGTCCTATCCCACTCCCTTATTGACCTCCTGCCACCTTGTTGCCCCCTCCCCACACAACTACAGTCAGCTCAGGGTCCCAGTCATTTTATGCAGCTATTAAACTTAAAATACACAGAGAAGATAAGATTTGGGGAAGATAAAGAGAACTAACAAACCATAATCAGCAAAATTAGAACTGTAAAGATCTAAAACTTCCCTTTGGTTGACTAAGACTGCCAATTTCCTGGCGTTGTTTCCATGCTTATATGTTTTGTCCTTGAATAAAAAAGGGGTCACTCACCATTATATTGTCTTCCACTTTGCACAGTGTGCACTATTCTGATCCACGATCTATTTAATGTCTATGTCTTATTCTATGTAATGCTGTGACACCACATGGCAGCTGAACTCTAGGTGTCATGTTGTTACAGTTTTGAAAACGCCACCTTCCATTCTAGACAAGTGAATGTTTCAAACTGCAACTACTCAGAGTAATGGTAAACTTCCTTTTATGGTGACAGATGATTTCTTACCTGTCTAAAATCAGATATTCTTGATTTGTCATTAGGTAAAATAAATGCATACCTTTTGCCTCTCTTATGGATAACAATTAAGTTGGGTGATTTTTTTAAAAACCCTGTAAGAATACAGAGGTCCATGTCTTGAAAAATTCACATGAGCCAATTTAAAGAAAAAACGACCAGATTATTAGAACACTGTAGAAAGAATGAAGAGTCACCTATTGTTGATCTTCTACTCTCTGATCACCGTTTATCACCCATCTTCCTCTTCTCTCCTTTAATGTTTGTTTTCCCGAAAACTACTCTCAGTACTCTTCTATTCACATTCTATAGATTCTCCCTTAAAGGTATCAACTCCTTTTTTCCCCAGTGATAAACTTCCCAAAATATGTATCTAATCATTAGCTCCTGATAGGTAATTCAACTAACTTTTGGACGCCTGTAACTAGATGTCAGACATGACATGACCAGATATAAACCTGTCATTTCATCCCACCCAAATTGTTTTCCCTCTAGCCCCTCTCTCAGTGAACAGCAAGCTGTCTGTCCACATACAGCTTGAGGGAGGAACCTGAAGGTCATCCCACAGGACTCCGCCTCCTCACTAACCTCCCTCCATCGGTCACTATATCTTGGCAATAAATTCTCTCCTTAGTATCCCTAAAGTCTGACTGTTTCTCCCATCCTTCTTACTGCTATCATCATCACTTCTCTCCTAGATTACATTAACTATTGTATTATCTATTAAGAAAAAGATTTGACCACATCACTTCCTACTTAAAATCCCTCCCAGGCCAACGATATTTTTTTAAACAAGTAAGCAAACAGAATATGGCATACAAATATCTATGCAGTCTGGCTCTTATCTCTCTCCTTGTCACAATCATCTGAAGCATTAATTGCCCTCTCAGGAAGTTTCCTCTGACCCCCCAATCTGGATGAAGAATGCTGCTTGGGCTCCTAGAAAATGTTGTGCTTAGAGGATCAGAGCATTCAGAGCATTCAGAGCATGAATTGGCACGTACTATACAATTAACAGTTTACTTGACTATCCTGCCTTCTAAAAAGTGAGTTCCTTGAGCGCAGGGGCTGTATCCTCATTACATTTTAAATTTCCAGAATTTAATATAATAACTGGCAGAGGGTAGGCAACTAAGAAATGTTTCATAAACAAAGTGAATAAATGTTTGGTGAATAAATAAAAAGGAAATGACATTTTTCTTACATAAAAAAAATAGGTGTTGGGAGGGTGAAAGGAGAATGTAATAGGAAAAGAAAAAGGCTCCTAAAATGAAAAGAGGAGATGTACTAAGGGCCTAGGAAAAGCCCAACCTTCTCTTCCAGCCTACAAATGGCTTAAATTGCCACAGTGGCAACTAATAGGAAGCCTTTCTATGCATACTCTATTTTGGCCTTGCTCCTAAATCTCAGATAGTTGATCACAGCACAGAATTCTCTCTAGATTCTGAGCTGGTGGCAGAATGAATTGGGAGGAGCATTAAATCTTTTTTACTCTCCTTCAATACTAAGAATTGTTTGCCTTATGCTAAAGAAGACAAAGCCATTCTGCAGCTCTACTCTTCATAAACACGTGCCTTAGAGACTTGCTGAATGCAGCAAAAATAAAACATCCCTTTTTCACTGGATTTCTCCAGAGAAGAAAGAAAGCAAAATTTCAAAAGAATTTTTAATAGTTGCAGAAAGCTTTGGCTTAAAAATACAAAGTATCAGAAAGTATGCATGAAATTAAATATAGTCCAAAAGCCTAAGATTAAAAAGTTGTCAGAGGTACCCTTTTCATGGCATGTAAGTGATCAAGTATGACATATGTGAACTTGGAGCCTAGGGACCTTGATCTCAAGTCTTTGCCTTGGGCAAGTCATTCAAACTCTCCTCGCCCCAGTCTCCACATTGTAAAATAGGGCTATCTACCCAGCCTGCCTCACAAAATTATTTTAAGAATCAAATTCATGCATTCGAACATTTATTTTAACAAATACTTTTTGAATGTCACTGTTCTGGGCATCAGTGATACAGCTATACAGAAAGCAAAGTCCCAGCCCTCTTAGAGTTTACATTCTAGTGAGAAAGACAAACAGAAATCAAATAAGTAGATGGATGTATAACTTCAAGGACTAATGAGTGCTCACAAGGAAAGTCAACCAGGGTAAAGGGATAGAGAATGGCAGGGCGCTCCTATATTCGTTGGGGGTCGGGGGGAGGCAGGTTCTCTCTGAGGAACTGATTTCTGAGAGGAGATCTGAGTGCAGTGAGAGAGTAAACTGTGTCATCACCTGCAAGAACGTTCCAGGCAGAAGAACTGCAAGGGAAAGGCCCCGAGGTGGGCACATGCTTAGTAAATACTTTCCAGGAACAGCAAGGAAGCCAGAGCTATTGCAGCCAAATTACTTAAAGGAAGAGAAGGAGGAAGTGAGGTCAGTGAGAGGCTGGAGCCAGATGTGGTGTATGTGTGAAAGTATTTTGTAAACTATTACTGATAGCAAAATTCTAAGGCTGAGTCAGCCCAGATGGCATGGGAGACTGGCATCACTCTTCATGAGTCCCCATCATTCATGGGACTCTAAGATAGTGTCACTCATTGTACTGGTATGGATTACATCATCAGATGAGCTAACTTCACGCACACATGAGCATGCGCACACACACGAGTTTGTCTCTACTCTGTGTTCTATGACTGAAGTCTTGAATTTCTTATTTTCTGTAGACAGTAACAGTAAAGCAGTGAAAGCAAATAGTACCACAGAGACCTCCAAAGTCTCAGCTTTTGTTGATTTTAAAGCAACAGCCAGGCCTTTGTTATAACTGAAGCCCAACCTAGGTTTTACCACTAGAGAACATTGAAAACTTAGAGAGGAATCATAAAAAAAATGACAGACATCATCAAACGACTGGGATAGGAAACCAAAAGAAACAAATAAACAAGCTAGGACAGTCATGGAGAATATAAAGAAAAACCACAAAGAAAAAGAAGGCACAGCAATCTTTATTTGTTAAATGACAGCTGGGGTTGGACCACTCCAGGAGACAATTGATGATATGACCAGATCCCTAGAGAACATTTGGTTTTATGGTGGTGGTGAGTGTCTCAAGAATATTCAGTCCGCAGGAAGCTTAAAAAATAACAGGAACTTCGATATAGGAGAATCCACAGCTACAGTTTAAAAATTCCTTCTCCCTGCCCCTCTCCTCTGCTACTTGCACCTGCCCCTCTCATAGACTCATTTCCACCTCCAACCCGCCCCTTCTACATCCCTCTTCTCATCTCTCTACACTCTTCCCTCTGCAGACATTTCTCCCAATGATTGCTCTCTCTCCTGTGTTTAATACCTACATGTTTTTTGATAGACATCCCCCCATCTGTCTTTCTGTGCTAGTTTCTCAGCGTATCAGTGAACAAGCCAATCTTCTTCCTTCTCCCCTAAATCAGTTTTCCTTTACGACTCCACAATTTCTCTTCTGAGCACCAAAATTCTTGGTAACTCAGGCTCAAATCCTCAAAGCTGTCTTTAATGCCTCCTCTCTCATATCTTCCCAAGTTCAATCAATGATTAAGCCCCATTAACTCCCCTTGAATGGCACTTGTTCCCTTTTCCTCTCCCCTTCTACAGCCTAGACAACTGTAGTAGTTTCTTGGCATGCCTCTCCCTCTAGGCTCTCTCCCTTCAAATATATTTAATAAAATGCTACCAGGGGATTTTCCAAAGTAGACCTCTAATCAGGCCACTGGCCTCCTTAAAAATTCTTTGAAGGCTCTCCGTAGCTCAAAAAATAAAAGCTACACTCCTATGCTGGGTATTCAAAGTTCTTCATGGTGGGATCCAAGCCTATCCTGCCAGACTTTTTAATCTCCTGTTCCTTGACCCCTACCACACATTCACTCCAGCCTGAGAAATGGTCCACTGTCCTCTGAACAGATCACAGTACTTCCCTGCTGCTCTTCACTTGTGCCATATCCTACACCCAGATTTCCCTCCATAGCCACCTTTTAATATCCTATCTCTATATTAAAGACCAATTCAAGGGCTTCCCTGGTGGTGCAGCTATTGAGAATCTGCCTGCCAATGCAGGGGACACGGGTTCGAGCCCTGGTCTGGGAGGATCCCACATGCCGTGGAGCAACAAGGCCTGTGAGCCACAACTACTGAGCCTGTGCTCTAGAGCCTGTGCTCCGCAACAAGAGAGGCTGCGACAGTGAGAGGCCCGCGCACCGCGATGAAGAGTGGCTCCCACTCACCGCAACTAGAGAAAGCCCTCGCACAGAAACGAAGACCCAACACAGTCAAGAAAGAAAGAAAGAAAGAAAAGAAAAGAAAAGAAAAGAAAAGAAAAGAAAAGAAAAGAAAAGAAAGAAAGAAAGAAAGAAAGAAAGACCAATTCAAAATACCACCTCTGGAAAGGATTCCCCAAAACAGATGTGATTTCTCTGGCCTCTGACCCCCAGTGGTACACTAATCATGCGTGCATCTGGTCACTCCTCCAGCAGGTATTTAGTGAGCACCTCGCATACATTTTACTTCACATCAAGGTTATGTTCCTCTCTGACCCTTCACTTCCCACCCTCCTCACACCCTATTAAATTGTAAGCTCACTGAAGACATATTTTTTCAGCTTTATGTCATTTTTAGAACCTACCACAACGGCATCTATGAGACTAAATACATATCATCTGAATAGAGAAATGCTTGATTGTTGTACCCTGAGAGGCGTTATCTTGGCTTTCTTAAGAGAGAAATGGAGAGCAGCTGTCTCATGCCCCTCCCTCATCCAGCTTAGAATTCTTCCTCAAAATCACATGTCCTATACAAGGACTGTGGTCTCCCTTGCCTTTGTTCCCTCCATTGGCAACCACTGGAGGGTAGTTAGGCAAGAGGCAGGGGTCTGTAGTGCTCTTGCATTCTGTCTGCAGGTCTTGTCTTAGAACCAAACCGAGGGGACGCACAACACGCTCCAGTCACCTAGTAAACTTAGAAGTGACAAGGCAAACGGAAAGAAAATCTTTGACTTTGAGCTTATTAGAAGTGGAGGTTATCCACTGCAGGGTCCATGAGGCCCCAGGGATGCCATGGCTGGGGACCCAAGTCCTGGTTCTATTTAACTCCTGACTCCTGACCTCAGGCACACAAAATCTGTGAGAACAAAAAGAAAGAGCACTGAGAGATAAAGACAATGAAAAAATAAAAAGATGTCCAAAAAATGTTCACTGCGGGGTCAGGAAGTTGTATGATTATTTTGAGAAAACATCCAATTGTTCCATCAGTGAGTCTAAAAACTACCTCAATCAAGTGTCCAAGGGTGTTAGAGCTACAAAAATATCAAAAGGGAAACTTTCAAAGGAATCTGGACAAAATTAGAAATCAGAACCTGTATTAGTTTGCAGAGTGATCATACATCATTCTAATACCTTACTAACAGAATTCTGCAAAAAAAAAATTCAAATTTGAACCATTCCTGGTCTCCAGATTTATAAACATTTGATCTTGAAAAATACACAAATGCCTTTCCTCTACAATGCAACATGTTCCAAATATGCTGCATTGACAGTTCCTGGTATAATGGAAGGTTATTTGTTTTTGTGATTATTCCCTGACTCTAGGTAAGAACTAAGAGTTAAGTGGAAAGGCATATCCATTTAGAATTTCATGTGCATTCTGCTGATGTCAGTAGATTGGTATTAATTATACTGGAAAAGAATATTTGATGTATTTGAAAAAAATCAGTCATATGGAACAGTACACAGCCACAAGTTTTCGGTATGAATTCTGAATCTTAATTCAGAAAGCCTGATACTCATATAACCCTAACTGTGTACACTTTCTGACCTTCAGATGAATCACTGGTAATGTTTTACACTTATACCATAAAGCACTAGAACAAGAGACCAGTGTACTCTTGCTTGCCTGAGGCCTGCATCATTCTCCAGTGTTTTATGGAAAATTTTGTTTCAATTTTTGAGCTGCAGAGTCGAAATGGTATGACCAAAAGCTATGGGTCATATTTTCTTTATGTTAGAGAAGACCTGGATTGATCATCTTTTTGTGTACAGTATATATCAGAGTAGCAGGGAATGTTTTTCCCTTGTATAAAACTTCCCCCAATAAACACCCCCAGCAATATATATATATATTTTTTTTAACACCTAACCCAAAAGCAACTCACACAGATAATTTCTTACAGACTCTAAAAAGCCGTAAAGTTCAAAGTGTTCCAAGGCTTTTCACAACTGTAGTCCAAAACTACAATTCACATTGCACACTTGAACATGCACACAGGTGCACATGCACACACGAGCAGCCACACACACACACTCATCTTTAAATACTCTTTCAGCCACCTTGCCAATGGATTGCATGGGTAACTTCTCAGAACCAAGAGAGAGAGGTGGGGGCAGGATAAATCTGTGGTTGTTAAATGAGGAGGAAAGGAGCTTCAGAGAGAATGTTCTAGAACAGCAATGACTTGGGAACCAAAGAGGTTATCCAAGACAGGGGGAACCAGGTGAAAAACCATGTCCGAAAAAAGAAAGATTTTTGCCTGGGGAGGTTAAACAAATCTGAGAGGGTAAACAGAAGGCTCAGGCTTGAGTTCCCTGAAGCACCAATATATGAAGCAGGACCACCGCCTGCAGAAGCTTGGGCTTTGCCTGTTGGTAAGGAGGGCACTCTTATGGTCGTGAAATCTATTCACGCACAAGATCTTTACTACCACAGCCTAAATGTCCACTCTGAAGGAAATGGTTAAGAAAACTGTCACACGCTCAAAAGACTATTTTGCAGTTACTAAACACGATGGTAATAAAAAGCTTCTGAGGGAATTCCCTGGTGGTCCCATGGTTAGAACTCGGTGCTTTCACTGCCAAGGGTCCGGGTTCAATCCCTCGTCAGGAAACTATGATCCCACAAGCCACATGGTGCAGCCAACAACAAAAAAAAAAAAAAAAAAAAAAAAAAGGAAAAAGAACCCTGCAGACGGTCCAGTCCAACCCTGCTATTAAAAAAAAGAAAGCTTCTGATTACATAGGCAAAGCATATGCTTTAATAATAAATAGAAAAAAATCAGGATAGTAAACTGGACAGAATATAACTCTGCTAAAAACTCTGCATTAAAAAGAGGGCTGACGGCACTATTCACAATAGCCAAGACATGGAAGCAAGTTAAATGTCCATCGACAGATGAATGGATAAAGATGTGGGATAGATAGAGAGAGAGAGAATGGAATTTCACTCAGCCATACAAAAGAATGAAATAATGCCATTTGCAGCAACAAATGCATTATTGGATGGGCCAAGAGATTATCATACTAAGTGAAGTAAGTCAGATAGAGAAAGACAAATATCATATGAGGTAACTTACATGTGGAACCTAAAAGATAGAAATGAACTTATTTACAAAGCAGAAATAGACTCATAGACATAGAAAACAAACTTATGGTTACCAAAGGGAAAAGGGATGGGGAGGGAGTGATAAATTAAGAGTTTGGGATTAAGAGATACACACTACTATATATAAAATAAATAAACAACAAGGACCTACTGTATAGCACAGGGAACTATATTTAATATCTTATAATAACCTATAATGGAAAAGAATCTGAAAAAGAATACACATTATATATATATCTGAATCACTTTGCTGTACACCTGAAACTAATACATTGTAAATCAACTACAGTAAAAAAATAAAAATAAAAAATAAAGAGAAGGCTGACAGATTACACCAAAATTGCAATTAAGAGGTTATGAATGGTTATAAAGTTTTTCTTTTTGTGTTTTTGTTTTACTGTTGTTTCATTTTCTGCATCTATGCATTTTCCTAATTTTTGTCTCACTATCCATGAATTATTTTAATAACAGAAAAAGTAAAAATAAGCCTTGTTTATTTTATAGGTTATAACACCCAGAATTGTTTTGTCACACAAAGAGCTCAGAAGTGGGAGTCGGAAGACAGAGCTTGAGTGCAAATCTGTAGCTGTCTAATGGTGTGGATTTAAGCAAGTCACCTAACCTCTGTAATAAGACCAAAGTCTACTGACCTAATGAACATGTACTCTAGTCTCTTTCCCGAGTGCTTTGCTCATGTTATCTCATTGAACACTCCCATCAATAAAGTAGATAGGCCTTGTTCTGCCATTATATAGATGAGAAAACTGAGACTTAAGGAAATGAAAGAAACGACCAAGATTACCAAGACAGCAAATGGTAGAACTAGGACAATAAGTCAGAACTAACACTGTGTTTCCTGACGCTTTCACCTGTAAAATAAGCTGTACTTCTCAAACTTTCCTAGTTATGAGTTCACATCAAAGCAGGACTCTGCATTCATTTTGCTCGCTGATGTATCTCAAGCACTTAGACCAGTGTTGAGCACATAGTAGGTATTCAGCAAATATCTGTTGAATAAAAGTACCAGCAGAGGAAATTGAACTCATGGCTTTGAGAGTTCTGGAAATATCTCTCAAAAGTCACCTTCTGCAAGCTGAAATTTCTTTGGAGTCTCATATTTTAACTTAAAATGTGATGTGGACTTTGTATTCTACTTCGTAATATTATATATGTGGATTAATAATTATATCAAAATATGTGGCTTAACCTGAAAATCATTTTTCAAACTATCCAACTCAGGTAACTTTAATCTCCTTTCCCTCACCAAATAAGTGATACTGGTGCTCCTGGAAGATTTGACATATTTATCCTCAGATTTCTTGTGTGCCTGGCACACCTTACACACCACCATGGGAACACACACTCGGGCTATGGAGCATGTATCTAAGTGGCCTCAAATGTTCTCACCAGCTCAAGGATGCTTTTGGAACAGAGTACAATCCACCAGATAAAACTGAACTAGTGACACATGCAGTGGAACCTCTTTGTTCTGGACATAAAGCTTTTATGTCTTTCATCTAAGACCGCGTTAGGTTTTTTGACAGCTGAAATAAATTAGCTCATTTTCAGTCTGTAATGAACTAAAAGCCCTAGATCTTTCTTATAGGAACTACTGTAAACCAGATTACGCCTCATCTTATACTGGTGTATTTTTATTTTTTGAACCTGTGCGCAAGATTTTACATTTCCTCCCTAATAAAATCAGTCAGGAGGTTCAGGTCATCATTCCAGTCCGTTGAGAGCTTTACTGAACCCAGCTGTGTCATCTTTCCTAGGAGCCATCTGATGGAAATTTTTCAGAAATGCCTTCCATGTCTTCATTCAAAACATTTATAAAAACAAAAAACAAAAAACCAACAGTGCAGGACAGAGCTTCAGGGCCTGCCACCAGACACCTTCATCTAGGTCAAAGATATTCATGACTGAGAGGAAACGCTTGCCTTAGTAAAAGGACATATCAAAATCCCTGTGTGGCCATGAGATATTTTTATATTTTTTCAAAATAAAAGGAATTAGCTTTAAAGGACTAGATGTGCTGACCTAGGATGACAAAGAATAATTCACCAACATGCTAGGTACTGTTGATCAATTACTTGTGAATTTGTCCATCTGTACTTTCATCCATTTTTGTCTACAGGATATAGGAAAAAAATGTTGACTGTATAAGCTTCTAAATCAAGACCTCTGATGAACCATTCTAATAGTTTTTTTTTTTTTAATAAGGCTAATTTGGCACTGTTTAGTTCAATTGCTTTTTCTCTGAGAGTTCAAAAACAATAGGAAATTTTTTTCCTGGAAATTAACATCCATTTAACTGGTATAAAGATTCTGGAATTTTCCTTTTACCCACCGCTTTTAAGATTACTTCTATCTGTCTGTAGCAGATGTTAACAGAACCCCACTCATTACCCCTTCAGTCTTCTCTGAAGGTCACCGCATACTTCCTTCATATCTGCCAGAGGGCATTTTTTGCCAAAGAAGCCTGCTAGACCCCAGAACAGAGTAGAATTTGCCAGAGGGCTAATGTCCCAGGGTATCCTAATGAGGGATGAAGTTTGGCGGATAAAAACCCAAGATGAATTCCCTCAGTAAGACAACTGAGACATGTCCTGCAGTCTCTCAGGACATACAATGAGATGAGCTTAATTTCCAACAGGAATAATTCACTAATCAATGCACCTTTGCTGGCTTTCCTCCCCACTTCGGCTCACTTTCCCACTCCCATTCTGTGCTTCCTGGGATCACTTCCCAAAAACCGACTTCCATCTATATCCTTATCTCTGGGAGAGAAACAAAACTAAGACACTATTTCCAATCTCCCCGCATGGCTCCATTTGTGTGATTTTTCTAAAATTACTGAAAACATTTGCCCAATTATATCAAACGTTGTTTCACTACCTACAGATGCAATGAATTTGTGTGTACAGACTGGAAATCACTGGAAAAAAACCTATGTATTGGTCCTTTCTTACCACTGGCTCCACCTCTCTTGTGCTTCAGTGGCCCTTAGGTTTATTCTAAATTTTACAATATAAAAATCCTTCTTCTTGCTGGAGAAGAGGAAAACAAAATAGAAGTTAAGAAGTATTGTCTTTTTTCCTCTCTCAAGATACCTGGAGGTCATACTGCAAGTCTTCAAAAGAACCTGAGGTTAAAAACATACACATAGGGCTAAGACTAAGAAATACCCAAATAATCCATTGAAAAATTAAATAACCATTTATAAGATACTTAGTTAACATCTATCCATAAGATAACTAAGAGACCAAGCAGTTTGGCAAGTAGAAATATTGTGTTTTTATCATTCAAGGGTCTAAATTCTATACTAGGGTTCTATTATTCTTTCAACAAACACTTCTTAAGTCCCCAGTACGTGCCAGGCCCTGTGCTAAAAAAAAATGGAGAGCTACATCTGAAAACAAGATATGCCCCCTGATTCTAAGGAACTTACATTTGAGTGGACAGTTTTGGGGGTAAGTATGGGCAGAAGCAATTCGTCTGGCCACTTCACATCATTCCTCTAGAGCCATTCAAGTAGGATCTTGAATTTCTATATGTCATATTCCATGGGAAGTAAATTATTCTCATACTAAACTGATACTTCATTCATATCCTAAAGCTTCTGAGTCCTTTTAATAAACTGGCATATTCTTCCTCCAGCACTTTTTTTTACCCCAATGATGAGAACATAGAATATTCCCCACAGCTCCCAGAATTCTTTGTGATGTTCTACTCCCTCTTAATTCTCTTCCACTGGGATGTTTCATTTGGCTGAAGGAGAATGGCACCTTATTAAAGGCTCACAAGATTACACTGTAGGCAGAGGCACTGAGAAGAATATGCTGAGTCTGTATAAAATGATTGGTCCTCATGGGAAGCCCGCCAGATTACCACATTATGCCAAAAGTAAACACCTTGTGGTCAAGAACATCAGCCTTAGGAAACAGAACACCAAGGACGCAGTCTCTGAAACTGCCGCAAAGCAGATCTATTCCAAACGTGCCTGGCACTAAACCACATTAAACCTTGCTAAGAAACCCAGTTCCCACAACAGAGTTTCATGTGGTAGCTCTGAGAACAGATTTAGGAATATATCACTTCAGATATTGCTTGTCTTTGCAAGAAGTCTTTTCAGGCTACACACAAAAAAGTTCCCTATAGACATATTACATGTGATTTTGTACTCTGTTTACAATGGTCTTTTTCAGGAAATGCGCTGTTTACATGACTCATCTTTTTTAAACTAGCAGAGCAATTGCTTTTAGAAAACTCAGCTATTAAAATACCTGAGTTTAAAAGCAGAAAACCCACTTCCTATTATGTTTCTTTCATTAGAGTGAATCAGATATATCATTGGTGTTGAAGTAGAACTGTTGAACACATTCGTTCTGGAAGAAAAACACTCCAGGAAACACAGTAAAAGGCTTCCAAGCCCTTGCTATGGGAAAAAAAAATTCTTACTAATGTCTTATTTCTCCTCCTCCAAGTAAATAAGCCTGTGATATCCACTGTCTGATGAAATGATAAACTATGGAGACAGACAGACTTTGCTTTTCTGCTCCTTTACTAGATTTGTGGCCTTAAGAGAATCACAATCTTTACGAGGCTCAGTTCTTTTTTTCCAAAACGAACTCAATTAAGGATATAAAGGGTTGCTATATTTACAGTGCCTGGCATAGAGCTGGTACCCAGGAGAGAATGTGGTGGTAACAGGGTAATACCTGCAACAGCAGCAGCTGTCCCCCAAGAGAACTTGCAACCCAGGCCACTGCTCTGGTGCTCTTACAGGTTGTATTCCCTGGTTCTGAGAGTCCACAGGTTTGGGAGATTTCCTATTAACTTTCCCTCCTAAATGTACCTTGGACGACTGAAGCTTTCGTGCACACACAGTGACTCAGGGTCAAGCACAATATCAGCTGAATCCAGTTTGTGAGGCTGTAATCCCAATGACTCCAAGCATGCCTACGTGGAATTTATTATTCAGAGGTTTTTCTCCCCTTATGATAGAGGGTGAAGGTAAGAGATCCCTGTCCATCCCAAAAAGGCCTCTTTGGGGGATGAACCTGGCCAGCAAATTTTATGTACATCAACCCTTACTTAAAGTATATTACTTTTAATTATTACTTATTTATTTCTTATTAAAGGGAGAGTTGTTTTGAACATTAACTCAACTGATATGGGTATTCTCTAACAATATTAAATGCTAAAGAATAAAAATCTGTCCTGTCCAACATAAAAAATGTATGATTATACAGGTTAATGTCAAGATATGTGACACGTCTAGACTAAGTACTCAGTGTTTGCCAGACTGTTTTACTTGTCAACTACATTACTGTATAGTAAAATAGATTGTCACAAAGCTTTTCTTTGAAAGGGCATTTCTTCTGTTGGTTGCCTGCTTTTGCTGTACGACTAATTAGCCACAACAATTAGCAGAGGTGCAAGTTCTAAAAGAAATAGGATTAACTGAAGTGAAACCATGCTATAGGCAAGTCATTGTAAAATAAATGAAGCACGAGATATTACACAGGCAAAATGCCGTACTTCCTCAGGCTCATGGCCACCAAATACATCCTTTTTGACACTTCTCATAATGATAAATATTTCATGGGCTGGTTTTTTTTTCTCAGAAAGCTTGTATTTAATGGCATTTTAATACAGAAGACAATCCAAATTTATAAATTGTATATATTTCAAAGAAAACACTCAGACAATATAAAATAACTCAGAGTCAAGAAAAATCTCAGTATGTAAAATTGAAAATTTACAACAAGAACATGAATATGGAACCTGATTTTTGGATCATTTAGGTATTACTATACCACCTTTAAAGCAAATCAGAATTCTTCATTGATAGTTCAAAAATATAAACTATAAATATATAGCAGAAGCATTTCCACACACTGGTTTCCATAATCTTGTCTATGCAGAAATGCTCCACTAGATACATAAAGTACTTATTGGAAGAAGTAACCGTTTGTCATTTGGTGGCACCTTGGACCTCTGCCGTTCTTTAAAGGGCTTTCATTGCTTAATTATTATATGGTGTGGGCACTCACTGGGACCCACAGTTTCCTCAGATTATGGATTTTTTTTTTCTGATCAATGAACACATTGGGTTTTTAAAGGGAATAAGCAGCAAAGATGAGGTTTCGCTTGCCGCGAGCATCATGATCGCCATCGTGAAAATAAGTTTATTCTTTTTAGTCAACAATTGGAATGAGTTCATTATGATCTTGGGATAGAATGTCACATCTCATAGATGGGATTAAGCCAGAGACAGACATTAGTGCTCGAGGTAGGGCTATTTTACCAATTTTCCACAACTCACCTTGGTATTTTATGCTCATAATAATTGTTTTCCTTTTAGTTAAAGAAATCCATTATTCTGGGCTCTGTGGGGTTTTTATACAAGCCACATAAAAGTAAGAAACTTAGTTTTGCTATTTGCCCCTGAAGCAGGACAGATGTTTAAGAGATTACAGTTAACATCAATATGTGCAAATCTTATTTTTCCTGAAGGGAAGAAAAATTGCTAATGATGCTCTTGCAGCTACAAACGTCTCCTCACCTGAGAAGGCCATTTTAAGAAGAATTACTTGTTATTCAAAGTGAATACAGAATTAATGCAGAACAGTCTGAATTGCTTCTTGGGCATATTATTCTAATGATGGGGAAATCTGAGGAAATTTACCGAGAAGCATTCATTCCAGGGATTCCAATGATCAGTTTTACTGAGTCATTAATGCCCTAATTATTCAATATACACACTCGCTAACCCCTATCCCCATTTCTATTGGGAATAATCTGTCACCAATTTGGTAGTTTCATTATTTTAATATGTCTTAAAAATAGGAACATTTCTAGAAACCACTACATTTCAGAGAGACTTGTGCCCATTTCCACCAGAGAGAGTTTTGAAGAAAGAAAAAAAAAAAAGAATTTAGGGAATAGGCATAAATTCAAGAACACCAGTGCCTTGCTTTCATTATCTGCATGTTTGAAAAATCTTAATAATACCCTGAAAGACTTAGAGAGTGTTTTGTTTTTTGTTTGGATGGTTGGTTGAGATAGCCTGAGTCCATGAAATGAAGAAGACTGTCAAATCATGGTCCTGGTCAGCAAGAGACAAGGAGTGTGTCATTAACTGCATGAATGACCCACGCCAACATTTAATCCCTCAGGACCTCAGTGTCTGCCATAACAAAGTGATACGGTTGAACTAAATGATTCCTAATGTCAGTATTTGAATTTATAGCTGGTAAATATTAGGAGACATCTTCAGAAATTTCTTAACATGAAACTAATTTTTCTATGAATATTTTTCAAGACAATTAAGGTAAAAAGATAGCCATGTATTTGAATGTATATTGAAGACAAGTTCAGAAAGATACAAAACAAACATGGTAAGTAGGAAGTAGTAGTGCCTGTGTCTAGGGAAGGGAGAGGTACTTTGTCTCTTTATATTCTTCTGAAATGTAAGAATGTTTACACCATGAACATGCAACTTTTGAGATTAAAATAACTTACACTAAATAAAATATACAGGAAAACTGTAGTGCAAATATTAAATTTAATGCTTTTTTCAACAATTACTTTTTTTGAATTTCAAATATACAATTATTATTTCATGGCTGTAGTGATACTGTATCTTTTTTTTTTTTTTTTTACAAAAGATTTAGGTTTAAGGTTGTCTTAATCCTGATGTTCTCTCCCTTTGTCTGCTTATCCAGTTTCTATGTCCAAGTCCTGCTCACATATCACCTTCTCCTCCTTTGGCTTTTCATAAGCAACTCCACTCCAGCACTTGCACAGTAATATTACCATGTTCATATGTCTCTCTCTCCCCCTAGGCCCAAAGACAGACCATGCCTTACTCTTCTGTACTTCCTCCCAAATTCTTATCATAGTGCCTGGCATGGGGAGGTGGCTCTGTTTATTTTATCCCTGGAACACACTGTGATGGAATTTGACACCTTATAATCTTTGAGAGATTTTTATACCATTGAAAATACGAAGAGAAAGAAAAAGAAAACCCTATTGCATACTGTAAACATATGCACCTATGGAAAGCAAGAATTTGAGCTAAAAGTCAGAGGAAGTATGTTAACCGAATAAGACCTAGCTCTTCAGGGCTGGTTTGCCTGGGCTTACTCCGTAGACTAAAATTCAGTGTCCAAGGAATTCTATCATCTAAATATTTTTAAAATTCAGTGTCCAAGGAATTCTATCATCTAAATATTTTAAGAAATTTTTTCTAATCCAATGTTTTCAACTAATGGGCATGAAATTTAACAAAAGATCGTGAAAAGTTCTGGTGGGTGAAAATAATAAGAATCAGAATTGTGAACTGTGTTTCTCTGTACACCACGGCTAAGGTTAGCATCAGCAAGCAGCCCATTTCTAAGAGGAAGCTGAGACCCAAGACTGAATCAAAGAGACAACTGACTTGTAATGGACAGTAATTTGTAATTATCCAGGAGTTGGAAACATGGAATTCAAGTTCCCTTTTTAATCACTCACTCTCTCTGCCAGTTTGAACAAGTCACTTCAGTTCTACGAGTTTAATTTCCTTATCTATAAAAAGACGTTTATCATCTCTGCCTATAGGGTTATTGAAACAATTAGATGTCTTAGTGTATATAAAAACAACCCATAAACTATTTATTGTATATGACGTAGAACACCATTTTTTATCATAGGGTTTTCTTCAATAATTCCTCTTTCCTGGCCTCCATGGATTGGGAGTGCCATGGTGGCATATGAATATGACAACACATGGGAACCACAAGACCCACCTTCCATGTTTCTACCCTTTATAACTGGGCAGCTTAAGACAATGCCTTAACCTCTCTCTGCTTCAGTTTCCCACTGGAAAAAAACCCAACAATATTATGTTCTTGTCTAGAGGTACTTAAAATAATAAAATAGGAAAATGGTTGTGAAATGCTTTGCAAAGCAAAGAGTTTTCAACTATGACAAGCCTATTTGGTCTTGAAAACTGACTGACAGAAAGATAAAGTGACTTATACTAGGATGTTCAGCTTATTATTACATATTGGAAAAAACTAAGCTAGAAACTAGTTTCAAGTTCCTTCTACTGCACTGCCTATTTGAGTAACTAAATCATGTACACAAAATATTGGTCAGGGGCTTCCCTGGTGGCACAGTGGTTGAGAATCTGCCTGCTAATGCAGGGGACACGGGTTCGAGCCCTGGTCTGGGAAGATCCCACATGCCGCGGAGCAACTAGGCCCGTGAGCCACAACTACTGAGCCTGCGCGTCTGGAGCCTGTGCTCCGCAACAAGAGAGGCCACGATAGTGAAGAGGCCCGCGCACTGCGATGAAGAGTGGCCCCCACTTGCCGCAACTAGAGAAAGCCCTCACACAGAAACGAAGACCCCACACAGCCATAAATAAATAAATAAATAAACAAATTTTAAAAATTAAAAAAAAAAAGTCTATGGTGTTTTTAAGAGTCAGGGAAAAAAGCTACAAGTATTATACTGTCCCACATACACCCCCAATCGAATAGAACCAACCTTCTTGCTAGCACTCTTCTCTCTGTCTTTCCCATCATTTCCCCACCCCAAACAGTCATATTCTCAAGGGACTTCTCAGGAAGCCTGTAATAGTCTTAAAAAATAATGGCATGCATCTATGTGAAGGGAATCATGCCTACCCAAAGACGGGTTGTTTTGATGCCCTGAAAAAAGCATGCATTTTGTAGTGAAGGCAGACCTGGGGTGAGCTCCTGGTTCCAGCTATGAAAATTTAGGCTTATTACCTCTCTAGACCTCAGTTACTGTATCAGCAAGATATGGAAATTTGATCCCATCTGAGTGTTATACTGACTATAAGTAATATATGTGGAAGAGCTAGCACATAACAGTTTGATAAATGCTCTGCATATGAATTCATAGTTCTTAATCAAATTGAGCAGTTCCTGGACATTTTAATCATATAATACTTAGTATCATTCAAATATGTTATATAAGTGCTTTGGTTAAGTAGGTCTCCTAAGACGGCTAAATGAAACATCATCAACTCTGCCCCTTTTCTGGTTAATTTTCAATTATTTACCCTTTTGATTTTGGTTAGCAACTCATAGTTATTTGCCTTCTAAAATCACCTGAGGAAACAAGATTTGTTTGTACATAGTTCAAAACATAATCAAGATTCTGATAATCTGCTATGCTGGCAACCCCGAGAGAACATAAGAAAGGTGATGAATAAGGCATCTTTTCCCTGTTTGATCACATTTTCAGCAAAACAGCAAAATTCAGTACTGCTTAGCAGCTTACAATATTTAACAGTTTATATTTGTAATAGAAACAGGAAACTATTTCCAAATCTCTATTTTTTCTTTGTTGAAACAAAGTCTGCAATTCTAACCAGCTACGTGTAAATAATATTTAGGCAAGCAACAGTCTAGAAGATATAAAATAAGTGATTGAGATCATTGTTGGAGTGGGGGCGGGGGGTACAAGAAAAATATTTTTCAAATGTTATAATGGTCCTCTCCTCGAATCCCCCATTCCATTGATAAACCTCTTATAGGCCAGTTCTAAAAATACTAGACAGATACAAGCCTGGTTAAAATAAAAGCCTTCAAGGGATGGACATTATCTGCTTTTACCACCTGAATAATAATTGCAATAGAATTGCTGACCTAGAAATTAGAGTGAACTTTGATGACCTTCCAAGCTAGCCACTCACTCCATACAGAAATTTCTCCTGTCACATACCCAAACCACTCCAAGAGGGCACCATATTAACCTCCTTCCAGGCAACCCATCCCATCCAGCTACAGTTCTGAAGCTCAGGTCAAGCTCAGGAAAACGAGTCCCTGAAAATGTTATAACTAGAGAGCTACTTTACTTCACAGGCAGGGTCTTGAGATGGGCCTGCCTGAAGACATACAGGAAAAAAGCAGACTTCTGGAGCTCTAATGATTCCCAGTTAGGTGTCTATTGGTAAGGCCTAACATCAACAACAATTCTACCATAAAGAGATAATGAGAATCTTCAGAGGAACCACACTCTCAGCAGACAAGGACACCAAGGGTTAAGGAGGGTGAGAACTTCCATGAGATCTAAGGGTTCTAAAGGGTGGTTTAGCCCAGTGTTTGTGCCTGAACCTCAAAGGAAAAGAGAGATCCCTGCCCCCTTTCTTTTACCCTGCCTAGTCTCATTAATATCCAATTACACAGTCAGCACCTGAAGTTTGTGAAGCCCAATGCTAAACCAACATCAAGTGTGAGACCTGAAGCAAGGCAGGCCTCCCCTGCACCACCACTTTACCCTTCGTGGAGGGAAGACCTCTTCAGGTGACTTCTGTTTCACCAAGAGAGGACAAACTGGGGAAACTTGTGCAATGGAACTGGCTTTATTGCCTGCTGGCTTAATAATTAAGAAGACTGGATGTTAACTAGACTTATTGTGGTGATCCTTTCGCAGCATACACAAATATCGAATCATTACACTGTATACCTGAAAATAATACAATGTTTCATGTCAATCACACCTCAAAAAATGGCTTTACCTGGGGTTTCCCTGGTGGCGCAGTGGTTGAGAATCTGCCTGCCAATGCAGGGGACACGGGTTCCAGCCCTGGTCTGGGAAGATCCCACAGGCCGCGGAGCAACTAGGCCCGTGAGCCACAACTACTGAGCTTGCGCATCTGGAGCCTGTGCTCCGCAACAAAAGAGGCCACGATAGTGAGAGGCCCGCACACCGCGATGAAGAGTGGCCCCCGCTTGCCACAACTAGAGAAAGCCCTCACACAGAGACGAAGACCCAACACAGCCATAAATAAATAAATAAATAATTTTTTTTTAAAAAATGGCTTTACCTTAAACTTCTCACATGAATTTTCTAATGGAAATTTACCTCCAACATCTGAACCAGCAAGAAAATGAGGCTTTACCAACCAGTTACAGCACCCATGTCTTATTCACCTTTGTACCATCAATGTCCAGAGCAGTATCTAGCACACAGCAGGTACTTGGAAAACATTAGCTGACCTAAGTGAAGGATTAAAATGTGTTCAAGGACTAACCTTCAAAAGCATTTCTTCACGTTGGGCATTATCAGAATCACAGGATTTTCTGTGCAGTTTTTCCACATCTGCAGTAAGGTTTCCGTACCCAGTGATTTGCAGAAGGCAAGTCTGAAGAGATTCCCAACCTAAGGTGTTCAAAAATAGGAGAAACACACATGAGGGAAAACAAAACTTACTCTTTGGCATTAGTTCACTTGATGTACATACAATAGAACTTCTCACACTTATATAGTATTTAGGAAATTGTTCAAACAGGATTTAAAAGAAGCACAATTTCTTACTGAAGCTCCACTGGATAATTGTGGAACTGGGCTAAAATTTACCTCTCATTCTGGCTTTTTCTTAAGCCAAGTTGCAACAATATGGCTTTAAAAACCAGGGAGCTCTTTATGCAGGTGACTCAAAAGTAAGATGTAGAAAATATAGGGAATAATAGGTTCTTAGAGACCATTTAACCTCCTCCCTAAGTGGGTTTATCAGAAACACCTCAGAAGGGTATGTGTGTGAGAGAGAGACGGAAAGAAATAGTCCTCAGAAGCATAGGAGTAACAAATTTTCTAAACAAGACAAAAAAGAAGATTGGAGACTTTGTTATTAACCAGTGTATATCCAACATACATATAAGGATATATAGCTACATCATTGATCAGGTGAGGGAAAAGAGTTGTTGGTGAAAATGAAGAGAGGAATTCCTAATGCCAACCTTATTGCTTTGACTTGAAGAAACATTGTGTGAAGGAGCTCTACATAATTCTTGAAGTAGATTTTGTGGTTTCCCACTGTTGGTTTCATATGGATGGTTTCAGAGGAGTCAGTTTCACACAGGTGGATTCCAGCTTGTCTGGGGCAAAAACTCTGCCCCCTCAGATCTTACTGACCTAAATACTGTCCATTTGCAAAACCTGGCACATAGTAGCTGCTCAACAATTGTAGAAATAGTCTGGCTGAATGAAATAACATTTCTCTTCTCTAGACATACATTGGGAAGCTTTTTCTCATTACTTCTCAGTTGTTCTCCTAGACTTTTTTCTTGTGTGTTTTCACCATAGTAACTAGTTTTCACTTTAGTGTTCTTATGCACATCTGAAGGCTCTTGTCCTTCAGATCGTGTCATCGTGAATCATGATAAAGAATATACACTTTAGAAAGAAGGAATCTATCTCCTTTTTCTTTTTATAACCCATTAGTTTGGATAAGACTCTTCTCTTAAAAGATAATAAAGTTTGTAGAGAGGAAACTGGCAAAAGCCTCTTTCCTCATTCCAACCATGCAGTTCCTGAGGTTTTCACATTCTTACATGATTCTACCTGCCATGGCTGATTGTTCTAATAGTAAGTGCTGAATTCCACCTGGGCCAATCAGAACATGTCCCCTTAGAGATTGAATTCTAAAAGTAGAGACAGTTTTTGTTTAATGCAAAACCTACAAGATGTGGACATAAATGTTCCATATGATCAAGTTTCCAGCCACAAGGATGACCTGGTCTGAAAGAATAAAGCCAACACACAAAGAGGCAGATTATGGAAATGTTAAGAAAGAGAATCCTAAAGGCATTCAAATCATTGGCTGCCATCCTGTCTATGGTCCAGGTAAAACCCTGACATTCCTGTGGTTGGTTTATTTCATTCATTCAATAAATATTCAGTAAGCACCTACTATATTCCAAGTGCTTTGCTAGGCACTGGAGATGCAATAGTGATCATGACAGATAATGGTCTCTGCCCTGGCAGGGCTGGTGAACCATTAAATCCACATGCCCCCTGCAATGATCACACGTTTTTACTTATATTAGTATGAATGACATCCAAAAGAGTGCTAACTTCAGCTATATTATGAATTAAACTTCTGTGGATTTGTCTGTGAAGTTAAATGTTACAATTTTTATGCAAAATCTATTTTCCAAACAACTAGGTAACCAACATACTTTAGATCTTGATTTATGCCTGAGTTGCTTAAAACTTCCCTGAAAACTAGAAAATCCTCTTATGACTTACTTAACACCTGAGACATCTCAAGCTTTCATTAACTCTTAAAAAACATTCTGAATTTAAGTACAATATGATGCAACACAGTTTTGCTTCAAGCAATATTATTTTATTTCCTTACACCAACTATTCAGGAAACTGATATAGAATTTTATCTTTTTTTTCCCAACTTAGGTTCTTTTAAATAAAACATAAAACTCTATGACTGTAGGTAGTGTTAGACCACATCTCCAAGGCCTTCCTAGTTCTAACATTTGAAAATGATAATAATGATAATGACATCTATTTTTAATGTACCATAATGTTAGGTAAAGAAAACTAGTTCATCTTCTACAATGTGATCTTTCCAAACTCAGATATGAGGAGGTAACCTGCCAGCTTAGGGTCCAGCAAGAGGAATGCAGATGATGTGAAAAAAAAAAAAAACATCCTTTCATCAGGACACTGTTCTGGGATGCCCTACGACCTTCCTCTGCCCTTCATGCCCACGCTTCACAAAGCATGGCTGGGAAGAGTTCACAGGGGAGGTCCCCACACTGAGCCCACCCTGGGACATGCAGCCCCTCACAGCCACCAAGCAGGTGTCCTTCCAGCATTTCAATTTTGTGGTCAGGGTCTGCTAGCCCCCTCCCCTGCCCCAACTGAGCTCTGCCCCATCCATACACACAAAATTAATTAATTAATTAATTAAATAAACAGGGCTTCTCACCAGCTGAGATCCATCACACACGGAGCCTAAGGGATGAAGGATAACCAAACACTCTCCCACATTCTTTACATTCATTGCACTTCTCTCCTGTGTAATTTCTCTTGGGCGTAATATGGTTAGAATTCCTTCCGGTGGCTTTTCCACATTGATTATATTCATGGGGCTTCTCTCCAGGTTGAGTTGATGCCTGTTGATTAAGGAGTAAGTGATAACTAAAGGTTTTCTTGCTTTCTTTGCAAGACAGGGATTCTCCCCCATAGAAGGTCTGCACCTTTTCCTGCCAGTAGATGGTTTGCCCCAAATTTAATCTGCTTTACAGTGGTCTCTTTGGTTTTAAGTTGAGACTTCTGGTCTGCACAGGTGTCTTGGAGAATTCTTCTCCCCTCTGTCCTCAGCTCTTCCTGCTCTGCCTGGGTGAGCAGTCTGAGTTTATGGAGATACCCCACTGAGACCAGGTCCCGAAAGTTCTCCAGCATCATGTCTGTACGGGATTTTCTGAGCAGGGTTCAGCAATGCCCCCTCCTCATGGAGAAGTCCACAGCCACTTCCTCGAAGGTCACCGAGTCCTTTGATCAGGTTTTCAGCCGCCCTGGAGCCATCCGTTCCTCCTCCAAGTTTCCCTCCTAGAGACAAGTGGCGTCTTGAGCAGGCACAGTGGTGAAAAGTTGAAAAGTCTCCTTTGAAATCTGAAAAGAGACAAGGACGGCAGCTGTCACCACTTTACATGATGATGGTACTGGAGGTCCCAGCCCGGGCAGAAAAGCAGGAGCGGGTCCTTGGTACCAAGGCAGATAATGAGGAAAAGCGTGGTGGCTTCACAAGGATGAAAGCAGCATTCCGGCAATTCACACTTCGGTCTGGGGGCTTGTAAGAAGTGGAAGGCCCCCCCAGGGCAGGCCTAAGAGCGCCTGAGGCAGTGGGGGCAGCTTAGTCCTATTACCTTTTGTCTTTCTTACTTGACTGAGACTCCTTGAGGGCGAGAACTGTGCTTAATTCATCTTGAGTTACCGTTTGTTGGGCTGCACCCCGCAGGCTTGCAAGTTGTCCGGCTTCCAGACTGAAGAACGAGCTTGGAGACAGCGACAGAGACACCAGTGGTTTACTGGACGGAGTGATCTTACACAAAGGACCCTGGAGCAACAGCCTGCTGTGTAAGGTAGACAACGGGCAAGACATGGCGGCCGTCTTCCCTACTCGGGGGAGGAGGCTACTATTTATAGGGGGGGAATTGACGTCCGGTGTGCTCGTCAGTTACCAGGGACTAATTAAGCCCTATAATTAAGAGGATAGGATAGTCATGTGAGTGAAGCAGGGACTGGTCGAGCAGGGGATTTAGAGAGCAAGAAAACATCCATCTTGAACCGCCTAACCATACACCAATGTCTAATCCAATGTCAGGTACATTGGCACCCCCTAAACAGGAGGAAAAAACCCGGAGAATTCCTGGTGATTCCAAGAATAATAATAATATCTGACTGACTTATGCTATTCTTGATGAAAGCAGGAGATAAAGTAAGACTCAACCAATCAAGACATAAGGTAGGCTTGGAGTGTGACAAGCTATCTCCACAGCCCCAGCTGGAAATAGAGCCATTACTCTGTCTGACCTAGACTGTAACTATGAAACCTAGAAGGAACCTCCATAATCCTCAAAGAGGTAGCATCTTACAGAGATTAAAAATATATACTCTGTAGTCAGTTCAACTCCACATCCTAGCACTACCATGGAATATTGCCATAACCTTGGGGAAATCATTTAACTTCTCCAAGCCTCAGTTCCCTCACCTATACAGTGGCAGTAATATGGTGAAGACTAATGCAATAATATATGTAGAGTGTTTAACATATTGACTAACAGTTGGCAAGTGCTTAATAAATATTAACTATCATCATTATCATCAAAATCATCATTAACATCATCATCATCATCCTCACCCAGGACGGTCCCTCATTTTACAAATGAATAAATTACGTTTTAGAGCAGCTTTTCTTAGCATTGGTACTCATAAATTACAATCATTTAGAACATGCAGCATAAGTAATTTATTTTTTAATGGTATTAGATTGATGTCTGACCATTTTTATGTACGTTCATAAACATTTTCATATAATTCAATCTAATACTAGTTTTAAGATGATTTACTTTCAAATATAAATGAGGGTGATCAAGGATTAAATCTATACTAATGTTATTGTTTCATTCTTATATTTTGTATGCTTGTGGTTCTCTACCCAGTGGCCCAGGCAGTGGTATCTGTAAAGCTCCCCAGGTGATTCGAAGGTGGAGATTTCTTACACTTCCCTTTAAGAGAATCATTGCTTTCTGCTTTGGGTCACCTGGGAGAGAAATGAAGACAGTCAAACAGCCCTCCAGGAAACATCACTGGTTTAACACAGTGGTTCTCAACCTTGGTACTGATTAGAATTACCTAGGGAAGACTTGAACTCTAGACCCCAACAGAGACCATGTAAATTATATCGATAATAAGGCATTAAGTGTGTCAACGATCTCACTTCTAAAACAAAAAAAAAGCATTATTCACAATAGCTAAGATATGAAACAATTTTTTTTTCTTTTTGCCACAGACAGTAAGGTAAGGTACTACTGTTTCGACTTTACTAGTAAGTTTAAATCATGATTTCTGTACATCCAGAAAGGTTTGTTAACATATCTTTGAACATGCTGTGGGCAGATGGATGGAGCATGTTCAAAATAGTTGCAAGGGAGCCCTTACGCTACTACTTGGGAGAAATCATTTCTTTCTCCTATGTACAAGTAGGGGTTCATTATTAAAGGGCTATATAACATAAGCACCTATCTCTTAAGTATCAGATGACAATGACCTCTGCAAGGAGGCAGAGGAAATATAACCCTATTATACTGATATGATTGTTTATGTGCATATTGTCCTTTAAAATTCTGTTTTACCCATAATCCATTTTAGCATCTAGTTAAACTAAATGATCACTCTTGAGTCCTGGATAAACCTCATGTATTTCACTATTACACAGCAGTTTCAAAATTTGGTGTGCTTGTTTGTTTTTTTCTTGTTTGTTTGCTTTCTTAAATTGGGCTTCATTAAGAAAAATGTGCATATGAAATAATTTTTAAAGTTCTCCAGAGGTCAACTTTATCATAATCAATGTTTACACTTTTTTTTTTTTAATTTTTGGCTGTGTTGGGCCTTCGTTTCTGTGCGAGGGCTTTCTCTAGTTGTGGCAAGCGGGGGCCACCCTTCATCACAGTGCGCGGACCTCTCACTGTCGCGGCCTCTCTTGTTGCGGAGCACAGGCTCCAGACACGCAGGCTCAGTAGTTGTGGCTCACGGGTCTAGTTGTTCCGCGGCATGTGGAATCTTCTCAGACCAGGCCTCGAACCCGTGTCCCCTGCATTGGCAGGCAGATTCTCAACCACTGAGCCACCAGGGAAGCCAATGTTTACACTTCTTGAGAGCTAACCAAGCCTTCATGAACTCTTCACATGAGAGCTGACTTCTGATACTGACAAGAGTGTAAACCACCATGAAGATAAGGCTCTTATGACAGGCAGTTTTCTGTTTTCTTGCTGTAAGACAACACTTTTCTCCATTTTTTTTTTTTATAGTACTAAATTTCTCCTAATGTAATATCAGGGGAAGAAGAAGAGTTGGGGGAGGGAAAAGGCAGTAGATTCTGGCCTAGACAGCATTTTTAGACAGCAGCAATTAATTTTCATAGTTCTCATCCCACACTCTGATGCAGTTAGAATATTGCTCTTAGACTTGTTATTGATCCAACAGGCATTCAATTTTAACTTTGGAATGAAGAAAACAGACATAACTTATTTTTCTGTTAGCCTAAGTGATACTTAGTAATTGTTTGAATGAGATACATTTATTTTCAAGAGTCTCTGTGATATTAATCATTTGACCAAAAGTTCTTAGGGCACTAGGAGGTAATCTGTAACTTTTTGTTTTGCAGGGAAAGGAATGTGACCAAAGTAGTTCTCCCCATTTCTGAGTAGGGCAAGTATGCATACTCTATTTTATTTACTCATTTTAAAAGGTAACCTGTTTTATTACCTTTCCTTGGCTTGAGAGTTAGGAATCAATAGGCATGTGATTGGGAAAACATTAGTGATGTAGGGACTGAAACTGAAATGACTGCAATCAAGCAATCCAAAAATAATCAAACTAATGTCTTGGTGCTTTCATTCAAATGCAACCTTTACTCGCTACTTTATGATTAAAATGTTCCTTTGAAACTAAATTAATTTTTCTCCTCTTCACAAGATGATCAATGATTAGGATTTTATTTGTAGTCTGCCAAAATTACCCGTTTACATACCACTGACCACCCTCTGCAACAGTGACACTTTTATTGCTGAAGCTCAATGTCCTATTAAAAGAAATGAGTGAAATATTATGTGTATATAAATCGGTAAATAAAAGAAACAAGTGACTTGATGGAATAATCTAAAACAAACAATTTTTTAAAAGATGAAGCAGAAAGATAAAGCATCCCTTTCCGACTCATGTTTACTGAAACCAGCTCACACCCACCAAACAGTACAGAGTTCATAAAAACCTTTCACATTTGCCTTTTTTTCCCCAAATTTGTCCAAGTTAGTTTCCACTTCACTGTTTTACTACTTCTTACTCTAAGCTTTCCTAGCACCTCAGTTCCCCTGCAGCCCCCCACCCCTATACACACTCTTACATATCACCCCCTTTTTGACTCCATACCTCAGGCCTCATTTTCCACCCAGCCTTTCATCAACTATTCAGTTGAGACTCATTGCTGGACTCTTACAGGACACAAGTTCCATCTGTTCTGGGGACCTGAGTGTTGCCACAAATAAGAGTGTTTTCCCCACTCCAAGGGAAACACAGGCTGAATCGTCCCACCCCACTCACTCAAGTTAGGGGGGGTTGACAGTTGATTATTTGAGTTTATAAGAGGCATAATTGCAAAAATCAGGATGACACAAGAAAGAAGAAATATGAGCTTAGGAAAGGAACAAATAAATTATTAACACATATATTTAGGGCTGCTAAACCCATCATGGCAGGTCTAAGTTTGACTGCAAACAAAAAGGACATGAAGATGCAGAGGCTCATGGATGTTTTACTGTTTTTTTTAAAAAAAACATTTTCTGAATCTGTATTACATTTGGAAAAAGAGAAATTATCTTATTAATATATCTGATTTTTTATTCAATACCTTCCAGATCCTCCCCAAGCAAAATTATCTAAGGACTCTGAAAGTTCTACTTCTCTTTGTTCAATCTTATTTACATTATTTTATATAATATTATTTATACTGATTATTGAATAAGCGCAAAAGAATACTTATAACATATGCAGAATACATATGAGCGCTCAGGCTGCTACCTGCCCCTAGCTTAAAATATAAAGCATGGCCAGTCATTCTGATGCTCATGTGTGCTTTCATGTGATCTCCTGCCTGGTGTGTGGCTCACAGCCTTGCTCCCAAGAATTTTGTGTTTATTAATCCCATACTTCTCTTTGTAGCTTTATCACATATGTTTGTAGCAAAACAATGTAGTATTTAGTTTTCATTATTTGAACCTTATACAAATGGCATAATTCTTCTGAAAAGTGCCTATTTACTTTAAAATGATAATTCATACAGGTTGACTAATGCAGCCAAAATTCATTGCTTATCAGTTCTGCATTTTGTTCTACCACAGAATACACCGTCAGTTCAGGTGGACATTTGAGTTGCTTAAAATTTTTGCAATTACAAACATCACAGATACAAACATTCTTGGTTCACATGTCCAAGAGTTTCTCTTAGGCATGTGCCTAGAAGTGAAAGTTCTGGGTCATGTGGTTAGCACAAGTCTTTAAATTTACAAGATAATATTGAGTGGTTTTTCAAAGAGGTTTTATCAACATATTCTGTCTGTCAATTACTGAAAAATATGTGTTAAAATATGTGATAGTGAACTTGACAAATTCGACTTGTAGTTTTGTCGTGTGTGTGTGTGTGTGTGTGTCTTTATTAAATTCATAGAAGTTTTGAACTCTTACAACTTGCTAGTGACTTCAGACTTCATTAAGTAGTAATTTTTTATGTCTCTCGTAGTGTATTATTTGAACTTTGTGTCTTAAAGTTTACTTGCTGTGCTATTAAGACAGCTTCTTTATCATTCTGTTTGTCGGTATTAACCTCCTGTATCACGTTTTCAACTTTTTACTTTCAACATTTCATGCCCTTATGTGTATCTTGAAAACAGCCTGTATCTGGATTTTTTTATGTAATCTGAAATATTTGCTTTTTAACTGGAAATTTTAATTAATGTACAATTACTGTCATTTCCTCCTGTCCAATCCTATTCCTTTAAATTATTTTTTAATTATTTTAATATGCTATTTATTTCTGTCTTCCTTCCTTTTTTTCTCTTGCTCAGTTTTGCCAAATGCTTTTCTTATCTTTAATTCAATTCTTTGTTGACTATCTTTATTGTCTTTGTTCATTGATTTTTTTTGCTGTCATCTCCATTATTTCCTTCCTCCTACTTTTCTTTCTTTAGATTAATGTTGTTATGCTTTTGTTAATATCTTAAGTTGTATACTTAGTGCACTAATTTTCAACTTTTATTTTTCTCTAATATAAGCATTTAAGGTTAAAGTTTTTCTCAAAACATTACTTTTATCGCCTTCCACATGTTTTATAAAGTATTATTTTCTTTCATTCCTTAGTATTTATCTCTAATATCCATTATGATTTTCCTTGTTTTATGAGTAATTTAGAAATTTCTTTCGATTTCCAAATATTAAGAAAATTTTTATTTATCCTTCTGTGTTTAAGCTCTGACTTAATTACATTGTGGTCTGAGGTTTTGGCCAGAACAATAACTTTGAAATTTGATGGAAATTTGCTTCATTGCCCAGTACATAATCAATTTTTATAAATGCCCCATTTATAAAAGCTTGAAAAGAATGTATATTCTTTAATGTTGGATACAGAATTCTGTATATGTCCATTAAATCAAGTTTGCACCTGTCTATTCTAATCTTATAAAAAGTTCACTTATTTTTTTGTCTATTTTCCTATCAATAATGGGCAACGGTATGAAATTTCTCACTGTGATGGTGCTGGGTTTGAGTTCACATATATTTTCAGGCTGTTTTATCAGTTGTACATTGATTTAGAATTGTTGTATTTTCCTAGTGAAAGCAAACTTTTCTCATTGTGTTGTGACCTTCTGTATACGTTAGGCTTTTTTGCCTTAAAATTCTTTTTCTTTTTCTGGTATTAATATAGCCACACCAGATTTCTTTCATTAGAAATTGCCTGATAAAATTTTCTCCATCCTTTCACTTTCAACCTTTATGTGTCCTTATGCTTTAGATGTGTTTTTTATAAATAACATTTATCTGAATAATTTATTTCTTTGCAATCTCTGTCATTCAACTGGTGAGTTAATTTCACTTACATTTATTAGAATTATTGACCTATTTGAACTTCTTCCTACTGTATTTTCTATTTCTTATTAGTCTCACTTGTCGCCATCCTTTTTTCCTGTCTTCTTGCTTTTTTATTGAGTTTTTAGTTTCTTTTTTTCTTTAATGCACTTTTTTCTCAGATACTCTTTCTATCCTTTTAGTGATTACCCTTAACATTTTAACTTGCTTGCTTAACAAAGTCTCACATTAAACTACAACTGAACAATAAAAGGGCTTTAAAACACATTAGTATCAATCATCTCCTTTCCCAATTTATATACCATTAGACACCATTGTCATTATTTTATTCAGACAATGTTTGTTTGAATTGTTCAACAATTTTTTTCTTCTATTTCTGTGATCATTATTGCTTTTTCTTGAAAACAGTCTTTAGATTTTGGAGGTTTTATGAGAACAAATTTTCTGACAGTAGGCATCCTCTTTTTTTTAATCTTCAAATGTCTTTTTTAGAATATATATTTTATATCATTTTTCATTGTAAAAATATTTACATCATTTTTAGTTTCTTTCAGCAGAAGTAGTATTTAGGGTAGCTGGTCCTTAATCCCTGCCAGAAATAGAAAAACGAGTCATAGAAATCTTTAAATATTCATAAAACAAGACCTAAAAAAATAAATTGGAAAACATAGACTTCTTTTATATAGTAATAATTGCCATCTTTCATGTAAAAAGATGATCCACCATTAGTAGAATTCGTGTTTTGAATTAGGATGATTTGTACAGCTCTAGCCCCATTACATACCCTGAGATGTCTGCTGTTTCAGAGATGGCTGCTGGCACACATTCCTGAGTTGGCAGAGGAAAATTATACCCATGGCCTTGAAACAGAGCCCAGGTAATTGGCCCCATATCATCACTGAAACCATGGCCTTGGCTTCCTCAGCAGCACACACTGACCAACTGTGCCAACCAACAAAGTTGATCACTCTGATGAGTTATTCACACTGAAGGAAAAAGGCTCATTTTTAATTTTAACTTCAACTATAGTAATAATGCAGATGCAGAAATATAGCTGATAAATGTAGATAGAGAGGGACTAAATCATAAAAATACCATTTCTCTCATCAGTGTAATAACTGACCCAGACAAAGATCATCATTAGATGCCAAAACCATTGGGTGAAAAGTTTGGGAGTAACATGATATTCACACAACCTTCCAAATCATTCTGCAGATTATGTATTAAATACAAGATTACTAACCAGGAGGAAATATTTTTAAAGTTCAGGATGTAGGACATTCTACAAGACAATAGGTTTATGCTCTTCAAAAAAAAAGACAATGTCATTAAAAACAAACAAGAAAAAGGCAAGCAGAGTGTTCTGGATTAAGAGACTGAAGTGACATAACAACCAAATATAATGTAAGAACTTTGATTGGACCTTGACTTTTTAAAAGTAGCTTTAAAAGACATTTTCCCAGTTGAACATGGATAACACACTATGTAATATATTGAATGTCAATTTTAGGTGTGAGATTGGCATTGTAGTTATGTAGGAGAATGTTCTTATTCTTAGGATTTACAAGCAGAAGTAGTTAAGGGTAAAGTGTAGTGATGGTTGCAAATTAGAATAAGAGAGAGATATAGAGATGGATAGGTAGATAGATGATTAACTGATGAATGGATGGATGGATGGATGGATGGATGGATGGATGGATGGATGGATGGGGTGGGAGGGTGGGGGGAAGCAAATGCAGTAAATGTTTACAACTTAATGAAGGATATATGTGTCCATTTTCTTTAGTCTTAAAATTTTTCAAAATAAAAAGTTGGGGGAAATATTGTAGAAGATGACCCATTCTCTTCCTTTACTTCACTGTATAAGAAATCTAATCCTGAAATATAGCCTAAAAGATTTAGGTGGAATACATTGCATAGTGAAGGCTGATAAACACTGAAACAAATGTTTGAACAAGTTGTGGCGTCTCCTTGTGGGAGGTCTTAAAACTTTAGTGTGTGATTGTCTGGCATGACGATGTTATTGTAATCACTCAAGCTAAATGTCTAGCTGAAGATAGCTGAAAGCTAACACCTAAATATCCTCCCCAGCTTAGGAACTTCTGATCATTAATTTACTTCAAGGACAAAGAAGATGTGGTACATATATACAATGGAATATTACTCAGCCATAAAAAGGAATTAAATTGGGTCATCTGTAGAGACATGGATGGATCTAGAGACTGTCATACAGAGTGAAGTAAGTCAGAAAGAGAAAAACAAATATTGTATATTAACGCATATATGTGGAACCTAGAAAAATGGTACAGATGAACTGGTTTGCAGGGCAGAAATAGAGACACAGATATAGAGAACAAACGTTTGGACACCAAGGGGGGAAAGTGGTGGGGGGCGGGGTGTGGTGGTGTGATGAATTGGGAGTTTGGGATTGACATGTAAACACTAATATGTATAAAATAGATAACTAATAAGAACCTGCTATATATAAAATAAAATAAAATTCAAAAATTCCAAAAAAATTAATTCAAGGACATTTATTATCTTATAATTAGCTGAGAATTCAAAAGATTAATACAGCAAATTAATGTATTATTGAGGGTCTGTGAAACTATATTCAGGTTTCAAAATGTGGCTTAGTACACTGATGCAATAGACTCCCGATAATTAAATTGTGTTAATATTAAATATCTCTCAGAGTAGTTCAAGTTAGAAGCCAATTGTAGTACCAATGGATTAGGGAAATAATATTTTCCCCAAATCAAAAATCAATTTCTGGCCAGTCTGGATTGTTGAATAATTTCATGCTAAAGACATTGTTAGCTAAGAAAGTGTGTTTTAGTATACACTTTATGCCTTCTTGGAAGAACTTCAGAATTTTAAGGTTGATTACAAGATTAATTTTTACCCAATATATAGGCAATATGTTAGGGACCATAAAAGCTATCAGGGCAAATGAAGATTTTACAAACATACAATATTGTGAAAGATATTGAGCTCCATGAGCTGTTTGTATATTTTGGAGATTAATCCTTTGTCCGTTGTTTCATTTGCAAATATTTTCTCCCATTCTGAGAGTTGTCTTTTCGTCTTGTTTATGGTTTCCTTTGCTGTGAAAAAGCTTTCAAGTTTAATTAGGTCCCATTTGTTTTTATTTTCATTACTCTAGGAGGTGGGTCAAAAAAGATCTTGCTGTGGTTTAGGTCAAAGAGTGTTTTTCCTATGTTTTCCTCTAAGAGTTTTATAGTGTCTGGTCTTACATTTAGGTCTTTAACCCACTTTGAGTTTATTTTTGTGTATGGTGTTAGGTAGTGTTCTAATTTCATTCCTTTACATGTAGCTGTCCAGTTTTCCTAGCACCACTTATTGAAGAGGCTGTCTTTTCTCCATTTTATGTTCTTGCCTCCTTCATCGTAAATTAGGTGGCCATATGTGCGTGGGTTTATCTCTGGGCTTTCTATCCTGTACAATTGATCTATATTTCTGTTTTTGTGCTAGTACCATACTGTCTTGATTACTGTAGCTTTGTAGTACAGTTTGAAGTCCGGGAGCCTGATTCCTCCATCTCCGTTTTTCTTTCTCAAGATTGCTTTGGCAATTTGGGGTCTTTTGTGTTTCCATACGAATTGTAAAATTTTTTGTTCTAATTCTGTGAAGAATGCCATTGGTAATTTGATAGGGATTGCACTGAATCTGTAGATTGCTTTGGGTAGTATAGTCATTTTCACAATGTTGATTCTTCCAATCCAAGAACATGGTATTTCTCCATCTGTTTATGTCATCTTTGATTTCTTTCATCAGTGTTTTATAGTTTTCTGAGTACAAGTCTTTCACCTCCTTAAGTAGGTTTGTTCCTAAGTATTTTATCCTTTTTGTTTGTTGCCATTATCAAAAAATCTAGAAACAATAAATGCTGGAAAGGGTGTGGTGAAAAGGGAACCCTCCAGCACTGTTGGTGGGAATGTAAATTGAAACAACCACTATGGAGAACAGTATGGAGGTTCCTTAAAAAACTAAAAATAGAACTACCATATGACCCAGCAATCCCACTACTGGGCATATACCCAGAGAAAACCATAATTCAAAAAGAGACATGTACCAAAATATTCATTGCAGCACTATTTACAATAGCTAGGACATGGAAGCAATCTAAATGTCCATCGACAGGTGAATGGATAAAGCAGATGTGGCACATATATACAATGAAATATTACTCAGCCATAAAAAGAAATGAAATGGAGTTATTTGTAGTGAGGTGGATGGACCTAGAGTCTGTCATACAGAGTGAAGTAAGTCAGAAAGAGAAAAACAAATACCATATGCTAACACATATATATGGAATCTAAAAAAAAAAAAAGTACTGATGAACCTAGTGACAGGGCAGGAATAAAGACAGAGATATAGAGAATGGACTTGAGGACACGGGGGCGAGGGGGAAGTTGGGACGAAGAGAGAGTAGCATCGACATATACAGACTACCAAATGTAAAATAGTTAGCGATTGGGAAGCAGCCGCGTAGCACAGGGAGATCAGCTCAGTGCTCTGTGACCATCTAGAGGGGTGGGATAGGGAGCATGGGACGGAGGCTCAAGAGGGAGGGGATATGGGGATGTATGTATGCATATGGCTGATTCACTCTGTTGTGCGACAGAGGCTAGTGCGGTATTGTGAAGCAGTTGTACTCCAATAAAGATATATTAAATAAATAAATAAATAAAACACATAGCCAACCTGTCTGAAAAAAGGCAAAAAAAATATTGTGAAAGAATGAGGTGGTTACAAGGGAAATTATGAAATGTAATGCAAATTTAAATGTGTCAATTTCTCATTTTGTAAATTCTTTCTCATTTGCATTAAATATAAACATAAAATAAGTCATTCCTTTAACCATCAAAAAAACAAAAAACAGAAAAAAAAGCTGTAGTGATTAAAACAGCTGATGCTTTAAACAATCTACAAAACAATGTACCATTCGGGTGTACAACTTGAAAATATAAAACCTTAAACAAGTAATCTTGCCTAAACATTGAATTCTTTACATAATAAAGAAAAACCAATCATTTCACCAAGTGATAATTTATTTGTAACACTTCTTAAATGGTCTGTGGAGACCTTTACTCAAGGCTCAAAAAGAACACTTTATCCATCAAATGCCTAAATTACCTAAGGAACTTTTGATTTTGTTAAATATTTATAGGGTTGAAGATTTGTCTTGTTAATTAACACTTTTATCATGAAGAGCGTCTTCCTTCTGTTTACACAAGTTATCCCTTGTTATGTTTAATACCATTTTTCTTCTTTAAACTGGGGTCAAAGTATGTACTGATATAGTACAGGCATACCAATAAACTCCAAGTTATTTCAGCTTGCTCTAAAAGGACTCATCTTGCATACTGTTTTCTTGCTTCTCTGTGTCTTTCTTGCAATGGAATGACTGGTAGAGCTGGAAAGAACCTTTAGATTATATAGTTCAGTGGTTTTCAATATGAGCTCTGAGAAGTCTTCATGATTTTCATAGACATATATCTTCTCTTTCTCCCATCCAGCAACCCAGAAAGCTTCCCATTTATGAAAACTTGAGGTCTACATTTGAGGCTCATGTACTTGGTTATTCCATTTTATGTAGTTCTTAATCTTTTCTATATTTTTTTCCCTCTGTGGACCATTAATGCCATAGTTTCTGAAAAAGCCATCAAATTTATAGACTGTAAAATCTGACATATAGATAGTCCCCCAAAATTTATAGTTTTCAAATGATATGCCGACCAAAAAGTAATTACAGTAAAATTTATTTGTAATTTATGTCCCAGATGTTGCAGTTTGGTTATTTAGAATGCCTTGGGTAAAAAGAACAAGATTAAAAAGAAAGATTATCAAAAAAGAAAATTATAGCTCTGTTGCTTATAAGAAAGATTTCACAAGAGTAATAACTCATTTTTAAAACATAAAATTTTCTATTTGTTTTTATTTTATTTTAATTAATTTTGAACAAATAGTACAATCACAAAGTTCAAAAATCAAAAAAGTATGAAAATGTCCACAGTGAAAGCCGCTTTCCCAGCCTGGCCCTCTGTCTATCCAGCCCCTTCCACAACTTCAAACAGGGTAGCTGCCATTATTGCATTTGTGTTTGTGTGCCCTTCCAAAAAATATTAATATACACAAAAACCAAATACCAATATGTATTTATCTATCCCCTTCCATTTTGCACACATGTAAATATTCTATACTTGCTGGTCAGAAATGTGGTTTGTTTGGGGTTTTTGCTTAATATACCTTGAACTATTTATTGAACCTGTCACCTGGTATGTGCTAGACACCCTTACAGGAAGCTATAAGTGAACTATGCAAATATTCTACTTCTAATTTTCATTACAGTATTCTTCTAGAAATTGTCATAAACTAAGTCATCATTGATTGGACCACATTTCTCCATATGAACAACACTGTAATTGGGGGATTGCATCCCTGACAAAGGACCAACATCAAAAAAATTATAGCTATGACCAAAATATATAATTAGGTCATATTATTAAGTCAAAGATAGAAAGAGAACTTTTAAATTAGTGTTAGTTAATACTTCCCCCAAATCATAAATTATACACATATAAATACAAATTTCCAAATGATTATATAAGCCTCAGTGCATGTAAACAGCTGTATATATACTTTAACCATAAATTTTACCTATCTAAAAATATGCTCATGGGGCTTCCCTGGTGGCGCAGTGGTTGAGAATCTGCCTGCTAATGCAGGGGACACGGGTTCGAGCCCTGGTCTAGGAAGATCCCACATGCCGCGGAGCAACTAGGCCCGTGAGCCACAACTACTGAGCCTGCGCGTCTGGAGCCTGTGCTCCGCAACAAGAGAGGCCGCGATAGGGAAAGGTCCGCGTACCCCGATGAAGAGTGGCCCCCGCTTGCCGCAACTAGAGAAAGCCCTCTCACAGAAACGAAGACCCAACACAGTCAAAAATAAATAAATAAATTAATTAATTTAAAAAAAAATATGCTCATGATAAACACATTTGATGATATTTTTCTTGTCTTCTTAGAATGTTAAAGGGTAATGTGTTTTGGGAGGCATGATTTTGATAACCAAATCCTCCTTTTCATAAAGTCACATTTTTTTCCCTTGGTAATATCTTGTAACATGCAGAAGAATTCAAATGGTATCATTTCACTGATACCATTCTTTTCAAAAATAATCATTGACGCATATACATATTTGAAGTCTTTTCAATAAGGCCTTTAGTTTACAAGTTTATAGAAACTCCCTCAAACTGATCCTTTTGTTCCTCTTTTCCTTTGTCTTTATCCCCTGAATAATATCAATGAGAGCTTTAATGGGAAAATGGAGTCCCATGAAAGTCTCCTGGGTAGAGGATGTGAAAGGAGTGGCACCAGGCTCCTGATCACCTGCTTTGCCAAGAGCAGAGGAGGGGAAGTGGCAGGGGAGCTTTGTGACTTACAGTGTGGAAGAGGCCTTTCTCTCCATTTTTTTAAACTGCCTGAATCACTGTGTAGCATCTTGACCTCGGAGGAAACTCTCAAGTAAATGGACAAATACGGATGAGTCATAAATAAAAGACTTTGGCAAAAGAGAACCAATGAAGTTGTAATTAGCAGGAATTGCTTGTTTTAAATCTGATTTTTGGCCACAGGTTTCTCATAGTTTTACTTTTGTCATTTCTGTTAAAAAAAATACAGTCTCTTATCTAAAGACATGGCAACATTAATTTTCACTCAAGAAGAGCCATTTTTAATTGAAGTATAGTTGATTTGCAATGTTGTATTAGTTTCTGGTGTACAGCAAAGTGATTCAGTCATACATATATATATATTCTTTTTCTGTTCTTTTCCATTATGGTTTACTACTGGATATTGAACACAGTTCCCTGTGGTACACAATAGGACCTTTATCTATTTTATACATCGTGGTTTGTATCTGCTAATCCCAAACTCCTAATTTATCCCTCCCCCACCCCCTTCCCCCTTTGGTAACCATAAGTTTGTTCTCTATGTCTGTGAATCTGTTTCTGTTTCATAAATAAGTTCATTTGTGTCATATTTTAGATTCCACATATAAGTGATATCATATGGTATTTGTCTTTGTCTGACTTACTTCACTTAGTATGATATTCTCTAGGTCTATCCATGTTGCTGCAAATGGCATTATTTCAAGAATAACCATCTTGATTTAATGATTTTAAATGCGGCATGAGGTGATTGTTAGTGCTGTGTAGATATTCCCCACAACAAGAGTCTTAAGAAAATGTTCTCATTTGATGTACTCCCATACCCCTTTCCTCTCCTCTTACCCATCAGCTTGCAGACCCTGCTTTACAAAAGTCTCAGTATCTTCATACTTTTTCTGGCCCTCCCCAGCTCTTTATCTAGGACCACCCTCCCCCTGAATGTGAAGAGGCTCCAAAACAGCCAACCTATTTCCCAATATCCAATCATAACCACCCTTCTCCTGAAAAAGCTCATGATTTGGGAGTGGTGAGTACTGACTGGAGAACTCAGAGCTGTCAAGAATGTAGAAGGTGGAGCAAGTGGATGAATCAAAAGGAAGAATGTCAATAGGATTTATACCTGTATTATTCCTACAATTACATGCTACCAGTGGTTGTAAAACACACCAGTGAATTTAGTTGCAAGTTGAGTTCCTGACACAAAAGTTGAATGGGTGCTGATGGCCGTAATAGTGGCAGTAAACTTGAGTTCCTGGCACTTTATCCTCATTGGGACAGTGGCACAAAGGTAGTCTCTTCACTATGCCAGTTCTGAAGATAAGTATTGAGTGTTGTTCCTAGATACATAGCCTTGCATCTGATTCTCAAACCCTCTCAAAGATTCTCTGGAATACTATTCTATACGTCAGTGGTTTTGGTAAACTATCCAAGATGGATTCTATTGTTTGCAACTAAAACCTCTGACTAATGAATTCTACTTCGCAGGGTTGTGAAACTCAAATGAGACGTAACAGATCATTAATTAACGTTGGTTGATATTATGATAAACTTTTAAACCTGTGTTCAAAACAAAGGATAATATTTAGTTGTACTAAGCACAGTTGACTCTATTTTACTTTTATTGGATAGCTTCTTTGAACAGCACCTTCTATATAATTTATGGGCATTTGAGAAGAGTGAACAGTAGCTAGATATATATTACATTATTGATCTTACTATGAAGATTCTAACCTAAAAGATATTTAAAACCCTTCACTAAAGCAAATTCCTAATCAAAGTAATTTTCATCCTGGATTTATTAGCACTCAGCAATCCTTGCAATGTTACCCAGCTGAGTCTCTGAGACACAAGACTCTGAGGACCTTAAAGGCAGACACCATGTATCGCTCATTATTGTACCAACACTGGGCCTGAAATAGAGTAGATAATAAATGTTCATTCGAATAAACCAAATTATAACCACAAGGCCAGTAACCTGAACGTGGTATCAATTTCATTCTCTTTGAGTAGAGGCATTCCATGTATGTGTGAAAAAGTTCCCACCAGTCAGTTGGTGTTTCACTTTCCTTGTAGACATTTTAAAAATTCCAAATTAATGAGTAACCTCTCTAATTGTATGTAATCTAAAAACCCTGGACATGATAGCTCTATTATTTTACTGAAAAGAAAAATTTCTTTCGAGCCAAACAATACCTAAAGGTATCCCTCTCCCTTAGGGCTAATTAAGAGGTAATTATACATGTGTAAAACATGCAGCAACTAAAGAACAAAATCTTTATGGGTGGACCATTATTGTTAGCATCTACCTGGACATACCATCAAGAAGGCAGAACTGTCCTTGCAATCATTACTGAAAAATCAAGTTTATTTCTCCTGGGTTAATAGGGATGATTCAAGTGACAAGGCTAACAAACTAGAAGGAGAGAGAGGAATTCTGACTCATCTGTGACATGACCATCCCTTAGATAATAATTCTTGTTCCAAGGGACCTCTGTGCAAATTTACAGAAGTGCATTTGGATACAATTCTGACTAGATGCTCCATGCTGATCTCAACCATAAAACCAGCAAGTCATTGAGTTGGGATATATTATGATTCTCTCTTCTCCAACGCCCCCAATTAGTCATAGAAACTGATCCAAAAGTAAAGGGCCATCCTACATAGATCTTGGTTAAGTAACTTATTTCAAAGATTGTTTGATCTGATCATGAAGAAGAAGAAAGCTTAACTTTATCTCAAACTTTTATCTTTAGAATTTTTTTCCAAGAGAATTACAGTTCTTAGCATACATCCAGGATATGTAAACACTTGCTATCTTTAACATCTCAAATAACAGGAGGCTTCTGGTGTTTACTTCCATTAGGCATCCAGCAGGATGCAGAATATTTCTGACTAAACTCCTCGGAGAATGGAATACGTTATATTTAAAAATAATGATTTGGATTTTCTTTTTCCCTTGGAAGAGATAAAGTCTAAAAGGAGAGGGTTTTTTTTGAAATAGATAAAATCATATAAGTGAATACAGATCAGGTCCCAAAGGAGACATTACCAACTGCTATAGACAATGAGTCCTCCCAAAATTCACATGTTGAAACCTAATCTTCACTGTGATGGTATTTGGAGGTGGGGCCTTTGGGAGGTGATTAGGTCATGAAGGCAGAGCCCGCATGAATGGGATTAGTGCTCTATGGAAGAGGCCCCAGAGCGTTCCCTCACTCCTTCCTTCTGCCATGTGAGGCCCCAGGAAGAAGATGATCATCTATGAAGCAGAAAGCGGGCCCTTATCAGACTTCGAATCTGCCAGCACCTTGAGGTTGAACTTCCAAACTCCAGAACTGGTAGACATAGATTTTTTTTTTTTTAACATCTTTATTGGAGTATAATTGCTTTACAATGGTGTGTTAGTTTCTGCTGTATAACAAAGTGAATCAGCTATATGCATACGTATATCCCCATATCCCCTCCCTCTTGCGCCTCCCTCCCACCCTCCCTATTCCACCCCTCTAGGTGGTCCCAAAGCACCGAGCTGACCTCCATGTGCCATGCAGCTGCTTCCCACGAGCCATCTATTTTACATTTGGTAGTGTATATATGTCAATGCTACTTTCTCACTTTGTCCCAGCTTACCCTTCCCCCTCCCCGTGTCCTCAAGTCCATTCTCTACGTCTGTGTCTTTATTCCTGTCCTGTCCCTAGGTTCATCAGAACCATTTTTTTCTTTTTAGATTCCATATATAAGACATAGATTTTTATTGTTTATAAGCTACACAGTCTATGGTATTCTACTATAGCAGCCCAAACTGACTAAGATACTGGTCTAGTATCTTCTCCTTATAAACGCAAAGTTTTTTGGACAAATACAGGGATACGTAACTGTAACACAGTTGAGAGATGAACTAAAGGCTTGGGTGAGAACTCCCTCCTTAATATGCTACTAAAAATTGATTGGAGTTGGCAGTCTTCTTTTTAAAACCAGAACCAATCCCAGGGAAGCCTCAAAACCATTAAACATTCACAGTACAGTGCAAATTATTGTACTGCCTTTACTCTAAAAATGCTAATATTTTTTCATATTTTGAACTTTTAAAATCAGGGCACATTTATAATTTGTATGTACTTTTAATAAGTAGTGGTTTTTTTCTCCAACAACAATGCTTCAACTGCCTCCCCACCAGGTAAAGAGAACTGAGCACCAAACTCTTCCCGTTGCACATAACTGAAGCATAGGTCTGGTGCATTTGACTGGTGAATCCCAGGTGTATCCTAGGTACCAGGAAGGCTGCTGGGGATTTTGGTTCTGACTTCTGGACTAGTAAGACTAACCTCATAACCTGAGGATTTTCGCAAATATAGAAAGACTAAACAGAAGATGATGGGTAAGCACAAATATGACAAATGTCCAATAAATAGTGATAGGGCAGGACTCACTGTACACTCATCATTCAGAGAGATTATGTGAAGTAACTAAGATCACAACCAGGGTATGGCAGACTTCCCAGGACATTCCTTTCCTGATTGAACATCAAAACATCCCAAATGAATTCTTCTAAAGTGAATATCCACACACTCGATAGCCAAATGTTAACACTTACAGGCAAAACTGATTTCAGATCCAGTAACTGTGCTCTAACCCAAAGGCAGAGAAAACTGTCAGTGTCTGAGGATGTCACCCCAATTACACATGACACCACTGCAACATCTCAACCTCTCCCGAAGCCTGCGAGACAGGGGTCTAAGGTGTTGGATAAAGGAAGGATTTTGAACTATATTCCATTGGATGTTTCTGATAGCTTGTGGCATATTTGATAATTGTGGACACTCAGAACCTCAGTATTAGTGTGTATGGGAATTTTATGTGCTCTACTTAAAACGTGAATTGCAAATGGGCAGGAATCCCATGTTCACACCATTCCAACAGGCATGGGCTATATAATTCTTCCTTGGCAGAGAAGAAAAAAATAAAGCCTCTCTCAGCTGTCACTTATTCTACTTTCCATCCCTTTTTCCTTGTGTCCCAGTTTGCAGGTCTGTTTTTGCAGAACCATTTTTAAAACTGACAACAACAACAAAGTATGCCAATGACTGATATGCTGAGAGAGGATTTCCATACTACTGCAGGCTTTGTTTGTGCCCTGACACATACAGGCACCTGTTGTGCATGAGCATTGAATCATAAGATCTCAGAGGTAGAACAGCCCTCAAAACAATAGAAGTCAGCTACATTCTGTCAGATAAGTAAGGTTGAGAAAATACGAAAGTAGATTTGGAGTCTCTTCTGTTCATCAAATGTGGCTACAATTGTTCTCTAAATGACTTAAATGGCAAATGTATTTTTCATCCACAGCAGGGGCCTGGAATATAAAATACGAGTTAATTTTTTAAAAATCTCTCTCTAATAAATATCGTTAAAACTAAAAAAGGGTACTTTGGGTCATGTAGTAATTAAGGAGGCACAGGGACTTTAAAGGGCTTTGATGCTGAGATTCTAAATGCAGACATATGGGTATCTAAGTCAAATCCCTCTTAATAACACAGTGAAGAGGACTGGTCCATATTATGCAGAATGGCTGTTTTGTTCATCTCTCCTGGCTATGCATCAATGCAGTACAATTATAATGAAACTAAACTGGAGTCTAGAAACAATTTTTAGATAACTATCCATGACTATCAGTGTCAAATCTCCTGCAAAAGTTACTCCTTGTTGTACCAGCAGGTGCATCTAAAAGTATAAAAACTGTGGAGTGAGCAAGCACTAAAGATGCTAAAAAAGAAAAGCATTCAATTACCTGGGATTTAAGTAACTAAAGGTTCCTTCGTTTTCTAAAACTATTGGATTTCTTTTCAATCTAACAGATTCTTTCTAAAAACACAAAACTAATAGAATTCAAAATGTTTGATATAAATTTTAAAAATAAACTGAGTTGCATCCAGGCATTAAATGTGGCCTCTTTATTCTGACCCCATGAAAAACAGCTCTAGATTAAACTGGAATATTGACTGCCACCAAGAAGTTATTGTTCTTAGACATCACTCTATATTTTATCTTGAAAAGTCTATTTCCTCTGTGTCCTCCACTTCTGTCATTTTTTAAATCTACCCTAGATTTTTTATTTCATTATAGGCACTCCACGCTGAAGAATAACAGTGGCAATTATTTATTGAAAAATTTATGAAGTTCAAAAGTGAAGTAAAACAGTAGATAAGAAGGGAAAGTACTATCTCTATTCTACCTATAGGTAATTTGATTTAACTTCTGTTTTGTTTTTTGTTTTTTTCCAGCAGAAATGGTACTAGATGCCTGGGCACAGTCCAGAAAAATGTCTTTAAAATTTGTGAGTAGAATCATCTGCAATACATGCAGCCCTTCCATGAGTCCTAAAATTTGAGGGAACACAAACTGATCTTTTGCTATGACCACCTTCTTTAAATTCACTGGCAAAGGAGTGAATTGTAAATCTCTTGAGGTTAAGGAAGCCTTTTTATTATCATTATTTTTCTTTTGGTTAAAAAAAAAAAATCCCACACTTCACAAAGAACTCAGGATGGGGACTTGAGCTGGAGAAAGAACATAGATTATGCCCATTATCACTTGCTTATTAAAATGGAATAACACTGAGAGCTAAGCCAAAGAAGCAAAGAACTCCCAACCACCATTGTTTTTTTTTCCTACAGCATTTCTAATGTTCTTACATTTCATTTTCGTGTCCTTATTTTACCTTTTGGTCATTAAAAATATTGGACTAAACCCCACTGGTAAACCACAGTCTAGGCTTTGTGCCACTGAAGGATTTAATAGAAAGAAAATATCTTACTCATAGTAGAAAAGAAAATAGTCTTTACCCTTATTTATTCTATGGAAATACTATTAGTAAGTTGTAAAGATTTTACAACCAATGAAGGACAAATAACTGCACTAGATGAAATTCAGAACACAAATAGTGGAAGAATATACAACCAAGGAATTAACAGTAGTTACCTCTGGGTGGAGACAATAGGTATTTTCACTTTTTATTAGTAGAAATTTCTAATTTTTCAACAAAAGGCATACATTGTTTATGTAAAAAGAATAAACAATGAAAGTCACGTTTAATTTTAAAAACACACAGCCAGACCTTAGTCCACAACAGAACAGAATAGGGGTCCCTATTCTTTTACTCAGTCCTATGGTTTTACAGGATGATCCGGATTTAGGAGAAATTTCACAAACATAAAAGATCAGCTGGAAGTAAATACAGTACAGTGGTTAAAGGCATGGATTTTGAGGTCAGATAGACTTATTTTGGAACTGTACCTCTGCTTCTTACTCTGTGTTTAATTAGGTTTCCTAAGCTCTCTCAACTTTGGTCTTCTGCATTGTACAAAGGAACTAATGATACCTACGTACAGTTCAAGGTTGCTGTGAGGATTAAATGAGGAAATATAGAACAAGGACTACAACATAATGCAGGCTTAATAAATAATTTTAAAAATGTAATAATAATAGCAATAACAACCATAACATTCTCTAAAATGTATAGTCCATACTGTGCATCAGGCCCTATTCTAAGTGCATTCACAGTTTACCTCATGGAATCATAGTAACTTTATATGAAGTAAGTCATGCTATTTTCCCATTTTATACTTGAGGGAACCAAGATGCACAGAGACCCAAAGTCCCACGTTCATACCACCATGTTGCACAGTGTCTCTTAAGACTATCTTTTTTGGTAGTGGATAATAATAATTTATATTTATTGAGTTAGTCATAGGAATCATTTTGGATAATGTGTATAGTATTTTAGAAGCTCAGAAGTTTAGAAATCTTCAGATTCTAAACTTTATGTTAATTGAAACATACCTCAAAGACTATCAATGATTAGGGGTAATAAAAAGGGAAGTTAATTGGAAAGTCTGAAGTTGTGATCGATCCCCTGGAGCATATGTTGGCTTTTCATCTGAGAGCATTTGGGAGTGGGGTTTGTCCTAATTAAGGAAACTAAGCATCTCAGGAGCCATTCCACGGCCCCTCCCTGTGGCATGGCAGGAGACCAGCATTATTTTAGCCTTAGTCCCTAAAGAAGTTTCTTTTTTCTTTTCAGAGTCCCAGAATGCTTCAACAGACTTAATAGCGGTTCCTCTTACAAGAGACATAGTGAGAAAGATCGATAATATGCCTTCCAGAAAAATCTGTTTTTCTTGAGGATAAATGAGTGTTCTGTTTTCTTTAGAATTTTCACTTTCCCTTTTCTAAAAATAAATAACCCCTCACATAATATTCTAAATCATGATCCTCGAGCTTTCTCACTCAAATTCTTGTGAAATATTAAAGAAAACAATCCTATCATATACAAAAAACTTAAGTGAGATAGCTTTTACTGTGAATACACAGAACTAGATTATTTTTCTTGGATTGTATGAGGACTACTGTTATCCTTCATATCAAGTGGGTGCATTTATCTGCTGCTTCTCCCTATGACGCAGAGCCGAATTTCAAATTTTCTGGAAATGTATATAATTTACTTACGAAGGCCTCAGGACAAATTGTATCCACATCTGAGAGCAGTATAATATTGATGATCACTTATGGCAAGAGGTTCTTTTATAAATTGCAAAACATTAATGCTTTGTTTTCATTTACTCCTCTCTCTTGGCATCTAGATGGTGATTGAATTCATAAGCTATCTACCCTCTGGGCAAGCTTCATGCTGATTTATAAGGTGTGGAACTTTTCGTCAGTTCTGTTCTTTAGGATGTTATTAATCAAAATCTAGAAGGAGATGGCTTAGACTAAGGCCAGAACTCCTAGACTCTAGTTGTAACTCTGCCACTCTCAAGGTTATTAGCCTTGGATGAGCTTACATCTCTGGGCCTCAAGTTTTTCAACTGCAAAATAAAAAACAAACAGATGATTTTCCATGGGCCATTTCCAGTTCTAAGATTCTATGGTTTTTAAGAGATGTTTAGTTTTAAGTCTTTCAGTTCATAAAATGAGACAATTGGAAAGCCATCCTGACTCACCAAAGGCATGTAAACATTAAATTTTAACTATTCAGAACACAATAGTCACACATTATCAGTAATGATTATTTGTTTTATGCATATTTCCCTAAACGCATTGCCTAGAAAAATATTGATTATCTTTATAATTGCCTGAGGGCAATATGTTATTCAGATGGGCACACATCAAACATTCTATTTATGGTGCATAAACTGTAAAAGGAAACCACTTCTTAGCCTCTGCCTTTACCAACCTTTCATTTTTAATTAATCAAGTGGTCATTCATTCAGTAAACATTCAATAAGCACTTCTTGAGCATTTATGTGTCATGTGATGTATAGCAGACATTTTTCTATTTACATTATCTATTTAAGGTGCCCAGAAATTCTGAGGGGTAGAAAACTGAGTATCAGATAAGTTAAGTCTGGTTCAAAGATGAAGAGCTGATAAATGGTAGGGCCAGAATTTGGACCCAAATTTGTTGGACGTGTGCTAAGTATTCTTGTTTGCCCTCCAGACCCATTCTCTATTCTTTCCACCCTGCCCCCATCCAGGAGGCTGACCTGTATGATTACATCAGTGTGCCAACAGGGAAGCCGGAAAGACACACTAGGGAAAGAAGGGAGTGAGGACAGATGAGGTCTTTATGTCCTTGCCTCCTTCCCTTCCGGTTCATGTAGGGCTGGCTGTGTCCCTTCCCCACACAATTCTTCCGTCCAGGTTACGATCATACTGCTTATCCTACTGGGTCTAGTCGTGGTAACAGATCCAAGGTACTGCACTTCACTTATGATCCCCTATGTTCTGCCCTTGCCTTGGGAAATTGTCCCTTTTTAAACCCTTCTCAGCTCATTCTAATTTGAATGTACTATCTCTTTTTTGCTGGGATCCTGACTGACACAGTTACCAAATCTCTTTTTACCATGCCATGCCATTTCACAAGTTAGGATGTAACAACCGCGTGAGTTAATCAAGGATTTGAGACCAGATAGCCTCCAATAGTGGCAAGAAGAGCTAGGATTTGAAAGACACTACTGTTGTTCTGTTTCTGTATTTCTCTTATCAATTCACACTTAAAATGAAATCAGCAAAGATATAGGACTCAAAGATGACTGACTTTCTGGTTTTGCCTCAACATGTTTTGTGTCAGAACAATGCAAACAAACAAATCTAATCCACAGTAGGACTGAATAACAGACCCACTATGAGCTCTAGCCATTAAAGGAAAATATTCTTGACAAGCTATCCTTTCAACTGCCCACACTTCAAGATAGGGTATAGGGTTAAGTTTGAAAGAGAATTACAATACAGGAGGGATTATGTGACATCACAAAAGAAGCACACTAACTCAATTTATGTTGCCTGGAGGTTGACATTAACTCTATAATTTTTTTGTCTCAGAATCTCCTCAATCTGAAAAAACGTAGTGGGAAGAATTTCTACTGATTCTACCAAACAGGCAGAATTCAAGGACTATCGGTGTGCTTACATCCTAGCTGAGGAAGATACCTACACACCAACCTCCTTGTTTGAGTCAATTAGGAAATGAGCCAGGAGGTGCTAGAATTTCTTGGCCTGAAGGAAACAAGGGCTGATTAATCTAAATGTTGGTGCAGGAATGGAAAAGACATGCTTAAGCACTGAAAAAGTATATCCTTAGCTTGTGCATCCCTAGCTTGTGAGCTTTTGATCTGGGATTTTAAGTCTCAGTTTCTAGGACTCTGTGGAACCACTGAAATGTTTGAAAAAGCGTTTGACTAGAGACTCCGTGGCATTAACCAGAGCCTCAAAGAGGCCTAAGAACCAAAGTTAATAGGGGAAAATGGGCCTTACGTCTGCTTCATTGGCTAGATCAAGGAATACAGATTAGTAGACAGGATTACTTAGATATTACTCTGATTCCATCTACTCATCAGGCAACCCTCTAATTTTTGCTTTAATTTCCCACATAGAGGTTTGGAAAGATACATACTTTAACGTCAATTATTGCTTTGGCTAAAAATCTGTCTCACAGATCTGAAATAAATCCTTTAGGTCCTTTTTCTCAAAGCTTGAATTTCCCTGAGTAAGTTATTAATTGAATTTCCAGACCTATTGGACTGGAGGAGTGAACCCAGGAACAATAACAACAACAAAATGAACCTCTGATGTCTTTGAGACCTGTTCTGACCACCAACCGTGACCCTACAACCACAGAGCCTCTCACCACCACAGGATGAACCTGGAGTTTTAATATGTCAACACTGAAGCTCAAAGAAGCTCACATATTCTGGTACATTTTTCCTTATATATTTATTACTGTTTTCTCACCAGGGAACCAGCAATGAGAGATTTAGTGACTATAAACTTTTATTCACTTGAAAAACAGAGGTCCTGAGGATAAACTAAAGAATAACGTTTGTTTAGAACGAACAAGGTACTAACTGCTCCTTTCTATCTAGATCAGTGGACTTCATTTTTTGTGCTATGTGGTAGGATGTAATGATATATTTGGTCAGCTTTGTCCCCAAAGAGGTATTGATGTGATTTTTAAGAAGTTATATTCTTCTATTATTATGTTCATGTAAAAGAATTCTCTCTTCAAAGGAAACATTCTAGAAAGAAATCCATTACAATGCTGTGATTAATGTCCTTCACCAAATGCAGGAAAGAGAGTTAAGGCTGTAACTCCAATTCTCTTATGCATGCTGGAAAAGATTTTCTATCTCTAGTTCCTATCACAAGATGCTCAGGAGAGCTGCCTTTTAGCACCATTAATACCCAAAAAGGGTACTCTTTCCACAGTCCCCTCTATAGGCCCCAGACTCTCTCAAACTCATCACCCATGACTTCCAAGGCATTAGTCACTTATTGATCTTTATCATCCTTGAGCTGCCCCTACCAAACACTATCCTTGAGCTGCCTCTACCAAACTTCTATCTCCTCGGTCACTGTTTACCTGCTGAAATTATCCTCTCTCGGCTCCTCATATCTCTCTGCTCCTTCTCCCTCATCTCCATTACTGACTACTCAGTGCCTCAGCCCTCGTCTTAAATGTTGTGTTCTCCAAGGTTCCACCCTGGATAATTTTCTCCCGGAGAAATCTCATTCAGCACTTCTATGTGGCAACACATCAGTATCTTCACATCAGGCCACTCAGCTAAATACCTAGATCCAGTGCATCTAAATAGCAGCCAGTCACCCCTGTGCAGTTACTTCAGACTTACCTGCCCAAGATGGAATTCATCCTCCTCCTCCCATTCCCCCTAGTCAAACTTGTTCCTTCTTCCATAACCCTTCTTTAGCTTAATAGTGACACCACCTACCCAGGCATTCAAGTCAGAGGCGACTAACTCTCTCTGAGACCTTTACGCAAGTAATAATATTTGAGCTTCATCCATGAACAAATAGAAATGTACCAGTTTGAAAAGAGTGTGAAAGAATTCCAAGAATGAAACAAGATTTTCAAAAAGTCATTGAGTTGGGCATTTTTCTTTATGTATTCTTTAATATAAAGTTCATTTAAGAAATAAAGGGCAAAGGTGGGGAGAAAGTCACTGAGTCATGAAACAGCATGATGTGCTGTTTAGAGGCTGATAAGAAACCATATTTGGCTGGATTATAGAGAATACAGTAGAAGTTGTCAGGAGATGAAACAGAAGTAAATCGGGATCAGATTGTAAAGGATCTTGTGTATCAAGCTAAGGCTCTGTATTTTATTCTATAAGCAATAGGAGGTCTCCTCTGATCCTCAGAGAACTATCTTTTTTAGCAACACCTTGTAGCTTTCACATTCCCTCTGGTGGCTTCCAAATTTTCATCAGATCTGTCCTGAGCCATTCTTGGGAAACTTATAACTCTCAAAGAATCATTCAGTATTTGTTACTCAAGGTTCATGGGAGCTACAATAGCATAGTACCTTATAATCTTATAATCTTCTAAATAAGAACACTGTAGTGAACATTTATTGTGTTCGATAACTATCAACCATTTCCCCATCTTTTGGAAACAGAGACTCAATTTTCCTTTGAGGATCATCTCTCTTCCACTGAAGTCTCTGTGCTTCAAGTGGAGGTGACTCTTTGTCCAGCTTCTGCACCCTTCCCCCCCACCAACTGGGCCATTGCATCACTCTAGCCATGGTAACTCTTCAAGGATACACATGACTCAACTAAAACAAATGATAGTCCAGATATTTCATTTGAACTATTTTGGGAGATACTATCTTTTCTATTGAATTTGGGCTTGGGAAGATGTTAAGAGTAGAGCCAACTGGAAACCAGCGTACCCCCACCAAGAACCTAAGGATGAAGTCAACATGGAATTTAAAAAAAAGCAAGAGATTTTCATAGCTGCGTGTTGAGTGCTGAGGGAGATAGTGTAGTAAATGCATGACCCCTACCTTCAATAAGCTTGAAATATATCTGAGAAAACAATAATAAGTATAAGAATAATACTCAAGTGAAAGAAAGAAACTGGAAAACTACAGTCTCCTATTTACACTACAAGGAGTCAAGAAAGTAAGACCAGAGTGTTTGTCTCTTTTCTACTGAGACAAGCAGGAGAGCCTGCCAAGCTGCCCAAACTGGAGAAAGGGAGTTTGAAGGAGCATAAATTAGGCATTTAGGCTTTCATTTGTCTCTCAATTTTTTTACTTCTCTCTCCCCATCAGCTCACCTTCTTAAATATTAACGGGTAAAAATATTCTTACCCTTCACCCTGCCCTGGCTTTATTGTGAATTGTCTTATAAACATGTTTTTCTGTAGAAAAGGAGAAATGTTGGCATACTAATTTTAAAACAGATTGACAGGCAACAGAAAGTTAGACGGAGAAATGCTCACATGATCAGAGTGCTATCCAGGGACGGTGATGGAAGAAAAATGCTTAAGAAAACTGAAAAAGCAGGAGACAGGCTGACTGGGTGAGATTGAAGAATAGAGATAGACCTTAAGGGAACTGGAGCAGACCAGACTGAAAAACACCAGAATGTAAAATTATCCAGGCATACAGAGAGCACCTAGAGGAGAGATATTATTTATATTTTTTTATAATGCTGAGTGGAATCTAAACAAGGGGGAGAAATATAAAATGGAAGTTCCAAAGAGAACTGTTTTGAACTGAACCTAAGTGTAGACCTGAGACCAAAGCACAGAGCTGAAGATCAGAGGACCGTAACTGCCTCCTTCCGTAAAAGCCCCAGCCCTGTTTCTATCTGGCTCGGGCTGTATCTAGTAATAAGGCCATCTGCTCATAATGCTTGCTCCGTGTGTGGCTTATGCCCAAAAATCTACACGCCTTCCAGCAAAGTCATTTTTACACTGTACTTGACAGACAGAGCATGTGTTTGTGTTAAAAACACTGCAGGAAATGGGTACTGGGAGGATTCAGAAAAGCCTTGACCTTGGAAGAAAACAGCCATGAACTCTAAGGAGGTAATACTAAAAACCCAGGGGCAGTGGAATGTGGAAGAATCTACTAGAAGCAATTCCTTAGACCCATATCATGCCATGGTAGGCAAGAACATCTGTTTGGAGTTGCTTTGGGGGAAGACAAAGCACGATGGCCTCATTCTTTGCTTTTTAAATAACTTTATTTTCTTCAGTATTTAGCTAAAACAAGTACATCAAAAATGACTTTTGAAAATCTTAGTGGGAACACCACTGCCAACTGGATAAAGCCCAAATTACTTAACATGATCCTTTACAACCTGACCCCAACTTACTTTGCCATCAACACTATCTCAGGCCATTTACTACCATACATACACAAACTTTTAACAATCCACAAATGTGGCATACCCTTTAATGACTCCACACCACTGGAAGTGTAGTTTGTGCTGCCCAAATATAATTTTCACTCTTTCCAAAATAAATCAAGGAAAAGTAAATTTGCCCAAGATCAGACAAATGTTGAGTGTTTGACATGATAATAAGACACTAGAGATGACAAAAAAAAAAAAAAATCATCAAAAGGAGTAGTCATAAAGTTTGAATGGAAATGCTTAGGCAGGAGATCATATGCCATGGTTCCTACATAGTATTTCCTATGTCGAGAGAACTGAACTTTGGCATGATGATATCAGCCTATATGAAGGGATATTTTAAGAAATACCCCAATGGAATGTGTCCTTCCTCATGTTTAGTCTGAGCATCTTACAAAGGACATTATCTGTCACATTAGTCAAGGTTCTACTGACAGGGATCCTTCACAGAAAGTTCTTTCTGGTGTTCAGCATCAGAAACACTTGCTCTTCACCTGGAAAGCTGAATTGATTTTGCCCTACGAAACTGAGGCCCTCGTGCATAGCAAAAGTTAGGTCTCTGCATTAGCAACTAGAAAGATTAGAAGCAAATTTGGGGCACATCGTCCCTGAGTATAAGGGACTCTATGGCAGGAATCGGCAAACTTTTTATAAAGGGCCAGAGAGTAAATATTTCCATCTCTGCGGGCCATACTGACTGTATCATAACTAGTCAACTCTGCCATTGTAGTGTGAAACCAGCCATAGATAATGAACAAAGGAGTAGGTGTGACTGTATTCCAATAAAACTTTATTTACAAAAACAGGCATTGGGCAGAGTTTAGCCCCCTGGCTGTAGTCTGTTGACCCTGCTCTATGGCATGCTTTTGTAACAAAGTCTTAATCATGATTCTGTTTAATTCCTTTAACTCATTTTTCTCCTTGTTCTTTCTTACTCTCTTATTTATGTTATATGGCTATGGTTATGTAATTGTGCTGCCTTTCTGGTATTTTCTGAAACCAAATGAGTAATAAACACCTAAATAAAAATTTTAAAATTAACTGGTTATAGGCTTGCTTTGTGGTTATATTCAAGTAAGAAAGGACATTTGCCAAAGTTAATAGGGCTATGAAACATGTCCGATGGAATGAATTATATTAAGAAATCAAAAAATTAGACAGTAAGATTTTAGTTTTAGTTTTTTCCTCTGGGTATACCTCTAAGGAAAAAAGGCAGAGACGGAGGTCAAAAGAGAGGTCATGACTAGGTAAGAAAGTAGGGAAGTTTGGTCTACTGGAGGTTGACAGTAGACCATTTTTCTTCTGAGCCCTCATTTCTCAGGTAGTGATATTTATAGCCTTCTGACTTTTACCAGAGTTTTTTTATATTTCATGAAATCCACTTATAATCGTGCTGTGTTCCACGTTTACTCCCACTGTGTTACTGTTCATACGTCTCTGTCCTAAACCCCTTAAAATTGATTCACTTAATACATATTAAATATTAATAAACACTAATATTATTATATACCAGATGCTATTCCAGAACCATGCATATAACTGTGAAGAAAAGAGACAAGGTCCCTACCCTTATGGCATTTGTTTCCAAACAGAGAGAAACAATGAAGAAATAAACAAATAAATAAATCTGGTGGGAAAAGGGGGTATTGAATGATAACAAAGCAAGAGGAAAGAGAGTGATTGAACTGCTATTTTATATTGGGGTAGATACCTGAATGAAGCATTGGAGCAAGCCAAGCAGGTACATGAGGGAAGAGAATCCTAAGGGAGGGAACAGAAAGTGCAAAGTTGAAAGGCTCTGAGGTAGAAGGAAACCAGAGTGGCTGGAGTAGAATGAACGAGGGGCAGAGTAGTATGCAGTGAAGTCACAGAGGGAATACAGGATTAGATTTCACAGGGGCTCAAAAGCCCCTGTTAGGAATTTGGGTTTTAGTCTGTGGGTTATAGAAAAACCAATGGAAGTTTTTGACCAGAGGAATAACATGATCTGATTTATATTTCAGAGGGAGTAAAACCAAGCAGGACCTTGTGGGGCTCCTCGGCATGGGAAGCCTCCATGACCTTCCCTGAGTCCCAAAGGGCAGATTCAAACAGTTGCTAAACAGGGAAGGGAGGGGACACAGAGACAGAGGAGGAGCAGCCAAGAAACAATAGTGCAGCCTTGGGGCAGGGTCCTGGTTCTGTTGTAAGGTATACACATAACAATATCTTTGAGCTCTTTATAGAGATGTCAGCATTCTTCATTCCAGAGAAGACCACCTGAGGCCAGATTAAAGGAACCAGAGAAGCACATCAAGAGATTACCTGAGACCAGATTAAAGGACCCTGTGCACACCCTGATCTTATCAGTAACCCCACCCTTGAACCATTGCTATAAAAACTTCTCAGTGATTCCTCCCAGGTCGGGAAGCACACAGTGTTTCAGGGCGTGAGCCCACTGGGTCCCCCTTTGCCTAGCAAAGCAATAAAGCTATTCTTTTCTACTTCACCCAAAACTCTGTCTCCAAGATTCGATTCGGCACCTGTGCACAGAGGCCGAGCTTTCGGCATCAGGCTTTCGGCGTGAGTGCTATGTAGACAGTATATAGTAGGGCCAAAGGTGAAAACAGAAAGACTGATTAAGAGACTTGAAGTTATCCAGGCAAAAGAGAATGGTGCCTGAATCAGAGTGACAGTAGAAGAGGTCATTTTTATTTATCTGAAAGAAGTGTTCTGACAGAGTTTGCTGGCTCATTGGATGTGGGCATATGCAAAAAAGAAAGGAGTAAAAAATGACTGAGGTTTTTGATCAGGGAAAATGGGGGAATGAATTTTCCACTTATCGAGATACAGAATACTACGAAGTAATAGGGTTGGGAAGAAAACTCATGTATCTATTTTAAACTCATTAAGTGTGAGGTGGCTAATCAGACATCCAAGTAGGGATTTTTGCTATATAGTTGGTTATCTGAGTCCAGGGTTCAGAGGAAAGGTATGCACTAGAAATATAAATTTGGGCATGGTCAACATATAGATGATATATAAAGCCATAGGCTGGGGGGAGATCATAATGGGAGTGAGTGCAATTAGAGAAATAGAGTGTCATCTGAAAACTAAACGTTGGGGTCCTCCAAATTTAAGAAGCTTGAGATGAATATGAGGAATTTAATAAGGGAGAATAAAAGACAGTAACCAGTGAAGTAGGAGGAAAATGGGGAAGAGTAGACTTCTAGAAATCTAATGTAAAAAATGTTCCAAAAAATGAAGGCATAATCACCTGTGTCGAGTGAAGCTGATAAGTCAAGGGAGATAAGAACTGAGAGGTGACCTTTGATTTTGGCAATATAAAGCCCACTGATCTATTTCATTAGAGTGGTGAGGGATAAAAGCTTGTTTGAAGTCGATTCAAGGATGGGAAAAGATAAATTGGAGATAATGGGCATGGAAAATTTTTCTTGAAGTTCTGCTTCTCAAAAGGGAAGCAGAGAAATAGACAGTAGCTAGAAGGGGACAAAATCCATAGAACTCAATATAAAGACAGGTTATATACAGTAAATACAAAGGTAGGTCATGTAGGAAAAACTGTTTGCCATCCTTTGTGCTCAACCTCCCCTTTTTTAGTTCTTTTCTCTCTTTCTCTCCATGATACAAATCCTACCCTCTTCGAAACCTGCCTGGATATCCAGGGTCCTGAACAGCCTCTCTATGCTTTGCTGTATCAAAGCTCTCAGGAATAGAAAGATGAATCCATTCTGCTAAGTGGCATGGGTCTTAATAGGACTACATGTGTCTGCACTGGCAGATGCTTTGTATTTCTGACACTGATCAGTAATCCTCAACTAAAATGATGGATTCAAAATAGATGATATCTAAACTCATCACAGGTCTGCCACCATCTCTACCTTCCCCTTCAACCCCACTGTAAAATGCTATGATACAATGAATGAAATCACTAATTTGGAAACCAGACAAAAGATGAAAAGGCATTTTGGATCCCAGATATTCTTTTCTTATACTATTGTAACATGTGCGGGTTTATTCTGAAAAATGCATCAGTATTAGAAGCAACCAAGGTGTCCTTCAGTGAATGGATGAATAAATAATGGGGCACCCAGACCATGGAATATTAGTCAGCACTCGAAATAAAGGTGCTTTTACGCCATGCAAAGACATGGAGGAACTTCAAATGCATATTATTAAGGGAAACAAGTCAATCTGAAAAGGCCATATACTATATGATTCCAACAATGTGACATTCTGAAAAAGGCAAAATTATGGAGACATTAAAAAGATCAGTAGTTTCCAGGAGTGAGGTCGAGGGAGAGAGCAACAGGCAGAGCACAGAGGATTTCTAGGACAGTGAAAATAGTCGGTATGACATTATTATAATGGATATGTCATTATACATGTGTCCAAACCCACAGAATGTACAACACCAAAAGTGAACCCTAAGGTAAACTGTGGTCACTGTAGGTTTATCTTTGGTAAAAATGCACCACTCTGGTGAGTGATGTTGATAATGGGGGAGGCTATGCATGGGTGAGGGCAGGGGACATATGAGAAATCCCTGTACCCACCTCTCAATTTCGTTCTAAACATAAAACTGCTGTTAAAAAAAAAAAGTCTTTAAAAAATAAAAGGACATCAATAATGAGTGACCCAAGAGAATTGATGTTGACCTTAACTTTTTAACTTCACGTGTATTTTTCTACTAAATGTTTCTGGCTTTTTTAAATATGTAGCCATTGTGCTAAGCACTGTGGGGAGAACAGAGGAGAAAACAAAGAATGAATGAGACAACTGTATCTAAATTTAAAAGAGATTATTCTACTCTCCTTTATCCATGATTTTAGTTAATTTTAGAACTTTAGATATTCCTAGATCATAACTGTTTGCATCAACTAAGTGTCTTTAACACAAGCCACTTTACTAATCCTCTGAATTTGGAAAAACATAGGGAAATTCTCCACAGCTACTTTCGTATTGGTATAGGCATGGTAACAAAGAATAGGTCTTCAGAGGTAAAGCTGAAATATTTTTTAACTACTGCTATTCTACCTGATTTTGTGGTAATATTTGAACTTGTATAGTGGTGTTTAAACATCAAATCTAACAATAGCTAATAATTCAGAGGAAAATAAAGTGGACTACGCCTCTGTAATAGCTGTCAATTGACAATAGGCAGGTTCTCCTATGGTCATATTAGCACCTAAAAATGAAGCGAAATGCTGAAAGTACACTACACTATACTAACATCAAAACATGCCACTGCTTCCCTGGTGGTGCAGTGGTTGAGAGTCTGCCTGCCAATGCAGGGGACACGGGTTCGAGCCCTGGTCTGGGAAGATCCCACATGCCACAGAGCAACTAGGCCCGTGAGCCACAACTACTGAGCCTGTGCGTCTGGAGCCTGTGCTCCGCAACAAGAGAGGCCGCGATAGTGAGAGGCCTGCCCACCGTGATGAAGAGTGGCCCCCGCTTGCCGCAACTAGAGAAAGCCCTCGCACAGGAACGAAGACCCAACACAGCCAAAAGTAAATTAATTAATTAATTAATTTTTAAAAAACCAAAAAAAATGCCACTGTTTATATTTTTAAGTAGCAAGCTTTCTACGATACCAAAAAAAAAAAAAAGCCCAGCAGAGTCCTTTGCAAGTGTTTAACGTGAGCTTTTATTACCTTCTGCTGCTGATTATGGTACTATCTCTATTATATTTTTATATTTGAAAATCAAGACACTTTATATGCCTGATTTGAATTAGGTAAATGAAATGCAAGCTCACCCAAGGCCCTCTTCCCCAGTCGGAACTGGAGTGCTCCAGTGTAGATTAAAGTGTGAGAAAAAATGGTAAACAAAAAACTCTTGATGAATGAAGTAAAATTTAATCACAGTTATATAGCAAAGGCCTACTTCAAATAGGAGTGTATGTCTTAACTATTTTTAAAAATTAATAGGATATACAGAAAAAAAAAAAGCATTGAGTAAGCTCTGCTTAACTTTGTGTCTGAACATATTTGCCCTTTCAGAGAAAGACTGGAAATAAAAATGGGGATGCTAATACAAAGTATTTCATAAGAGACAAAATTATTTCAAAGTAGACAGTTTAAGAACTCCCTCACTCCCAATCAGCCAGTATTTACTGAGTGATTAGGAACTCAGGCCTCCTAGGAGACCCCTGAGAGCATAAGGAAGAATCCTACCTTCAAGGAGCTTACAGTCTAATCCAGATGACAAGTTTCCTATCTAGTGTGCTACTTCCAAATAATAGACATTGTGATGAAATGACATTCATTACATCACTTTTTTGCTCGGCATCTTTCAGCAACTATTTTCTATCACACCAAATCCAGATGTATTTTCTGGTCCATTTAAGATCTTTCTGTTCTCCTACGTTTACCTCACAACCCTGATTGATTTTAATGCTACTTTCTTAATTAAGCAAATCTTTTTAGTTCTACATGCACGCACACACACACACACACGATGCTTGCCCCCTGACCCCCTGACTGTCTTGGGTGTAGGATGCTGAGCAGTGGGGATGGTAAGAGATCTGTAGGTATGAGTGAGGTCTAAGAAACAACCACCCCAATGTAGCTGACAGAAAACAAGGACCAGACCCCTAAGCGATGACTAGCAACAGAGAACGGGAAGACTGGAACAGGTAGCCTTAGAAGGGATAAAGCCTGTTAAGGTGTCCACTATAAGCTCATGCTAGGGAAGGAGCCATGAAGGTTACCTATTTTCAATGGGGAACACTGCCATCCCTCTAGACTCCTAGTTCTCATTTCCCTGCCTTTGCACGTGATGCCCAGAACTCACCACCTCCAGGAAACTCCCCAACTCCACTCTGATGTTCCACTATGTCCCTTGCACCTATATCTATTTCAAGGTGTACGTGTCTGCCTGACGATGAGACTGTAGGCAATCGGAGGGCAATACACTACCCTACATAAAATTTTCACATTTGCTCCAACATATAGGAACAGATGGTGCTGAAAGGATGCCTGTTGAATGTATGAATTACAGACATTTTAGCCCCCAATACCGATGTTATAATTGTTAAGAATGTGAATTGCATGGATAATAGTTATTTACTTTACCTCTTTTGATGGTGAGATATGTATTTCATTTTCTTACAGCATAACGTCGTTGATGTTTTATAAAGTTGAATGAAGTTCCTCCTTGTTGTGCAGCCCCTTAATGCATATTATAGTGAAGAGCATTAGTCACTTTCCCTGGCCAGTAGTATTAAATAAAAGGGCTGAACAATTCATATTTTGTGAGTAACTGCTTCTTGGCTATTTGTCCAGATTCATCATGGTGATGGTAATTTATAATATGAGAAAGTTCTTTACAAAGCACTTTGAAAGAGAAAAACTCTTTCCTGGTCTTACATATTGTACATGTCCTGATTTTACATGCATTGTAAGATATTAATAGCACATTCAAATATAGCTTTCAAGGAATTTTTCCTTAATGAAATTTTAATTTGTTAATTCCAAATCCACAAGAATTGGGTGATTTTATTGGTAATAAAAGCATGGGTTGAATTGTGACTTTATTTGGAAATCTCATTCTTCATAGTCAGATTATATTTGTCTTCAAATTTCCTAAAATCATCCACTCTACCATGGATATGTAAAATGCTGTACAAACAATCCCTTGTCATTTTCAAAGCCAGTCACTGCGCTGTCCTCCAAGAGAAAAAAAAAAACGTAAACTTAGGTTAAGATACTTTATGCCATTCAGAAGTAAAAGAATGTTAATTTCAAAATATCCCACAGTGCAGATTTTTTATTAGGTCAGGTACATGTTTTTACCTATAAATCATCCTAAAGTAATGAGCTTTTACTGCACAGTTAAATGTCATTTCAGTTTAAGTTCTTCGGGGTTTTTGGTTGTTGTTTGTTTGTTTTTGGTTTTTTACTTTACTTTCAGTAGGTGCATTATTTCCAGTGGCTTTTTCAAAATCCAGTTTTTTGCTACCAGAGTTGTAGTCTCTAAGTCCTTTAGAAATCTCCTAATTGTTTACTCTTCAATGCATTTTTTTATATAGAAATAGGCAAACTTTAGTTTTTCTCCCATCTTTACCTCATGTAGCTAGAAATTAAGTGATAATGATGATGGCCATTTTGCCTTTGCTTTCTCTTTTCCATTTGAAACCCCAAAATAGATGAGTTTTAATTTTATGTTTTTCCTAATCTGGACAAGTTCAAAAAACATCATTTTTTTCCACTGTTTTTATTATATGGTACTGCCATCTATGGGTCCTACTCATAGAATAATTTTGGTTTGGGGTTTAAAAAAAATTAGGATTTGGAACCTAAAAGACCATCTAGTCCTCATCTTTCATTTATGGATAAGAAATTTAAGACCCTAAGTGGCTAAATAACTACAATATAGGAACATGGCTAGTTGCTAATAAAGGTGAATTATCACCTATACTTAATATTTTATACCTATACAAGTGATTTTAAATTTATATTGTTTTTGCCTCTTGTACAATTTGAACAAGCAAAAATACCTCTCAATCCTAACATTTGAAGATGGATTGTTTTTATAAGTGAGGTAAATACGAGCTATTTTAAATATATAAACATCTAGCCACCTAACCATCCCTATTTTAATTAATTTGTATATTTGTTTTGAGGATTTTTTTAAAGAACAAAGCAAAACCTCTGTATTTAAGAAAGTTTTAAAATTCACTATGTTAAGGAGATATTTGCATACAAAATTTACGTGTTATTTAGAGGTCTAAGGAATAAGATTCAACGTAATTTTAAATTTCTTTGTAGTAATTGCCAAACACAAGGGAATTGAAGGAACAAAAACAAAAGTGGTACTTTTATTTCTGACAGCAACTGCAAAAATATTTTGAAAGTTTAATAACAAGAAAATCCAGTGGGAAATTCACGAATTTTATATTTCTTCCAAAAAAGTTCAAAGTTAATAAAACACATTGGAGTATAATGATTTTTTTAATCTTTGTTTTTTTGGTGTTCAATTTAACATGCCAACATTTTATTAATAATTTTTGCAACAATACACATAAATGAGATTGCTCTCTGGTTTTCTTTTTATTCAGGCTTGGAAAGTTTTGGAGTCAAGGTTATGCTTAAAATGAATTGGGAAACTTTTATCTTTTTCTATGCTGCACACAGTTTAAATTGGAAGTGTACATAATGTTATTCCAAAGCCCGCCCTCATTTTAGGTCATCATGCTGGTTTTTCCTTCACTGGCTTCTCAGGATTTCTGGAAATTGTTACTATACCCTGAATATGTTTCAGGTTCTATGCAAGATGTTTTTGTTTTGTTTTGTTATACAGCTTTATTGGAGTATAATTGATATGCAAAATGCTACATGTATTTAATGTATACAGTTTGATAAGTTTAAACATATGCATATACCCATGATATCACCATTATAAAATTAATAAACATATCCATCGCCTCCAAAATTTTATTTGCATCCCTTTGGGTTTTTTCATTTTGTTTTCATTTTTTTCTTTTTTCTATGGTAAGAACACTTAGCATGATATCTACCCTCTTAACAAATTTTTAAGTGCACATTCACTTCTTTTTCAGACATCAAAACCATTTCAGTATTTCCCAATTGTGTTAACGTAGTGTGATGACTCTGAGATATTAGCATTTCCAAAAATTATATCATTTAATCACTATTTATAGCAAACACTAGAAGTTAAAGTGTATATCTTAAAAACTGAAATTGAGCGTGGATCAGCCCACACTCTCCCACCTACCTACTGATTCTCCCTGACCTATTTTTGAATAACTCTCTGAGTTCACTGTGAAACAAGACAATTATGTGGTAGGTAACTTTGCCTTCTAAGGAGATTCACAGTTATTTTAATGATCTTTTGCAGGATGCAGAGATAATTTATTTCAAGAAATTTCTTTGCTGTATAGGCTAAGCCTAAACACCCAAAAGAGAAATTAACTTGTGCAAAGAATGGATTTTACCCCACTGCCCCAGAAAAGGATTATAATGAATGTCCATTGTAAATAGGAAAATAAATCATTTCTCAATTATCCCTGTGTAAAATGTGCTTGTTCTCATTTATAATTACTTTATAAACAAGGTAGCAAATAATATAAAACAGTTTCAAATGTAAGCATATTCTGTGAGCACTTAATGAAGGTTTAATGACAAAAATAATCATAATTAAGATTTACAGTGCTAGAGAGTCAGTCTGCCTCCTCAGTTCAAGCTCTTAAATTATTAATTTTATTAATTTATTAATTTACTATACATAGAGTTCTGAGCTAGATGCTACAGGAATTACCATGAGTAATATCCACTTGTGGTCCCTCCCAAAACAGTAGTCTCACTGAAGGAATAATTTTAGAAATCACTGGAACACAAAGCAAATCTCTGTACTAGAGAGATGCAAACCAAGTGCTACTGAACAAAGTTCTTAGAAGAAATCTTTTGGTTGAGATTGAACTTTAAAAGTACATGTAGTGGAGATGGTGGAAGAATAAGACATGGAGATCACCTTCCTCCCCACTAATACATCAGAAATACATCTACATGTGGAACAACTCCTACAGAACACCTACTGAACGCTGGCAGAAGAGCTCAGACTTCCCAAAAGGCAAGAAACTCCCCATGTACCTGGTTAGGGCAAAAGAAAAAACAGAGACAAAGAATAGGGACGGGACCTGCACCAGTGGGAGGGAGCCGTGAAGGAGGAAAGGTTTCCACACACTAGAAGCCCCTTCGCGGGCGGAGACTGCGGGTGGTGGAGTGGGGGAAGCTTCAGAGCCACGGAGGAGAGTGCAGCAACAGGGGTGGGGAGGGAAAAGCGGAGAGATTCGCGCACAGAGGCTCGGTGCCGACCAGCACTCATCAGCCCGAGAGGCTTGTCTGCTCCCCCGCCGGGGTGGGCGGGGGCTGGGAGCTGAGGCTCGGGCTTCAGTCGGATCGCAGGGAGAGGACTGGGGTTGGCGGCGAGAACACAGCCTGAAGGGGGCTAGTGCGCCACAGCTGGCTGGGAGGGAGTCCGGGAAAAAGTCTGGAGCTGCCGAAGAGGCAAGAGACTTTTTCTTGCCTCTTTGTTTCACGGTGCGCGAGGAGAGGGGATTAAAAGCGCCTCTTAAATGAGCTCCACAGATGGGCGCGAGCCGCGGCTATCAGCGCGGACCCCAGAGACGGGCAGGAGATGCTAAGGCTGCTGCTGCCGCCACCAAGAAGCCTGTGTGCAAGCACAGGTCACTCTCCACACTGCCCCTCCCGGGAGCCTGTGCAGCCCGCCACTGCCAGGGTCCCATGATCCAGGGACAACTTCCCCGGGAGAACGCACGGTGCGCCTCCGGCTGGTGCAACATCACGCTGGCCTCTGCCACCGCAGGCTCGCCCCACATCTGTACCCCTCCCTCCCCCCAGCCTGAATGAGCCAGAGCCGCCAAATCAGCTGCTCCTTTAACCCCCTCCTGTGTGAGCAAAGTACAGACGCCCTCAGGTGACCTACACGCAGAGGCGGGGCCAAGTCCAAAGCTGAACCCCGGGAGCTGTGCGAACAAAGAAGAGAAAGGGAAATCTCTGCCAGCAGCCTCAGGAGCAGCGGATTGAATCTCCACAGTCAACTTGATGTACCCTGCATGTGTGGAATACCTGAATAGATAAAGAATCATCCCAAATTGATGAGGGGGACTTTGGGAGCAATGATATATATATATTTTTTCCCTTTTTCTCTTTTTGTGAGTGTGTATGTGTATGCTTCTGTGTGTGATTTTGTCTGTATAGCTTTGCTTTTACCAGTTGTCCTAGGGTTCTGTCTGTCCATTTTGTTTGTTGTTTTTTTTTAGTATAGTTTTTAGCACTTGTTATCATTGGTGAATTTGTTTTTTGGTTTGGTTGCTCTATCCTTTCCTTTTTTTTTTTTTATTACTTTTTAAAAAATTTTTAAAGTGATGAAAGGGAAAAACCTACAACCAAGATTACTCTACCCAGCAAGGATCTCATTCAGATTCAACAGAGAAATCAAAACCTTTACAGACAAGCAAAAGCTAAGAGAATTCAACATCACTAAACCAGCTTTACAACAAATGCTAAAGGAACTTCTCTAGTCAGGAAACACAAGAGAAGGAAAGGACCTACAATAAGAAACCCAAAACAATTCAGAAAATGGTAATAGGAACATACATATCGATTACTACCTTAATTGTAAATGGATTAAATGGTCCAACCAAAGGACACAGACTGGCTGAATGGATAAAAAAACAAGACCCATATATATGCTGTCTACAAGAGACCCACTTCAGACCTAGGGACACATACAGACTGAAAGTGAGGAGACGGAAAAAGATATTCCATGCAAATGGAAATCAAAAGAAAGCTGGAGTAGCTATTCTCATATTAGACAAAATAGACTTTAAAACAAAGACTATTACAAGAGACAATGAAGCACACTACATAATGATCAAGGGATCAATCCAAGAAGAAGATATAACAATTGTAAATATTTATGCACCCAACATAGGAGTACCTCAATACATAAGGCAAATACTAACAGCCATAAAAGGGGAAATCGACAGTAACACAATCATAGTAGGGGACTTTAAAACCCCACTTTCACCAATGGACAGATCATACAAAATGAAAATAAATAAGGAAATACAAGCTTTAAATGATACATTAAACAAGATGGACTTAATTGATATTTATAGGACATTCCATTCAAAAACAACAGAATACACTTTGTTCTCAACTGCTCATGGAACATTCTCCAGGATAGATCATATCTTGGGTCACAAATCAAGCCTGGGTAAATTTAAGAAAATTGAAATGGTATCAAGTATCTTTTCCGACCACAACACTATGAGACTAGATATCAATTACAGGAAAAATCTGTAAAAAATACAAACACATGGAGGCTAAACAATACACTACTAAATAACCAAGAGATCACTGAAGAAATCAAAGAGGAAATCCAAAAATACCTAGAGACAAATGACAATGAAAACACGATGACCCAAAACCTATGGGATGCAGCAAAAGCAGTTCTAAGAGGGAAGTTTATAGCAATAAAATCCTACCTTAAGAAACAAGAAACATCTCAAATAAACAACCTAACCTTACACCTAAAGCAATTAGAGAAAGAAGAACAAAAAAACCCCAAAGTTAGCAGAAGGAAAGAAATCAAAAAGATCAGATCAGAAATAAATGAAAAAGAATTGAAGGAAACGATAGCAAAGATCAATAAAACTAAAAGGTGGTGCTTTGAGAAGATAAACAAAATAGATAAACCAAGAGCCAGACTCATCAAGGAAAAAAGGGAGAAGACTCAAATCAATACAATTAGAAATGAAAAAGGAGAAGTAACAACTGACACTGCAGAAATACAAACGATCAAGAGAGATTACTACAAGCAACTATATGCCGATAAAATGGACAATCTGGAAGAAATGGACAAATTCTTAGAAATGCACAACCTTCTGAAACTGAACCAGGAAGAAATAGAAAATATGAACAAACCAGTCACAAGCACCTAAATTGAAAATGTGATTAAAAATCTCACAACAAACAAAAGCCCAGGACTAGATGGCTTCACAGGCGAATTCTATCAAACATTTAGAGAAGAGCTAACAACTATCCTTCTCAAACTCTTCCAAAATATAGCAGAGGGAGAAACACTACCAACCTCATTCTACGAGGCCACCATCACCCTGATACCAAAACCAGACAAAGATGCCACAAAGAAAGAAAACTACAGGCCAATATCACTGATGAACATAGATGCAAAAATCCTCAAAAAAATACGAGCAAACAGAATCCAACAGCACAGTTAAAGGATCACACACCATAATCAAGTGGGGTTTATCCCAGTATTGCAAGGATTCTTCAATATATGCAAATCAATCAGTGTGATACAACATTTTAACAAAATGAAGGAGAAAAACCATATGATCATCTCAATAGATGCAGAGAAAGCTTTCGACAAAATTCAACACCCATTTATGGTAAAAACACTCCAGAAAGTAGGCATAGAGGGAACTTTCCTCAACATAATAAAGGCCATATATGACAAACCCACAGCCAACATCGTCCTCAATGGTGAAAAACTGAAACCATTTCCACTAAGTTCAGGAACAAGACAAGGTTGTCCACTCTCACCACTATTATTCAACATTGTTTCGGAAGTTTTAGCTACAGCAATCAGAGAAGAAAAAGAAATGAAAGGAATACAAATCGGAAAAGAAGAAGTAAAGCTGTCACTGTTTGCAGATGACATGATACTATACATAGAGAGAATCCTAAACATGCTACCAGAAAACACCTAGAGCTAATCAATGAATTTGGTAAAGTAGCATGATACAAAGTTAATGAACAGAAATCTCTTGCATTCCTATACATTAATGATGAAAAATCTGAAAGTGAAATTAAGAAAACACTCCCATTTACCACTGCAACAAAAAGAATAAAATACCTAGGAATACACCTACCTAAGGAGACAAAAGACCTGTAGGCAGAAAAATGTAAGACACTGATGAAAGAAATTAAAGAAGATACAAACAGATGGAGAGATATACCATGTTCTTGGATTGGAAGAATCAACATTGTGAAAATGACTATACTACACAAATCAATCTACAGATTCAATGCAATCCCTATCAAACTACCACTGGCATTTTTCACAGAACTAGAACAATAAATTTCACAATTTGTATGGAAACACAAAAGACCCTGAATAGCCAAAGCAATCTTGAGAAAGAAAAACAGAGCTGGAGGAATCAGGCTCCCTGACTTCAGACTATACTACAGAGCTACAGTAATCAAGACACTATGGTACTGGCACAAAAACAGAAATATAGATCAATGGAACAGGATAGAAAGCCCAGAGATAAACCCACGCATATATGGCTACCTTATTTTTGGTAAAAGAGGCATGAATATACAATGGAGAAAAGACAGCCTCTTCAATAAATGTTGCTGGGAAAACTGGACAGCTACATGTAAAAGAATGAAATTAGAACACTCCCTAACACCATACACAAAAATAAACTCAGAATGGATTAAAGACCTAAATGTAAGGCCAGACACTATCAAACTCTTAGAGGAAAACATAGGCACAACATTCTATGACATAAATTACAGCAAGGTCTTTTTGACCCATCTTCTAGAGAAATGGAAATAAAAACAAAAATAAACAAATGGGACCTAATGAAACTTAAAACCTTTTGCACAGCAAAGGAAACCATAAACAAGACCAAAAGACAACCATCAGAATGGGAGAAAATATTTGCAAATGAAGCAACTGACAAAGGATTAATCTCCAAGATTTAAAAGCAGCTCATGCAGCTCAATAACAAAAAAACGAACAACCCAATCCAAAAATGGGCAGAAGACCTAAATAGACATTTCTCCAAAGAAGATATACAGATTGCCAACAGACACATGAAAGAATGCTCAACATCATTAATCATTAGAGAAATGCAAATCAAAACTACAATGAGATATCATCTCACACCAGTCAAAATGGCCATCATCAAAAAATCTAGAAACAATAAATGCTGGAGAGGGTGTGGAGGAAAGGGAACACTCTTGCACTGTTGGTGGGAATGTAAATTGATACAGCCACTATGGAGAACAGTATGGAGGTTCCTTAAAAAACTACAAATAGAACTACCATACGACCCAGCAATCCCACTACTGGGCATATACCCTGAGAAAACCATAATTCAGAAAGAGTCATGTACCGAAATGTTCATTGCAGCTCTATTTACAATAGCCAGGACATGGAAGCAACCTAAGTGTCCATCAACAGATGAATGGATAAAGAAGATGTGGCACATATATACAATGGAATATTACTCAGCCATAAAAAGAAATGAAATGGAGGTATTTGTAATGAGGTGGATAGACTTAGAGTCTGTCATACAGAGTGAAGTAAGTCAGAAAGAGAAAAACAAATACAGTATGCTAACACATATATATGGAATCTAAGGGAAAAAAAAAAAGGTCATGAAGAACCTAGTGGCAAGATGGGAATAAAGACACAGACCTACTAGAGAATGGACTTGAGGATATGGGGAGGGGGAGGGGTGAGATGTGACAGGGTGAGAGAGTGTCATGGACATATATACACTACCAAATGTAAAATAGATAGCTAGTGGGAAGCAGCCACATAGCACAGGGAGATCAGCTCGGTGCTTTGTGACCACCTAGAGGGGTGGGATAGGGAGGGTGGGAGGGAGGGAGATGCAAGAGGGAAGAGATATGGGAATATATGTATATGTATAACTGATTCACTTTGTTATAAAGCAGAAACTAACACACCATTGTAAAGCAATTATACTTCAATAAAGATGTTTAAAAAAAATTAAAAAATTAAAAAAATAAACAAATGGTACCTAATGAAACTTAAAAGCTTTTGCACAGCAAAGCAAACCATAAACAAGATGAAAAGACAACCCTCAGAATGGGAGAAAATATTTGCAAATGAAGCAACCAACAAAGGATTAATCTCCAGAATTTACAAGCAGCTCATGCAGCTCAATATCAAAAAACAAACAACCCAATCCAAAAATGGGCAGAAGACCTAAATAGACTTTTCTCCATAGAGGTATACATATTGCCAACAAACACATGAAAGCATGCTCAACATCATTAATCATTAGAGAAATGCGAATCAAAACTACAATGAGGTATCACCTCACACCAGTCAGAATGGCCATCATCAAAAAATCTACAAACAATAAATGCTGGAGAGGGTGTGGAGAAAAGGGAATCCTCTTGCACTGTTTGTGGGAATGTAAATTGATACAGCCACTATGGAGAACAGTATGGAGGTTCGTTAAAAAACTAAAACTAGAACTACCATACGACTCAGCAATCCCACTACTGGGCATATACCCTGAGAAAACCATAATTCAAAAAGAGTCATGTACCACAATGTTCATTGCAGTTCTATTTACAATAGCCAGGACATGGAAGCAACCTAAGTGTCCATTGACAGATGAATGGATAAAGAAGATGTAGCACATATATACAATGGAATATTACTCAGCCATAAAAAGAAACGAAATTGAGTTATTTGTAGTGAGGTGGATGGACCTAGAGACTGCCATACAGAGTGAAGTAAGTCAGAAAGAGAAAAACAAATACTGTATGCTAACACATATATATGGAATCTAAAAAATAACAAAAATGATCATGAAGAACCTAGGGGCAAGATGAGAATAAAGACACAGACCTACTAGGGAATGGACCTGAGGATATGGGGAGGGGGAAGTGTAAGCTGGGATAAAGTGATAGAGTGGCATGGACATATATACACTACTAAACGTAAAATAGCTAGCTAGTGGGAAACAGCCGTATAGCACAGGGAGATCAGCTAGGTGCTTTATGACCACCTAGGTGGTGGGATAGGGAGGGTGGGAGGGGGGAGATGCAAGAGGGAAGAAATATGGAGACAAATGTATATGCATAACGGATTCACTTTTTTATAAAGCAGAAACTAACACACCATTGGAAAGCAATATATACTCCAATGAAGATGTTTAAAAAAAAAAAAAAAGTACATGTAGCACCTGAAGAAAAATTGGAGCCAGGAGTATATACCCGAAAGAAAAAAAAACAGCAGATAAAAGATAAGTAAGTGGGAAAAACTGGATGTGTTCAAGTAATATCAAGCTGCCTGTTTTGACAGGAGCTTCAGTTAATATTAACCTCTGGAAGATAACCTCAAAAAGTTGCGTTAGAAACATACTGTGAAAATTCTTATATTTCAGTGTAAATGTGTGACTGATTTAGACACAGAGGGTAACTAGAAAGTTCTATGAGCTCTGATCTCATAGAACTTATTTGGTAACAAATAAGAAGCTAAAGGGGGTAGAACAAAGATGGAGAGGAGACAATTATTTTAAAATGGTTGTGCTGGAATGAAGAATGAAGGTGGGGGAAAAAATAAGTGGATAGTTATAGGAAACACTGTGATGATGAAATATCCTATGACTTAGCATTCATTGATTGGATGTTGAAGGAGGGAGGAGTCAAATACAACTCATAGGTTTGAATCAGAATGACCTGGAAAATGGTGCTGACATTAGAAATCAGGAGATCAGGAAGGACACATCTAGATGTAAAGATGACAAGTTTCTAATGACAATATTGAATTCAAAGTGTCAAAAGCCATTCAAACAGATCCCAGAAGGCAGGTGGAAGTACAAAGCCAGGGCTGCAGAAAGTCATTTGAGTTATTTCCACATAGAAAAGCTCATTGAAATCATAAGAGTTTTTGGTGTTGGAATTGCTTAGCAATAAGAGGGCCAATGAAAGGTCAAGTGGGAAATCTTATTTCTAGAACCACAGGAAGAAAGATAACTAATGAAGGCATACAGAGGTCTTTGGATAGGTAAGAAGGGAACCAGGAAAAATACTATAGAACCAAAAAGAGAAAAAAGTTTCAAACAGGTAATTTTCAAATGCTTCAGACAAGGGGAAGACAATAAGGATTTAGAATAAATTGTAGATTATACTACAGGAGATTATCAATGATCACTGACAGATTTTTATTAGAGAAACCTCCCCAAAATGTTAATTTTTACCAACAGTGTTAGATTGTATTATCTGTTCTCAGTTACTCATTTCCTCCTCACCTTCGCCATTCTTTACTGTAGGATGGATGTACTTCCAACCTCATTGACTTTGGACTTGGCCTTGTGACTTGCTTTGGCCGACAGAATGGGAGCAGACGTTATGCCACCTATCAGAGATATAGATTATGCTCTCATGGATAGGCTCTTTCTCTCTTGTGTTCTGCCTTCTGCTGTGAGATTAGCATAAACCAGCTAGGGGCTGCTCTTTCAGCCTGGGTCCTGGAATGGGAAGATAGATGGAGCTAATAATCCCAGCTGAGCCCAGCCAAGACATCTCAGCTGACTTGCAGCCCTCTTGCAATACAAGTTAGAAATAAATGTTTGTCCTTATAAGCCACTGAGTTATTGGGGTTGTGTTAAGACAACAAAAGCTAACTAATACACCACCTTTAGAAAATTCATAAGCTGTTAAAAATTTTAGAATCTTTGGAAGTGTTGCTGTGTGAAGTTCCTTGAGGCATATAAATTAAAAATAATTTACCTTATCCATTGTCATAAACCTGAATCAAAATTTGGAATAAACATCATGCCTACTAGCCCTTGGTCATTCATTTAAGTAATTTGTAGATATCTGTGAACCTTTGTAAAGTACCTCTAATAAAGCATGCTTTCTTTTAAGTTGTCTCCATGGGCTCTTTAATAGCCATACAGCCACACTCTTCTAGTACTTGGATTTACCATGGAAAGTATTTTTCCTCCCTATTATTGTTGGCAAAAACTGCATCATTCTGGTCTGTTCAGAACTCAACAATCTGTACTGCCAATTGTGCTATTACAATGTCTCTTAAGATTTCCTCTGCTGTTCCTTTATTCTTGGTACCTCCTTTGTGATTTATGAGATGTTTTATGGCATTGTAATGTGGCTCTTGACATACAGTGTAACACACTAAATTACCCTGATTTAAATAAACAACTTACCACGTGAATATTTTCAGGCATTTTGAAATGTGGTATTTTTTCCCTTGATTTGGCCTGAAAAATCAATGGCATAAAAATTAAAGCACAGTGCCTTAGCTTATAATGTGCACAATTTTTCCTTTGCCACTCCTATTTGTGATATTACTAGAAACTAAAATTGTGTGTTTTTGAAGAAAGATTGTATATCTTCCTTGAGGGTTTCTTTCACTTATCATCAAAATATTTTCAAAATCATATGGATGCATAGTTAGCTATATAAGACTATCAATAGTCTAGTTTTTTAAATTATGTTCTATATCAAATAATAAAGATGCCAAAGATATGTAATAATGAACAACTGTTCACTGTTTTCTTTTCAAATATTAGGGCAGTGCTGTCAGGTCAGAAGCATGTGGCTATCAAAATCTGTTACATTTGGAAAAGAATAAGATTGAAGACATGCCCCCAAATGTGCTATTATCTTGAATGCAGAATTCACGTCTATTACCATTGTTGACTCAACTAGGAGGCAGCAGATGGTACAATAGGACAGATGTAAAGTCCAGGAAGATACAAAGAGGCTGGTATAGAAACCTTAGTGAAAAGATGAGAGGGACTTTAAAAAAAGAAAACTCAACAGCTTCTAAGACAAGGCAAACTGAGGAGGGAAAGCTCTCAATGGGAAAATACATCAGGAGATTCACTTTGAGAAGTATTTTTAATAAAAGGAAATTTGGATTCTTAGAAAACAGTACCTGTCCAAAGGCTCTTTTCCCTGCTTTTATTACTTAAATTTTTTAGTTCTTAAACAGTACCTGTCCAAAGGCTCTTTTCCCTGCTTTTATTACTTAAATTTTTTAGTTCTCATTATTCCTTAAATAATAGTACTACCTGCCTAATTATGTTCTCAAGAGTATATTTAATTACAGTTTCTACATTCAGTGATTTGGTCATTAAATCAATATGCTATGACATCATGTTTCTACTGGAGCATACTCAAAAAGCATAATGTACTCAGCCCTTGGATATTTCCTTTTTGCCTTTAGACTGTTCCTTTCAAGATTCATATGGGAAATATAGCATTTCAATTCCACTGTAATTTCTTCCTTCATTAATAAAGCACCTGTAAGTTCGCCTTCAACTATAAGCCTACTCACTCTCTTTGAGCCTTCACAGAGACAGCCCTGAATCCCAGATGATTAGGTGGGAGTGGTGTTTTTGAGTATCTATGTCCAAATTCAGTTCTTAGTTCCACTGTGGAAGCTGAGGAAAATTTGACCTTAGAAGTTCATTTTCTCAAATATTTCCACATATCATTAAAGCCCGTGCTTTATTTCTCTTCAGTTTTTTTTTTCTCCAGAAAACATTATAGTTTAGATAACATGAGATCAAAAATTAAAATGTTAATAGAAACTATCAAATGTAACAATGCAATTTATTTTCCAGGATGGTTTCTCCAATAAAATTTTGGAAACCACTAACAATAATAACACCGAAAGTACTCATCTCATGAGATTTTCCAAGGACCTACATTTCAGGAAGTAGTAGGTAAATAGGAGATCAAGCAAAGATGCCAACCCATTTCATGAGGTTAGATAAAATTTTATTCATTAATTTCAACACACTATCCTTCGTGAAAATGTGTACTAAAAGACAAAATATACATTTCCAAATAAATGGCTTGATTCTGTGTTTTGTGATCATTATAGATCTTATCATCAACCCTTTTCTCCCTCTCACTGATCTCATATTTTCTGACACCTTGCCATCCCTGGGAGCCTCACATTCTCTTCCCTATGAACGTTTTCTGCCTCAGGACCTTCAGGTCCCTATCATCTCATGCCTCCATCACATCTCCCCTTGTCCTCTCAACCCAGCACATCCTCTATTGCCCACAGTCCTCCATGCGGATGGTTATGTCCTTTGGGTCTCCTCAAAGCTGAAAAGGAAGAGACCAAGTGGTAATGTCGAACTGTTCTCTGTTCTTATCATGTGGAGTACAGGAAAGACAATTTACCCCCACTTGGTAATCATTTTTGTACCATCACCAAGAGGTGAAACTAACTTGTCTTCTCTATCCCAGTGACTAGCAATTTGGTAGCCATGTGACAGTGCGAACTCAAAGCTCAACAACACTTGGCCAAAGAGCCCACACTCTGCTCCCCAGCTATATGCCATGGCATGCACTGAGAAACAGACAACTTATTACTAATTCCTTCACATAATGGAGAATTTTTTGTAATTCTCAGAGGCACGGCCAGTGTTGATAGCTCTGGCATTACTGAAGAGTTCATTCTAGGGCAGTGGTTCTCGAACTTTGATTCACATTAAAATCACCCAGGGACCTTAAAAAATCTTGAATACCCAGATTGAACCCATGCTAATCAAATCAGAATCTCTGGATGTTACAAACAATAAATGTTGGAGAGAGTGTGGAGAAAAGGGAACCCTCTTGCACTGTAGGTGGGAATGTAAATTGATATAACCACTATGGAGAACAGTATGGAGGTTCCTTAAAAAACTAAAAATAGAACTACCATATGACCCAGCAATCCCACTACTGGGCATATACCCTGAGAAAACCATAATTCAAAAAGAGTCATGTACCACAATGTTCATTGCAGCTCTATTTACAATAGCCAGGACATGGAAGCAACCTAAGTGTCCATCACAGATGAATGGTTAAAGAAGATGTGGCACATATATACAATGGAATATTACTCAGCCATAAAAAGAAATGAAATGGAGGTATTTGTAGTGAGGTGGATGGACCTAGAGTCTGTCATACAGAGTGAAGTTAAGTCAGAAAGAGAAAATCAAATACCATATGCTAACACATATATATGGAATCTAAAAACACAAAAAGGTCATGAAGAACCTAGGAGGAGGACAGAAATAAAGACGCAGACCTACTAGAGAATGGACTTGAGGACATGGGGAGGGGGAAGGGTAAGGTGGGACAAAGTGAGAGAGTGGCATGGACATATATACACTACCAAATGTAAAATCGATAGCTAGTGGGAAGCAGCCACATAGCACAGGGAGATCAGCTTGGTGCTTTGTGACCACCTAGAGGGGTGGGATAGGGAGGGTGGGAGAGAGGGATATGCAAGAGGGCAGAGATATGGGGATATATGTATATGTATAGCTGATTCACTTTGTTATAAAGCAGAAACTAACACACAATTGTAAAGCAATTATACTCCAATAAAGATGTTAAAAAAAAAAAAAAAGATATACCAGGCATATGTTAAACAAAAGAAGGTTAAGATAGCTGTAAAAAAAAAAAAAAATTACATTTCAGTTCATCTTCTTTGAGATGAGTTTTTAAAAAGGCCATTATATTCCACACATGGAATAAACAGTGTCTAAAACATGAAGAAAAAAAAAAAAAAGAATTTCTGGATGTGAGATGGAGGCATCAGTATTTAAAAAACAAAACCTTGCCATGTGATTACACTGTATACCCAAGTTTGAGCAGCAGTGTTCTAGGGTAGTGCTTCTCAAACTTGAACTACATAAGAATCCTCTGAGGAGGTTTTTAAAAATTCTGATTCCCTGGCCCTATGCTGACTGATTGTATCATAATCTGTAGGGATGAGTTCCAAGAAATCAGTATCTTTTGAAACTCTCTGGGTGATTCTACGTGGCCCATTTAAGAAGCAGTGTTTTGTCAAGAGACTGAGAAGACTGGGAGAAAATATTTACCAAAGATACATAGGACAGTTATCCAAAATATACAAAGAACTCTGCCAACTGAAAATTATCACTTGCCATCTGTTTCTGCAAGAATGAAGTCACTAGCCACTGCAGTCGCTGACCTTCAACACACCCTGAAAGGAGTTCAGGGCAGAGATCAGGAATGAGGCACTCTGTGCTCTGGGAAAAACTAGCAGAACAGGCTTTCAGACAGATATTTTCCTGAGAAGATTTTATGAGGCCAAATTCTTGCATCTCCTCATATCTAGAAAAGCACTAAAATCATTATCGGAGACATCTGCCCCTCGTGACTAGCAGCAGCCTTCTGCTAAAATGTGTGCTTGGCTGCAGGTATCCACCTTCACTAAAATCACATATATACTGACCTCCCCCACTACCTCTTCGGAGCAGGCCCTCAGAGCTATCTGAGAGGCTGTCTCTCAGGCTATAGTCCTCATTTTGCCCCAAATAAAACTTAACTCACTCCTCTCACCTTGTGCATTTTTTTCACTCAACAACTCTTGTAACTCAACAATAAGAAACTAAACAATCCAATTAAAAATTGGGCAAAAGATTTGAACAGACACCTCACCGAAGGAGATGTACAGATGGCCAAGAAGCATACGAAAAGATGCTCCACGTCACGTGTCATTTAGGGAATTGCAAACGAAAACAACAGTGAGATACCGCTACACACTATTAGAATGCTGAAAGTGTGAAACATTGACAACACCAAATGCTGGTGAGGATGTGAAACAACAGAAATTCTCATTCATTGCTGGTGGGAATACAAAATAGTACAACCACTTTGAGAGATAGTTTAACAGTTTCTTACAAAGTTAAACATAGTCTCACCATATGATCCAGCAATCACACTCTTTGATAATTACCCAAATGAGTTGAAAACTTATGTCCTCACAAAATCCTGCCATAAATGTTTGTAGCAGCTTCATTCATAATTGTCAAAACTTGGAAGCAATCAAAGTGTCCTTCAGCAGGTGAATGGGTAAATCAACTGTGGTACATCTTGAGAATGGAATATTATTCAGCACTAAAAATAAATGAGCTACCAAGCCACGAAAAAATATGGAGGAAATTTAAATACATATGACTAAGCAAAATAAGCCAATCTGACAGGCTACATAATTCCAACTATATGGCACTGGAAAAGGCAAAACTAAATAAATAGTAAGAAAGATCATTGGTTGCCGGGGATTCAGGGGGAGGGAGGGATGAATAGGTGGAGCACAGAGGATTTTTAGGGCTATGAAACTATTCTGTATGAAATTACAATGGTGGATATATATCATGATACCTTTGTCAAAACGCATAGAATGTACGACACCAAGAGTGCACCCTAATGTAAACTATGGACTTGGGGGTGATAATGACGTGTCAATGTAGGTTTAGCAATTGTAACAAATGTAACTTTCTGGTGGGGCACGTTGATAATGGTAAGCTATCCGTGCCTGGGGGAAGCGGTAAATGGGAAACCTCTGTACTTTCTGCTCAAATTTGCTGTTCACCCAAAACCACTTTAAAAGATAAAGTCTCCTAAAAACAAAGAAAAAGCAGCAGTATTTTTGACCTTCACTATTCAATGTGTGTACAGCCATTGTAAGCATCACTTGGAGCTTGTTAGTGCAAATTCATGGGTCCCACCTCAGACCTACTGAGTCAGAATCTCTGCAATCTGTGTTTGAACAAGCATTCTGCCCTGCAGGTGATTCTAATGCTCACAAAATTTTGAGAGGTGCTATCCTAATACTTCACAAACTTTAATGTGCAAGAATGACTAAGTATCTCATTAAAATGAAGATTCTGATTCAGTAAATCTGGAATGAGGCCAGAGATTCGGCATTTTGGGCAAGTTCCAGGGTGATGTCCAGATGCTGCTGGTATAAAGACCATTGTCTGATTAGCAAGGCTAGAACAAAGCAATAGAATGAAGCCTTCTCTTCCTGCTACATTCTCTCTCCTCCTGCCCGCTGCTCCCAAACACACATACCCTATAATAAGGTCTCAAGTGTAATGTACCATAGGAAGAGGAAGGAAAGCTGTCCACCCTGGGTATAGGCAATAAGGGAGTATCTGTAAGGAATTTAAAAACAATCAGAAACCTGACTAAAATTTGTTCCCTTTTTTAAAAATCACCTTGTGGACAATCCTAAACATTATCAGGGGTGAAATATTCCTCCCAACCAGGAGTCTGTGTCTCATCTACACTACTCCACTTCTCATTGTTATCCCTCCCTTCTGTAATGGCCATAAAAATTTGGAGAAATAGAGTCACACAAAGTCAGAAAGCTTGATTAGGAGTCAAAAACTACTAATCCCAGTGAAGTTATATTTCTGCTTGGATCAGAGCAAATCCCTTACTTTTCCCTTCCCCATTTTCTCAATAACACTGCAAAGAAACATTAAGAAAATTGCTAATGTTGTGCATTTGCCTGGGGTAACTCAGGAAATCTCAGTTCTAACCAGAGCTCTGAAACCAGCAATTATTTAAAATGTATTCAATATGGGGCTAGAGGAGGAGAGGGAGGAAGCTGGGAAGGCAGAAAACAGGAAGGAGAAAACTCCTATAAAGACTGCAGCTGGGGACTTCCCCGGTGGCGCAGTGGTTGAGAGTCCGCCTGCCAATGCAGGGGACACGGGTTCGAGCCCTGGTCCGGGAAGATCCCACAAGCCGCGGGGCAGCTGGGCCCATGTGCCACAACTACTGAGCCTGAGCTCTGGAGCCCACAAGCCACAGCTGCGGAGCCCACATGCCACAGCTACTGCAGCCCACGCACCTAGAGCCCATGCTCTGCAACAGGAGAGGCCACGGCGAAGAGTGGCCCCCGCTTGCCGCAACTAGAGAGGGCCCATGTGCAGCAACGAAGACCCAACACAGCCATAAATAAATAAATAAATAAAAAAGACTGCAACTGAAGCATAGATACAGCACACTTAAAGGATCAAGTAACCAATCCCCTTTCCAAGAAAAGATGGTCCAGCATTTCTCAAAGTGTGTCTCCTCACACTTGTGTCACACCTAGATTCCTGGGCCCTACCTAGACTTGCTGAATCATCAATATACATGAGGTAGAGAAATTTGCATTTATTAACAAGCATCCCAGAAGATTCACATGCCCAAAATATGTTTGCAAAACACTGATTTAGAGGAAATCTGAGTTCCAGGAAGTCTCATGATGCCAAGTCATAGGCTCTTCTCAACCACCTGGAAAATCACAGCTTGAGTCCCTGATGGCTGATTGAGAAAGAAGCTGCAGCTGCCCTGTGTAGGACTCAACACACCAGTGTCCTTCCCAGGACTGAAGGAGAAGGCCTCAAATCATTCAAGGAGAACTTTTACTGAATTGCACCCAGGTGAGACCCAGTCAGCCTGCATGAGAAACAGTCCTAGGAATTTGTTACTCTGTCTCCTGCAGTGAAGTCCCTGAAGAAGTTGCTGATTTAGAAAATGTGCCCTCTTCATAAGACTCCCAGGAGACATTTCTTCCTTGTGTTGTAAATAGTGGTCCATCTTCTGAACAATTAGATGGTGAATTGCTTAGCTAATCAGATTTCCTTCTATACACCGACCAGTAGAAGATTTAGAGTCTAATCTGAGGTTATGCCCTACCAAATGCTTAGGATTTAATAGTGTGCATTTCTGAGTTAGTTTCAGTTCTGGCTACCCTTTTATGATCCTGCTTTTTTTTCCCCCTTGCCTTTTGCACCTACTTCCAATATGTTATCTATCTTTTATGTATCCTTGTAAACCACTTTAAAATACTTTCTAGAACAAATCATGTTCTAGGTGAAGAGATGGGTAGATAGAAAGATAAATCCTTATTGACCTCATTTTCCTTGGTTATAAAATGAGGGATTCAGACTTGGTGATCACTAACTCATCTTCCAAGTCTAAAGCCTAAAATTCTATTATAAGCTTTGATACAACAATGAACTCTCCTTTTAAATATAACATATTTCTGATGTGTTATTGCAACATTTTTCTAGCCAAGAGCTTAGTCATAAAAGGGAAGAAATATCAATTTCAAAAAGCATTTTACATCTACAAAATGTAATTGCTTTTCACTCCATCTGATTTTAGGATAGTGTTTTAGGATTTTATGAAACCAACAGAAGAAAATAAAACTTACAGTGTCAGTAAAAACAAAACAAAACAAAAAAACTTCATCTAAAATTTTAATCAAGTTTGTTTATTCCTCAATCTCCCATCCATTTTTTTTTAATCTTGTTTTTCCATCTTTTCCTTCTACCAGTAGATGGAAACACAAAATTTTGATTTGGAAGCAATTAATTACAAAGTTTTAATTTTCAAACTGTAACATCATCAAACACTGTGAATGTGTTCACGCTGAATTGTACACTTACAGTGGTTGAAATGGTACATATTCTGTTGCATATATTTTACCACAGTTCTTTAAAGAGCAAAAGTTAACAGTATCAATCATGAGAGATTGCTACCTCTAATACTGACCCTGTGCATTAACACTTTTGTACTGTTCTTTTCTTTTTTTACATGTATGAATATTGTGTATATTCAGAAAACTGTAAAATGGCAGAGTTGACTTATAGCTTCCATCTCATTGCAATAATGCTGCTATTTAAAGAAACATAAACAGCAGTTCACAGAATGCAGCTGCCACTGAATTATCAGAGAGAGATTGTTTTCTCTAAAGAATGCATACTTTTTTATCATTAAGTGATTTGGATAATGGTTTAGAGTGTTTCCTTGGGTATATTTTCACCCCAAAATACTTTTGTGATACTTGCAATAGAGCATCATCGCTGCCTAAATAACATACTACGTCTATTTTCAGCCCCTCTGTCCAAATGTAACATCTAATCACATTCCTTAAACAAAGGTCTTCTTTGTTTTACCTAAAAAAAAAAAAAAAATTAAGTCACATATATGTAGAGATGAAGATGTAGCTAGAGATAGACATAGATCTAGAGGAAACTGTTATTGCCAGATTGAAAATCTGCATTTCGTATGGAGGAGAAACATTGGTAAGAAAACTCAAAAAGAGGAGAGAAAGTAGAAGAGAATTTAACCCAACCTTTATCAAAACCTTTTGTGTTTTGCAAGGTGTTTGAAATGGAAGGTCTCATTGAATTCTGATCCTCCAGCCTCAAAAAAACACTTGCATTTAAGACAAAGACCGGCAGATCTGTGTCCCACCCTCTTCCTACCTACTTTTATATCATCGCCCTAGCTCTAACCCCTGTCTCCATGATGTTACTTCAAAATATGACATCTGGGTCTTCCCTGTAACATAGGTAGAGAGAAACCAGCACGACGCAGCCTCATCGCCTGTTTCCTGCTACATCCAAAATGGTGAATGCACCCCCTAGGTCCATGCACCATGCCTGTCTGTGAGACAAACTGGTTTCTTCATGTGTGTGTGTTGACAGAAAGTATACCCGGACCCAGACAACAACCTCACCTAATGGCAGCACTTTGCTGCACCCACAACAAACCCTAGACTAATGGAATATTTTGGAAAACCACAGAACTAGGAGTAGCAGTCACTGGTCTCCCAGTCCACATCATAATAAACTCAAGGATAATGTGGCACTTTGCAGACTTGACCTTGGTCCAGCCCAAACTGGGTGTGTGTAAGTGCATGAAGTGGACAGACGTTCTTTCCAGGGGGTCAGCCACACAAGAAACCCTCTACACATATTACCAACATTTCGCTTGGCCTTCTGCCTCTCGTGGTTGGATTCTCATACGTTACCATTGATCAAAAGTCGCCACCCCTCATTTTATCCCTCGGTTCTCTCACTAGTCCAGATTCAAGATGTAAAGAATGTGGTCACTTTTTCATAATCTCAATCTACAATTTGAATAAATGTAACTGGTTGTCAAAATTTACTTTATCAAGTTTCATTGTCAGAGCCTTCATTTCCTACAACTCATGGTTATTAACAAGATTTTAAATTAAAGCAAACACCCTAAACAGGAAAATGGAAGGGCAATAATAAACAGATTTTAAATATACAGAATAGAATCTGTAAGATCAGCCTCTTTTAAGGTTCTTTTGAAGTCTGTTATTAAAATAACCTTTAATCAATACAGTTTAATTAACTAGCATGGTGGCAATGAAAAGTTGTTATCAATAGGAAAAATGAAACAAGTCACATTGTTACAAATATTTTTTGTTGCTCTTCTAAAGATTTGTGAAATACAAGGTTGAATATAGTAATTTGACGCCTTTTAAACTGTCACCTAAATATCATGTTCCTTTTAAAATTACAATCTCTCTTGATGAGTCATAAATTCATTACTGTTAAACTCATGTCTCTGATTCCAAGTTAAAGAGCACCATAGAGCTGTTTTACATTTTATTATGTCCCATTAAGTTGCTTTTGCTATGTTCTTTTAGATTCTGACTTACTGTATAGTAATTTTATAGTTAGAAAACTGAGGCAATTTTTTTCTAACACCTTTATTGAAGTACAATTGCTTTACAATGGCCTGTTAGTTTCTGCTGTATAACAAAGTGAATCAGCTATACATATACATATATCCCCATATCTCCTCCCTCTTGCATCTCCGTCCCACCTCCCTATCCCACCCCCCCCAAGGTGGTCACAAAGCACCGAGCTGATCTCTCTCTGCTATGTGGCTGCTTCCCACTAGCTATCAATTTTACATTTGGTAGTGTATATATGTCCTTGCCACTCTCTCACTTCGTCCCAGCTTACCTTTCCCCCACCCCGTGTCCTCAAGTCCATTCTCTATGTCTGCATCTTTATTCCTGTCCTGCCCCTAGGTTCTTCAGAACCCTTTTATTTTTTTTTTAAGATTCCATATATATGTGTTACCATACAGTATTTGTTTTTCTCTTTCTGACTTACTTCACTCTGTATGACAGTCTCTAGGTCCATCCACCTCACTACAAATAACTCAATTTCGTTTATTTTTATGGCTGAGTAATATTCCATTGTATATTTGTGCCACATCTTCTTTATCCATTCATCTGTGATGGACACTTGGGTTGCTTCCATGTCCTGGCCATTGTAAATAGAGCTGCAATGAACATTTTGGTATATGACTCTTTTTGAATTATGGTTTTCTCAGGGTATATGCCCAGTAGTGGGATTGCTGGGTCGTATGGTAGTTCTATTTTTAGTTTTTTAAGGAACCTCCATACTGTTCTCCATAGTGGTTATATCACTTTACATTCCCACCAACAGTGCAAGATGGTTCATTTTTCTCCACACCCTCTCCAGCATTTATTGTTTGTAGATTTTTTGATGATGGCCATTCTGACTGGTGTGAGGTGATACCTCACTATAGTTTTGATTTGCACTTCTCTAATGATGAGTGATGTAGAGCATCCTTTCATGTGTTTGTCCAAAATCTGTACATCTTCTTTAGAGAAATGTCTATTTAGGTCTTCTGCCCATTTTTGGATTGGGTTGTTTGTTTTTTTGATATTGAGCTGCATGAGCAGCTTGTAAATTTTGGAGATTAATCCTTTGTCAGTTGCTTCATTTGCAAATATTTTCTCCCATTCTGAGGGTTGTCTTTTCATCTTGTTTATGGTTTCCTTTGCTGTGCAAAAGCTTTTAAGTTGCATTAGGTACCATTTGTTTATTTTTGTTTTTATTTCCATTTCTCTAGGAGATGGGTCAAAAAGGACCTTGCTGTGATTTATGTCATAGAGTGTTGTGCCTATGTTTTCCTCTAAGAGTTTGATAGTGTCTGGCCTTACATTTTAGGTCTTTAATCCATTTTGATTTTATTTTTGTGTATGGTGTTAGGGAGTGTTCTAATTTCATTCTTTTACATGTAGCTGTCCAGTTTTCCCAGCACCACTTATTGAAGAGGCTGTCTTTTCTCCACTGTATATGCTTGCCTCCTTTATCAAAGATAAGGTGACCATAGGTGCGTGGGTTTATCTCTGGGCTTTCTATCCTGTTCCATCGATCTATATTTCTGTTTTTGTGCCAGTACCATACTGTTTGGATTACTGTAGCTTTGTAGTACAGGCTGAAGTCAGGGAGCCTGATTCCTCCAGCTCTGTTTTTCTTTCTCAAGATTGCTTTGGCTATTCAGGGTCTTTTGTGTTTCCATACAGATTGTGCAACTTTTTGTTCTACTTCTGTGAAAAATGCCATTGGTAGTTTGATAGGAATTGCATTGAATCTGTAGATTGCTTTGGGTAGTATACTCGTTTTCACAATGTTGATTCTTCCAATCCAAGAACATGGTATATCTCTCCATCTGTTTGTATCATCTTTAATTTCTTTCATCAGTGTCTTATAGTTTTCTGCCTACAGGTCTTTTGTCTCCTTAGGTAGGTTTATTCCTAGGTATTTTATTCTTTTTGTTGCAATGGTAAATGGTAGTGTTTCCTTATTTTTTCTTTCAGATTTTTCATCATTTAGTGTATAGGAATGCAAGAGATTTTTGTGCATGAATTTTGTATCCTGCTACTTTAGCAAATTCATTGATTAGCTCTAGTAGTTTTCTGGTATCATCTTAGGATTCTCTATGTATATTATCATGTCATCTGCAAACAGAGACAGCTTTCCTTCTTCTTTTCCAATTTGGATTCTTTTATTTCTTTTTCTTCTCTGATTACTGTGGCTAAAACTTCCAAAACTATGTTGAATAACAGTGGTGAGACTGGACAACCTTTTCTTGTTCCTGATCTTAGAGGAAATGGTTTCAGTTTTTCACCACTGAGAACGATGTTGGCTGTGGGTTTGTCATATATGGCCTTTATTATTTTGAGGTAAGGTCACTCTATGCCTACTTTCTGGAGAGTTTTTATCAAAAATGGGTGTTGAATTTTGTCAAAAGCTTTTCCTGCATCTATTGAGATGATCATATGGTTTTTCTGCTTCAATTTGTTAATATGGTGTATCATATTGATTGATTTGCGTATATTGAAGAATCCTTGCATTCCTGGGATAAACCCCACTTGATCATGGCGTATGATCCTTTTAATGTGTTTCTGGAATCTGTTTGCTAGTATTTCACTGAGAATTCTGGCATCTTTGTTCATCAGTGATATGGCCTATAGTTTTCTTTCTTTGGGACATCTTTGTCCGGTTTTGGTATCAGTGTGATGGTGGCCTTGCAGTTTGGGAGTGTTGCTCTCTCTGCTATATTTTGGAAGAGTTTGAGAAGGATAGGTGTTAGCTCTTTTCTCAGTGTTTGATAGAATTTGCCGGTGAAGGCATCTGGTCCTGGGCTTTTGTTTGTTGGAAAATTTTTAATCACAGTCTCAATTTCAGTGCTTGGGATTGGTCTGTTTATATATTCTATTTCTTCCTGCTTCAGTCTCAAAGGATGTGATTTTCTAAGAATTTGTCCATTTCTTCCAGGTTGTCCATTTTATTGGCATAGAGTTGCTTGTAGTAATCTCTCATGATCCTTTGTATTTCTGCAGTGTCAGTCATTACTTCTCGTTTTTCATTTCTAATTCTATTGAATTGCGTTGTCTCCCTTTTTTTCTTGATGAGTCTGGTTAATGGTTTATCAATTTTGTTTATCTTCTCAAAGAACCAGCTTTTAGTTTAATTGATCTTTGCTATTGTTTCCTTCATGTCTTTTTCATTTACTTCTGATCTGATCTTTATGAGTTCTTTCCTTTTGCTAAATTTGGGGGGGGGGGGTTGGTTTGTTCTTTTTCTGTAATTGCTTTAGGTGTAAGGTTAGGTTGTTTATTTGAGATGTTTCTTGTTTCTTGAGGTAGGATTGTATTCCTATAAACTTCCCTCTTAGAACTGCTTTTACTGCATCCCATAGATTTTGGGTCATAGTGTTTTCATTGTCATTTGTTTCTAGGTATTTTTTGATTTCCTCTTTGCTTTCTTCAGTAGTCTCTTCGTTATTTAGTAATGTATTATTTAGCTTCCATGTGTTTGTATTTTTTACAGATTTTTTCCTGTAAATGATATCTAGTCTCATAGCATTGTGGTCGAAAAAGATACTTGATACAATTTCAATTTTCCTAAATTTACCAAGGCTTGATTTGTGACCCAAGATATGATCTATCCTGGAGAATGTGCCATGAGCACCTGAGAACAAAGTGTATTCTGTTGTTATTGGACGGAATGTCCTATAAATATCAATTAAGTCCATCTTGTTTAATGTATCATTTAAAGCTTGTGTTTCCTCAATTATTTTCATTTTGGATGATCTGTCCATTGGTGAAAGTGGGGTGTTAAAATACGCTACTCTGACTGCGTTTCTGTCGATTTCCCCTTCTATGGCTGTTAGCATTTGCCTTATGTATTGAGGTGCTCCTATGTTGGGTGCCTATATATTTACAATTGTTATTATATCTTCTTCTTGGATTGATCCCTTGATCATTATGTAGTGTGCTTCATTGTCTCTTGTAACAGTCTTCATTTTAAAGTCTATTTTGTCTGATATGAGAATTGCTACTCCAGCTTTCTCTTGATTTCCATTTGCATGGACTATCTTTTTCCAGCACCTCACTTTCAGTCTGTATGTGTCCCTAGGTCTGAAGTGAGTCTCTTGTAGACAGCATATAGATGGGTCTTGTTTTTGGATCCATTCAGCCAGTGTATGTCTTTTGGTTGGAGCATTTAATCCATTTACATTTAAGGTAATTATCGATATGTATGTGCCTATTCCCATTTTCTTAATTGTTTTGGGTTTGTTATTGTAGGTCTTTCCTTCTCTTGTGTTTCCTGACTAGAGAAGTTCCTTTAGCATTTGTTGTAAAGCTGGTTTAGTGGTGTTGAATTCTCTTAGCTTTTGCTTGTCTGTAAAGGTTTTGATTTCTCTGTTGAATCTGAATGAGATCCTTGCTGGGTAGAGTAATCTTGGTTGTAGGTTTTTCCCTTTCATCACTTTGAATATGTCGTGCCACTCCCTTTTGGCTTGCAGTTTCTGCTGAAAGATCAGCTGTTAACCTTATGGGGATTCCCTTGTATGTTATTTGTTGTTTTTCCCTTGCTGCTTTTAATATTTTTTCTTTGTATTTAATTTTTGATAGTTTGATTAATATGTGTCTTGGAGTGTTTCTCCTTGGATTTCTCCTTGGACTCTCTGTGCTTCCTGGACTTGATTGACTATTTCCTTTCCCACATTAGGGAAGTTTTCAACTGTAATCTCTTCAAATATTTTCTCAGTCCCTTTCTTTTTCTCTTCTTTTCCTGGGACCCTTCAAGTGTTGGTGCGTTTAATATTGTCCCAGAAGTCTCTGAGACTGTCCTCAATTCTTTTCATTCTTTTTTCTTTATTCTGCTCTGCAGTAGTTATTTCCAATATTTTACCTTCCAGGTCACTTGTCCGTTCTTCTGCCTCAGTTATTCTGCTATTGATTCCTTCTAGAGAATTTTTAATTTCATTTATTGTGTTGTTCATCCTTGTTTGCTTGCTCTTTAGTTCTTCTAGGTCCTTGTTAAATGTTTCTTGTAATTTCTCCATTCTATTTCCAAGATTTGGGATCATCTTTCCTATCATTACTCTGAATTCTTTTTCAGGTAGACTGCCTATTTCCTCTTCATTTGTTTGGTCTGGTGGGTTTTTACATTGCTCCTTCATCTGCTGTGTGTTTCTCTGTCTGCTCATTTTGCTTAACTTACTGTGTTTGGGGTCTCCTTTTCACAGGCTGCAGGTTCGTAGGTCCCGTTGTTTTTGGTGTCTGCCCCCAGTGGCTAAGGTTGGTTCAGTGAGTTGTGTAGGCTTCCTGGGGGAGGGGACTGATGCCTTTGTGGATGAAGCTGGATCTGTCTTTCTGGTGGGCAGGACCGCATCCAGTGGTGTGTTCTGGGGTGTCTGTGAACTTATGATTTTTGGCAGTCTCTCTGCTAATGGGTGGGATTGTGTTCCTGTCTTGCTAGCTGTTTGGCATAGGGTGTCCAGCACTGTAGCTTGCTGTTCATTGAGTGGAGCTGGGTCTTAGCATTGTGATAGAGATCTCTGGGAGAGCTTTCACTGCTTGATATTATGTGGAGCCTGGAGGTCTCCGGTGGACCAATGTCCTGACCTCGGCTCTCCCACGTCAGAGGCACAGGCCTGACACCCAGCCGGAGCACCAAGACAGCGTCAGCCACATGTCTCAGAAGAAAAGGGAGAAAAAGAGAAAGAAAGAAGGAAAAAATAAAATAAAATACAGTTATTAAAATAAAAAATTAAGAAGTATTAAAAATTAAAAAAAATTTTAAGTAATAAAAAACAAAAAAGGAAAAAACAAAGGACAGACAGAACCATAGGACAAATGGTAAAAGCAAAGCTATACAGACAAAATCACACAAAGAAGCATATACATACACATATACACTCACAAAAAGAGAAAAAGGAAAATACATATATATATATATATATATATATATATATATATATAGAAAAGGAAGAGAGCCACCAAAGCAATAAACAAATCTACCAATGATAATATACTCTAAATACTAAACTAAGATAAACATAAAACCAGAAACAAATTAGATACAAAAAGCAAACCCCAAGTCTACAGTTGCTCCCAAAGTCTACCGCCTAAATTTTGGGATGATACATTGTCTATTCAGGTATCCCAGAGATGCAGGGTACATCAAGTTGATTGTGGAGATTTAATCCGCTGTTCCTGAGGCTGCTGGGAGAGATTTCCCTTTCTCTTCTTTGTTCGCACAACTCCCGGGGTTCAGCTTTGGATTTGGCCCTGCCTCTGCGTGTAGGTCACCTGAGGGCCACTGTTCTTTGCTCAGACAGGACAGGGTTAAAGGAGCAGCTGATTACGGGGCTCTGGCTCACTCAGGCCAGGGGGAGGGGAGGGAAGGGTGCAGAATGCTGGGTGATCCTGCGGTGGCAGAGGCCAGCGTGACATTGCAACAGCCTGAGGTGCACCGTGTGTTCTCCCAGGGAAGTTGTCCCTGGATCACGGGACCCTGCCAGTGGCGGGCTGCACAGGTTCCCTGGGGGGTATAGATAGTGACCTGTGCTTGCACACAGGCTTCTTGGTGGCTGCAGTAGCAGCCTTAGCATCTCATGCCTGTCTCTGGGGTCCACGCTGATAGCCGCATCTCACACCCATCTCTGGAGCTTGTTTAGGTGGTGCTCTGAATCTCCTCTCCTCACGAACCCCGAAACAATGGTCTCTTGCCTCTTAGACACTTCCAGACTTTTTCCCGGACTCTCTCCTGGCTAGCTGTGGTGCACTAGCCCCCTTCAGGCTGTGTTCACGCAGCCAACCCCAGTCCTCTCCCTGGGATCTGACCTCCAAAGCTGGAGACTCGGCTCCCAACCCCCACCCACCCCGGCAGGTGAGCAGACAAGCCTCTCAGGCTGATGAGTGCTGGTTGGCACTGATCCTCTGTACAGGAATCTCTCCACTTTGCCCTCTGCACCCCTGTTGCTGCACTCTCCTCTGTGGCTCTGAAGCTTCCCCCCCGCCCACTGCCCATCTCTGCCAGTGAAGGGGCTTCCTAGTGTGTGGAAACTTTTCCTCCTTCACAGCTCCCTCCCAGGGGGGCAGGTCCCATCCCTGTTCTTTTTTTTTTTTAATAGTAATCTTTTATTTATTTATTTATTTTTATATTTATTTTTGGCTGTGTTGGGTCTTCATTTCTGTGCGAGGGCTTTCTCTAGTTGCGGCAAGCAGGGCAACTCTTCATCACGGTGTGCAGGCCTCTTCACTATCGCAGCCTCTCTTGCTGCGGAGCACAGGCTCCAGACGCGCAGGCTCAGTAGTTGTGGCTCATGGGCCTAGTTGCTCCGTGGCATGTGGGATCTTCCCAGACCAGGGCTCGAACCCGTGTCCCCTGCATTAGCAGGCAGATTCTCATCCACTGCGCCACCAGGGAAGCCCCCATCCCTGTTCTTTTGTCTCTGTTTTTTCTTTTTTCTTTTGCCCTACCCAGGTACATGGGACGTTTCTTTCCTTTTGCGAAGTCTGAGGTCTTCTGCCAGCATTCAGTAGGTGTTCTGTAGGAGTTATTCCACATGTAGATGTATTTCTGATGTATTTGTGGGGAGGAAGGTGATCTCCACATCTTACTTCTCCGCCATCTTGAAGATCCTCTCTGAGGCAATTTTTTAAAAACTAAAATCTTAAGTTTTGTTTCAGAATTTGCAGGCGTCATCTTATTCACTTTTCTAAGACTGGTGCCTACTATAGTGCCTGGCATATTGATGGCACCTAATAAATACTGATTAAATTAGAAAAAATTAATTTTTAGACAATCAATTCCACCATAATCTAAGCTAAAGTATTGTGGTTGTGACACTATTCTCTAGTCCTACATATGCAGGACTTAAAACTTCTAAGAAGAGTATTTTTGCTTGTTGTCATTCTCCTGGCTTGTTTGATTCTCTGTATTTTTAAGATGACATATTTCTTCAATTTTAAGGTTCCACGGATTATAAAGGAATCATTTTACAAATAGCTCTACAGGAGAAAAAAGGGAAAAAAGAAACTACCAAGGTGAATGTAAACATCAATTTTATGATGCATCCCAATCTTATATATGTTAAAAGATAAAAATTTAATGTCTCAGAACCAAGTAGATAGAGTATGGTGGTAGAGATTTGGCTTGTTATTATGATCTGTCTTCGTTTTATTTTCCGGCCCATCAAATGAACTTAGGACAGGATATGTACTTTGAGGAATTGTGGTGGGTTTTTGTACTCTTTGGGGCAAAGTCTATGGGCAGTATTAGTCAGGGGCTATGTCTTCCCATGGCCTTTTGTTCAGTGTCTATTGTACCATGATTCCCAACAAAGAGGGAATAGCAAGCATCTCATGTCACAAGGGAAAGAGTAATAATTTGGTACCAAGCATAGGTACCAAGAGTACCTCGAAAGAAAGAACTTTGGAATGTGTACATTAAAATGTATGTAATGGAAGTGTTTTCATCTAAGTAAACAAGTATAAGGGAATTATTCAAAGTTTAAATTGTTCAGATTTCTCCTTTCCTATAACCTAGTCTGAATGACTCTATTTTGAAAACTTGAAAGGTTCAAGCAATTATTGGGTTTACAAAGGCAGGTAAAAATAGCCTGGAAGAATGGTAAGAAATGAGGAGAAGAAGAAAAGAAGGGAGAATCAAAGCTGAAATATAGGCGAAAAAAGTTCTTGTGAAGTCTAGGACATTCTAATCCAAATCACCAATTGTTACTTGTCCAGGAGAAAATAACTGTCCTGAATTTATTTCAGGGATTTTTAAAGCCTTGAAATTAACATCTTAGTGAAGCACACAAAACTAAGTACAGAATTCTACCACTGAATCTCGTAAACAAGATGCTTGACTATGCCCAGATGATTTTTAATTCTTCCCTGTTGTTTAGCATGCTTCTGAGTTGTTTCTCCCTAAGAAGAGTTCTCATGTATCCAGGAAATGCAAGCTAACCTTAATTCTCTTCTAAGCAAATCAAGGAGGAAGATAAGTTGGATCCTGCAAATAAAATAATTTAATGTATTCCAAATTGTCATCTAAATAATATAAGGCTGTTACTATTCTTATTTGTGAATGTGAATAAGCAAAAGTTAATTATACAGCAGTTGCAAGGAACAGATACATATTTTTAATTCCTACCATCACTTTATTTAATGCCATTTTTTATATTTCAAAGTAGTCAATTAAAATGATTTTGTTTGTACTACAAATAATTCTCAAATGTTTATCTTCTCTAAAAAGAGAGTAACTAGGTTTGAATAATGATCAAAGCCTCATTAGGACAATCCGTAATTTTTAATTCCAATTAATGATTATTGCAGTACAAAGGTGCTGGTTTTTATAAACAGAGCTCTGATTTAGAAAAATAAATACTCAGTGTACCAACGGAGAAACTACATATTCATGTTAGTATAAACTAGCTGGTGATCGTTTAATTCATTCCCCAGGTTTCTATGTAAATGATGTAAAAAAATTATAGTTAGTACAATTCTTAAACTTACCCAGTGGAGATTCTACTTTCTTTCTTTCTTTTTTTTTAAACATCTTTATTGGAGTGTAATTGCTTTACAATGGTGTGTTAGTTTCTGCTGTGTAACAAAGTGAATCAGCTATACATATACACATATCCCCATATCTCTTCATCTTATGTCTCCCTCCCACCCTTCCTATCCCACCCCTCTAGGTGGTCACAAATCACGGAGGTGATCTCCTTGTGTTATGCGGCTGCTTCCCACTAGCTATCTATTTTACATTTGATAGTGTATATAAGTCCATTCCACTCTTTCACTTCGTCCCAGCTTAACTTTCCCCCTCCCCGTGTCCTCAAGTCCATTCTCTACATCTGCGTCTTTATTCCTGTCCTGCCCCTAGGTTCATCAGAACCTTTTTTTTTTTTTTAGATTCCATATGTATGTGTTAGCATACGGTATTTGTTTTTATCTTTCTGACTTACTTCACTCTGTATGACAGGCTCTAGGTCCATCCACCTCACTACAAATAACTCAATTTCATTTCTTTTTATGGCTGAGTAATAGTCCACTGTATATATGTGCCACATCTTCTTTATCCATTCATCTGTCGATGGACACTTAGGTTGCCTCCATATCCCGCCTATTGTAAATAGTGCTGCAATGAACATTGTGGTACATGACTCTTTTTGAATTATGGTTTTCTCAGGGTATATGCCCAGTAGTGGGATTGCTGGGTCATATGGTAGTTCTATTTTTAGTTTTTTAAGGAACCTCCATACTGTTCTCCATAGTGGCTATATCAATTTACATTCCCACCAACAGTGCAAGATGGTTCATTTTTCTCCACACCTTCTCCAGCATTTGTTGTTTGTAGATTTTCTGATGAAGCCCATGCTAACTGGTGTGAGGTGATACCTCATTGTAGTTTTGATTTGCATTTCTCTAATGATTACTGATGTTGAGCATCCTTTCATGTGTTTGTTGGCAATCTGTATATCTCCTTTGGAGAAATGTCTACGCAGGTCTTCTGCCCACTTTTGGATTGGGTTGTTTGTTTCTTTGACATTGAGCTGCATGAGCTGCTTGTAAATTTTGGAGATTAATCCTTTGTTGGTTGCTTCATTTGAAAATATTTTCTCCCATTCTGAGGTTTGTCTTTTCATCTTTTTTATGTTTTCCTTTGCTGTGCAGAAGCTGTTAAGTTTCATTAGGTCCCATTCGTTTATTTTTGTTTTTATTTCTTTCTCTAGGAGATGGATCAAAAAGGATCTTGCTGTGATTTATGTCATAGAGTGTTCTGCCTATGTTTTCCTCTAAGAGTTTTATAGTGTCTGGCCTTACATTTAGGTCTGTAATCCATTTTGAGTTTATTTTTGTGTATGGTGTTAGGAAATGTTCTTATTTCGTTCTTTTATATGTAGCTGTTCTAGTCTCTGAAAATTCTTAAAATAATTCCTACACATGGCTAATCTAAATCCCTTCTGAAACGTTAATCCTGTTTCCTCTCTACTGGTAAAATTCTCTGAAAATGTACTTATCTTCTTCAATACACCAAAAATGATTGCGATATAAGTGAGGAAAGTAACATTTTTTTTCTTAGTTTCTAAGTCATCTAAGATACGGTGTGTTAATTACATCATCTCTAATCCCTACATGATCCTGTGAGTATACAGATGTGCATATTTGTATACAATGCTTACCTCCTGATTTTTTTCATGGACTCTTCACTTGGAAAATCCTTTACTGATGGCCTGAGTATAGTTGTTGGGTAAACTGGAAAAGAGCTACTAACATTGTACTCGGTTTTTGGCCTTCAAATAAGTCAAACAAGAGTTGGGAAGATTTGGAACCAAGATGGCGGGGTAGAAGGACGTGCTCTCACTCCCTCTTGCGAGAACACCAGAATCACAACTAACTGCTGAACAATCATTGACAGGAAGACATTGGAGCTCACCAAAAAAGATATCCCACATCCAAAGACAAAGGAGAAGACACAATGAGACGGTAGAGGGGCGCAATCACAATAAACAAATCCCATAACGGCTGGGTGGGTGACTCACAAACTGGAGAAAACTTATACCACAGAACTCCACCCCCTGGAGTGAAGGTACTGAGCCCCACGTCAGGCTTCTGAACCTGGGGGTCCAGCAACAGTAGGAGGAATTCCTACATAATCAGACTTTGAAGGCTAGTGGGATTTGACTGCAGGATTCTGACAGGACTGGAGGATGCAGAGACTCCACTCTTGGACGGCACACACAAAGTAGTGTGTGCATCAGGACCCAGGGGAAGGAGCAATGACCACAGGGAAGACAGAACCAGGCCTACCTGCTAGTGTGGGAGGGTCTCCTGCAGAGGCGGGGGGTGGCTGTGGCTCACCATGAGGACAAGGACACTGGCAGCAGAACTTCTGGGAAGTACTCCTTGGCGTGAGCCCTCCCAGAGTCCACCATTAGCCCCACCAAAACCCCGACAGGCTCCAGTGTTGGGTTGCCTCAGGCCAAACAACCAACAGGGAGGGAACCCAGCCCCACCCATCAGCAGTCAACCAGATTAAAGTTTTACTGAGCTCTGCCCACCAGAGCAACAGCCAGCTCTACCCACCACCAGTCGCTCCCACCAGAAAACTTACACAAGCCTCTTAGATAGCCTCATCCACCAGAGGGCAGACAGCAGAAGCAAGAAGAACTACAATCCCGCAGCCTGTGGAATAAAAACCACATTCACAGAAAGATAGACAAGATGAAAAGGCAGAGGGCTATGTACCAGATGAAGGAACAAGATAAAACCCCAGAAAAACAACTAAATGAAGTGGAGATAGGCAACGTCCCAGAAAAAGAAATCAGAATAATGATAGTGAAGATAATCCAGGACCTTGGAAAAAGAATGGAGGCAAAGATCGAGAAGATGCAAGAAATGTTTAACAAAGACCTAGAAGAATTAAACAACAAAGAAACAGAGATGAACAATAAAATAACTGAAATGAACACTACACTAGAAGGAATCAATAGCAGAATAACTGAGGCAGAAGAACAGATAAGTGACCTGGAAGACAGAATGGTGGAATTCACTGCTGTGGAACAGAATAAAGAAAAAAGAATGAAAAGAAATGAAGACAGCCTGAGAGACTTCTGAGAAAACAGTAAATGCAACAACATTCGCATTATAGGGGTCCCAGAAGGAGAAGAGAGAGAGAAAGGACCAGAGAGAATATCTGAAGAGATTATAGACGAAAACTTCCACAACATGGGAAAGAAAAGAGCCACCCAAGTCCAGGAAGCGCAGAGAGTCTCATACAGGATAAACCCGAGGAGAAACACACCGAGACACATAGTATTCAAAGTGGCAAAAATTAAAGACAAAGAAAAATTATTGAAAGCAGCAAGGGAAAAATGACAAATAACATACAAGGGAACTCCCATAAGGTTAACAGCTGATTTCTCAGCAGAAACTCTACAAGCCAGAAGGGAGAGGCATGATACACTTAAAGTGATGAAAGGGAAGACCCTACAACCAAGATTACTCTACCCGGCAAGGATCTGATTCAGATTTGATGGAGAAATCAGAAGTTTTACAGACAAGCAAAAGCTAATTTTTTCCTTTTGCTAACACGATGTTAGCAAAAGCTAACACGATGGTCCAAAACCTATGGGAGGCAGCAAAAGCAGTTCTAAGAGGGAAGTTTATAGCTATAAAAGTCTACCTCATTTCAGCAACACCAAACCAGCTCTACAACAAATGCTAAAGAAACTTCTCTAAGTGGAAAACACAAGAGAAGAAAAGGACCTACAAAAGACAAACCCAAAACAATTAAGAAAATGGTAATAGGAACATACATATCGATAATTACCTTAAACGTGAATGGATTAAATGCTCCAACCAAAAGACACAGGCTTGCTGAAAGGACACAAAAACGAGATCCATATATATGCTGTCTACAAGAGACCCACTTCAGATCTAGGGACACATTCAGACTTAAAGTGAACGTATGGAAAAGATATTCCATGCAAATGAAAATCAAAAGAAAGCTGGAGTAGCAATACTCATATCAGATAAAATAGACTTTAAAATAAAGAATGTTACAAGAGACAAGGAAGGACACTATATAATGATCAAGGAATCAATCCAAGAAGAAGATATAACAATTATAAATATATATGCACCCAACATAGGAGCACCTCAATACACAAGGCAACTGCCAACAGCTCTAAAAGAGGAAATCAACAGTAACACAATAATAGTGGGGGACTTTAACACCTCACTTACACCAATGGACAGATCATCCAAACAGAAAATTCATAAGGAAACACAGCCTTAAATGACACAATAGACCAGATAGATTTAATTGATATTTATAGGACATTGCATCCAAAAACCACAGATTACGCATTCTTCTCAAGTGTGCACAGAACATTCTCCAGGATAGATCACATCTTAGGTCACAAATCAGGCCTCAGTAAACTTAAGAAAATTGAAATCATATCAAGCATCTTTTTGGACCACAACGCTATGAGACTAGAAATGAATTACAGGGGAAAAAATGTAAAAAGCACAAACACATGGAGGCTAAACAATACGTTACTAAATAACCAAGGGATTACTGAAGAAATCAAAGAGGAAATCAAAACATACCTAGAGACAAATGACAATGAAAACACGATGATCCAAAACCTTTGGAATGCAGCAAAAGCAGTTCTAAGAGGGAAGTTTATAGCTATACAAGCCTACCTCAAGAAACAAGAAACATCTCAAATAAACAATCTAACGTTACACTTAAAAGAACTAGAGAAAGAAGAACAAACAAAACCCAAAGTTAGCAGAAGGAAAGAAATCATAAAGATCAGAGCAGAAATAAATGAAATAGAAACAAAGAAAACAATAGCAAAGATCAATAAAACTAAAAGCTGATTCTTTGAGAAGATTAACAAAATTGATAAACCATTAGCCAGACTCATCAAGAAAAAGAGGAAAAGGACTCAAATCAATAAAATTCAAAATAAAAAAGGAGAAGTTACAACAGACACCGCAGAAATACAAAGCATCCTAAGAGACTACTTCCAGCAACTCTATGCCAATGAAATGGACAACCTGGAAGAAATGGACAAATTCTTAGAAAGGTATAACCCCCAAGACTGAGAGAGGAAGAAATAGAAAATATGAACAGACAAATCACAAGTAATGAAATTGAAACTGTGATTAAAAATTTTCCAGCAAACAAAAGTCCAGGACCAGATGGCTTCACAGGTGAATTCTATCAAACATTTAGAGAAGAGCTAACCCCCATGTTCTCAAACTCTTCCAAAGAATTGCAGAGGAAGGAACACTCCCAAACTCATTCTATGAGGCCACCATCACTCTGATACCAAAACCAGACAAAGATACTACAAAAAAAGAAAATTACAGACCAATATCACTGATGAATATAGATGCAAAAATCCTCAACAAAGTACTAGCAAACAGAATCTAACAACACATCATACACCATAATCAAGTGGGATTTATCTCAGGGATGCAAGGATTCTTCAATATACCCAACTCAATCAATGTGATACACCATATTAACAAACTGAAGAAGAAAAACCATAGGACCATCTCAATAGATGCAGAAAAAGGTTCTGACAAAATTCAACACCCATTTATGATAAAAACTCTCCAGAAAGTGGGCACAGATGGAACGTACCTCAACATAATAAAGGCCATATACAACAAACCCACAGCAAACATCATTCTCAATGGTGAAAAACTGAAAGTATTTCCTCTAAGATCAGGAACAAGACAAGGATGTCCACTCTCACCACTATCATTCAACATAGGTTTGGAAGTCCAAGCCACGGCAATCAGAGAAGAAAAAGAAATAAAAGGAATACAAGTTGGAAAAGAAGAAGTAAAACTGTCACTGCAGATGACGTGATACAATACATAGAGAATCCTAAAGATGCCACCAGAAAACTCCTAGAGCTAATCAATGAATTTGGTAAAGTTGCAGGACACAAAATTAATACACAGAAATCTCTTGCATTCCTATATACTAATGATGAAAAATCTGAAAGGGAAATTAAGTAAACACTCCCATTTACCACTGCAACAAAAAGAATAAAATACCTAGGAATAAACCTACCTAGGGAGACAAAAGACCTGTATGCAGAAAACTATAAGACACTGATGAAAGAAATTAAAGATGATATCAACAGATGGAGAGATATACCATGTTCTTGGATTGGAAGAATCAATATTGTGAAAATGACTATACTACCCAAAGCAATCTACAGATTCAATGCAAGCCCTATTAAATTACCAATGGCATTTTTTACAGAACTAGAACATAAAATCTTAAAATTTGTATGGAGACACAAAAGACCCCAAATAGCCAAAGTGGTCTTGAGGGAAAAAAGCAGAGCTGGAGGAATCAGACTCCCTGACTTCAGACTATACTACAGAGCTACAGTAATCAAGACAGTATGGTACTGGCACAAAAACAGAAACACAGATCAATGGAACAAGATAGAAAGCCCAGAGATAAACCCGTGCACCTATGGTCAACTAATCTATGACAAAGGAGGCAAGGCTATACAATGGAGGAAAGACAGTCTCTTCAATAAGTGGTGCTGGGAAAACTGGACAGCTACATATAAAAGAATAAAATTAGAACACTCCCTAACACCATACACAAAAATAAACTCAAAATGGATTACAGACCTAAAGGTAAGACTGGACACTATAAAATTCTTAGAGGAAAACATAGGAAGAACACTCTTTGACATAAATCACAGCAAGATCTTTTTTGATCCACCTCCTAGAGTAATGCAAATAAAAACGAAAATAAACAAATGGGACCTAATGAAACTTCAAAGCTTTTGCACAGCAAAGGAAATCATAAACAAGACGAAAAGACAACCCTCAGAATGGGAGAAAATATTTGCAAACGAATCAATGGACAAATGATTAACCTCCAAAATATATAAACAGCTCATGCAGCTCAATATTAAAAAAACAAACAACCCAATCCAAAAATGGGCAGATGACCTAAATAGACATTTCTCCAAAGAAGACATACAGATGGCCACGAAGTACATGAAAAGCTGCTCAACATCACTAATTATTAGAGAAATGCAAATCAAAACTACAATGAGGTATCACCTCACACCAGTTAGCATGGGCTTCATCAGAAAATCTACAAACAACAAATGCTGGAGAGGGTGTGGAGAAAAGGGAACCCTCTTGCACTGCTGGTGTGAATGTAAACTGATACAGCCACTATAGAGAACAGTATGGAGGTTCCTTAAAAAACTAAAAATAGAATTACCATATGAGGGCTTCCCTGGAGGTGCAGTGGTTGAGAATCTGCCTGCCAATGCAGGGGACACGGGTTCGAGCCCTGGTCTGGGAAGATCCCACATGCCGCGGAGCAACTGGGCCCGTGTGCCACAACTACTGAGCCTCCACGTCTGGAGCCTGTGCTCTGCAACAAGAGAGGCCACAACAGTGAGAAGCCCACGCACCGCAATGAAGAGTGGCTCCCACTCGCCGCAACTAGAGAAAGCCCTCACACAGAAATGAAGACCCAACACAACCAAAAATAAATAAATAAATTAAAAAAAAAAAAAAAAGAATTACTATATGATCCAGCAATCCCACTATGGGGCATATACCCAGAGAAAATCATAATTCAAAAAGACACATGCACCCCAATGTTCATTGCAGCACTATTTACAATAGCCAGGTCATGGAAGCAACCTAAGTGCCCACTGACAGACGAATGGATAAAGAAGATGTGCTACATATATACAATGGACTACTACTCAGCCATATAAAGGAACGAAATTGGGTCATTTGTTGAGACGTGGATGGATCTAGAGACTGTCATACAGAGTGAACTCAGAAAGAGAATAACAAATATCATATATTAACACATATGTGGAACCTAGAAAAATGGTACAGATGAACCAGTTTGCAGGGCAGAAATTGAGATACAGATGTAGAGAACAAAGGTATGGACACCAAGCGGGGAAAGCGGCAGGGGGGTGGGGGTGGGGGTGTGATGAATTGGGCGATTGATATTGACATGTATACCCTGATGTGTATAAAATTGATGACTAATAAGAACCTGCTGTATAAAAAAATAAATTAAATAAAATTCAAAAAAAAAAGAGGAAGATTTAGAGTGAATCATTCTCAAATTTTCTGCTCTACCAGCATTGCTCTCAGAATTTTTTGTAAATTAGATCTATAACTGCAAAAAGTTTGATCATGAAGGTTTTTTTTAACCCCCGAAATAGCGAATATATCACACTTTCTTTGGAATCAGTAAGGCAGACAATTCCCTAAGGTGACGTGGGGTGGGGGGGAATCAAAACAACATTCAGAACTAAGCACTGAAGGCAAATCTACCTGGGTTTGAGGCCAGTTTAGGATTAGTAAAGCATAAAGAAGAAAATTAAGTTTTTAATGTCAAATATGACATGAGAAAGAATACTTGTATGTAACAGAAACTTTGTTTTGACTCAACAGATTGCTTCAAAATGCTTTAAAGTTTGGGGATTGATTAAATAGTTACTTAAGTTTTAGCAATTTTAAGAAAGTTGGCATAATATTTTTTATTGTAAATCATTTGTGGTTAATTTTTATTTCTAATTTGCAAGTGGAATACCTTGCCACCACCATGTCACTAAACATGCACCACAGTAATAACCTCAACAAAGGGAAAGTTAACCACTAAAATATAGAAGCTGCCAGATAACTTATAACTAAGAGATGACCCTTCCGAACTATAATATATCTTAGGATTCTTTTTTATATTTCTGTAAGAAATGTCATTGAGATTTTTGTTTTGTTTTGTTTTATGCTTCCTACAACAGACTCACTTTATTTTTTTTTTTACTTTTAAAAAATATTTATTTGTTATAATTGTGGTAAAATACATATAAAATTTACCATTTTAACCATTTTAAGTGTACAGTTCAGTTGCATTAGGTATATTCACATTGTTGTGCAACCATCACCACCATCCATATTTACAAAACACTTTTCAACTTTGCAAACTGAAACTCTGTATCGATTAAAAAACAACTCCCCCTGTAACTGAGCAGGACCCTATGGGGCCTTCCTGGGGCAAACTTGTCCCCCATATCCTCTGCTTTAGCTCCTCTCTGAAGTACCTAGATAATGTCATTGAGGTTTTGATATGAATTGCATTGAATCTGTAGATTGTATCTTCCAATCCATGAACATGATCTGTCTTTACATTTACTTGTGTCTTTTTACATTTCTGTCATCAATGTTTTATAGATTTCATTCTACAAGTCTTTCACCTCCTTGGCTCAGTTTATTTCTAAGTACTTTATTCCTTTTGATGCTATTGTAAGTGGGATTTTTCTTTATTTCCTTCTCAGATTGTTCATTATTAGTATATAGAAATACAACTGATTTTTGTGTGTTGATTTTGCATCCATAACTTTACTGAATTCCTGCAGTAGTTCCAATTTTTTTTGTGGAGTCTTTAGGATTTTCAACATATAAAGTCTAAAGTTCATATGGAACCACAGAGGACCCCAAATGGCCAAAATAATCATTAGAAAGAAAAACAAAGCTAGAGGCATCACACTTCCTGATTTTAACATATTTTAAAAGCTACAGTAATTAGAACAGTATGGTACTGGCATAAAGATAGACATATAGACCATTGGCACAAATTAGAGAGTCCGGAAATAAACCCATACATATACAGTCAACTGATCTTCAACAAGGGTGCCTGGAATATATGATGGGGAAAGGATAGTCTCTTAAACAAATGGTGTGAAGGAAAGTGGATATCTACAGGCAAAAGAATGAAACTGGACCCTTATGTTACACCATATAAAAAAAAAATCAAATCAAAATGGATTAAAGACTTAAACATAGACCTGAAACTGTAAAACACCTAGAATAAAACATAGAGGAAAAGCTTCAGGACATTGGTCTTGGCAAAGATTTCTTGGATATGACACAAAAAACACAAACAACAAAAGCAAAAATAGACAAATGGGGCTATATCAAACTATAAAGCTTCTATACAGCAAAGGAAACAATCAACATAATAAAAAGGCAACCTACAAAATGGGAGAAAATATTCACTAACCATATATCTGATAAGGGGTTAATATCCAAAATATAAAAGGAACTCCTATAACCCAATAACAAAAAGAAAAATAAAAGTCCAAATAACCAGATGAAAAAATGAGCAAAGGACTTGAATAGACATTCTCCAAAGAAAACATACAGATGGCTAACAAGTATATGAAAAAATGCTCAACATCACTAATCATAAGAGAAATGCAGATCAAAACCATAATGAGACAACATCTCACACCTATTAAAATAGCTATTTTTTTAAAAAATAAATAGCAAGTGTTGGCAAGGATGTGAAGAAATTTGAACACTTGTACACTATTGGTAGGCATATAAAAAGGCTCAGCCACTATGGAACACAGTTTGGAGATTCCTCAAAAATTAAAAATAGAACTACCATATGATCCATCAATACTACTTCAAAAGACTTGAAATCAGGATCCTGAAAAATATTTGTACTCCCATGTTCAGTGCAACATCATTCACAACAGCCAAGGTGTAGAAATAACCCAAATGTCCATTGATGGATGAACAGATAAAAAAAGAAATGTGGTATATACACACAAGAAAATATTACTCAGCCTTAAAAAAGAAGGAAACTCTGTCATATGCAACAACATAGATGAACCTTGAAGACATTATGCTAAGTGAAATAAGCCAGTCTCAGAAGGACATATACTGCATGACTCCACTTATATGAGGTATCTAAAATAGTCAAAATCACAGAAGCAGAGAGTAGAATTGTGGTTGCCAGGGGTTGGGTGAGGGGAAAATGGGGAGTTGCTGTTCAGCAAGCATAAAGTTTCAGTTATACAAGATGAATAAGTTCTAGAGATCTGCTGTACAACCTTGTACCTACAGTTAACAATACTGTATTGTACACTTAAAATTTTTTTTCAAAGGATAGATCTCATGTTAAGTGTTCTTACCACAATTAATTTAAAAAAGAACTGTAATAAAATCCATTCACAGTAAACCTATATATTATAAGGAGATATGTGTGTCTATATATATGCATATATGTGTGTACATAGTATATACATATATATCTTTCCATATATGTGTGTATACATGTTATGTATAGACCTAGACTTCTGAATGTCTTTTCTTTCATAATGTCTTTTAGAAATGATCGTTGCTTAGTATTTTCTGCAAAATCACAACTTTAAAGCACTGGCTTTAGACATATGATTGGTAGCCCTTTACAAACATTTCTGAGACATTATAAAAGAAACAGACATTCAGAACTCTAGCTCTACACGTGACATTGTTTAAATGAAGCCCAAAGCAGAAGTGCTGTGATTAAATATGAGGTTAATTCATTTGTTATTACCTTGTCAGCCTTTTCCTCACTATTTTAACACATTTTCTATTCGTTTTCATAGTTAACTTTAAAATTTTGATCTCTCTGTCCTTTATATTTTCTTTTTAGATGCCATTTCTGCTAAAATTCTGAAATGATTTATGAGTCACACAGACCTAATTCTGTTAACTCAGCTATACCAAGGAGCAGGAACACACTGCTTCCATACCAATGAGTTTGCCCAAGTTGAGGCCCTGAGCCCTTCTCAGCTGATATTCTTCTCCCAGGCAGAGGAACATTGAGATGTACTTCTGTAAAAGAAATGTGGTGAAGGGATGGGACCTGGACAGAAAGCAGGAGGCTGGAGAAAGGAAGCATTTTGTTGGGAAATGCTTTGATAATTAGGACTGAGTATTATTAATGTTCCACGGAAGCACTTCTTGTATCTAAATGAGATCTCCTGGGTAAGTACAATGAAATCCACCAACCTCTATCTCTAGCCTCTCAGATGTGCAATTACTTGACATTTTTTCCATGACATCCAGAACTGGAAAATGACCTTGGTTTATTAGCTTGAGGAACTTCAGTTGTTGAAGTCTGAAAACTATAAAATCGACATCACTTTGGAGAGTTGGAACATAGGCCATGCCTATCACCCTATAAAATTTTATTTCATTGTTAGTAGTCAGTGTGAACCACTTATTCTAAGTCAGAAAACTTTGACTGATTTTATAAAAGCATCTGTACTAAGATTTGGCACCTAAGCATGTCCATTTTTCCCACCCAAATACTCTAGCATCTTCAAGATGCCAGTGCTTGAACAATACCATCTAGGTACCTCTCTAGTTTCCCCACTTATCAGTCAGGGTTCAACGAATGAAACAGACCAGCAGGAGATATGTATTGACATGTATTGCAAGGAACTGGCTCACACAATTATGAGTGCTGTCTAGGCAAGTCTGAAACCCATAGGGCAGGCTGTCAAGAAAGGCAGGCTAAAACCCTCAGAAAAGATAAATTGTTGTCCACAGGCAGAAGTTCTCCTTATTCAGAGAACCCTCAGCTCTGTGCTTAGGTCTTTCAACTGATTGAATCAGGCCCATACAAATTATTTAGAATAATCTCCCTTATTTAAAGTCAAGTGATTATAGACTTTCATCACATCTATAAAATACCTTCACAGTAATACCTAGATTAGTGTTTGAATAACTGGTAAAGACTATCACATCCCTCCTTCTCAACTCTTTGTCACACACTCTTAGGCAGTAATGTAGAGGGGTCACCCTTAGCCCTAGAGTCCAATCCCTACTAACAAATGTTGACATAAAGGATGTTTAGAAAGTATCCAGTATAACACTATCCCAACTGAAACCTATGACAAGGGAAAGAAAACTCTCCAGATGCTCTGTAATACTTTTCTTAGCTATTACCACAGGAGGAAATAGGAGAGGGAAGCAAAGGTGTGGCTTAGCTTTAGTCCAGCAAGCTGGTTCGACTTTCCCCAAGGCAAAGATCATCCAGAGTCAGGCTGAAATAGTGCCTGTCCTCTTTCCTCCTTTTTTTTTTGTCATTTATCACAGCAAAAACACACTCATTTTCTCTTGTACCAGCTGTCCCTGGGGATTTTACTCTGCTTTCTCCACAGCATCCCAGCATTTTTAGCCAAAATTGTTGTATTCTGGGACAAGGAACCCAAAACAAAGATGATTTTACTCTCAGTGAAAATTTGCCATGACAATGGCTTAGTGTTTGGGTTAGCTTTCCAGGATTGGGGAGAGTAGAGGAGAGGCTTTTTAAAAAAATTAATATCAGAGGTTGAAATCGTGAAGTTTACCTTCAAAGACATGGGATTGGGTCTAATTTGTTTCATTTATTAATTGTATGACCTTTGACAAGTCTCAGCCTTCTTGTGTTTCAGATTTCTTGCCTATAATCAAAGGGAGAAACTGAAAAATCACCAAATTCTTTTAAAGTTCTACTGTTTTTTGATCCTATAGACATAGGGCAGCATAACATGGAGAAGAGCTGGCCAGAAAAAAAGGATAGAAGAGTAACTTAAAGAATAAAGGAGAATGAAGTAGTCAGTCTGGAAGGAATGAAGGAAGAAGAAGGAAAAGGATATGGAATATAAGAAGAAAAAGATGTTGTACAGAGGTAAAGTATAGGAACATACTGGTACATATAAGAGGGAGTGGTAGGAACTATGGCGAACTGGAGAGTTTATGACCTTCTACAGATGGTTGCTACTACTCATCTCTATCCAACTGCTGTCATAGGAAATGCAGGTCTAGTGTTGCCAGGTTTTAGAATTTTTCAAGAAAAGCTAGAAATCTGGATTCTTACGTGACTTCTCCTAATTTTTAAACATGGGTAGACTAATTCAAATTTTAAAGACCAATATGCAGAACAAACACAATATTCCTTCAGGCAGAGCATCACTTTAGGCCGAGACTAGGGTAAGGCAGGAAAGGTACTCACCTCATGCACAATATTTAAGGAAGCACCAAAAACTTCAGTAATCAAGATAAGAAATATTTTAATGCAATATTTTAAGCTACAATGCATTGCAAAAAAATACGTTATGAACAAAACATCAAAAGTTTCAATAAAGTTAAGATCTGACCCTGCACTTGCACACTTCACATCTCTTGCCTCACCTTAATCCCGACTCTGCATCCTTTACAGCCTCTCGGTAAAAGGCTTACCAGCAGGGAGCATAGTAGTGCCATAAAATGCAAATAGGAAATAGGAAGAAAGCAGGCTTGGGAGTGAAGATAACGAATGCAACAGCAGGCATTTGATCTGAGATAGTGTGTGGGCGTCTAGGTGAAAGAGGCTCTAAGCATTTGAGAATGAGAAAGTGATATCAGTAAGTAGAAAGAAAATTAATACTTATTCAATGTCTATTATGTGCCAGATGGTCTACATCTATAATCTCATCTACCAACAATTCTCAACGTGACTCTTTAATTTTGAAGTTTCATCTCCATTTTTTAAAAATTTTTAATAGATATTAAAGTTACTGACCCAAGATCATACACATAGCCAATGGTGAAACTGACACGGTCTGGATTCCAGTAAACTGTGACTCCAAATTCTATTCTTTCCAGTAAACTGTGCAGCCTGGAGCAAGTCACATACATTTGTGTGTCATCCATAAGCCTTGAGATTGGATGAGATTCCCAGAGAGCTTAAGTGACCCTTGTCCATAAAGCCTGTGTCCTTATCCTGATGACTCCCTCAGGGATGGGGCTCTTTCTCTTGCCACTCTCAGGACTGGAGTCTTTCTTTGGATTAGAGCTTTTGCACCCACTAACAAACTTCCCCTGCAGCCACCTGGTCTTCAAGTATTATAGCCTCTGAATTCTGTACTCTTCTCACTTGTAAAGATACCTGGCTTCCTTCCCTATTTACTCTCATCATTGCAGCCTTGATAAAACAACAACCAGTTTCCACACTCTTTGGAGCCTGGACCCTGACCACCAATTTCCCTTAGGACGTGCATGTGTGTTCACAGCAGCCACCCTACTGCACTGACAGAGTTTATATCCAGGTCACGACATTTCCCAAGTGCCATGTTTCCGTAAACTGTTAATCGGGGCAAATCTAGCCATGTCTTAAAATATGACATCTCCAAACTTCTTGTTGAGTCTTATTAAGTACTGCTTACATAGACTATTGACTAAAGAAATGGATTATTTGTTTCTCAAATAAACTTTCTGTCTTCCTCCTCCATACATTTCTTATAGTCATGTCCTTCCCTTAGACCACCATTCCTCCTTCACTCCACCAATATGAATCCTACTTATATCTCTAAGATGAGCTTACATTTCACCCCCTCCATGAACTGTTCTTTCACCAGCCCAGCCTGAACCAATCACTCTATCTATGAACTATGATAGTGTTGATTCACTGAACATTCATTTGCCATCTACAATCAATAGCACAGTCTTAATCTCCATAACCACATGGTAAGTTCCTTAAGGATAGGGGCCAATGTCCTGTGCTTTATCAATATTCCCAAAACTTCAAGCACAATGTAGGGGCTCCAATAAATATTCCTGGTTGGTGTATTTCTATAGCACGGAAACCTCAAGTTATAGGTTTGACTCTGACTGTCCTTAATTTCTCTCACTAGCTTTTTACTTTGAAAATAGGGATAACATTCCATGAAATTTCAAGGGTATTTTTTTTTAACATCTTTATTGGAGTATAATTGCTTTACAATAGTGTGTTAGTTTCTGCTTTATAACAAAGTGAATCAGCTATACATATACATATATCCCCATATCTCCTCCCTCTTGCGTCTCCCTCCCATCCTCCCTATCCCACCCCAGAAGAATGTAATGAGGATTTTTAAAGAAGAATGTAATGAGGAATTTTTTTAAATATCTAGTGATATATTTTCCCTTTTGGCTTCTTTCCTTGCAATCCTTAACCATTTTCTGTCCCCAGTTAAAAGAGGGCAAACCCACTGAAGAAAGTAGAAGGATTTAACTAAAGGAAGTCCCAACAAGACAACAGGACAAAGAATAAAGCCCTGTGGTCAAAGGAAAAGGAATCAAGTAGAGAGAGAAAGGAATAAGAGGTTATTCATGAGTGTATTTCTGTCTCCTGCTCTGTTCCCAAGGTACTTTCAGCACTGGGGCCAAACCTAAGGAAAAATGGTAGGAAGAGCCCAGAGAGGACAGAGAAACCAAAAACAGAGGGGTTTGTGTCATCATTCTCATTTGAGACTCTATAAGGAGACCACCTTGAAGAAGGCATTGAATTAGCATATGGCAAATAGAGTCAGGACGCTGTGTTTTGGCCTATGTCAGGTATGTAGAGGATGCAGATCTCCCAACAGGTCCCAGCAAGAATGTGAAAAGTAGTTGAGTATTCTAGCTGGTCAGCTCACTAGTAAGATTATTGCAGAAAGAAGATGAGGAATTCTGGAATAGAATGTTCATAAGAGAGACTATCTAAGAAAATAAGCAAATTGGAGTCTCAGCCAAAATTAGGGAAACCACTGCCAACAAGAGCTGAAGATAAGACACAGTCATCAGGGGGATGATAGAGTCACCCAAGAGAAAGGCCATCACTGCATTTTGACCATATGGAAAAAACAAACCAAGAATCATACCTGTCATGGACCGTCATCACAACGGATGAAAGATAGCAATGACATCAGATTTTGTTACCCAGAAACCATCAAGATAAACACCTTAATGGAGGAAAAACAAATGTACACGGGCTGTCATTCAACACCCTGTGAGAATGGGATCTTCTCTATTTCCCAAGAAGAGAACCATCTGGGGAAGGCTGAGAAAGGAGGGAGAAAAGACTTGAACTATTTGTCAATCTCCTTACCGAAAAACTTAACTAAAGGAAGATGGGATTACTTTTAATAGACAAATTAAGTTTTTCTTCCCCTTTGTAAGCATAAGGGCTTGAGGACAAATGAGATCAGTTATAAAATACAGGAAGATAGATGGTTTTCTTCACACATGTGAGTTATGGTATGCCAATTTTTTTTTTTTGGTGTGCCAATTTTGATGCATATCTTCCTGCACAATAAATTTACAAGGAATATTTTGTACATAACTTAAGGAAGCAACTTATGCTACAAAACTAAGGACACTGCACCACTAGATATGCTTTAATCACTTGTTTTCCTGACTGCTTTAAAGTAGATTAAGAACAAAATCTTCCCCAAGTAAGAAAAGGAGAGAAATCATTATGACATGAGACTTTAGTAAAATTCTGCCCTATTAGATTTCGCTAAGAAGAAGTAAGTGCTAGACAAGGGGATTTCAGGGATGAGTTATTATATTTGCAATTTAGTGTAATGAAAATTACCAAGGCAGTACCATGAATTTAAATGAGCTGTGTAATTTTTTCTTAAGTTTTAATATGAAATAATTGTTCATTTCACCCAAAAAATAGTTAACGTTGTTGATTCTTTTGCATAAATCAATATGCTCTGAACAGTAAAGCTAATAGCCCAGTAAAGTCTACAAAATGTATCTGTGTAGCTGTCTGTTTCCAGGGATTTATTCCAGGATCTAAATAGCAGTTTCTATTTCTAGTCGACTACTGTCTTTATCAAATTACTTCTTTGACTCAGTGACAGCTTTTTAAGACATCTTCTAAAGGAAAGCTTTAATTTCTCATCTTTGTTCTTTAAGAATGTAATTTTTAAAGTAATAGAATTGACCATGATTATATTTTTGAGGATTTTTAGTTATACTGGAAACAATCATGAATGTGTAAAACTAGTTGTACAAAACACCACTCATACTGACTTTGTTATTCATCATAGAATACAACAAGGGTCTCACTAACTTCTGTAAGATTGTGTTATCATACGTCATAGTTATCTAAAGTGTTGCTTCAATATATGCAAAAAAAGTATTTTAGTCCAATAACAAATAATTTTTTTACCCTTATGCTCTTTCCAAAAGAGATCCAAAGAAGCAAATACAAGAAAGTACAAAAAAAATTTTAAAAAGCTCCTACCAGGGATGGGGGAATAACAATCATAATTTTAGATTATGTTAAATTTATCTTATTAGATATGATGGTAATGATAATGGATGTTCACCCCTCAGCTTCCACTGTGCTGCAAAATTACAAAATGTGTTTTTAATGAATACAGCATACTGGTTATGTTTATCTGATATCTATTTGAAATTAAAATGGCTTAAAATATTATGTAGAAAGTTTTAACTCTAATAATCCAAAAACACCCTAATCAGAAACTACTTTATATCTAATTAAAGTACATTGTTGCTTATTTTTATTCTGAGTCTTAAAAAAGTTAGAACAAATTGCTCATTATGTATTTTGCTGCCACAATAATTAAATGTCCTATAAAACTTAAACCAGATTTGTTTTACTATCCTGTAAATAAGGAAATTGAACAAGATGATTTCCATGATTTCCAGAATTATCTAATTTTTGCCCAATATTTTTATTGCTAGAATTCAGTCATAAGGCATACCATTTATCTTGAAAATTTCTTAGAATATAGAACAATCATGGCAGACACAGAAATTGTATGAGCTCAGGCTAACCTAAGACCTTAACTGTCCCTCTGGCATCATCTTTATTCCCATTCTAAACATGGAGCAGATTGATGATCCCTTCAGTTTCTGAACAGATTGAGGTTGGTCTGAGAGAGGTTGATTTAATCCCCAGCCTCAGAGCAGTCTATTAGGGAGAGAGCATCAGTCTTAGTCCAGACCCCAGGATGTTCTGATCCATCTCCAAATCTGTCGGGGAATCCTGACATACCTACAGGGAACTCAATAAAGCTCAATTCTGAGGAGTATTGTTAGGAAACCATTGACTGAAACTGCCAGCCCTGGCCATGCCCAGAAATAACCACTTGCTTGAGTTATCTCACAACAGAAGATCCCGGCAAGGAACGTGGAACTGACAAGCTACCACCAGCCCGAAGAATGTGGGAGGGGCCAATAGGAGGGAGGAGATGCCAGCCCACAATATGTCCTGCCAACCTGCCAGAAACCATCACGCTGGAATCCATCTTGGCTGAGAAATGTGCACACCCCCAGGAAGGACCTGAATCAGGCCAAATATGGGCACAAGCAAGATGATTGGCTAGAGACAACCCAGAAACTAACCCTATTACCATAAAACCTGAGACTGCTAGCACATGGTAGAGCAGTTCTCCTGGGCTCCCTTACCCTGCTGCCCTCCACTAGAGCACCCTTTTCCAATAAAGTCTTTTGCTTGCTCAGTACATGAGTCTCCGTGGACAATTCATTTCCGAGTGTTAGACAAGAGCCCTGGAAGGGGTCCCCCACCTCTAGTAACAGTATGACTAATAATTTTAAAGATTTAAGAAGGTGTGTGTGTGTGTGTGTGTATGTGTGTGTGTGTGTACACAAACATATATACACATATATACAACTTAGGGCAAGTTTCCTCTCTGAGCATTCCATTTTTTACCTGTAAAGTGAAAGGAATGCACCAATGATCTCCAAAGCCCGTGTCAGTTGAAAAATTCTATGATTCCTGAAGTCAAATACTTTTCTTCCTCCTCCTTTCAAAATGGTAATGGAAGAGAAATAAAATTTTTCAATAAAAAGAAAAATGAAAAGTACATTTTCAACTTGGAAGAGAGGATAAAAACCTAAATGGCAGGCGCTGGTGGGGGACCTCAGATACCTAAGGGGATGGGAGGAATCCCTGCGTGACCGGGTAGGACGTGTCAGGGGAAGGGGGGGAAGGAAAAGTGGAGGCGGGAAGGAACTGGTGCCCCTGAGGGCAGCTGGGGGAGGGGAGGGGTTCCCACGCTTGGAGGGGCCCACCCACAGTGAGGGTATCAGCAGGGAAGGGAAGAGACTTTCAGCGGATCAGAGGGGAATGCAGCCAGTATCTCCCCTCCACTTGGCCCAGGTGAGCCTGCTGGGATCCCAGGCCTGAACCTCTGCCCTAAGGGGGCCCCTCTGGCCACATGTGTCTGGAGCCTAAGCCCTGCACCCCTACCAAGGACTTTTCTGGCCACACGGGTCTAGAACCTAAGCCCCTGCTCCATCAAGGCCTTTTTCAGCTGTGTGGGTCCTGAGCCTAAGTCCCACCACCCACCAAGGCCTTTTCTGACTGCATGGGTCCTGAGCCTAAGCCCCAGCCACCAAGGCCTTTTCCGGCCACGTGGGTCCTGAGACTAAACGCTGTCCGCCCTGCCAAGACCTTTTCCAGCCACACAGATCCTGAGCCTAAGCCCCCCACCCACTGCCACCAACGCCTTTTCTGGCCTGGCAGGTCCTGAGCCTAAGCCCTGCCTCCCCCCAAGGGCTTTTCTGGCTGCACAGGTCTTGGGCCTAAGCCCCCCACTGCAAGGGCTTCTTCTGGCCACGAGGATCCTGGGCCTGAGCCCCGCCACCACCCCCCACCCACTGCCAAGGCCTTTTCTGGCCTTTTTTTCTTTTTTTTCTGTTAGTTATTGTTATTTCATTTTTATTTTTATTTTTTCTACTACATTTTTTATTTTGCTACTTTTATTTTTTATTCTTTGTTATTGTTCTCCTTTTTGTTTCTTGCCTTTTTTTTGGCCACGCCATGTGACTTACAGGGTCTTGGTCCCAGGCCAAGGGCTGGGCCTGAGCTCCAGTGGTGGGAGCACCGAGTCCAAACCACTGGACTGACAGCAAACCTCAAACCCCAGGGAATAGTAATTGGTGTGAGCTCTCCAGAAGGGCCACACCTCAGCACCAAGATCCAGCACCAACAAAATGGCTGCAAACTCCAGTGCTGGACACCTCAGGCCAAACAACCAGCAAGACAGGAACACAGACCCACCCATCAAAAAAATTAGATGACAAAAAAAATATGTTACAGTTGAAGGAGCAAGGTAAAAAACTACAAGACAAAATAACTGCAGAGGAAGAAGGCAACCTACCTGAAAAAGAATTCAGAGAAATGATAGTAAAGATGATCCAAAATCTTGGAAATAGATGGGAGGCACAGATTGAGAAAATACAGGAAATGTCTAATGAGGACGTAGAAGAACTAAAGAACAAACAAACAGTGATGAACAACACAATAACTGAAATGAAAAATACACTAGAAGGAATCAATAAAAGAATAACTGAGGTAGAAGAACGGAAAACGGAGCTGGAGGACAGAATGGTGGAAATAACTGCCGAGAAGCAGAATAAAGATAAAAGAATGAAAAGAATTGAGGACACTCTCAGAGACCTCTGGGACAACATTAAATGCACAACAATTTGAATTAAAGGGGTCCCAGAAGAAGAAAAGAAGGAGAAGGTGTTTGAGAAAATATTTGAAGAGATTATAGTTGAAAATTTCCCTAATATGGAAAAGGAAATAGCCACTCAAGTCCAGGAAGCACAGAAAGTCCCATATAGGATAAACCAAAGGAGAAACATGCCAAGACACATATTAATCAAACTAACAAAAATTAAATTCAAACAAAAAATATTAAAAGCAGTGAGAGAAAAGCAACAAATAACATACGAGGAAAAGCCCATAAGGTTATCAGCTGATTTCTCAGCAAAAACTCCACAGGCCAGAAGGGAGGGGCAGGATATATTTAAAGTGATGAAAGGGAAAAACCTAAAACCACGATTACTCTACCAAGCAAGAATCTCATTCAGATTCAATAGAGAAATCAAAACCCTTACAGACAAGCAAAAGCTAAGAGAATTCAGCACCACCAAACCAGCTTTACAACAAATGCTAAAGGAACTTCTCTAGGCAGGAAAAACAAGACAAGGAAAAGACCTACAATAACAAACCCAAAACAATTAAGAAAATGGTAATAGGAACATACATACCGATAATTACCTTGAAAGTAAACGGATTAAATGCTCAAAGCAAAAGACACAGACTGGTTGAATGGATACAAAAACAAGACCCATATGTATGCTATCTACAAGAGACCCACTTCAGACCTAGGGACACATACAGACTGAAAGTGAGGGGATGGAAAAAGATATTCCATGCAAATGGAAATCAAAAGAAAGCTGGAGTAGCAATACTCAGATCAGACAAAATAGACTATAAATAAAGACTGTTACAAGATACAAGGAAGGATACTACATAATGATCAAGGAATCAATACAAGAAGATATAACAATTATAAATATTTATGCACCCAACAGAGGAGCACCACAATACGTAAGGCAGATGCTAACAGCCATAAAAGGGGAAATCGACAGTAACACAAAAATAGTGGGGGACTTTAACACCCCACATAAACCAATGGACAGATCATCCAGACAGAAAATGAATAAGGAAACACAAGCTTTAAATGACACAATAGACCAGACAGACTTAATTGATATTTATAGGACATTCCACCCGAAAGCAGCAGAATACACTTTCTTCTCAAGTGCACATGGAACATTCTCCAGGATAGACCACGTTTTGGGTCACAAATCAAGCCTTGGAAAATTTAAGAATACTGACACAAGAGGGAGGGGATATATGTATACATATAGCTGACTCACTTTGTTATACAGCAGAAACTAACACACCATTGTAAAGCAATTATACTCCAATAAAGAAGTTTTAAATATTAAATAAATAAATAAATAAATGCCTGTAAAATTTTTTTAAAAAAAGAAAGAAAATTGAAATCATATCAAGCATCTTTTCCAACCAGAATGCTGTGAGATTAGAAATCAATTACAGGAATAATACTGCAAAAAAGCCACAAACATATGGAGGCTAAACAATACACTACTAAATAACCAAGAGAACACTGAAGAAATGAAACCGAAAGTCAAAACATACATAGAGACAAATGACAATGAAAACATGATGACCCAAAACCTATGGGATGCAGCAAAAGCAGTTCTAAGAGGGAAGTCTATAGTAATTGAATTTCACCTCAAGAAACAAGAAAAATATCAAATAAATGATCTAACCTTACACATAAAGCAACTAGAGAAAGAAGAACAAAAAAAACCCACCAAAGTTACTTGGAAGAAAGAAATCATAAAGATCAGATGAGAAATAAATGAAATAGAAACAAAGAAAACAATAGCAGAGATCAATAAAACTAAAAGTTGGTTCTTTGAGAAGATAAACAAAATTGATAAAACTTTAGCCTAGCTCATGAAGACAAAAACGGAGAGGATTCAAATCAATAAAATTAGAAATGAAACAGGAGAAATTACAACTGACACCACAGAAATACAAAGGATCATAAGAGACTACTACAAGCAACTATATGGCAATAAAATGGATAACCTGGAAGAACTGGACAAATTCTTAGAAACGTACAACCTTCCAGGACAGAAACAGGAAGAAATAGAAAATATGAACAGACCAATCACAAGCACTGAAATTGAAACTGTGATTAAAAATCCTCCAACAAACAAAATCCCAGGACCATGTGGCTTAACAGGCGAATTCTATCAAACATTTAGAGAAAAGCTAACATCTATCCTTCTCAAACTCTTCCAAAATACAGCAGAGGGAGGAAGACTCCCAAACACATTCTACGAGACCACCACCACCCTGATACCAAAACCAGACAAAGATGTCACAAAGAAAGAAAACTACAGGCCAATATCACTGATGAACATAGATGCAAAACACCTCAACAAAATACTAGCAAACAGAATCCAACAGCACATTAAAAGGATCATACACCATGAGCAAGTGGGGTTTATCCCAAGAATGCAAGGATTCTTCAATATACACAAATCACTGTGATACACCATATTAACAGAAACGAAGGATAAAAAAACATATGAAAATCTCAATAGATGCAGAAAAAGCTTTCAACAAAATTCACACCCATTTATGATAAAAACTCTCCAGAAAGTAGGCATACAGGGAACCTACATCAACATAATAAAGGCCATATATGACAAACCCACAGCCAACATCGTTCTCAATGGTAAAAAACTGAAACCATTTCCTCTAAGATCAGGAACAACACAAGGTTGCTCACTCTCACCACTATTATTCAACATAGTTTTGGAAGTTTTAGCCACAGCAATCAGAGAAGAAAAAGAAATAAAAGGAATCCAAATTGGAAAAGAAGAAGTAAAGCTGTCACTCTTTGTAGATGACATGATACTGTACATAGAGAATCCTAAAGATGCTACCAGAAAATTACTAGAGCTAATCAATGAATTTGGTAAAGTAGCAGAATACAAAATTCATGCACAGAAATCTATTGCAAGCCTATACACTAATGATGAAAAATCTGAAAGTGAAATTAAGGAAACACTCCCATTTACCACTGCAACAAAAAGAGTCAAATACCTAGGAATAAACTTACCTAAGGAGACAAAAGACCTGTATGCAGAAAACTGTAAGACACTGATGACAGAAACTAATGATGATACCAACAGATGGAGAGATATACCATGTTTTGGATTGGAAGAATCAACATTGTGAAAACGACTATACTACACAAATCAATCTACAGATTCAATGCAATTCCTATCAAACTACCAATGGCATTTTTCACAGAACTAGAACAAAAAATTTCACAATTTGTATGGAAACACAAAAGACCTTGAATATCCAAAGCAATCTTGAGAAAGAAAAACAGAGCTGGAGGAATCAGGCTCCCGGACTTCAGACTATACTACAAAGCTACAGTAATCAAGACAGTATGGTACTGGCACAAAAACAGAAATATAGATCAATGGAACAGGATAGAAAGCCCAGAGATAAACCCACGCACACATGGTCATTTTATCTTTGATAAAGAAGGCAAGAGTATACAATAGAGAAAAGACAGCCTCTTCAGTAAGTGGTGCTAGGAAAACTGGACAGCTACATGTAAAATAATGATATTAGAACACTCCCTAACACCATACACAAAAATAAACTCAAAATGGATTACAGACCTAAATGTAAGGCCAGACACTATGAAACTCTAAGAGGAAAACATAGGCAGAATACTCTATGACATACATCACAGCAAGATCCTTTTTGACCAACCCCCTAGAGAAATGGATATAAAAACAAAAATAAACAAATGGGACCTAATGAAATTTAAAAGCTTTTCTACAGCAAAGGAAACCATAAGCAAGACCAAAAGACAACCCTCAGAATGGGAGAAAATATTTGCAAATGAAGCAACTGACAAAGGATTAATCTCCAAAACACACAAGCAGCTCATTCAGGTCAATATCAAAAAAACAAACAACCCAATCCAAAAATGGGCAGAAGTCCTAAATAGACATTTCTCAAAGGAGATATACAGATTTCCAACAAACACATGAAAGGATGCTCAACATCACTAATCATTAGAGAAATGCAAATCAAAACTACAATGAGGTATCACCTCACACAGGTCAGAATGGCCATCCTCAAAAAATCTACATATAGGGCTTCCCTGGTGGCGCAGTGGTTGACAGTCTGCCTGCCAATGCAGGGGACACGGGTTCGAGCCCTGGTCTGGGAAGATCCCACATGCCACGGAGCAACTAAGCCCGTGAGCCACAATTGCTGAGCCTGCGCGTATGGAGCTTGTGCTCCGCAACAAGTGAGGCCGCGATAGTGAGAGGCCCACACACCGCAATGAAGAGTGGCCCCCACTTGCCGTAACTAGAGAAAGCCCTCACACAGAAATGAAGACCCAACACAGCCATAAATAAATAAATAAATAAATGGGTCATCACTTTAAAAAAAAAAATCTACAAATAATAAATGCTGGAGAGGGTGTGGAGAAAAGGAAACCCTCTTGCACTGTTGGTGGGAATGTAAATTGATACAGCCACTATGGAGAACAGTATGGAGGTTCCTTAAAAAACTAAAAATAGAGCTACCATATGACCCAGCAATCCCACTACTGGGCATATACCCTGAGTAAACCTTAATTCAAAAACAGGCATGACCACAATGTTCACTGCAGCTCTATTTACAATAGCCAGGACATGGAAGCAACCTAAATGTCCATCAATAGATGAAGGGATAAAGAAGATGTGGCACATATATACTATGGAATACTACTCAGCCATAAAAAGAAACGAAATTGAGTTATTTGTAGTGAGGTGGATGGACCTAGAGACTGTCATACAGAGTGAAGTAAGTCAGAAAGAGAAAAACAAATACCGTATGCTAACACATATATATGGAATCCAAAAAAAAAAAAAAAGGTTCTGATGAACCTAGGGGCAGGACAGGAATAAAGACGCAGACATAGAGAATGGACTTGAGGACATGGGGAGGGGGAAAGGTAAGCTGGGACGAAGTGAGAGAGTGGCATGGACTTATAAACACTACCAAATGTAAAATAGGTAGCTAGTGGGAAGCAGCCGCATAACACAGGGAGATCAGCTCAGTGCTTTGTGTCCACCTAGAGGGGTGGGATAGGGAGGGTGGGAGGGAGAAGCAAGAGGGAGGAGATATGGGGATATATGTATATGTATAGCTGATTCACTTTGTTACACAGCAGAAACTAACACCATTGTAAATCAATTATACTCCAATAAAGATGTAAATAAATAAATAAAAATTTTACGAAATTTTTTTAATTAAAAAAAATTAAAAAAAATCATATGATCATCTGAATAGATTCAGAAGAAGCTTTTGACAAAATTCAACATCTATTTATGATAAAAACTCTTCACAAAGTGGGTATAGAGAGCACACATCACAACATAATAAAAGCCATATATGACAAACCCTTAGCTAACATCATGCTTACTGGTGAAAACTTGAAGGCATTTCCTCTAAGATCAAGAACAAGACAAGCATCTCACACCTGCCACTTTTACTCAACATAATATCGGAAATCCTAGCCAGAACAATCAGACAAGAAAAAGAAACAAAAGGAATCCAAATTAAAAAGGAAGCAGTAAAGCTGTCTCTGCTTGCAGATGACATGACAATATATATAAAAAATCCTAAAGACACCACCTAAAAACTATTAAAAGTCATCAATGAATTCAATAACGTTGCAGGATAAAAATATTAATATACAGAAATCTGTTGAATTTCTTTACACTAACTATGAACTATTAGAAAGAGAAATTAAGAAAATAATACAATTTATAATTGTGTCAAAAAGAGTAAAATAACTAAGAATAAATTTAACCAAGGAGGTAAAAGCTGGTACTCAGAAAGCTATAAGACCTTGATGAAAGAAACTGAAGAAAACAAAAAATGGAAAGATATACTATGTTCATGGATTGGAAGAATTAGTATTGTTAAAATGACCATACTATGCAATTCTACAGATTCAATACAATTACTATCAAAATACCAATGGCATTTTTCATAGAGCTATACCAGATAATTCTAAAATTTGTACGGGAACACAAAAGACCCCAAATAGGCCAAGCAATCTTGAGGAAGAAAAACAAAACTGGAAGTAGCACTCTCAATGATTTCAAACTATACTGTAAGCTACTATAACCAAAACAGAGGGTTACTAGACCTATTTTCGTGATCACTTCATAATATATGCAAATGTCAAATCACTGTGTAGTACACCTGAAACTAACATGATATTGTATGTCAACTGTACAGTTTACCCTTGAACAACTCATGGGTTAGGGGCACTGACTGTCTATCAAGTCAAAAATTCATGTATAACTTGACAGTCAGCTCTTTGTATAAGCAGTTCCACATCCACAGGTTCAACCACCCACAGATCACGTGGTACTGTAGTATGTATTTAGTGAAAAAAATCCATGTATAATTGGACTCACTCAGTTTAAACCTGTGTTGTTCAAGGGTCTACTGTTATTTCATCTAAAAAGAATTTTTGTAAACAATGTTTTTGTCCCTGTAAAACTTTAATCTGATAAATGTATAAAATTTCATTTATTAGTTGTATACATAATGTCTAAAATTTTAGAGTTGTGTTGTCCAATATGGTACCCACTAGCTACATGGGCTATTTAAATTTAAATGAATTAAAATTAAATTAAATACAATAAGATTCAGTTCCTCAATCTCACTAGCCATATTTAAAGTGCTCAACAACCACAAGGTGATGATGACCTTACTGAACAGGACAGACATAGAAGTTGTATTAGCTTATTTTTAGATGTATTGTTAGGATATAGACTAAACAGGTATATTTATAAGAGACTCAAAAATAAAGTGGCTCCGTCGGCTCAGTCAAGACAGAAGTTCTTTTCTTTCTTCTCTAACAGTCTAGAATTGGTAGGTGGTCCCAGTGCAGAACTGGTAGATAGAAAGGCAAGTTCAGTCCCACAAGGTCTCCAAGGACCCAGGTCCTTCTTTCTTGTCTTGCTGTCCCTTGGGGTTCTACCCTATTGTGTAGGTCTAGAACTAGCTCTGCAACATCTTATCTGTATGTCAGACTGTCAGAAGAGGAAGAGGAGAAAATGAAGGGCAAGAAATTTCCTTTACAGAGAATATGACCAGAATGCTACACATATCACTAGCACGCACACTTTTGTGGCAGAGACGTACCTGCAGCTCACGTCTGGCTATCAGGGAGGCTGGGAAAGGTGATCAAGTTGTATGGCTGTGTGCCCAGTTACAACTTTGGCTGGGGGATGTTATTTCTATAAAAGAAGAATGAGAGATGGTTACAGGAGAACAATTAGCACTCTGCCACAAGGGAATATCATTTAATGGATTTATTTTTTAAAGTGGAGCTTAAGTAACATTTAATCAGGAAGTTTTCTCCACACTTAATAGTCCTTAGAAGGTAAAATTTCTATCAATGTCCCTTCCACTGGTTATATAAATTCTACTCTTAATACATTTTGTCCTGGCTGAAGTAGTATAAACCAGTAATTAAAAAATTAGAGTTTCACTTAAAAACTGACTAAAAGGAAAGTTTTGCTTTATTGGCTATTTTAAAATAAATATTAGCATTCATTTTTAACTCACTTAACTTCTTAATAGGGAAAAAGTTCTTTAAAAGATAGTGTTACCCATAAAATCTGTACAATAATATACACAAGTCAACACTGCATAATTATTAAGTCATAGAATGCCCCAGCCAAAAACAATAAAGTATATAATAAATTTAACAATACTATGGGCATGTTTTATAAATTAAACTTAAGTTACAAAGTAAATGTTTTATTTAATATTTAATTTGTGGATGAGGAACTAAAAAGGAAATTATTAAATCATATTAAAATTCATTTTTCTTTCATAAAAGATGATTTGCTCTTGAGCTTCAAGCCTAACCATTTTTAACCTGCAATGAAATTGGTATATTTATATAAGGGTTTATATACACTTGCCTTCCACTTATGTAAAATTGTTTCTTAAAAATCAGGTATATTATACATGAAACATTTAAATTATATAATTTAGGCAATAGAAATCAGTAAAAGGACAATTAAAATTACAATACCAGAATTTTCTTTTAGCAGTTGCATCTAGATTCAAAAATGTGCTTCATAAATGTTAAAAAATAATCTCTACTTATATGCTTTTGCTTAGATGAAAACATATGAAGAACTTTACTGTTTAATGGATTTATTTTTAAACGTGGAACTTAAACAACATTTAAACAGCCAGAGGTGTTCTTTTTAAAATAAGAATAAATTTCAACTGCTAGCTAAAAACAACTCAAAAATCAAAATTGGTCATTTTGCATTAATAATAAAAGTTTTTTAGACCAATAATTTCTATGTGTTGTTAAATTATATAGATTAGGGACCCACTGTACTGGCAAGTCAGTGTTCACATGTTAGTCAACAGTATCTGTAAGGCAATTGTGTACATTTTATTATTTGTTAAATCGACCTTAAATAATATATTAAACACACTATTTCCAAACAAAATGAATTCTATTCTAATTTCTTCCATCTTTAAATTTAAACAGGCAATTTGTGAAATCACTTGCAACACCAATCAAAATATTTTCCCTTCCTAGCTCCTCTTAACGACATCTAAGGTCAAATAAGTGCAATATGAAGGTAGCATCCTCTCAGCCAGCTTCCCTCACTATTATTAATTTTCAAGTATTCTCCCCTCTGGCCCATATGGCCCACTCACATGGACATTTCTAATCTGTTAGGATTAACCCCAACAATTTCCATCCCATTCAAGAAGTAACATAAGGCAAGGGAGAGTGACATTTTATAATGATTATCTTGAATCTATAGCTTATTTAAGAAAAAAAATACTTCATTATTTTTACACAGTAAGAAACATGAGATTTCATGAAAAATCCTCATAGTACAGAATATTTCAAAAAGCTGGATTCCTTGTGGGGTAGGGGAGCAGAAAGAAAGAATAGAAAAGAAACCTCTACAACTGCATAGAAGAACTGATGAGAAATTGAGAGCAATCCTCAGAGGCCGAGAAAGTGACAAGAAGCAGAATCCGATAGGGAACAAAATGCTGATGTCGGTATCTGTCACGGGAACATCTGCTGACCCCTAGAGGCCCAGAGCTTCATGCTTACCAGGCTGTGTGACTAAAGAACAGGGGTAAATGTAGGGACTATACCAAGTGGGAAGTTGGATCAGAGACTCTCACAAAAAGCAAAATCCCCTAGAGCTGACACCTTAGTGAAAGAATAAACTGGAATTTTTTAAAGATACTGCACAAGAAGGAAATAAAGATATCTGCCTATTTCATTTCCATTACCTCATCCATTAGGGCTGAGGAGGAATGATCACCTGTCCTGAAAATTCTTAACCAGAAGACTAATCTCAATTGGACTGGAGCAAAAATCATATTACTTGCTTCCGCAGCTCCCCACTAGCCTTAGCCAATAATTTAAAGTGGTCATGAATTAGGAGTACACCTTGGCACTGAGTGGAGGCAACAAGTGTTCTGGAAGAAAACGTCTTAAAACCAAAATCTGAAAGAATTTCCACAGATAAACTCCCAAGGAACATGAATTCACAATAAAAAACAAACAAACAAACACATGATGAATCAAGCTACCATGAGCAAAAAGTTAGTAGAAATAACAAGACCAGATCCACTTAGACAGTAGATATTAGAATATTCAGATAAAAACACTTAAGTGAACATGTTTACTCTATTCAAAGGTTTAAATGAGCTGACATGGGGTATATATCTAGAAGGGATTTAAAAATTTTTTTAAACTGCTGAAATAAAAAAAGACAACCTAGTTATTTAAAAAATAGACAAGACTTGAACAGGCACTTCACTAAATAAATAAATAAATAAATAAATAAAAGTGAAAAAGGAAACACAGTGGGGAGTAGCCAAGATGGCTCAGGAAAACCCTGAGCTCACCTCCTCCCATGAGCTCACCTCCTCCCATGGGCCCACCAAAATTACAACTATTTACAGAGCAACTATTGATGAGAAAAACCAAAAGACTAGCAGAAAAGATCTTCTACAGCTAAAGATATAAAGAAGGAACCACAATGAGATGGGTTAGAGGGATGGAGACACAGTATACTCAAGACGCATACCCCCTGGTGCGCGACCCACAAACAGGAGGATATTTACAATTGCAGAGGTTCTCCCCAAAGAGCGAGGGTTTCGAGCTCCACATCAGGCTCCCCAGCCCAGGGGTCCTGCACTGGGAAGATGGGCCCCCAGAATGTTTGGCTTCGAAGGCTAGCATGGCTTACTTTCAGGAGACCCGGAGGGCTGTGGGATAATAGACTCCACTCTTAAAGGGTGCGTACAAAACTTCACACACTTTGGGATCCAGGGCAGAAGCAATAACTTGAAAGGGGCCTGGGTCAGATGTACCCTTGCAGAGCCTCCCAGAGAGGCAGGAGGCAATGGAAGCTCATTCCACGGACACAGACAGTGGCGGCAGCCATTTTGGGGAGCTTGTTCTACTACGAGGACATTGGTGTTGGCAAGCTGTATTTTGGAATGCCATTTTATTAGCTCTGGAACCCGGCCCTGCCCACCAGGAAAAATCTCAGTAGTAAAGGCAAATATACAGGAAAGGCAGTAAGTCAGCCGTATATAAACATAGTAGGAAGGTTAAAAGACAAAAGTAGTAAAATCATCTATATCTGCAATAAGTAGTTAAGGGATACACAAAACAAAACAATGTAAAATATGACTTCCAAAACAGTAAACATGAAGGGTGGGTAAAAGTGCAGGATTGTTAAAATACATTTGAACTTAAGAGATCAGCAACTTAAAATAATCATATATACGTATATATGTGTGTGTGTATATATATATGGCTATGTGTAGTGTGGGGAACATAGTCAATAACTATGTAATATCTTTGTATGGTGATAGATGGTAACTAGACTTATTGTGGTGATCATTAAACAATGTATAGAAATATTGAATCACTATGTTGTGTAAAGGAACTAACATAGTGTTGTACGTCAATTATACTTCAAAAACAAACAAACAAACAAGCTCATAGAAAAAGAGATCAGATTTGTGGTTACCAGAGGTAGGGATGGAGGGAGGGGCAATTGAATGAAAGTGGTCAAAAGGTACAAGCTCCCAGTTATAAATGATTACTAGGGATGTAATGTACAACATGATAAATATAATTAACACTGCTGTATGTTACATGTGAAAGTTGAGAGAATAAATTCTAAGAGTTCTCATCACAAGAAATAAATTTTTTTCTATTTCTTTAATTTTATATCTATATAAGATGATGAACATTCACTAAATTTATTGTGTTAATCATTTCATGATGTATGTAAGTCAAATCTGTACACCTTAAACTTATACCATGCTGTATGTTAACTATATTTCAATAAAACTGGAAAAAAAGACAACACAGTTGGCCAATGAACACATCAAAAAGTGTTCAATCTTACTAGTACTCAGGGAAGTAACAAGTAAAAACAGAATAACACCCCATTACATACCAAAACACAGTTGGCAAATTTTCAAGTCTGACAATGTCAAATTTGGCAAGCATGTAGAGCAAGGGGAATCTCATATTCTCACATACAGCTGGTAAGAGAATAAGTTAGGACACACCCTTTGGAAAAGCTTGGCGTTATCTATTAGAATGGAAAATACCCCCTACCTATGATCTAACAATTCCACTAATGTATAAATACTCAAGAGGAATTCATGTTCATTACACTAGGACACGATATGACAATGGTTATAGCAACATTGTTCATGACACCAAAACAAACAAACAAACATACAAACAAAAAACCGGGAAACTATCTAAATGTCCATCCGTAGCTGACAAATGGAATCAACTAACTACAACTACATGCAAGAACACAGATGAACCACATGACATAAGCAAAAAAAAAAAAAAAATACAAATAGTATATATAACGTCCAAAACAGGCAAAACTAAACTATATTATTAGGGATTCATTTATAAGTGGAAAACTATAAAGAACAGTAAGGATACGGGTACCGTAAAAGTCAGGTTGATGGTTACATTTGGAGGTGGGAAGATTATGATGAGGAGAGGCAAAAGGTAGGCTTTAGAGTGCTAATAATGTTCTTAACCTCGGTGGAGTTATGCAAGAGAATGTATAATTTATAAATTTATAATCATTTCATAAATTCATAATCATTTATTAGGCTGTACATATAATTTTATATTGCTAATACATTTATATGGCAATTCAAATCATTAAGTTAACATAGAAATTTAAAAGTTTTGCAGAAGTCGTTATTATTATTCCATGTGTTCCTCTAAATTTTACAGCCCCCTTTGAAATTAGTTTGTTGCCAATGTGATTATTTCTGGCTAACAGGCTATTAGCAGAAGTCATATGTGTCCCTTCCAGTCTGAAGCACTTACAAACAGTCATGAGTTCTCCATACTCTCTCTTTCCCTGCTGTGGCATGCCCTGAATCCCCATGTTGAAATGGTAAAGCCACAAAATGTAGGCCAACTGGATTCCTGGATCCCAGCGTGAAAGGGAGTTGTTCTACAAAACTGCTGGACACTCAGAAGGATTTGCATGAATGAAAAATAAACTTCATGTTTAAAGCCATTAAGAGTTTAGGATTTAAATGTCTCTGCAGCATACCCTAGCCTAATTGACTAAGACAAGTGGGTTAAGAGCAAATTAGATAAAAAATAAACAGAGCTAAAAATATTAAACTATATGCTCCTCAGAATTTTCTTTTTAAAGTGAACTGTGAAATAGAGGTAAAGTGGCATGGAAATAAAATGAGAAGGTCTAGAACATGTCTAATTACAGCTCCAGAAGAAAATTCTCCACAGAGAATAGAGGAGACGTACAACTGCTATATATCATATTTCAAAGTTGATATAAGAATAAATCCTAAGAACTCTCATCACAAGGAAAAAAACATTTCTTTCTTTCTCTTTTCTTCTGTATCTGTATGAGATGATGGATGTCAACTAAACTTATTAATCATTTCACAATATATGTAAGTCAAATCGTTACGCTGTACATCTTAAATTTATATAGTGCTGTATGTCAAGTATATCTCAATAAAAATGGAAAAAAATTCAATGTCCAGTTCTCATTCCTCATCCATTATGACTACTCAATGGTATTTAGTACAGTTGATCCTTAAAATACTTCTTTACTTGACTCCCAGGACACCATAATCTACTCCTCTGATCATTCCTTCTAGATCTGTTTTGCAAATTTCTCCTCCTCTCACCAATCTCTTCATGTTGGAGTCATCAGTGGCTTAGATCTTTGACCTTTATTCTTCTTCCTTTACACTCACACACGTGGTGATGTCATCCAATCTTGGGCCTTTAAATATCTATATTCTGACACCTCAAAGTTACATATCTAAGAGTTTCTCCCCCAATCCTGCTCCACCCACAGCCTCGTACAGCCTAGTATATAGCTAAAGCCAAATTCTGGACTCATCCTTGACCCCTTTCTTTCCTCTCACATCCCATAGATCAATCATATGGAAATCTGTTTGGCTCTACCTTCAAAATATTTGGAGAGTAACCACTACCCAACATCTTAGGTGTCCCTACTCTCAAGCAAACCACTTTATCTATCATCTGAAATATGACAATGGCCTCTAAACAGATCTTGAGCTACTGTTGGCCCTCTAGAGACCATTCCCACCCCAGCAGCCCCAGAGGTCCTTTTAAAACTTACAGCCAATCATGCCATTCCTTTTCACAAAATCTAAGTGGCTCCCCATCTCACTCAGAGTAAAAACCAAAATGCATCTAATGGCCTAAAAGACTTCACATGAGCTGATTCCACTACCTTTTTATCCTTCTTTCCTCCTAGGTTCCATGTTGCTCATCCAGCCATACTGAGGTCCTTGCTGTCCCTCAAACACACCAAGCCCCTTCTTCCCCTTAGGCTATGCATAGTCGGTATCTCTAGCTGGAATGCTCCTCCCCCAGAGAACCATATGACTAAATTTGTCACTTCCTTAGTCTTTGCTTAAATGCTACTATCTCAGTGAAGCCTACCCAGACCACCCAATATAAAACTGCAGAAAAAAACAAGAACAGTAACTCAAAATGACATCTGCACCCCCATGTTCATTGCAGCATTATTTACAATAGCCAAGACAGGGAAACAACCTAAGTGTCCATCAACAGATGAAAAGATAAAGAAGTTGTGGCATATATATACAATGGAATAGTATTCAGCCATAGAAAAATAACGAAATCTTGCCTTTAGCAACAGCATGGATGGGCCCTGAGGGCATTATGCTAAGTGAAATAAGTCAGAGAAAGACAAATACTGTTATGATATCACTTACATGTGGAATATTTTAAAAACAACAAAGAAATAAACAAACAAAAAAAAACTCATAGATACAGAGAACAGATCGGTGGTTGCCAGAGAAAGGGGGTCTGGGGTGGGTGAGATGGGTGAAAGTCATCAAAAGGTACAAACTTCCATGTTATAAAATAAATGTCATGAGGATGTAATGTACAGCATGGTGACTATAGTTAAATAATCCTGTATTATATATTTAAAAGTTGCTAAAAGAATAGATCTTAAAAGTTCTTATCACATACCAAAAAGCCTGTAAATATGTTTGGTGATGGATGTTAACTAATGTGGTGATCAGGTCACAATATATACATATATCAAATCATTCTATTGTACACCTGAAACTAATATAATGTTGTATGTCAATTATATCTCAATTTTTAAAAAAAAGGTAAGTTAATTGAATGAGGCATTTTTAGCAAAGCATAGTTAGCACTGCCCCAGAGACACTCACCACTGCGTTGTTGTCATACAGCTCCACCACCACTAAAGGCAGGGACTCCATTAACTCCTCTGGTCTCCATAAAGCACCAAGTCATTTAACAGCAGCATCTGGTTCCAGGTGGGGAAGAGGGTCTTGGAAATGACCTGGAAGGCAGAGCTAAATAAATAAATACATAAAATTGCAAACCCTCATCTATCTCTCCAAATAACTCTTTACCCTGCTCTACCGTTTTCTTTTCACATAGTATTTATCCGCTTGTAAAATACTGTGTAATTTACTTATTTATTACATCTATTGTTTCTTGCCTCCTGCTCCAGAATGTAACCTTCATGAATGCTTGTTTCAACCAGACACTGAAAGAAAGATATGAATGTAAGTAGTTCATTTGAAAGACAATACCAGAAAGCACAGTGAGGGGTTGGGAAGTGAGAGAGGAAAGTGAAGAAAGTCAATATAGTATGTGATACTGAGCAGGTTACCACTGGAAAAACAGGCTCCATCCCACCCAGTTCAGAAAGACTGGTTGAGGTGTGGTTCAGAATCATCCCATAGCCCTGAGCACTAACTCTACAGTATTTCTAGACTACCCACATGGCCAAGCTTGCTTCTGTGACTAGAGAACATCCTCAGGCTGAGAGATGCAGGAAGACATCAGCAGGTACAGAAACTGTCTGCAAGTGACCCCCTACAAAGATAAGCCAAAGATATATGGGCAGGTACTAATCACCTCACTACCATAAAAATCTCTGTCCTTCTGTGTATTTGTTTTAATTGATATATCCCAAAGCTCTAGAAAAGACCCTGTCACACAGTAGGTACACAAAAAAAATCTGTGTTGAATGCTGTTGAAGAAATGAAAGGTCAAAAAAAATCATATGAAATGAGAAAATGCTTATAACTAAACAAAAGAGAAAATTCCCACATATTGTAACTTGTGGGATACAGCTAAAATGGTAC